>NC_135234.1:331478703-332728703 GCF_051348905.1 Ranitomeya variabilis
AGGGCTAGCAATCTGGCAATGTGGGTGTTTAGCATTTGGGCCTGTGGGTGGGTGGCTGGATATTTCTGCTTTCTAGCAAATGTCTGGGGCAGGGACAATTGAACGCTGTGCTGGGAAAATTAAATTGATTTGGTTGCTGACTGTTGTGTGTGCAACTGCTGGTTGTGGGCAGGAGGCATTAGTGCCTGCTTCATGGTCAGCAGATTGGGAAGGCCATAACACAGGGAAAGGGGCTGTGGTTTCACACTCAGAAACAGATTTGATACCCAGGTTTACCTATTGGGGTGCTTGGCTGCCATGTGCTTTTGCATGCTGGTGGTGCTCAGGTTGGCAGTGTTCTTGCCTCTTCTTAGCTTGGTTTGGCAGATGCTGCAAATTGCAGTTGTTTTATCTGAAGGACTTTTAGAAAAAAACTGCCATACAGGGGAACAACGCACCCTTGCCTGTTATCTCACCGAGTGGGGGGGCTCTGTTGAACAGTTGACTGAGTTCTACCTCCGGGCAAGCCACTACCTCTTGCCTATTTTCTTGCTTACAGATCCATCCCTCTCTGCATTTCTGGGCTCACTAGGCATGCCACTGTGTCAGGTTGGATCAGTGGCCTCATCATCGACTACATTGGCTTCCAATTCCTAAATCTGATCCTCCTTGTGAGATGTGATTTGAGGCTGACCTGAGGCAAATGTGCCTCATGAATATCCTCCACCTGTTCAGACATCAGTTGACCATCCTCAACAAGCGTTTCTCCTGAGCGTGGCTGCTCAAATGTTTGGGCATCACTGCACTACACCTCCTCACGAATCTCTTTATGTTGAGAGTAGTGATGAGTGAATGTGCTCGCCTCGTTACTCGCCCGAGTATCACTATGCTCGGTGAACTCGGCGAGCAGCGAGCATTTCTGGGATTATTTGGCGGTAACTGGTGCCTCCACTCAGCGTTTTTGGAGGACTTTAGAGACCCAATCACGGTGCAGGGATTGTCTGCCAGGCCATGAAACGCCGCAGCCATCTTTGTTGTGGTCGTGCAATGATTGGCTTGGCTGTACAGCATTATCCCGAGTATAAGACACCTGGCGCTGCCCTGCTCGTCACATTCTGTTCCTGATTCAGCAAGAATAGGGAGAGCTGCGGCCGAGATAGGGTCAGAATCGTGGTTGTTAGAGTTAATGTAGGTCTGCAACTCTTAAATCCACAAGTCCTCAGAAACCAAAAGTCCTTTTTAGGGCTAATTCGTGGGTCCCGATATGGCAGCGCTAAGTAGGCAGGGCACAGCATATCCACATCAGTGCAAGGCCTGCAGGCACTGTATGTGCTTCCATTGCTCCCACTGCATCCCTTCCAAAGCTCCAATACTGTCTGCTGCTGCTGAAGCAGTTTCTTTACTATATACCTAGTTGGATTTTTTATTTCCAAAAATGTACTCCAAAAAAACTAAAATATACAGTATGTTCTGTCAGACTGAGGCCTGTTGAAAAATCATACTTTGTCAGGCATACTGTTGAGAATTCCGCTCTTGGGCTCCCTCCGGTGGTTATAAGTGGTAATGTTGTGAGTTCTGATCTTGGGCTCCCTCCGGTGGTTATAAGTGGTACTGCTTCTCCTTTGGATTTCAGCAATTATCAGGTGCGTCCACTTATTACCAGTTCTGATTGGGCTATTTAATCTGGCTAGACCCTTTCCTTAGTGCCTGTTGTCAATTGTTCTTTGGTGGATTCACATCTCTGCTTGGATTCTCCTGCTATTCTGACCAAATCATCAAAGATAAGTCCTGGCTTGGTTTTTTGCAGTCCACATGCTGTGGACTTAATAGTTCAGTGCATTTTATGTTTTCTCTTGTCCAGCTTTGTCAGTATGGATTTATTCAGTTAAGCTGGAAGCTCTGGAGAAGCAGATTTACCCTTCACACCTTTAGTCAGGTGTGGAGATTTTTGTAATCTCTGTGGTGGATTTTTCTAGTATTTTTATACTGACCGCACAGTATTCTGTCCTGTACTTTCTATCTAGCTAGAGTGGCCTCCTTTGCTAAATCCTGGTTTCATTCTGCGTTTGTTATTTTCCTCTCCTCTCACAGTCAATATTTGTGGGGGGCTGTCTATCCTTTGGGGATTTTCTCTGAGGCAAGATAGCTTTCCTGTTTCTATCTTTAGGGGTATTTAGTCCTCAGGCTGTGATGAGGTGTCTAGGCAGTGTTAGGAACATCCCACGGCTACTTCTAGTTGTTGTGTTAAGTTCAGGGTCTGCGGTCAGTACAGGCACCACCTCCTCCAGAGCACTTCCCATGTTGCTCCTAAACCACCAGATCATAACAGTACAACTGGCCAACAATGAGTTAAATGCACCTCAAAAGAAGGAAAGAAAAGTTCTGAGCCATTTTTTTTCCTGCAGTCTGTTATGTCTTTCCTTTCCTCTTAGTCTCTGGGTGGTTCAGGACTTTGGCGCTGGCATGGATGTTCAGGGTTTGTCTTCTCATGTGGATCAACTTGCTGCAAGAGTACAGGGTATTCTAGATTATGTTGTTCAGACTCCGGCTTTAGAGCCTAGAATTCCTACTCCTGATTTGTTTTTTGGGGACAGGTCCAAGTTTTTGAACTTTAAAAATAACTGCAAACTGTTTTTTGCTCTGAAACCCCGTTCCTCTGGTGATCCCATTCAGCAGGTTAAAATTGTTGTCTCTCTGCTGCATGGTGATCCTCAGGACTGGGCATTCTCCCTTGAATCAGGGAATCCGGCATTGCTTAATGTAGATGCATTTTTTCAAGCGCTAGGATTATTGTATGATGAACCTAATTCAGTGGATCATGCAGAAAAGACCTTGTCAACCCTGTGTCAGGGTCAGGAAGTGGCAGAATTATACTGCCAGAAATTTAGAAAATGGTCTGTGCTCACTAAATGGAATGAGAATGCTTTGGCAGCAATTTTCAGAAAGGGTCTTTCTGAAGCCGTTAAAGATGTTATGGTGGGGTTCCCCACGCCTGCTGGTCTGAGTGATTCTATGTCTCTGGCCATTCAGATTGATCGGCGCTTGCACGAGCGCAGAGTTGTGCACACTATGGCATTGTCCTCTGAGCAGAGTCCAGAGCCTATGCAGTGTGATAGGATTTTGACTAGAGCTGAGCGGCAGAGATTCAGACGTCAGAATAGGCTGTGTTTTTACTGTGGCGAATCTGCTCATGTTATTTCTGATTGCCCTAAGCGTACTAAGAGAGTCGCTAGGTCTGTTACCATCAGTACTGTACAGCCTAAATTTCTCTTATCTGTGACCTTGATCTGCTCATTATCGTCATTTTCTGTCATGGCATTTGTGGATTCAGGCGCTGCTCTGAACTTAATGGACATAGAATTCGCCAAGCATTGTGGTTTCTCCTTGCAGCCTTTGCAGAACCCTATTCCTTTGAGGGGTATTGATGCTACACCTTTGGCCAAAGATAAACCTCAGTTTTGGACACAGCTGACCATGTGCATGGCGCCAGCACATCAGGAAGATTGCCGTTTTCTGGTGTTGCATAATTTGCATGATGTTGTTGTACTGGGTTTTCCATGGTTACAGGTACATAATCCGGTGCTGGATTGGAAATCTATGTCTGTGAATAGTTGGGGTTGTCAAGGGGTTCATAGTGACGTTCCTTTGATGTCAATTTCCTCTTCCCCCTCTTCTGAAGTTCCTGAGTTTTTGTCAGATTTCCAGGATGTATTTGATGAGCCCAAGTCCAGTTCCCTTCCTCCACATAGGGACTGTGATTGTGCTATTAACTTGATTCCTGGCGGTAAGTTCCCTAAGGGCCGACTTTTCAATCTGTCTGTGCCAGAGCATGCCGCCATGCGGAGTTATGTTAAGGAGTCTTTGGAAAAAGGGCATATTCGTCCATGTTCGTCACCATTGGGAGCGGGATTCTTTTTTGTTGCCAAGAAGGATGGCTCCTTGAGATCCTGTATTGATTATCGCCTTCTTAATAAGATCACGGTCAAATTTCAATACCCTTTGCCTTTGCTTTCTGATTTGTTTGCTAGGATTAAGGGAGCTAGTTGGTTTACTAAGATTGACCTTCAAGGGGCGTATAATCTTGTTTGTATTAAACAGGGTGACGAATGGAAAACTGCATTTAATACGCCTGAAGGCCATTTTGAATACCTTGTGATGCCTTTCGGGCTTTCTAATGCTCCATCTGTATTTCAGTCCTTCATGCATGATATTTTCCGCAATTATCTTGATAAATTCATGATTGTATATTTGGATGATATTTTGATTTTTTCCGATGATTGGGAGTCTCATGTGAAGCAGGTTAGGATGGTATTTCAGATCCTTTGTGATAATGCTTTATTTGTGAAGGGGTCTAAGTGCCTATTTGGAGTTCAGAAGGTTTCTTTTTTGGGTTTCATTTTTTCTCCCTCGTCTATAGAAATGGATCCTGTTAAGGTCCAGGCCATTCATGATTGGATTCAACCCACATCTGTGAAGAGCCTTCAGAAATTTTTGGAGCTTTGCTAATTTTTATTGCCGTTTCATTGCCTACTTTTCCAGTGTGGTTAAGTCCCTGACCGATTTGACAAAGAAAGGCGCTGATGTGACGAATTGGTCCTCTGCGGCAGTTGCTGCCTTTCAGGAGCTTAAACGCCGATTTACTTCTGCCCCTGTGTTGCGTCAGCCGGATGTTTCTCTTCCTTTTCAGGTTGAGGTTGACGCTTCTGAGATTGGGGCAGGGGCCGTTTTGTCTCAGAGGAATTCTGATGGTTCTTTGATGAAACCGTGTGCCTTCTTTTCCAGAAAGTTTTCGCCTGCGGAGCGCAATTATGATGTCGGCAATCGGGAGCTGTTGGCTATGAAGTGGGGATTTGAGGAGTGGTGACATTGGCTTGAGGGAGCCAAGCACCGCGTTGTGGTCTTGACCGATCATAAGAATCTGATTTACCTCGAGTCTGCCAAGCGGCTGAATCCTAGACAGGCTCGATGGTCCCTGTTTTTCTCCCATTTTGATTTTGTGGTCTCGTATCTTCCGGGTTCTAAGAATGTTAAGGCTGATGCCCTCTCTAGGAGTTTTATTGCCTGATTCTCCTGGAGTCCTTGAGCCGGTTGGCATTCTCAAGGAAGGGGTGATTCTTTCTGCCATCTCCCCTGATTTACGGCGGGTTCTTCTGGAATTTCAGGCTGATAAACCTGACCGCTGTCCAGTGGGGAAACTGTTTGTTCCTGATAGATGGACTAGTAAGGTAATTTCTGAGGTTCATTGTTCTGTGTTGGCTGGTCATCCTGGGATTTTTGGTACCAGAGATTTGGTTGCTAGGTCCTTTTGGTGGCCTTCCTTGTCGCGGGATGTGCGTTCTTTTGTGCAGTCCTGTGGGACTTGTGCGCGGGCCAAGCCTTGCTGTTCCCGCGCTAGTGGGTTGCTTTTGCCTTTGCCGGTCCCTGAGAGGCCTTGGACGCATATTTCCATGGATTTTATTTCAGATCTTCCTGTTTCCCAGAAGATGTCTGTTATCTGGATGGTTTGTGATCGGTTTTCTAAGATGGTCCATTTGGTACCTTTGCCTAAATTGCCTTCCTCCTCTGATTTGGTTCCGTTGTTTTTTCAGCATGTGGTTCGTTTGCATGGCATTCCAGAGAATATTGTGTCTAACAGAGGTTCCCAGTTTGTTTCTAGGTTTTGGCTGGCCTTTTGTGATAGGATGGGCGTTAATTTGTCTTTTTCTTCAGCATTTCATCCTCAGACAAATGGCCAAACTGAACGAACTAATCAGACCTTGGAAACCTATTTGAGATGCTTTGTGTCTGCTGATCAGGATGATTGGGTGGCTTTCTTGCCGTTGGCCGAGTTTGCCCTTTATAATCGGGCTAGTTCGGCTACTTTGGTTTCGCCCTTCTTTTGTAATTTTGGTTTTCATCCTCATTTTTCTTCAGGGCAGGTTGAGCCTTCTTATTGTCCTGGTGTGGATTCTGTGGTGGACAGGTTACAGCAGATTTGGACTCATGTGGTAGACAATTTGACGTTGTCTCAGGAGAAGGCTCAACGTTTTGCTAACCGTCGTCGGTGTGTTGGTCCCCGGCTTCGGGTTGGGGATTTAGTCTGGTTATCTTCTCGTCATGTTCCTATGAAGGTTTCTTCCCCTAAGTTCAAGCCTCGGTTTATTGGTCCTTATAAGATTTCTGAGATTATCAATCCTGTGTCTTTTCGTTTGGCCCTTCCAGCCTCTTTTGCCATCCATAATGTTTTCCATAGATCTTTGTTGCGGAGATATGTGATGCCTGTTGTTCCCTCTGCTGATCCTCCTGCCCCGGTGTTGGTTGAGGGGGAGTTGGAATATGTGGTTGAGAAAATTTTGGATTCTCGTTTTTCGAGGCGGAGGCTTCAGTATCTTGTCAAATGGAAGGGTTATGGCCAGGAGGATAATTCTTGGGTTGTTGCCTCCGATGTTCATGCTGCCGATTTGGTTCGTGCTTTTCACTTGGCTCGTCCTGATCGGCCTGGGGGCTCTGGTGAGGGTTCGGTGACCCCTCCTCAAGGGGGGGTACTGTTGTGAATTCCGCTCTTGGGCTCCCTCCGGTGGTTATAAGTGGTACTGCTGCTCCTTTGGATTTCAGCAATTATCAGGTGCGTCCACTTATTACCAGTTCTGATTGGGCTATTTAATCTGGCTAGACCCTTTCCTGAGTGCCAGTTGTCAATTGTTCTTTGGTGGATTCACATCTCTGCTTGGATTCTCCTGCTATTCTGACCAAATCATCAAAGATAAGTCCTGGCTTGGTTTTTTGCAGTCCACATGCTGTGGACTTAATAGTTCAGTGCATTTTATGTTTTCTCTTGTCCAGCTTTGTCAGTATGGATTTATTCAGTTAAGCTGGAAGCTCTGGAGAAGCAGATTTACCCTACACACCTTTAGTCAGGTGTGGAGATTTTTGTAATCTCTGTGGTGGATTTTTCTAGTATTTTTATACTGACCGCACAGTATTCTGTCCTGTACTTTCTATCTAGCTAGAGTGGCCTCCTTTGCTAAATCCTGGTTTCATTCTGCGTTTGTTATTTTCCTCTCCTCTCACAGTCAATATTTGTGGGGGTCTGTCTACCCTTTGGGGATTTTCTCTGAGGCAAGATAGCTTTCCTGTTTCTATCTTTAGTGTCATGTTCCCAATGGCAGGGAATTTAGCAACATAACATGGGCAAAAACAGGACGAGCTCTAGGGTGATGGAACCTGAGCTGACCGCGATCCTGAACCTCAACACTCAACTAACAGCAGCCGGGGAACGTTCCTGGGGGGACTCTAGACGTGTCGCGCCAGCCGGAGATCTAGCTACCCCTATCAGAAGAATCACAGACCTATCTTGCCTCCAGAGAAATATTCCCACAGAAATAGCAGCCCCCCACATATAATGACGGTGAAATGAGAGGAAGGCACAAACGTAGTTATGAAAACAGATTCAGCAAAATGAGGCCCGCTTAAGCTAGATAGCAGAGGATACAAAAGGTGAACTGCGTGGTCAGCTTAAAACCCTTCAAAATACCATCCTGAAATTACTTGAACTCATGTGCCAACTCATGGTACATGAGTGGTAATTTCAGCCCACTAGAGCAACCAGCAGCAGAGAATTACATATCTGCAAGCTGGACTAAAAACATGAAAGCAAACATGAAACAGGGAAATCCAGACTTAGCTTGTCTTGAAGGCCTAGGAGCAGGTAGCAAAGGTAACAGAGACACACTAATACATTGATAGCCGGCAAGGGAATGACAGGAAAGCCAGGTTAAATAGGAAACACCCAGCCTCTAATGGACAGGTGGAAACCAGAGACCGCAACCCACCAAAGTCACCCAGTACCAGTTGTAACCACCAGAGGGAGCCAAAAAACAGAATCCACAACAGTACCCCCCCCTTGAGGAGGGGTCACCGAACCCTCACGAGAACCCCCAGGGCGATCAGGATGAGCTCTATGGAAGGCGCGGACCAAATCAGTCGCATGAACATCAGAGGCGACCACCCAGGAATTATCCTCCTGACCATAACCCTTCCACTTAACCAAATACTGGAGTTTACGTCTGGAAACACAAGAATCCAAGATCTTCTCAACAACATACTCCAATTCTCCCTCCACCAGCACCGGAGCAGGAGGCTCAACCGAAGGAACAACGGGCACCTCATACCTCCGCAATAACGACCGATGGAACACATTATGAATAGCAAACGATGATGGGAGATCCAAACGAAAAGATACAGGGTTAAGAATCTCCAAGATCTTATAAGGACCGATGAACCGAGGCTTGAACTTAGGAGAAGAGACCTTCATAGGGACAAAACGAGAAGACAACCACACCAAGTCCCCAACAAGAAGTCGGGGACCCACGCGGCGACGGCGATTAGCAAACTGCTGAGCCTTCTCCTGAGACAACTTCAAATTGTCCACCACCTGATTCCAAATCTGATGTAGCCTGTCCACCACCACGTCCACTCCAGGACAATCCGAAGGCTCCACCTGACCAGAGGAAAAACGAGGATGAAACCCCGAATTACAAAAGAAAGGAGAAATCAAAGTAGCAGAACTAGCCCGATTATTAAGGGCAAATTCGGCCAGTGGCAAAAAGGCAACCCAGTCATCTTGATCAGCAGAAACAAAACACCTTAAATAAGTTTCCAAGGTCTGATTAGTTCGCTCCGTCTGGCCATTCGTCTGAGGATGGAATGCAGACGAGAAAGACAAATTAATGCCCATCTTAGCACAAAACGTCCGCCAAAATCTAGACACAAACTGGGATCCTGTCATGATCTCAATGGCAAGAGAACATAGCATGAGCATATATAGGAACTAGCTCTTGGAAGATGGGAACTGAGCTGACCATGAACTAAACCTAACGCACAACTAGCAGTGGCCGGGTAGCATGCCTACGTTGATTCTAGATGCCCAGCACCAGCCGGAGGACTAAATAAAGCTAGCAGAGGAAAATATTAGTCCTAGCTCACCTCTAGAGAAATACCCCGAAAGGAGACAGAGGCCCCCCACATGTATTGGCGGTGAGTTGAGATGAAATAACAAACGTAGTATGAAAATAGGTTTAGCAAATTTGAGGTCCACTTACTACATAGCAGAAGACAGAAAGGACACTTTCATGGTCAGCTGAAAACCCTATCAAAAACGCCATCCAGAAATTACTTTAAAACTCTGGCATTAACTCATAACACCAGAGTGGCAATTCCTGTTCACAAGAGCTTTCCAAACACAGTAACGAAACTACAGCTGTGAACTGGAACAAAAATGCAAAAACAAACATGGACAAGAGTCCAACTTATCTAGTAGTTGTCTAGGAGCAGGAACAAGCACAGAGAGGCTTCTGATAACATTGTTGACCGGCAAGCAACTAACAGAGCAGCAAGGTTATATAGCGACTCCCACATCTTGATGGGAACAGGTGAACAGAGAAGATGAAGACACCAGTTCAATTCCACCAGAAGCCACCGGGGGAGCCCAGAATCCAAATTCACAACAGTACCCCCCCTCAAGGAGGGGGCACCGAACCCTCACCAGAACCACCAGGGCGATCAGGATGGGCCCTATGAAAGGCACGAACCAGATCGGAGGCATGAACATCAGATGCATTCACCCAAGAATTATCCTCCTGGCCGTATCCCTTCCACTTGACCAGATACTGGAGTCTCCGTCTGGAAACACGAGAGTCTAAGATTTTCTCCACAACGTACTCCAACTCACCCTCAACCAACACCGGAGCAGGAGGCTCAACGGAAGGCACAACCGGTACCTCATACCTGCGCAATAATGACCGATGAAAAACGTTATGAATAGAAAAGGATGCAGGGAGGTCCAAACGGAAGGAAACAGGGTTAAGAATCTCCAATATCTTATACGGGCCGATAAACCGAGGCTTAAACTTAGGAGAAGAGACCCTCATAGGGACAAAACGAGAAGACAACCACACCAAATCCCCAACAGAAAGCCGAGGACCAACACGACGGTGGCGGTTGGCAAAAAGCTGAGTCTTCTCCTGGGACAACCTCAAATTGTCCACCACCTGCCCCCAGATCTGATGCAATCTCTCCACCACAGCATCCACTCCAGGACAATCCGAAGATTCCATCTGACCAGAGGAAAATCGAGGATGAAACCCCCAATTACAGAAAAACGGGGACACCAAAGTGGCAGAGCTGGCCCGATTATTGAGAGCGAACTCCGCCAATGGCAAAAAAGCAACCCAATCATCCTGGTCAGCAGACACAAAACACCTCAGATATGTCTCCAGGGTCTGATTAATCCGCTCGGTCTGGCCATTCGTCTGAGGATGGAAAGCGGACGAAAAAGATAAATCTATGCCCATCCTAGCACAGAATGCCCGCCAAAATCGAGACACGAATTGGGTCCCTCTGTCAGAAACGATATTCTCAGGAATACCATGCAAACGAACAACATTTTGAAAAAACTGAGGAACCAACTCGGAAGAAGAAGGTAACTTGGGCAGAGGAACCAAATGGACCATCTTAGAAAAACGGTCACACACCACCCAGATGACAGACATCTTCTGAGAAACAGGCAGATCTGAAATAAAATCCATCGAGATGTGCGTCCAAGGCCTCTTAGGAATAGGCAAGGGCAACAATAATCCAATAGCCCGAGAACAACAAGGCTTGGCCCGAGCACAAACGTCACAAGACTGCACAAAGCCTCGCACATCTCGTGACAGGGAAGGCCACCAGAAGGACCTTGCCACCAAATCCCTGGTACCAAAAATGCCAGGATGACCTGCCAACGCAGAAGAATGAACCTCAGAGATGACTCTACTGGTCCAATCATCAGGAACAAACAGTTTATCAGGTGGGCAACGATCAGGTCTATCCGCCTGAAACTCCTGCAAGGCCCGCCGCAGGTCTGGAGAAACGGCTGACAATACCACTCCATCCTTAAGGATACCTGTGGGCTCAGAGTTACCAGGCGAGTCAGGCTCAAAACTCCTAGAAAGGGCATCCGCCTTAACATTCTTAGAACCCGGTAGGTATGACACCACAAAATTAAACCGAGAGAAAAATAATGACCAGCGCGCCTGTCTAGGATTCAGGCGCCTGGCGGTCTCAAGATAAATCAAATTTTTGTGGTCAGTCAATACCACCACCTGATGTCTGGCCCCCTCAAGCCAATGGCGCCACTCCTCAAAAGCCCACTTCATGGCCAAAAGCTCCCGATTCCCAACATCATAATTCCGCTCAGCGGGCGAAAATTTACGGGAAAAGAAGGCACAAGGCCTCATCACGGAGCAGTCAGAACTTTTCTGCGACAACACTGCCCCAGCTCCGATCTCAGAAGCGTCGACCTCAACCTGAAAAGGTAGAGCAACATCAGGCTGACGCAACACAGGGGCAGAGGAAAAACGGCGCTTAAGCTCCCGAAAGGCCTCCACAGCATCAGGGGACCAATCAGCAACATCAGCACCCTTCTTAGTCAAATCGGTCAATGGCTTAGCAATATCCGAAAAACCAGCAATAAATCGACGATAAAAGTTAGCAAAGCCCAAAAATTTCTGAAGACTCTTAAGAGAAGAGGGCTGCGTCCAATCACAAATAGCTTGAACCTTGACAGGATCCATTTCAATGGAAGAGGGGGAAAAAATATATCCCAAAAAGGAAATCCTCTGTACCCCAAAAACACACTTAGAACCCTTCACACACAAAGAATTAGACCGCAAAACCTGAAAAACCCTCCTGACTTGCTGGACATGAGAGTCCCAGTCATCCGAAAAAATCAGAATATCATCCAGATACACAATCATAAATTTATCCAAATAATCGCGAAAAATATCATGCATAAAGGACTGGAAAACTGACGGAGCATTAGAAAGACCAAAAGGCATCACTAAATACTCAAAGTGGCCCTCGGGCGTATTAAATGCGGTTTTCCACTCATCCCCCTGCCTGATTCGCACCAAATTATACGCCCCACGAAGGTCAATCTTAGAGAACCACTTGGCCCCCTTTATGCGAGCAAACAAATCAGTCAGCAACGGCAATGGGTATTGATATTTAACAGTGATTTTATTCAAAAGCCGATAATCAATACATGGTCTCAAAGAGCCGTCTTTTTTTGACACAAAGAAAAAACCGGCTCCTAAGGGAGATGACGATGGACGAATATGTCCCTTTTCCAAGGACTCCTTTATATATTCTCGCATAGCAGCATGTTCAGGCACAGACAGATTAAATAAACGACCCTTTGGGTATTTACTACCCGGGATTAAATCTATGGCACAATCGCACTCTCGGTGCGGAGGTAACGAACCAAGCTTGGATTCTTCAAAGACGTCACGATAGTCAGACAGGAACTCAGGAATTTCAGAGGGAATGGATGATGAAATGGGAACCACAGGTACATCCCCATGAGCCCCCTTACATCCCCAGCTCAACACAGACATAGCTCTCCAGTCGAGGACTGGGTTGTGAGATTGCAGCCAAGGCAATCCTAGCACCAAATCATCATGTAGATTATACAGCACCAGAAAGCGAATAATCTCCTGGTGATCCGGATTAATACGCATAGTTACTTGTGTCCAGTATTGTGGTTTATTATTAGCCAATGGGGTGGAGTCAATCCCCTTCAGAGGAATAGGAGTCTCCAAAGGCTCTAAATCATACCCACAGCGTTTGGCAAAGGACCAATCCATAAGACTCAAAGCGGCGCCAGAGTCGACATAGGCGTCCGTGGTAATAGATGACAAAGAGCAAATCAGGGTCACAGATAGAATAAATTTAGACGGTAAGGTGCAAATGGAAACAGATTTACCAAGCTTTTTAGTGCGCTTAGAGCATGCTGATATAACATGAGTAGAATCACCACAATAGAAACACAACCCATTTTTCCGTCTAAAATTCTGCCGCTCGCTTCGGGACAGAATTCTATCACACTGCATACTCTCTGGCGACTTCTCAGTGGACACCGCCAGATGGTGCACTGGTTTGCGCTCCCGCAAACGCCTATCGATCTGAATAGCCATTGTCATGGACTCATTCAGACCCGCAGGCACAGGGAACCCCACCATAACATCCTTAATGGCATCAGAGAGACCCTCTCTGAAAGTCGCCGCCAGGGCGCACTCATTCCACTGAGTAAGCACAGACCATTTACGGAATCTTTGGCAGTAAATTTCCGCTTCATCTTGCCCCTGAGATAGGGACATCAAAGTTTTTTCTGCCTGAAGCTCCAAATGAGGTTCGTCATAAAGCAACCCCAAGGCCAGAAAAAACGCATCCACATTGAGCAACGCAGGATCCCCTGGTGTCAATGAAAAAGCCCAGTCTTGAGGGTCGCCCCGGAGCAAGGAAATCACAATCCTGACCTGCTGTGCAGGGTCTCCGGCAGAGCGAGATTTCAGGGACAAAAATAATTTGCAATTATTTCGAAAATTCTGAAACCCGGATCTATTCCCCGAGAAAAATTCCGGCAAAGGAATTCTCGGCTCAGATACAGGTGCATGACAAACAAAATCTTGCAAATTTTGTACCTTCGTGGCGAGATTATTCAAACCTGCAGTTACACTCTGAAGATCCATTACAAACAGGTGGACACAGAGCCATTCAAGGGTTAAGAGGAGGTAAGAAGCAGCTAGACAGCAATTAAGGGCTAGGCAGCAAAACTCTGAGGGGAAAAAAAAAAAAATTTCCCTTCAACACTTCTTTTTCTCCTGCTTCAGCCCAAACAATTAACACTTTGTTGGCCGGTCAAACTGTCATGATCTCAATGGCAAGAGAACATAGCATGAGCATATATAGGAACTAGCTCTTGGAAGATGGGAACTGAGCTGACCATGAACTAAACCTAACGCACAACTAGCAGTGGCCGGGTAGCATGCCTACGTTGATTCTAGATGCCCAGCACCAGCCGGAGGACTAAATAAAGCTAGCAGAGGAAAATATTAGTCCTAGCTCACCTCTAGAGAAATACCCCGAAAGGAGACAGAGGCCCCCCACATGTATTGGCGGTGAGTTGAGATGAAATAACAAACGTAGTATGAAAATAGGTTTAGCAAATTTGAGGTCCACTTACTACATAGCAGAAGACAGAAAGGACACTTTCATGGTCAGCTGAAAACCCTATCAAAAACGCCATCCAGAAATTACTTTAAAACTCTGGCATTAACTCATAACACCAGAGTGGCAATTCCTGTTCACAAGAGCTTTCCAAACACAGTAACGAAGCTACAGCTGTGAACTGGAACAAAAATGCAAAAACAAACATGGACAAGAGTCCAACTTATCTAGTAGTTGTCTAGGAGCAGGAACAAGCACAGAGAGGCTTCTGATAACATTGTTGACCGGCAAGCAACTAACAGAGCAGCAAGGTTATATAGCGACTCCCACATCTTGATGGGAACAGGTGAACAGAGAAGATGAAGACACCAGTTCAATTCCACCAGTAGCCACCGGGGGAGCCCAGAATCCAAATTCACAACAGGATCCCCTGTCAGAAACGATATTCTCCGGAATCCCATGCAAACGAACCACGTTCTGAAAAAATAAAGGGACCAACTCAGAGGAGGAAGGCAACTTAGGCAAGGGTACCAAATGAACCATCTTAGAAAAGCGGTCACACACAACCCAGATAACGGACATTTTCTGTGAGACAGGGAGATCTGAAATAAAATCCATGGAAATGTGCGTCCAAGGCCTCTTCGGGATAGGCAAGGATAACAACAACCCACTGGCCCGAGAACAGCAAGGCTTAGCCCGAGCACACACTTCACAAGACTGCACAAAGGTGCGCACATCCCTTGACAAGGAAGGCCACCAAAAAGACCTGGCCACCAAGTCTCTAGTACCAAATATTCCAGGATGACCAGCCAACACAGAAGAATGGACCTCGGAGATGACTCTACTGGTCCAATCATCCGGAACAAACAATCTTTCTGGTGGACAACGATCAGGTTTATCCGCCTGAAACTCTTGCAATGCACGTCGCAAGTCTGGGGAGACGGCGGACAATATTACCCCATCCCTAAGGATACCAGTAGGCCCAGAGTCTCCAGGAGAGTCAGGCACAAAACTCCTGGAAAGAGCATCTGCCTTCACATTCTTTGAACCTGGCAGGTATGAAACCACAAAATTGAAGCGAGAAAAAAACAACGACCAACGAGCCTGTCTAGGATTCAGACGCCTGGCAGACTCAAGGTAAATCAGATTTTTGTGATCAGTCAAGACCACCACACGATGTCTAGCACCCTCAAGCCAATGACGCCACTCCTCAAATGCCCACTTCATGGCCAAAAGCTCCCGATTACCCACATCATAATTGCGCTCGGCGGGCGAGAATTTTCTAGAAAAGAACGCACATGGCTTCATCACCGAGCCATCGGAACTTCTCTGTGACAAAACCGCCCCCGCTCCAATCTTGGAAGCATCAACCTCAACCTGAAAAGGAAGTGAAACATCTGGTTGACATAACACAGGAGCAGAAGAAAACCGGCGCTTAAGTTCCTGAAAGGCCTCCACAGCCGTAGGAGACCAATTAGCAACATCAGCACCCTTTTTAGTCAAACCAGTCAAAGGTTTAACAACACTGGAAAAATTAGTAATGAACCGACGATAAAAATTAGCAAAACCCAAGAACTTCTGAAGACTCTTAACAGATGTAGGTTGTGTCCAGTCACAAATCGCCTGAACCTTGACGGGATCCATCTCAATAGTAGAAGGAGAAAAAATGTACCCCAAAAAAGAAATCTTCTGGACTCCGAAGAGACATTTTGAGCCCTTCACAAACAGAGAATTGGCCCGCAGGACTTGAAACACCTTCCTGACCTGTAGAACATGAGACTCCCAGTCATCAGAAAACACCAAAATATCATCCAAATACACAATCATAAACTTATCCAGATATTCACGGAAAATATTGTGCATAAAGGACTGAAAGACTGAAGGAGCATTAGAAAGTCCAAAAGGCATTACCAAATACTCAAAATGGCCCTCAGGCGTATTAAATGCGGTTTTCCACTCATCACCCTGCTTTATCTGCACAAGATTATACGCACCGCGAAGATCTATCTTAGTGAACCACCTAGCCCCCTTAATGCGAGCAAACAAAGGTGATAATCTATACAAGGCCTCAGGGAACCATCTTTTTTTGCCACGAAAAAAAAACCTGCTCCCAGAGGGGATGAAGATGGACGAATATGTCCCTTTTCCAAGGACTCCTTAATATAATTCCGCATAGCAGTATGCTCTGGCACTGACAAATTAAATAAACGACCCTTAGGGAACTTACTGCCAGGAATTAATTCTATAGCACAGTCACAATCCCTATGAGGAGGGAGCGAATTGAGCTTAGGCTCCTCAAAAACATCCCGATAGTCAGACAAAAACGCAGGGACCTCAGAAGGAGTAGATGAAGCGATTGAAATCAGAGGTGCATCATCATGAACCCCCTGACATCCCCAGCTTAACACAGACATTGTTCTCCAATCCAGGACTGGATTATGAGTTTGTAACCATGGCAGCACAAGCACTAGTACATCATGTAAATTATACAGTACAAGGAAGCGAATCACCTCCTGATGAACGGGAGTCATGCGCATGGTCACCTGTGTCCAGTACTGCGGTTTATTCATAGCCAATGGTGTAGAGTCAATTCCCTTCAAAGGAATAGGAACTTCCAGAGGCTCCAGACTAAAACCGCAGCGTTTGGCAAATGACCAATCCATAAGACTCAGGGCAGCGCCCGAATCCACATAGGCATTGACGGAAATGGATGACAGTGAACAAATCAGAGTTACAGACAAAATGAACTTAGACTGCAGAGTACTAATGGCAAAAGATTTATCAACCTTTTTTGTGCGTTTAGAGCATGCTGATATAACATGAGCTGAATCACCACAATAAAAACACAATCCATTTTTCCGCCTATAATTTTGCCGTTCACTTCTGGACTGAATTCTATCACATTGCATAGTCTCAGGTGCCTGTTCAGAAGACACCGCCAACTGGTGCACAGGTTTGCGCTCCCGTAAACGCCGATCAATCTGAATGGCCATAGCCATAGACTCATTCAGACCTGTAGGCGCAGGGAACCCCACCATAATATCCTTAATGGCCTCAGAAAGACCATCTCTGAAGTTTGCAGCCAGGGCGCACTCATTCCACTGAGTAAGCACCGACCATTTCCGAAATTTTTGACAATATACTTCCGCTTCATCATGCCCCTGAGAGAGGGCTAATAAAGCCTTTTCAGCCTGAATCTCCAGGTTAGGTTCCTCATAGAGCAATCTCAGTGCCAGAAAAAACGCATCCACACTGAGCAATGCAGGATCCCCTGGTGCCAATGCAAATGCCCAATTCTGAGGGTCGCCACGCAGGAAAGATATTACAATCTTGACCTGCTGAGCAGGGTCTCCAGAGGAGCGAGATTTCAAAGAAAGAAACAATTTGCAATTGTTCCTGAAATTCAGGAAGGTAGATCTATCTCCAGAAAAAAACTCTGGAATAGGAATTCTAGGTTCAGACATAGGAGTGTGAACAACAAAATCCTGTATGTTTTGAACTTTTGCAGCAAGATTATTCAGGCTGGAAGCCAAACTCTGGACATCCATGTTAAACAGCTAAGGTCAGAGCCATTCAAGGGTTAAGAGGAGGTAAGAAGCAGCTAGACAGCAATTAAGGGCTAGGCAGCAAAACTCTGAGGGAAAAAAAAAATAAAAAATTTCCCTTCAACACTTTTTTTTCTCCTGCTTCAGCCCAAACAATTAACACTTTGTGGGCCGGCTATACTGTCATGTTCCCAATGGCAGGGAATTTAGCAACATAACACGCGCAAAAACAGGACGAGCTCTAGGGTGATGGAACCTGAGCTGACCGCGATCCTGAACCTCAACACTCAACTAACAGCAGCCGGGGAACGTTCCTGGGGGAAACTAGATGTCTCGCGCCAGCCGGAGATCTAGCTACCCCTATCAGAAGAATCACAGACCTATCTTGCCTCCAGAGAAATATTCCCACAGAAATAGCAGCCCCCCACATATAATGACGGTGAAATGAGAGGAAGGCACAAACGTAGTTATGAAAACAGATTCAGCAAAATGAGGCCCGCTTAAGCTAGATAGCAGAGGATACAAAAGGTGAACTGCGCGGTCAGCTTAAAACCCTTCAAAATACCATCCTGAAATTACTTGAACTCATGTGCCAACTCATGGTACATGAGTGGTAATTTCAGCCCACTAGAGCAACCAACAGCAGAGAATTACATATCTGCAAGCTGGACTAAAAACATGAAAGCAAACAAGAAACAGGGAAATCCAGACTTAGCTTGTCTTGAAGGCCTAGGAGCAGGTAGCAAAGGTAACAGAGACACACTAATACATTGATAGCCGGCAAGGGAATGACAGGAAAGCCAGGTTAAATAGTAAACACCCAGCCTCTGATGGACAGGTGGAAACCAGAGACCGCAACCCACCAAAGTCACCCAGTACCAGTTGTAACCACCAGAGGGAGCCCAAAAACAGAATCCACAACACTTTAGGGGTATTTAGTCCTCAGGCTGTGACGAGGTGTCTAGGCAGTGTTAGGAACATCCCACGGCTACTTCTAGTTGTTGTGTTAAGTTCAGGGTCTGCGGTCAGTACAGGTACCACCTCCTCCAGAGCACGTCCCATGTTGCTCCTAAACCACCAGATCATAACAGCATACGTTGCATAGTTGTGTGTGCTAGACTTGTGCCACTTTTTTTTAGTGTGTTTTAAATTAACCAAAAAAGGCCTCACATATCTGCGTGCTACAACTTTGTGCATTGTAGGCCGGTGGACCCCAGCACTATTTAGCTTCCAAAATTACAAAAAGGCCACATATTTGCCAGTGTGGTATTTCTGTGACAGCCCTATTATATCTGCGTGCTCCAAGTTTGGGCATTGTAGGCCTGTGTACCTTTTTTTGCTGTCTCATACTGTAATTCTATGCAGCACTATTTAACATATAAAAAAGGCCTCACATTTGCCAGTGTGGGATTTCCGTTATAGCCCTCATGTATCTGTGTGCTCCAAGTTTGGGCATTGTAGGCCGGTGTACCTCTTTTTTGCTGTCTGATACTGTAATTCTATACAGCACTATTTAGCATGTAAAAAAAGGCCACATGTTTGCCAGTGTGGTATTTCCGTTACAGTCCTCATATATCTGCGAATCTGCGTGCTCCAAGTTTGGGCATTGTAGGCTGGTGTACCTCTTTTTTTGCAGTCTGATACTGTAATTCTATATAGCACTATTCAGCATATAAAAAAGGCCACATATTTGCCAGTGTGGTATTTCCGTGACAGCCCTCATATATCTGCGTGCTCCAAGTTTGCTCATTGTAGGCAGGTGTACCCCTTTTATTGCTGTCTGAAACTATAATTCCATACAGCACTATTTTGCATAAAAAAGGCCACATATTTGCCAGTGTGGTATTTCCGTGACTACCCTCATATATCTGTGTGCTCCAAGTTTGCTCATTGTAGGCCGGTGCACCCTTTTATGCTGTCTGATACTATATTTCTATACAGCACTATTTTGCATAAAAAAAGGCCACATATTTGCCAGTGTGGTATTTCTGTAACAGCCCTCATATATCTGCATGCTCCGAGTTTGGGTACTGTAGGCCGGTGTACCTCTTTTTTTGGTGTCTGATACTATAATTCTATACAGCACTATTTTGCATAAAAAAAGGCCACATATTTACCAGTGTGGTATTCCGTGACAGTCCTCATATCTGTGTGCTCCAAGTTTGGGCATTGTAGGCCGGAGTACCCATTTTCTTGCTGTCTGATACTCTAATTCTATACAGCACTATTTAGCATTAATTTACTTCACAAAAAAAACCCCAAAAATTGAATATAGTTTGCTCTATCAGGCAGAGTTCTGCCTGGTGTTTGGGTTGACTGCCGGGACCTTTAGCTGTGATGGCACTATTTTAATTTGTAAAGAAAGGACCACACATTGGGGAATTGGGAATTACATTACATTGGACCTACTTCTTAAGTCTGTCTCCTGCAGTGTGTACTTCACCTGCCACTAGATCAACAGGGTGAACGTGCTCTGTACGGTGCATTTTGGGCAAGGGAGCTGTGATGGCACTATTTTAATTTGTTAAGAAAGGACCACACATTGGGGAATTGGGAATTACATTACATTGGACCTACTTCTTAAGTCTGTCTCCTGCAGTGTGTACTTCACCTGCCACTAGATCACCAGGGTGAATGTGCTCTGTGCGGTGCATTTTGGGCAAGGGGGCTGTGATGGCACTAGTCTATTTTTAAAAAAGGTACCCCCATTGGGTAATTGTTTGGCAGCTCATGCACTGCATTACAAGTCTCAGACACCCACACCACTACATTAGGCTTACTTCTTAACTCTGTCTCCTGCAATGTCTCTTGTTTAACTGCCACTAGATCACCAGGGTGAACATTCTTTGTACTGTTATAGGCTGGTGAATTTTTGGCAAGGGACCTGCGATGGCACTAGTATATTTTTAAAACGGTACCCCACATTGGTGAAACCACATCCTTGTTGTCAAAGACTTTATAATATTTGTGTACATTAAAAAGCTCCCTTATAAAGCTCCTATTTGTGTTGCCTGGTTGCTCACATTGGACACAATACACTTCATATAAATTTGATAAAGCAATTCTGTTAGTTTGGCTCAGTAGTTCATTACAAATATTTCTTTGTCGACTATATTAGATTCTCTCCTTGAGAGCCATAACTTTGGCTGCCTCAAATGTACAAATGGCAGACAATGTACAGATGTGACAGACAATGCTCATAGTGACACAATCTTGATAAATGTTTGTTTATTCACTTCACAACAGTTCTAAGCCACTATATGTTTGCTGTTTGTCATTGTAAAACATTAAGGTTTAATGAAACTATGTCGGCGGTGGTTTGATCTAAATCCTTGTGGCTTTTATTTTCTGGGGGTTTATGGCCCTTCGTCTGATGAGTCCATGATATCTCAGTTTCATCCAACCTTGAAAAATGGCCACTTGAAGGTCTGAGTGAAACTAGAGTTACTACATAGTGTAAATCACTACATAAGACCAGAGAAACATGACTAAGACAGATGCCAAAACTGGGGTACCTGTACATGTACAGTGTGCTGATACCTGCATAATTGGGGATGTTCATGCAGTGTAGGTAATCTCCCAGGGGTTCTCTGTCTTAGTGTTGCTTCTCTGATATTCCAGACGGATGATGTTTAAAAGCCTCTTGGTGATGATCTAAGTATACTGTATGTAGTTAATCTTCATATATACAAAATCAATATATTTATTTAATCATTATATGTACTTATTAACTTGTGCATGTTAACATATACAAAAGTGTTCGCACTCACACTATTCAATCATACTGTTCCTTGAATTTTGTAGTTTGCAATAAAATTACATTGTATTGCAAGTATTAGCCTCTTTTAAAGCCATTTCTGAACCTTAGCTTTAAAAACATGGCAAATAAAATTGCCAAATTCTCCTCTAAATAATTGTGCAAAGAGGGAACCATCATGCCATTAAAAAATACGAGTGGATTTTCAGGGGCCCATCCAGTATGTGGGTTCAAAGGTGTAATGGGGTGCATATGACATAATATGCAGCTGGGCTGGCCCTGCTGCCAATGTTTAACCCCTTCCCGACCTTTGACGCCACGTAGGCGTCATGAAAGTCGGTGCCAATCCGACCCATGACGCCTATGTGGAATGGAATGATATGGAATGATCGCATCCCTGCAGATCGGGTGAAAGGGTTAACTCCTATTTTACCCGATCTGCAGGGAGAGGGGGAGTTGTACTTCAGCCCAGGGGGGGTGGCTTTGCCCCCACGTGGCTACGATCGCTCTGATTGGCTGTTGAAAGTGCAACAGCCAATCAGAGCAATTTGCAATATTTCACCTATGAAAATGGTGAAATATTGCAATCCAGCCATGGCCGATGCTGCAATAGCATCTGCCATGGCTGGAAATCATGTTCTGCCCCCCCCACCGCCCCCGATCTCCTCCCCAGTCCTCCGTTCTCTCCGGTACCCCCCTCCGTCCCCCTGTCCGCTCCCCCGTGCTCCTGTCCGCTCCCCCGTGCTCCTGTCCGCTCCCCCGGTCCTCCGATCCCCCCCCCTGTGCTCCGATCCACCCCCCCCACCACCCCCTCATACTTACCGAGCCTCCCAAAGTCGGTCCGTCTTCTCCCTGGGCGCCGCCATCTTCCAAAATGGCGGGCGCATGCGCAGTGCGCCCGCCGCATCTGCCGGCCGGCAAAGTACATTTTGATCGCTGTGGTAGGTTCTATCACAGCGATCAAAATAAAAAAATAATAAATAAACCCCCCCCTTTATCACCCCCATAGGTAGGGACAATAATAAAATAAAGAAAATATATATATATTTTTTTTCCACTAGGGTTAGGGTTAGAACTATAGATACACAGCGGATCCGCAGCGGATCGGCAGCGGATCCGCAGCGGATCCGCAGCGGATCGGCCGCGGATCCGCAGCGGATCGGCAGCGGATCCGCAGCGGATCGGCCGCGGATCCGCAGCGGATACACAGCGGATCCGCAGCAGATCCGCAGCGGATCCGCAGCGGATCGGCAGCGGATCGGCCGCGGATCCGCAGCGGATCGGCAGCGGATCGGCAGCGGATCGGCAGCGGATCGGCCGCGGATCGGCAGCGGATCGGCAGCGGATCGGCAGCGGATCGGCCGCGGATCCGCAGCGGATCCGCAGCGGATAGGCTGCGGATCCGCAGCGGATCGGCAGCGGATCGGCCGCGGATCCGCAGCGGATCCGCAGCGGATCGGCAGCGGATCGGCAGCGGATTGGCTGCGGATCCGCAGCGGATCGGCAGCGGATCGGCCGCGGATCCGCAGCGGATCCGCAGCGGATCGGCAGCGGATCCGCAGCGGATTGGCAGCGGATCCGCAGCGGATTGGCTGCGGATCCGCAGCGGATCCGCAGCGGATTGGCCGCGGATCCGCAGCGGATTGGCTGCGGATCCGCAGCGGATTGGCCGCGGATCCGCAGCGGATTGGCCGCTGCGAATTCGAAGCAGTTTTCCATCAGGTTTACAGTACCATGTACACCTAAGGAAAACCAAATCCGCTGTGCCCATGGTGCGGAAAATTCCGTGCAGAAACGCTGCGTTGTATTTTCCGCAGCATGTCAATTCTTTGTGCGGATTCCGCAGCATTTTACACCTGTTCCTCAATAGGAATCCGCAGGTGAAATCCGCACAAAAAAACACTGGAAATCTGCTGCAAATTCGCAGGTAAAACGCAGTGCCTTTTACCTGCAGATTTTTCAAAAATCGTGCGGAAAAATCTCACACGAATCCGCAACGTGGGCACATAGCCTTAGGGTTAGGGTTGGAATTAGAGTTAGGGTTGGAATTAGGGCTAGGGTTTGAAATAGGGTTAAGATTAGGCTTGTGGTTAGGGTTACGGATAGGGTTAGGGGTGTGTTGGGGTTACAGTTGTGGTTAGGGTTGGGATTAGGGTTACAGTTGGGATTAGGGTTAGGATTAGGGTTGGAATTAGGGTTACGGGTGTGTTGCGGTTAGGGTTGTGGTTAGGGGTGTGTTGGGGTTAGGGTTGTGATTAGGGTTATGGCTACAGTTGGGATTAGGATTAGGGGTGTGTTGGGGTTAGTGTTGAAGTTAGAATTGAGGGGTTTCCACTGTTTAGGCACATCAGGGGTCTCCAAACGCAACATGGCGCCACCATTGATTCCAGCCAATCTTGCGTTCAAAAAGTCAAATGGTGCTCCCGCCCTTCCAAGCCCCGACGTGCGCCCAAACAGTGGTTTACCCCCACATTTGGGGTACCAGCGTACTCAGGACAAACTGGGCAACAACTGTTGGGGTCCAATTTCTCCTGTTACCCTTGCAAAAATAAAAAATTACTTGCTAAAACATAATTTTTGAGGAAAGAACAATTATTTTTTATTTTCACGGCTCTGCGTTATAAACTTCTGTGAAGCACTTGGGGGTTGAAAGTGCTCACCACACATCTAGATAAGTTCCTTCGGGGGTCTAGTTTCCAAAATGGGGTCAATTGTGGGGTGTTTCTACTGTTTAGGCACATCAGGGGCTCTGCAAATGCAATGGGACGCCCGCAGACCATTCCATCAAAGTCTGCATTTCAAATGTCACTACTTCCCTTGCGAGCCCTGACGTGCGCCCAAACAGTGGTTTACCCCCACATATGGGGTATCAGCGTACTCACAACAAACTGGGCAACAAATATTGGGGTCCAAATTCTCCTGTTACCCTTGTGAAAATAAAAAATTGCTTGCTAAAACATCTTTTTTGAGGAAAGAAAAATGATTTTTTATTTTCACGGCTCTGCGTTGTAAACTTCTGTGAAGCACTTGGGGGTTGAACGTGGTCACCACACATCTAGATAAGTTCCTTGGGGGGTCTAGATTCCAAAATGGGGTCACTTGTGGGGGGTTTCTACTGTTTAGGCATATCAGGGGCTCTGCAAACGTAACATGATGCCCGCAGACCATTCCATCAAAGTCTGCATTCCAAAACGTCACTACTTCCCTTCCGAGCCCCGGCATGTGCCCAAACAGTGGTTTACCCCCACATATGGGGTATCAGCGTACTCAGGAGAAACTGGACAACAACTTTTGGGGTCCAATTTCTCCTGTTACTCTTGCAAAAATAAAAAATTCTGGGCTAAAAAAATATTTTTGAGGAAAGGAAACACATTTATTATTTTCACGGCTCTGCGTTATAAACTTCTGTGAAGCACTTGGGGGTTCAAATTGCTCACCACACATCTAGATAAGTTCCCTTGGGGGTCTAGTTTTCAAAATGGAGTCACTTGTGGGGAGTTCCTACTGTTTAGGCACATCAGGGGCTCTGCAAACGCAACCTGATGCCCGCAGAGCATTCCATCAAAGTCTGCATTTCAAAACGTCACTACTTCCCTTCCGAACCCCGATGTGTGCCAAAACAGTGGTTTACCCCCACATATGGGGTATCAGCGTACTCAGGAGAAACTGGACAACAACTTTTGGGGTCCAATTTCTCCTGTTACTTTTGCAAAAATAAAAAATTCTGGGCTAAAAAAATATTTTTGAGGAAAGGAAACACATTTATTATTTTCACGGCTCTGCGTTATAAACTTCTGTGAAGCACTTGGGGGTTCAAAGTGCTCACCACACATCTAGATAAGTTCCCTTGGGGGTCTAGTTTCCAAAATGGAGTCACTTATGGGGAGTTCCTACTGTTTAGGCACACAGGGGCTCTCCAAACGCGACATGGTGTCCGCTAATGATTGGAGCTAATTTTCCATTCAAAAAGCCAAATGGCGTGCCTTCCCTTCCGAGCCCTGCCGTGCGCCCAAACAGTGGTTTACCCCCACATATGGGGTATCATCGTACTCAGGACAAACTGGACAACAACATTTGGGGTCCAATTTCTCCTATTACCCTTGGGAAAATAAAAAATTCTGGGCTAAAAATCATTTTTGAGGAAAGAAAAATTATTTTTTTATTTTCACGGCTCTGCGTTATAAACTTCTGTGAAGCACCTGGGGGTTATAAGTGCTCACTATGCATCTAGATAAGCTCCTTGTGGGGTCTAGTTTCCAAAATGGGGTCACTTGTAGGGGAGCTCCAATGTTTAGGCACACAGGGGCTCTCCAAACGCGACATGGTGTCCGCTAACGATTGGAGCTAATTTTCCATTCAAAAAGTCAAATGGCACGCCTCCCCTTCCGAGCCTTGCCGTGCACCCAAACAGTGGTTTACCCCCACATATGAGGTATCGGCATACTCAGGAGAAATTGCCCAACAAATTTTAGGATCCATTTTATCCTGTTGCCCATGTGAAAATGAAAGAATTGAGGCTAAAAGAAATTTTGTGTGAAAAAAAGTACTTTTTCATTTTTGCGGATCAATTTGTGAAGCACCTGGGGGTTTAAAGTGCTCACTATGCCTCTAGATGAGTTCCTTGGGGGGTCTAGTTTCCAAAATGGGGTCACTTGTGGAGGAGCTCCAATGTTTAGGCACACAGGGGCTTTCCAAACGCGGCATGGTGTCCGCTAACGATGGAGATAATTTTTCATTCAAAAAGTCAAATGGCGCTCCATCCCTTCCGAGCCTTACCATGTGCCCAAACAGTGGTTTACCCCCACATGTGAGGTATTGGTGTACTCAGGAGAAATTGCCCAACAAAATTTAGGATCCATTTTATCCTGTTGCCCATGTGAAAATGAAAAAATTGAGGCTAAAATAATTTTTTTGTGAAAAAAAAGTACTTTTTCATTTTTACGGATCAATTTGTGAAGCACCTGGGGGTTTAAAGTGCTCACTATGCTTCTAGATAAGTTCCTTGGGGGGTCTAGTTTCCAAAATGTGGTCACTTGTGGGGGAGCTCCATTGTTTAGGCACACGGGGGCTCTCCAAACGCGACATGGTGTCCGCTAAAGATTGGAGCCAATTTTTCATTCAAAAAGTCAAATGGCGCTCCTTCCCTTCCGAGCCCTGCCGTGCGCCCAAACAGTGGTTTACCCCCATATATGAGGTATCAGCGTACTCAGGACAAATTGGACAACAACGTCCCTGGTCCAGTTTCTCCTTTTACCCTTGGGAAAATAAAAAAATTGTTGCTAAAAGATCATTTTTGTGACTAAAAAGTTAAATGTTCATTTTTTACTTCCATGTTGCTTCTGCTGCTGTGAAACACCTGAAGGGTTAATAAACTTCTTGAATGTGGTTTTGAGCACCTTGAGGGGTGCAGTTTTTAGAATGGTGTCACTTTTGGGTATTTTCAGCCATATAGAACCCTCAAAATGACTTCAAATGTGAGGTGGTCCCTAAAAAAAATGGTTTTGTAAATTTTGTTGTAAAAATGAGAAATCACTGGTCAAATTTTAACCCTTATAACTTCATAGCAAAAAAAAAAATTGTTTCCAAAATTGTGCTGATGTAAAGTAGACATGTGGGAAACGTTATTTATTAACTATTTTGTGTCACATAACTCTCTGGTTTAACAGAATAAAAATTCAAAATGTGAAAATTGCGAAATTTTCAAATTTTTTGCCAAATTTCCGTTTTTTTCACAAATAAACTCAGAAATTATCGACCTAAATTTACCACTAACATGAAGCCCAATATGTCACGAAAAAACAATCTCAGAATCGCTAGGATCCGTTGAATCGTTCCTGAGTTATTACCTCATAAAGGGACACTGGTCAGAATTTCAAAAAACGGCAAGGTCATTAAGGCCAAAATAGGCTGGGTCATGAAGGGGTTAAATCAAAGGAGTACGGAGTACAAAATGCATATTGTGAAGTGGATTTTCATGGGCCCATCCAGTATGTGGGTTCAAAGGCGTAATGGAGTGCATATGACCGACTATGCAGAAGGCCCGGCCTTGCTGCCAATGTGTAAAATAAAGGAGTACGGAGAACAAAATGCATATAGTGAAGTGGATTTTCCTGGGCCCATTCAGTATGTGGGTTCCAAGGCTTAATGGAGTTCATATGACTGACTATGGAGCAAGGCTGGCCTTGCTGCCAATGTGTAAAACAAAGAAGTACGGGAGTACAAAATGCATATTGTGCAGTGGATTTTCATGGGCCCAACCAATATGTGGGTTCAAAGGCTTATTAGGGTGCATATGAATTGGTAGCAGGGCAGGCCTTGAATTCAATGCACTTTTTCAGGAGTTCCCCTTGGAAATCTTATGGCAGGGGTATTGTGGTGCGTCATACTTCTTGGCAACCTATCCACTCACAGCATAGGCTACAACAGCTTAAGAGACCCACTGTTTTATAATGGCCCTTTATTATTATTATTTTTTAAGATTAATACCACCTGATGCACCAGTAAAAATAGGCTCCGTGACTTTAAGAGACCCTCCTTCATAAATGAAACAAGATGGGTCTGCTTATGTGTCGCACACCACATGGCCAGCTAGGGTTGTTAAATGTTACAATGACATTTCCCAGTGAATACATTTGTAGTGGTTGAAAGAAATGTTAAAGTTGAAAAACGCTTCAAAAACGCAGCGTCTGAACTAAGCCTAAGTGGGGGAGGAAATTTTCGGTTTGGGGTTAAATATTTGGCCTTACAGGCAAGTCATTAACCTACAAAGGATGTACCTTGACATATTTCCAAGCAAAACCCGTTTTGGTTTCGTTTTAATGTGTTTTTTTGTGGCACCGAGAAAAATGGCGTGAATCTTGGAAAAATTGGATTAAAGCTGTAAACTAAGAGTCAGGAATGCTTCCAGGGGCCATCCCCATGCTATCCCTGTGTCATTTGAGCAGTGTTTCCATCATTTTCAGACGTTTTTAGACCTTAAAAGGACCCCCGGTGTGGATTGCGGTAAAAATGCTCGGGTCTCCCATAGACTTACATTGGGCTAGTTGTTCTGGCCGGGTACCCAAGTATTCCAATCTGCTCGACCCGAGCAATGAGCACCCAAGCATTTTAGTGCTTGCTCATCACTAGTTGAGAGACCTGACAAATTATAAGGTAAACAATTCCTCAGAGTGACCTGCATTAGGGTCATATGTCTCCTGGGACACTTCATGGTGGGGAAAGAAGGACCAGATTGAGGATTCAGAGGCCCACCCTCTTGGCTACTGAGACTGGACCATGTGAAAGACTTTGTGGTGCTGCTTGTCAACACACTGAAGCCTTTGTCTGCCATCCAACCCTCTAAATTCTCACACTTGTTAGTAGTGTATCGCGCTGACCAAATTTTGACAGGAACCTAGAATGAGATGCCATCACCTTCGGATCTGTCACATGGCCTTCGCGGGCACCAATACATCCACGTCCCTTTACATCACCCATTCTCATTTTGAATGCTTTATGCTTATGAAACAAAAAATACTGGCTTTATTTTTCACAAGTACCCTTACGTACAACTTCACTGTATCTAGCAATGTGAGGCTATTTTTTTGGAGATTGTCTTTCTGAAACACTCCAAATGCGGAGTAATGAAGATTATCCTGCTAAATTGTCACACAAGATTATCTGTACCCGGATTGTGCCAGTCGCACAACTGCTAGATAAAGATACGCTATTTTTTAAACCAATAACAAATTATGATTTTATTTCAATCATTTTGCTGGCACACTCCAAATGCGGAGTAATGAAGTTTATTGCTCCTGCTAAATTGGCATGCACGATTATCTGTACCCAGATTGCCCCAGTCGCATAACTACAAGATAAAGATACACTATTTTTCAAACCAATAGAAAATTATGATTTTTTTTATCAATCGTCTTGCTGACACACTCCAAATTCTGAGTAATGTAAATTATTCCCCCTGCTGAATAGTCATGTATGATTATCTATTCCCAGATTGCACCAATCTCTCAGCTGTTAGATAAATATTAGGTATTTTAAGTGGAAAATAGCAGAGAGCTGCAGCATGTACTTGCAATGAAGAGAACACCCAGGTGCCTGCCTTTCACCCACCCTCCCTCCTATTAAATATCTCCCTACTAAATCCCCACCTAACAAACAACTAATTTTGACAATCTTCAGCTCTTAAAAGAGCTTTTTGGAATAAATAAGGCTCAAGGACCTCTATGGTTACAGTGCAGAAGCATCGCTGACCCCCGATCATGTGACGGGGGTCAGCGATGCGCTCATTTCCGGCCGCCCGGCCGGAAGCGCCGGTTAGATGCCGCTGTCTGCGTTTGCCAGCAGCATTTAACTAGTTTATAGCGGTGGGTGAATCGCTATTTCACCCGCCGCTATTGCGGGCACATGTCAGCTGTTCAAAACAGCTGACATGTCCCGGCTTTGATGCGGGCTCACCGTCGGAGCCCGCATCAAAGCGGGGGTTTTAACCTCGGACATACTATCCCATCCGAGGTCAAAAAGGGGTTAAAAGTTATTTTTTAATAATTACTTCCACCTTGCTTACCTAATATAATTTTTTGATTGGTAGCCCTACATCTAAATCTATATGACAGCCACGTGATCTTCAAGTATTAGTGTTACATGACTGGAAAGGTGGTTAAAATGCCTTCCTTGCAATGTGTGAAGTTAAACTGTTATTAATGTGATCTTACTGCAGTAAATCAGAGATCAGTCAATTCACAGTCACACTGACTCTTTTTATCTCTTAACCCCTTAACGACCACCGATACGCCTTTTAATGGCAGCAGTTAATGGTACTAAATCTTCAGTGCCACTTTTTAACAGCACTGAGAAATAAGGGTATAGTGACCACCAGCATCGGAAAATCTCCAGGAACCCTGGAGAACATGATCATGGCCGGTTTTTACGGTAGTCTGTCCCATTATCGATGTTATTCACCGAATAACATCGATCACAAAAAAAAGTCTTATTTAAAATGTATTTCTCTCTTCTCTGTTATGACTAAGGGGTGGAGATTTCAGTCCGGCCCAGAGAGGTGGTGGAAAATATGGGAGTGGACGAGCTAAAGGTTAAAAGCTAGCCACACATCTTTAGCCAGTGTCATTGTTCTGCTATGGAAGCCACGTCACGTCAAGCGTGGAGACGGACCAGAAACTAAGAAAGTACCTGTGGACTTGAGCGCTTCCCTGGCCCCACAGCTATAAGTAACGTGACACATACAGCTAACTACAATTCCCTACCTGTACTCTACCTTTAACTGGACTTCTGCCTGTAATATCTCTATATTATATATTTGTATTACCTAGTGCGCATTTTGGCAATTAAAATATCATTTAATTTTGGGCTGATCTTTTACCTCGAATCCTGATTTCCCACATCTGATAGAACAGCTAGTGCTTACACTCTACCTGGGGTTGGTTTCGAACCCGATATAAGCTTGTTAACAGACTGGGCTTATATCTAATGAAGAACTGGTGGCAGCCTACTGTTCTGGTGTTATTGGGGATTCTGGCAGGAATACTTATCCTTGGTGCAATTCCCTGATTGACTTGAGTGTAAGGAGGGCGTCATAGAGCTGTGCCTGTGTAAGCTCCACTGGTGATGGTGGGTGGATATCCGTATTCCCCGCCTCTCAATTAGTCACAGTGGTCCATTTTTTTTTGTTATCCTTGTGAAAAGTTTGGGTCTAAAGTACATTTTTTTTCTGAAAAAAAGTTAAATGTTAATTTTTCACATTGCTTCAGTTCCCATTAAGCAACTGAAGGGTTAATAAACTTCCTGAATGTGGTTTTGAGCACCTTGAGGGGTGAACATTTTATAATGGTGTCACTTTGGGGTACTTTATATCATATATACCCCTCAAAGTAATTTCAAATGTAATATGGTTCCTAAAAAAATGGTTTTGTAAATTTTGTTGGAAAAATTAGATTTCGCTGGTCAACTTTTAACCCTTCTAACTTCCTAGCAAAAAAAATCATGTTTCTAAACTTGTGCTGATGTAAAGCACAAATGTGGGAAATGTCATTCATGAATTATTTTGTGTTACACAACTATCTAATTTAAGGGCATAAAAAATAAATTTTGAAGATTGCAAAATTTTCAACATTTTTGCCAAATTTCCATTTTTTTCTAAAATAAACGTAAGTCATATTGAAGAAATTTCACCACTATCTCAGAATCAGTAGGATACATTGAAACATTCCAGAGTTATTACCACATAAAGTGACAGTGGTCAAAATGGAAAAAATTGGCCTGGTCATTAAGGTCAAAATTGACTCGTTCACTAAGGGATCATATAATTCAGAAACTGAAACTGACTCTCCTATTTTCACTGTGCTTCAGCACTGTAATAGTGCTCCACAATCATGTCATTTTCTTTTCCTATGTGGAATGAGCTGTGCACTATGACTTTTATCCTTATACAGTATAATCCTAAAATGGTGTTACTTGTCTGGCCTTAACTTCTGTACTTGTATGTGATAAGTCCCCCTTTTTGGTTTCACTAGACCATGTGATGTGACAGCTGTAGGACGTTATGCGGAAGTTCGCTCAGCCATGCATGACATCATTACTTTGCTTTCTGAGTCTTCAGTAGTGTGTGAAATTGTGCCAGGCCTTTTTTCTTTGCTTTCTTACAAACTGAGTGGTAAATTGTTTGGATTCATGAGGACCTGCAGGTTTGAGGAATTTCAACTCAAAGTCCTTCTTTGATAAACTGATCTGCTCACCTGGACTACTTGCATGAAATACTTAACACATCAACATCCACTGTCAGCTCTTCAAAGTCCATCAAGCATAAGCCTGCAGCTGTTGTATACTCCAACAAGATCTTGAGGGCTGAGACAGATAGATGTCTGGCAATATAGGCTTATAGGTAATATATCACCATAAAATGAGCAATGTTTAAATCAAGATTTTATGTTCTAAACTTTAGTTTTTTAATATTTTTTTTTCTGTAGCTGTCTTATCAGAAACAATTTCCAGCAATCTTGCTGCTTTCACACTACAAAGCTCACAAGCTAAATATATGTAGCTTCACTACTCAGCAGCCTTCTCAATGTAATCACACAAAATGTAATACAAATAAAACGTAGCACATCTATAATTAAGTCTGAGTTAAATGACAGTGGTTTATGGAGCGCCCCCACTGTCGCAGGGCCGAGGGGCACCCGGTACCGGGCCTCTGTGTCTCAGTTCTGGGGTTGTCACGGTGGCTAGGCCCGGTCCGTGACCCTGCTGAGGGGCGTCCAATGAAGGTGGAGAGTGATAATGTTGTGGTGTGGTGCAGGTCGCGGTGAATAACGAGGACACCAGGTTGCAGTCTCTTTACCTCTTTACTGAAGGCTTCAGGATCCTCAGTCCGGAATATGGTTAACCAGGCTACCTGAGTCCGGCAAGTCCGATGGCACCTCCAGAGTTCCCTTTGCAGGTGGAAATCGGTGCCTACCTTCTAGCGCTTGTGTGTTGTGGTCCTCCCCTGCTGGGCTTACGGGATAGTCCCCACAACTGTTGTGTCTGTTTCTGAAGTTCCCTCACAACTCGATTATGATGTTCTTCTTCGTCCCCCCAGATGATATGGCTAGGACGCACCCGTATGACGGGTAGGCTCGGAGCTCTTCCGGGACCCTAGTGTCGCCCCTCTCCAACTGTTGCCCCCTATGTCTTCTTAGGTGATTTGATTGAGACAGCCTGCCTATAACTGACTGTCCTGCCGTAGGTTTGAAGTAAGGCCTGGAGCTCAATACTTCCTCGGCATTTCCGGCCACCGGCTACGCGCCTCAGTAGGATGTTGCCTCGTCTTACAGCACGACTCCTACTGGTTATTCTCCTTGTTGTGTTGATCTCGTTTCTCACTCAGCACAATAAACCTCGCTTCTTGTCCTTTCTTGGGGTACCGCCGCGATGAAGTGCAGGCACGATCACTGTCATGATCTCTGCAGGCAGAGATCATAGCAAGCCTATAGAGGGACAAGCTCTCGGAAGATGGAACTATACTGACCATGAACTAAGCCTGCCGCGCAACTAGAAATAGCCAGGTAGCATTTCCTATTTATCGCTAGATGCCCAGCTCTGGCCTAAGACCTAAATAGCTAGCAGAGGGAAATATAAGACCTGGCTCACCTCTAGAGAAATATTTCCAAAGAAGACAGTAGCCCCCCACATATAATGACGGTGAGTTCAGATGAAACAACAAACGCAGCAGGAAAATAGTCTTAGCAAATTTGAGGTCCGCTTACTAGATAGCAGAAGACAGATAGTATACTTTCATGGTCAGCAGAAAAACACTAACAAAACACCATCCAGAGATTACCTTAAACTCTGGCATTAACTCATAACGCCAGAGTAGCAATCCCTGATCAACGAGAGCTTTCCAGACACAGTAACAAAACTTCAGCTGTGAACTGGAACAAATAGGCAAAACAAAACAAGGACAAAAGTCCAACTTATCTAGTAGTAGTCTAGAAGCAGGAACAAGCACTGAGAGGCATCAGATAACATTGTTGACCGGCAAGAAACCACCAGAGAAATGAGCTTAAATAGCGACACCCACTACTGATGGAACCAGGTGAAACAGGAAAGAGGATGACAAGTCCAATTCCACAAGCGGCCACCGGGGGAGCCCAGAATCCAAATTCACAACAGTACCCCCCCCTCAAGGAGGGGGCACCGAACCCTCACCAGATCCACCAGGGCGACCAGGATGAGCCCTATGGAAGGCACGAACAAGATCAGAAGCATGAACATCAGATGCATTGACCCAAGAATTATCCTCCTGGCCGTAACCCTTCCAGTTAACCAGATACTGGAGTTTCCGTCTGGAAACACGAGAGTCCAAAATTTTCTCCACAACGTACTCCAACTCACCCTCAACCAACACCGGAGCAGGAGGCTCAACTGAAGGTACAACAGGTACCTCATACCTGCGCAATAACGACCGATGAAAAACGTTATGAATGGAAAAGGACGCAGGGAGGTCCAAACGGAAAGAAACAGGATTAAGAATCTCCAATATTCTATAAGGGCCGATGAACCGAGGTTTAAACTTAGGAGAAGAGACCCTCATAGGGACAAAACGAGAAGACAACCACACTAAATCTCCAACACAAAGCCGAGAACCAACACGACGATGACGGTTGGCAAAACGCTGAGTCTTCTCCTGGGACAACTTCAAATTGTCCATAACCTGCCCCCAGATGTGATGCAATCTCTCCACCACCGCATCCACTCCAGGACAATCCGAGGATTCCACCTGACCGGAGGAAAATCGAGGGTGAAACCCCGAATTACAGAAAAACGGGGACACCAAGGTGGAAGAACTGGCCCGATTATTGAGGGCGAACTCTGCCAATGGCAAAAAAGCAACCCAATCATCCTGGTCAGCAGAGACAAAACACCTCAGATATGTCTCAAGGGTCTGATTAGTCCGCTCGGTCTGGCCATTAGTCTGAGGGTGAAAAGCAGATGAAAAAGACAAATCTATGCCCATCCTAGCACAGAATGCCCGCCAAAATCTAGACACAAATTGGGTACCTCTGTCAGAAACAATATTCTCAGGAATACCGTGCAATCGGACAACATTCTGAAAAAACAGAGGAACCAACTCAGAAGAAGAAGGCAACTTGGGCAGAGGAACCAAATGGACCATTTTAGAGAAACGGTCACAGACCACCCAGATGACAGACATCTTCTGGGAAACAGGCAGATCTGAAATAAAATCCATCGAGATGTGTGTCCAAGGCCTCTTAGGAATAGGCAAGGGCAACAGCAGTCCGCTAGCCCGAGAACTACAAGACTTGGCCCGAGCACAAACGTCACATGACTGCACAAAGACTCGCACATCTCGTGACAGGGAAGGCCACCAGAAGGATCTTGCCACCAAATCCCTGGTACCAAAAATTCCGGGATGACCTGCCAATGCAGAAGAATGTACCTCAGAGATGACTCTGCTGGTCCAATCATCCGGAACAAACAGTCTATCAGGCGGACAACGATCCGGTCTATCCGCCTGAAACTCTTGCAAGGACCGCCGCAGATCAGGAGAAACGGCCGACAAAATTACTCCCTCCCTAAGGATACCTGTGGGTTCAGAATTACCAGGAGAGTCCGGGTCAAAACTCCTAGAAAGGGCATCTGCCTTAACATTCTTAGAACCCGGTAGGTATGACACCACAAAATTAAAGCGAGAAAAAAATAAAGACCAGCGCGCCTGTCTAGGATTCAGGCGTCTGGCAGTCTCAAGATAAATCAAATTTTTGTGGTCAGTCAATACCACCACCTGATGCCTAGCCCCCTCGAGCCAATGGCGCCACTCCTCAAACGCCCACTTCATGGCCAAAAGCTCCCGATTCCCAACATCATAATTCCGCTCTGCGGGCGAAAATTTGCGAGAAAAGAAGGCACAAGGCCTAATGACGGAGCAGTCGGAACCTTTCTGCGACAACACTGCCCCAGCTCCGATCTCCGAAGCGTCAACCTCAACCTGAAAAGGCAGATTCACATCAGGCTGACGCAACACAGGGGCAGAGGCAAAACGGCGCTTAAGCTCCTGAAAGGCCTCTACAGCATGAGGGGACCAATTAGCAACATCAGCGCCTTGTCTGGTCAAATCAGTCACTGGTTTAACGACATCCGAAAAACCAGCAATAAATCGGCGGTAAAAGTTGGCAAAGCCCAAAAATCTCTGAAGACCCTTAAGAGAGGAGGGCTGAGTCCAGTCACAAATAGCTTGCACCTTGACGGGATCCATCTCAATGGAAGAGGGAGAAAAAATATACCCCAAAAAGGAAATTTTCTGGACCCCAAAAACGCACTTAGACCCCTTCACACATAAAGAATTAGACCGCAGAACCTGAAAAACTCTCCTGACCTGCTGGACATGAGAGTCCCAGTCATCAGAAAAAATCAGAATATCATCCAGATATATTATCATAAATCTATCCAGAAAATCGCGGAAGATATCATGCATAAAAGACTGGAAAACTGAAGGGGCATTAGAAAGACCAAAAGGCATGACCAAATACTCAAAGTGGCCCTCGGGCGTATTAAATGCGGTCTTCCACTCATCCCCCTGCCTGATCCGCACCAAATTATACGCCCCACGAAGATCAATTTTAGAGAACCACTTAGCACCCTCTATACGAGCAAACAAATCAGTAAGCAATGGCAATGGGTATTGATACTTAACAGTGATCTTATTCAGAAGCCGATAATCAATACATGGTCTCAAAGAGCCGTCTTTTTTTGAGACAAAGAAAAACCCAGCTCCCAAGGGAGAAGAAGATGGACGAATATGTCCCTTTTCCAAAGACTCCTTTATATATTCCCGCATAGCAGCATGTTCCGGCACAGACAAATTAAACAAACGACCCTTTGGATATTTACAACCCGGTATCAAATCTATGGCACAATCGCACTCACGGTGCGGAGGTAACGACCCAAGCTTGGGTTCGTCAAAGACGTCTTGATAATCAGAGAGGAACTCAGGGACTTCAGAGGGAATGGACGACGAAATAGAAACCAAAGGTACGTCCCCATGAATACCCTTACATCCCCAGCTCAACACAGACATTGCTCTCCAGTCCAAGACTGGGTTGTGAGACTGCAACCATGGCAATCCCAGTACCAAATCGTCATGTAAATTATACAGCACCAGGAAACGAATAATCTCCTGGTGATCCGGATTGATACGCATGGTTACTTGTGTCCAGTATTGTGGTTTATTATTAGCCAATGGGGTGGAGTCAATCCCCTTCAGAGGAATAAGAGTCTCCAAAGGCTCTAAATCAAAACCACAACGATTGGCAAAGGACCAATCCATAAGACTCAGAGCGGCTCCAGAGTCAACATAGGCGTCCGTGGCAATGGATGACAAAGAGCAAATCAGGGTTACAGACAAAATAAACTTAGACTGAATGGTGCCAATGGAAACAGACTTATCAAGCTTCTTTGTACGCCTAGAGCATGCCGATATAACATGAGTAGAATCCCCACAATAGAAACACAATCCATTCTTCCGTCTAAAATTCTGTCGCTCGCTCCTGGACAGAATTCTATCACACTGCATACTTTCTGGCGTCTTTTCCATAGACACCGCCAGATGGTGCACCGGTTTGCGCTCCCGCAGACGCCTATCAATCTGAATAGCCATTGTCATGGACTCATTCAGACCTGCAGGCAAAGGGAACCCCACCATAACATCCTTAATGGCATCAGAGAGACCTTCTCTGAAAGTTGCCGCCAAGGCGCACTCATTCCACTGAGTAAGCACAGACCATTTACGGAATCTTTGGCAGAAAACTTCAGCTTCATCTTGCCCCTGAGATAGTGCCATCAAAGTTTTTTCTGCCTGAAGTTCCAAATGAGGTTCCTCATAAAGCAAGCCCAAGGCCAGAAAAAACGCATCCACATCGCGTAACGCAGGATCCCCTGCTGGCAATGAGAAGGCCCAATCTTGAGGGTCACCCCTGAGCAAGGAAATCACAATCCTAACCTGCTGAGCAGGGTCTCCAGCTGAACGAGACTTCAGGGACAAATAAAGCTTACAATTATTTCGGAAATTCTGGAAGCTAGCTCTATTCCCTGTGAAGAACTCCGGCAAAGGAATTCTCGGCTCAGATACCGGAGCATGTACCACAAAATCTTGTAAATTTTGTACTTTCGTGATGAGATTATTCAAACCCGCAGTTACACTCTGGAGATCCATTATTGTCAGGTGCACACAGAGCATACAGAGATTAGGAGGAGAGAGAGAAAAAAGACTGCAGCAAGGCAGACTGGAGGAAGAAAAAAAAAAAAAAAAAATTCCAGCAGACTTCTTATAACTCTCCTTTCTAAACCTGGGTCTTTAACACTTTAGTGGCCGGTCAAACTGTCATGATCTCTGCAGGCAGAGATCATAGCAAGCCTATAGAGGGACAAGCTCTCGGAAGATGGAACTATACTGACCATGAACTAAGCCTGCCGCGCAACTAGAAATAGCCAGGTAGCATTTCCTATTTATCGCTAGATGCCCAGCTCTGGCCTAAGACCTAAATAGCTAGCAGAGGGAAATATAAGACCTGGCTCACCTCTAGAGAAATATTTCCAAAGAAGACAGTAGCCCCCCACATATAATGACGGTGAGTTCAGATGAAACAACAAACGCAGCAGGAAAATAGTCTTAGCAAATTTGAGGTCCGCTTACTAGATAGCAGAAGACAGATAGTATACTTTCATGGTCAGCAGAAAAACACTAACAAAACACCATCCAGAGATTACCTTAAACTCTGGCATTAACTCATAACGCCAGAGTAGCAATCCCTGATCAACGAGAGCTTTCCAGACACAGTAACAAAACTTCAGCTGTGAACTGGAACAAATAGGCAAAACAAAACAAGGACAAAAGTCCAACTTATCTAGTAGTAGTCTAGAAGCAGGAACAAGCACTGAGAGGCATCAGATAACATTGTTGACCGGCAAGAAACCACCAGAGAAATGAGCTTAAATAGCGACACCCACTACTGATGGAACCAGGTGAAACAGGAAAGAGGATGACAAGTCCAATTCCACAAGCGGCCACCGGGGGAGCCCAGAATCCAAATTCACAACAGATCCCGTAACGTTCTTTCTGTTCGCTAGGCGTCTGTCAGGATCCCACCCCTGACAGGGACCCCCCTGAATCTTCCCCTGCAACACCCTCTGCCACAGGATGTTGCCTGGTTCCAACCCAGTCAGCTTCTGACTAACTTCCTACCTAACCCCCAGTTTTACCAGATTGTGAGGAGTGGCCTAATACATAGCACCCTTAGCTCCCCCTGGAGGCCAGACTGTGAAGTGTATTGGTGTCTGTGATACCTGGTCAGGTGAACTCCTTCAGTGCCATCAGACGTACCATAGCCCCCCTTAGCGGCGGAGCATCAGTACTGCAACGACCAGGACTCTGGGGCGCTGCATTTACCCACATTCATATTAACTGATCAGTCTTCCTCAACTCCTTACCCTAGATGCGCAGTTACCTCAGGTCACAGACCTCTGAGATATCTCCAGACAAAACAAAATTCCAGTTTACTGTCAGGAAATAAATTGAGATTCCGTCCATATAAATTCAAATCCTTCACCCATCTAAAACAATTATAAGGATTTATAGGAAGAAAGTTAAGCCCTCTTCGTAGAAGAGAGTAGTATTCACCTGAAAGCACATAGGATGAGAGATTAATAATCTCACCCTTTGGGGGTAATATTGCACTGTCCTTGATATAGAGGACATTGGTGTAACACCAACTATTATCAAAAGAATTTAGTTATGTGCCCGATAATTAACTCCTTTCAGTTTGGTACCCCGGATCACATCTCTATGTATAACAATAAGGTCATGAACATGAGTCCCAAGATGGAATGCGTAAGCATCACTGGGAGCCGGAAGAGGGGTAATCGGCATCCTGTATCCGGAGGTGTTGGTAATACATCACTTGGGGCGCAGCCGGGACAAATAAGCTCCTATTTGCGTTCCAGACGTGGAACGCTTCAGGCTTCTAGAGGAGGCAGAAGTGAAGTAATCATACTTCCGATCATGCGCAATGTGCTGGAACGCACGACGGATCATCATAACCACCTGGTAGCTGGATTACAAGTAGGAAACTAGTCTTAATCCAGATGTTTTGCCGCCATTGAGGTTGGAGGCGGCGCTGATTGGAGCAATGTTATCAACAGCCTATTTAACTCCGCCTGCTTGTGACCGCCAGCTGTGTCTTTTCATCCATGAGGTCATCTGTCATCGGCACTATATACATCTGAAAGGCCGCCTGATGAACCGTACAATGGGGAAAATCATTGGGGCGTAGCCTATATCTGATAAGTAATCTTTTATACTGGTTCCTATTGACTGGATGGGATATAGGATGAGTTTATGTGTTAGTGATAATTTGCATATGCATCTAGTAGTCTAGAAGCATACCGATCAGATTTATTGAATAAGCAAATTATGCTGCATTAGGGTCAAAGATCATAAAACAGTGTATTGGCCTTGTATTTATCATTTCCTGTGCCAATACAAATTTGGAGCTAGTTTATAGGGTGAAACCCAAAGGTTATTACTCTAATGAGGCTGTTTAATATTTTGGTTTTGATTGTGTACTATTTTTTTTTTTTACCATTTTTTTTGCTTTTTTCATCTCTGTTCTTTATATTATTGTTTTCTCACCTTTCAACATAGGGTGAGATAGGGCAGTGAGGGACAGCCTATGTTTGAGTGGGGGCACCAAAAACCAGTACATTTAGGGTGCCAACCTCCACAGCAAGGCAGGAGATAGATAAGGTCTATCATACGATATGCGCTAGACCTTGGTCAATACATTTTTTGGCTATATTTTGCCATAAAGCTACTAGGAAGGTGTTTTTAAAATATTTGTAGATAAAATTATTTTTATAGATGATTCATGTTCACCATATTGTTAAAATTCTCGTTCATAAATTCAAAAAATAAGAAATGAGAAAAGGGCAATGTGAAAACGCTTTGTTATACTCCTATTACCCTTTCCTGCTTTATGGGCCTCCACCATTTTCATTTTCAGAGTACTAGGCAATGGCAGCTGCTTAAAAGAACCCATGGTTGCTGTTCTCTGGCACAAGATTAGAGGAGACTCGACTTTTATAAGTCTGGGAAGTTTGAATCACCTGGCATTTCCTAACCATGCTATTGAACAAGCCATAACCCAAACAGTTTAATGAAAGTCTGCAACCTTGGTCAAATTTATCTGAGCACACAAATATCCAATGGTGCCCAAACTATTGCATCGGCCCATTTTCTTTTTAGTAATTTTTAAAATGTAAAATATGACTATATACTGTATATTACCACATTTTTTGGATTATAATATGCACTTTTTTCCATGAAAATTTGTTGGGAAAATGGGGGTGCATCTTATAATTTGAAGATACCTTACCGGCTGCGGTGGAGCGGGGTCCCAGGGGCGCTGCCAGCGGAGGCAAAAGTGGAGCGATGCTGCGAGCCTGGGAGGAGGGGGCTGTTTGGAGGTGCGACATTGCGGGTTTTAGCATTTTGTGAAACCTTGGAGCTCTCACACTTTCATGGTTCACATTGCGCTGGTGTTAGTGTATGTGCAAGTGGAGATTGCTGCACCAAAATTTTGGGAGATTAGATCTCTGTGCCAAGATCTCCATCTGCATATGCTTCACTCCTGGCAGCCATTTTCCTGGAGTCCACTGCAATGTAAACCATGGAAGTGTGGGGGTTTCAGGCTTTCTTAAAATGTCGGTGGAACCCCCGCAGCGTCGCACCTCTGAACAACCCCTTCTTCCGGTATGGGATCTGCAGCATCGCCCCACTCCTGCCTCCTCCAGCAGCGACCCTAGGACCCCACTCCACCACAGTTGCCACCCCCAGAAAGCAATAAGATGCTCAAAATTATAAGAAGCACCACCATTTTATTAAAAAGGTTTTTTTAAAATATTTTTCTCCCCAAAATTTGAGAATTTGAGGTGCGTCTTATAGTCCGGTGATTCTTATAATCCTCAAAATACATTGCAGTGTATATATATATATATATATATATATATATATATATATATATATATATATATATATTTATTTTTTTAAATACCAAGTAAATGTGTCTTCCCGGCATTGGCGTAGTGGTTTGCGCATGTGCAACAGCCGAATGCACTGCGCAGCGGCAGAGAAAGAGCGCGATCTGCGCTATTCAACGGTTTATTGGTGGCGGCGGCCATCTTCCTGAGGCCGCGCATGCACAGATGGAGTGCTCTGTTTCACAGGGCTTCAGGAAAACGGCCGCCGCGATCTCCATCTGCGCACATGCGGCATCCTGCGGCCATTTTCCTGAAGCTGAGATGCGAACTCGGATTCAGGAAAATGGCCGCCGCGATCTCCATCTGCGCACGCGCGGCATCCCGCAGCCATTTTCCTGAAGCCCCAGGAAGCAGAGCACTCCATCTGCGCATGCGCGGCCTCAGGAAGATGGCCGCCGCCACGATAAACCATTGAATAGCGCAGATCGCGCTCTTTTTCTGCCGCTGCACAGTGCATTCGGTTGTTGCGCATGCACAAACCACTACGCCAACGCCAGGAATAAAAGCAAGAGGTGGGGGAGAAACAGCAATTTCACCATGCCCATTTGACCATACCTGCGTGATTGACAGCCGACAACGGCGACTTTACTAAGGTATTTTGGCAGCAAAGGTGGGGAACCAGGGGATGATAAAGGCACTATTGTACAGCACAGCTCAGGCCCTATTGAACACTATTTTTACCTCATATTGAAAAAATGGGGAGACAAGTTCCCTTTAACCCCTTAATCCCATATGATGTACTATCCCATTGAGGTGGGGTGGGCCTTAATTCCCACCGACGGGATAATACGTCATAGCGATCGGCCGCGCTCACGGGGGGAGCGCGGCCGATCGCGGCCGGGTGTCAGCTGACTATCGCAGCTGACATCCAGCACTATGTGCCAGGAGAGGTCACAGACCACCCCCGGCACATTAACCCACGGCACACTGTGATCAAACATGATCGCAGTGTACCGGCGGTATAGGGAAGCATCGCGCAGGGAGGGGGCTCCCTGCGGGCTTCCCTGAGACGATCGGTACAAGGCGATGTACTCACCTTCTACCGAGCGTCTCCTCCCTGCAGTCCCCGGATCCAAAATGGCCGTGGGGCTGCATCCGGGTCCTGCAGGGAGTACTTCCGGGTGCCGTGCAGGCGCTGGTAAGCCTGCACGGCTATATGTCAGATCGCCGATCTGACAGAGTGCTGTGCAAACTGTCAGATCGGCGATCTGTGATGTCCCCCCTGGGACAAAGTAAAAAACTAAAAAAAAAAAATTCCACATGTGTAAAAAAAAAAAAAAATTCCTAAATAAAGAAGAAAAAAATATATATTATTCCCATAAATACATTCCTTTATCTAAAAAAAACAAAAAAAACAATAAAAGTACACATATTTAGTATCGCTGTGTCCGTAAAGACCCAACCTATAAAACTGTCCCACTAGTTAACCCCTTCAGTGAACACTGTAAGAAAAAAAAAAAAAAAAAAAAGAGCCAAAAAACAGCGCTTTATTATCATACCGCCGAACAAAAAGTGGAATAACCCACAATCAAGAAAACGGTTATAAATAACCATGGTACCGCTGAAAATGTGATCTTGTCCTGCAAAAAACGAGCTGCAATATAGCATCATAACCAAAAAAATAAAAAAGTTATAGCCCTCAGAATAAAGCTATGCCAAAATAATTATGTTTTCTTTAAAATTGTTTTTATCGTATAAAAGTGCCAAAACATAAAAAAATGATATAAATGAGATATCTCTGTAATCGTACTGACCCGACGAATAAAAATGCTTTATCAATTTTACCAAACGTGGAACGGTATAAATGCCTCCCCCAAAGGAAATTCATGAATAGCTGGTTTTTGGTCATTCTGCCTCACAAAAATCGGAATAAAAAGTGATCAAAAACTGTCACATGTCTGAAAATGTTACCAATAAAAATGTCAACTCGTCCTGCAAAAAACAAGACCTCACATTACTCTGTGGACCAAAATATGGAAAAATTATAGGTCTCAAAATGTGGAGACGCAAAAACTTTTTTGCTATAAAAAGAGTCTTTTAGTGTGTGACAGCTGCCAATCATAAAAATCCGATATAAAAAATGCTATAAAAGTAAATCAAACCCCCCTTCATCACCCCCTTAGTTAGGGAAAAATAATAAAATAAAATGTATTTATATCCATTTTCACATTAGGGCTAGGGTTAGGGTTAGGGCTAGGGTTAGGGCTAGGGTTAGGGTTAGGGCTAGGGTTAGGGCTAGGGTTAGGGCTAGGTTTGGGGCTTGGGTTAGAGTTAGGGTTAGGGCTAGGTTTAGGGCTAGGGTTAGGGCTAGGGTTAGGGTTAGGGTTGGAGCTAAAGTTAGGGTTAGGGTTGGGGCTAAAGTTAGGGTTAGGGTTTGGATTACATTTACAGTTGGGATTAGGGTTGGGATTAGAATTAGGGGTGTGTCAAGGTTAGGGGTGTGGCTAGGGTTACAGTTGGGATTAGGGTTAGGGGTGTGTTTGGATTATGGTTTCAGGTAGAATTGTTGAGTTTCCAATGTTTAGGCACATCAGGGGCTCTCCAAACGCAACATGGCATCCCATCTCAATTCCAGTCAATTTTGTATTGAAAAGTTAAATGGCACTCCTTCCCTTCCGAGCTCTGCCATACGCCCAAACAATGGTTTACACCCCTATATGGGGTATCAGCGTACTCAGGACAAATTGCACAACAATTTTTAAGGTCCAATTTCTTCTCTTACCCTTGGGAAAATAAAAAATTGGGGGCGAAAAGATCATTTTTGTGAAAAAATATGATTTTTTATTTTTACGGCTCTGCATTATAAACTTCTGTGAAGCACTTGGTGGGTCAAAGTGCTCACCACACATCTAGATAAGTTCCTTAGGGTGTCTACTTTCCAAAATGGTGTCACTTGTGTTGGGTTTTAATGTTTAGGCACATCAGGGGCTCTCCAGACGCAACATGGCGTCCCATCTCAATTCCAGTCAATTTTGCATTGAAAAGTCAAATGGCGCTCCTTTCCTTCCGAGCTCTGCCATATGCCCAAACAGTGGTTTATCCCCACATATGGGGTATCAGCGTACTCAGGACAAATTGTACAACAACTTTTGGGGTCCATTTTCTCCTGTTACCCTTGGTAAAATAAAGCAAATTGGAGCTGAAATAAATTTTGTGTGAAAAAAGTTAAAGGGACTCTGTCACCTGAATTTGGAGGGAACAATTTTCAGCCATAGAGGCGGGGTTTTCGTGTGTTTGATTCACCCTTTCCTTACCCGCTGGCTGCATGCTGGCTGCAATATTGGACTGAAGTTCATTCTCTGTCTTCCATAGTACATGCCTGCGTAAGGCAAGATTGCCTTGTGCAGGCATGTACTACGGAAGACAGAGAATGAACTTCAATCCAATATTGCAGCCAGCATGCAGCCAGCAGGTAAGGAAAGGGTGAATCAAACACCCGAAAACCCCGCCTCTATGGCGGAAAATTGTTCCCTCCAAATTCAGGTGACAGAGTCCCTTTAAATGTTCATTTTTATTTAAACATTCCAAAAATTCCTGTGAAACACCTGAAGGGTTAATAAACTTCTTGAATGTGGTTTTGAGCACCTTGAGGAGTGCAGTTTTTAGAATGGTGTCACACTTGGGTATTTTCTATCATATAGACCCCTCAAAAGGACTTCAAATGAGATGTGGTCCCTTAAAAAAAATGGTGTTGTAAAAATGAGAAATTGCTGGACAACTTTTAACCCTTATAACTCCCTAACAAAAAAAAAATTTGGTTCCAAAATTGTGCTGATGTAAAGTAGACATGTGGGAAATGTTACTTACTAAGTATTTTGCGTGACATATCTCTGTGATTTAAGGGCATAAAAATTAAAAGTTGGAAAATTGCAAAATTTTCAAAATTTTTGCCAAATTTTCATTTTTTTTCACAAATAAACGCAAGTTATATCGAACAAATTTTACCACTAACATGAAGTACAATATCTCACGAGAAAACATTGTCAGAATCGCCAAGATCCGTTAAAGCGTTCCAGAGTTATAACCTCATAAAGGGACAGTGGTCAGAATTGTAAAAATTGGCCCGGTCATTAACGTGCAAACCACCCTTGGGGCTTAAGGGGTTAACTTTGACTAGGGGTCCCTAAACTTTTATATACTACTATAGCTATCGTTTTCTTTTTGCTATATTGTAAGTGATCTGCTTGCTTAATAGGTTTGTAGCACATATTTTTTTATACTGTGTGATTCCTGTTCTTTATTTTTCTAATGAAAATTTTGTGACAATTGGAAAATTTGCACCAGCTCTGCTAACATTTTGAAATGGGGGTGTAGCTTAGGGGAAAAAGCATGGTGAATATAGAGATGTACTATACTCTGGAGGGCACACGGGTCAGGTCACTTCTTTTAGCCGCTCCACAGCTTTTGAGACCTAATGTTAATAAAAGACCCTCGAGAAGACTGACCATATGCACAGAAAGTCAGAGACAGCTTAAGCTAAAAAGAGATGAAACGATGATTCTTGAGTGAAGTGGTTTGCCCTGAAATTGTGCAAATTTCTGCTCCAACAATGTCTCCGTAAAACCACAATTTTTCTTATGTATTTAGCTTTAAATTTCCTTTTAGATGGACTATTCGTACTATTTATGGACTATTGTTTTGTCTTGGGTTGTTTACGAAGAAAAGAGAGAGCATGCTGAAGAGAACCTTTCACCAGCTTTAGCATTTTAAACAGGCCACATCATGGAGCATTGACTGCAGTGCTGAATGAAATATAGCTTTTATATTTCGCAATTACTTATTTTCGTTGGGGAAATTTTGTCTTATAAAGTTTAGATTACAATTTATGTAAAGTTCAGCTGGTTGTTACCAGTCACTTGTCTCTGGGGACGTGTACCTCTTACCCTGCATGAGCTTGACCATTCATAGGAGTTATGCAATGGAGAAAATACCATGCTCTTCGCTCATCACTAGTGTTGAGCATTCCGATACCGCAAGTATCGGGTATCGGCCGATACTTGCGGTATCGGAATTCCGATACCGAGATCCGATACTTTTGTGGTATCGGGAATCGGTATCGGGATTAATATCAATGTGTAAAAGAAAGAATTAAAATAAAAAATAGGGATATACTCAACTCTCCGGCGGCCCCTGGACTTTACAGCCGTAACCGGGAGCCGTTGTACCTCAGAATGCGCGCTTGAAGGGCCTTAGATGACGTCACGGCGCTCTGATTGGTCCGTAGCGGTCGCGTGACCGCTACGAGACCAATCACAAAGCCGTGACATCACCTAAGGTCTTTCAAGCACTTGAAAGACCTTAGATGACGTCACGGCTTTGTGATTGGTCGCGTAGCGGTCACGCGACCGCTACGCGACCAATCAGAAGCTGCGGACGTCTTCTAAGGTATTTCAAGCGCTTGAAAGACCTTAGGTGACGTCACGGCTTTGCGATTGGTCGCATAGCGGTCACGCCCTTCAAGCGCGCATTCTTAGGTACAACGGCTCCCGGTTACGACGGTAAAGTCCAGGGCGCGTCAGAGGGTGAGTATATCCCTATTTTTTATTTTAATTCTTTCTTTTACACATTGATATGGATCCCAGGGCCTGAAGGAGAGTTTCCTCTCCTTCAGACCCTGGGAACCATACAGGATACCGTCCGATACTTGGTGTCCCATTGACTTGTATTGGTATCGGGTATCGGTATTGGATTAGATCCGATACTTTGCCGGTATCGGCCGATACTTTCTGATACTGATACTTTCAAGTATCGGATGGTATTGCTCAACACTACTCATCACTGTTTTCTTCAGCTTCTGTGTAGAGATACAGATGACAGTACTTGGAGATCTAGAAGTGTATTTATAGCTTGTTGATTAACATGTGCAAGTTGCTGTAGTTCCTCCATACAAAGTTGCATCTTTGTGAGTGTTTTTTCCAATATAAATATGTGCATATGTTGTAGTCTTTATTGCCAAATTTTGTCACCTCTTCAATGGGCTTCAGTAGGTGCAATACATAAGCATAGCAAGTGGTTCAGCACATTGGGAGGATATATAAGTAGGCACCTAACAAGGTAATCATGTGTACAATTATGGTAGCACACCCTAATTGTGGGCATAAGAGAACCTCAGTAAATGATTATCCTGTTAGTGTTAGGCGCCAGGATTCTCCCGCTGCTTGGGGTAGATACCAAGCTTTGTCTGCCTCTGTGGTCTCCCATTCTGCTCCGGCCGCAGTAAGAGCGGTTCAGCAAAGACATCGGTCTCAGGGTCCGGCTCAGACTATTGCTGTTTGCTTGGTTACCGCTGGCTTTCCAGCCAAAACTATGGTAATTAGCAATAAGCAGCCACAAACAGATGCTCCATAGGCTAAGTCCAGAAATCATTCTACTGAGCATGCTCGTGAGGTGGCGACAGCTGCTCGGGTGATGTGGCAGTTCCGGATTGGTCCTCGAGCAAGGTCCTGTCTGACTGGACTTAAGCGGAACGTATAAAAGGTTCTCTGGAGCGCACACTAGGTCATTTATGTCTTATGTGTGTGTGGAACATTACAGTAGTGTGGACTTGTCTGTATGAATTCAGGGCAGGCGTATGGCCTTTAGAATTCCGGCACCTCTGGAGAGGAGTTTATGTGCGTGCATATGCTATGACTGTGTCCACCACCCCTTCCCTTGCCTCTGAGAGGGTTGTGTTCACCTGTGAAGTAACAGGGGATTTCCAATAGCACCATTTTCATTAGCGTGGCACCTAGCTGTGCCATACTTTCTAGGGACAGCTGTATTTCCATCTGTACCCCTCTGTGAAGCTAACAGAGTTTAGGTAATTAGTTTCTATTCACACAGCGTGACATTTAACCCCATGTGTTTTCACGATCGCTTGCGCACGCTTCCGCCATTGTTTACTAGCTGCCGTTTTTCATCTCTGCACGGTGGACCCCATGTTGTGATTGCACTTTATCATAATTTATATTTAGTGCGATCCACCAACCCTAACAGTGAGATAAAATTTTTATACAAAGACCAATATCAATATTACCACCTTTCAGTGATTGTATAGTGGTAGATACAATCGTGCAGATCATATAACACATATAACATGACCCGGCTGCCCCCTCACCACTACTGGAGCTACCGCCTTACCAACACCAGAGCTGCTGCAGCCCCCCAACCTACTGTCTCCTTCCCCACCATCCTGTAGAATGTAAGCCTGCAAGGGCAGGGTCCTCTCCCCTTTGTAACAAACTGTCATTGTTAGTTTGCTTACTTTAAGTGATATCTGTAATTTGTATGTAACCCCTTCTCATGTACAGCACCATGGAATCAATGGTGCTATATAAATACATATTATTATTATTATTATTATTATTAATAATAATAATAATAATAATAATAATAATAATAATCATATAAGAGATTTCAGTACAGTCACAGATAGTGGCTTACCGCTGACTTTTTCCACCTTTTCCATCTGGCCCAAATCAACAAGGCAACTTCCTCCAGTCATAACTCGTCTGCAAAGTTTACAACAAAAACACAAGCTCCTCAACCCAATGTTGAGCCAGTTCCTACCATATTTGTGCCTGTTACTGAGCCTGTTGTACGGCACTAAAGCAGTGCTTTACTTGGTGCTCAACATAGTAATGTTAAATGAATTGTTCGGAATTTCATGTTCTTGAGCTGATTGGAGAGGAAGCAGATTTATATTCAGTGGAACTTTTGGTCAAAATGTACCTCTGCAGTTTATCAATGAGGCCAACATCCTCCTCATTGACATCACCTCCTTGATACCCCGCTATTGTTTTGTTCTTGACATAATCATCATCAGCAGCATCATCATAACCATTCGTGAGCAGACAGTTTTTGCAAATGTCCTTAACTCCTAGCCTCCACTGCTGATATCCCACCTCAAAATTTACCACAACTCAGGGAGACAGTATGACTGTCAATGCCCTTACTAACTTTGTTAACAGATCCATCAACATAGCTAGGCACTTGAATTGTGTCCTCCATCTCCAAAGACCATATGTCATCCAAGTACAAAGGCTGATGGTTGATTTATTTAATAAATAAACTGGAAAAGTTGTTGTGAAATATCTTTTTTCGCCCCAGAGTATTTTGGTTTAGGAGACTAAAGGACAAAACAGATAATTGCATTGATGGAATTGAGAGTCTTCAATGTAAAAATTAGAAAGGTTTTTCCCTTACAGTAAGTAAATTTTCCTGTCTGAAGATTATTATAAAGAAATAAGCTGTACTCACCTGGGTCCACCCGTGACATACTGATGATCCGAATATCTGGCATCGGCTGTGGTGCTGACATCTCCTGCTGACTTTGACTGCTCTGTGGCAGTCAATCAATGAGCTCAGCAGCTCTGCCATTGTAGACAGAGTGCCCTTTTCAGTTTTGCTGAGTGCCATCATGCTGTGGACATGATGTCAGTGGCACAGCCAATGCCAAATACAAGGAGCTGCAGAGATTCACAAATGCACACAGGAAAGCATAGCATAGCATAGTTTGTTTAGTTTGTTTCTTTATAACAACATGCATCCTATGGGGACATTCATTTACTGAAAGGGAACAACCATTTTAAGTGTTACTGCAGCCAAGAATGTGGACTCGGCAGAATATGGACTCAAACTCATGGTGTCACTGTTAGGCCATGTGCACACGTTGATTATTTGGTGAGTGGGTGATAAGTGCAGAAGTGGTGACGTGTTTCTATTATAATTTTCCTCTGATTGTTCCATTCCTGGTTTTGGCTTACATGTAACAAGGTGGCACGGGGTGGTAGTCACGGGCGAGTCCACTAGGTCACAGTCAATGAGCATCCTGGCCCCTTGAAAAGACAGTTCAAGTCCCAGCCCTATGGCACAGTTGGTTACCTCAGACACACGGTTGCTCTCCATATGGGAATGGCATCCTCTGGATGCATCACACATCACACTTCGGTTCCAACAGTGGCAAACTTGTTTAATAATAGTGAAGTAAAGAAGATAACAATTCCTGAGCTGTCCATATTCAAAGATACTGTTCCATTGGCAGCAGCAGCAGAAGCATCAGCTCCCAATTGGCTCATGTGAGCTTTTTAAAAGTCTCTTGGAGGGCACCTCCTCAGTCCTAGTGCCTGTTCCTACTGCCCAGCAGTCCGGTGGCAGTCCTTTCTTCCCTCCAGAGGTGTATTTTGCTCTCACCAGGGGAGCATGTCCTGCCATGGGCAATCCTGCCTTGGCTCTGCCTGGGAGGCAGGAAACTCTCTGTCTCTGAGGCTGCTAATTCAGCCCCCTGCTTAACCCTTACTGTCCCTGAACTAGTCATGTTCAATACAGTGCAATATTATACAAAAACATGATGTAAGGTAAATATCACACAGTAAACATACAGCAATAAAACAGTAATAAGATAATACATAGCAAAACTATCAGGACACCGCATGGGGAACACGTGCCCGACAGAAAAGAGAGAGGGAGCAACTGAGGGTCCCCCCTACCTCCTTACATACAAATACTGAAGTAAAACACTGATCAAATTCAGAATGTATGAACGTGGTTTTAGAGGTAATATTGTCTAGCTGTGACTGAGGCAAACATTGCCAATTCTGACCTCCATTTAGAAATAATACTGAATGGACATCTGGCGCCACTAAGAAGAGTGGTGCTCCTGCTGCTAACAGCTCATACATTCTTAGCCATGGTATGCAGGGAAGATTGAATAGTGAAATATTCAGATTCGAGAAAAGCGGCAGGAATAATTTCTAATATCCGTGTATTCGTACTGAATAACGAATCCAATGCAAGTCAATGGGATAGTCGAATATTTTTCTGCTGGATTCAACAAACAGGTCTGGGGGCATGGTATAAAAGCTGAAATCGATGTGAAAAAGCTAAAACTAAATGGGAACAGCATGGAGAAGATGCCTGCATGCCTTTCTGACTCAACTCACATATGGTATCTATATAATATATATAATAATGTCTAATATATCTAATAATGTTGTCAGACCATTGTGCCGGTTTTATGGATTTATAAGAAGACCTACCAAACCGAACTAAAAAATTGTTTAAAGGGAAAAATGCTAATAAATATTATTTACATCATAATTACATGTATATAATGCAAAAAATATATACTTCCCCTTTAGCATAGGCTCACACGGAGCATTTTGGCTTTCCTTTTTACTTTAACATTTCTGAGGGCTCTCACTCCAACATTTGGGAGTACCCTCCCTCTTTCCAAATAGTTAGCAAGATAGTGGGTTACATATTTCCCATCCCTTTACAATACCATTTCAAACATGCCCATTTGAATTTTGTGCTTTGCCCGCCACCACCACCATGTCAACCGCCATGTCATTATGCGACCCTCACTTTTAATTTTCAGAGTGCCACCATTTGCTGTGAAACCTGCGTTTTGTAAGGTCCACAGTTCATTTTTGCCCCCGGATCCCAATGGAACCACTGTCATAGCGGGTTGGGCAGCAGTAAGTTGAATATAATACAAGAGGTGAGGGAGCTGTATGACCATTGTCAGTAAATTGGATTCTACCAGACACCAAAAGCATTAGAATTAATTTAGAAATACAGTGTATGCAAGCGAGGACCTGACCCTAAAACCCATGTCAGGAACATGTACTAGCCTCATTTTACTTGGAAGCAGCCTCCTTAAGGGAAAGAGCCAGGAGAGCCATTGACCAATCTGCACAAGCCTACACACTTTTTCTGGAAACTACCCAACCAGGCGGAATGTATTTTTTGCATGGTTTTGAGCAATAATGGAGTAATTGCAGGATATGTCCCAGAGAGTGTTGAGGTCTTTGGAGTGTATTACTCAGGTGACAGGCAGTGCTACAGAGCTCAGGTAAAGGCCTTAGCATGGCAATGACCATGTTCCAATATGTGTAAGGCTGTGGCCTCAATAGTTCTGTGAAGCATATTAACCCAGACTCTTGGACGTGCTTAAAATGTACAGAAACTGGCCAATACCCCACCACCATTTTTTGTAAGGACCCAAATTTAGAAAATGTAAGGGAAGTGACAGTTTATTAAAGAGACAAAAGTCTGATATAGGAGCCTGAAAATGTCAGCAATGGTCTTTGTCCAGCACCAGACAATGTAAATTGTTAACAAATATGTATGTCCTATCTAACTAAAAATTTGTGAACAGACATATAGCTCTGGCAAAAATTAGGAGACCACTGCAAAATGTTCAGTTTGTCTGATTTTTCTCTTTATAGGTATATTTTTGAGTAAAATGTAAATTGTTCTTTTGTTCTATAAACTTCTGAAAACATGTCTCCGAATTTCCAAGCAATAAATTTTGTATTTTTTTTCTGACAAAGAAAAATGGACAAAATAAAAAAAAACAAAAACAGTGCTTTCAGACATCAAAAAATGCAAAAAAAACAAGTTCATGATCATTTTGAAACAACAATACTAATGTTTTAACTCAGGAAGAGTTCAGAAATGAATATTTTGTGGAATAACCATGATATTTAATCACAGCTTTCATGCGTCTTGGCATGCTTTCCATCAGTCTTTCACACTGCTTCTGGCGCAACAATTTAGGCTACTTCCACATTTGCGTTTTAATCTGCAGCGTTTAATCCGCAAACGCAAAGACCAGAAAAACGCAGAAAAGCGCGTATAAAGGCAGCGGTTTTTAAGCGCATGCGTTTAACGCATACGGCTGTAAGACGCTGTGTTTACATGCTTTTTTATGCGTTTTTCATGCGTTTGCGTTTTTGGTGCGCATGGTGAAAAATTTTACAGGAGAAAAATCTAGATTACCAGAAACAGCCAATGGGACTACAGAGGGCGTGTATTATGGGATATCTATATATAGACCCTAGGACTGCTGAAATCTTCAGATTTTGCTACAGTATCCTGTGTCATGATGGATCTTCACATGGATAGCTTTTACTTCAACCTGGATCTCAGCATCAAGCTTTTTCTTGCGTGTGCGTTTGCTTGGGAGCAACACTGAAACCGTGAAAGACAGAGAAGGACACGGCGTAGGCGTTTTTGGCAACACCCCATTATAGAACTGCGAGAGAGCCGTGGTGCATATCACACCCTGTATGTCGAGCTCAATGACAACCCGGACAAATTCCCGGAATATACCAGGATGTCGCAAGACTCTTTTTGTGATTTGCTTGTTCGTGTCCAAGGACCCATCCGGCAACAGGACACACAGCTCCGTAGAGCGATTCCACCAGAGGAACGTCTCCTGGTTACCTTAAGGTACGTAATAATTCTAAACAAACGCTAGTCATAATTATTGCTGGTATGACATGTATTCTTTGCATTTTTGTAAATTATTTTTTCTTTATTACAGATTTCTTGCAACTGGAGAGAGCTTGTCATCCCTACACTTCCAGTACCGCCTTGGAATTTCCACCCTCTCCGGAATAGTTTTTGACACCTGCCAGGCTTTGTGGAATGTTCTCCATGAAGAATTTATACCCGTACCCAACGAGGAAATGTGGATGGAAATAGCAGATAAATTCTGGACTGTGTGTGATTTCCCCAATTGTTTGGGTGCGGTGGATGGGAAGCACATCCGGATTATCAAACCAGCCAGAACGGGATCACAGTTCTTCAACTACAAAAAATATTTTTCAGTAGTTCTCATGGCAATAGCCGATGCGGACTGTCGCTTCATTGCCGTGGACATTGGTTCTTTTTGCCGTGGCAACGATTCACAGACTTTTAAAAACTCTGATATGGGCCGACGTGGTTATGGCAAAAATTTTAATTTTCCACAGCCACGACCTCTCCCCAACACTCAAGGTCCACCGATGCCATTTGTAATGGTTAGGGATGAGGCATTTCAGATGAGTGAAAATCTATTGAAGCCCTATTCAAGTCAGGACTTGAACCGTACAAAACGGATCTATAACTACAGACTAACCAGGGCCCTCTGAACAGTAGAGTGTGCCTTTGGGATTATGGTGTCAAAATGGCGCATTCTTGCAACAGCCATAAATCTAAAAATGGAGACAGTGGATGAGGTGGTAAAAGCCTGTGTGGTTCTCCACAATTACATTCTGGCTAAGGAGCGACCCACCACTGAACTTGATGAACAAGTTGCAAACCCTTTGCCTGATTACTGGCATCACCCGCTGCGGTCAACTGTTGAAGTTGGCCACATGCGGGACCAATTTGCTGCCTTTTTTGATTCAGACCTTGGACGTGTGGAATGACAGGACAATATGGTGTAAAATGTCCTGTTGGCTTTGGGTGTGTAACAGTTATTTTCAAAATGTTGATAATGTTTGTTTTAATAAAATAATTATGTTTTATTATCTCCACCATGTCTCCCATGTATTTGCTTACACACCACTAAGGGTTTTTGGGCTTGGCTGTTGACATCATTGCGTTCTGACTCGGTTCACCAGTAGCTACTTGAGGCAGACTGTGTAGATGATGGCTGTTTGGTGCAGTCACATTCTCAGTATTTGTTCATTACTTAACATCAGTATATAAGCCAAAACCAGGAGTGGTTGTTAAATGCAGAGGTGGTGTTTATATTTTTATTTGACTTTTCCTCACATTGAACCACTCCAGGTTTTGGCTTACCAATAGTGATGTTAAATACTGAGCAAATACTGTCAGTGTGACGGAAGCCTACACAACAGATCAATAGTCATCAAGTCAGGTGTCAGAAATAATTAATTCATGATGCACAAATAAATAGCTCATGAATTTATTATTTCTGACACAAGTCCTGTTGGGTATAGATATGCCTTGTATCACCTCCATCGTACCTTCACTTTGTGTTAAATAGATCTAATGTACAAAGAAGATACAATGGAGGTACTACAAGGCATTTATCTACTCTGCAGGTCTGGTGTCATAACTAATGATTTTGTGAAGACACGACCAGTTGAGTATAGTTACAGCTGTGTATTCAGCTGTGTATTGTGTTATGACCCCAATGGCGAGGGTCTCAGAGGAACGTGGAAGTCTGCAGAATACAAAAATCCAGCTCATAGGGCAGTGGTAACTGGGTTGACCATATATCTACTCCTAACGCCAACACTAGAAGTAGCCGGGGATCATTCCTACGTTGATTCTAGATGACACGCGCCAGCCGGAGAATCTAGCTACTCCTAGTAGAGGAAAACAAAGACCTTTCTTGCCTCCAGAGAAGGGGACCCCAAAGCTGGATAGAAGCCCCCCACAAATAATGACGGTGAGGTAAGAGGAAATGACAAACACAGAAATGAATCAGGTTTTAGCACAGAGAGGCCCGCTTACTGATAGCAGAATAAAGAAAGGTAACTTATATGGTCAACAAAAACCCTATCAAAATCCACACTGGAAATTCAAGAACCCCCGAACCGTCTAACGGTCCGGGGGGAGAACACCAGCTCCCTAGAGCTTCCAGCAAAGGTCAGGATATAGATTTGGAACAAGCTGGACAAAAATACAAAACCAAAACAAATAGCAAAAAGCAAAAGGCAGACTTAGCTGATATAACTGGAACCAGGATCAGTAGACAAGAGCACAGCAGACTAGCTCTGATAACTACGTTGCCAGGCATTGAACTGAAGGTCCAGGGAGCTTATATAGCAACACCCCTAACTAACGACCCAGGTGCGGATAAAAGGAATGACAGAAAAACCAGAGTCAAAAAACTAGTAACCACTAGAGGGAGCAAAAAGCAAATTCACAACAGTACCCCCCCCTTAGTGAGGGGTCACCGAACCCTCACCACGACCACCAGGGCGATCAGGATGAGCGGCATGAAAGGCACGAACTAAATCGGCCGCATGAACATCAGAGGCGACCACCCAGGAATTATCCTCCTGACCATAGCCCTTCCACTTGACCAGGTACTGAAGCCTCCGCCTGGAGAGGCGAGAATCCAAGATCTTCTCCACCACGTACTCCAACTCGCCCTCAACCAACACCGGAGCAGGAGGCTCAGCAGAAGGAACTACAGGCACAATGTACCGCCGCAACAAGGACCTATGAAATACATTGTGAATAGCAAACGACACAGGAAGATCCAGACGAAAAGATACAGGATTAAGGATTTCCAATATCTTGTAAGGCCCAATAAAACGAGGTTTAAATTTGGGAGAGGAGACCTTCATAGGAACAAAGCGGGAAGAAAGCCATACCAAATCCCCAACGCGTAGTCGGGGACCCACACCGCGGCGGCGGTTGGCAAAGCGCTGAGCCTTCTCCTGTGACAACTTCAAGTTGTCCACCACATGATTCCAGATCTGCTGCAACCTATCCACCACAGAATCCACCCCAGGACAGTCAGAAGGCTCCACATGACCCGAAGAAAAGCGAGGATGGAAACCAGAGTTGCAGAAAAAAGGCGAAACCAAGGTGGCGGAACTAGCCCGATTATTAAGGGCAAACTCAGCCAACGGCAAGAATGTCACCCAATCGTCCTGATCAGCAGAGACAAAACACCTCAAATAAGCCTCCAAAGTCTGATTGGTTCGCTCCGTCTGTCCATTAGTCTGAGGATGGAAAGCAGACGAAAACGACAAATCAATGCCCATCCTACTACAAAAGGATCGCCAGAACCTGGAAACGAACTGGGATCCTCTGTCTGACACAATATTCTCAGGGATGCCGTGCAAACGAACCACGTTCTGGAAAAACACAGGAACCAGATCGGAAGAGGAAGGCAGCTTAGGCAAAGGAACCAAATGGACCATCTTGGAGAAGCGATCACATATCACCCAGATAACGGACATGCCCTGAGATAGCGGAAGATCAGAAATGAAATCCATGGAGATATGTGTCCAAGGTCTCTTCGGGACAGGCAAGGGCAAGAGCAAACCGCTGGCACGAGAACAGCAAGGCTTAGCTCGAGCACAAGTCCCACAGGACTGCACAAATGACCGCACATCTCTTGACAAGGAAGGCCACCAAAAGGACCTGGCCACCAGATCTCTGGTGCCAAAAATTCCCGGGTGACCTGCCAACACCGAGGAATGAACCTCGGAAATGACTCTGCTGGTCCACTTATCCGGGACAAACAGTCTGTCAGGTGGACAAGACTCAGGCCTATCAGCCTGAAATCTCTGCAACACACGTCGCAGATCCGGAGAAATAGCTGACAAGATAACTCCATCTTTAAGAATACCAACAGGATCAGTGACTCCAGGAGCATCAGGCACAAAGCTCCTAGAAAGAGCATCGGCCTTCACATTCTTTGAACCTGGTAAATACGAGACAACAAAATCAAAGCGGGAGAAAAACAATGACCAGCGGGCCTGTCTCGGATTAAGGCGTTTAGCAGACTCGAGATACATCAGATTTTTGTGATCAGTCAAGACCACCACACGATGCTTAGCACCCTCGAGCCAATGACGCCACTCCTCAAATGCCCATTTCATGGCCAACAACTCCCGATTGCCCACATCATAATTTCGCTCGGCAGGCGAAAACTTCCTAGAGAAAAAGGCACAAGGTTTCATAACAGAGCAACCAGGGCCTCTCTGCGACAAAACGGCCCCTGCCCCAATCTCCGAAGCATCCACCTCAACCTGAAAGGGAAGTGAGACGTCAGGCTGGCACAAAACAGGCGCCGAAGTAAACCGGCGTTTCAACTCCTGGAAAGCCTCCACGGCAGCAGGAGCCCAGTTAGCTACATCGGAGCCCTTCTTGGTCATATCCGTCAAAGGTTTCACAATGCTAGAAAAATTAGCAATAAAACGACGGTAGAAGTTAGCGAAGCCCAAGAACTTCTGAAGACTCTTAACTGACGAGGGCTGAGTCCAATCAAGAATAGCTCGGACCTTGACTGGGTCCATCTCCACAGCAGAAGGAGAAAAAATGAACCCCAAAAAGGGAACCTTCTGTACACCAAAGAGACACTTTGAGCCCTTGACAAACAAAGAATTTTCACGCAAAATTTTAAAGACCAACCTGACCTGCTCCACATGCGAATCCCAATTATCAGAAAAAACCAAAATATCATCCAGATAAACAATCAAAAATTTATCCAGATACTTCCGGAAAATGTCATGCATAAAGGACTGAAAAACTGAAGGCGCATTGGAGAGCCCAAAAGGCATCACCAAGTACTCAAAATGACCTTCGGGCGTATTGAATGCGGTTTTCCATTCATCACCTTGCTTAATGCGCACAAGGTTGTACGCACCACGAAGGTCTATCTTGGTGAACCACTTGGCACCCTTAATCCGGGCAAACAAGTCAGACAACAGCGGTAAAGGATACTGAAATTTGACAGTGATCTTATTTAAAAGCCGATAATCAATACAAGGTCTCAAAGATCCGTCCTTTTTTGCCACAAAAAAGAATCCCGCACCAAGAGGGGAAGAAGACGGACGAATATGTCCTTTCTCCAGAGACTCCTTGATATATGAACGCATAGCGGTATGTTCAGGTACCGACAGATTAAACAGTCTTCCCTTAGGAAATTTACTGCCTGGGATCAAATCTATAGCACAGTCACAGTCCCTATGAGGAGGCAGTGCACTGGACTCAGACTCACTGAAGACATCCTGATAATCAGACAAATACTCCGGAACTTCCGAAGGCGTAGAAGAAGCAATAGACACAGGCAGGGAATCCCCATGAATACCACGACAGCCCCAACTTGAGACTGACATAGCCTTCCAGTCCAGGACTGGATTATGGGTCTGTAACCATGGCAGCCCTAAAACAACCAAATCATGCATTTTATGTAAAACCAGGAAACGTATCACCTCGCGGTGTTCAGGAGTCATGCACATGGTAACCTGTGTCCAATACTGCGGTTTATTTGCTGCCAATGGTGTAGCATCAATACCCCTAAGAGGAATAGGATTTTCTAATGGTTCAAGAGTAAAACCACAGCGCTTAGCAAATGAGAGATCCATGAGACTCAGGGCAGCACCTGAATCTACAAACGCCATGACAGGATAAGATGACAGTGAGCAAATCAAAGTTACAGACAGAATAAATTTAGGTTGCAAATTACCAACGGTGACAGGACTAACAACCTTAGCCATACGTTTAGAGCATGCTGAGATAACATGTGTAGAATCACCACAGTAGTAGCACAAGCCATTCTATGTCTATGTATTCAGTCTATGAATTTTCCGCTCATTTCTAGTCAGGATTCTATCACATTGCATTAAATCAGGTGTCTGTTCAGACAACACCATGAGGGAATTTGCGGTTTTTCTATCACATTGCACCGAATTAGGTGTCTGTTCAGACAACACCATGAGGGAATTTGCGGTTTTGCGCTCCCGCAACCGCCGGTCAATTTGAATAGCCAGTGCCATAGTATCATTCAGACCTGTGGGAATGGGAAAACCCACCATAACATTCTTAATGGCTTCAGAAAGGCCATTTCTAAAATTAGCGGCCAGTGCACACTCGTTCCAATGTGTCAGCACGGACCATTTCCGAAATTTTTGGCAATACACTTCAGCCTCGTCCTGCCCCTGAGACATAGCCAGCAAGGCCTTTTCTGCCTGAATCTCAAGATTGGGTTCCTCATAAAGTAAACCGAGCGCCAGAAAAAACGCATCAAGATCAGCCAATGCCGGATCTCCTGGCGCCAGCGAAAAAGCCCAATCCTGAGGGTCGCCCCGTAAGAACGAAATAACAATTTTTACTTGCTGAGCAGAATCTCCAGATGAACAGGGTCTCAGGGACAAAAACAATTTACAATTATTCACGAAATTCCTAAACTTAAACCTGTCTCCGGAAAATAGTTCAGGAATCGGTATTTTAGGTTCTGACCTAGGATTTCTGATAACATAGTCTTGTATGCCCTGCACACGAGTAGCCAGCTGGTCCACACTTGTAATCAAGGTCTGGACATTCATGTCTGCAGCAAGCATAGCCACTCTGAGGTAAAGGGGAAGAAGAAAAAAAAAAAAAAACTCAGAATCTTCTTTCTTATAATCCCTCTTCTGCAATGCATTAAACATTTAATACTGGCCTGGCAAACTGTTATGACCCCAATGGCGAGGGTCTCAGAGGAACGTGGAAGTCTGCAGAATACAAAAATCCAGCTCATAGGGCAGTGGTAACTGGGTTGACCATATATCTACTCCTAACGCCAACACTAGAAGTAGCCGGGGATCATTCCTACGTTGATTCTAGATGACACGCGCCAGCCGGAGAATCTAGCTACCCCTAGTAGAGGAAAACAAAGACCTTTCTTGCCTCCAGAGAAGGGGACCCCAAAGCTGGATAGAAGCCCCCCACAAATAATGACGGTGAGGTAAGAGGAAATGACAAACACAGAAATGAATCAGGTTTTAGCACAGAGAGGCCCGCTTACTGATAGCAGAATAAAGAAAGGTAACTTATATGGTCAACAAAAACCCTATCAAAATCCACACTGGAAATTCAAGAACCCCCGAACCGTCTAACGGTCCGGGGGGAGAACACCAGCTCCCTAGAGCTTCCAGCAAAGGTCAGGATATAGATTTGGAACAAGCTGGACAAAAATACAAAACCAAAACAAATAGCAAAAAGCAAAAGGCAGACTTAGCTGATATAACTGGAACCAGGATCAGTAGACAAGAGCACAGCAGACTAGCTCTGATAACTACGTTGCCAGGCATTGAACTGAAGGTCCAGGGAGCTTATATAGCAACACCCCTAACTAACGACCCAGGTGCGGATAAAAGGAATGACAGAAAAACCAGAGTCAAAAAACTAGTAACCACTAGAGGGAGCAAAAAGCAAATTCACAACAGTATTGCCACTATTTTGTCTTCAGTCTGTAACAAAAAGTCACAGAGTGAAAATACAAGTGTTTTTTTGGGGGGCAACCTCTTTTCTCTATACCAAACACACACAAACCTTCTGTGTTGTACTAACTAACTACTGGAGCTAGGAGGTGGCCCAAAAAAATGTGTTCGGCGCATTTTTGGATTTGGCGCACGGTGTGTGTTGCCGGCGGCGAAATACACAATTATCCAAACCTTATTGGGGCAAAAAACAAGAATATTTATTTTAACAAAATAAAAAAAGTATAAAAAATTAACTGCGCCTGCTTGGGGTTGATTGACGAAATTGGGGGGTGTGGAGCAGTGAGGGCTGGCTAACTATCGACGACGCAGGGGTGGCTGGAGAAGGTGCAATAAAACTACTGTGGTCCCCACCACCACCACAAGAATGCCACAACAACGGCAGACAGACCGTGACAGGTCGGCCACCACAGCCAGGCCAATACCAAGTAGCCCAACGAGGCTCCCCGGACGGCAGCGCCAATCCAAAAAAGGGAAAGGCAATAAAAAACCAAAGACAATAGCTATCCCTCCCCCTCACCTCCCAATGTGTCTGTAATGTCTGGTTTGTCTCAACCTTCTAGTGTGTCTCATGCCCTCTCATGTGTCTAGCCCAATCCCCGAATTGCCTAATGCCTAATTCTGCATTCAGGACCTGAAAATTACGTCACGGCTTGCTGTGATTGGTCGCGTCGCGGTCACATGGGCGGCACGCAACCAATCACAGTGACGTAATTTTAAAATGCGCGCATTTCCTGCCTCCCGTGACGTCATGGCTTGTGATTGGTCGCGTCGCCCATGTGACCGCGACGCGACCAATCACAAGCCGTAACGTAATTTTAAAATCCTGAATGCCTAGAATTAGGCATTCAGGACCTGAAAATTACGTCACGGCTTGCTGTGATTGGTCGCGTCGCGGCCACATGGGTGGCACGTGACCAATCACAAGCCGTGCCGTCATGGAAGGCAGTAAACGCGCGCATTTTAAGCAAAGAAGGCTGCCGGTTCCCTCGGTAAGGTGCAGGCTGCGTCGGAGAGGTGAGTATATCCCTATTTTTTATTTTAATTCTTTATTTTACACATTAATGTTGTTTCGATACCGATACCCGATACCACAAAAGTATCGGATCTCGGTATCAGAATTCCGATACCCGCAAGTATTCCCTTCTAGGAATTTAGGACCTGAGGGATGACGTCACGGCTTGTGATCGGTCGCGTGGCGGTCACATGAGCGGCACGCGACCAATCAGAAGCCGTGACGTCATGGAAGGCGCTGAACGCACTTATTTTAAGCAAAGAAAGCTGCCGGTTACCAGCGGTGATGTCCAGGGGCGTCCGAAGAGGTGAGTATATCAATATTTTTTATTTTAATTCTTTATTTTATACATTAATATGGATCCCAGGGCCTGAAGGAGAGTTTCCTCTCCTTCAGACCCTGGGAACCATCAGGGATACCTTCCGATACTTGAGTCCCATTGACTTGTATTGGTATCAGGTATCGGTATCGGATCAGATCCGATACTTTGCCGGTATCGGCCGATACTTTCTGATACCGATACTTTTAAGTATCGGACGGTATCGCTCAACACTAGTGACCAGTCATGTCCCACGCTGTAAATCCATCTGAAGGGGTTAAATAATTTTATAAGCAGGAGCCTGCTAATGCAGCTGTTGCCCCTGCCTGTAAAAACTGGGGAATGAATGGAAAGCAGGGGAACGTAGCATCGTAGACTTGCGGTGCTGTGCCCCCTGCTGGTATAAACTCATGAACTCTAGCGCGGGAATTTTTCTGAATATTTTCTCACACTCGAGTTCATATGAGGTTATGCGTTTGTCAGTGTATTGCGCAACAAATCCGCCAATGAAAGTCTATGGGGCGAGAAAAATATGGATTAAACAAAGACCAACAGTGTGACTTGCAAGAAATATGTATCGGTGCTCTATAGAAAAGCAGGTAATTCAGCGCGGTGTACAGTAAAATCACACTGACAGGTTAGAAAGGAATAGATAGAATAAATGTCTACACAAAGTATAGGTATATATATATATATATATATATATATATATATATATATATATATATATGTCATTAAGACACATATATATATATGATTATATTTAATACAGCGCTAGATAACAGAAAAGCCGGTACACACACATTGTGAATAAAGTATTTTAATGAAATAAATACACAGGGTGTTGTAATATCTTTATTATAGGCTCAATCCAATTGAAGACCCTTGTCATCTGAAACAAAGTTAAAGTGAAAAAACAACAATTTCCCATACCTTTCTGGTGACCAGTCATGTCCCACGCTGTAAATCCATCTGAAGGGGTTAAATAATTTTATAAGCAGGAGCCTGCTAATGCAGCTGTTGCCCCTGCCTGTAAAAACTAGTGTATGAATGGAAAGCAGGGGAACGTAGCATCGTAGACTTGCAGTGCTGCGCCCCCTGCTGGTATAAATTAATGGACTCTAGCGTGGGAATTTTTCTGAATATTTTCTCACACTCGAGTTCATATGAGGTTATGCCAGCAGGGGGTGAAGCACCACAAGTCTAGGTAGCTACATTCCCCTGCTTTCCATTCATTCCCCAGTTTTTACAGTCAGGAGCACAGCTGCATTAGCAGAGCTCCTGATTGAAAAATTGTTTAACTCCTTCTGATGGATTTACACCATGGGACATGACTGTACCGGCGGAGAGGTATGGGATATTGTTGGGGGTTTTTTTTTACCTTTTTTACAGAAGACATGGGTCATCATTTGGATTGAGCCTATAATAAAAATATTACAACACCCTGTGTATTTATTTCATTAAAATACTTTATTCACAATGTGTATGTATTATTAACCTTTTATTAACATAGGATTAATAATGGATAGGTGTCTTATTGACACCTCTCCATTATTAACCAGGCTTATTGGGCAGCACGGTGGCGCAGTGGATAGCACAGCAGCCTTGCAGCGCTGGAGTTCTGGGTTCAAGCCCCACTAAGGACAACATCTGCAAAGAGTTTGTATGTTCTCTCTATGTTTGCGTGGGTTTCCTCCGGGCAGTCTGGATTCCACCCATACTCCAAAGACATACTGATAGGGAATTTAGATTGTGAGCCCCAATGGGGACAGCGACGATAATGTGAGCAACCTGTAAAGCGCTGCGGAATATGTTAGCGCTATATAAAGATTATTAATGTCACCTTACATTAGCAAGGTGACATTAACCCTTTATTACCCCATATCCCACAACTACAGGGGAATGGGAAGAGAGAGGCTAAGTGTCAGAATAGGCGCATCTTACAGATGTGCCTTTTCTGGGGTGGCTGGGGGCAGATATTTCTAGCTAGGGGGGCAATAACTATGATCCCTCTCTAGGCTATTAATATCTGCCCTCAGTCACTGGCTTTCCCATGCTGGTGGAGAAAATTGTGCGGGAGCCCATGCCAGTTTTTTCCATGATTTAACCCTTTATTTTAACAGCTAGAGCCCCAAAAATTTGCACACACACTCTACTAGCATCATTAGTGAGGAATATGTAAAAAAAGAAGGGCTATGAAATGGTTTACTGTATGTAAACCATGTCTCATACCCTGTCGGGTTTGATAAGGATATAGCAAGAGACTGCAATTGAATTACTGGCTTTTATGCTATCTAGCACTATATGAAATATAAATATATATATATATATATATATATATATATATATATATATATATATATGTGTCTGACTGGCATATATATATATATATATATATATATATATATATATATATATGTATAGACTGTATATATGTTTTCACGAATATTTGGGCCCATGGATCCATTCTATGTCCATTTTGTGAAAAAAAAACTCAGCACGGATGCCATACAGATTACATACGGAGGATGACATGCGTAGAATACTCTGCCACCCTCCCTACGGATGACACACAGATCACTGTTTTGGGATCATTTCTGCGTATTACTCCTGTAAAAAACGGACCGTATTTTCATACGCCAAGTGTGACGCCGGCCAAATTCAACAAGTGGGCCATGCATGGAACGTGTTTACCAGGTTGACAAGCTTTAAAGCCGCCACCAAGTTACACCTATTATCTCACACAACCAGACTTGGTTGGAGGTTCGGCGGGGAGAGCCACTGAACAGTTTGTTCTTTTATCCTTTTCAACAACTTGGCTGCATTGTATGAATTATCACCTAAATAGATGAGTTTCAGCAGAGTGTGCTCCTGCTTTGCCAAGGCAGTGTTGCAGACCTCCCAGCTGGGGAGTGTTGAGGAGGCTACTTTTGGTGAGGAAGAGGAGGAGAAGGAGAGATAAGAACTGTAATACAAGGAGACTGAAACCCTGATGGAAGTTGGGACCGCTAATCTTGGTGTGGGTAAGATGTGTGATGTCCCAACCTCTGACTCTGTCCCAGACTCCACCAGGTTCAGCCAGTGTGCCATAAGGGAAATGTAGCATCCCTCTCCACAAGAACTTGTCCACATGTCTGTGGTAAAGTAAACCTTCACTGAGACTGCATTGGCCAGAACACGGCTAATATTGTGTAACAGATGCTTAGGTAACGCATTGACGGCATATTGGGAAAAATAGTGTTGGATGGTAATCAAGTACAGTATTGTGGGCTGCCACAGCCAAAATGTTGCTGAAAGACTCAGTTTCCACAAGTGGTAACATTTCCATGGCTACCAATCTGGCTATGTGGGTGTTTAGCATTTTGGCTTGTGGGTGGGTGGGTCAATATTTCTGCTTTCTGTTAAATGTCTGGGGCAGGGACAAGTGAATGTCGCACTAGGACAACGAACTGGACGTGGTTGCTGACTGCTGTGTCTGTGCAACTGCAAGTTGTGGGCAGGAGGCATGAGCACCTGCTTCATGGACAGCAGATTGGGAAGGCTATAACACAGGAGAAGGGGCAGTGGTTTCACCATCAGACACAGATTTTGTACCCAGTCATTCCACCCACCTACTGGGGTGCTTGTCTGCCATGTGCTTTTGCATGCTGGTTGTGCCCAGGTTGGCAGTGTTCTTGCCTCTTCTTAGCTTGGTTTGTCAGATGATGCAAATTACAGAAGGAATTTCAGTAAAAAATTGCCATACAGAGCAACAACATACTCTTGGGCTGTTATCTAGCCGAGTGCGGGGGGGGCTATGTGGAATGCAAGCCCACAAGAGCAGGGTCCTCTCCCCTCTGTATCAGTCTGTCATGGTTAGTTTGTTTACTCTAATTGATATCGGTAATTTGCATGTAACCCCTTCTCATGTACAGCACCATTGACTCAATTGTGCTATATAAATAAATAATGGTAATAATAACAGTTGACCGAGTTCTCCCTCTGGTCAAACCACTACCTCTTCTTACCTGTTTTTGTCCTACAGACTAATCCCTGTCTGCACTGCTGTGCTCTCTAGGCATATCACTAAGCCGGGTTGGATCAGTGGCCTCATCATCGACAACATCATCTTCCAATTATTCAATCTGATCCTCTTTCTTAGTTGTGATTTTAGGCTGACCTGATGGCAACTGTGCATCATGATTATCCTTCACCTCTTTAGACATCAATTGACCTTCTCCAACGTGGCTTTCTCCTGGCGGTGTGGTGCTCAATTGTTTGGGCATCACTGCACTCCACCTCCTCATGACCCTCTTTAATGGTGCACATTAATAGGCCTGACAAATTACAAGGGAACGTAAACAGTTCCTCAGAGTGGCCATCGTTGGGGTCATATGTCTCCTGGGACACTTGATGATAGGAGGATGCAGGACCAGTTTGAGGATTCAGAGGCCCAGCTTCTTGGATACTGAGACTTCATGATGCTGCTTGTCAACACACTGGATCCTTTGTATGCCATCCAACCCACAACATCTTGGAAATTGTCTGGGTTCGTCAATGGTGTACCGCACTGACCACATTTTGACAGGAAGCTAGAACAAGATCCAGTCACCTTCTGATCCGTAACATGGCCTTGGCGGGCATCACCACATCCACATCCCTTAATGTCACCCTTTCTCATATTGAATGCTTTATGCTTATGAAAAAAAAAATTCCTGTCTTTATTTTTGACAAGTACTCTCACAGAGGTGTTATGTACAATTGTAATATACCTAGCAATGTGGGGAATTTTTTTTTAAAGATATTATCTTTATTACACATGCCAACAGCAGACTCTTGAAAATTAGAGATAAACACTCATGTTTGCATATCACTGCAGGCTTTGCACTAGTCGTACAACTGCTAAATTAAGCTATGCTATATATTAAACAATATATAAAAAACAACAACTGCGGGCGCTGCACACTGTGTCTAGACACTAGTGGTCCTACTGCTGCAGATAAACGGACCTAACTACCGAAAAAGTCCAAATTCAAGTGAACAACCACCAGAAGTAAGTTAATATGTATATATCCGCGCTATAGGAATACCACAAATTCTATCTGTTGGTGAGAATTAGGCTTATATCATTTAATTTAACACTCTACCATCGGCTATACAATTTAAAATCAATTGTTCTGTTGCCTTAAAAATCTATGTACTAATATTTACCGGGCGTTTTGGCAGTCCGAGTCTCCCGACTTGGTAACCTGAGTTGCCGCATGTGACACGATCTAGATCCTCTAGATGGACGATATAGCTGTGCTTCCAAAATCCTTGCGTTCCTTCTTTTTGCTCAGCATATAAAAATCGGGTGAAAAAAGGGGTCTGTCCCGGCCGGTGACAGTCACCCCTTACTTCATTAATGGTGAGCACAAATCTTCAGCGCGTGTCAGCGCTTCCATATGCTTATGCCGACAAGGCGCAGAGAAGCTGCAGGGCCTCGTGTGACGTCACTATCACGTGATGTTCCACGTGAACGGCTGAGAAGACTGCACAGAGGACCGAAAGAGGTGCTATCTCTGCGCCTTGTCGGCATAAGCATATGGAAGCGCTGACACGCGCTGAAGATTTGTGCTCACCATTAATGAAGTAAGGGGTGACTGTCACCGGCCGGGACAGACCCCTTTTTTCACCCGATTTTTATATGCTGAGCAAAAAGAAGGAACGCAAGGATTTTGGAAGCACAGCTATATCGTCCATCTAGAGGATCTAGATCGTGTCACATGCGGCAACTCAGGTTACCAAGTCGGGAGACTCGGACTGCCAAAACGCCCGGTAAATATTAGTACATAGATTTTTAAGGCAACAGAACAATTGATTTTAAATTGTATAGCCGATGGTAGAGTGTTAAATTAAATGATATAAGCCTAATTCTCACCAACAGATAGAATTTGTGGTATTCCTATAGCGCGGATATATACATATTAACTTATATATTAAACAAGTAGAAAATGCGTAGGCTTGTATAGATTGATCAATGGCACTCCTGTCTCTTTCCCTTGAGGAGGCTGCTTCCAAATAAATTGAGGCTTGTACATGTTCCTGACAAGGGTTTAAGGCGTGACAGACTGACCACCATACAGGCCCTTGCTTGCATACACTGTATTCCGAATTTAATTCTAATGCTTATGGTGTGTCGTGTAATCCAATTTAGTGACATTGATCATACAGCTCCCCAAAATGAACTATGGAGCTTAAAAAATGCAGGTTTCACAGCACTTGCTGGCCCTCTATTAATTGTCAGCGAGTGCCGCATAATGACGTAGTGGTGGTGGTGGGCAAATCCCAAAATTCAAATGGGCATGTTTTAGCTTGCATTGTAAAGTGATAGGGAATATGTATTCCACTTTCTGGCTATTTGGCATGAGGGAGGGACCTCCTGAATGTAGGAGTAAGAGTTCTCCCAAATGTATATGCAGCGCCCCAGAGTCCTGGTCGTTGCAGTACTGACGCTCCGCCACTAAGGGGAGTGATGGTACGTCTGATGGCACTTAAGGAGTTCACCTGACCAGGTATCACAGACACCAATACACTTCACAGTCTGGCCTCCAGGGGGAGCAAAGGGTACTATGTATTAGGCCACTCCTCACAATCTGGTAAAACTGGGGGTTGGATAGGAAGTTAGTGAGAAGCTGACTGGGTTGGAACCAGGCAACATCCTGTGGCAGGGGGTGTTGCAGGGGAAAGATTCAGGGGGGTCCCTGTCAGGGGTGGGATCCTGACAGAGGCCTAGCGAACAAGACAGAGCGTTAAGGAACCGCGCCTGCACTACATTGCGGCGGTATCTCAAGAAAGGACAAGAAGCGAGGTTTATTGTGGAGAGTGAGAAACGAGATCACAGCAAAAAGGAGATAACACCAGTAGGAGTCGTGCCGTAAGATCGAGGCAACATCCTACTGAGGCGCGTAGCCGGTGGCCGGAACGCCGAGGAAGTATTGGGCTCCAAGCATTACTTCAAACCAACGGCAGGACAGTTAATTATAGGTTGGCTGTCTCACCTAAATCACCTAAGCAAACATAGGGGGCAACTGTGGGAGAGGGGTGACACTAGGGTCCCGGAAGAACTCCAGGCCTACCCATCATACGGGTGCGTCCTAGCCATATCATCTGGTGGACGGAGAAGAACATCAGAACAGATATAAAATATGAGAAAGAACATCAGAAACAGACACAACAGTTGTGAGGACTATCCCGTGGTGCTCAGCAGGGAATTACTACAACACACAGGCGCTAGAAGGTAGGCACAGATTTCCACCTGCAAAGGGAACTCTGGAGGTGCCTTCGGACCGGCCGGTCTCAGCCAGCCCTGTTAACAGCACTCTGGATTGAGGATCCTGAAGCCTTCAGTAAAGAGGTAAAGAGACTGTAACCCTGTGTCCTCGTTATTCACCGCGACCTACACCACGCACCATTATCTCATCTTTCATTGGACGCCCCTTAGCAGGGTCACGGACAGGGTCTAGCCACCGTGACGACCCCAGAACTGAGACAGAGAGGCCCGGTACCGAGTATCCCGTGGCCCTGTGTCTGGGGGCGCTCTATATGATACAGGGAGGGTGACCTGAGGGCCCTTACCAAACTCAGGTTTTATGGCACCTGCTGGCACTCTGCTATTTGTCAGCCAGGGCCACATTACGACATGGCGGTAGACGTGTTGGTGGGGGCAAAACCCAAAATTCAAATGGGCATGTTTGAAATGGCATTGTAAAGGGATTGGGAATATGTATTCCACTATCTGGCTAACTATTTGGCATGAGAGAAGGACCTTATGAATGAAGGAGTGAGAGCTCTCCCAAATGTTAAAGTTAAAAAATAAAACCAAAATGCTCCATATGAACATATGCCACCATACCTGTTTGTTGGGTCCAAAGCTTTCACTATTCAATCATCACTAACACTCACTATACCTTTCTATCCCTGTCCCTACGCTCTTTTTACTCTCACTATGCTCACACTATTCTCTCACGCTGCTGGCGCCATCTTGCTCACATTGCAGCCGGAACCAGCATATTGCTGGTTCCCGCTGCAATGTGTGCAAGATGGCTCCGGTAGTGGTAAAATAGTCCCTAATGCCACAGCAAAGATGGCACCGGCATTACTGAGATTGACAAGCCCACTCAGCATGTTCATTGGCTGCAACTAAAGCTCCAAACATGCTAAGCGGGTCACTCAAATATACCGTGGCTAATACCTAATTACTTGCCAAGTAACGACTAGCCTGAATACCGTACTATTCGTATGAGTAATGAATAGTGCCGAATGTATTCCATCATCACTAATGGTATGATGATTTTTTTTCACACTACCCCATCTATTGCCATTGCTGCTTTTTCTTTTATCATACATTTTGTACACAAGTATATGAAATGTTTCTAAAATTGTTCAATCGCAGTTCAGTAGTTATTCAACCATTCATAAAAGAACTGGACAAGAAATGTTAGGTAGGTTTAAGTGATTCCCAAAAAGCCGAATGTAAGAACAGCCCAAAGTATTAGGGTATGTGTCCACCTTCAGGATGGCCAGCAGTATGGACGGAGCGGCAAACCCGCTCCGCCCTAAGCCCCGCCCCCTTCTGTGACGTGATGATGCCGGATGTGTTCATTGCACACATCCGGCATCATCGCACCCCACGCATAGGGCCCTGTGATATACCTTGCAGTGGCGCAGCGTTGCCGCAAGTAACACGGACATGCTGCAATCATAAAAGACGCGCAGCATGTCCGGAATTGCAGGGCCGCCGGGTGCGTGTTACCACGCATAGTGGAGACGGGATTTGATAAAATCCCCTCCACTATGCTGTAACATCTGTACGCTGTGTGTTTGACGCTGCGGCTCTGCGCAGCATCAAGCACGCAGCGTTTCCTGCAAGTGGACACATACCGTTAGGGTCAAAAACGCAGCGTCCAGATGTTACAGCATAATGGAGGGGATTTAATGAAATCCCGTCTCCACTATGCAGTAAAAAACGCATGCGGCAGACCCGCGAAAATGCACATGCGGCGTGTCTTTTAAGAACGCAGCATGTCCTTACATTGCAGAAAAAACGCAAGGACAGCGCAGGGTACCTGCCAGTGACCTCAGGTGCAGATTTGGTCAGGATTTTACCTGCATAAAATCCTGACCAAATCCTGATGCAATCCTGAACGTGGACACATACCCTTAGTGTGACTTATACAGGTCTCAGATTTGACTATTTAAAAAGGTATGCAAAAACAATTGAACCTGCACATTTAAATATATAGATTGTTGTTATTTTTTTCTAATTTGTTGACAAAAAGAAATTACTGTTAACAAAAAGAACGTAGAAAAAAATGCCATGTGGAAAAAGAAAAATGCAAGAGTCGCAATATTGATTGCATCATTTTTTTTTAACACTATTATTTCTCCTTGATGAAAAAGCCGTAACAAAAAATGCTGCGTTGATAGGTACATGCCAGGAAAGTAAAATGTGATTACAGCCAGCATTACTGTTATTACATCTACATTAGACAAATTGGACTACTTAGATAGGCATGCAAAAATTTAAATGCATAGATGTTTTATTTTTTTTTATTTTTCAAAATAAAATTCAAACCCCCATTCGCAAAAAGGCATATCAAGAAATGCTAGATAGACATGCATTAAAAAAGCCAGCAGCTTCAACTGGGTACTGTATTGGCGTGACATGTTTGAACATAAAATTTGATAGTAAATCAAGCATGCAAAATAAAAATATTTGTAACATTCACACTTTGTGAGTTATTCACATTTAAATAACTGTGTTATTGTAAATTTTCTTTTATAATTTAAAAAAAATTCATGCCCTTTAACCCCTTCACCCCGAAGCCTGTTTTCACCTAAGTGACAGGGCCAATTTTTACAATTCTGACCATTGTCACTTTATGAGGTAATAACTCTGAAATGCTTCAACGGATCCTGGTGATTCTGAGATTGTTTTCTCGGGACATATTGTATTTTATGATAGTGGCAAAATTTCTTTGATATTACTTGCGTTTATTTGTGAAAAACACAGAAATTTGGTGAAATTTTTGAAAATTTTGCAATTTTCAAACTTTGAATTTTTATACCCTTGCATTAGAGACTCATATCGCACAAATTAGGTAATAAATAACATTTTCCACATGTCTACTTTACATCAGCAAAATTTTCGAACAAAATTTTTTTTTTGTTAGGGAGTTATAAGGGTTAAAAGTTAAACAGCGATTTCTCATTTTTTCAACAACCTTTACAAAACCATTTTTTTTAGGGACCACATCACATTTGAAGTCACTTTGAGGGGCTTATAAGATTTAAAACACCCAAAAGTGACACCATTATAAAAACTACACCCCTAGAGGTACTCAAAACCACATTCAAGAAGTTCATTAACCCTTCTGGTGCTTCACAGGAATTAACGGAATGTGGAAGGAAAAAATTAACATTTAACTTTTTTTTCCACATAATGATCTTTTAGCAACAATTTTTTCATCTTCAAAAGTGTAAAAGGAGAAAATGGACAACTAAAGTTGTTTTGCAATTTCTCCTGAATACACTGATACCCCATATGTGGGGGAAAACCACTGTTTGGGCGCACGGCAGGGTTCGGAAGGAAAGGAGCGCCATTTGACTTTTTCAAACCAAAATTCGCTGGAATTGAGATCGAACACCATGTTGCGTTTGGAGAGCCCCTGATGTACCTAAGCAGTGGAAAACTGCCACAAGTTACCCCATTTTGGAAACTAGACCCTTCAATGAACTTATCTAGCTATGTGGTGAGCACTTTGAACCCCCAGGTGCTTCACAGAAGTTTAGAACATAGAGGCGTGAAAATAAAAAAATCACATTTTTTCCCCAAAAATGATCTTTTAGCAACAATTTTTACATCTTCACAAGTATAAAAGGAGAAAATGGACCACTAAAGTTGTTGTGCAATTTCTCCTGAATACAATGATACCCCATATGTGGGGGAAAACCACTGTTTGGGTGCACGGCAGGGCTCCGAAGGAAAGGAGTGCCATTTGACTTTTTCAAACCAAAATTGGCTGGAATTGAGATCGGACACCATGTCGCGTTTGGAGAGCCCCTGATGTACCTAAGCAGTGGAAAACCACCACAAGTGACCCCATTTTGGAAACTAGACCCTTCAAGGAACTTATCTAGCTATGTTGTGAGCACTTTGAACCCCCAGGTGCTTCACAGAAGTTTAGAACATAGAGGCGTGAAAATAAAAAATCACATTTTTTCCCCAAAAATGATCTTCTAGCAACAATTTTTTTATCTTCACAAGTGTAAAAGGATAAAATGGACCACTAAAGTTGTTGATCAATTTATCCTGAATACACTGATACCCCATATATGGGGGAAAACCACTGTTTGGGCGCACGGCAGGGTTCGGAAGGAAAGGAGCGCCATTTGACTTTTTCAAACCAAAATTGGCTGGAATTGAGATCGGACACCATGTCGCGTTTGAAGAGCCCCTGATGTACCTAAGCAGTGGAAAACCGCCACAAATGATGCCATTTTGGAAACTAGACCCTTCAAGGAACTTATCTAGCTATGTTGTGAGCACTTTGAACCCCCAGGTGCTTCACAGAAGTTCAGAACATAGAGGCGTGAAAATAAAAAATCAAATTTTTCCCCCAAAAATGATCTTTTAGCAACAATTTTTTTTATCTTCACAAGTGCGAAGGGAGAAAGTGGACCACTAAAGTTGTTGTGCAATTTCTCCTGAATATACTGATACCCCATATGTGGGGGAAAACTACTGTTTGGGCGCACGGCAGGGCTCGGAAGGGAAGGAGCGCCATTTGACTTTTTCAAACCAAAATTGGCTGGAATTGAGATCGGACACCATGTCGCGTTTGGAGAGCCCCTGATGTACCTAAACAGTGGAAAACCACCACAAGTGACCCCATTTTGGAAACTAGACTCTTCAAGGAACTTATCTAGTTATGTGATGAGCACCGAGAACCTCCAAATACCTCACCAAAAATTATAACGATGAGTCGTGAAAAAAAATAAAACACATTTTTTCCACAAAAATGATCTTTTAGCTACGATTTTTTTATTTTCCCAAGGGTTATAGGACAAAATAGACAGAAAAAGATGTTGTGCAATTTTTCATGAGTACGCCGATACCCCACATGTGGGGAAAAACCACTGTTTGGGCACACGTCGGGGCTCGGAATAGAATAAGTGACGTTTTGGATTGCAGACTTTGATGGAATGGTCTGCGGGCGTCATGTTGTGTTTGCAGAGCCCCTGATGTGCCTCAACAGTGGAAATCTCCCACAAGTGACCCCATTTTGAAAACTGGACCTCCCAAGGAATTTATTTAGATATGTGGTGAGCACCGTAAACCTCCAAGTGCCTCACCAGTGACCCCGTTTTGGAAACTGGACCTCCCAAGGAATTTATTTAGATATGTGGTGAGCACCGTAAACCTCCAAGTGCCTCACCAGTGACCCCATTTTGGAAACTGGACCTCCCAAGGAATTTATTTAGATATGTGGTGAGCACCGTAAACCTCCAAGTGCCTCACCAGTGACCCCATTTTGGAAACTGGACCTCCCAAGGAATTTATTTAGATATGTGGTGAGCACCGTAAACCTCCAAGTGCCTCACCAGTGACCCCATTTTGGAAACTACACCCCTGAAGGAATATATCTAGAGGCATAGTTTTATAATATTGATTTTAATTCTTTTGGTTTTACTGGTGTATGAAGTTAGAATGTGGTGTTATGTGTAAGATGTGCTCGGTACATCAGATAATAAAAGTCTGTTGTGTCAACAGGGTATAAACTAATTTTATTAATTTGTGGACGTGTGGTATGCCTTGAAGCAATCCTTAATGCAAAGGTCAGGTTTCTCAGGGCAGGTTTCACAATGGTAAATCGTGTCCTTTCGGATTCCCCTCTTGGAACATACTCTGCACCGTTTTTGTGATCGTCCTGTCCTCGCTGTTTGGGGAACCTGTCCTGGGAAATGCTGACCTGGGACAACATGGGCACTATCAGATTCAGAAGTACTGGGTCCCTCACCTCCCTGAGTCCCAAACATTAGGGCCTTGATGACTACCTCCTGAAACTGAAGGAAGGTCCCCCCCGTATTGCTTGTAGATCGGAACAGCACAAAAGCATTGTACAGTGCCATTTGTACAATGTGCACGGCCAATTTTTTGTACCATACGTAAGCTTTTCGCATGGCACTGTATGGTTGGAGGACCTGAGCTGAGAGATCCACACCCCCCATGCACCGATTGTAATCCAGGATACAATCTGGCTTTGGGACTTGTGTTGTGGTCCCACGAACAGTGACAAGGGTGCTGTTGTCACGGTGTATGGTGGTCAGGATAAGGACATCCCTTTTGTCCTTATACTTGACCACCAGCATGTTGTCGCTGCATTTGGCTCTGCTTTCCCCTTTTCTCAGTATTTGTCCAATTAGCGGCTTAGGGAGGCCTCGCTGATTTTTTCGCACGGTGCCACATGCAGCTGTACCTCTGGCAGAGAGGGCCTTAAAGAGTGGGATGCTGGAGTAAAAGTTGTCAACGTAGAGGTGATAACCCTTATTCAGCAGTGGGTGCAGCAATTCCCACACAATTTTCCCACTCACCCCCAGGATGGGGGGGCATTCAGGGGGGTTAATCTGGGTGTCCTTACCCTCGTAGACCCTAAATCTGTGGGTGTACCCCGAGGTACTCTCGCACAGTTTGTACAGCTTTATTCCGTACCTGGACCTCTTACTGGGCAGGTACTGTCGGAATTTTAGCCTCCCTTTGAAATGAACGAGAGATTCATCAATAGCGATGTCCCTCTGGGGTGTGTACGCCTCAGCAAATTTTCTGCTGAAGTGTTCAATCACTGGCCGAATTTTATATAGACGATCAAAGTTTGGATCGTCTCGGGGAGGACACTGCGCATTATCACTGAAATGCAAAAATTTTTGGATCCCTTCAAATCGTGTCCTTTTCATGGCCATGCGGAATACCGGTGTACTGTAGAGAATTTCAGTACTCCAGTATTGCCGAAGCTTTGGCTTTTTGATTATGCCCATATGCAGCACAATTCCCCAAAATTTCATCATCTCTGCTGCATTTACGGGGGTCCATCTGGCGTAAGATGACGTGGGATTTTGGGTGAAAAATTGCTGGGCATAAAGGTTTGTCTGGGCCACCATAAGATTTATTATTTCATCACTGAAAAAGAATTTGAAGAAGTCAATTTCAGTGAGGCCAGTCATGTCAAACTGGATTCCTGAGCTGCTGCTGAAATCCGGAATGACGGGCTGAAAATTTTCAGGGGGTGCAATCCATACAGGATCGATTGCTGCAGGAGTTGCCTGGGTCCTTCGGCACCTTGTTGGGGGTCCTTCCTCACCAGATGAGGAGGAGGATGATGATGATGATGATGATGATGAGGAGGAGGAGGAGGAGGAGGAATAGAGGAATGTGGGATCTTCCTCACTGGCTGTATCCGTGTCGGACGCAAGGATGGCGTAAGCCTCCTCTGGTGAATAGCGCCTTGTTGACGAATGGGCCATTTTTTTTCCCAAACCCTGGGGATGTTTGTGTAAGTGGTGCTTTTACACGTGTAATGTGTGGGGCTTTTGTATAGGGTACTCTTTATTATCACCAATCAGAGAGAAAAAACAAGTAGTGAGAAAAAATGTAGAAGAAACAAGAAAAAAAAGATGAAGAGAAAAATCAGATGTAAAAAAATGTTTGTATAAAAAAAGTATAAATTTACCGTACGCAACTAAATCTTTTTTTTGCAAAAGAAAAAGCGAACGCCACTAACAGTGTAACGTACGCTCCCCTAATGCACTCGCTAAAAATTAGACGACGCAACTAATTATTCTTTTTACAAAAGAAGAGCAAACCCCACTAACAGTGTGACGTACGCTCCCCTAATGAACGCGCTAAAAATTAGACGACGCAACTAATTATTCTTTTTACAAAAGAAGAGCGAACGCCACTAACAGTGTGACGTACGCTCCCATAATGAACGCGCTAAAAATTAGACGACGCAACTAATTATTCTTTTTACAAAAGAAAAGCGAACGCCACTAACAGTGTGACGTACGCTCCCCTAATGCACTAGAGATTATCCGGCGATAGATTTTTTTTATGCAAAAAAGACGCTACCTCCCTACCTATAGAACTACTCTGTATGATTTTTTTTCTTCTAAAAGATGATCGGTCGTCACTAACGCTGTGACGCCGGCTACACTAACACGCTACCACTAAACTGCTCTGTACAATTTTTTTTTTTCTCTAAAAAAAAAGACCGGTCGTCACTAACTCTGTGGCACCAGCTAATCTACGTCTAAAACTACACTGTACTAACTACTATTATATTTTTGTAAAAAAAAAATCGGACGTCGCTTAGACTGCGAAGTTCGCTACACTAACTAGCTAAAAGAAAAAAGTCCTGTGGCGCATTCTCTGATCAGCAGCGATACTGATCAAAGAGCTGCATACACAGGAAGAGCAAAAAATGCTCTATGCGGGACGCCGCGCACAGGAAAAAAAGCGCAAAAAAGTGCGCTAAAAATTGAATTGGAAGGGGGGAGGGGGGTACTGGAACAGGGATGGGGGGACGTCACCAAACAGTGACGCCGGCTACGCTACCTTGTTATGTCTAAAACTACACTGTACTAACTACAATTTTTTTTCAAAAAAAAAAAAAAACGGACGTCGCTTAGACTGCAACGTCCGCTACGCTAACTAGTTAAAAAAAAAAAAGTCCTGTGGCGCAGTCTCTGATCAGCAGCAATACTGATCAGAGCGCTGCGGACACAGAAAGAGCACGAATGCTCTGCGCGGGATGCCGCGCACACAAAAAAAAGCGCAAAAAAGTGCGCAAAAAATTTCAATTGGAGGGTGGGGGAGGGGGAGGGAGGGGGTACTGGAACAGGGATGGGGGATGGGAAAGGGGTGGGGGAGGTGCTGCTGCTGCTGCTGTGATCACAGGCCTCACACAGCAGCAGGTGGCAGCAGAGAGCACACAGCACAGGAGCACAAGCTGGAGCAGGAGCACAAGCTGAGGCAGGAGCTCGCCGGGACGATCGCACTGGCCACCAATGGATTCCTTCACTCAGGTGACACAGAGGGGCTTAGACCACCGCTCTGCATGCCAAATCTTAGAGAAAGATGGCGTGCAGGGCGGTGATCGGTATTTTAAATTAACCCCTTTGGCGCTGATTGGCTAGAAGCTATTGTTCAGCCAATCAGCGCCATAGGGGTTAATCAGGTAAGGTGACGTGGCGATCACCCCACCTACTGTGATGGCTGTGATTGGTGCGACGTCACACAGCATCAATCACAGCCTGTCACATGCTTTTTTTTTTACTTTATTGTCATTTCGCTGTGATTGGCTGGTCAGAATTGACCAGCCAATCACAGCGATCACTGATGCGGGGGGGGCGGTGCAGCCCCCCGGAGCTACGAGCAGGGATGGTCTGCTGTCAGGGACAGCAGCCATCGGAACCCGATCACCGCGCGACGCGGTGACTGGAAAATGGCGGCGCCGTACTAGTACTGCGGCTGGCACAAATGCTGTGCCGGCAGCGCAGTACTAGTACGGCGCATGTCGCGAAGGGGTTAAAAAAGCGATTGCACGAGAAGTGAAAAACCTTAAGGGTATGTGCACATGTCAGGATTTCTTGCAGAAATTTTCCTGACAAAAACCGGACGTTTCTGCCAGAAATCCGCATGTGTTTTTTTTCGCATTTTTGATGCTTTTTTTACGTGTTTTTGATGCGTTTTTTGTGCGTTTTTTTTGCTTTTTTTTCGCAATGCATAGAATTGCAGGAAAAACACGGAAAATCCGCAAAATTAATGAACATGCTGCTTTTTTTACCGCGATGCATTTTTTTGCAGAAAAAAAACGCATCATGTGCACAAAACATAAGGGTATATGCACACATCAGGATTTCTTGCAGAAATTTTCCTGACAAAAACCGGACATTTCTGCCAGAAATCTGCATGCGTTTTTGATGCGTTTTTGGTGTGTTTTTTGTGCGTTTTTTTCCAAATGCATAGAATAGTGGGAAAAACGCAGAAAATCCGCAAAATTAATGAACATGCTGCTTTTTTTACCGCAATGCATTTTTTTTCGCGGAAAAAAACGCATCATGTGCACAAAACATGCAGAATGCATTCTAAATGATAGGATGCATAATGTATGCATTTTTAATGAGTTTTGTATAGCGTTTTTATCGCGAAAAAAACGCGAAAAAACCTGAACGTGTGCACATACCCTAAAACAGTCACTTATTGCCTGCCACAAGCAATCAAACACATTTTCTCTGACTAGTATTGATTGCAGTTTTTCTCTTCAGCAGAAAAAATTGTGCTGGGGGCCTTGAACTTAAAGTAAAAATAACTTGGCACTCAACTTGCTCCTGGTGATGATTTTAGAATTTGCTTTTTTATTTCAATGGCAGTCCCAATTTTATAATAAACGTTTCGGTCTGCACTAGACCTTCTTCAGTAAACCGACTGCTCAAAAGGTAAGTATGCGATGTCTCTGGATATAAAGATATAAAGTAGGTCCTGGTTCATGGGAGCACTTATGGACCTTAGAGGTAGGATGGTCGCCCGTATGGGGTTTGAAGGGTAGTGTCGCTTATGGGCCGTGGGCTCCAAATTATCGATATGTCGTGGCTAATGCTGTTTGCACACTGTGACCAGTATGTGTCGGGGCTATACATCCACTATGGTGAACAGGAATGGATAATCAGTGTAATCACTGCACATGTGGGCGGAGGCTGAGTCATATATATTAAGGCAACAGAAATACCACTAGGAAAGGATATAAACGTCTGGTGTAAAGCAATCTCGTGTGCTTTATGGAGATAAAGGAGGGCGTACCATTAGAGGAAGTGTGCCCATATGTTAGGAATGCTGCACCTCACAACGCGGTGTCCGCCGCTAGTTGTCCGCGGTGTCCGCCGCGATGTCCGCAGCAACTAGCGGCGGACACCGCGTTGTGAGGCGCAGCATTCCTAACATATGGGCACGCTTCCTCTAATGGTACACCCTCCTTTATCTCCATAAAGCACACGAGATTGCTTTACACCAGACGTTTATATCCTTTCCTAGTGGTATTTCTGTTGCCTTAATATATGTGACTCAGCCTCCGCCCACATGTGCAGTGATTACACTGATTATTAGTGTTGAGCGATACTTTCCGATATCGGAAAGTATCGGTATCGGAAAGTATCGGCCGATACCGTCAAAATATCGGATCTAATCCGATACCGATACCCGATCCCAATGCAAGTCAATGGGACGAAAATATCGGAATTAAAATAAACCCTTTATAAACTTGTAGGTTCATTCTACATGAAGGAAAACAACTAAGAATAATGTAGGATGTATTGGGGGACGTGGCGGAGACATTAAAGGCACAGAGGTTTAGCCCAATGTAATAGAATAGCAGTTTTTTTTTTTTTTATGACGTTCGGCGGTAGAAAGATTTTGACTATGTTAATTTTTTTTTATTTTGTCAGATATTGATGTTTCACTACTTCCACGCCCTTCACCTTCTTTTTTACTTCTCCCACACTTTCTTCTTCATTATCCTCATCATCAGCTTCTTTGACATCAACTTCTTCACCTTATTCATCTTCTTCTTCATCTTCTACCTATTATTTTTTTTCTTACATTGTTCATATTCTTTTTATTTTACTATTATCTTCATCATATTCTACTTCTTCATCATATTCTTATTTGTGACAGGCATTCCCGTAGTTGTTATCTATAAAAGTTTGAAGATTACACCTTCCGTTCTGCCTGTCACAAAAGAGTTACATTTGTCCGCGTTCAGTTTGGCCTGCAGCATCAGGCTTTATCCAGGGGCACCACGAGGAGGAACGGACTCACCCCCATACACTGCTTAGCCTTCTTCTGCTTATAATTTAGATAATATTTTTTGCTCTGATATTTAGTGTTATGCTTAATGTTCTTCTGCTCTTTGTTCTGCAGCCTCTTGTTCTTCTGCTTCTCGGTCTTCCAGGTCGTCGTCGTCTCCGGGGTCGTCGTCATCGGGGTGGTCTTCAGGGTCGTCGTCTCCGGGGTCGTCGTCATCGGGGTGGTCTTCGGGGTCATCGTCTCCAGGGTCGTCGTCATCACGGTGGTTGTCGTCTCTGGTGTCGTCGTCATCCTAGGGGTGGTCTTCCGGGTCATCGTGTTTAGTCTCTTGAACTTGGAAATGTAGCAGAAGGTACAAGAAGGCTGAGAAAATGCCGAGAACCAGCTGATGGAACTGGAACTCGGATGGCTACCCGAAGGTCCAAGAGCCAATGGAACTACCGAGGACCAGCTGACGTTACTGGAACCCGGTTACTAAGCAGGAGGTACCCGTGCCTGAAAGCACTACCAAGGACCACCTGACGTTGGTGGAACTCGGATACCCAGAGGGAGGCACCTAAGCCAAAGGCTCTGCCCGGAACCAGCTGACGGTACTGGAACCAGGATGGGGAGCAGAAGGTACAAGAGCAAAAGACACTGCCGAGAACCAGCTGACGGTGCTGGAACCCGGATGGGTAGCCGAAGGTCCAAGAGCCAATGGAACTACCGAAGACCAGCTGACGTTACTGGAACCCGGTTACTAAGCAGGAGGTACCCGTGCCTGAAAGCACTACCAAGGACCACCTGACGTTGGTGGAACTCGGATACCCAGAGGGAGGCACCTAAGCCAAAGGCTCTGCCCGGAACCAGCTGACGGTACTGGAACCAGGATGGGGAGCAGAAGGTACAAGAGCAAGTGTCTGCGTGGCTTTTGCAGGACACGATGCCGGCTGCACAGCAGGGGAACAGCTGGCGGTGCTGAACCCCACTGACACATTGGCTGGTGTTTTTCTCTGTGCAGCTAGCAGTACCGGGCCCCAACTGGCGGTGTTAGAGCCCGGGGTCAGCAGGAGGAGGAGATGGAGCAGAGTGTAGGCCGAAGCCTGCACTGGCGGCAGCTTTGGGTCTGTTGTGCCTGCGTGGCTGTTGCAGGACACGTTGCCGGCTGCACAGCAGGGGAACAGCTGGCGGTGCTGAACCCCACTGACACATTGGCTGGTGTTTGGCTCTGTGCAGCTAGCAGTACCGGGCCCCAACTGGCGGTGTTGGAGCCCGGGCTCTGCAGGGGGAGCAGAGTGTAGGCCGAAGCCTACTTGAACCAATTTCAAAGGTAACCTTTAACCCCCCCTCAGGGGTTACAAAGTAGAAGAGCCACAGCTTATGCAGCAGTAGTGCTGCACAAGTCAAAGGTTGCTCTTTTAATTTTGCTCCTTGCACACGCTGAATGAAACACGTATAACATTTAGCCCTTTATACAGTCAAACTGTGTTGGAGGCGCGAGTTCCCTTTGTAATGAGACGCAGCACAGATGTCAAGAATCCCACCTTGGTGCTGGGTGCAGCCTCCTGAGTGTTGTTATTTGCTGTACAGGAGTCTGCGCTGTCGTGTTATCCCCTGGCCTAGCGCTGTTAGCGCTGCCCATCTTCTTACCTCATTTAATGTCGGCCGCTGCGGTTCGCGATGACCATGAATCCCAGCCCCGCGGTGTCTTAACATTGTTAAAACACTGCGGGGCTGGGATTCATGGCCTGGCGCAGCACATATGTTCGCCTCTCGCACTCGGGTCCTTACACCCGCTGCAGACTGTGCGGCGTCAGCTGATCCCTTATCGCATGCCACGGCCATGAAGCCGCACAGTCTGAAGAAGGCGGAAGGAGATGAGGGACAGGCGAACTGATGCACTGCTCATGCCCATCAATCACACCCTCGCAGTCCCAAGAAATAAGACACCGAGGGGCGTTGTGTGGGTCAGGGCGGCCGCAGAGGTGCAGGCAGCCAAACAATGATGCCAGAAGATGGGCAGCGCTACCAAGGGGGTTGCAGCGTCTCATTACAAAGGAAAGTCACACCCCCGGGACGGTTAAATGGTCACACAGAGGACACATTTCAGACGTGTTTTCAGTTCCACATGTGCGAGGGGAATACGTTTATGAGCCACCTTGCACACATGCAGCATTACCGCTGTACAAGGTGGCCTTAAAAACGTACAAACGCCTGGGGGAGGGGGGACAGGTTCCCTTCAATTTCAGTTCTTGTGTCTGCGTGGCTTTTGCGGGACACAATGCCGGCTGCACAGCAGGGGAACAGCTGGCGGTGCTGAACCCCACTGACACATTGGCTGGTGTTTTTCTCTGTGCAGCTAGCAGTACCGGGCCCCAACTGGCGGTGTTAGAGCCCGGGGTCAGCAGGAGGAGGAGATGGAGCAGAGTGTAGGCCGAAGCCTGCACTGGCGGCAGCTTTGGGTCTGTTGTGCCTGCGTGGCTGTTGCAGGACACGTTGCCGGCTGCACAGCAGGGGAACAGCTGGCGGTGCTGAACCCCACTGACACATTGGCTGGTGTTTGGCTCTGTGCAGCTAGCAGTACCGGGCCCCAACTGGCGGTGTTGGAGCCCGGGCTCTGCAGGGGGAGCAGAGTGTAGGCCGAAGCCTACTTGAACCAATTTCAAAGGTAACCTTTAACCCCCCCTCAGGGGTTACAAAGTAGAAGAGCCACAGCTTATGCAGCAGTAGTGCTGCACAAGTCAAAGGTTGCTCTTTTAATTTTGCTCCTTGCACACGCTGAATGAAACACGTATAACATTTAGCCCTTTATACAGTCAAACTGTGTTGGAGGCGCGAGTTCCCTTTGTAATGAGACGCAGCACAGATGTCAAGAATCCCACCTTGGTGCTGGGTGCAGCCTCCTGAGCGTTGTTATTTGCTGTACAGGAGTCTGCGCTGTCGTGTTATCCCCTGGCCTAGCGCTGTTAGCGCTGCCCATCTTCTGACCTCATTTAATGTCAGCCGCTGCGGTTCGCGATGACCATGAATCCCAGCCCCGCGGTGTCTTAACATTGTTAAAACACTGCGGGGCTGGGATTCATGGCTGGTGCAGCACATATGTTCGCCTCTCGCACTCGGGTCCTTACACCCGCTGCAGACTGTGCGGCGTCAGCTGATCCCTTATCGCATGCCACGGCCATGAAGCCGCACAGTCTGAAGAAGGCGGAAGGAGATGAGGGACAGGCGAACTGATGCACTGCTCATGCCCATCAATCACACCCTCGCAGTCCCAAGAAATAAGACACCGAGGGGCGTTGTGTGGGTCAGGGCGGCCGCAGAGGCGCAGGCAGCCAAACAATGATGCCAGAAGACGGGCAGCGCTACCAAGGGGGTTGCAGCGTGTCATTACAAAGGAAAGTCACACCCCCGGGACGGTTAAATGGTCACACAGAGGACACATTTCAGACGTGTTTTCAGTTCCACATGTGCGAGGAGAATACATTTATGAGCCACCTTGCACACATGCAGCATTACCGCTGTACAAGGTGGCCTTAAAAACGTACAAACGCCTGGGGGAGGGGGGACAGGTTCCCTTCAATTTCAGTTCTTGTGTCTGCGTGGCTTTTGCAGGACACGATGCCGGCTGCACAGCAGGGGAACAGCTGGTGGTGCTGAACCCCACTGACACATTGGCTGGTGTTTTTCTCTGTGCAGCTAGCAGTACCGGGCCCCAACTGGCGGTGTTAGAGCCTGGGGTCAGCAGGAGGAGGAGATGGAGCAGAGTGTAGGCCGAAGCCTGCACTGGCGGCAGCTTTGGGTCTGTTGTGCCTGCGTGGCTGTTGCAGGACACGTTGCCGGCTGCACAGCAGGGGAACAGCTGGCGGTGCTGAACCCCACTGACACATTGGCTGGTGTTTGGCTCTGTGCAGCTAGCAGTACCGGGCCCCAACTGGCGGTGTTGGAGCCCGGGCTCTGCAGGGGGAGCAGAGTGTAGGCCGAAGCCTACTTGAACCAATTTCAAAGGTAACCTTTAACCCCCCCTCAGGGGTTACAAAGTAGAAGAGCCACAGCTTATGCAGCAGTAGTGCTGCACAAGTCAAAGGTTGCTCTTTTAATTTTGCTCCTTGCACACGCTGAATGAAACACGTATAACATTTAGCCCTTTATACAGTCAAACTGTGTTGGAGGCGCGAGTTCCCTTTGTAATGAGACGCAGCACAGATGTCAAGAATCCCACCTTGGTGCTGGGTGCAGCCTCCTGAGCGTTGTTATTTGCTGTACAGGAGTCTGCGCTGTCGTGTTATCCCCTGGCCTAGCGCTGTTAGCGCTGCCCATCTTCTGACCTCATTTAATGTCAGCCGCTGCGGTTCGCGATGACCATGAATCCCAGCCCCGCGGTGTCTTAACATTGTTAAAACACTGCGGGGCTGGGATTCATGGCTGGTGCAGCACATATGTTCGCCTCTCGCACTCGGGTCCTTACACCCGCTGCAGACTGTGCGGCGTCAGCTGATCCCTTATCGCATGCCACGGCCATGAAGCCGCACAGTCTGAAGAAGGCGGAAGGAGATGAGGGACAGGCGAACTGATGCACTGCTCATGCCCATCAATCACACCCTCGCAGTCCCAAGAAATAAGACACCGAGGGGCGTTGTGTGGGTCAGGGCGGCCGCAGAGGCGCAGGCAGCCAAACAATGATGCCAGAAGACGGGCAGCGCTACCAAGGGGGTTGCAGCGTGTCATTACAAAGGAAAGTCACACCCCCGGGACGGTTAAATGGTCACACAGAGGACACATTTCAGACGTGTTTTCAGTTCCACATGTGCGAGGAGAATACATTTATGAGCCACCTTGCACACATGCAGCATTACCGCTGTACAAGGTGGCCTTAAAAACGTACAAACGCCTGGGGGAGGGGGGACAGGTTCCCTTCAATTTCAGTTCTTGTGTCTGCGTGGCTTTTGCAGGACACGATGCCGGCTGCACAGCAGGGGAACAGCTGGTGGTGCTGAACCCCACTGACACATTGGCTGGTGTTTTTCTCTGTGCAGCTAGCAGTACCGGGCCCCAACTGGCGGTGTTAGAGCCTGGGGTCAGCAGGAGGAGGAGATGGAGCAGAGTGTAGGCCGAAGCCTGCACTGGCGGCAGCTTTGGGTCTGTTGTGCCTGCGTGGCTGTTGCAGGACACGTTGCCGGCTGCACAGCAGGGGAACAGCTGGCGGTGCTGAACCCCACTGACACATTGGCTGGTGTTTGGCTCTGTGCAGCTAGCAGTACCGGGCCCCAACTGGCGGTGTTGGAGCCCGGGCTCTGCAGGGGGAGCAGAGTGTAGGCCGAAGCCTACTTGAACCAATTTCAAAGGTAACCTTTAACCCCCCCTCAGGGGTTACAAAGTAGAAGAGCCACAGCTTATGCAGCAGTAGTGCTGCACAAGTCAAAGGTTGCTCTTTTAATTTTGCTCCTTGCACACGCTGAATGAAACACGTATAACATTTAGCCCTTTATACAGTCAAACTGTGTTGGAGGCGCGAGTTCCCTTTGTAATGAGACGCAGCACAGATGTCAAGAATCCCACCTTGGTGCTGGGTGCAGCCTCCTGAGCGTTGTTATTTGCTGTACAGGAGTCTGCGCTGTCGTGTTATCCCCTGGCCTAGCGCTGTTAGCGCTGCCCATCTTCTGACCTCATTTAATGTCGGCCGCTGCGGTTCGCGATGACCATGAATCCCAGCCCCGCAGTGTCTTGACATAGTGAAAACACTGCGGGGCTGGGAATCATGGCCTGGCGCAGTACATATGTTCGCCTCTCGCTTGGGTTCTTACACCTGCTTCAGACTATGTGGCGTCAGCTGATCCCTTATCGCATGCCGCGGCCATGAAGCCGCACAGTCTGAAGAAGGCGGAAGGAGCTGAGTGACAGCCTGGCGAAGATATGCACTGCTCATGCCCGTTAATCACACCCTCGCAGTCAAAATAAATAAGACACCGAGGGGCGTTGTGTCGGGCAGGGCGGCCGCAGAGGCACACCCAGCCAAACAATGATGCCAGAAGACGGGCAGCGTTACCAAGGAGCTTGTTGCGTGTCAATACAAAGGAAAATCACACCTGAGGGACGTTTTAATGGTCACAGAGGACACATTTTAGACGTGTTAAGTTCCACGAGTGCAAGGAGAATACGTTTCTGAGCCACCTTGCACACATGCAGCATTACTGCTGTACAAGGTGGCTGTAAAACATAGAAACACCTGGGGGAGGGTGGACAGGTTCCCTTCAATTTCAGTTCTTGTGTCTGCGTGGCGGTCGCAGGACACGTTGCCGGCTACACAGCAGGGGAAAAGCTGGCGGTGCTGAACCCCACTGACACATTGGCTGGTGTTTTTCTCTGTGCAGCTGGCAGTACCGGGCCCCAACTGGCGGTGTTAGAGCCCGGGGTCAGCAGGAGGAGGAGATGGAGCAGAGTGTAGGCCGAAGCCTGCACTGGCGGCAGCTTTGGGTCTGTTGTGCCTGCGTGGCTGTTGCAGGACACGTTGCCGGCTGCACAGCAGGGGAACAGCTGGCGGTGCTGAACCTCACTGACACATTGGCTGGTGTTTGGCTCTGTGCAGCTAGCACATCTGGGCCCCAACTGGCGGTGTTAGAGACCAGGGTCAGCAGGAGGAGGAGAGGGAGCAGAGTGTAGGCCGAAGCCTGCACTGGAGCAAGTTGAAAGGGAAACTTTAACCCCCCCCCCCAGGCGTTTGTAGCTGAAAGAGCCATCGTGTACAGCACTAATGCTGGAAAAGGTAAACTTAGCTCTTTTAATTATGGTCCTTGCACATGCTGAACCTAACACTTATAAAAAGTGTCCCCTCCTACCGTGATACCGTCCGGTAGGTGGAACTTTCCTTTGTGATGTGACGCAGCACAGCCGTCATTCTTACCCCCTTGGCGCCGTGCGCCGCCTCCTCAGCGTTGTTTGAATCAGTCCCGGAGCCTGCGCTGTTAGGTTAGCCCTTGGCCATGCACACATTTTGCGCTGCCCGTCTTCTGACATCATTTGGTGTCAGGCTGGCTGCGCCTGTGCGGCCGCGCTGGCCGAGAGCCCGCCTCGTACTGTCTTCTGATTTAATCCCACTGGGGGCCTGGGATCCATGGACATGCGCAGTGCATATCTGAACCTCCACCTCTCACTCATCTCCCTACGGCTTCTTCTGACTGTGCGGTGTCACGGCCGTGGCATGCTATTAGGGACCAGCTGACACCGCACAGTTTGAATAAGCTGTAGGGAGATGAGGACAGGTGGAGGAGGAGGAGGTAGGAGGAGGTAGGAGGGATTGCCACACACACAGCAGGGGAACAGCTGACGTTACTGAACCCCAATAACAGAGGAGGGACTGTTGACTGTGCGTACAGCACTTCTGGATGGCAACTGGCGGTGTTGGAGCCCAGGGACAGGAGGGGGAGGTGGAGGAGGTAGGAGGGATTGCCACACACACAGCTGGGGAACAGCTGACGTTACTGAACCCCAATAACAGAGGAGGGACTGTTGACTGTGCGTACAGCACTTCTGGACGGCAACTGGCGGTGTTGGAGCCCAGGGACAGGAGGGGGAGGTGGAGGAGGTAGGAGGGATTGCCACACACACAGCTGGGGAACAGCTGACGTTACTGAACCCCAATAACAGAAGAGGGACTGTTGACTGTGCGTACAGCACTTCTGGACGGCAACTGGCGGTGTTGGAGCCCAGGGACAGGTGGAGGAGGAGGTAGGAGGAGGTAGGAGGGATTGCCACATACACAGCAGGGGAACAGCTGACGTTACTGAACCCCAATAACAGAGGAGGGACTGTTGACTGTGCGTACAGCACTTCTGGACGGCAACTGGCGGTGTTGGAGCCCAGGGACAGGAGGGGGAGGTGGAGGAGGTAGGAGGGATTGCCACACACACAGCTGGGGAACAGCTGACGTTACTGAACCCCAATAACAGAGGAGGGACTGTTGACTGTGCGTACAGCACTTCTGGACGGCAACTGGCGGTGTTGGAGCCCAGGGACAGGTGGAGGAGGAGGAGGTAGGAGGGATTGCCACACACACAGCAGGGGAACAGCTGACGTTACTGAACCCCAATAACAGAGGAGGGACTGTTGACTGTGCGTACAGCACTTCTGGACGGCAACTGGCGGTGTTGGAGCCCAGGGACAGGTAGAGGAGGAGGAGGTAGGAGGGATTGCCACACACACAGCTGGGGAACAGCTCACGTTACTGAACCCCAATAACAGAGGAGGGACTGTTGACTGTGCGTACAGCACTTCTGGACGGCAACTGGCGGTGTTGGAGCCCAGGGACAGGTGGAGGAGGAGGAGGTAGGAGGAGGTAGGAGGGATTGCCACACACACAGCAGGGGAACAGCTGACGTTACTGAACCCCAATAACAGAGGAGGGACTGTTGACTGTGCGTACAGCACTTCTGGACGGCAACTGGCGGTGTTGGAGCCCAGGGACAGGTGGAGGAGGAGGAGGTAGGAGGAGGTAGGAGGGATTGCCACACACACAGCAGGGGAACAGCTGACGTTACTGAACCCCAATAACAGAGGAGGGACTGTTGACTGTGCGTACAGCACTTCTGGACGGCAACTGGCGGTGTTGGAGCCCAGGGACAGGTGGAGGAGGAGGAGGTAGGAGGGATTGCCACACACACAGCAGGGGAACAGCTGACGTTACTGAACCCCAATAACAGAGGAGGGACTGTTGACTGTGCGTACAGCACTTCTGGACGGCAACTGGCGGTGTTGGAGCCCAGGGACAGGAGGGGGAGGTGGAGGAGGTAGGAGGGATTGCCACACACACAGCTGGGGAACAGCTGACGTTACTGAACCCCAATAACAGAGGAGGGACTGTTGACTGTGCGTACAGCACTTCTGGACGGCAACTGGCGGTGTTGGAGCCCAGGGACAGGTGGAGGAGGAGGAGGTAGGAGGAGGTAGGAGGGATTGCCACACACACAGCAGGGGAACAGCTGACGTTACTGAACCCCAATAACAGAGGAGGGACTGTTGACTGTGCGTACAGCACTTCTGGATGGCAACTGGCGGTGTTGGAGCCCAGGGACAGGAGGGGGAGGTGGAGGAGGTAGGAGGGATTGCCACACACACAGCTGGGGAACAGCTGACGTTACTGAACCCCAATAACAGAGGAAAGACTGTTGGGACTGTGCGGACAGCACTTCTGGACGGCAACTGGCGGTGTTGGAGCCCAGGGACAGGTGGAAAAGCAGAGGAACACAATGTAGGCCGAAGCCTGAGAAAGTCGAAAGGGAACCTTTAACCCCCCCCCCCAAGGCGTTTGTAGCTGAAAGAGCCAGCTTGTGCAGCACAAAAGATGCAAAAGGAAAAGGTGGCTCTTTTCATCACGCTCCTTGCAAACACAGAACTAAACACTTATAAAATGTGTCCCCTGAAATCGTGAAACCGTCCCGGAGGTGGGACTTTCCTTCGTAATATGACGCAGCACAGCCGTCATTCCTACCCCCCCGGCGCCGCGCCCCGGCTCCTCAGCATTGTTTGATTCCGTCCCGGAGCCTGCGCTGTTAAGTTATCCCTTGGCCAGGCACACTTAGTGCTGCCCATCTTCTGACATCATTTGGTGTCAGGCTGGCTGCGCCTGTGCGGCCGCGCTGGACGAGAGCCCGCCTCGCAGTGTCTTCTGATTTTATCCCACTGGGGGCCTGGGATCCATGGCCATGCGCAGTGCATATCCTCGCCTCTCACTCCCCTCCCTACGGCTTCTTAAGACTGTGCGGTGTCACGACCATGGCATGCTATTAGGGACCAGCTGACACCGAACAGTCTGAAGAAGCCATAGGGAGATGAGTGAGAGGTGGAGGTTCAGATATGCAATGCGCATGTCCATGGATCCCAGGCCCCCAGTGGGATTAAATCAGAAGACACTGCGAGGCGGGCTCTCGGCCAGCGCGGCCGCACAGGCGCAGCCATCCTGACACCAAATGATGCCAGAAGACGGGCAGCGCTAAGTGTGCCTGGCCACGGGATAACATAACAGCGCAGGCTCCGGGACGGAATCAAACAACGCTGAGGAGCCGGGGCGCAGCGCCGGGGGGTAGGAATGACGGCTGTGCTGCGTCATATTACGAAGGAAAGTCCCACCTCCGGGACGGTTTTACGGTATCAGTGGACACATTTTATAAGTGTTAAGTTCTGCGTGTGCAAGGAGCTAAACCAAAATAGCTACCAAGGTGGCTCTTTCAGTAACAAACGCCTTGGGGGGGGGGGACAGATTCCCTTACATTTCAGTTGTTGTGTCAGCGTGGCGGTCGCATGACACATTGCCGGCTACACAGCTGGGGATCAGCTGACGTTACTGAAACCCAATAACACTGGGTCGTATGTTTTGACTGTGCAGACAGCACTTCTGAGCCTCAACTGGCGGTGTTGGAGCCCAGGAATTTAAGTTCAGGTGGTAGAAAGATGAACACAACAGGAGACCTGGATAACGTATACAGTGACCTAATTATTTAATCAGGAGGAGGAGTGGCAAATTCCTGCGAGATCCAGGCCTTGTTCATTTTCAGGAAAGTAAGCCGGTCAACGTTATCGGAGGATAGTCGCATGCGACGGTCAGTCAGTACACCACCTGCAGCACTAAAGACACGTTCCGATAATACACTGGCCGCAGGGCAAGACAGCACCTCCAATGCATACTGGCTTAGCTCTGGCCATGTATCCAGCTTTGAGACCCAAAACTTGAAAGGGGAAGAGCCGTCTGGGAGTACAGCAAGAGGGCATGACATGTAGTCTGTCACCATCTGACGGAACCGTTGCCTCCTGCTGACTGGAGCCGTCTGTGATGGTGTAGACTTTTGTGGGGGGCACAGAAAACTGTGCCACAGTTGGGCCATACTGGTCTTGCCTTGGGCAGAGGCACTGCTTCTGCTCCCTCTTTGTGCAGAGCCTCCACCACTGCCTGGACGCACTGAGCTGCTTTGGAATGCACTAGCAGCACTTCTCTCAGTTGGAATGGAGAAGATGATGGAATTGACCAGTGTGTCTTGGTACTCCCGCATTTTTCGCTCCCGGTTCAACGGTGTGATGAGGCTTTCTACGTTGTCCCGGTAGCGAGGATCGAGGAGGGTGAACACCCAATAATCAGACATGTTGAGAATGTGGGCGATGCGGCGGTCGTTTCTCAGGCACTTCAGCATGTAATCCACCATGTGCTGCAGACTGCCAACTGCCCAAGAAACGCTGTCCCCTGCTGGAGGCGTGGTCTCTGCCCGCTCGTCATCACCCCACCCTCGCTGTACACACTGAGTACTGGACAATTCGGTAACTCCCTCCTCTGGACGGATGTCTTCCTCCTCCATTGACTCCTCCTCATCCTCCTCACAAACTGTCCCCTGCCTACGCGTTTGTGAGGAACCACGTGGCGCTGACTGTCCAGAAGATGATGGAAATGGTGAATCCTCATCCTCCACCTCTTCCACAACATCATCCCTTAGCGCTTGCAGTGATTTTTCAAGCAGGCAGATAAGGGGAACAGTCATGCTGACTAGTGCATCATCTGCACTCGCCATCCGCGTGGAATAATCAAAGGGACGCAAAACCTGGCAGACGTCATTCATAGTGGCCCACTCTGTGGTTGTGAAGTCTGTACGGCGCTGACTGCGACTTCTTTGCGCCTGAAGCAGCTGGTACTCCATTACAGCTTGCTGCTGCTCACACAACCGCTCCAACATATGTAACGTGGAATTCCACCTGGTAGGTAGGTCACATATGATGCGATGTTCCGGCAGGCGGTGTCGGCGCTGCAGAGCCGCAATGCGCGCTTTTGCCGTGCTGGAACGCCGCAAGTGAGCACACTCTAGGCGGACCTTGTGCAGCAGTGCATCAAGATCCGGATAGTCCCTCAAAAAGCTCTGCACAACCAAATTGAGCACATGTGCCAGACATGGGATGTGAGTGAGGTTGCCGAGGCCCAGAGCTGCCACCAGATTTCGGCCATTATCACACACTACCATGCCTGGCTGGAGATTCGCTGGCACAAACCACACATCGCTCTCCTGCTTGATGGCATTCCAGAGCTCCTGCGCTGTGTGGCTACGATTCCCCCAAAAAATTAATTTCAACACGGCCTGTTGACGTTTGGCCACGGCTGTGCTCATGTCGGTCGTAACAGGTACACGTTCATCACGGGTCCATGTGGAGGTGGACTGTGACGGCTCCTGCAGCGATGATTCTGAGGAACTGGTGTAAGAGGAGGAGTCAATGCGTACAGAATGGATTCCTGCAATCCTTGGAGTGGGCAGGACACGTCCTGCGCCACTCGCACGGTCTGTACCCGGCTCAACGACATTAACCCAATGGGCAGTGAGGGACAGGTATCGCCCCTGTCCATGTTGACTGGTCCACGCATCGGTGGTGAGGTGGACCTTGCTACTGACGGCGTTCAGTAGCGCGTGTTTTATGTGTCCCTCCACATGCTTGTGCAGGGCAGGGATGGCTTGCCTGCTGAAGTAAAAGCGGCTGGGCACATTGTACTGTGGGACTGCCAATGACATCAAGTCACGGAAGCTGTCAGTCTCCACCAGCCTGAATGACAGCATTTCCAGTGAAAGAAGTTTGGCAATGCCTGCAGTCAGAGCCTGTGCTCGTGGGTGGTTTGACGAGAAAGGCCGCCTTTTCTCCCATGCCTGTACTACCGATGGCTGTAGAGTGGGCTGGGAGTGTGTGGATGACTGGGAAAGTGGTGCTGCGGGTGGAATTACAGCGGGTCTCTGGACAACAGGGCCAGAGGTTCTTCCACGGCGATCCTGGGAGGAAGCCGAACCAGCTGCGTGTGAGCTAGAGGAAGAGGCAACACGAGCTGAAGAGGTGGTAGCTGCCGCTGTTGGTTGGCCTAGCTCTTCAGTGTGTTTTTCTAACTCCGCCGGGTGCCTGTTGCGCACATGTTTCCACATGTTGGAGGTATTGAGGTTGCTGACATTTTTCCCTCTTTTGACTTTTTGATGACACATCTTGCATCTGACATAGCAAATGTCATCTGCAACTGTGTCAAAAAAGGACCAGGCACTGCAAGTCTTGGGAGCGCCCTTTTTGGCTTTTGGAAGAGACATGCTCCTAACGGGTGCCAAAGCGGAGGCTGCAGGATCCGCAGTCTTCCCCCTCCCTCTCCCTCTTTGGGCCGTACGGGGAATCTCTTCCTCAGAGCTGCTCCCACCACCTTCCTGTCCCTCACGCCAAGATGGCTCAAGGACCTTATCATCTACACTACCCTCTGCCCCCAACTGCTCCTCCTGGGTAGTCTCAGCAGCAGAGCACGCACCAGTAAGTGGCACCTGAGTGTCATCATCAGCTGATGCGGCCTGCGATGTGGTGACCGGAGCCACTGGCCCACCCGCCTCTTCAGAGGAAGAGAGAAAAAGCTGTTGGGCATCACTGCACCCTGCCTCTTCTTCCATTTCTCCAATGCTGCTTGGCTGGCCCCCTGTTTCCAAGCCAAGAGATTCAGAGAACAGAAGTAGAGACGGCTCCTGTCCTGGGCTCTCTGTCTGCCTGGGCAATTTGACAGATGGCTGCTCTCCAGTGCTCTGTGTCTGAGAGGATGTGGCACTAATTGAAGTTGATGCATTAGCTGCCATCCATCCGACAACGGCTTCAATTTGTTCTTCACGCAGCAGCGGTGTACGGCGCTCTGACACAAAGCTGCGCATGAACGACTGTTGCCTGGTGAATGTGGGTGCTGATGAGTCACCGGTGCCCGCAGCAGGCACAGAATCCCCACGTCCCCTCCCTGCTCCGCGCCCACGCCCACGTGCCTTACTCACTGCCTTCTTCATCTTGGTTGACTGATAAAGATAAGCAGAAAAGTACTAACGGCTTTGTGTGCTTATTCCTGAGCAACTCCTCCTAACAGGTATAAGAAACACTAATTTTCTAAAGTGTGGACTAGACTTTAATATGAGCTAATGTGGCCTACACAAATGTAAAGTGGTGTAACTGGTGTGTTTGGTGAACTTTATTATTTATTTATTTTTTGGGGGCTGAACTGACAACGGATAGAGCTGCAGTCACACGGAGACCGTGCAGACAGACGTAAACGGCGCTGCAAGGCCCAAAAACCCTCCTCTACGTTATCCTATGTAGTGTTTTTCCACAAGTTAGCTGGAGACGGGTGGAAAGACACTAATAGGAATTTTTTGAAAAAATGTGCAGCAGCCTGCACTACTTAAAACAAAATGAAAATTGATTTGGCGGTATGACGCAGTGAACAACCCTGAGCTGGAGACAACCAGGCTACGGCTGCTCACAGACTACAGGGCGAGCTGCAGTCACACGGAGACCGTGCAGACAGCCGTAAACGGCGCTGCAAGGCCCAAAAACCCTCCCCTACGTTATCCTATGTAGTGTTTTTCCACAAATTAGCTGGAGACGGGTGGAAAGACACTAATAGGAATTTTTTGAAAAAATGTGCAGCAGCCTGCACTACTTAAAACAAAATGAAAATTGATTTGGCGGTATGACGCAGTGAACAACCCTGAGCTGGAGACAACCAGGCTACGGCTGCTCACAGACTACAGGGCGAGCTGCAGTCACGCGGAGACCGTGCAGACAGCCGTAAAAGGCGCTGCAAGGCCCAAAAACCCTCCTCTATGTTATCCTATGTAGTGTTTTTCCACAAATTAGCTGGAGACGGGTGGAAAGACACTAATAGGATTTTTTTGAATAAATTAGCAGCAGACTACACTACTTGAAAAAAAAAAAAAAAAAGAACAGTATGAGGCAATGAACCACCCTCCCTGAACTGAATACAACCAGCTATGGATGGCCTATGTGGCTGCACTCAGACTAGAGAGTGGGCTGCACTCACACACACACACACACACACAGACCTTGCAGATCGCTGTGAAAACAGCGCTACAAGGCAAAAGCAAGGTGAATAGTAGGTGAACACAGCGGTTGCTAAATTAGCCTTTGGAAAGCACAAAGAAGCAAATCGCTATCTCTAAACTGTCCCTCAGTCAGCAAACAGCGTCCTGTCACTAACTGAATTCACAGCAGAGTGATCGCAAAATGGCGCCAGCGACTTTTAAACTGCATCATGACATCATTTCAGCAGCCAATCACAGCCTTGCCAGTAGTTTCATGCCCTCCATGCTAAACAGGATGTGCCCACACTTGGAATCATTCTCATTGGCTGAATTTCTGCATTTTGAATCTTGGAACTTCCGATTCCGGTATCCGATACGCGGCAAGTATCGGAATCCCGGTATCGGAATTCCGATACCGCAAGTATCGGCCGATACCCGATACTTGCGGTATCGGAATGCTCAACACTACTGATTATCCATTCCTGTTCACCATAGTGGATGTATAGCCCCGACGCATACTGGTCACAGTGTGCAAACAGCATTAGCCACGACATATCGATAATTTGGAGCCCACGGCCCATAAGCGACACTACCCTTCAAACCCCATACGGGCGACCATCCTACCTCTAAGGTCCATAAGTGCTCCCATGAACCAGGACCTACTTTATATCTTTATATCCAGAGACATCGCATACTTACCTTTTGAGCAGTCGGTTTACTGAAGAAGGTCTAGTGCAGACCAAAACGTTTATTATAAAATTGGGACTGCCATTGAAATTAAAAAGCAAATTCTAAAATCATCACCAGAAGCAAGTTGAGTGCCAAGTTATTTTTACTTTATGTTCACTGGTTTAGGGAACCTATCTTGTGCACAACACAGTAGTGCCACGATATACTTCACTGGGGGCCTTGAACTGACTTTCTGCATTTTAGTGCCTGAAGAATGAAGAATAATGGTAATGGGTATTTCAAAAGCAGCAAAATAAGGTGGCAGCCATCACTATAATGTATACAGGTGCTTCTCATAAAATTAGAATATCATCAAAAAGTTAATTTATTTCAGTTCTTTAATACAAAAAGTGTAACTCATATATTATATAGAGTCATCACAAACAGAGTGATCTATTTCATGTTTATTTCTGTTAATGATTATTTCTGTTTGATGATTATGGCTTACAGCCAAAGAAAACCCGAAAGTCATTATCTCTGTAAATTAGAATACTTTATAACATCATCTTGAAAAATTATTTTAAAATCTGCAATGTTTGCCTACTGAAATGTATGTTCAGTAAATTAACTCAATACTTGGCTCTATTTGCATCAATTACTGCATCAATGCGGCGTGGCATGGAGGAGACAGCCTGTGGCACTGCTGAGGTGTTATGGAAGCCTAGGTTGCTTTGCTAGCAGTCTTCAACTCATCTATATTGTTGAGTCTAGTGTCTCTCATCTTCCTCTTGATAATACCCCATAGATTCTCTCTGGGGTTAAGGTCAGGCGAGTTTTCTGGCCAATCAAGCACAGTGATACTGTTGTTTTTAAACCAGGTATTGGCACTTTTGGCAGTGTGGACAAGTGTGTGCCAAGTCCTACTGGAGAATGAAACTTACATCTCCAAAAATCTTTATGGAAAAAGGAAGCATGCAGTGCTCTAAAATTTCCTGGTAGATGGCTGCACTGACTTTGGTCTTGATAAAACACAGTGGACCTACACCAGCAGATGACATGGCTCCCTAAACCATCACTGATTGTGTAAACTTCACACTAGACCTAAAGCAGCTTGAATTCTGTGCCTCTCCCCTCTTATTCTCGACTCTGGGATCTTGATTTCCAAGTTAAATGCAAATTTTACTTTCATCTGAAAACAAAATCTTGGACCACTGAGCGACAGTCCAGTTCTTTTTCTCCTTGGCCCAGGTAAGACGCTTCTGGTGTTGTCTATTGTACATGAGTGGCTTGGCACAATGAATGCGACACTTGTACCATGTCCTGGATACATCTTTGTGTGGTAGCTCTTGAAGCAATGATTCCAGCAGCAGTCCACTCCTTGTGAAACTCTCCCAAATTTTTGAATGGCCTTTTCTTAATAATCCTTTCAATGCTACAGTTATCCCGGTTGCTTGTGCAACTTTTTCTTCAAAACTTTTTCCTTCCACTCAACTTTCCATTAATAAGCTTGGATACAGTGCTCTGTGAACAGCCAGCCTCTTTAACAATGACCTTTAGTGGCTTACCCTCTTTGTGGAGTGTGTCAATGACTGCCTTCTGGAAACTGAAACAGACTAAGGGACCTTTTTAAACACTTAGGAAGCCTTTGCAGGTGGTTTTTTTTAATTATTCTAATTTACTGAGATAATGACTTTTGGGTTTTCATTGGCTCTAATCCATAATCATGAACATAAACAAAAAAAAAAAACTTGAAATAGATCACTCTGCTTGTAATGACTCTATGTAATATATGAGTTTCACTTTCTGTATTAAAAAACTGAAATAAATTAACTTTTTGATGATATTCTAATTTTGCGAGAAGCACCTGTATCACTGAGCCTGCTGTTGCCAGCATTTCTCTCTCCCCTATCAGTTGAGTCTATGTATTATTCACAGACTGACTGTCATGTGTAAAATGGCACCAAGCATTTTTTTGCGATTTACTCACATTGAATAGCAAATTGTTTAAATATGTCAGGACTTGCAAATTTCATGAGATTTGACACAAAGTCGATTCACCTTGAATTGATTCACTCACTCATCTTTAGTGACATGCCATTTATACTGTTTATTTAATGCCTAAATTGCAAAAGTTAAAATTGCTAGCACAATTACAGTATTTTTTCAATTTGTACTCAAATATAAATAATCTTTTGATACAGTAAATGTACCTCAAAATGGTGTCAGATGACAGAGCTCCACTTTTAGGCTATGTGCACACGTTCCGTATTTTTCAGCGGTTTTCTACTGGAAAAATGCTTAAAAAATACTTACATTAAGCATCCCTTCAATTTAATGCATTCTGCAATTTTTGTGCCCATGCTGCATTTTTTTCAGCCCCAAAAATGCATCGCGGAAAAAAACGCAGCATGTTCATTAATTTCGCGTAAAATCTGCGGATTTGCCGCTAAATTATTGTATTGGGAACCTCTGGGGAAAAAAAATGCAAAAAAATCTGAAAAAAAAGTCCTCAAAAAATGTAATACAAACGTAAAAAATATGCATGCGGATTTCCTGCGAAAGAGTCTGGATTTGCTCAGGAAAATTGTGCAAACTTTCCTAAACGTGGGCACATAGCCTTACAGTTGAAACCAGAAGTTTACATACACTATGTAAAAGGTACATATGCATGTTTTTCACAATATCTGACATAAAATCAGAATAAGACTTTCCATTTTTGGGTCAAGTAGGATTACCATAATTATTAATATTTGCCAAATGCCAGAATAATGAGATAAAGAGAGAATGTTTTAAGGCATTTTTATTACTTACTGCAAAGTCAAAAGTTTATATATACTAAGATTACTATGCCTTTAAACAATTCTGGACTGCCCATATGATGATGTCATGTGTTTGTAAGCGTCTGATAGGTGTTTTGGCAACATCTGAGTTAATTAGAGACAGACCTGTGGATGTATTTTAATGCACACCTGAAGCACACTTCTTCTTTGTGTAGCATCATGGGAAAGTCTCAAGAAATCAACCAAGATATCAGGTAGAGAATTGTGAACTTGCATATGTCTTGCTTATTCTTGGGTACAATTTCAAGATACCTGAAGGTGCCTCGCTCATCTGTACAAACTTACAAATTATACGCAAGTACAAACAAGATGGGAATGTCCATCCATCATACCACTCAGTAAGGAGACGGGTTCTGTGTCCCAGAGATGAACGTGCTTTGGTCCGACATGTGCATATCAACCCAAGGACAGAAGAAAAAGACTTTGTGAAGATGATGGTGGAAGCTGGTAAGATTGTGTCAATATACACAGTGAAACAAGTACTGTATTAGCATGGGCTGAAAGGCCACTCTGTCAGGAAGAAGCCATTACTCAAAAAGAAACATAAAAAATAGATCAATGTTTTCAAATGCACACAGGAACAAGACCTTAATTTTTGCATAATGACTATCGTTACGTTTGGAGGAAAAAGGGAGAAGCTTGGATGCCTAAGAACACAATCCCAACTGTGAAACAAGGGAGTTGCAGTGTGGCACCCCAGAGTCCGGTTGCCACAGTGACATTGCCTCCCTCTAAGGGGTGATGTCATGCCTGGAGGCAAGGGGGGTGTCCACATGCCAGGTTACACAGTGTACACGTCAATTCCTGCTCCAGGCCAGAAGGGGGTGGATCCTTATAAATTCTGGCCAGCAGGTGGGGTTAGTGAGTCAGAAAGAAGTCCTCCTTGTCCTCCTCACCCGCTTCCCTTGTCCAGCCACTACCACATCCTCACAGAAACCTTGCACACCTAGACATTCACAGATTCTCAGACTCTCTCCTACCCCTGTCCTCCATATCTTCACTCCACGACACGGACAGCACCACCGCTTTCTATAACTCCACCCTCCCATCTGCCATAGACTCAGTCGCCCCTCTCATGCATGGCAAAGTGCGACAAATCAATAAGCAACACTGGCATAACAACCTCACCAAAAAACTCCAACAAGCAACTAGGGTCACGGAGCAGCATTGGAAAAAAACACACCTGCCAGACGACTTCACTGCTTTCAAACAAGCTACACTTGCCTTCAAACTAGCCCTCACTTTTGATAAACAGACCTATTTCACTAACCTTGCATCTTCACTATCCTACAACCCATAATAACTATTCAGCACATTTAACTCTCTCCTCCGCTCACCACTGTTACCTGCAACTCCCCTCATCTCTTCTGAGGACTTTGCCACCTACTTCAAAAACAAGATCGACCAAACAAAGCAAACCTTTACTGTTCCACCACCCCAACCACTCCATATACCAGACTTCTGCCCTTCTCTAATAACTTCCCTCTCCAACATCACTGAAGGAGAACTTACTTGCCTCCTTTCCAAATCACACCTCACCCTCTGTGCACTTGACCCCATCCCTTCCCACCTGCTCCCCAATCTCACTAACATACTCGTTCCAGCCCTAACCCATCTCTTCAACCTATCACTATCTTCTGGAACCTTCCCCTCTGCCTTCAAGCATGCCACCATCACACTCATCCTCAAAAAAGCTAACCTTTACCCAACAGCTATTGCCCCATATCACTGCTCCCATTTGCTTCCAAACTCCTTTAGCAGCATGTCCATGCTCAACTTTGCTCCCACCTCTCATCTAACTCTCTACTTGACAACCTCCAATCTGGCTTCCGCCCCCTCCACTCCACCGAAACTGCTCTGACCAAAATTACTAATGACTTACTCACAGCCAAAGCTAACAGGGAGAGTTGCTACTGAGCTAGGTTAGATATGGGGATTTCAAAGATAGTGTGGGTATACCATTATTGAATACACAAATCCAGCTAAATCAACAGTCTGTAATACTATTGTAGGAACTCGAGGATTCTGATAGTGGGGGGCAATGAACAAACAGAGACGCGTTTCTTTAGTGCAAATAGTGTATTTGTACAACAGCAATAACACCCAAAAATAATATACTGATAACCCACAGTGTCCTGAAATGAAACAAGTTCTTGAAACATATACAGCAAATCGGCAGAGTTCTTAAGGCAGAGTCCTCAGAAAGGTGATCAAAAGGTGAGTGTGACAGGTGATGTGCAGATCCAAACACTGTTGGTGCAGAAAGAGTCAAATCCAGGTATGAAGTAAACACAGGGAAGTCCAGAACAAGTCCACCAGTTCATCCCAGTTGTGGCATGAACACAGGTAAGTCCAGAAACTAGTTCACAAGTTGATTCCAGATGTGGCATAAACACAGGTAAGTTCAGAAACAGGTTCACATTTAAGTATTATACTGGTGTTGTTTCCAACAGCTTCCATCAGGGGAAGTAAATGAAGGATTAAGTAGCAACACACAGTCCAGAAACAAGTCCAGAAACAAAGTTCCAAAAACACAGTTCTTACCAGGAGGAATGAACCAAGGGTTAAGTTCCAAGTCAGCAGACTAATGATAACATAGAGAGTGTAGCTTGCATATGCAGGGAATGTCCAGAGCCAGAGGTAGAGACACACTCAGAAACAGCAGCTGAGCTGAAGGAGAACAGAATCAGAATACTCCAGCAAAGAGGCTGACACGTGACCTGGTTTTAAACAAACGAACAGGAAGTAGGGCAGACAAAAACAGCAAACTCCATCTTAACAAAGGGCAAAATCATTCACAAGGTGACTTGGAAAACCCGGAATACAGACATTACTCCCCCCTAGAAACGGCCTCAGGATGATCCTGGACCAGGCTTGTCTGTGTATCTGCGATGAAATTGATCAACCTTCAGGGGAGCATTGATGTTACTTACTAGTTCCCAAGAATCGTTTTCAGGAGAGTAACCCTGCCATCTAACTAGATACTGAAGCCGGTTCCAATGAAGTCTTGAATCGATAATGTCCTGTACCACAAATTGTTCTTCACCATCAACCAACACTGGTGGAGGAGGAGGTACGAGACATCCCTGAAATGTGTTAAAAGAGACTGGTTTTAATAAAGAAACATGAAATACTGTGTGTACCTTTAGAGTTCGTGGTAGCTTCAGTCGACAAGCAACAGAGCTCACAATCCCGGTGATCTTGAATGGACCGATGAACTTCTGTCCCAGTTTCTGCGAAGGAACACCCAATCTTAGATTCTTGGTGGAAAACCAAACTGAGTCTCCTACCTTATTCATGGGTGCCGATTTCCGGAATCTATCAGCCGACTTCTTGTAACGCTCCTGTGCTGCGGTCAGGGAGTCTTTTAAAACTTCAAGATTATGTTGCAACACCGCCACTCTGTCTTGAACTGCTGGTACCGAAGTAGCAACCGGAGACCTAGGCAAAATATTTGGATGATATCCCAGATTGGCGAAAAAAGGCGTTACCTTTGTGGAACTGCTCTGTGAGTTGTTATACGAAAATTCCGCTAACGGAAGTAGCTTTAGCCAATCATCCTGCAAATGACTGATGTAACAGCGTAGATATTGCTCCAAGGTTTGATTGGTCCGTTCGGTCTGCCCGTTGGTCTGAGGGTGGTATGCAGAAGACAAGGAAACATTAATGTGGAGCGCAGAACAAAATCCTTTCCAAAACCTAGAGGTAAATTGTATTCCCTGGTCAGAGATGATCTTATCTGGTACCCCATGCAGCCGGAAAACGTTCTGGATAACCAGATCCACTGTCTCTGTAGCTGAGGGAAGACCGGTGCAAGAAATAAAATGAGCAGCCTTCATTAAACGGTCCACTACCACCAAAATAGTATTTTTACTGCCAGAGGTGGGTAACTCCACAATAAAGTCCATCGAAATAGACCCCCAAGGGCGAGATGGTACGGGTAGTGGCTTAAGAGGCCAGTAGGTAAAACTCGAGGAACTTTGTACCGAGCACAAACCTCACAAGAGCGGACATAGTCATTCACATCCTTCAAGCAGGTAGGCCACCAGAAAAAACGACTTAAAAATTCCTGCGTCTTCTGTACCCCCCGATGACCAGCCAATACGGAGTCATGGACCAATTTGAGAATTTGAAGTCTCACAACCTCAGGGACATAAATACATTGATCTCTAAGCCATACACCATTCTGAAAGACAAGATTCACATTTTCAGGTGGGGCAGCAAGAAATACATCACCATCATAGGCCAGCTTGATCTCCTCCCACAAGTCCCGGTCCTGGAGCACTCCTATGAAATTGGCATCAGACAAGATGGTCTTAGACAAGGTCCCAGGCACGGAGTCCATCGTGTGGATTCGGGATAGTGCATCGGCTTTCCCATTACGTGAACCTGGGTGGTACGAGATGATAAAATCAAACTGGTTCAAGAAAAAACTCCACCTAGCTTGTCAAGGAGAAAGACATCTGGCGGACTTAAGGAATTCCAAATTACGGTGATCTGTGAGCACCACTACCTGTTGAGTTATTCCCTGCAAATGGTGTCTCCATTCCTTAAAGGCGGAAATGATTGCCAAAAGTTCCTTATCTGCAATATCATAGTTCAGTTCAGCAGATGATAACCTGCGAGAAAAGAAGGCACGCGGGTACAGCAAACCCTTGTCTCCGGTTCGTTGTGAGAGGATTTCTCCCAGTGCACAGTCAGAAGCATCCACCTCCACGACAAAAGACAGTGCAGGATCCGGGTGTGTCAATATCGGAGCCGTGGTAAAACAAACCTTGAGGCGATCAAAGGCTTCCTGGGCTTGCAAAGACCATACAAACTTCTTCCCCTTCTTAGTGAGGAGAGTGATGGGATGGACAATTTCTGAAAAATTCCGGATAAAACGTCTATAAAAGTTAGCAAAACCAATGAATCGTTGTACCTCTTTAATGTTTCCTGGTACCGGCCAATCTATGATCGCCTGGATCTTGCTGGACTCCATATTCAATCCCTGAGGAGAAATAACATAGCCTAAAAATTGAATCTTGGAGCAATGAAATTCACGCTTTTCGAGTTTGATGTACAAATGATTATCTCTCAAACGTCTGAGCACGGTCTTGACATGTTCCTGATGTTCCTGTAGGGAATCAGAGAAAATAAAGATGTCATCAAGGTAAATTACTACATAATGATCCAGTAAATCCCTTAAGATATCGTTGGCTAAGTGTTGGAAAGCAGCAGGAGCATTACAGAGTCCGAATGGCATCACTAAATATTCAAAATGTCCATACCAACATCTGAAAGCTGTCTTCCATTCGTCTCCGGGGCGTATACGGAGTAAATTATATGCCCCACGAAGATCTAATTTGGTAAATATTTTAGCTTGGCGAACTCTCTCCAACAATTCAGGAGTTAACGGCAACGTGTACCTGTTACGAATGTTTACCTTGTTTAGCTCCCGGTAGTCAGTACAAGGTCTTAGAGTGCCATTATTTACAAAGAATATGGGGGCTCCCACTGGTGAAGAAGATGGTCGGATAAACCCCTTGGCTAAATTCTCATCTATGTATTCTCGTAATGTCTTTAATTCTGAAGCTGCCAACGGGTAAACATGGCCGAAAGGAATCGCTGCCCCAGGAAGCAGCTCTATGGTGCAGTCATATGGTCTATGTGGAGGGAGTTGGTCTGCCTTCCTCTTGTCACAAATGTCTGAGAATTCCTGGTAAACCAGAGGGAGAGTAGATACCTGTTTCGTTTCCTCCAAATTCTGGGTAACTGGAGCCATTACCGTTGGACTGATGGTAGGGCTACACTTCAGAAGGAAGGATATCTCCTTGGTTTCCCAATTGATGTTTGGATTCTGTGACCGTAACCAGGGAATTCCTAAAATTACAGGAAAATGAGGAAAAGATATTAACATAAATGAAAGGGTTTCCTGATGGTCTGGTTCCATCTCACACTTCAGAAGCACCGTCTCCCGGTCTACTGGCCCGGAAACTAATGGAGAACCATCCACCGTTTCCATGGTGACTGGTGAATCTCTTAGTTGTGTCTTAATACCATGTTCCCTGGCAAAAGAAGAATCCATGAAATTTCCACCTGCTCCAGAGTCTATCATAGCAGAACTTGGTATCCATTGTCCCTCCCACAGAATCTGAATAGGAAGAGAACAATGTGAGTAATTCTCCCCTTGATCTTTAGGGGAAGTCAACATCATTGTTAGGGGAACCACAGCATCTATATGTAAACTGGTCTCCGAAACTTCTGACTCAGTGTCCGTATTGTCATAATCCCCTACTGCCACCAACACTTTGTTAGGGCACCTCGGACATTTAGGACAATTAATAAGGAAATGATCCGATTGACCGCAGTTAAAACATAAGCGCTCACGAAACCGATATTCACGGCGTTCGTTACTCTCACGCTTTTGTAGTCAGTCCACTTGCATAGGCACCTCCTCAGCTTCCCGTGGGTTCTTGCTTGTAGTTTCCCTAGACGGAAGAGTAAAATTAGTGATGCGATTTAAAGCCGCCCATTTCTCTTGTCTGCGTTCAGTTAGGCAGATATCAATACGCACACCGTGTTGTAAAAATAACTCAAACTCCTGTGGAGACTCTGAGAGAGCTAGCTCATCCTTGATTGTACTGGACAATAGTGTTGAGCGATACCGTCCGATACTTGAAAGTATCGGTATCGGAAAGTATCGGCCGATACCGGCAAAGTATCGGATCTAATCCGATACCGATACCCGATACCAATACAAGTCAATGGGACTCATGTATCGGACGGTATTCCTGATGGTTCCCAGGGTCTGAAGGAGAGGAAACTCTCCTTCAGGCCCTGGGAACCATATTAATGTGTAAAATAAAGAATTAAAATAAAAAATATTGCTATACTCACCTCTCCGACGCAGCCTGGACCTCACCGAGGGAACCGGGAGCCTTCTTTGCTTAAAATGCGCGCTTTTCCTTCCTTCCGTGACGTCACGGCTTCTGATTGGTCGCGTGCCGCCCATGTGGCCGTGACGCGACCAATCACAGCAAGCCGTGACGTAATTTTCAGGTCCTTCTAGGCATTCAGTATTTTAAAATTACGTTCCGGCGTTGTGATTGGTCGCGTCGCGGTCACATGGGCGACGCGACCAATCACAAACCGTGACGTCACGGGAGGCAGGAGACGCGCGCATTTTAACATGCGCGCGTGTCCAGCCTCCCGTGACGTCACGGCTTGTGATTGGTCGCGTCGCCCATGTGGCCGCGACGCAACCAATCACAGCAAGCCGTGACGTAATTTCAGGTCCTTCAGTATTTTAAAATTACGTTCCGGCGTTGTGATTGGTCGCGTCGCCCATGTGAACGCGACGCGACCAATCACAACGCCGGAACGTAATTTTAAAATACTGAATGCCTAGAAGGACCTGAAAATTACGTCACGGCTTGCTGTGATTGGTCGCGCCAGGGGGAGTAAATGAAGGATTAAGTAGCAACACACAGTCCAGAAACAAGTCCAGAAACAAAGTTCCAAAAACACAGTTCTTACCAGGAGGAATGAACCAAGGGTTAAGTTCCAAGTCAGCAGACTAATGATAACATAGAGAGTGTAGCTTACATATGCAGGGAATGTCCAGGGCCAGAGGTAGAGACACACTCAGAAACAGCAGCTGAGCTGAAGGAGAAAAGAATCAGAATACTCCAGCAAAGAGGCTGACACCAGACTTGGTTTTAAACAAATTAACTGGAAGTAGGGCAGACAAAAACAGCAAACTCCATCTTAACAAAGGGCAAAATCTTTCACAAGGTGACTTGGAAAACCCAGAATACTAACACAGTCCTTCTAAGGACTAATTACGGGGTATAAATATTGAAGTGCTAAGTAGGCAGGGTGTATGTGGGTATATACAGTACATGTCAGTGCAAGGCATGCAGGCACTGTTGTGTGTGGGTATATAGATATCACTGCTAGTCAGGCAGGCATAGTATGTGGCATACTTCATTGCATTCATCAAGATGGTCCATTCCATTACTGTTTGCTGCTGCTGCCTATTACATATATTGACCGCATATACACTGCTCAAAAAAATGAAGGGAACACTTAAACAACAGAATATAACTCCAAGTAAATCAAACTTCTTTGAAATCAAACTGTCCACTTAGGAAGCAACACTGACAATCAGTTTCACATGCTCATGTGCAAATGGAATAGACAACAGATGGAAATTTTTGGCAATTATCAAGACACACTCAACAAAGGAGTGGTGCTGCAGGTGGGGACCACAGACCACATCTCAGTACCAATGCTTTCTGGCTGATGTTTTGGCCACTGAATGTTGGTTGAGCTTTCACTCTCATGGCAGTATGAGACGGACACTACAACACACACAAGTGGCTCAGGTAGTGCAGCTCATCCTGGATGGCACATCAATGCGAGCTGTGGCAAGATGGTTTGCCATGTCTGTCAGCATTGTGTCCTGAGGCTGGAGGCGCTACCAGGAGACAGGTCGGTACACCAGGAGATGTGGAGTAGGCCGTAAAAGGGCAACAACCCAGCCACAGGACAGTTACCTCAGCCTTTGTAAAGGAGGAACAGGAGGAGTACTGCCAGAGCCCTGCAAAATGACTTCCAGCAGGCCACAAATGTGCATGTGTCTGCACAAACGGTTAGAAACCGACTCCATGAGGATGGTCTGAGTGCCCGACGTCCACAGATGGGGGCTGTGCTCACAGCCCAACTCCATGCAGGATGCTTGGCATTTGCCACAGAACACCAGGATTGGCAAATTCGCCACTGGCACGCTTTGCTCTTCACAGATGAAAGAAGGTTCACACTGAGTACATGTGACAGATGTGATCTGGAGACTCATATTGCACAAAAAGAAGAAGAAAGGCCAGGTCTAAAAAAACAGGGATCACCACATTAAATATTACAAAGAACACAGCTTTATTCAGAAAACAACAATACAAGTAGCAAACCACATATACTTTTAAAAACATTTAAAAAGGCATAAACTTGCCATATGTGAAAGCCCTCAATAGGGCCAGTAGCCCGCACAAAACTCTCAAGGAATAAACTTATACAGTAGCTATATAAATGTGACCAGCCCCTATATGGACAGCATATCCTAATGATGTGGACAACACAATTACAAAGACCATATAGGAGTAGAATGGACAGCCAGATAACACAGACCATATATAATAGTAGTGCCGTGCACCATAATACGCATGCCCATTGAGTCTATGAAAAAGATGGATACAGTAATACATGCATAGGTCCCATACACTGTGTAGGTAGATATGTAAGTGGGGTCCAACCATAGAGCTGCATAATAACACCAACCAGTAAGAGCTAAATGAAATAACCACCCAAAGATACCTTACATCAAACTATAGTGTATGGGTCCTGGGAGCAACATAGGCCCAGTACTCCATAGAGAACATAGCCACATATAGATCACTGTCCTAATATTTACCAATCAAAGAGTGACCTAAGGTTTTCCAATATGTAAGGCCGCTAGGCAGAGTCCAAGTGCGGGCTACACAACAGCCCAACGCGTGTCGCCACTGAAGCGGTGGCTTCGTCAGGGGTAATATGTGAGCGCCAGATCTGCTACTTAAATAACGAAAAATATCAGTATACCTGAATCAGCTGTGTTGCCGGTCAGTCGCACCGCATGGAGCTACAGGCGGCGGCCATTGCAGCTGGCCCCTTCGGTCAAGAGCGCATGCTCCAGCGTCTCATGGGCATCACTATAGTGACGCGCCGTTACTGGAGCAACCACATGTTATGTGGTAAGCGCGTGCATGATGAGCGCCGGGGGGTTCCCAGGGCGCATGCTCAGAGATCTCCTTCACTGCGGAGACTTCGCTCGTGGATACCAAAGTTACAGAGTCCTATTTCATGATAGCATACATACTGCACAGCTTAATTAATGATGCTAGGTTAGTAATCTGTCTAAAAAAGATACAGCACACATGGTGATCCTGTGTTGTAGATAATCAAATATCACAGGCTATGGCCCAATAGAGTGATTTTACCAAAAAAGCCAGATATTTTGTAAAAAAGCTTGTGCGCTATATTGACGGCCGGTATTCTTACCAAACAGTGTAATAAAGAGGACACATGCGCAATACATACTCAGTTACCCAATACAGGCATTATATATCTATATACTGGTCTATGTTGATAATACCAAGTGGTAGCACTTAATAGCCCACCAAAAATAAAATAAAGCGTTTATACACCAAAAAAAAATATATATATATATGGGAACCGTCACATACACGATCTAAAGGGCAAAAAAACACACCACTGTCCATGTTTCTCGGGCGTTCACCAAATAGCAAAAACTCGCAACTCATCTGTGGCTTCACATTATCTGGCGGTGCACAACTCCCAGTGGAAAGATACTAAGATTATGGGACTGGAGGGAGTTCAACCCAACATCAGAGGTGGTGACATCACCTCGGAGCTTCTGAGACGGGAGTCCAGATGGATCTTCGAATTGAACTGTTTAACCCCTTGTGGGTTAAACGAAGATCTGTTATTTACTGGGTTTTATAAACAATGTTTTTTTCTGTATTGCCTACTTGGGTTTTTGCATGTCTCATAACTATTGTGGTAAATATTCTACTCTTGGGGCTTTATGTAGAAGTGCCCTAGGTACTGTAGTCGCCCTCTCCTGTATGGACAGCATATCCCCCCCCCCTTTTTTACCCTCAGATCTGTTTTCGGCCTTATTTGAAACTTGACTATGTCTAAAAACCGTCGATTTGATGATTGCCTCATTGCATTATTAGATAAACCGTTTAGGGTTAACTTCCTCAGCCTAGTCTTTATCTGTATGCAATTATGATGTCTACATATACTGGCACAAGTGAGTGCACTTTGGTATGCTTCACTAAACATAATAGTATTGAGTACCGGTTATCCAATCTTTTAAGGTACTGTCACACATTGAAATTTCGATCGCTACGACGGTACGATTCGTGACGTTCAAGCGATATCGTTACGATATCGCTGTGTCTGACACGCTACTGCGATCAGACACCCTGCTGAGAATCGTACGTCGTAGCAGATCGTTTGGAACTTTCTTTCGTCACTTGATCACCCGCTGTCATCGCTGGATCGTTGTGTGTGACAGCGATCCAGCGATGTGTTCGCTGGTAACCAGGGTAAACATCGGGTAACTAAGCGCAGGGCCGCGCTTAGTAACCCGATGTTTACTGTGGTTACCAGCGTAAACGTAAAAAAAACAAACAGTACATACTCACATGCCGGTGTCTGTCCCTCGGCGAAAGCTTCTCTGCACTGTGTAAGCACCAGAGCCGGAAAGCGAGCACAGCGGTGACGTCACCGCTGTGCTTTCCGGCCGCTGTGCTTACACAGTGCAGAGAAGCACAGCGCCGAGGGACAGACACCTGAAAGAAAAAAATATATTAAACCGCACCCTCTACCCATATGCCTTCCATAGGCAAATATGTGGCGCACGTCAATGCCAGGGGGTCAACCCAGCCAGAAAGTCCAGTATAAATCCAAAAAAGGAAAAACAGCGCCACAGCAATCAGTGAAGGGTAACTTACATCTTTAATCTGCCCTCTGCGGCGACGTTTCGGTATAACAACCTTTATCAAGCACAGTCAAGCACATGTTCCAACCACCATTATATACAAAAGGTACCACCCCCCATTACATGAACCACCAATGAGAGAAAGGCACCATAATAGAAAATCCACATTAATACATCTAAAAATACAAAAACATACAAAATCTTATACTAATACCCCGAACAGTATATCCTAACATCTAACAAAGGTATGCTAGGTCTGATCGCTAAAACGCTGTAAAACTAGCCCTCTAAAGTGCAAAACACGCTCCCCACAGAGTCATATAAACAAACCGCCATCAACCAATCCTTATCGCGCATCTATGGTAACCCGGAAACGGACACACCCCCCAAAAGGACGTCATGAGCGGCCGCAGTCCAATGCGAGATTCATCCTGGATCAGATGAGTGAAGGGGAGGAGAGAATCACTGCGCAAGTCCCAGAATCTCCACTGCGCAAATCGTACACAGCGTCCAAGAGTGTTGCCATGGTAATTGTAGTCCAATCAAATCCTCAATTGTACATCACATGATCGCAACGGTAGATGGTTTAGTGTGCCGGTCTCATTTAGCTTCCACAGAAGTCCTCATAAAGCAATGTTACCGTGCGGTCCCAACAACAATGTTCATTGCAATTACCCGGACATCAATATAAATGTCATACAGGAATTTCTTGCGCTGACGAATCTGGATCCAATAACATCCCTCCAAACCATATGATAATCCTATCCATTGGGAAACCAGAACTCATAAGACAATTAACAATAGAAATACAGTATAGCAAGATTTATTCAAATCTACTCTGAACAGAGATGTGGAATATTCATAAAGGACCAAACGGTCCACATCAAAATGTACCCAATCCTCTCCATACATACTAATAACCCCTTTAAATGCAAACCCAATGCACTGAACCAAAAGGGTCCACCACATATCACCCCAACCCAGGGTAGCAATAATATTTGAAAAAGAGGGGGGGGGGGAAAGGAGAAATATTTTCCACATATATGTATTCCACATCTCTGTTATATAAAAGGGGAGTAATCCATGATATATACAAAAATAGACCAAGTATTAATATATCATATAACATACACAAAAAAACAAATATATATACAAAAAAATATAAAACAATGGTTAAAAAACAATATACCGAAAAAGATACTGCAAGAACAAGAACAGTCCACTAGAGACAGCACCCCTGATGGTACTCCAAATTCATACCCCTAGGGTGTAAGGTATCTAACTCAAAAATCCATTTAAGTTCCTTCCTTTTTAAGAGGGTAACACGATCTCCACCACGTCTCATCACTGGTACATCGTCAATCACCCTATACCTTAGCTGGTTGACCAAATGGCCCTTATCATTAAAGTGTTTTGGTACAGGTAGATCCAAAAGTTTAGTCCTGATTGTGCTCTTGTGCTTGCTGATTCTAACTCTGACCTCCATTGTGGTCTCCCCCACATAGAAGATACCACAAGGACAGGTCAGAATATACACAACATAACTGCTCCTACACGTATACCGTTTCTTAATATTATATTTCTTACCCGTGTAGGGGTGGCAAAATGAGCCACCCTTAAGCATGTTACCACAGCAAGCACAACCCAAACATGGAAAATTACCAAGGCTAGGTTGACTCAATGTTGTTTGCAAATCCCTCTTTGAGCTTCCAATATCAGAGGAAACAAGTTCATCTCTCAAATTTTTACTCCTCCTGTACGAAAACAGAGGGGATGTTTGAAATTCAGCGACCCCAGTGTGTCCCCTGTTCAGCAAGGCCCAATGTTTCCGTATAATGCCCGAGATTCTCGAGCTCATGGCATTGTACGTACTTACAAAAGGAATCCTCTTGTCAGTCACAGCCTTATCCTTTGGGACCAAAAGGTCCTCACGTTTTGTCATCAAAGCCTGCTGTTTATATTTTTCAAGGTCGACCTTGGGGTAGCCCCTAGCCAAAAATTTACAACACATCTCCTCCAGTCTGTCATCCACAACAGTTTCACAAGACACAATCCTCCTCACCCTCAGTAGCTGGCTCCAAGGTAAGGATTCCACCATCCTACGTGGATGCTCACTCGAGAAGTAAAGAAGATTGTTCCTGTCTGTCTCCTTGACATATAGGTCAGTATGTAAACATCGAGGGACAGACACCGGCATGTGAGTATGTACTGTTTGTTTTTTTTACGTTTACGCTGGTAACCAGGGTAAACATCGGGTTACTAAGCGCGGCCCTGCGCTTAGCAACCCGATGTTTACCCTGGTTACCCGGGGACTTCGGCATCGCTCCAGCGCCGTGATTGCAACGTGTGACCGCAGTCTACGACGCTGGAGCGATAATAGTACGACGCTGCGACGTCACGAATCGTGCCGTCGTAGCGATCGAAATTTCAATGTGTGACAGTACCCTTAGTTTGGTGTATTTTTTTTAATCCTCCTGGCTTAGCTACTTTCTTGAATTGCTAGTCCTGGACAATTCGGGGCTCTATAAACCATATGATTCGCATTACTGCATAGGAAATTTCTGATGTATTTTGCCTTTCTGTTTTCTACTCAATTGTTGATAAAGCTGTAGTTTTTTCTATCATACTTGGATATCATGTGTTATTTTGGTAATCTCATTATGTGGCCTTTCTCACTAGGCCACGTGGTGTGACCACACCAATTAGGTTTTAGCCTCAGTGTATATCTAATACCACGCTTTTTAGAGTTAGCCTATGCACACCATATTATTCATGTGCTTGCGGAGTTTTTTCAGTCTGAGTATCAAAATGTCCTTATTGTTGGACCCATAAAAACTCCATATCGGGCATTGTTCACCGCAGATACTGCTTGTGGTTTTCTTTAACCAGTTGCGAGTTTTTGCTATTTGGTGAACGCCCGAGAAACATGGACAGTGGTGTGTTTTTTTGCCCTTTAGATCGTGTATGTGACGGTTCCCATATACAGTGGGGCAAAAAAGTATTTAGTCAGTCAGCAATAGTGCAAGTTCCACCACTTAAAAAGATGAGAGGCGTCTGTAATTTACATCATAGGTAGACCTCAACTATGGGAGACAAACTGAGAAAAAAAAATCCAGAAAATCACATTGTCTGTTTTTTTATCATTTTATTTGCATATTATGGTGGAAAATAAGTATTTGGTCAGAAACAAACAATCAAGATTTCTGGCTCTCACAGACCTGTAACTTCTTCTTTAAGAGTCTCCTCTTTCCTCCACTCATTACCTGTAGTAATGGCACCTGTTTAAACTTGTTATCAGTATAAAAAGACACCTGTGCACACCCTCAAACAGTCTGACTCCAAACTCCACTATGGTGAAGACCAAAGAGCTGTCAAAGGACACCAGAAACAAAATTGTAGCCCTGCACCAGGCTGGGAAGACTGAATCTGCAATAGCCAACCAGCTTGGAGTGAAGAAATCAACAGTGGGAGCAATAATTAGAAAATGGAAGACATTCAAGACCACTGATAATCTCCCTCGATCTGGGGCTCCACGCAAAATCCCACCCCGTGGGGTCAGAATGATCACAAGAACGGTGAGCAAAAGTCCCAGAACCACGCGGGGGGACCTAGTGAATGAACTGCAGAGAGCTTGGACCAATGTAACAAGGCCTACCATAAGTAACACACCACGCCACCATGGACTCAGATCCTGCAGTGCCAGACGTGTCCCACTGCTTAAGCCAGTACATGTCCGGGCCCGTCTGAAGTTTGCTAGAGAGCATTTGGATGATCCAGAGGAGTTTTGGGAGAATGTCCTATGGTCTGATGAAACCAAACTGGAACTGTTTGGTAGAAACACAACTTGTCGTGTTTGGAGGAAAAAGAATACTGAGTTGCATCCATCAAACACCATACCTACTGTAAAACATGGTGGTGGAAACATCATGCTTTGGGGCTGTTTCTCTGCAAAGGGGCCAGGACGACTGATCCGGGTACATGAAAGAATGAATGGGGCCATGTATCGTGAGATTTTGAGTGCAAACCTCCTTCCATCAGCAAGGGCATTGAAGATGAAACGTGGCTGGGTCTTTCAACATGACAATGATCCAAAGCACACCGCCAGGGCAACGAAGGGGTGGCTTCGTAAGAAGCATTTCAAGGTCCTGGAGTGGCCTAGTCAGTCTCCAGATCTCAACCCTATAGAAAACCTTTGGAGGGAGTTGAAAGTCCGTGTTGCCAAGCGAAAAGCCAAAAACATCACTGCTCTAGAGGAGATCTGCATGGAGGAATGGGCAAACATACCAACAACAGTGTGTGGCAAACTTGTGAAGACTTACAGAAAACGTTTGACCTCTGTCATTGCCAACAAAGGATGTATTACAAAGTATTGAGATGAAATTTTGTTTCTGACCAAATACTTATTTTCCACCATAATATGCAAATAAAATGATAAAAAAACAGACAATGTGATTTTCTAGATTTTTTTTTCTCAGTTTGTCTCCCATAGTTGAGGTCTACCTATGATGTAAATTACAGACGCCTCTCATCTTTTTAAGTGGTGGAACTTGCACTATTGCTGACTGACTAAATACTTTTTTGCCCCACTGTATATATATATATATATTTTTGGTGCATAAACGCTTTATTTTATTTTTGGTGGACTATTAAGTGCTACCACTTGGTATTATCAACATAGACCAGTATATAGATATATAATGCCTGTATTGGGTAACTGAGTATGTATTGCGCATGTGTCCTCTTTATTACACTGTTTGGTAAGAATACCGGCCATCAATATAGCGCACAAGCTTTTTTACAAAATATCTGGCTTTTTTGGTAAAATCACTCTATTGGGCCATAGCCTGTGATATTTGATTATCTACAACACAGGATCACCATGTGTGCTGTATCTTTTTTAGACAGATTACTAACCTAGCATCATTAATTAAGCTGTGCAGTATGTATGCTATCATGAAATAGGACTCTGTAACTTTGGTATCCACGAGCGAAGTCTCCGCAGTGAAGGAGATCTCTGAGCATGCGCCCTGGGAACCCCCTGGCGCTCATCATGCACGCGCTTACCACATAACATGTGGTTGCTCCAGTAACGGCGCGTCACTATAGTGATGCCCATGAGACGCTGGAGCATGCGCTCTTGACCGAAGGGGCCAGCTGCAATGGCCGCCGCCTGTAGCTCCATGCGGTGCGACTGACCGGCAACACAGCTGATTCAGGTATACTGATATTTTTCGTTATTTAAGTAGCAGATCTGGCGCTCACATATTACCCCTGACGAAGCCACCGCTTCAGTGGCGACACGCGTTGGGCTGTTGTGTAGCCCGCACTTGGACTCTGCCTAGCGGCCTTACATATTGGAAAACCTTAGGTCACTCTTTGATTGGTAAATATTAGGACAGTGATCTATATGTGGCTATGTTCTCTATGGAGTACTGGGCCTATGTTGCTCCCAGGACCCATACACTATAGTTTGATGTAAGGTATCTTTGGGTGGTTATTTCATTTAGCTCTTACTGGTTGGTGTTATTATGCAGCTCTATGGTTGGACCCCACTTACATATCTACCTACACAGTGTATGGGACTTATGCATGTATTACTGTATCCATCTTTTTCATAGACTCAATGGGCATGCGTATTATGGTGCACGGCGCTACTATTATATATGGTCTGTGTTATCTGGCTGTCCATTCTACTCCTATATGGTCTTTGTAATTGTGTTGTCCACATCATTAGGATATGCTGTCCATATAGGGGCTGGTCACATTTATATAGCTACTGTATAAGTTTATTCCTTGAGAGTTTTATGCGGGCTACTGGCCCTATTGAGGGCTTTCACATATGGCAAGTTTATGCCTTTTTAAATGTTTTTAAAAGTATATGTGGTTTGCTACTTGTATTGTTGTTTTCTGAATAAAGCTGTGTTCTTTGTAATATTTAATGTGGTGATCCCTGTTTTTTTAGACCTGGCCTTTCTTCTTCTTTTTGTGCAATATTGGTCTATTTCAGGTCTAAGTGTGATCCCACAATCCGTGGTGCCCCCATATAGCTATTTGGGTGAGAGTCTGGAGACTCCGTGACAGAGTCTGGAGACGTCATGGAGAGAGATCTGCTGCCTGCAACATCCTTCAGCATGACCGGTTTGGCAGTGGGTTAGTAATGGTGTGGGGCGGCATTTCTTTGGAGGGTCACACAGCCCTCCATATGCTCACCAGAGGTAGCCTGACTGCCATTAGGTACCGAGATGAGATCCTCAGACTCCTCGTGAGACCATATGCTGGTGCTGTAGGCCCTGGGTTCCTCCTAATGCAGGACAATGCCAGACCTCATATGGCTGGAGTGTGTCAGCAGTTCCTGCAAGATGAAGGCATTGAAGCTATGGACTGGCCCACCCATTCTCCAGACCTGAATCCGATTGCAACACATCCGGGACATCATGTCTCGCACCATCCACCAACCGCACATTGCACCACAGACTGTCCAGGAGTTGGCAGATGCTTTAGTCCAGGTCTTGGAGGAGATCCCGCAGGAAACCATTCGCTGCCTCATCAGGAGCATGCCCAGGCATTGTAGGAAGGTTATACAGGCACCTGATGGCCACACACACTACTGAGCATCATTTCCTTGTCTTGAGGCATTTCCACTGACGTTCAATCAGCCTGTAATTTGATTTTCCACTTTGATTTTGAAAATCATTCCAAATTCAGACCTCCGTGGGATATTAATTTTGATTTATATTGATCATTTTTATGTTTTATTCTTCTCAACGCATTCCACTATGTAATGAATAATGATTTGCAACTGGAATATTTAATTCAGCGATATCTACGATGTGGGATTTTAGTGTTCCCTTTATTTTTTTGAGCAGTGTACATAGCCCCAGGTATCAGTGGCCAGGAATTTTTTTTTTTGCATTTTAATCCTGATTATTTTATTCAAAAGTAATCCAGAACACATATTTTTTTCTCTATTTGCCTGTTGACACTGCAGAATGCAGCCAGATCATTTTCATAGTACAGTGTGAAAATCCAGCTACTTTAAACGGGTTTGCCCATCCCTGCAAGCACACCTGAGTGCACAGAAAATTATGCCATTTTTGTGGTACTGTCAAATTTTTTTGTAGTGTCTTATACAAATTCTTCACACCATTTTGCTGCCAAAAAAAACTATTTATCTGCCAAAAAAAATTTAGCTACTGGGCAAATATTTTCCACTGGGTTTTGTCTGCCACACGGATTGCATATCATTACGGTCAAAATTGTGCCATTTCAGGCCTTCATAGAGTTGTTACTTATTGACAAAATTTTACTGGCTAAAAAAAAAAAAAAAAATACAGGCCAGATATTTGAAAGTGTGGTATCTCCGTCACACGCCTAATCTATCTGTGGGCTACAAATTGTGGCATTTGAGGCCTCCATTCAACTGTTTTTGCTGTGTGTTGCCCTAGTTCTTGACAATTTTTTTATGCAAAAAATGAAAATACAGACCACATATTTTACAGTGTGCTGTCTCCATCACACGCCTCATCTATCTGTGGGCTACAAATTGTGGAATTTCAGGCCTCTATTCCACTGTTTTTGCTGTGTGTTACCCTAGTTCTTGATACTATTCTCCTGAAAGAAAATAAAAATACAGGCCACATATTTTACAGTCTGGTATGTCCGTCACCCGCCTCATCTATCTGAGGGCTAAAAATTGTGGCATTTCAGGCCTACATTGAACTGTTTTTGCTGTGTTTTACACTAGTTTTTGACACTATTTTGCTGTAAAAAAAATAAAATACAGGCCACATATTTTACAGTCTGGTATCTCCGTCACACGCCTTATCTAATTGTGGGCTACAAATTGTGGCATTTGAGGCCTCCATTCAACTATTTTTGCTGTGTGTTACATTAGTTTTTGACACTATTTTGCTTTAAAAAATAAAAATACAGGCCACATATTTTACACTGTGGTATCTCCATCACACGCCTCATTTATCTGTGGGCTAAAAATTGTGGCATTTCTGGCCTACATTAAACTGTTTTTGCTGTGTGCTACCCTAGTTCTTGACACTATTGTTCTGTAAGAAAATAAAAATACAGGCCACATATTTTACAGTCTGGTGTCTCCGTCACACAACTCATCTATCTGTGGGCTAAAAATTGTGGCATTTCAGGCCTCCATTCAACTGCTTTTGCTGTGTGCTACCCTAGTTCTTGACACTATTGTTCTGTAAGAAAATAAAAATACAGGTCACATATTTTACAGACTGGTATCTCCGTCAGACATCTATCTGTGGCCTAAAAATTGTGACATTTCATACCTCCAGTCAACTGTTTTTGCTGTGTGCTACTCTAGTTAGTGACACTATTTTGCTGTAAAAAAAAATACAGGCCACATATTTTACAGTGTGGTATCTCCGTCACACAATGCAGCTATCTGTGGGCTGCAAATTGTGGCATTTCAGGCCTACATTGAACTGTTTTTGCTGTATGCCACCCTAGTTAGTGACACTATTTTGATGTAAAAAAATAAAAATACAGGCCACATATTTTACAGTGTGGTATCTCTGTCACATGCCTCATCTATCTTTGGGCTACAAATAGTGGCATTTGAGGCCTACATTTAACTTTTTTGCCATGTCTTAGCCTACTAATTAATACAAGTTTGCAGTTTTAAAAAAAAAATACAGGCAAGATATTTGAAAGTGGGGTATCTCCGTCACACGCCTCACATATCTGTGGGCTAAAAATTGGGGCATTTTTTGTGCTCCTTTGAAATGTTTTTGCTGTGTCTTAGCCTACTTATTTACACTATTCTGCTGTTTAATAAAAAAGTTCCAGGCCAGATAATATAAAGTGGGGTATCTCCTTCACACGCCTCATTTATCTGTGGTGTAAAAATTGTGGCATTTGTTGTCTCCATTGAACTGTTTTTACTGTGTCTTAGTCTAGTTATTGGCACTAGTTTGCAGAAAAAAAAAATGTTACGTACAGGCTAGATATTTTAAATTGTGGTTTTCCCGCACACAGATCACATCTAATTTAGCTCCAAATTCAGGCATTTTTAGTGAACATGGAAAATATTGTAGCACATTTAAAAATGGCAAGGGACAAGGAAGTGGACGTGATGGTAATGGTGCATGCAGTGGGCGAGGCCAAGGCCGTGAAATTGAGCCACAACAAACACCCACATTTTTTCACTCAATATTCCAGTCAAAATTACTGGGGGACCACTGCAGCACACCACTATTGAACCCAGAGCAGTGTCAATACTTTGCTGGTTGGATAGTGGATAATGCTTCCAGTCACTTTGCCACCATCGCCACCTCCATTCATAACCGAAAATACCTGGAGTAAATTGTCTAAGAGAAGATATACTTAAAAAATGTTTAACTTTATTAAATTACAAAAAGGCACAAAGTAGACAAAATTGCATCATGAGAAAAATGTTTCTGCAGAGAGGGATCAGTAACAAAAAAATGTGGGTCTTAGAGAAAAAAAAAAAAAAATATATATATATATATATATAAATATATATATATATATATATATATATATATATATATATATATATATATATATATATATATATACACTCACCGGCCACTTTATTAGGTACACCATGCTAGTAACGGGTTGGACCCCCTTTTGCCTTCAGAACTGCCTCAATTCTTCGTGGCATAGATTCAACAAGGTGCTGGAAGCATTCCTCAGAGATTTTGGTCCATATTGACATGATGGCATCACACAGTTGCCGCAGATTTGTCGGCTGCACATCCCAAAGATGCTCCATACAAGGCAGGATGGATCCATGCTTTCATGTTGTTTACGCCAAATTCTGACCCTACCATCCGAATGTCGCAGCAGAAATCGAGACTCATCAGACCAAGCAACGTTTTTCCAATCTTCTACTGTCCAATTTCGATGAGCTTGTACAAATTGTAGCCTCAGTTTCCTGTTCTTAGCTGAAAGGAGTGGTACCCGGTGTGGTCTTCTGCTGCTGTAGCCCATCTGCCTCAAAGTTCGACGCACTGTGCGTTCAGAGATGCTCTTAGGCCTACCTTGGTTGTAACGGGTGGCGATTTGAGTCACTGTTGCCTTTCTATCAGCTCGAACCAGTCTGCCCATTCTCCTCTGACCTCTGGCATCAACAAGGCATTTCCGCCCACAGAACTGCCGCTCACTGGATTTTTTTTCTTTTTCGGACCATTGTCTGTAAACCCTAGAGATGGTTGTGCGTGAAAATCCCAGTAGATCAGCAGTTTCTGAAATACTCAGACCAGCCCTTCTGGCACCAACAACCATGCCACGTTCAAAGGCACTCAAATCACCTTTCTTCCCCATACTGATGCTCGGTTTGAACTGCAGGAGATTGTCTTAACCATGTCTACATGCCTAAATGCACTGAGTTGCCGCCATGTGATTGGCTGATTAGAAATTAAGTGTTAACAAGAAGTTGGACAGGTGTACCTAATAAAGTGGCCGGTGAGTGTATATATATATATACACTCACTGGCCACTTTTTTAGGTACACCTGTCCAACTTCTTGTTAACACTTAATTTCTAATCAGCCAATCACATGGCGGCAACTCAGTGCATTTAGGCATGTAGACATGGTCAAGACAATCTCCTGCAGTTCAAACCGAGCATCAGTATGGGGAAGAAAGGTGATTTGAGTGCCTTTGAACGTGGCATGGTTGTTGGTGCCAGAAGGGCTGGTCTGAGTATTTTAGAAACTGCTGATCTACTGGGATTTTCACGCACAACCATCTCTAGGGTTTACAGAGAATGGTCCGAAAAAGAAAAAAAATCCAGTGAGCGGCAGTTCTGTGGGCGGAAATGCCTTGTTGATGCCAGAGGTCAGAGGAGAATGGGCAGACTGGTTCGAGCTGATAGAAAGGCAACAGTGGCTCAAATCGCCACCCGTTACAACCAAGATAGGCCTAAGAGCATCTCTGAACGCACAGTGCGTCGAACTTTGAGGCAGATGGGCTACAGCAGCAGAAGACCACACCGGATACCACTCCTTTCAGCTAAGAACAGGAAACTGAGGCTACAATTTGTACAAGCTCATCGAAATTGGACAGTAGAAGATTGGAAAAACGTTGCTTGCTCTGATGAGTCTCAATTTCTGCTGCGACATTCGGATGGTAGGGTCAGAATTTGGCGTAAACAACATGAAAGCATGGATCCATCCTGCCTTGTATGGAGCATCTTTGGGATGTGCAGCCGACAAATCTGCGGCAACTGTGTGATGCCATCATGTCAATATGGACCAAAATCTCTGAGGAATGCTTCCAGCACCTTGTTGAATCTATGCCACGAAGAATTGAGGCAGTTCTGAAGGCAAAAGGGGGTCCAACCCGTTACTAGCATGGTGTACCTAATAAAGTGGCCGGTGAGTGTATATATATATATATATATATATATATATAATGAGGTGGGAACAGCATTGATTACAGCCTTACATATATAAAGTGCTAGTGTTTCAATGAATAGATATGCTATCTAACTAGCATGGCATATTCTCAATGTACAAATCATGATTGAACAAGATGCAAAACGTGCCATGTGCCAATATGATACCACACTGCTTTCTATCTCATAAATGTAATAATGCTCTTACCCATTGTCCCTCCTTAAGAAACCACACGTGTAGCCCCAACGCTCGTTTTGCAATGGTTTCTTCGGGGGGCCATGTTTATAGTATGTCCCAGCTAACTTTATATAGTGCTCCATTATTATGTGCCTTGGTTGTGAGCGTTCTCGGCACATGTGTCTCGTTAACCGCGCTGGGGTGCATCACACTCTGCAGTCCATGGCGGTGCAGGTCACGGGGAACTCCCCGATGACGTCACTAACCCGCACACGTCATTAACCGGCACCCAGTGCGACGCTCCGGTCATCAGAAAGTGGGAGACATGCACACTTCCCACTTATTGACAGAGGCAGCGTTGATACCTTAAATGCCATGATAGGTATGGGCACATAAAGAGGGAATCATATTTATCTATTTACCCCTGTATTAAGATACAATAGCAAGCAACAGATATAAGAGTAAAGGGAGGGAAAAAAAAGAACTGGACATATGGGGCAATTTCTCTTTGGTGTCAAAAACCAAGATTATACAGAAACATATAAATAAATTAGAACCACTCACTATATAAGTGGTATAAAGGGCACAGTGCTAATCCATAGGTAAATATGAACCATATACATATAAAAAATTGTGCACAGTGAATACATAATCCAAGTTTGATATTATAAAGTGAAAGTAATGAAAAAAAAAATAGAAAATAATAATAAAAGAAAAAATAAGAATTATAATGAAAATAAGCATAATACAAAAATTAATACAAATAATATATATAATATAATCTATTATAACAAGTGTCAACTGTGAAATAATATCTTGTGACTTCAATTGTGATAATTTGACAATACAAAGTATCCAATGTCCATGTTGATCCCAGATACATTGAACTTGAAGGGATATTGGTAATAAATATACTAAAACGAACTAGAGAAAAAGAATACAAATAAAAGGACATACAATTAATAAAATAAAACCAGGTAACAGGTATTTTTAAAGAAAAGGAACAAAACTCAATTGCTCTTTCAGACCAGCCAGAACCATAGTGTTTAGAATAGAGATCCACTTGCATTCACGTTGTGCAAGAATCAGTTTATAGTTACCCCTTCTTATTCCCAATTGTACACGATCAATACCCCACACCTTAAATCGAGTGGGGTTACAATTGTGTTTTAATTTGAAATGACGTGAGATCATCTTGAGAGTACTCGAATCAGCCACATCACATGCAGCTATAATATCTCTCACATGTTCTCGTGTTCTCACATGTAATTCTCTAGATGTCAATCCAATATAAATTAGATCGTAGGTACAGCGAGCATAATATACAGCGTATGATGTGCTGCACGTGATGTAGTCTCTGATCTGATCCTCTACTCTCTCTGACCGTCTAAAGATGTGAAATTTATTGCCCGAATGTGATTCTCGCATGCTAAACAATCCCCGCAATGATAAAACTCTGTCTTTTGTTTGCCTACATAGAAAGGGTTTTTTGATTTGGTCAAATAATGACTGTTACAGAGAATATCTTTTAGGTTCCTACTTCTACGTGCAGTCATTAGCGGTCACTCGGAAAGGTGCCTTGAGAGAGTGGGATCAGTCTGTAATATGGACCAGTGTATATTTAATATGGTATGTATGATATTCCACTGGTCATTGAAGGTGGAAATATAGCGAATTACCACATTTTTTTTAATAGGCTTATTCTTATTTTGGAGTGACAGCAGGTCACCACCAGATGCCTGACACGCCTTCCTATATCCCTGTCTGATGCTCCTCTCACTGTATCCTCTATCCCTAAACCTCTGCCCAAGGTCCACAGCCTGTCTTTCAAATAATTTATCAGACGCACAAATTCTTCTGGCACGAAGAAACGGGCCACCCGGAATCGCTTTGAAAGTAGAGCTCAAATGGGATGAGGAAGCGTGTAATAGCTCATTCACTGATATTTGTTTACGGTACATATCCGTATGTATCCATCCATTTTCCTGTACTTTGAGTTCAATATCCAAAAAGGGACGGTTTCTTTGTTCTACACATACGTCAACCTGATGTTGGAGTCCTTGCAGCTCAATACTGACATGAATGTATCTAAATCATTGGCAGAGCCCTGCCATATGAAGAGGATGTCATCTATATAGCGGTACCAACCAAGAATTTGGGGGGACGTGTGCATCGTCCAGGAAAATCCCCCTCTCCCAATAGCCGAGAAAGAGATTTGCATATGACAGCGCACACGCCGCCCCCATTGCAGTGCCCCTTCTCTGCAAAAAATAGCGATCCTTGAATGTAAAAAAGTTGAGTCAGTATGAACCGCAACAAGTCCAACACCAGCTCTCTCGTATCTGCTTCCAGATTGCTCACTTTCAGGAAGAAGCGTGCTGCTTTTAGGCCATCTTCATGGCGTATACTAGTGTATAACGACTCGATATCTGCCATTACCAGCAGCATGTCAGAGTCAATAGACAATCCATCTAGCCTCCTCAGAACGTCCGTAATATCCCTGACATAGGAGGGCTGCATCTCCACCTGTAGTTTAAGGTAATGTTCTATAAATCTACAGGTGCCAGAGACATTCGGATGTCCCGGGGGCTAGACAGGATCCTTGTGGACCTTGGGCAGAAGGTAAAAGGTTGGGATCACTGGATAATTGACTAGAAGTCCTTCTAGTATTTTTTGGGGGATGATGCCTCTCTCAAAAGCCATTTCTAATAAGAATGAAAATTTGGTTTTGAATTTTGATAAGCGATTCTCTGGTTTTTGGGAATAGGTCTCTCTATCTCACAGCTGCCTGAATGCCTCACACTCATACTTCTTCACCGGCCATATAACCACATTCCGGTTGGCCAGTTTCCTATCATGGCATTTATGGTATCAGCGCTGCCTCTGATAATAAGTGCACATTGAGATTATGCCATGCTAGTTAGATAGCATATCTATTCATTTTAACACTACCAATTTATATATGTGATTCTGTAATCAATGCTGTTCCCACCTCATTATATATATATATATATATATATATATATATATATATATATATATCTTTTCTCTGAGACCCACATTTTTTTGCTACTGAGTTGTACGCCACACGCATCGCATATCATTGCGCAAAATATCTTACATTTTAGTACTTTTTTTGTGTCATAGTCAACTTGTTGACACAATTTTCATGTGCCCCAAAAAATCAAGGCCACATTAGATCAGTCTGTTATCTCAGGCTGACACCTGGTGTATCTGTGGTGGAAAAAGCTTTGCTTCGCAGGCATATGTTGCATAGTTATGTCTGCTAGCCTTGTTCTACCTATTTTTTATTGTTTTAAAAAAAATACCAACAAGCAAACAAAAGATTATGCAGTCAAGGCCACATTTAGATCAGTCTGTTATCTCAGGTTGAGGCCTGGTGTATCTGTGGTTGAAAAATCTTTTCTTCACAGGCATACTTTGCATAGTTCTGTCTGCTAGCCTTGTTCTACTCATTTTTTATTGTTTTAAAAAATTTCTAAAAACATAAAAAAAGTTATACAGTCTGTTATCTCAGGCTGAGGCCTGGTGTATCTGTGGTGGAAAAATCTTTTCTTCACAGGCATACGTTGCATAGTTCTGTTTGCCAGCCTTATTCTACTCATCTTTTATTGTTTTCAAAATTTACAAAAAACATTAAAGAAAATTAGACAGTCTGCTATCTCAGGCTGAGGCCTGGTGTATCTGTAGTGGAAAAATCTTTTCTTCGCAGGCATACGTTGCATAGTTCTGTCTGCTAGCCTTGTTCTACTCATTTTTTATTGTTTTCAAAAACTCACAAAAAACAAAACATTTTTTATACAGTCTGTTATCTCAGGCTGAGGCCTTGTGTATCTGTGGTGGAAAAATCTTTCTTCGCAGGCATACGTTGCATAGTTCTGTCTGCTAGCCTTGATCTACACATTTTTTATTGTTTCAAAAATTACCAACAAACATTAAGAAAAATTTATACAGTCTGTTATCTCTGTCAGACGCCTGGTGTATCTGTGGTGGAAAAATCTTCGCTTTGCAGGCATACTGATCACATAGAATTTTTCTCTAAATATATCCATTTGTATTGAGATTTTCAAATATTTCCATTTAAAATGAGCAAGGCAAGGGGCAAGGGATGGGGAAGTGGATGTGATGCTGTTGGTGCATGCAGAGAACGAGGCCATGGCCAAGCTGAAAGTGGGCCACAGCAAAGACCCACATCTTTGCGCTTGACCTTCTTGTTCCCAGTTTCTAGAGGACCGCAGCACACCACTATTGAAGCCAGAGAAGTGTGAAACGGTTGTTGGTTGGATAGTTGATAATGCTTTCAGTCACTTAGCCACCACCACCACCCTGTCTTCCACAAGGTCAAGTCTGAGTAGCCAAGATTGTGGACCAGCTCACCCTGATCCTCCTTCCTACCACCGAGTGCCCTGAGACAACTGATCCCACACTTAGACACTCTGAAGATCTGATCAGATTTCGCTTTAAAGATTCCAGACTCTCAACCAGTCAACTTGAAGTGGGGCCAGATGAGATTGCATGTAGTGATGCTCAAACATTTGAACAGCCACGGTCACATGAAGGCGATGGTGGGAAAGTGACACAAGAGGTGGACAATGATGAATTGCCAGAAAGTCAGGAAGAGGAGCAGGGTGTGGATATGGAAGATGAGGTGGTGGATGACATAGTGACTGACCCAACCAGGCAGGAGGTTATGCAGAGCGAGGACAGGAGCACACATGGGGAAGGGGGCATAGCACCACAACAGGCAGGAAGAAGCAGTGTGGTGGCCACAGACAGAAGGCGTGTATCCATTCCCTGTAACACCAACATGACGGAAGTTGCCATTCCAACTGTTAGATCTTCCCGAGTCTGGTTATTTTTTAAAGACTCTGCCGCTAACACCAAACAGGCCATTTGCAGCACTTGCAGCACTTGCCATGCCTGCATCAGCAGAGGTCGAAAAACTACCAGCCGACTTTGTGGGCCGAACCCCAGGCTCCAGAAACACTGTCTGAGGGTGACAACACTGCTCCTTCCACTGTTTTGCGTACAAGCCAGTCCTCAGTTCACCGTGTCTGTGAAGATGCCTCAGGCCCTGCACCTGTTGTTGCCCACAGTTAACCAGCACCATCATCAAGCCCATCCACATCCTTTCCCAGCCCCACCTTCAGTTGTCTATACCCCAGTCATTGGAACGCAAGCAGAAATACCCAGCCAATGCCCTTCTGTCCACAGTACTTAATTCGAACATTTCTTGTCTGCTTGAGCTAGAAATGTTGCATTTAGGTTCGATGAGAGGGAAGCTTTACGCAACCTGATGGCGGCGGCTGTCCCAAGGTACTCGATCCCCAGTCGCCACTGTTTCTCCCGGTGTGCCATGCCGGTGTTACACCAGCATGTGTCCCACAAAATTACCCGTGCTCTCAACAATGCTGTTACTGGGAAAGTCCACCAAGCCACGGACACGTCTCACTGACGGCACACTGACGGCAGGGACGGTACATCTCACTGACGGCACACTGGGTTAACGTAGTGGAAGCTGGGACCCAGTCAGACTTTGGGATGGAGCACATCCTCCCCATGCCGAGGATTGCGGGCCCTACGTCAATCATGGTTGCCACCACAGTCTACAGCCTTTGCACCTCCTCCTCCTCTTCAACATCCATCTCTGAAATGAACACATCAGTCAGAAGCTGGAAGCACTGCAGCACTGCTTCAGCCAAGCGGCACCAGGCTGTGCTGAAGCTAATCTGCATAGGTGACAAGCCGCACAATGCAGAAGAGTTCTGGACAGCGCTGAAAGAACAGTTAGACACCTCTGAACCTACAGCCAGGCATGGTCATGTGTGTCAATGGCTGGAACCTGGTTGCGGCTCTGAGGCAAGGTGAGCTCACACATGTACCTTGCCTGGCCGATGTGCTTAACCTCGTGGTTCAACGTTTTTTGAAAAGTTACCCGGAGCTGCCGGATCTGCTAGTGAAAGTGTGCCATCTGTTTGCCCATTTTAGAAAGTCAGCTACAGCTTCAGCTGCCCTTGCCATACTTCAGCAGCATTTGCAGCTCCTGGCTCACCGACTGGTGTGTTATGTCCCCATACATTGGAACTCTACACTGCATATGTTGGAAAGGATTTGTGAGCAGAAGAGGGCAGTTGTTGACTACCAGCATCAACAAGGCCGACGATTTTCAGTTCAGACTCCACGCATAAGTCCTTAGGAGTGAACATGGATGTCAGACATATGTGCCATCCTCCAGAAAATGAGGACTGTACCAAGATGGTGAGCGGCGATGATGCCATAATTAGCATCAACATCCCACTTTTCAGCATTCTGAAACCCTCTCTGCTCACAATTAAAGAGGATGCATTGCAGTGAGAGCACGAGGACATGAAGCAAGGCACCATACAGGGCGATTACACTCAGCCCAGACTCATGTCGTTGCAACATGGCTTGGCAAACAATGAGGAGGAGGAGGAAGAACAGGAGCTACTTTCAAGCGCTATAGACGGTACTATAAGCACAGCTGTCATACCATCTGTTCAGTGGGGATGGCCTGAGGACAGGGAGGATGAGGAGGAGGAGGATGAGGAGGAGGAGGACAGCATGGTTAGTCGTCCTGTTGGTGAGGACACAGAAGTCTTGCTAGTTAGTAGTCTGACACGCATGGCAGACTTTATGTTGCACGCGTTTCCCGTGACCCTTGCATTATTAAAATTTTTGGTGACACTCTTTACTGGTTGGTCACAATTCTAGACTCACGCTACAAGGAGAACTTTCAATTTCTACTTCCAGAGGCAGACAGGTGTACAAAAATGTTGCTGTGCCAGAGGGCCCTTGTAGTGGAGTTAGGGAAAAAAAATTCCCATGTGAGAAAGCTGGCAGCAGACTTCAGAGTTTGCTGTACAACCAAGGAGTCCAAGCAAGAGAGACAAAAGTACAATCCAGCTCAGGCAGGGGAACAATGCCAAAGTTCTGGGACAGTTTTCTTAGACCCTCCCATTGCACCGGCACAGAGGCAAGGAGTGCTGGCACAAGAAGTGCACTGTTTGGGAAAATGCTGAGGGAGTACCTTGCAGATCGTACAAACGTCCTCCATGATTTCTCTATGCCTTTTAATTATTGGGTATCCAAGCTGGACATGTGGCATGAACTGGCTCTCTTTGCCTTGGAGGTCCTGGCCTGCCCTGCTGCTAGCATTCTGTTAAAGCGTGTTTTTAGTGCCGCTGGAGGAATTATAACAGATAAGCGCATTCGCCTGTCAACTGACAATGCTGATAGGCTGTCTCTTATAAAAATGAACAAGGACTGGATTGGACAAGACTTCTGTACACCACCGAATGTAAACAGCGAAACATAACCTCAAATACATTGTCTTTTTTTGTGGAGGTTTATTCTCATGCACCTCTTCCCAACCACACATGGATATCCGCTTCCTGACTTGGACTGTTTGGTGTTATCCTCCTCCTTATCCTCATCATCATCATCCACAATCAGTACAACTCCAGGGTGAACGTATTCCGTGATGCAAAATCACTCAATTTTTGCGCACGGGCGTTTTTATGATGCCCGTTACTAATTAGAAACCAAAACAAATGTTACTCCCCAGGGGGAACTGTCATCAAAATGACATATTCTTATATTTTCCATTTTTCATATCAGTGGACCATCCTCTTATGACCTAGTGTATACCTCTACCAGAGAAAAATATTGAAATACTATTATATTAAAAAAAATGTTATGTCCCTGTCTCTAAGTTGTTGCAAGAGACCAACATATCTCGTTGGACACATTGTGGCTTCATATCTATGAACCTGTGTTTGCCTCTCCTTTTTGTTATTTACTTTCATAGATGGATTCACATGCTTTATTTATTTGATTTCAGTATGATTTATCATTATGTCTCCTCATTCTCCACCACTAGATCACCAGGGTTAACATGTTCTGTGCTGCTACAGGCCGTCCAATTTTTGTCAAGGGTGTCTATGATTCCCATAATATATTTTTTAAATATTTACACCCCATGGGGAAATGTTTGTCGTCAGCCCATGCACTGCGTGTATGGGCATTACAAGTGTAGGAGACCCGCTCCTTTATATTGGGCCTAGTTTTTAATGAGGCTGTTAAATATGCTTATTTTGCACATTTATTTAAATCAGGACTTAACCAGGTGCGTTATTCTTAAAAGAAAAATGTCGTCATATTCTCATAAAAAGTATAGTGTTTATTGATTGTCCATAGAAAAATCACTTTGCAGCAAAAACATAAAGCAGATGAAAATAGTTACGAACAGATTGTCCATGTGTAGATATCAGCATTGGTTACTCATCTTTCCCAAGTCCTGAATGGAAGCCGTCTCTTTGTGTGAAGTTTGAAGGTCATGATGGCTGCTAACAGCTGTTGTTCCTTCCTTCTCGGACATCCATGGAGAATGAGGGTGAAGATGGGAGGTGACAGTCCCACGTGACAAAAGGCCCCCACACCCTCCTAAGAGACGCTTATATATCTTTTCTACAGATCACGTGTTCCCTATATATGGAGTTGACTTATACATACACAAAAATAGCTCTTTGTACTGTCAGCAAGGAGCGATGTGCTCTGTACTGCATCGAGACCAAGAATAAGTCAATTAATTAATATTTAACAGAGGCCTTCATCAATGTCTCCTCATTCTCCGCTACTAGATCACAAGGGTTTACATGTTCTGTGCTGCTACAGCCAGTCAATTTTTGGCAAAGGGTGTCTATGATCCCCATAACTAATTTTTAAACAATGTACCCCATGAGGAAATGTGTGACAGCCTTTGCACTGCGTGTATGGGCATTACAAGTCTAGGAGACCTGCTCCTTTACATTGGGCCTAGTTTTTAATGAGGCCTTCATCAATGTCTCCTCATTCTCTGCCACTAGATCACCAGGGTTAACGTGTTCTATGCTTCTATAGGCAGTCCAATTTATGTTAAGGGTGTGTATGATGCCCATACTATATTTTTAAAATATTTACCCCCAATGGGGAAGTGTTTTTCAGCCCATGCACTTCGTGTATGGCCATTACAAGTCTAAGAGAACTGCTCCTTAACATTGGGCCTAGTCTTTAATGAGGCCTTCATCAATGTCTCCTCATTCTCCGCCGCTAGATCACCAGGGTTAACATGTTCAGTGCTGCTACAGGCAGTCCAATTTTTGTCAAGGGTGTCTATGATGCCCATAGTATATTGTTAAAAAATGTACCCCCCATGGGGAAATGTTTGTCAGCCCATATTCCATGTATGGGCATTATGAGTATAGGAGACCTGCTCTTTTGTAATGGGACAGGTTTTTTTTAGGAGGCCCTTCTCCATGTTTCTTCCAAGGGGGGTATGGGGTGCATGCAAATTTGTGTCAAAGCGGCCCTTGCATTCAATGCATAAGGAAAATGTATGGCAGGACCAACTGAAGACTGTGAAATGGATTTCCTGTGACCTTCCAGTGTCTGGGTTCAAAGGCTTATTCGGGTGCATATGACTTATAGCAGGGCAGGTCTTGTATTCAATGCAACATTTTTTCAGGAGGCCCTCCTGTACCTCTTGTGAAAAGAGTGCGCTGTAATTCTTGGCAGCCCAGCCACTCACTGCATAGGCAATAACAGCATAGGAGACCCACTGTTTAATAATGGCCCTTTAAGAATATTAATGCCGCCTGATGCCCCTCTAAAAATAGGCTTAGTGACTTTGAAACTCCATCCTTCAGAAATGAAATAACATGTGTCTCCTTATGTGTCACACACCACATGGCCAGCTAGGGTTGTTAAATGGTAAATGACATTTCCCAGTGAATGCATTTGTATTGGTTGAAACCAATGTTAAACGCTGCAAAAGTGGTGGAGGAATATTTCACTCTGGGATTAATTATTTTTCCTTATGTAAGAGTCATTACCTTGGAAAGGATGTACCTTAACATATTTAATAGCAAAATCCATTTTGGTTTCATTTTTGTATTTTTTTTTGCACTTGTAAAAATGACGTGAGACTCTGACAACATTGCTTACAACTGGGACCTAGGAGTCAGAAATGCTTCCAGGGGCGATCCCCATGATGTTCCCGTGTCATTTACCAGTGTTTCCATAATTTTCAGATGTTTTAGACGTTAAAAGGACCCCTGGGGAATCGGGGTAAAAAAACTCAGGTTTCCCAAAGACTTACATAGGGGTTGTTGCTCGGGTTGAGTACCCGAGTATTCAATTTGCTTTACCTGAGCAAAGAGCACCCAAGCATTTTACTGCTCACCCATCACTATTGGTGACACTTCTAGACCCACACTACAAGGATAACTTTCTATCTCTTATCCCAGAGGCAGACAGGTGTACTAAAATGGTGCAGTACCAGAGGGCTCTTGTTGCGGAATTATTTAAAAAATTCCCATCTAAAAATGCTGGTGGCAGAGGTCACAGTTCGTTGGACAACCAAGGAGTATAGGCGAGAGAGACCTAACTCCAATCCAGTAGAGGCAGGGGAACACTGTCAAAGTTCAGAGAGTTTTCTCAGACCCTCCCATCGCACAGGCCCTGAGGTTCTGGGTACTCTCACAAGGAGTGCAAAGTTTTGGAAGATACTGAGGGAGTACCTTGCTGACAGTATCAACATCCTCCATATTTCCTCTGTGCCTTATTATTATTGGGTATCCAAGTTGGACACATGGCATGAACTTTCTCTGTACTCCTAGGAGGTCATAGCCTGCCCTTCCGCTAGCATTTTGTCAGAGCAGGTATTTAGTGCTGCTGGTTAAATTATAACTCATAAGCGCATCCGACAGTCAACTCAATATTCTGACAAGCTGACTCATAAAATGAGCAAGGGCTGGATTAGGCCAGACTTCTGTACACCACCGAATGATAGCAGCGAATCATAAACTCTACTCCAGTGTCTTTTTTGGTAACTCTTTAACAATGAACCTCCTCACACCCACCCATGGGTAAATGCTTCCTGATTTCATCTATTTGCTGTAATCGTCCTCCTCCTGCTCCTCATTCACCTCCACTATATCATCATGGTGACTGTGGTCCATGATGGAACAGCCACATTATTTTGTTAAAGGGTGTTTTTGATGCTGTTAAACATATGTTGATGTTTACCCCCTGGGGGAAATGTTTGTCTGCCCATACCCTAAGGCCATGTGCACACATTCAGGATTTTTAGCGTTTTTTTCGCGTTTTTTCGCTATAAAAACGTGATAAAAACGCGAAAAAAACGCTAACCTATGCCTCCTATTATTTACAAGGTATTCCGCATTTTTTGTGCAAATGTTGCGATTTTTTCCGCGAAAAAATCGCATAGCGGAAAAAAAAGCAACATGTTCATTAAAAATGCGGAATTGCAGGGATTCCGCACACCTAGGGGTCCATTGATCTGCTTACTTCCCGAACGGGGCTGTGCACACCATGCGGGAAGTAAGCAGATTATGTGCGGTTGGTACCCAGGGTGGAGGAGAGGAGACTCTCCTCCACGCACTGGGCACCATATAAGTGGTTAAAAAATAAGAAATAAAATAAAAAATAGGCCTATACTCACCCTCGATGTCCCGCGCAGTGTTCCCGCCTCCACTGCACGCTGCCGTTCGGTTCCTGTAGCTGATGTGCGGCGAAGGACCTCGCCGATGACGTCACTGTCCTGTGATTGGTCGTGAGCGGTCATGTGACCGCTCACGTGACCGTGACGTAACGCTAGGTCCTGTGCGCACAGACCAGCTATAGGAAGACGAACGGATGCCGCTGATGAGATGTCTGGGTGAGTATAAGCATTTTTTTATTTTTTTTATTATTTTTAAACATTCTATCTTTTACTATAGATGCTGCATAAGCTGCATCTATAGTAAAAAGTTGGTCACACTTGTCAAACAGTATGTTTGACAAGTGTGACCAACTTGTCAGTCAGTTTTCCAAGCGATGCTACAGATCGCTTGGAAAACTTTAGCATTCTGCAAGCTAATTACGCTTGCAGAATGCTAAAAAAACGCGAAAAAAACGGAAAAAAAACGCAAAAAAAAAAATGCGGATTTCTTGCAGAAAATTTCCGGTTTTCTTCAGGAAATTTCTGCAAGAAATCCTGAACGTGTGCACATACCCTTAGTGTATGGGCATTTAGGAGACCTGCTCATTTAAATTGGGAAAATAATTTGAAGGAGTCCGTCCTCCATGTCTCTTTAGATACCACCACTTGATCTCCAGGGTGAAAGTGTTCCGTGATGCAACAGCCGCGTTATTGTGTTAAAGGGTGTTTATGATGCCCGCAAAAAAAAATGTTTACACACTATTTTGATGTGTACCCCCAGGGGCAAATGTTTGTCAGCCCATACAGAAGGAGCAGTCAAGAAAACGGAAGCGGTGGAAAGAGGGACCACGGCGGCTGTGATCCTGAGTTCTCATGGCCACAGAGGAGGACCGTTGCAGCCGGCTGCAGTCACTGTAAGTGTGTCATCTACCCTCACCTCAGCTCCTGCACGGACTCCTGTCCCTTTACCTTCCCCGGCCTCTGCATCTCCCTGTGGCATCTATGTGGATGAACCCCGGGCTCCCACGGCAGAAGAGGCCCGGTGGGTAGCAGGAGTGATTGAACAGAAGAAACAGATGAAGTGCTGAATTTTAAAGGAGCTGCAGCGCCCCGGCGAAGGAACCGTGTCCAGCCGGATGATGCCTGGCCCCTGTAGAAAACCAGAGGGCAGAGGAGCCCTTAAAGGAAGCGGCGGCCATAGTTGGGTCACGGGAGCTGGAGGCTCCAAGTTTGCTGAGCCAGCCGTTGCCGGAATAGAGAAGTCAGAGGAATAGTGAGAGTCCTCCTCCAGCGGGTCCTCAGGCCACACATTTAGTGTTATTCAGGGCCAAAGTGAGGCCCATTACGTTGGTCAGTGGCCCTGCATTGACTAGTGAGCATCCCTTTAAGTAAAAGAGTTGTGCTGGTTGCCCCAAAATGAAAAAAAGAAATGTGAAGACACTGTTCCATGTCTCTGAAAGGGCAGGGCGCCCTGGACGGCACTAAGACTGAGTGTCATGGGTGATCCGAATGGTCACGGATAGTGATGAGCGAGCACTAAAATGCTCGGGTGCTCATTGCACGGGTCGAGCAAATTGGAATACTGGGGTACTCGACCCGAGCAACGAACCCAATGTAAGTCTATTGGAATCCCAAGTATTTTTACCAAGATCCCCCAGAGGGTCATTTTAAGGTCTAAAAACGTCTGAAAATGATGGAAACACTGCTCAAATGACATGGGAACATCATAGGGATCGCCCCTGGAAGCATTTCTGACTCCAAGGTCACAGTTGTAAGCAATGTTGTCAGAGTTTCACGCCATTTTTACAGGTGCACCAAAAAACATACAAAAACAAAATGGATTTTGATGGGTAATATGTTAAGGTACATCTTTTCCAGGGTAATGACTTGTATATAAGGCAAAATAATTAACCACAGACCAAAATGCTCTTCCACGATTTGGGCTATGTTCACACACAGCATTTCTGATGTATTTTTCAATTTTTACATTGCTTTCAACCAATACAAATGCATTCACTGGGAAATGTCATTGTAACATTTAACAACCCTAGCTGGCCATGTGGTGTGTGACACATAAGGATACACATCTTGTTTTATTTATGAAAGAGGGACTCAGTCATAAAGTCTCAAAGCCTATTTTTAGAGGGGCATCAGATGGCATTAATATTCTTAAAGGGCCATTATTAAACAGTGGGTCTCCTATGCTGTTATTGAATATGAAGTGAGTGGCTGGGCTACCAACAATTACAACGCACCCCAATACCCCTTTCACGAGAGCTACAGGAGGGCTTCCTGAAGAAATGTTGCATTGAATGCAAGGCCTGCCCTGCTATCAAGTTATATGCACCCCAATAAGCCTTTGAACCCAAGTACTGGATGGCCACAGGAAAACCCACTTCACATTCTTCAGTTTGTCCTGCCATACTGTTTTCTTATGTATTACCTGCAAGGCCTGCCCTGCTATCAAGTCATATTCACCCCAATAAGTCTTTGAACCGCTGGTAGTGGATGGCGACAGGAAAACCCACTTCACATTCTACAGTTGGTCCTGCCATACTGTTTTCTTATGTATTACCTGCAAGGCCTGCCCTGCTACCAAGTCATATGAACCCCAATAAGCCTTTGAACTCAGGTACCGGATGGCCACAGGAAAACCCATTTCACATTCTTCAGTTGGTCCTGCCATACTGTTTCCTTATGCATTAAATGCAAGTTTTGCCTTGACCCAAATTTGTACGCACCTCAATCCCCCTTGGAAGAAACATGGAGGAGGGCCTCATAAAAAAACTGTCCCATTACAAAGGAGCAGGTATCCTAAACTGGTAAAGCCCATACACTAAGTGTATGTGCTGACAAACATTTCCCCATGGGGGGTAAATTTATAAAAAAATATTTAATGGAGATCACAGACACCCTTTCCAAAAAATTGACTGTCTGTAGCAACATGGAACACGTGAACCCTGGTTATCTAGTGGTGGAAAATGATGAAAGGTGGAGGAAGGCCTCATTAAAAACTAGGCCCAATTTAAAGGAGCGTGTCTCCTAGACATGTAATGCCTATACACTAAGTGTATGGGCTGACAAACATTTCCCCATGGGGGTTACATTTTTTAAAAATTATTTATGGGGCTCATAGACGCCCTTGGCCAAAAATTGAATGGCTGTAGCAGCACAGGACACGTTCACCATGGTGTCGTAGTGGCGGAGAATGATGATATGTGGAGGAAGGCATTATTAAAAACTAGGCCCAGTATTAAGGATCATGTCTCCTAGACTTGTAATGCCCATACACTAAGTGGATGGGCTGACAAACATTTCCCCATGGGGGTACATTTAAAAAAATATTGTGTGGGCATCGTAGACACCCTTGCCAAAAATTGGACTGGCTGTAACAGCACGGAACATGTTAACCCTGGTGATCTAGTAGCGGAGAATGATGAGACGTTGATGAAGGCCTCAATAAAAAGTAGGCCCAATGTAAAGGAGCGGGTTTCCTAGACTTGTAATGCCCATACACTAAGTGCATGGGCTGACAAACATTTCCCCATGGGGGGGGTTAATTTTTTTAAAAAAAATTGCTTACAGGCATCAAAAAACCTTGCAAAACTGAAAAGTGGTTTCCTACACAGTTGTTGCTGGGAAGCTGCAAGATTTTAGTAAAAATATGGCGGACGAATTGTTGGATGAAGTGATCAGTAAAAGGGGCATGGTGATGACAGGAATGGGAACGTACATGATTAATAACAGCGGTGGCTATGGGAGGTATGAGATCCAGGATACAGCCTACAATGGTTAGTCGTTTAGCCACCACCAATTACCAGAATGTGTTTCATGCCCGTCAGAAGATCGGTGTAACAGATGCACGTGTTAGACTCGGCCTAAAAAATGCCTGTCAAAAATATGTTGCCAAAGACGCAAGTGTCTGTCTAAAGGGCAAAGTGCAACATGTTCGTGAGATGCTGAATTAAAGAAATCAGATCAGTGCTGTAGGAAAATCAAACAAACTGATGGAAGCTTGTGAAAAACTAAGTTTAAAGAGGAGTGTACCCTCCGTAACTAAATACACACCCGTGGCACAAGCTTCTTCATTTTCACCCATACATATTACCAATAATATCAAAATGTCACAGTCAAAAATTATTTGATCTAGTGTAACGAACACTGTTAACGGAATGCCACTAAACGTAGATAACCACGACCCTGGGAAACACCAGATATCCTCTTTACAAGATAGGGGCGATGATGGTATTGATGACGACTTTGAAATTTACCACATCCACACCAAGAAGATGAAGATCACAGCTGCAAAAAATGTGCAAAAAAGGCCATGAATGTCTGGAAAATAATTTTCTCTTGGGCAAACTTTCCCTCTTAATAAAGTGGTACCGAATGATGCATACACAGCTCTCATGTCTATTTAGTGTGAGATGGATGAAAAAAGATGTATTCTGTTTTGTCCATGTCCACTTTTGAAAGCGAGCAGAAAAGAAGGATGAAATAGTAGGAACACGTGTGATTTTGGTCAGTAAGGAGGTGATGTCAGATACAGATAGGTAGATCTGTGTTTCATCAGCGTACTGATGATATTGCAAACCATGCCATTACATCAGCTGTCCTAGGCCGAAGGTGTAGATGGAGAAGAGTAGGGGTCCTAGAACTGAACCTTGGGAACAACAAAAGACCGGGGTCGAGGTGAGGAGGTGGTGTGGGAAATGGAGATACTGAATGTCCCCTTAACAGCCTGGTTGTTTTTTAAAGACTGTACCCCAAAAAGGCCATTTGCACCACCGGCCATGCCCGCATCATTAAGGGTAGCAAAACTCCCATCCCAACCACCACAAGCATGATCAGGCACATGGCAGCAAAGCACCCGACTTTGTTGGTCGAACTCAAAGCTCCATGAACAGTGTCTGCGGGTGATACCACTGCTTCTTCCGATGTTGTGCGTGCAAGTCAATCCCTGTCAATGGTGCATGCAAAGATGCCTCATGCCCTGTATCTGCAGTTGGACACAAACTCAACTATCACAATCAACAGGCATGTCCACGTCCTTGTCCCAGCACAGCGTTGTTGTACATACCCCAGTCCTTGGAACGCAAGCAGAAATACGCAGCCAACGCCACAGTATTAAAGGGAACCTGTCACCACGTTTTTGGAAGATGGGATAAAAATAGCGTTAAATAGGGGCAGAGGTGGGCGTTACATTAGTGTGTGTGTTATGCGTTTATTACCCACCTAAGTTGCCGAAATAACTTTGCAAAGTCTCCGTTTTCGCCTGTCAATCAGGCTGGTCAGGTCGCATGGGCGTTGTCTTCCCCCAGATTTGGCGTAGTTTTCCGTTGGTGGCGTAGTGGTGTGCGCATGCCCAAAGTCCGGAATCCTCTTCCAGGGGATTTAAAATAGCGCGGTGTTCGTTATTGCATTGGTGATCGGTGGGCGCGGCCATCTTCCTTTGGCCGCGCGTGCGCAGAAGCGGCGCTCTGCTGGCCGCGGCTTCAGGAAAATGGCCGCCGCGATATCCATCTGCGCACGCGCGGCATCCCGCGGCCATTTTCCTGAAGCCGCGGCCAGCAGAGCGCCGCTTCTGCGCACGCGCGGCCAAAGGAAGATGGCCGCGCCCACCGATCACCAATGCAATAACGAACACCGCGCTATTTTAAATCCCCTGGAAGAGGATTCCGGACTTTGGGCATGCGCACACCACTACGCCACCAACGGAAAACTACGCCAAATCTGGGTGAAGACACCACGCCCATGTGACCTGACCAGCCTGATTGACAGGCGAAAACGGAGACTTTGCAAAGTTATTTCGGCAACTTAGGTGGGTAATAAACGCATAACACACACACTAATGTAACGCCCACCTCTGCCCCTATTTAACGCTATTTTTATCCCATCTTCCAAAAACGTGGTGACAGGTTCCCTTTAAATTCACACATTTCTCGTCTGCTTGCGCTCGAACTTTTGCATATTAGGCCCGTGGGAGACGTAAGCTTTCCGCAACCTTTTGGCGGAGACCATCACAAGGTACTTGTTACCCAGCCTCCCCAATTTTTCCTGGTCTGCCGTCACGACATTACACAAGCAATCAAGTGTCCCACAACATTACCTGGGCCCTCAACAAAGTTGTTACAGGGAAAGTGCACCTAACGACGGACACGTGGACAAGTGCTTGTGGGCATGGATGGTACATCTCACTGACGGCAAACTGGGTTAGCGAAGAGGAAGCCATGACCCAGTCTGACATTGGGAGACCATGTTACAGATGTATGGAGGCAGGTTGTGGAAGGCTTTGTGTGTCATAGTTAGGGTTTTGAACTGTAGCCTTTGGGAAATTGGAAGGCAGTGAAGGGCCTGAAAGAGAGGAGAGGCTGGGGAATAACAGAGGGACAGTTGGATTACTCGAGCATCAGACTTTAGTATAGATTGGGGTGGTGCAAGATTACTAGATGGGAGGCCAGAGAGTATAAGGTTCCAATAGTGGAGACGGGAGATCATGAGGGCGTGCACAAACATTTTTGCAGTTAATTGTAATGTACGTACCTGGAAATGTTTTTGAGTTGTAGTGGACAGGGGGAGGCAAGGGCTTGGATATGTATCTTGAAAGAGAGGGTAGAGTCGAGGATCACCCCGAGGCCCCGAACAAGCGGGACTATTTGTACCGGTGTGCCATCCCGGCATTACACAGGCACGTGTCGGACAACATTACACGTGCCCTCCATAATGCTGTTATTGGGAAAGTCCACCTAACCACAGACACGTGAACAAGTGCTTGTGGTCAGGGACGGTACATTTCTCTAATGGCACACCGGGTTAACATAGTGGAAGTCGGGACCCAGTCCGACCTTGGGATGGTGCACATCCTCCCAACCCCGAGTATTGTGGGCCCTACGTCAATCTGGGTTGCCCCCACAGTCTACAGCTCCTACACCTCCTCCTCCCTCGCGTCCTCTTCAGCCTCCATCTATGAAAGTAACACATCAGTCACAAGCTGGAAGCACTGCAGCACTGCCTCAGCCAAGCGGCAACAGTCTGTGTTGAAGCTAATATGCTTCGGTGACAAACCGCACAATGATGAAGAGTTGTGGACAGCTCTGAAAGAGCAGGCAGATCTGTGGCTGACACCACTGAACTTACAGCCAGGCATGGTCGTGTGTGACAATGGCTGGAACCTGGTCACTCCTCTGTGTCGGGGCAAGCTCACACATGCCATGCCTGGCCCATGTGCTTAACTTCATTATTCAACGTTTTCTGAAAAGCGACATGGAGGTGCCAGATCAGCTAGGAAAAGTACGAGGCTCTACGTACCCATTTTAGAAAGTCAGCTAGAGCTTCATCCACCCATGTCGTGCTTCTGCAGTGCTTGCAGCTTCCGGCTCAGCGACTGGTGTGTGATGTCCTCCCCATGCACTGGAGCTCTACACTGCATATTTTGGAAAGGATTTTTAAGCAGAAGAAGGCAGTTGTTGACTACCAGCATCAACATGGCCATCGGTATTCAATTCTGACTTCACACTTAAGATTTCAGGAGTGGACATGGATGTCAGACATATGTACTATCCTCCAAACTTTGAGGAATTCACCAAGATGGTGAGCGGCAATGACACCATAATTAACATCTCCATCCTGCTTCTCTGTGTTTTAATATTAATATTTAGAGTTATTTATATAGCGCCAACATATTTACAGTTTCAAACACAACAGTCCTAAGTAACAATAATAACAATAATACAATAATTAAACAGAAATAAAACTACCTGCTCGTGACAGCTTACAATATACACTAAGTAACAACGATAACAATAATTAAACCCAAAAAAAGATCCTGCTCGTGACAACTTACAATCTACAATAAGGTGGGGGAGATAAATCTACAGGGGTATGTATTTACAATTATGTATTAGCAATGATATTACTGTGGTTTGTCAAAAGTCGTGGAGGCCTGAAGACAAGGAGGAGGAGGAGACCATGGTCAGTTGTCCCCTTGGTGAGGACACGGAAGTATCGACTGTTAGCAGTCTTGCACATATGGCTGAGTTTCTGTTACGTTGCCTTTAACATCACCCTCATGTTCTCAAAATTTTGGGTGACAGGCAATACTGATTGTTGACCTTCTAGACCCACGCTACAAGGAGAACTTTATATCTCTTATTTCAAAGGCAGACAGGTGTACTATGGAGCTCCCCCAGACGCAGGGCCGCGGGGTACTCGGTACCGGGCCTCTCGGTCTCAGTTCTGGAGTTGTCACGGTGGCTAGACCCGGTCCGTGACCCTGCTAAGGGGCGTCCAATGAAAGGTGTGATGATGGTGCGTGGTACAGGTCGCGATGAATAACGAGGACACAGGTTTGCAGTCTCTTTACCTCTTTACTGAAGGCTTCAGGATCCTCAATCCAGAGTACTGCTAACAGGGCTGGCTGAGACCGGCCGGTCCGAAGGCACATCCAGAGTTCCCTTTGCAGGTGGAAATCACTGCCTACCTTCTAGCGCCTGTGTGTTGTAGTACCTCCCTGCTGAGCACCACGGGATAGTCCTCACAACTGTTGTGTCTGTTTCTGATGTTCTTCTTTCTCACAACTCGTATCTATTCTGATGTTCTTTCTCTGTCCCCCAGATGATATGGATAGGACGCACCCGTATGACGGGTAGGCCTGGAGTTCTTCCGGGACCCTAGCGTCACCCCTCTCCCACAATTGCCCCCTATGTCTGCTTAGGTGATTTAGGTGAGACTGCCAACCTAAAATTAACTGTCCTGCTGCTGTTTGAAGTATTACTTGAAGCCTAGTACTTCCTCGGTGTTCCGGCCACCGGCTACGCGCCTCAGTAGGATGTTGCCTCGATCTTACGGCACGACTCCTACTGGCTTTATCTCCTTTTTGCTGCGATCTCGTTTCTCACTTCTCCACAGTAAATCTCGCTTCTTTTCCTTTCTTAGGATGCCACCGCATTCGAGTGCAGGCGCGGCTCCGTAACGTTCTGTTCTGTTCGCTAGGCCACTGTCAGGATCCCACACCTGACAGAAACCCCCCTGAATCTTCCCCTGCAACACCCTCTGCCACAGGATGTTGCCTGGATCCAACCCAGTCAGCTTCTGACTAACTTCCTATCCAGCCCCCAGTTTTACCAGATTGTGAGGAGTGGCCTAATGCATAGAACCCTTTGCTCCCCCTGGTGGCCAGAATGTGAAGTGTAAAGTGTGACTGTGATACCTGGTCAGGTGAACTCCTTAAGTTCCATCAGACATACCATCGCTCCCCTTAGCGGCGGAGCACCAGTACTGCAACGACCAAGACTCTGGGGCGCTGCACTCCCCCCGGTTAAATCCAGTACCAGACTGGGAAGAAAACAACAATACATGTCAGCAAAAGACATACAAATTTTGAAATGCAATGAACAAGTAATAAGTAACAATAACAGTGCTTCCCTTTATGGGAGGTGAGGACTCTTGAACGTTACAAACAAAACATGGTTAAATATTTTAAATAACATACTATAAATAACTTATTACCCAGCCGGGTATTCTACTAAGTGCAAATTCTGAACAATAATTTAACTTTTCCTTTAAGGGCGTATAGGCTGAACCCACTAAAGGCTTACTATAAAACTCTAAGATATAAATTAACTTTTTCTTTATTTCTCTCTTCTAAGTGCAACATTTTTCTTTTCACTCTCTGATTTTTCATATGCAGGACCGCCTGTCTATCTGCCCAGGCCTACTGCCTCTTTTCTCAGTACAGGATCACTGAGCCATCTCTCTATGGCTTCCAGGAGGACTCACTCACTTACCCCTAGGGGTTTACTTCCTGTCCTCAATCTCTAGCAACATTATTAAACATTCTCCATAACTGTCTAGCTAACTACATATTACTCCTATGTAAAACATTATTACCAACTACTTTCTTCAAGGCAACATTATACTTTAAGTGCAACTAGTGAACGTTCCCTTTAAGAGGGAACCAAGTCTCTTTGAGGTAATGCAGACTCTCTCTATCTGCAAGTCCAGTCAAGGCAAGAGCTTCCATGCTGTACTCAGGAACAGTCTCTTCGCAAAGCTCTCCTTCCTGTAAAACCAGTAAGGGGCATGTTTAAGAAGGTGCGAACTATTTACATTACAGTTTGTGAACCATTCACCGTCCATGATTCGGCAGTCTTTGTAACATGGGTGAACAAGAAGCAAAAAGGAAAACAAAAGCAAAAATAAAAAGCAATAGGGATCCCGGTTAAACGAAGGGATCCCTTTAAGAACAACCCTGGTCGGGTACTAGCAGCAGAAGACACAGAAGACGAACAGTTAACGAACTATATACAATCTCAGCAGCTTAGGCTCATGAATCAGGAGGTGGTTTCCACCAGGGCTTTACCTCACAGGTAGCCCTCTGGGGCTTAGAGAGGCTTGGCCCCAAATCCACCCCCCTCAGCCGAGGACAGGTGGAACTCACGGTCACAAGTTGGGTTGAGACCGCCGGATAATCCATGGCGCAGGCGGTAATCAGCCCCTCAACAAGGGGTCCAGTCTCCTGGGCCTCAGGGGCGGCCGGAAGAGTTGCGCACCGCTGGACATCATGAGCCCTCCAACCAGTCCCTCGCTGCCACCGAGTATAGACTACAGCATCTCCAGGCTGCAGGTCGCGGTCCGCATCAATCATTCCGTGGCAGGGTTCCACTTCGCCCCGGGTGACATGTACCTTCAGTGGCTCCCAGATCTCCTGAATAACTCCTCATCCTTCCTGGGAGTTGAAGGTAATCACTACGCCCCACTTCGGCGGAGGATCCTGCACTTTGGCTCTCAAGTCGATCACGGCCACAGGTTGGGCTTCCCTCTCCTTCCTCTCCCGCCATGTGGTCACCAGGCGCCGCTGGTGCTCCATCCATGGCATCAGCTTCAGGTCCCGCTCCTGCGATTCACGGCCCGGTGACGGGGTCCATGAGTCCTCCGCGGTCGGGTCAGGTGAAGAAAGGAACGCAGGGGACAGGCAAATCTCCGCAGAGTGGACCAGCCGGAAACTCACCCGGGCGTGGGCTTCTCGGCACCGCTCCTCCTGCCAAGCTTCGTCCGCAGCCACCTATTCGTCTGGCGAGCGGCTGCTGAGTCCTCCTCTCGCGAGCAGTTCTGCAGCGGTCAGCGCTCGCTGTAACGGTGGGTCCTGGCTTGCTCCCACCGATGCGGGCTGGCGCCGGGTCGGGTCATCCCCACATGGCTGCTTGGAGGCCGCCATGTCTGTCCCTTCTTTTAGATCGTCTTCCCGCGTTCTCTTTCGTGGGCGGCCCCGTCTCCATGGTCTCCACCCTCCAAAGAGGATGAGAAGGAGGACCTCAGCTGCTGACGGACACGTCCTCAGGATACAGCAATACTTAGACTGGGCGGCCATTGTCTTTCGCGCTCTTCAGCCTGTGTACGCCCACTTCCACGCCCTTCTTCTCCTCCTGGCACTGTAATGGCGATGGTTTTGGCGGGAATCAGCGATGCACAGTCCTTGCAATAAATCACAGTTCAAGCACAACTCAAACACAGTTCCAAGGCACACATGACCTGTTTCTTCAGGCTTAAGTAGATCCTGTTCGTGACGCCAAAATGGAGCGCCCCCAGACACAGGGCCACGGGGTACTCGGTACCGGGCCTCTCGGTCTCAGTTCTGGGGTTGTCACGGCGGCTAGACCCGGTCCGTGACCCTGCTAAGGGGCGTCCAGTGAAAGGTGTGATGATGGAGCATGGTGCAGGTCGCGATGAATAACGAGGACACAGGGTTGCAGTCTCTTTACCTCTTTACTGAAGACTTCAGGATCCTCAATCCAAAGTACTGCTAACAGGGCTGGCTGAGACCGGCCGGTCCGAAGGCACATCCAGAGTTCCCTTTGCAGGTGGAAATCAGTGCCTACCTTCTAGCGCCTGTGTGTTGTAGTACCTCCCTGCTGAGCACCACGGGATAGTCCTCACAACTGTTGTGTCTGTTTCTGATGTTCTTCTTTCTCACAACTCATATCTATTCTGATGTTCTTTCTCCGTCCCCCAGATGATATGGATAGGACGCACCCATATGACGGGTAGGCCTGGAGTTCTTCCGGGACCCTAGCGTCGCCCCTCTCCCACAATTGCCCCCTATGTCTGCTTAGGTGATTTAGGTGAGACAGCCAACCTAAAATTAACTGTCCTGGCGCTGTTTGAAGTATTGCTTGGAGCCTAATACTTCCTCGGCGTTCCTGCCACCGGCTACGCGCCTCAGTAGGATGTTGCCTCGATCTTACGGCACGACTCCTACTGGCTTCATCTCCTTTTTGCTGCGATCTCGTTTCTCACTTCTCCACAGTAAACCTCGCTTCTTTTCCTTTCTTAGGATGCCACCGCATTCGAGTGCAGGCGCGGCTCCGTAACGTTCTGTTCGCTAGGCCACTGTCAGGATCCCACACCTGACAGAGACCCCCCTGAATCTTCCCCTGCAACACCCTCTGCCACAGGATGTTGCCTGGATCCAGCCCAGTCAGCTTCTGACTAACTTCCTATCCAGCCCCCAGTTTTACCAGATTGTGAGGAGTGGCCTAATGCATAGAACCCTTTGCTCCCCCTGGTGGCCAGAATGTGAAGTGTAAAGTGTGACTGTGATACCTGGTCAGGTGAACTCCTTAAGTGCCATCAGACGTACCATCGCTCCCCTTAGCGGCGGAGCGCCAGTACTGCAACGACCAGGACTCTGGGGCGCTGCAACTACAATAAGGCCCTTCTTGCTGAGTTATTAAAAAAAATCCCATCTGAAAATGCTAGCAGAAGAGGTCACAGTTCATTGGCCAAGCAAGGAGTACAAGTGAGAGAGACTCAACTCCAATCCAGTAGAGGCAGTGAAACACTGGCAAAGTCTGACGGAGTACCTTGCTGACCGTACCAATGTCGTCTGTCATTCCTCTGTGCCCTTTAATTATTGTTTAGCAAAGCTAAACACGAAGCATGAACTGACTCTCTCTACTGCACGTGTGCGCTGTACTCATGGTCATGGAGCGCACGGTGCATCTCTCTCTGGTGGTCAATGGGCACATGGCTCCTCGCTTTCTGGCAATACCGCTTTTATTTGCGGGAGCAAACAGGAGCAATCCTTTGTGGCGCCAGTGCTCTGAGGACGGAGCACACTGCTCAGCCTCCTATGCACTACTTGTCCATGCCAAAAATCTCTGCTGTCGTGCCCACTTGCTCTTAAGCTGGCCCCCCGCCTCTAGGTCACCAGGTCTGTCTGTTGCAGATGGTCGCAGCGCTGGTGCTTCAGGTGTATAGTGCACTGCCCCCCTTGCTGCTCACATGCTGACAGCTGGGGATTCACTCCTGCTTTGCATTTTTTTCCCTTCACTTATGGCCAAGTTCTCTGTCTATACACACCCCCTCTTCCTGGGTAATGGGGCCTGTCCATTCCCCTATTCCTTCCCCAGGGAAACAGGGGGTGCAGCCTTGACAGATCCGGACCTGGTGCAGCACACCTGCCCGCAGCCCGGTCATCCTGAGTCTGTACATATCTGACCAATCAGTTCTTTAATGCAAGCATCATAGAAGGCATGTTTTTCTAATTTTCAAGATAAAATTGCACATTACATCCAGAACATTTTCAGTTTGAAGGACTTTGTGGCTCATATCAATCCACAAGATGACGCTAGTCTCATACTTCAAAATTTCGGTGGTAAATCATTTCCCCACAGATAGGTTGTGTATGTTCTGACTTATGTTACATCATTTGGGTGATAATTATTCATACCTATTTGCTTCACAATATATTCATCTTTTTTTTCAAGGCTTCAGAATATTATGTTGGAAAAGTGAAAACTAGGGTTGAGCAAAACGGATCGGACAAATTCAAAAATCGCCGACTTTCGGCCAAGTCGGGTTTCATGAAACCCGACTCGATCCTAGTGTAGGATCGGCAATGCGGTCGGCGATCTTTGCGCCACAGTCGCGTTTCATATGATGCGTTCAGCGCCATTTTTTAGCCAATGAAGGAGGACGCAGAGTGTGGGAAGCGTGATGACATAGGTCTCGGTCCCCACCATCTTAGAGAAGGGCATGACAGTGATTGGCTTGCTTTCTGCGGCATCACAGGGGGTATAAAGGGGCATGCACGCCGACCGCCATCTTACTTCTGCCGATCTTAGCATAGGGAGAGGTTGCTGCAGCTTCACCAGAAGAAGGGATATAGTTAGGGAGGGAAGATTAACCCCCAAACCGCTTGTGCTCTAGCGATTTCCACTGTCCAACACCACCACCTTTTGCAGGGACAATGGAAGGTATATTTTTGTGCATCAGCTCTGTAGCTTATTAGGCTGCCTTATAAGGGTACCGTCACACATTGAAATTTCCATCGCTACGACGTTACGATTTGTGACGTTCTAGCGATATCGTTACGATATCGCTGTGTCTGACACGCTACTGCGATCAGACACCCTGCTGAGAATCGTACGTCGTAGCAGATCGTTTGGAACTTTCTTTCGTCGCTTGATCACCCGCTGACATCGCTGGATCGTTGTGTGTGACAGCGATCCAGCGATGTCTTCGCTTGTAACCAGGGTAAACATCGGGTAACTAAGCGCAGGGCCGCGCTTAGTAACCCGATGTTTACCCTGGTTACAAGCGTAAACGTAAAAAAACAAACCGTACATACTCACCCGTCGGTGTCCTTCAGGTCCCTTGCCGTCTGCTTCCTGCTCTGAGTGCCGGCCGGAAAGTGAGAGCTGCACTCTGCTCTCACTGTACGGCTGCACTCAGAGCAGGAAGCAGACGGCAAGGGACCTGAAGGACACCGACGGGTGAGTATGTACGGTTTGTTTTTTTACGTTTACGCTGGTAACCAGGGTAAACATCGGGTTACTAAGCGCGGCCCTGCGCTTAGTTACCCGATGTTTACCCTGGTTACCCGGGGACTTCGGCATCGCTCCAGCGCCGTGATTGCAACGTGTGACCGCAGTCTACGACGCTGGAGCAATGATTATACGACGCTGCGACGTCACGAATCGTGCCGTCGCAGCGATGAAAATTTCAATGTGTGACGGTACCCTAAGGCTCACTGATAGCTGCATTGCTGTTTGCACACTGCTGTGCAAACAAACTGCTTTTTTAAAAGCAAAAATCCTGTTGCTCCTTTCTGCACAGTTATCTTTTTTATTTGTCCACACTTTTGTGTGCAGCAGTCCTTTGTATTGCTGCCATACTTGTTCTGAGTTCATTGTAGGGAGATTGAAATTGTACTACAGTCCTTGTATTTTTTCATATATCTTCCAGCCACTTACATTGTGTTGTGTTATACACTGGGCCTGAGTTTTGGTGCAGTCTCCCCCAATAAAAAGGGAGATTTAAATTGTCACAAAGTGGATATACGTCAGTTCTGTTAGTTTGTCGTATATCAGCCAGCCACGTTCTGCCACTTACATTCTGTTGTGTTATACACTGGGCCTGAGTTTTGGTGCAGTCTCCCCCCAAAAAAAGGGAGATTCAAATTGTCACAAAGTGGATATACGTCAGTTCTGTTAGTTTGTCGTATATCGGCCAGCCATGTTCTGCCACTTACATTGTGTTGTGTTATACACTGGGCCTGTGTTTTGATGCAGTCTCCCCCCCAAAAAAAAGGGAGATTCAAGTTGTCAGAAAGTGGATATATGTCAGTTCTGTTAGTTTGTCGTATATCAGCCAGCCACGTTCTGCCACTTACATTGTGTTGTATTATACACTGGGCCTGAGTTTTGGTGCAGTCTCCACCCAAAAAAAGGGAGATTCAAATTGTCACAAAGTGGATATATGTCAGTTCTGTTAGTTTGTCGTATATCAGCCAGCCACGTTCTGCCACTTACATTGTGTTGTGTTATACACTGGGCCTGAGTTTTGGTGCAGTCTCCCCCCCAAAAAAGGGAGATTCAAATTGTCACAAAGTGGATATACATCAGTTCTGTTAGTTTGTCGTATATCAGCCAGCCATGTTCTGCCACTTATCTTGTGTTGTGTTATACACTGGGCCTGAGTTTTGGTGCAGTCTCCCCCAAAAAAGGGAGATTTAAATTCTCAACAAGTCTATATACACCTTCTACCTTGTTTTACAGAACCATATAACGGTTGTTATTTTGGTTAGATTTTCCCAAAAATGAGGAAGTCTGGTGGAAGAGGCCATGGGCGGTCGTTGCCAGCTGTTACTGATGGTGGTGGAGCATCTGGTGGTAGAGGGTAAAGCAAAATAGCACCTAAGGCTGGAGGTGTTGAGCCAGCATCATCGTCTGGCTACACAAGGCCTCGAAGGCTCCCTTATCTTGAAGTAGGAAAACCGCTTTTAAAGCTGGAGCAGCAGGAAAAAGTTTTGGCTTTCCTTGCTGACTCAGCCTCTAGCTCTTTCGCCTCCTCTTCATAAAGTTCAAAATATAAAAGCAGCGAGCCGTCAGTGCATGCTCCTGGTCAGGAACAAGACGTTTCCTTGTGTCCTTCACCCAAACCAAAAGTGGAGGATGCGTCAGGCCACACTACAGATTACTCCATGGTGCTCTTTACACATACCGTGCCTGGGTTAGAAAGGGAAATTGTTAACTGCCCATTACAAGATGAATCGGACATGGAGTGCACTGATGCACAGCCACAACTAGATTATTATGCTGTTCCATTGACTCAGATCACTACATTGCCTTTGCAGTGTACTCTACTCAGGCAGAATCTGACCCTGATGAGACTATGGTGCCCCGTCCCGAATGCTAAAGCACCTTACACGGTGACACAGAGGAAGGTGCACATGACATTGAAGAGGAGATGATAGATGACCCAGTTGTTGACCCAGATTGGCAGCTATTGGGGGAAGAGGGTGCCGCTGCCAGTAGCTCAGAAGCGGAGGAGGATGATCCGCAGTAGCCATCTACATCGCAACAGCTTTCATCTGGCAGGCCCGTATCTGGCCAAAAACGTTTGTCAAAAACAAAAACAGTTTTAGGACAGCGTGGCCATCCGGTGAAAGTAGCACAGTGTGCAATGCTGAAAAGGTATTCCATAGTAAGAAGAGTGTAGTGTGACAATTTTTTTACCAAGATCCGAATGATCAGTCAAAAGTTATCAGTAAGAAATGCTCAAAGACCTTTAGCAGAGGGAAGAATCTTCAAACTTTAAATACAACGTGCATGCGTAGACATTTAACCAGCATGCACTTGCAAGCCTGGACTAACTACAAAACATCACGTACCGTTGGTGCACCTGCTCAGAATGAAGGTAGTCAGCAACGCTACATTGCTTCCCTCACTGTAAGCCCACCGGTTAGGACACCACCAGCATCAAATGTGGAGGTATCGTCGCAAGGCCAAAGCAGTCAGGGAATCACAAGGTTTTTGGTAGGAAAAACTGTATGTGGGCCAACATCAAGAATACCATCACCAACCCTCTCTCAATCTGCCATGTCCACCACCACCACCACTGCTAGTTCCACCATATGCAGCGCTCCAGTCCAGCTCACCCTACAAGAGACTCTCGTTAGGAAAAGAAAGCACTCATCCTCTCATCTGCATACACAGGGTTTGAACTCCCACATTGCTACACTAATCTCGTTAGAGATGATGCCCTACCGGTTGGTTGAAAGCAAAGCTTTCAAAGCCCTGATGGCCTACACAGTACCACGCTATGACCTACCCAGTCGGCACTTCTTTGCGAGAAAAGCCATCCCAGCCCTCCACCAGCATGTAAAAGACAACATTGTCCATGCACTGAGGTCATGGTTGGGCAGTGTACATCTTGAGGCAGGCAAGGTAGTCAGTGATAACGGAAGGAATTTTATGGCTGCCATAGCCCTTTCAGAACTGAAACACATACCTTGCCTGGCTCACATCTTGAACCTTGTGGTGCAGTGCTTCCTGAAAAATTATCCGGGGTTACCAGCCCTGCTCCTGAAGGTGCGAAGACTTTGCTCGCACATCCGCCGGTCGCCCGTACACTCCAGCCGAATGCTGAACCATCAGCGATCGCTGAATCTTCCCCACCACCGCCTAATAATCCATGTTGCAACAAGGTGGAACTCCACACTGCACATGCTTCCGAGGCTGTGTGAACAGAGGCATGCTGTAATTTATTTGTGGGAGGATACACATACACAGGCAGGCACTTGGATGGCAGACATGGAGTTGTCTGGTGTGCAGTGGTCGAAGCTACAAGACCTCTGTCAAGTCCTTCATTGTTTTGAGGAATGCACACGACTGGTAAGTGCAGATGACACCATCATAAGCATGAGCATCCCACTAATGCGTCTGCTGATGCAAAGTTTGACGCACATTAAGGAGCAGGCGTCTGCAGCCGAGGAGGAGGGAAGCCTTGATGACAGTCAGCCATTGTTTGCTCAGGGAACTCTCCTGGACGAGGTGGTGGACAAAGAGGAGGAGGAGGATGATGGGGATGAATATTTATGGGAGGAGGATGCTTCTCAGGGGGCAATAGAAACTGGTGGCGTTGCGAGGTTAGGTACAGGGTTTTTGCGGGACACAAGTGATGTTGATTTGCAAGAAAGTGCTGCTCAACCCAGAATAAGCAGTAAATTGACACCTGGAACATTGGCCCACATGGCTGAGTATGCCTTGCGTATCCTAAAAAGGGACCCCCGCATTATCAAAATGATGACCGATGACGATTACTGGTTGGCCTGCCTCCTGGATCCATGATATAAAGGAAAATTACAAAATATCATGCCACATGAGAACCTTGTGCAAATATTGGCTACCAAACAAGCACTTCTTGTAGACCGTTTGGTTCAGGCATTCCCAGCACACAGCGGCGGTGATGGTTCTCACACGAGCCATAGGGGGCAACATGGCAGAGGTGTTAGAGGTGCACAAATCCAAAGTGGCGTTGGACAGAGGGGTTTTATGACCAGGTTGTGGAGTGATTTTGCAATGACCGCTGTCACGACAGGTACTGCTGCATTGATTCAAAGTGACAATAGACAGCATTTTTCCAGTATGGTTACAAACTACTTTTCCTCCCTCGTCGATGTTCTCCCTCACAGGTCATTCCCCTTTGATTACTGGGCATCTAAAATAGACACCTGGCCTGAATTGGCAGAATATGCATTAAAGGAGCTCGCTTGCCCTGCTGCTAGTGTGCTATCCGAAAGAGTCTTCAGTGCTGCTGGTTCAATACTGACCAAAAAAAGGACACGTCTGGCTACCCGAAATGTCGATGATCTAACCTTCATTAAAATGAACCAATCATGGATTTCAAATTATTTAGCCCCACCTTCCCCTGCTGACATGTAGCTTGCCTGTTTGGCAGACATTTAGCCCACTTTATTATTTGGCCAACTAACTGTGTCTGCCACTCCTTACAGTTGTCCTCCGCTGAACAAAGCAATGCCGCCTGTTTAGTCCTGTTACCAATTTTGAACTGCATTAAGCCCACTTTATTATTTGGGCCTACTAACTGTGTCTGCCACTCCTTACAGTTGTCCTCCGCTGAACAAAGCAATGCCGCCTGTTTAGTCCTGTTACCAATTTTGAACTGCATTTAGCCCACTTTATTATTTGGGCCTACTAACTGTGTCTGCCACTCCTTACAGTTGTCCTCCGCTGAACAAAGCAATGCTGCCCGTTTAGTCCTGTTACCAATTTTAAACTGCATTTAGCCCACTTTATTATTTGGGCCTACTAACTGTGCCTGCCACTCCTTACAGTTGTCCTCTGCTGAACAAAGCAATGCCGCCAGTTTAGTCCTGTTACCAATTTTGAACTGTATTTAGCCCACTTTTTTATTTGGGCCTACTAACTGTGTCTTCCACTCCTTACAGTTGTCCTCCGCTGAACAAAGCAATGCCGCCAGTTTAGTCCTGTTACCAATTTTGAACTGCATTTAGCCCACTTTTTTATTTGGGTCTACTAACTGTGTCTGCCACTCCTTACAATTGTCCTCCGCTGAACAAAGCAATGCCGCCCGTTTAGTCCTGTTACCAATTTTAAACTGCATTTAGCCCATTTTATTATTTGGGCCTACTAACTGTGTCTGCCACTCCTTACAGTTGTCCTCCGCTGAACAAAGCAATGCCGCCTGTTTAGTCCTGTTACCAATTTTGAACTGCGTTTAGCCTACTTACTTATTTGGGCCTACTAACTGTGTCAGCCGCTCATTACAGTTGTCCTCCACTGAACAAAGCAATGCCGCCTGTTTAGTCCTGTTACCAATTTTGAACTGCATTTAGCCTACTTACTTATTTGGGCCTACTAACTGTGTCAGCCGCTCATTACAGTTGTCCTCCACTGAACAAAGCAATGACGCCTGTTTAGTCCTGTTACCAATTTTTAACTGCATTTAGCCCACTTTATTATTTGGGCCTATATCTGTGTTTCCTTCTCATCCTGCCCATTGCCCAGCCACTGCTAGATGAGTCTGCTGGTACATTGACCCAGACCACTACATTCCCCTTGCACACTACACAGCCAGAATCTGACCCTGCTGAAAGTCAGGTTCCCCTTCCCGCATACTATACCACCTTACACAGGGACAAGGAGGAAGGTGCAGATGAAAGTGCAGGTTCCTTCATCAGGTAGGGGCATACTCTTTGGCAACGTCACTGGCACAGGGCCCCTCATAGTACGCAAAAGTGTCTCTGCTGGTGGGAGGTGCCACCTGCCATCAAACACACCGCTGTACTATGAGGGTCGATCTGCCAGTGCCAATGCCAACGAGTGGGCCCCCCTGCTTGCTCAGGATCACAGCACTTGCAAAGTTGAAATACTTACTTCTAGGGTTGAGCGAAAAGAATCGGACAGTTTCAAAAATCGCCGACTTTCGGCAAAGTCGGGTTTCGTGAAACCCGACCCGATCCCAGTGCAGGATTCGGCCATGCTGTCGGCGATCTTCGCGCCAAAGTCGCTTTTCATATGACGCTTTCACTGCAATTTTTCAGCCAATGAAGGAGGACGCAGAGTGTGGGTGGCGTGATGACATAGGTCTCGGTCCCCACCATCTTAGAGAAGGGCTTGACAGTGATTGGCTTGCTTTCTGCTGCTTCACAGGGGCTATTAAAGGGGCGTGCACGCTGACCGCCATCTTACTTCTGCCGATCTGAGCATAGGGAGAGGTTGCTGCAGCTTCGTCAGAAGCAGGGATATTGTTAGGGAGGAAATATTAACCCCCAAACTGCTTGTGCTGTAGCGATTTCCACTGTCCAACACCACCTTTTCTTTGCAGGGACAGTGGAGGCTAGATTTCTGTGCATCAGCTCTGTAGCTTATAAGGCTCCCTGATAGCTGCAGTGCTGTTTGTACGCCGCTGTGCAAACCAACTGCTCTTTTAAAAGCAAAAGTCCTGTTGCTCCTTTCTGCAGTTATCTTGTTTATTTGTCCACACTTTTGTGAGCAGCAGTCCTTTTTATTGCTGGCTGCCATACTTGTCCTGAGATCATTGTAGGGAGATTTTTATTGTAGTACAGTCCCTTTTTTTAATATATTTCCAGCCACTTTCTGCCACTGAAACTGTGTAGTGTAATACAGTGGGCCTGAATTTTGCAGCAGTCTCCCACACATAAAAAGGGAGATTAATATTGCCACTAAGTGCATCTGCGTCAGTTCTGTTTGGCGTATATCTGCCAGACACTTTCTGCCACTTATACTGTGTAGTGTTATACAGTGGGTCTGTTTGTTTTTTGCTGCAGTGTCCCACACATAAAAAGGAGATTTATATTGCCACTAAGTGCATCTGTGTCTGTTCTGTTTGGCATATATCTGCCAGCCACTTTCTGCCACTTATACTGTGTAGTGTAATACAGTGGGCCTGTTTTTTTTTTGCTGCAGTGTCCCACACATAAAAAGGGAGATTTATATTGCCACTAAGTGCATCTGTGTCAGTCCTGTTTGTGGTATATCTGCCAGCCACTTTCTGCCACTTATACTGTGTAGTGTAATACAGTGGGCCTGTTTTTTTTTGCTGCAGTCTCCTACACATAAAAAGGGAGATTTATATTGCCACTAAGTACATCTGCGTCCGTTCTGTTTTGCGTATATCTGCCAGCCACTTTCTGCCACTGAAACTGTGTAGTGTAATACAGTGGGCCTGTTTTTTTTTGCTGCAGTGTCCCACACATAAAAAGGGAGATTTATATTGCTGGCTGCCATACTTGTACTGAGATCATTGTAGGGAGATTGTTATTGTAGTACAGTCCCTTTTTTTATATATATTTCCAGCCACTTTCTGCCACTTATACTGCGTAGTGTAATACAGTGGGACTGAATTTTGCAGCAGTCTCCCACACATAAAAAGGGAGATTAACATTGCCACTAAGTGAATCTGCGTCAGTTCTGTTAGGCGTATATCTGCCATCCACTTTCTGCCACTTATACTGTGTAGTGTAATACAGTGGGCCTGAATTTAGCCTCAGTGTCCCACACATAAAAAGGGAGATTTATATTGCCACTAAGTGCATCTGCGGCAGTTCTGTTTGGCGTATATCTGCCAGCCACTTTCTGCCACTGAAACTGTTTAGTGTAATACAGTGGGCCTGTTTGTTTTTTTTGCTGAAGTGTCCCTTACATAAAAAGGGAGATTTATATTGCCACTAAATGCATCTGCATCAGTTCTGTTTGGCGTATATCTGCCAGCCCCTTTCTGCCACATACACTGTGTAGAAAACAACCGATACAGAAAAATGGTGCAATGAATCCATGTAATGAAAAAGTATAAACTTTATTAAATAGATAATAAATATAACAAAGGAAATTGACAGTGAGAGATAAAACAGCCAATGGCCACCATGGACCGCAGGGAGACACGAACAATGCTCCTCATACAACTTAGTGCAACATATATAGAGACAAAAAGTACCCAATATATATCCAAAACCAGTATATGGGAATGGAATCTACTACGCCATCTGAGTAAAAGGATGTTAGTATAAATATACATGTGCAGCGTGTAGATGCATAGCCAGTATGCAGGGGAACATACCCAAGTTGTAATAGAGGAGAGGGAACGGCTCCTGCCCACCCCGACGCGCGTTTCGGAGGTCCTTCTTCAGGGGGCATGCCATGACATACAGGAACTTGTTTAAATAGTAGCCGCTGAGATAAGTGAGCCAATAGTGTATGCACTACACTAACGATAAACGCCGCACAACGCTGGGAAACACGGGCCCATATAAACCAGCGTGAGACAGCGTACCGGAAGTGAGGCGGGACAAGCGTGCGCTATACCGAAAGTGGCCCTGCGACCATCTTGAAACAGGGCAAATTGCCAGAAATCCATTGAATGCAATATAGCGAAGCGCCACAAATGTCCAAGACATGGTCAAGGTATGGGAAACAATTGAATAAACCTACCCAAGGCAGGGATAATGTATAGATGGAACAAAGAAGATCAAAACACATAGGATGCAGCTACCATAAAGTATACAGTCCTAAACATATAATATACAATACATAGCACATCCATATACATATCCATAACTTACATGTCATAATCTAATGATAAAACACAGCGATCGTATATAATGATACAAGTACAGCGGCTACATTCAAATACCCACAAAACATTAACAAAATACCACAAAAAACGTAAACACAATAAAGGAAAATAAAGGAAAATAAATACAAAGAAAAGAAGACAAGAGGAGAAAAGCCAAAATGAAAATACAAAAAAACAATAAACAAATCATCATCTACACATACATAATAGCCATACAAAATATGCATAATAGCAATAAAGTATATCCAAATGATGTTGCTCTTGGCTCACTCAGATGTGATGGATAGCAGGTACAGCCAATTTATGAATGTCATAGCAAAACGATGGTCTGAAACTAAAAATAGAAAATATAATAAATAAAATACACAAGACTAAAAAATGAATAAAACTAAGTCCAGGTGGTAGAGGACAGTCAATATTGCCCAGCAGCACTCAGACTATTGGAATGCAGCAAAGGAGAGACACTCATTAAGGCCATGAGGATGGACCGTATTTAATTGCCAAATCCATCTCGCCTCCAGCCTACTCAGTTTTTTCGTTAATTCGCCACCACGTATATTTATATTTATGATGTCTATCCCCCGCACCTTCAAGAGCGTGTCGTCACAATTGTGAAACCTCTTGAAGTGGCGGGGGATCGTCTTGAGCGAGGCTGCGTCCTCGTGACCGGCTGCCACCTGAATGCCCAGGACATGCTCGCGAATGCGAACCTTTAACTGGCGTGTGGTGAGCCCAACGTAAATTAGGCCACACGGACATGTGGCATGATACACCACATATCTAGTTGTACATGTGATGTGGTGCCTGATCTTAAAAGACTGGGTCCCATCAAAATTAGAAAACGTGTCACTGCGCACAATGTTTGGACAGGCGACACACCTGCCACAAGGAACACAGCCCACTCTTCTGGGAAAGACATCAAGAAATGTAGGTTTCTTATAATTAGTATAGTGGCTGGAGACGAGATGATCCCTCAAATTTTTCCCCCTTCTATATGCAATAGAGGGCTTACTCGGGATAACTTTGGACAAAATAGGGTCGACAGACAAAATTGGCCAAGCATTTAGTAAAGCGGCACGAACCCTATCCGATTGGGAGTTATAGGTAGTAATGAATCTAGTGACTTGTCCACTGGAGGATCTTGACTGAGAACGATTGTATAGAAGATCCGGGCGAGAAGAATGTTTAGCCCTAAGATATGCACGTTTGATCATCCGACGACTATATCCCCTAGAAAGAAAGCGTTCCTTCAGCTCCTCCGCCCTATGCTCAAAATCAGTATCCGAGGAGCATATTCTACGGATACGGAGGAACTGACCAGTGGGGACTGATTCAATCATATGTCGTGGATGACCAGACGTAGCATAGAGCAATGAGTTGGTAGCCGTAGCCTTTCTAAAGATGTCAGTATGTAGAATACCCGAGGGGTCCCTTTTTATAGTAACATCCAAAAAATCCAACACCGACTCACTATAGCAAAATGTGAGATGGATGTTGCGATCATTGCTGTTCAAAGTCGTAATAAGTTGCGCAAGGTCGACAGGAGTGCCCTGCCAGATGAAGAAGATATCGTCAATGTAGCGTGTCCATAATGGGACACGCTCCATAGACCCCAATTCATCCGACAGGAAGAGGTCCCTCTCCCACAACCCCAGGAAGAGGCCCGCATAGGACGGCGCGAAGGCCGCCCCCATAGCGGTCCCCTGGAGCTGTAGGTAGAAGCACCCCTTAAAGACAAAAAAATTGTGGGTGAGGGTGAACTCCAATAGTTCCAGCAGAAGAGTACGGATCCCTGTGGATAGAGATGAGGACGCGAGGAAGAACCTCACCGCCTCCAATCCATCTTTGTGTCGAATGTTGGTTTTCCTTTATTGTTTTTACGTTTTTTGTGGTATTTTGTTAATGTTTTGTGGGTATTTGAATGTAGCCGCTGTACTTGTATCATTATATACGATCGCTGTGTTTTATCATTAGATTATGACATGTAAGTTATGGATATGTATATGGATGTGCTATATATTGTATATTATATGTTTAGGACTGTATACTTTATGGTAGCTGCATCCTATGTGTTTTGATCTTCTTTGTTCCATCTATACATTATCCCTGCCTTGGGTAGGTTTATTCAATTGTTTCCCATACCTTGACCATGTCTTGGACATTTGTGGCGCTTCGCTATATTGCATTCAATGGATTTCTGGCAATTTGCCCTGTTTCAAGATGGTCGCAGGGCCACTTCCGGTATAGCGCACGCTTGTCCCGCCTCACTTCCGGTACGCTGTCTCACGCTGGTTTACATGGGCCCGTGTTTCCCAGCGTTGTGCGGCGTTTATCGTTAGTGTAGTGCATACACTATTGGCTCACTTATCTCAGCGGCTACTATTTAAACAAGTTCCTGTATGTCATGGCACGCCCCCTGAAGAAGGACCTCCGAAACGCGCGTCGGGGTGGGCAGAAGCCGTTCCCTCTCCTCTATTACAACTTGGGTATGTTCCCCTGCATACTGGCTATGCATCTACACGCTGCACATGTATATTTATACTAACATCCTTTTACTCAGATGGCGTAGTAGATTCCATTCCCATATACTGGTTTTGGATATATATTGGGTACTTTTTGTCTCTATATATGTTGCACTAAGTTGTATGAGGAGCGTTGTTCGTGTCTCCCTGCGGTCCATGGTGGCCATTGGCTGTTTTATCCCTCGCTGTCAATTTCCTTTGTTATATTTATTATCTATTTAATAAAGTTTATACTTTTTCATTACATGGATTCATTGCACCATTTTTCTGTATCGGTTATTTTATGCTGTCTCAGCATTGGTGTTTTCTTTCTACATCCATAGTAGCAGGTTCCTATATATTTTTCTACCTGTTTATTATCACCATGGTTATATGGTTACAACAATTTTGCCTGCTTTGTATTCCTTGTGTTTATATATTATCTTCTGTGTTATGCACAGGTCTTTGGGTCTACAATATGGACTTTCGAGCCAAAGAAAAAGCGTGGCTCTTTGAAGCTGACAAGGTTTTTGGCAGTGGTGTGGCTGTTGCCCAGCAGCCGATTGATAGGACATGGGATGACAAATTTCTGAATATTAATAACATGATTATTAAACGATCACGCCTATGGTGGAATCGTCAGTTCTTGGAGAGATACAAGAAGAATGGAATGATCCCTAGAGGGCTAAGAGTGAGGGTGATACCATCATATCCCATTGAGGATCAGACATTTATTGATTAATGGGAGGAGTCGTGTAATAAATGTTCCGACACTCTGATGCAGCTGCTAGTTGATTTAAATATGACTAAGATAAATGCATTAGATGAATTGATAGATACTGCGCAGGCTGAAATACGTTCTGATTGTCCATCAGATAAATTACATAAATTTGAACTCGAACTTGATAAATCTATGGACGTGATTATTAAAAAGATTCAGGACACACAGATGATTAAATTTAATAGGGACACTAGGGACTACCAGTCCAGGAAAGTATACCTTTGGAGAAAACAGAATATTACTAGCCTGCATAAAAGTACCTCTAATCTATCCCTGGCATCTACTAGCGGACGTTCAGATGTGTCGGACATTTCTATGTCCACTGTTGGATCTGGCGAGAACACTAGACTTCGGGACCATTCGTACCATCCGTATAGGAGGAATGCCGCCCCCTCCACATCATACAGAGATAAAAAGGTGATTAATCTAAGCAATGTGATTCTTTCTGATGTTGATTTGTGTCTACTCGGGAGGGGTCTCTCTTTTGTACCTACATCCAGTTTTGATCTTTTTTCCACCATTGCTGATTTGCACATTTTTGCAAGATCATTGCTGTTTAAAAGATACTTTCATAACAAAACTTTAAATTCCCCTTTCCCCACAGAGGAAGAACAGGAGGCCCTTAGAATTCTAGAGGAGCTGGCCATGGAGCACGATGGTGAAGGAGGTAAGATTCCTCCTTCGATCCTCCCGCGTTCCAAGAAATTCCCCCCACTATCATCTTGTGCCAATATTGAGCTGTTTGTCCAGGTGGTGATGGCGGAGTTGTATAAAATCCCTAAATTTGTGATGCGGGATAATCTATCCAAAGTGGAGAGGAGTAGGTTGAGATATTTACAGGAATTACCCGAGGTCATCTTAAAGCCGGCTGTGAAGGGGGGTAACGTCGTCCTCTGGCCAACGAAGATGTATGAGAGGGAGGCATTCCGCCAATTGAATAACACCACATGTTACAGGAAACTAACCTATAACCCCCTCTCAGCATATTCAGCCCAACTTGATACCATCATTAAACGGGCTCTAGAGGATGGCATTATCTCCAAGGAGTTAGCATCGGCTTTGTGGGTTACTGAACCAACTATCTCAACATTATACCTACTCCCTAAAATTCACAAAAATTCCTCCACGCCACCTGGCAGACCTATAATTTCTGGCAGGGGGAATTTCTTGGAGCACGTGAATAAATGGATTGATTTTTATCTCCAACCTTTGGTCTCGGGCCTCCCCTCCTTCCTCAGGGACACTGGGGATCTACTGCGCAGGGTCGACGGACTGTATCTTGAGGGTGACTCTCTAATGGTTTCAGCGGATGTCGAGTCCCTGTATACCAACATTCGACACAAGGATGGATTGGAGGCGGTGAGGTTCTTCCTCGCGTCCTCATCTCTATCCACAGGGATCCGTACTCTTCTGCTGGAACTATTGGAGTTCACCCTCACCCACAATTTTTTTGTCTTTAAGGGGTGCTTCTACCTACAGCTCCAGGGGACCGCTATGGGGGCGGCCTTCGCGCCGTCCTATGCGGGCCTCTTCCTGGGGTTGTGGGAGAGGGACCTCTTCCTGTCGGATGAATTGGGGTCTATGGAGCGTGTCCCATTATGGACACGCTACATTGACGATATCTTCTTCATCTGGCAGGGCACTCCTGTCGACCTTGCGCAACTTATTACGACTTTGAACAGCAATGATCGCAACATCCATCTCACATTTTGCTATAGTGAGTTGGTGTTGGATTTTTTGGATGTTACTATAAAAAGGGACCCCTCGGGTATTCTACATACTGACATCTTTAGAAAGGCTACGGCTACCAACTCATTGCTCTATGCTACGTCTGGTCATCCACGACATATGATTGAATCAGTCCCCACTGGTCAGTTCCTCCGCATCCGTAGAATATGCTCCTCGGATACTGATTTTGAGCATAGGGCGGAGGAGCTGAAGGAACGCTTTCTTTCTAGGGGATATAGTCGTCGGATGATCAAACGTGCATATCTTAGGGCTAAACATTCTTCTCGCCCGGATCTTCTATACAATCGTTCTCAGTCAAGATCCTCCAGTGGACAAGTCACTAGATTCATTACTACCTATAACTCCCAATCGGATAGGGTTCGAGCCGCTTTACTAAATGCTTGGCCAATTTTGTCTGTCGACCCTATTTTGTCCAAAGTTATCCTGAGTAAGCCCTCTATTGCATATAGAAGGGGGAAAAATTTGAGGGATCATCTCGTCTCCAGCCACTATACTAATTATCAGAAACCTACATTTCTTGATGTCTTTCCCAGAAGAGTGGGCTGTGTTCCTTGTGGCAGGTGTGTCGCCTGTCCAAACATTGTGCGCAGTGACACGTTTTCTAATTTTGATGGGACCCAGTCTTTTAAGATCAGGCACCACATCACATGTACAACTAGATATGTGGTGTATCATGCCACATGTCCATGTGGCCTAATTTACGTTGGGCTCACCACACACCAGTTAAAGGTTCACATTCGCGAGCATGTCCTGGGCATTCAGGCGGCAGCCGGTCACGAGGACGCAGCCTCGCTCAAGACGATCCCCCGCCACTTCAAGAGGTTTCACAATTGTGACGACACGCTCTTGAAGGTGCGGGGGATAGACATCATAAATATAAATATACGTGGTGGCGAATTAACGAAAAAACTGAGTAGGCTGGAGGCGAGATGGATTTGGCAATTAAATACGGTCCATCCTCATGGCCTTACTGAGTGTCTCTCCTTTGCTGCATTCCAATAGTCTGAGTGCTGCTGGGCAATATTGACTGTCCTCTACCACCTGGACTTAGTTTTATTCATTTTTTAGTCTTGTGTATTTTATTTATTATATTTTCTATATTTAGTTTCAGACCATCGTTTTGCTATGACATTCATAAATTGGCTGTACCTGCTATCCATCACATCTGAGTGAGCCAAGAGGAACATCATTTGGATATACTTTATTGCTATTATGCATATTTTGTATGGCTATTATGTATGTGTAGATGATGATTTGTTTATTGTTTTTTTGTATTTTCATTTTGGCTTTTCTCCTCTTGTCTTCTTTTCTTTGTATTTATTTTCCTTTATTTTCCTTTATTGTGTTTACGTTTTTTGTGGTATTTTGTTAATGTTTTGTGGGTATTTGAATGTAGCCGCTGTACTTGTATCATTATATACGATCGCTGTGTTTTATCATTAGATTATGACATGTAAGTTATGGATATGTATATGGATGTGCTATATATTGTATATTATATGTTTAGGACTGTATACTTTATGGTAGCTGCATCCTATGTGTTTTGATCTTCTTTGTTCCATCTATACATTATCCCTGCCTTGGGTAGGTTTATTCAATTGTTTCCCATACCTTGACCATGTCTTGGACATTTGTGGCGCTTCGCTATATTGCATTCAATGGATTTCTGGCAATTTGCCCTGTTTCAAGATGGTCGCAGGGCCACTTTCGGTATAGCGCATGCTTGTCCCGCCTCACTTCCGGTATGCTGTCTCACGCTGGTTTACATGGGCCCGTGTTTCCGAGCGTTGTGCGGCGTTTATCGTTAGTGTAGTGCATACACTATTGGCTCACTTATCTCAGCGGCTACTATTTAAACAAGTTCCTGTATGTCATGGCACGCCCCCTGAAGAAGGACCTCCGAAACGCGCGTCGGGGTGGGCAGGAGCCGTTCCCTCTCCTCTATTACAACTTGGGTATGTTCCCCTGCATACTGGCTATGCATCTACACGCTGCACATGTATATTTATACTAACATCCTTTTACTCAGATGGCGTAGTAGATTCCATTCCCATATACTGGTTTTGGATATACACTCACTGGCCACTTTATTAGGTACACCTGTCCAACTTCTTGTTAACACCTAATTTCTAATCAGCCAATCACATGGCGGCAACTCAGTGCATTTAGGCATGTAGACATGGTCAAGACAATCTCCTGCAGTTCAAACCGAGCATCAGTATGGGGAAGAAAGGTGATTTGAGTGCCTTTGAACGTGGCATGGTTGTTGGTGCCAGAAGGGCTGGTCTGAGTATTTCAGAAACTGCTGATCTACTGGGATTTTCACGCACAACCATCTCTAGGGTTTACAGAGAATGGTCCGAAAAAGAAAAAAAATCCAGTGAGCGGCAGTTCTGTGGGCGGAAATGCCTTGTTGATGCCAGAGGTCAGAGGAGAATGGGCAGACTGGTTCGAGCTGATAGAAAGGCAACATTGACTCAAATCGCCACTAGTGTTGAGCATTCCGATGCTGCAAGTATCGGGTATCGGCCGATACTTGCTGTATCGGAATTTCCGATACCGAGATCCGATATTTTTGTAATATCGGATATCGGTATCGAAACAACATTAATGTAAAAAGGTGTAAAAGAAAGAATTAAAATAAAAAAAATCGCTATACTCACCTGTCCGACGCAGCCGGGACCTCGGCGATTGTAAGCGGCAGCGTTGTTTCTTTAAAATTCGCGCTTTTACTTGCTTACGTGAATTCCCGGCTTCTGATTGGTCAGGGCGGCCATGTTGCCGGGACTCGGACCAATCACAGCAAGCCGTGACGAAATTACGTCACGGCTTGCTGTGATTGGTCCGCGTCCCGGCAACATGGCCGCCATTAACCAATCACAAGCCGTGACGTCACGGGAGGCTGGACACGCGCTTATTTTGAAAAGCGCGCGTGTCCAGCCTCCCGTGACGTCACGGCTTGTGATTGGTCACGGCGCCATATTGCCGGGATGCGGACCAATCACAGCAAGCCGTGACGAAATTACGTCACGGCTTGCTGTGATTGGTCCGCGTCCCAGGAACATGGCCGCCATTAACCAATCACAAGCCGTGACGTCACGGGAGGCTGGACACGCGCTTATTTTGAAAAGCGCGCGTGTCCAGCCTCCCGTGACGTCACGGCTTGTGATTGGTCACGGCGCCATATTGCCGGGATGCGGACCAATCACAGCAAGCCGTGACGAAATTACGTCACGGCTTGCTGTGATTGGTCCGCGTCCCAGGAACATGGCCGCCATTAACCAATCACAAGCCGTGACGTCACGGGAGGCTGGACACGCGCTTATTTTGAAAAGCGCGCGTGTCCAGCCTCCCGTGACGTCACGGCTTGTGATTGGTCACGGCGCCATATTGCCGGGACGCGGACCAATCACAGCAAGCCGTGACGTAATTTCGTCACGGCTTGCTGTGATTGGTCCGAGTCCCGGCAACATGGCCGCCCTGACCAATCAGAAGCCGGGAATTCACGTAAGCAAGTAAAAGCGCGAATTTTAAAGAAACAACGCTGCCGCTTACAATCGCCGAGGTCCCGGCTGCGTCGGACAGGTGAGTATAGCGATATTTTTTATTTTAATTCTTTATTTTACACATTTATATGGTTCCCAGGGCCTGAAGGAGAGTTTCCTCTCCTTCAGACCCTGGGAACCATCAGGAATACCGTCCGATACCTGAGTCCCATTGACTTGTATTGGTATCGGGTATCGGTATCGGATTGGATCCGATATTTTGCCGGTATCGGCCGATACTTTCCGATACCGATACTTTCAAGTATCGGACGGTATCGCTCAACACTAATCGCCACCCGTTACAACCAAGGTAGGCCTAAGAGCATCTCTGAACGCACAGTGCGTCGAACTTTGAGGCAGATGGGCTACAGCAGCAGAAGACCACACCGGGTACCACTCCTTTCAGCTAAGAACAGGAAACTGAGGCTACAATTTGTACAAGCTCATCGAAATTGGACAGTAGAAGATTGGAAAAACGTTGCTTGCTCTGATGAGTCTCGATTTCTGCTGCGACATTCGGATGGTAGGGTCAGAATTTGGCGTAAACAACATGAAAGCATGGATCCATCCTGCCTTGTATGGAGCATCTTTGGGATGTGCAGCCGACAAATCTGCGGCAACTGTGTGATGCCATCATGTCAATATGGACCAAAATCTCTGAGGAATGCTTCCAGCACCTTGTTGAATCTATGCCACGAAGAATTGAGGCAGTTCTGAAGGCAAAAGGGGTCCAACCCGATACTAGCATGGTGTACCTAATAAAGTGGCCGGTGAGTGTATATTGGGTACTTTTTGTCTCTATATATGTTGCACTAAGTTTATGAGGAGCGTTGTTCGTGTCTCCCTGCGGTCCATGGTGGCCATTGGCTGTTTTATCCCTCGCTGTCAATTTCCTTTGTTATATTTATTATCTATTTAATAAAGTTTATACTTTTTCATTACATGGATTCATTGCACCATTTTTCTGTATCGGTTGTTTTCTGCTGTCTCAGCATTGGTGTTTTCTTTCTACATCCATAGTAGCAGGTTCCTATATATATATTTTTATACCTGTTTATTATCACCATGGTTATATGGTTACAACAATTTTGCCTGCTTTGTATTCCTTGTGTTCACATACACTGTGTAGTGTAATACAGTGGGCCTGATTTTTCCAGCAGTCTCCCACACATAAAAAGGGAGATTTATATTGCCACTAAGTGCAACTGCGTCAGTCCTGTTTGTGGTATATCTGCCAGCCACTTTCTGCCACGTACATTGTGTGGTGTAATACAGTGGGCCTGATTTTTCCAGCAGTCTCCCACATATAAAAAGGGAGATTTATATTGCCAATAAGTGCATCTGCGTCAGTCCTGTTTGTGGTATATCTGCCAGCCCCTTTCTGCCACGTACACTGTGTAGTGTAATACAGTGGGCCTGATTTTTTCAGCAGTGTCCCACACATATAGAAAGGGAGATTTAAATTCACAACAAGTTTACATACACCTTCTACTTTGTTTTACAGTACCATATAATGGTTGTTAGTTTGGTTACATTTTTCCAACAATGAGGAAGTCTGGTGGAAGAGGTTGTGGCCGTGGGCGGTCATTGCCAGCTGGTAATGATGGTGGTGGTGGAGCATCTGGTGGTAGTGGGAAAAGCAAAATAGCACCTAAGGCTCGAGTTGTTGAGCCAGCGTCATCGACTGGCTACACAAGGCCTCGAACACTCCCTTTTCTGGGGGTAGGAAAACCGCTTTTAAACCTGGAGCAGCAGGAAAAAGTTTTGGCTTTCCTTGCTGACTCAGCCTCTAGCTCTTTCGCCTCCTCTTCGGAAAGTTCAAAATTTAAAAGCAGCGAGACGTCAGTGGATGCTCCCGGTCAGGAACAAGTTGCTTCCTTGTGTCCTTCACCCAGAACAACAGTGAAGGATGCGTCAGGCGACACAACAGATTACTCCATGGAGCTCTTTACACATACCGTGCTTGGGTTAGAAAGGGAAATTGTCAACAGGCCATTACAAGATGAATCGGATATGGAGTGCACAGATGCACAGCCACAGCTAGATTATTATGCTGTTCCATTGACTCAGATCACAACATTGGCCTCGCAGTGTACTGAGCCAGAACCTAACCCTGATGAGACTATGGGGCCCCGTCCCGAACGCTATAGTACCTTACACAGTGACACAGAGGAAGGTGCACAGGACATTGAAGAGGAGGTGATAGATGACCCAGTTGTTAACCCCGATTGGCAGCCATTGGGGGAACAGGGTGCCGCTGGCAGTAGCTCTGAAGCGGAGGAGTATGAGCCGCAGCAGGCATCAACATTGCAACAGCTTTCATCTGGCAGGCCCGTATCTGGCCAAAACCGTGAGTCAAAACCAAAAACAGTTTTAGGACAGCTGTTGTGAAATTGGATTCTGGGCTCCCCCGGTGGCCACTTGTGGAATTGAACTTGTGTGCATCATCCCCTCTGTTCACCTGCTCCTATCAGGATGTGGGAGTCGCTATATAACCTTGCTCCTCTGTCAGTTTCTTGCCGGTCAACAATGTAATCAGAAGCCTTCTGTGCTTGTTCCTGCTACTAGACAACTCCCAGCTAAGTTGGACTTTTGTCCTTGTGTGTTTTTGCATTTTGTTCCTGTTCACAGCTGCTGTTTCGTTACTGTGTCTGGAAAGCTCTTGTGATCGGAAATTGCCACTCTGGTGTTATGAGTTAATGCTAGAGTCTTAAAGGAATTTCTGGATGGTGTTTTGATAGGGTTTTCTGCTGACCATGAAAGTGTCCTTTCTGTCTTCCTGCTATCTAGAAAGCGGACCTCGATTTTGCTAAACCTATTTTCATACTACGTTTGTCATTTCATCTAAAATCACCGCCAATATATGTGGGGGCCTCTGTCTGCCTTTTGGGAAAATTTCTCTAGAGGTGAGCCAGGACTGTCTTTTCCTCTGCTAGGATTAGGTAGTTCTCCGGCTGGCGCTGGGCATCTAGGGTTAAAAAACGTAGGCATGCTACCCGGCCACTTCTAGTTGTGCGGCAGGTTTAGTTCATGGTCAGTATAGTTTCCATCTTCCAAGAGCTAGTTCTCATATATGCTGGGCTATGTTCTCTCGCCATTGAGAATCATGACAGTTTGACCGGCCCAAAAAAGGGTTAAATTACTGGCTGAGAAAGGAGAGAAAAAAGAAGTCTGCTACAATTTTTTTTTTTTTTTTTTTTTTTCCTCTAGTTCTGAGTGTGCTCTTAATTGAATCACTTGCTAGTCTGCCTATACTGCAGCCTTCCTCTCTTTCTCTCCTTCTAATCCTTGAATGGCTCTGTGTTCACCTGTTTCAAATGGATCTTCAGAGTGTAGCTACAGGTTTGAATAATCTCGCCACAAAGGTACAAAATTTGCAAGATTTTGTTGTTCATGCACCTATGTCTGAGCCTAGAATTCCTTTGCCTGAATTCTTCTCGGGGAATAGATCTCACTTTCAAAATTTTAAAAATAATTGCAAATTGTTTTTGTCCCTGAAGTCTCACTCTGCCGGAGACCCTGCACAGCAGGTCAGGATTGTAATTTCCTTGCTCCGGGGCGACCCTCAAGACTGGGCTTTTGCATTGGCACCAGGGGATCCTGCGTTGCTCAATGTGGATGCGTTTTTTCTGGCCTTGGGGTTGCTTTATGAGGAACCTCATTTAGAGCTTCAGGCGGAAAAGGCCTTGATGTCCTTGTCTCAGGGGCAAGATGAAGCTGAAATATACTGCCAAAAATTCCGCAAATGGTCTGTGCTTACTCAGTGGAATGAGTGCGCCCTGGCGGCGATTTTCAGAGAAGGTCTCTCTGATGCCATTAAGGATGTTATGGTGGGGTTCCCTGTGCCTGCGAGTCTGAATGAGTCCATGACGATGGCTATTCAGATCGATAGGCGTCTGCGGGAGCGCAAACCTGTGCACCATTTGGCGGTGTCTACTGAGAAAACGCCAGAAAATATGCAATGTGATAGAATTCTGTCCAGAAGCGAGCGGCAGAATTTTAGACGAAAAAATGGGTTGTGCTTCTATTGTGGTGATTCAACTCATGTTATATCAGCATGCTTTAAGCGTACTAAGAAGCCTGACAAGTCTGTTTCAATTAGCACTTTACAGTCTAAGTTTATTCTATCTGTGACCCTGATTTGTTCTTTGTCATCTATTACCGCGGACGCCTATGTCGACTCTGGCGCTGCTTTGAGTCTTATGGATTGGTCCTTTGCCAAACGCTGTGGGTATGATTTGGAGCCACTGGAGGCTCCGATACCTCTGAAAGGGATTGACTCCACCCCATTGGCTAGTAATAAACCACAATACTGGACACAAGTGACTATGCGTGTTAATCCGGATCACCAGGAGGTTATTCGCTTTCTGGTGCTGTATAATCTACATGATGTTTTGGTGCTGGGATTGCCATGGCTGCAATCTCATAACCCAGTCCTCGACTGGAGAGCTATGTCTGTGTTAAGCTGGGGATGTAAAGGAACTCATGGGGACGTACCTTTGGTTTCCATTTCATCATCTATTCCCTCTGAGATTCCTGAATTCTTGTCTGACTTTCGTGACGTTTTTGAAGAACCCAAGGTTGGTTCACTACCTCCGCACCGGGAGTGCGATTGTGCCATAGACTTGATTCCGGGTAGTAAATACCCTAAGGGTCGTTTATTTAATCTGTCTGTGCCTGAACACGCTGCTATGCGAGAATATATAAAGGAGTCCTTGGAAAAGGGACATATTCGTCCTTCGTCATCTCCCTTAGGAGCCGGTTTTTTCTTTGTGTCTAAGAAAGACGGCTCTTTGAGGCCGTGTATTGATTATCGACTTTTGAATAAAATCACGGTTAAATATCAATATCCGTTACCACTGCTTACTGATTTGTTTGCTCGTATAAATGGGGCCAAGTCGTTCTCTAAGATTGATCTCCGTGGGGCGTATAATTTGGTGCGAATCAAGCAGGGGGATGAGTGGAAAACCGCATTTAATACGCCCGAGGGCCATTTTGAGTATTTGGTGATGCCTTTTGGTCTTTCAAATGCCCCTTCAGTCTTCCAGTCCTTTATGCATGACATTTTCCGCGATTATTTGGATAAATTTATGATTGTGTATCTGGATGATATTCTGATTTTTTCGGATGACTGGGACTCTCATGTCCAGCAGGTCAGGAGGGTTTTTCAGGTTTTGCGGTCTAATTCCTTGTGTGTGAAGGGTTCTAAGTGTGTTTTTGGGGTTCAAAAGATTTCGTTCTTGGGATACATTTTTTCCCCCTCTTCCATCGAGATGGATCCTGTCAAGGTTCAGGCTATTGGTGATTGGACGCAACCCTCTTCTCTTAAGAGTCTTCAGAAATTTTTGGGCTTTGCTAACTTTTATCGTCGATTTATTGCTGGTTTTTCTGATGTTGTAAAACCATTGACTGATTTGACTAAGAAGGGTGCTGATGTTGCTGATTGGTCCCCTGATGCTGTGGAGGCCTTTCGGGAGCTCAAGCGCCGCTTTTCTTCCGCCCCAGTGTTGCGTCAGCCTGATGTTGCTCTTCCTTTTCAGGTTGAGGTCGACGCTTCTGAAATCGGAGCTGGGGCGGTGTTGTCGCAGAGAAGTTCCGACTGCTCCGTGATGAGACCTTGTGCTTTTTTTTCCCGTAAATTTTAGCCCGCCGAGCGGAATTATGATATTGGGAATCGGGAGCTTTTGGCCATGAAGTGGGCTTTTGAGGAGTGGCGTCACTGGCTTGAGGGGGCCAGACATCAGGTGGTGGTATTGACTGACCACAAAAATTTAATTTACCTTGAGTCTGCCAGGCGCCTGAATCCTAGACAGGCGCGCTGGTCGTTGTTTTTCTCTCGGTTTAATTTTGTGGTGTCGTACCTACCGGGTTCTAAGAATGTTAAGGCGGATGCCCTTTCTAGGAGTTTTGAGCCTGACTCCCCTGGTAATTCTGAGCCCACAGGTATCCTTAAAGATGGAGTGATATTGTCTGCCGTTTCTCCAGACCTGCGGCGGGCCTTGCAGGAGTTTCAGGCGGATAGACCTGATCGTTGCCCACCTGGTAGACTGTTTGTTCCTGATGATTGGACCAGTAGAGTCATCTCTGAGGTTCATTCTTCTGCGTTGGCAGGTCATCCTGGAATCTTTGGTACCAGGGATTTGGTGGCAAGGTCCTTCTGGTGGCCTTCCCTGTCACGAGATGTGCGAGGCTTTGTGCAGTCTTGTGACGTTTGTGCTCGGGCCAAGCCTTGTTGTTCTCGGGCTAGTGGATTGTTGTTGCCCTTGCCTATCCCGAAGAGGCCTTGGACGCACATCTCGATGGATTTTATTTCGGATCTGCCTGTTTCTCAGAAGATGTCTGTCATCTGGGTGGTGTGTGACCGTTTCTCTAAGATGGTCCATCTGGTTCCCTTGCCTAAGTTGCCTTCTTCTTCCGAGTTGGTTCCTCTGTTTTTTCAAAATGTTGTTCGTTTGCATGGTATTCCTGAGAATATCGTTTCTGACAGAGGGACCCAATTCGTGTCTAGATTTTGGCGGGCATTCTGTGCTAGGATGGGCATAGATTTGTCTTTTTCGTCTGCTTTCCATCCTCAGACTAATGGCCAGACCGAGCGGACTAATCAGACCTTGGAGACATATTTGAGGTGTTTTGTGTCTGCGGATCAGGATGATTGGGTTGCTTTTTTGCCTTTGGCGGAGTTCGCCCTCAATAATCGGGCCAGCTCTGCCACCTTGGTGTCCCCGTTTTTCTGTAATTTGGGGTTTCATCCTCGATTTTCCTCCGGTCAAGTGGAATCTTCGGATTGTCCTGGAGTGGATGCTGTGGTGGAGAGGTTGCATCAGATTTGGGGGCAGGTGGTGGACAATTTGAAGTTGTCCCAGGAGAAGACTCAGCTTTTTGCCAACCGCCGTCGTCGTGTTGGTCCTCGGCTTTGTGTTGGGGACTTGGTGTGGTTGTCTTCTCGTTTTGTCCCTATGAGGGTTTCTTCTCCTAAGTTTAAGTCTCGGTTCATCGGCCCGTACAAGATATTGGAGATTCTTAACCCTGTGTCCTTCCGTTTGGACCTCCCTGCATCCTTTTCGATTCATAATGTTTTTCATCGGTCATTGTTGCGCAGGTATGAGGTACCGGTTGTGCCTTCCGTTGAGCCTCCTGCTCCGGTGTTGGTTGAGGGTGAGTTGGAGTACGTTGTGGAAAAGATCTTGGACTCTCGTGTTTCCAGACGGAGACTCCAGTATCTGGTCAAATGGAAGGGATACGGTCAGGAGGATAATTCTTGGGTCACTGCCTCTGATGTTCATGCCTCCGATCTTGTCCGTGCCTTTCATAGGGCTCATCCTGATCGCCCTGGTGGTTCTGGTGAGGGTTCGGTGCCCCCTCCTTGAGGGGGGGGTACTGTTGTGAAATTGGATTCTGGGCTCCCCCGGTGGCCACTTGTGGAATTGAACTTGTGTGCATCATCCCCTCTGTTCACCTGCTCCTATCAGGATGTGGGTGTCGCTATATAACCTTGCTCCTCTGTCAGTTTCTTGCCGGTCAACAATGTAATCAGAAGCCTTCTGTGCTTGTTCCTGCTACTAGACAACTCCCAGCTAAGTTGGACTTTTGTCCTTGTGTGTTTTTGCATTTTGTTCCTGTTCACAGCTGCTGTTTCGTTACTGTGTCTGGAAAGCTCTTGTGATCGGAAATTGCCACTCTGGTGTTATGAGTTAATGCTAGAGTCTTAAAGGAACTTCTGGATGGTGTTTTGATAGGGTTTTCTGCTGACCATGAAAGTGTCCTTTCTGTCTTCCTGCTATCTAGAAAGCGGACCTCGATTTTGCTAAACCTATTTTCATACTACGTTTGTCATTTCATCTAAAATCACCGCCAATATATGTGGGGGCCTCTGTCTGCCTTTTGGGAAAATTTCTCTAGAGGTGAGCCAGGACTGTCTTTTCCTCTGCTAGGATTAGGTAGTTCTCCGGCTGGCGCTGGGCATCTAGGGTTAAAAAACGTAGGCATGCTACCCGGCCACTTCTAGTTGTGCGGCAGGTTTAGTTCATGGTCAGTATAGTTTCCATCTTCCAAGAGCTAGTTCTCATATATGCTGGGCTATGTTCTCTCGCCATTGAGAATCATGACAGACAGCGTGGCCATCCGGTGAAAGTAGCACAGTGTGCAATACCTGAAAAGGTATTCGATAGTAGGAACAGTGCAGTCTGGCAATTTTTTAACCCAGATCCGAATGATCAGTGTAAAGTTATCTGTAAGAAATGCTCAAGGACCTTTAGCAGAGGGCAGAATGTCAAAAATTTAAATACAACGTGCATGCGTAGACATTTAAACAGCATGCACTTGCAAGCCTGGACTAACTACTAAACGTCCCGTAACGTAGGTGCACCCACTCTGCATGAAGCTAGTCAGCAATGCTACATTGCTTCCCTCACTGTAAGCCCACCGTTTAGGACACCACCTGCAGCAAATGTGGATGTATCGTCGCAAGGCCAAAGCAGTCAGGGAATCACCAGGTTGTTGGTAGGAAACACTGTATGTAGGCCAACAGCAAGAATACCCTCACCAACCCTCTCTCAATCTGCCATGTCCACCACCACCCCCGCTAGTTCCACCATATGCAGTTCTCCAGTCCAGCTCACCCTACAAGAGACTCTCGTTAGGAAAAGGAAGTACTCATCCTCTCATCCGCGTACACAGGGTTTGAACGCCGACATTGCTAGACTAATCTTGTTAGAGATGATGCCCTACTGGTTGGTTGAAAGCGAAGCTTTCAAAACCCTGATGGCCTATGCAGTACCACGCTATGACCTACCCAGTCGACACTTCTTTGCGAGAAAAGCCATCCCAGCCCTCCACCAGCATGTCAAAGACCGCATTGTCCATGCACTGAGGCAATCAGTCAGTAGAAAAGTGCACCTCAAAACAGATGCATGGACCAGTAGGCATGGCCAGGGACGTTACGTGTCCATCACGGCACACTGGGTTAATGTGGTGGATGCAGGGTCCACAGGGGACAGCCATAGTGGGACAGTTCTGCCTAGCCCACGGTCTAGGAAACAGTTGGCTGTAGGCGTTCGCCACCCCTCCTTTTCCTCCTCCTCCTCCTCCAGCAGAAGCGAAAGCTCGTCCACAGAGCGCAGTTGCACGGCCACTCCATCCGCAGCTGCCAGTGTTGCACATGAGGTGTCCCATTATGGAACAGCTAGTGGTAAATGTCAGCAGGCTGTGTTGGATATGAAGTGTTTGGGCGACAACAGACACACAGCGGAAGTTCTGGCAGAGTTCTTGCAGCAAGAAACTCATTCATGGCTGGGCAGTGTACATCTTGAGGCAGGCAAGTTAGTCAGTGATAACGGAAGGAATTTTATGGCTGCCATAGCCCTTTCAGAACTGAAACACATATCTTGCCTGGCTCACATCTTGAACCTTGTGGTGCAGTGCTTCCTGAAAAATTATCCGGGGTTACCAGCCCTGCTCCTGAAGGTGCGAAGACTTTGCTCGCACATCCGCCGGTCGCCCGTACACTCCAGCCGAATGCTGAACCATCAGCGATCGCTGAATCTTCCCCACCACCGCCTAATAATCCATGTTGCAACAAGGTGGAACTCCACACTGCAAATGCTTCAGAGGCTGTGCGAACAGAGGCGTGCTGTAATGTATTTGTGGGAGGATACACATATATGGGCAGGCAGTTGGATGGCAGACATGGAGTTTCAAAAGATAAAGTGACAGCGCTCCGTCCAGGTGTAGTAGTACAAAAGAGTAAGTTTATTGTGCCATACAACAGCAACGTTTCGACCACATGGGTCTTTGTCAAGCATACAATTGGTGTACAAGGTAAGCTTTAAATAGTGTAGGCACCACACAGGGCACCAATCACCAACAAACCCCCACCCACCAACAAATAAAACATATAGGTATAAAAAAACAAACATCAGACTTCCATATAATAAAAATCCCCAGCCGCCAATAACTCCACTATATGTCCATTACAAGTAATCCTCAAACTTTCAAAATTAGCACAGTATTTACAAAATTGTCGATCAATCAGCTTCCTGCATACGGATCAATCCGTGTAGGTTCTTGTGGATCACGTGAATATCTCCAAGCCAATGGACTCCACTCCTGTAACCGCACCAAATTGCCTCCAAGCGCCAATACCCAACTCCAGGACAGTGAAGCACACCCGTACAACTTGTGATCGTATCCCCTTTGTATCGACTTATAATTCAGCGAGCAATCAGATTGGCAATATTCTCAGGCGGCATTGGACCTTACTACAACGGGGTTTACCGTCTGTTCCTGGTTTTGGTATGCACCCCATGATGTCGTTTAGACGGGGACGCAACCTCAGAGATAGACTGGTAAAATCTTATATAGGGACTTCAAGGACCTTGATACAGAGGACCTTAAGCACAGCCAGACATGGGAATTTTCCATGTTTGGGCTGTGCGTGCTGTAACAATATGCTTAAAGGGGAATTCTTCTATCACCCACAAACTGGAAAAAAGATACTTCTAAAGGAGAGATACACGTGTGCTTCAAGTTTTGTAGTATACATGATTGAGTGCCCTTGTGGGCTAACATATGTGGGGGAGACGACCATGCAGGTGTGGGCCCGTATTAGTAAGCACAAGAGCACAGTGAGAACGGGGCTTACTGAGTTACCGGTTCCCAAGCATTTTGTAGAGAACAGACACTCAGTAAATCAACTGAGATTTAGGGTCATTGATAGTGTTCCAGTACTCAGAAGGGGAGGTGATAGGCTAGGTCTACTCAAAAAAAAGGAACTACGGTGGATTTATACGTTGGGGTCCTTACAACCTAAAGGGCTTAATATAGATTTTAATCTACATACTTGTGCTTTCTAACTAGTGGAATTCTTTGTGACATGTTGGTCAGTATTTGTTTTTAATTCCATTCTCTGTGCCGTGTATAATATATATTCACTTTTTGTTCTCTTCTTTCATTTTTGTGTTTTAGGTTTATTGCTACAGTCGGCTGTCAGGAGGATTGGGATGTCTTGGAGCAATTATTTAATGAAGTATGGATATATTCATGATGTTTTGGCTCCCCTCCTTGTGCCCCTCGACTGTTGCTTAAATTTAATATTTGTTGATCTTGTAGGATTACCTAATATGGACTGAATGTGAATGATATACCTAAGGGGGTGTTTGTGCTCCCGTTTCCCCCCCCCCTCTTTTGTTTAGAAAAAATTGCCTGCTTAGAACTAGCCAAGGATGTGGCGTTCTTCCGTGCTTCTTGGTTACCTAGGTGATCTATCTCGACCTGGGTCACGTGGGACTGCTGACGCGAGATGGGCGGGCGGCATCGCTGGTTGGCCCACATCGCGCTCATGTGATGTGTGCTCTTCCGGTTTGCGATGCGCCTGCGCGTACTTGTCGTCGCCGTACTGTGATGCAGTGACCGATGACTGACCCTGGGTGCTGATGCTGGATGATGACGTAGGCAAAGGTAATAATGTTTGAGAGATGTTACGGCTTAGTTCATTGAGTGGTACGGGTGTGCTTCACTGTCCTGGAGTTGGGTATTGGAGCTTGGAGGCAATTTGGCGCCATTACAGGAGTGGAGTCCATTGGCTTGGAGATATTTACGTGATCCACAAGAACCTACACGGATTGGTGGTGGTTTCCATGACGAACCGTATGCAGGAAGCTGATTGATCGACAATTTTGTAAATACTGTGCTAACTTTGAAAGTTGGAGGATTACTTGTAATGGACATATATTGGAGTTATTGGCGGCTGGGGATTTTTATTATATGGAAGTCTGATGTTTGTTTTTTTATACCAATATGTTTTATTTGTTGGTGGGTGGGGGGTTGTTGGTGATTGGTGCCCTGCCTGGTGCCTACACTATTTAAAGCTTACCTTGTACACCTATTGTATGCTTGACAAAGACCCATGTGGTCGAAATGTTGCTGTTGTATGGCACAATAAACTTACTCTTTTGTACTACTACACCTGGATGGAGCGCTGTCACTTTATCTTTTGAAGCTTTGAGTGTCCTGGAGGGTTCCCTGGACGTGGAACGAGCGCCCCAGCAAGTGAGTGCTGTCAGCCTTCTATTTTTTCTTGTGGCAGACATGGAGTTGTCAGGTATGCAGTGGTCGAAGCTACAAGACCTCTGTCAAGTCCTTCAGTGTTTTGAGGAATGCACATGGCTGGTAAGTGCAGACAACGCCATCATAAGCATGAGCATCCCACTAAAGCGTCTGCTGATGCAAAGTTTGACGCACATTAAGGAGCAGGCGTCTGCAGCCGAGAATGAGGGTAGCCTTGATGACAGTCAGCCATTGTCTGCTCAGGGAACTCTCCTGGACGAGGTGGCGGATGAAGAGGAGGAGGAGGGGGAGGAGGATGATGGGGATGAATATTTATGGGAGGAGGAAGCTTCTCAGGGGGCAATAGGAAATGGTGGCGTTGCAAGGTCAGGTACAGGGTTTTTGCGGGAGTCTTGTGATGTTGATTTGCCAGAAAGTGCTCCTCAACCCAGCACAAGCAGTGATTTGACACCTGGAACATTGGCCCACATGGCTGATTATGCCTTGCGTATCCTAAAAAGGGACCGATGACGATTACTGGTTGGCCTGCCTCCTGGATCCACGCTATAAAGGGAAATTACAAAATATCATGCCACATGAGAACCTTGAGCAAATATCGGCTACCAAACAAGCAACTCTTGTAGACCGTTTGGTTCAGCATTCCCAGCACACAGCAGCGGTGATGGTTCTCACACGAGCTGCAGGGGGCAACATGGCAGAGGTGTTAGAGGTGCACAAATCAGAAGTGGCGTTGGACAGAGGGGTTTTATGACCAGGTGGTGGAGTGATTAGGCAATGACTGCAGACACGACAGGTACTGCTGCATTCATTCATAGTGACAGGAGACAACATTTGTCCAGTATGGTTACGAACTATTTTTCCTCCCTTATCGATGTTCTCCCTCACACGTCATTCCCCTTTGATTACTGGGACATCATTCCCCTTTGATTACTGGGCGTCAAAAATAGACACCTGGCCTGAATTGGCAGAATATGCACTACAGGAGCTCGCTTGCCCAGCTGCTAGTGTGCTATCAGAAAGAGTCTTCAGTGCTGCTGGTTCAATACTGACCGAAAAAAGGACCCGTCTGGCTACCCAAAATGTTGATGATCTAACCTTCATTAAAATGAACCAATCATGGATTTCTAATTATTTTGCCCCACCTTCCCCTGCTGACACGTAGCTTTCCTGTAAAAAGGTCTTGCTTTTGGACTCCTCTTACTGACTGCTCCAGTTCCTCCATTTGAAGCTGCTGAATGTCCACCATAGGCCATTTTTACACCTCCCTAAATGGGCTGACTCCCCCCACGCTGCCGTGGTCACCACTTGGCGCAAGCACCCATGCGAGTGCCGTTTGCCTGGACAGGTGGGCCGACGACACTGGCACAGGGTCCCTCATAGTACAATGAAGTGTCTCTGGCAGTGGAGGTGCACACCCAAAGTCAGACACACCGTCGTAATATGAGGGGCCTGGGCCAGTACCGCCACCCACGTGAGTGTGTTCCCCCCAGCTCAAACAGTGCTCTACCACTTGCAAAACTTACCTCTCAATGCTCCACCACTGTTTAGTCTGTGCTGTTAAATCCTTCAATGGCACTGCCAATACAAATGTGTTGAAATGATAGATGATAGTAAAAATATACAGGGGCCCTGCCCTCCATTTAGACCAGTTAATACTGTGCGCGAACTACCACTGTCTGCTACTCAGCAGAGGAACCCACCCCTGTACCTATCTTTGCCCCCTGTTTATTTAGGAAATTTTTTTTTTGCAGACATTTAGCCCACTTTACTATTTTGGCAAACTTACTGTGTCAGCCACTTCTTCCAGTTGTCCTCCACCGAACAAAGCAATGCCGCCAGTTTACTCCTGTTACCAGTGTAGAACTGCATTGAGCCTACTTTTTTATGTTAGGCCTAGTAAGTCTGTCTGCGCCACTCCTTGCAATCATCCTCTGCTGACCAAACCAATCCTGCCTGTGTACCCCTGTAACCTATTTTAAACTGCATTGAGCCTACTTTTTTATTTTAGGCCTAGTAAGTCTGCGCCACTCCTTGCAATCGTCCTCCGCTGACCAAACCAATGCTGCCTGTGTACCCCTGTAACTTATTTTAAACTGCATAGAGCCTACTTTTTTATTTTAGGCCTAGTAAGTCTGCACCACTCCTTGCAATCGTCCTCCGCTGACCAAACCAATGCTGCCTGTGTACCCCTGTAACCTATTTTAAACTGCATAGAGCATACTTTATTATTTAAGGCCTACTACCTGTGTCTGTCTGCGCCACTCAATACAGCTGTCCTCCACTGAACAAAGCTGAGCTTCAATCTTCAGGCTTTCGGCCTACATCAGATATTAAACTGCATTTGGCCTACTTGTTTGGTTGGGCCCTAGTAACGGTGCCTACCGCTCCTTGCTTTTCTCCTCCACTGAACAAAGCTGAGCTTCAATCTTCAGGCTTTCTGCCTACATCAGATATTAAACTGCATTTAGCCTACTTGTTTGGTTGGGCCCTAGTAATGGTGTCTGCCGCTCCTTGCTTTTCTCCTCCACTGAACAAAGCTGAGCTTCAATCTTCAGGCTTTCGGCCTACATCAGATATTAACTGCATTTGGCCTACTTGTTTGGTTGGGCCCTAGTAATAGTGTCTGCCTCTCCTTGCTTGTCTCCTCCACTGAATATAGCTGAGCTTCAATCTTCAGGCTTTCAGCCTACATTTTGAATATTAAACTGCAATTGGCCTACTTGTTTGGTTGGGCCCTGGTAACAGTGTCTGCCGCTCCTTGCTTGTCTCCTCCACTGAAAAAAGCTGAGCTTCAATCTTCAGGCTTTCAGCCTGTATTTAGAATATGAAACTGCATTTGGCCTACTAGTTTGGTTGGGCCTATTTACGGTGTCTGACGCTCCTTGGTGTTATCCTCCACTGAAAAAAGCTGAGCTTCAATCTTCAGACTTTCGGCCTGTATTTAGAATATGAAACTGCATTTGGCCTACTAGTTTGGTTGGGCCTACTTACGGTGTATGCTGCTCCTTGGTGTTCTCCTCCACTGAACAAAGCAGTGCCACCTGTTTACTCCCACTTTGGCCCACTTTATTATTTGGGCCTACTAACCAAATGCCGCCTGTTTAGTCCTGTTATCAATTTTGAACTGCATTTAGCCTACTTTATTCTTTGGGCCTGTATTTGGGTTTCCTCTTCATCCTGCCCATTGCCAAGCCACTGCTAGATGAGTCTTCTGGTACATTTACCCAGACCACAACATTCCCCTTGCACTCTACACAGCCAGAATCTGACCCTCCTGAAAGTCTGGTTCCCCTTCCCGCATACTATACCACCTTACACGGGCACAAAGAGGAAGGCGCAGATGAAAGTGCAGGTTCCTTCATCAGGTGGGGAGGGCATAATCGTTGGCGACATCACTGGCACAGGGCCCCTCATAGTACGCAAAAGTGTCTCTGCCGGTGGGAGGCGCCCCCGCCGTCAAACACAATGCCGTACTTTGAGGGGCCCTGTACCAGTGCCAATGCGAACGAGTGTGCCCCCCTGCTTGCTCAGGATCACAGCACTCGCAAAGTTGAAATACTGACCTCTCCCTGCTCCACCGCCGTGATGTAGTCCGCGTTTCCTGGGCCCACGAAAAACTTGAGCCAGCCCTACCCCCCCCCACAACTTTAGCCAAATGACCCCCAATTTTCAATGCCTAACTATTATTATAAGGTAAATTAAGATTGACAAGCTTAAGTAACAAGAATTGATGTTTTTGGCATTAAAATGGGCACTGTAGGTGTTTTCCTGTCCTTCACTCACTGCCGACTTTGATTCCCCATTGACTTACATTGGGTTTCGTGTTTCGGTCGATCCCCGACTTTTCGCGATAATCGGCCGATTTCACTCGACTCGACTTTTGAGAAAGTCGGGTTTTGCAAAACTCGACTTGATCCTAAAAAAGTAAAGGTCGCTCAACCCTACTTACCTCTCCCTGCTCCACCGCCGTGACGTATTCCGCATTTCCTTGGCCCACAAAAATCTTGAGCCAGCCCTACCCCCCTACAACTTTATCCAAATGACCCCCAGTTTTCAATGCCCAACTATTATTATAAAGTAAATTAAGATTGACAAGCTTCAGTAATAAGAATTGATGTTTTTGGCATTAAAATGGGCACTGTAGGTGTTTTTCTGTCCTTCACTCACTGCCGACTTTGATTCCCCATTGACATGCATTGGGTTTCGTGTTTCAGTCAGCCGATTTCACCCGACCCGACTTTTAACAAATTTGGGTTTCGCGAAACCCAACTTGATCCGAAAAAAGTAAAAGTCGCTCAACTCTAATAGGAGTATGTAAACATTTCTCATCATCATTGTCTTCTTCTTCATCTATTCCCTTGGTTACTGATTAGGCTTAAAACACCTTCTTAAAACACTAATGGTACAATAGAAAGTCCATAAGCATAAAGGTCTCTTGAGCATTTGCATTTTTTTCATAAGCACAGTCCTTTTCTTGAGAAGACATTTCTTATATAGTATATGCGTAAAATATATAGTCAATTTAAGACTGACACACAGTCTCTATTGTGGCTACAATGTCACAAAAACATAGTTCTTAGAACCAAGGATACAGTCTAAAGACAAGAAGAGCTTTTGAAATTTGTACTCGCTGCCTTTGATGAAAAAGTATAAAGCCTTTAATTGCCTGGAAATATGTGTTAGATGTCGAATTCCCACCGCTGCACAGGGGGAATCTTAAACCAGGTCTGCTGCCATCTCCCATTTTCCTCCAGCCGCAGTGGAGCCTGCTCAGCAGAGACGTCGGTCCCAGCATCTGGCTCAAGCTGATACCGTGCGGCTGGTTACTGCTGTCCTTCCAGGCTCAGCCATTGTAACCAATACTGATCAGCGGCAAGCAGGCGCTCCTGGAACTAAGTCCTGCTTTTCTTCTTCTGAGCATGCTCAAGGGGCGACATCTCATTGGAGGTTGGGGGTCACATGCTCATGTCTTGTAGCAGCTCCTATTGGACCACTAGGAAGCTCCTGGAGAACTTCCACTATAAAAGGTTCGCATGGCCGCACGACCATGTGCTAGTATAAATCAGGTATTGTGTGTGTGTGGATGTAAGGCTGTTCTGGTGAAAGCTCTGAATCATACCTATCCCTAGTGTTAATGACTGCTCACGAATGTTGGAGCTATCTAGCACCAGTAAGTGCCATCCAGCACCAGGCACAATGTATAGCATCTATCTGCAGCATTAGCCAGTGCAGCACCATGCGCAACCAGTGCACTTACCTGTCTCTACTTGGGCGGTTAGTGGTGTCTGCCAGAGTGGTTCTCCGCGCACCCAGTGCACTGAATCTATTTTGTGTTTTTCCTGGCACCGCAGTTCTGGTGCCGAACGCAAGTGGTCTAGAGGGACTCTAACCTCGCATCTTGGGGAAGAGTTCTGTGACTGAATACTTGCGTTTCCTCTGCGGTATTGTGGTCCTGTGATGCAACAGTGTTCACTTCATTCATACCGGGTGTAGCTAACCTGTGTGTGTTTTTATTATACCGCCATTTACTGTCCGCCATTGCCTAGCAGCAGGTATCATCCCTGCAAGGTGGACCCCGGGCTGCGAACGCACCTTATTCTATCTTTATAATTATTTGGTGCATTCCGCCAGCCCTAACATTATACTAGCACCAGGGTTTGGCTAGTAATGGCGGATGACCAGCGACTGCAGTGGTATATCCAGCAGCTGGAGGGCAGGTTGGTGTTTCTCGAGCACACAACCTCAGCTGTGGATGTTACCGCAGTAGCTGTTCAGGCTGCTTGCGTGGCTGCAGCTAGTTTGTCCACTGCCCCCCCCGTTCCGACCTTATCCCGCCTTCCATTGCCAGATAAGTTTAATGGCGACAGTAAGCTGTGTAGGGTATTCGTGAGCCAGTGCGCAATACACCTTGAGCTCCTGGCTGCTCGTTTTCCACAGAACGGGCAAAGGTGGGATTCATTATATCCGCTGTTGGGAGCGTGACAATCATATGGTGCAGAGTGCTCTGCGGTTTCTGAGCAATCTGAAACAGGTCTTTTTAGGACCTCGATTCACACATGATATGGCGCTCCAACTGCTGGCATTGACACAGGGCTCGTCCATGGTCAGCCATTTCGCCGTCCACGTCCGGACTTTAGCATCAGAGCTGGAGTGGTCGGATAAAGCCCTCATCCCTGTATTTTGGAGGGGGCTGGCTGACAATGTGAAGGACGCTTTGGCCACCAGAGAGATTCCCGCCACACTGGAGGAGCTAATAGCTGTATCAACTCGCATCGACCTTCCTTTTAACGAGCAAAAGTTTGGAGAGAGCCCTGTGTAGGAAGAGGTTTCGGCTGGCTCCCACCTTTGCCAAACCTCGGCGTACAAGCCAAGTGAGGCCATGGAGGTGTCACGAGCAGGATCTAAGTCCCAGACCGCTCGTGCACTCAAGGTCTGTCATGCCTGCCGTCAGTCAGGACATCTTGCCTCCAGATGTTCCCAGCAGTCTGGAAAACATCAGCATCTTATGGTTGTAGGAGGAGGTACATTAGACATGGCGACATTTTCCTCCAAACTGTCCTTCAAAGGGACAATCACCTTAGGCCCATCCACTCTTACAGTCGAGCTTTGTGTGGATTCTGGAGCGGAGGGGAATTTTACGTTCTCTGCATTTGCCCAACGCCAATCTATATCCCTGGTGATACTCGCTATTAGGATTCTAGATAGGAACCCAAGAGTGGACCCTCTGGGTCGTGGCTCTAGAGCCCCCGAGGGCAAGCAGGCCAGATGGAACCACCCCCTATACAGGGAGTGTTAGGGGCAGGTCCAAGGAGGATGGAGACACAACAGCTAGAGCCAAAGGGTTGACTACAAGCAGGTCAAGAGAAAAGACTAGAAAAGAATGGAGAGGACAGGTGCAGGGAGAACTGGAAATATGGGAGACGAGTGGGATCCGGGAAACCAGACACCGAACGGTGCGATGCTGCAAAAGAGAATACAAAAAATAGTAGAGACTGGCACATAAGGGCGGAACTGGCGGACAAGACTATACACCGGGCTGGCACAACAGATTCACAGGGAAGGCACGGATGAGACACAAGGCAGGCATGGCTGAGTCACAGGGCAGGCACGGCAAAGACACATGGCAGGCACGGTAGAGACACAGGGCAGGCATGGCAGAGACAAAGGGCAAGTACGGCTGAATCACAGGGCATGCATGGCAGAGACACAGGACAGGCACAGTAGAGACACAGGGCAGGCACAGCAGAGACACAGGGCAGGCACAGCAGAGACACAGGGCAGGCAAGGCAAAGACACAGGGAGCCTGATGACGGAAGAGAACGCTGGCAAGGATTCCAGCATACCACCATAGAAGCTCAGACATCTTACCTCAGAAGACGCCAGGAAGAAATGCTCGGTGGGCGCCGCCATGTTGGGGTGGAACATCGGGTCACGACCTCCCAGGGAACCCATCGGCGGAGGAAGCGTGACCACGCAAGCGCGAAGTGCTGTAGCGCCGCGATCCAAACAAGTTGGATGAGGAGTGGCGAGGGACCCAGTCGGGAATGCCCCGAGGGATGGGAGAAGGAAGGTAAGTATCCGAGGCCGTGACAGTACTCCCCCTTATTCCGCCTCTTTTTAATGCTAGAGAGGAATCTCCTCATGATATTGGGATCATTGATGTTCTCTCGGGGCTCCCACGATCTCTCCTCAGGAGCGAATCCTTCCCAATCAAAAAAAGGTTCTCCCTCTAATAGTCTTTTTGGCCAAAATATCTTTTACATTAAAGACACCATCAGAAGTGCTGGGTTGAGGAGAAAGAGGGAGAAAAGTGAAAACGATTAAACATTGCGGGTTTGAGGAGTGACACATGGAAGGCATTGGGGATTTGTAGTGAGGCAGGTAATTTCAATTTGTAGGATACATCATTGATGCGACTTAAGATCTGAAAGGGACTAATGTAACGAGGACCTAGTTTATGAGAGGGAATCTTAAGTCTGATATAACATGAAGAAAGCCAAACCTTATCACCGGGAAGATATGGAGGAGCGTCCAGGCGCTTCTTATTAGCATACCTCTTCATCCTGTAACTAGCCCTTTCAAGAGCCTCTTTAGTCTCCCTCCAGATTTTAGAGAATTCCAAGGACAAGAAGTCCACTGCCGGTACACCCGAGGTAAGGGAAACGGGAAGTGGAACACCAGGATGTTGCCCGAAGACCACAAAGAAGGGAAACTTGAAAGAAGATTCACTGGGATGATTGTTATAAGCAAATTCTGCCCATGGGAGAAGAGAGACCCAATTATTCTGGTGAGCTTTGGAGAAATGCCGAAGGTAGGAAGTTAGAGCTTGATTGACTCGTTCAACTTGACCGTTGGATTGTGGATGATAAGCGGAAGAGAAATCCAGCAAAGAGCTCTCCGAAAATGAGAGGTGAATTGGACCCCCCGGTCTGACACAATATGCAGTGGGATGCCATGAAGTAGGAAGACATGATGCAAAAAAATCTTCGCCAACTCAGGAGTGGAAGGCAGTCCTGGCAAAGGTACAAAGTGGGCCATCTTGGAGAACCGATCTACGATCACAAATATAACAGTACAATTCAAATAATGAGGCAAATCAGTAACAAAGTCCATAGCAATATGGCTCCAAGGAACTGAAGGCACAGGCAGGGGATGCAATAGTCCAGAAGGTAGTTGTCTGGGGACCTTGTTTCTGGCACAGGATGAACAAGAAGCAATGAACTCCAAGACGTCTTGGCGAAGCGATGGCCACCAATAATGGTGAGATATAAGAGAGAGTGTCTTCTTGACTCCAATATGTCCAGCAATCTTGGAGGAATGTCCTAAGCACAAAACTCTCACTCTGTCATGATCCAGAACCAACGTCTTGCCAGGTGGTGGAGAGATCACCCTCAGAGGGGCTAGGGTGATGATCCAAGCTGGATCGATGATATGTGCTGTACTCTCCTCTACATCCGTTGGCTGGAAAGATCAAGAAAGAGCATCCACTTTGACGATCTTATTACTGGGTGGAAAGTGAAGTTCGAAGGCAAACCGTCCAAGAACAAGGACCACCTAGCTTACCGTGGGTTGAGCCTTTGAGCAGACTGAACATAGGCTAAATTCTTGTGGTCCGTGAATATGATGAAAGGATGGGCGGCTCCTTCTAGAAGATAACGCCACTCCTCTAAAGCTAACTTAATAGCCAGCAATTCCTTATCTTCAATGGAATAATTTTTTTCAGGAGAGGAGAAGGCTTTGGAGAAAAAGCCACAAGTAACTAAGTGATCAGAGGTAGATCTTTGCAAAAGGACTGCTCCAGCTTCAACGGATGATGCGTCGACCTCGAGGATAAATGGCCTATTAGCATTTGGGCAATGAAGCACAGGAGCCGTAGTGAACTTTTGCTTCAGAGTCTGGAAAGCATCTTCAGCTTCAGAGGACCAATGATTGGGGTTGACCCTTTTGCAAACAAGAGCAGAAATTGACTTGGCAATAAAAGAAAAATGAGGGATAAATTGTCTATAGTAATTGGTGAAGCCAAGAAAACGTTGGATTGCTTTTACTCCAAGAGGACATGGCCAGTCGAGAACTGCAGATACCTTCTCAGGATCCATCTCCAGACCGGACTTTGACACAATGTAACCAGGGAAGCACAGAGAGGACTGCTCGAAGACGCACTTCTCGGTCTTAGCAACAAGATGATTCTCCCTTAGTCATTGTAAAACTTGACGAACGTCTCGTCTATGGGTGAAAAGACTTGGAGAAAAGATGAGAATGTCGTCAAGATAAACCACGGCACTGAAGTAGAGGAGATCCCGGAATATGTCATTTACAAACTCTTGGAATACCGCAGGAGCGTTGCAGAGGCCAAACGGCATAACTAAATACTCATAGTGACCTTCATGAGTGTTGAATGCGGTCTTCCACTCATCCCCAGCACAAATTCGGACTAGATTATAAGCTCCAAGCAGCTCAAGCTTAGTAAATATTCATGCTCCCCTTAAGTGATCAAAGAAATAAAGGATAAGTGGCAACGGGTATTTATTCTTCACCATAATGTTGTTTAGGCCTCTGTAATCAATTCAAGGACGAAGGGAGCCATCCTTCTTTTTTACGAAGAAGCCTGCTCCGGCAGGAGAAGAGGATTTCTGAATGAAACCTTTGACCAGATTCTCCTGAACATATTCCGACATGCCTAGCGTTTCTATAGGCAAGAGGGTATAGATCCTTCCTCTAGGAGGAGTATCTCCAGGGAAGAGATCAATGGGGCAGTCGTAGAGTCGGTGCGGAGGAAGGCTCTCAGCCTCCTTTTTGTCAAAAACATTGGAGAAAGAACTGTACACAGAGAGCAATCCGGAGGAGATAGAAGAGAGAGAAGGAACACCTACTGACAGCAGACAGCGTTCCAGGCAGAACTCTCCCCAGGGCAAAATATTACCATTACACCAGTCTAAGGAGGGCTCGTGGAACCACAACCAAGGAAGACCGAGAAGTACTGGATGAGAAAGACCGGCTAAAGCATAAAATGCAATTTTCTCCCTATGCAGAGCCCATACATGAAGCTCTACCTCCTGCGTAACTTGTGTAATGATCTCCTGTAAAGGTTTACCATCTACAGATGCGAGGATCTGAGGATTTTCCAATGTCCTCACAGGGACAGAAAATTTGATGACCTCTTCGAGCCAAATAAAATTCCCCACAGCGCCCGAATCCACATAAGCGTCTAGTGAAAAACCTTTACCACCAATATGCAACAAGACAGACAAAGAGAAAGGTAGAGAGGTATCACATACACCTAGTGAGGCCTCGCTTACCTGGCCTAGGCAGAGTAGTTTTCCGGACATTCAGGACAGGCTCACAGCAGATGGGAGGCACTCCCACAATAGAAGCAAAGCCTTTGAGTACGTCTTTCCTTACTGCATTGTTCAGACATCCTGAGGCGGTCGACTTGCATCGGTTCAGGAGCAGATGCCATGGAGGACGTTCCGAGTCGAGGATTGGGTGGTCTTTGAGTGGATGGAGCAGGGTGAGGAAGTCTCATCTCCTGGGCACGCTTCTGGAAATGAAGGTCAATACGGGTAGCTAGGGAAATCAAATCCTCCAAGACAGTTGGGGTGTCATGACCTGCAAGCTCGTCTTTTATACGCCCCGGAGAGACCTCAATAGAAGGCACCCACCACAGTCTCATTATTCCAGCCCAAATCAGATGACAAAGTACGCAACTGGATAGCATACTGGCCTACAGTTAGGGACCCTTGGTGGAGGTTAAAGAGAGCCTCTGTAGTAGAGGCCAGACATCCCATTTAATCGAAAACATGACGAAAGTTTTCCAGAAATACAGACAACTGGGAAATCACGGGATCGTCATGCTTCCAGAGAGGATTAACCCATGCCAAGGCATCCCCCTCCAGGTGGGAAATCAAAAAGGCCACTTTAGCCCGATCAGTAGGGTATTGCAGGGGCAAAAGTTCAAAATGGAGATGACATTGATTCAGAAAACCCTGACACAGTTTGGGATCACCATTGTAACTAGGTGGTTTAGCCAAACAGCGAGAAGGGTGGGGATCAGAAACTGAGGCAGAAGTAGAAGCGGCCGATTGCAAGGAGAGCAACCGGTCATCCACCGAGGCAATATAACTAAGAATTTGAGCCTGGGTGTCTCGCTGCTGAGCCAGCTCCTGTTGTAGACCAGCTAGCTGGGAAGCATTCCCAGGATCAGAAGACTGGAGCAAGGAATGTGGGAAGTCTGTTATGATCCTTAATGGCTGAGGATCACAAATAGACCAGCAAGTGAATAAACTTAAGACTAGCTCTAGGGAGATGGTAACTGGACTGATCGCAAATCTGAACCTATCCAACACAACTAGAGGTAGCCAGTGAACGTGCCTAAAAAATTTCCTAGACGTCTCGAGCCAGCCTGAGGAACTAGCTACCCCTAAAGAGAAAGAAAGACCTCGCTTGTCTCCAGAGAAATAATCCCCAAAGATATAGAAGCCCCCAACAAATATTAACGGTGAAGTAAGAGGAAGGCACATACGTAGGGATGAAATCAGATTTAGCAAAAGAGGCCCACTAGTACTAGAAAGCAGAAAATAGAGCAGGGGTCTATGCGATCAATAAAAAACCCTTACAAAATATCCATCCTGAGATTTCAAGAACCCACGCACCGACTCACGGTGTGTGGGGAGAAACTCAGTCCACTAGAGCAACCAGCAAGGCAGGGAATCACATTTTAGCAAGCTGGACAAGAAAACATAATAAACACTGCTGATCAAAAAATGAGCAAACAAAACTTAGCTTGTCCTGGATGGACTGGGAGCAAGGTAGTCAGAAGGAATCTGAGTAGCACTGATTACATCGACAGCCGGCAACAAGTGAAAGAAAAACAGAGCTATATAGGAACCTCCCAGAAGATAATGAACCAGCTGATAGCCAGAGACCAGCAGGATAACAAACAAAGCCACCAGGGGGAGCCCAAAGCAAAAGTCACACCATACCGCCAGTGACCACAAGAGGGAGCCTGAAAACAGAGTTCACAACAGAAGTCCATAGTTTTCATGAAGGGCATGATACGGCTCTAATTTTCCCATAAAAAGACCAGCTCTTTCTGGGCGGCAGAGGCTCCAGCAGGGTCCATGGCCTGTGCTCACTATTAAGATTCTAGATAGGAACCCAAGAGTGGACCCTCTGGGTTGTGGCTCTAGAGCCCCCGAGGGCGAATGGGCCAGATGGAACCACTCCCTATACAGGGAGCATTAGGGGCAGGCCCAAGAGGGATGGAGACACAACAGATAGAGCCAAAAGGGCGACTAAAAGCAAGTCAAGAGAAGAGACTAGGAAAGAACGGAGTGGACAGGCGCAGGAGAACTGGAAATATGGGAGACGAGTAGGATCCAGGAAACCAGACACTGAATGGTACGATGCTGCAAAAGAGAAAACAAAAAATAGTAGAGACTTGCAGATAAGGGCGGAACTGGCGGACAAGACTATACACTGGGCTGGCACAAAAGAGACGCAGGGAAGGCACGGATGAGACACAAGGCAGGCACGGCTGAGTCACAGGGCAGGCACGGCAGAGACACAGGGCAGGCATGGCAGAGACACAGGGAAGGCATGGTAGAGACACAGGGTAGGCATGGCAGAGACACAGGGCAGGCACGGCAAAGACACAGGGAGCCTGATGACGGAAGTGAACGCTGGCAAGGATTCCAGCATACCACCATAGAAGCACATGCGTCGGACCTCAGAAGACACCGGGAAGAAATACTCGGTGGGCACCACCATGTTGGGGCAGAGCCATCGGGTCACGACCTCCCAGGGAACCCAGCGGCGGAGGAAGCGCGACCGCGCATGCGCGATGTGCTGAAGTGCTGCGATCCAGAGAAGTCGGACGAGGAGCAGCGAGGGACCAAGTCATAAACGCGCCAAGGGATGGGAGAAGGAAGGTAAGTATCCGAGGCCGTGACATTCACCAAGCCAGTGACTGTACGAGTGGTGAATGGGTCGACTCTGCCCTTACAAATAGCACACCAGACCATCCCATTAACTTTATCCATGTTTCCATCCCATCAGGAGATCATCTCCCTGCTAGTCATTCCTGAGGGAATTGATAATAATAATAATCTTTACATTTATATAGCGCTAACATATTCTGCAGTGCTTTACAGTTTTGCACACACTAATTGATGAGGTACTCTGAGGGATACCATGGCTATGCTACCACTCTCCTCATATAGAGTGGTCCTCGGGTAGAATTCTGGGATGGAGTAAATCTTGTGAGGGTAGATGTATGAGGGACTGCTTTCAGGCTGCTACTACTGAAGTACCCGCAGATCTTTCCTCTCTCCCCAAGCACTATTGACCCTATGCGGACGTGTTCTCCAAAAGGGCTGCGGAAACCCTTCTATTGACCTTGCCTGGTGCAGAGCCTCCCCGGGGTCGAGTCTATCCCCTATCTCTTTCGCAGACGGAGGTGATGACTCAATACATCCAGAAGATAATCCTGATAAGAGGATTCATTAGGAAGTCAGTGTCACCTGCAGGGGCGGGGTTCTTCTTCGTACAGAAGAAGAATGGAGAACTATGTCCAGGCATAGATTACAGGGGTCTTAACGCCATTGCCGTTAAGAACAAATACCCTCTGCCTCTGATATCTGAGCTATCCTATAGGTTGCGGGGAGCAAGGGTATTTACTAAGCTTGGTCTGCGGGGTGCTTACAACCTGATTCGCATCCTTGAGGGGACGAATGGAAGATTGCATTTAACACCAGGCATTATGAAAACTTGGTGATGTCGTAGTCTATCTGGATGATATTCTCATCTACTCTCCAGATATAGACTCCCACAGGAGAGATGTTTGCAAAGTCTTCGACCTCCTATGGGCAAACTCTGTCTATGCCAAGATGAAGAAGTTTTTGTTTGAGCAGGAGTCCTTGCCTTTCCTGGACTATATCATCTCCGCCCTGGGATTTGCCATGGATCCTGCCAAACTACAGGCTGTGATGGACTGGCAGAAACCCCATTCTCTTAAAGCGGTGCAGCGCTTTATGGAGTTCATTAATTATTATCGCCAGTTCATTAGCCACTTCTCAACTTTGCTAGCTCCTTTGGTTGCCCTCACCAAGAAGGGAGCAAATCCCAAATCGCAGTCAGAGGAGGTCTCCAAGGCCTTTATCTCAATTAAGTCACACTTCGCTAAAGCTCCCATTTTACGTTGTCCCGATGTTGATAAACCATTTATCATGGAGGTGGATGCCTCTTCTGTCGGTGCTGGAGCAGTCCTCTTCCAGAAGGATGCTCAAGGTTGGAACCATCCTTGCTTCTTCTTCTCCAAGACCTTCTCACCAGCAGAGAGGAATTATTCCATTGGGGACAGAAGCTGCTAGCTTGGAGTGAAGATACCTCCTGGAGGGGGCTCGCTATCCCTTCCAAGTATTCACTGACCACAAAAATTTGGTATATTTACAAACCGCCCAGCGGCTAAACTCTCGTCAGGCCAGATGGTCCCTGTTCTTCTCCAGGTTCCACTTCACCCTCCATTTTCTCTCCGGGGAGAAGAACACTCGTGCCGATGCTCTCTCCCGCTCCTTAGTGTCATCGGAGGAGGAAGAGCCTAGGTTAATTGTCCCTTCAGAGTGCCTGAGGACTGTGGCCCAGGTTTCGCTAGAGTCTGTGACCCCGGTCAAGACTTTTGTGCCATCCAATTTGTGACCGGAGGTTATTTCTTGGGCTCACTCGTCCAGGGTGGGTGGACATTTTGGGACCAAGTGGACATCTGAGCTCCTGGCGAAAATGTACTGGTGGCCGCATATGGCCCATGACTTCGGAGACTATATTTGGGCGTGTGTCTCCTGCATCAAGAATATGTCTCCTCGACAATGGCCTGCTGGGTTACTTTACCCCCTGCTGGTGGCGGACATGCCCTGGGAAATGGTTGGGATGGACTTCGTGGTGGGCTTACCCAAGTCCCATAGCTGCATCATTATTTGGGTAGTCACTGACCATTTTTCCAAAATAGTGCACTTGGTGCCTCTTCCACGGCTACCCTCTGCATGGGCCTTGGCGGCATTGTTTATTAAACACGTTTTCCGCCTACATGGTATGCCAAACAAAATTGTCAGTGACCAGGGTCCCCAGTTTGCGGGTTGGTTCTGGAGAGAGCTTTGTCGTCCACTCTACATTGAGCTGAATCTCTCATCAGCATTTTTCTCTTCAGCATACCATCCCGAGATGAATGGGTTGGTAGAGAGGGCCAACCAGACTCTGGTCACATATCTGCGACATTTTGTTTCAGCCAGGCAGAATGACTGGGCATCCTTGATACCATGGGTGGAGTTTGTGCTGAACAACACAGTAGCCGACTCTACTGGGCAGGCCCCATTCCTTCTTAATTACGGCCAGCATCCGTGCATTCCTGTGCCCATGCCCGTGTCTTCCGCCGACTCCAGGGTGGCAGACTGGGCTTTGGAGGCATGTGACATTTGGGACCGCACACAGGGTGCCATCCTGACCTCCAAGGAGAGAATGAGTGTCTCTGCCCCACTCCGGCCTTTGCTCCTGGCGACTTAGTGTGGCTCTCCGCCCGTAATATCAGGCAGCAAGTTCAGCCCACTAAGTTTGCGCCATGCTACTTAGGCCCCTTCAAGGATCTGAAACAGGTTAACCCTGTGGTCTACCGTCTGGCCCTTCCTCCATGCCTGGGTAATACCGACACCTTTCTTGTCTCCCTCCTAAAGCCCGTTCACATGTCCCGGTTTTCTGAGTCATCTGCCGGGACATCGGGTTCATCCACGGATGATTACGAGGTGAACGTGGCAAAAAATACTATTTGGTGGGTTGGAAGGGTCATGGTCCAAAGGACAGGTCCTGGGCGCCTATTGAGCACATCTGGGCTCAGCAGCTCAGTGCTGCCTTCGACCATAGTGAGGCGGGGAGTAATGTTAGGTGTTGAGTTCCCACCGCTGCACACGGGAAATCTTGAACCATGTCTGCTGCGGTCTCCCATTCTCCTCCATCCGCAGTGGAGCCTGCTCAGCAGAGACATCGGTCCCAGTGTCTAGCTCAAGCTGATACTGTGCGGCTGGTTACTGCTGTCCTTCCAGGCTCAGCCATCGTAACCAGTACTGATCAGCGGCGAGCAGGCGCTCCTGGGACTAAGTCCTGCTTTTCTTCTTCTGGGCATGCCCAAAGGACGAACTCTCATTGGAGGTCGGGGGTCACATGCTCAGGTCCTGTAACAGCTCCTATTGGACCACTAGGAAGGTCCTGGAGAACTTCCACAATAAAAGGTTTGCATGGCCGCATGGCCATGCGCTAGTATAAATCAGTTATTGTGTGTGTGTGGATGTATGCCAGTTCTGGTGAATGCTCCGAATCATACCCATCCCTAGTGTTAGTGACTGCTCGCGAATGTTGGAGCAATCTAGCGCCAGTTAGTGCCATCCAGCACCAGGCACAATCTATAGCATCTATCTGCAGCATTAGCCAGTGCACTTACCTGTCCCTACTTGGGCGGTTAGTGGTGTCCACCAGAGCGGCGCTGTGTGCACCCAGAGCGCTAAATCTATTTTGTGTTTTCCCTGGCACCGCAGTTTCGGTGCCGAATGCAAGTGTTCTAGAGAGACTCTAACCCCACGTCTTGGGGCAGAGTTCCGTGACTCAATACTTGCGTTTCTTCTGCGGTATTGCGGTCCTGTGACGCAACAGGGTTCTCTTCATTCATACCGGATGTAGCTAACCCGTGTGTTTTCATTATACCACCATTTACTGTCCGTCATTACCTAGCAGCAGGTATCACCCCTGCACGGTGGACCCCGGGCTGCGAATGTACCTTATTCCATCTTTATAATTATTTGATGCATTCCGCCAGCCCTAACAATATGTGTACAACAACTTGAATTTCCTTTGGAGTGTATTGATCCCTATTTGAGCTTTATAATGCAAACATAGCCTTTTTATTGTCCAAGTGACTCCAACTTATTTGGCTAGGAGAAAATGAATGGTAACTGTGGGTAACCAGCAGCTTATTTCAGCAAACACAGTCACAGACTTTGTAGGCAACTTAAATTGGATAAACATAAAAAAATCTCTTTTTTGGGACAAATGTATGCCCTGCTGTTGTTTATAGAGAAGTGGTGGAAATAGATGCTTTTTGCACAAGCAGTCCAAAAATTATCCCTTTAAGTACAGAGACAAAACAGGTGAAAAAGTTTCTCATCAAGAAGTCAAAAATTATCCTTTTTTGGAATCCTTTTTGGTGGCTTTGCAGCTTGAATACAATTTGCAGTAGGCATCATCTCTTGTGCCTTGGGATGTGGGCTTGTCACAGACTTTCCAATCCTCTGGGTGGCAGTCATTAATAGTGTTGAGCATTCCGATACCGAGTTCCGATATTTTCCGTATATCGGATACCAGAATCGGAAGTTCCCAGAATTCAAACTGCCCAAATTCAGCCAATGAGGACTGATTAGAAGTGTGGGCACATCCTGTTGTGCATGGTGGGCATGGAAGTACTGGCATGGCTGTGATTGGCTGCTGAAATGATGTCACGATGCACTATAAAAGTCGCTGCCGCCATTTAGGGCTCACTCTACTGTGAATTCAGTTAGGGACTCTGTGTGTGTGTGAGTGCACATCGCTCTGTAGTCTGTGTGCAGCCACAGCTGGTTGTATTCAGCTCAGGGTGCGTCACTGCCTCATACCGTTCCATCCATTGTCCTTTTTTGCTTTTAGTGCAGCCTGCTGCACATTTTTTCAAATATTTCCTATTAGTGGCTTTCCACCCGTATCCAGCTAAATTGTGGAAAAACACTACATAGGATTACATAGAGGAGCTTTTTTTGGCCTTGCAGCGCCATTTACGGCTGTCTGCACGGTCTCCGTGTGAGTGCAGCTCACTCTGTAGTCAGTTCTGCCAAAAAAAAAATAAAGTTCACCAAACACTAGTGTTGAGCGATACCGTCCGATACTTGAAAGTATCGGTATCGGATAGTATCGGCCGATACCCGAAAAGTATCGGATATCGCCGATACCGATACCCGACACCAATACAAGTCAATGGGACACCAAGTATCTGAAGGTATCCTGATGGTTCCCAGGGTCTGAAGGAGAGGAAACTCTCCTTCAGGCCCTGGGATCCATATTAATGTGTAAAATACTTTTGTGGTATCGGGAATCGGTATCGGATCCATATTAATGTGTTAAATAAAGAATTAAAATAAAAAATATTGATATACTCACCTCTCTGGAGACCCCTGCACCTTACCGCTGTTAACCGGCAGCCTTCTTTGCTTAAAATGAGCGCGTTTAGGGCCTTCCATGACGTCACGGCTTCTGATTGGTCGCGTGCCGCTCATGTGACCGCCACGTGACCAATCACAAGCCGTGACATCATTCTCAGGTCCTAAATTCCTAGAATTAGGAATTTAGGACCTGAGAATGACGTTGCAGCTTGTGATTGGTCGCGTGGCGGTCACATGAGCGGCATGCAACCAATCAGAAGCCGTGATGTCATGGAAGGCCCTAAACGCGCTAATTTTAAGCAAAGAAGGCTGCCGGTTAACAGCGGTAAGGTGCAGGGGTCTCCAGAGAGGTGAGTATATCAATATTTTTTATTTTAATTCTTTATTTTACACATTAATATGGATCCGATACCGATTCCCGATACCACAAAAGTATCGGAACTCGGTATCAGAATTCCGATACCGCAAGTATCGGCCGATACCCGATACTTGCGGTATCGGAATGCTCAACACTACCAAACACACCACTTTACATTTGTGTAGGCCACATGAGCTCATATTAAAGTCTAGTCCACATTTTAGAAAATTAGTGTTTCTTATACCTGTTAGGAGCTGTTCAAGAATAAGCACACTAAGCCCTTAGTACTTTTCTGCTTATCTTTATCAGTCAACCAAGATGAAGAAGGCAGGGAGTAAGGCACATGGGCGTAGGTGTGGGCGTGGAGCAGGGAGAGGACGTGGGGATTCTGTGCCTGCTGCAGGCACCGGTGACTCATCATCACCCAGTTTCAGCAGGGAACAGTCCTTGATGCGCAGCTTTGTAGGAGATCGCCGTACACCGCTGCTGCGTGAAGAACAAATTGAAGCGGTTGTCGGATGGATGGCAGCTAACGCATCGACTTCAATTAGTGCCACATCCTCTCAGGCACAGAACACTGGAGAGCACCCATCTGTCTCTTCACCACCTGCCAAATTGCCCAGGCAGTCAGAGAGCCCAGGACAGGAGCCATCTCTACTTCTGCTCTCTGAATCTCTTGGCTTGGAAACAGGGGGCCAGCCAAGCAGCATTGGATAAATAGAAGAAGAGGCAGTGTGCAGTGATGCCCAACAGCTTTGTCTCTCTGACTCTGAAGAGGCGGGTGGGCCAGTGCCTCCGGTCACCACACCGCAGTACGCATCTGATGATGAGACTCAGGTGCCACTTTCTGGTGCGTACTGTGCTGCCAAGACTACCCAAGAGGAGCAGTTGGTGGCAGAGGGTAGTGTAGATGATGAGGTCCTTGACCCGTCATGGCGTGAGGTACAGGAAGGTGGTGGGAGCAGCTCTGAGGAAGAGATTCCCTGAACGGGCCAAAGAGGGAGAGGGAGGGGGAAGACTGCGGAGCCTGTAGCCTCCACTTCGGCACCCGTTAGGAGCATGCCTCTTCCAAGAGCCAAAACGGGCGCTCCCAAGACTTGCAGTGCCTGGTCCTTTTTTGACACAGTTGCAGATGACATTTGCTTTGTCAAATGCAAGGTGTGTCATCAGAAAGTCAAAAGAGGGAAAAATGTCAGCAACCTCAATACCACAAATATGTGGAAACATGTGCGGACCAGGCACGCAGTGGAGTTACAAAAACACACTGAAGACCTAGGCCAACCAACAGCGGTAGCTACCACCTCTTCAGCTCGTGTTGCCTCTTCCTCCAGCTCACACACAGCTGGTTCGGCTTCTTCTCAGGATCGCCATGGAAGAACCTCTGGCACTGTTGTCCAGAGTCCCACAATAATTCCACCCGCAGCACCACGTTTCCAGTCATCCTCACACTCCCACCCAGTCTACAGCCATCGGTAGCACAGGCATGGGAGAAAAGGCGGCCATTCTCGGCAAACCACTCCCGAGCACAGGCTCTGAATGCAGGCATTGCAAAACTACTGTCCCTTAAAATGCTGTCATTCAGGCTGGTGGAGACTGACAGCTTCCGTAACTTGATGGCATTGGCAATCCCACAGTACAATGTGCCCAGCCACTTTTATTTCAGCGCGCAAGCCGTCCCTGCCCTGCACAAGCATGTGGAGGGACACATAAAACACGGGCTACTGAACGCCGTCAGTAGCAAGGTCCACCTCACCACCGATGCGTGGACCAGTCACCATGGACTGGGGCGATACCTTTCCCTCACTGCCCATTGGGTTAATGTTGTTGAGCCGGGTACAGATCGTGCGAGTGGCGCAGGACATGTCCTGCCCACTCCAAGGATTGCAGGAATCCAGTCTGTACGCATCGACTCCTCCTCATACACAAGTTCCTCAGAATCATCGCTGCAGGAGCCGTCACAGTCCACCTCCACATGGACCCGTGAACGCTTACCTGTTACGACTGACATGAGCACAGCCATGGCGAAACGTCAACAGGCTGTCTTGAAATTAATTTCTTTGGGGAATCGAAGCCACACAGCGCAGGAGCTCTGGAATGCCATCAAGCAGGAGAGCGACGTGTGGTTTGTGCCAGCGAATCTCCAGCCAGGCATGGTAGTGTGTGACAATGGCTGAAATCTGGTTGCAGCTCTGGCCCTAGGCAACCTCACTCACATCCCATGTCTGGCACATGTGCTCAACTTGGTTGTGCAGAGTTTTTTGAGGGACTATCCGGATCTTGATGCACTGCTGCACAAGGTCCGCCTACAGTGTGCTCACTTGCGGCGTTCCAGCATGGCAAGATCGCGCATTGCAGCTCTGCAGCACCGATTCCGCCTTCCGGAACATCGCATCATATGTGACCTACCCACCAGGTGGAATTCCACGTTATATATGTTGGAGCGGTTGTGTGAGCAGCAGCCAGCAGTAATGGAGTACCAGCTGCATCAGGCGCAAAGAAGTCGCACTCAGCGCTGTTCAGACTTCACAACCACTGAGTGGGCCACTACGAAGGACGTCTGCCAGGTTTTGCATTCCTTCGATGATTCCACGCGGATGGCGAGTGCAGATGATGCACTAGTCAGCAAGACTGTCCCCCTTATCTGCCTGCTTCAACAAACACTGCAAGCACTAAGGGATGATGTTGTGGAAGAGGTGGAGGATGAGGAGTCACCAATTCCATCAGCTTCTGGACAGTCAGCGCTACGTGGTTCCTCACAAAGGCCTAGGCAGGGGACACTTTGTGAGGAGGATGAGGAGGAGTCATTGGAGGAGGAAGACATCGGTCCAGAGGAGGGAGTTACACAATTCTCCAGTAGTCAGTGTGTAGAGTGAGGGTGAGGTGATGCAGAGCGGTCAGAGATCACGCCTCAAGCAGGGGACAGCTGTTGTGAAATTGGATTTTGGGCTCCCCCGGTGGCCACTGGTGGAATTGAACTGGTGTGCATCATCCTCTCTGTTCACCTGTTTCCATCAGGATGTGGGAGTCGCTATTTAGCCTTGCTCCTCTGTCACTTCCATGCCGGTCAGCATTGTAATCAGAAGCCTTTCTGTGCATGTTCCTGCTGCTAGACAACTCCCAGCTAAGTTGGACTTCAGTCCTTGTTTGTTTTTGCATTTTGTTCCAGTTCACAGCTGTAGTTTCGTTTCTGTGTCTGGAAAGCTCTTGTGATCTGAAATTGCCACTCTGATGTTATGAGTTAATACTAGAGTCTTAAAGTAATTTCAGGATGGTGTTTTTAGGGTTTTCAGCTGACCATGAAAGTGCCCTTTCTGTCTTCCTGCTATCTAGTAAGCGGACCTCAATTTTGCTAAACCTATTTTCATACTACGTTTGTCATTTCATCTAAAATCACCGCCAATATTTGTGGGGGCCTCTGTCTGCCTTTCGGGGAAATTTCTCTAGAGGTGAGCCAGGACTATATTTTCCTCTGCCAGGATTAGTTAGTCCTCCGGCCGGCGCTGGGCGTCTAGGGATAAAACGCAGGCTACGCTACCCGGCTACTGTTAGTTGTGCGACAGGTTTAGTTCATGGTCAGATTAGTTTCCATCCTTCCAAGAGCTAGTTCTTATGTTTGCTGGGCTATGTTCTCTTGCCATTGAGAACCATAACAGTTTGACCGGCCCAAAAAGGGTTAAATTAATTGACAGTGAAAGGAGAGAAAAGAGAAGTCTGCTGAAGATTTTTTTTTTTTTTTCTTCCTTCAGTTCTGAGTGTGCTTGTAATTGAATCTCTTGCAAGTCTGCCTATATTGCAGCCTTTCTCTCTCTCTCTCCTTCTAATCCTGGAATGGCTCTGTGTTCACCTGTTTAAAATGGATATTCAGAGTTTAGCTGCAGGTTTGAATAATCTCACCACGAAAGTTCAAAATTTACAAGATTTTGTTGTTCATGTTCCTATATCTGAACCTAGAATTCCTTTGCCTGAATTTTTCTCGGGGAATAGATCTTGCTTTCAAAATTTCAAAAATAATTGCAAGTTGTTTTTGTCCCTGAAATCTCGCTCTGCTGGAGATCCTGCTCAGCAGGTCAGGATTGTGATTTCCTTGCTCCGGGGCGACCCTCAGGATTGGGCTTTTGCATTGGCTCCAGGGGATCCTGCGTTGCTCAATGTGGATGCGTTTTTTCTGGCCTTGGGGTTGCTTTATGAGGAACCTCAGTTAGAACTTCAGGCGGAAAAGGCCTTGATGTCCCTATCTCAGGGGCAAGACGAAGCTGAAATATACTGCCAGAAATTCCGTAAATGGGCTGTGCTTACTCAGTGGAATGAGTGCGCCCTGGCGGCGAATTTCAGAGAGGGTCTCTCTGATGCCATTAAGGATGTTATGGTGGGGTTCCCTGTGCCTGCGGGTCTGAATGAGTCCATGACAATGGCTATCCAGATCGATAGGCGTCTGCGGGAGCGCAAACCTGTGCACCATTTGGCGGTGTCTACTGAGAAGACGCCAGAGAATATGCAATGTGATAGAATTCTGTCCAGAAGTGAACGGCAGAATTTTAGACGAAAAAATGGGTTGTGCTTCTATTGCGGTGATTCAACTCATGTTATATCAGCATGCTCTAAGCGTACTAAGAAGCTTGATAAGTCTGTTTCAATTGGCACTTTACAGTCTAAGTTTATTCTATCTGTGACCCTGATTTGTTCTTTATCATCTATTACCGCGGATGCCTATGTCGACTCTGGCGCCGCTTTGAGTCTTATGGATTGGTCCTTTGCCAAACGCTGTGGGTATGATTTGGAGCCTCTTGAAACTCCTATACCCCTGAAGGGGATTGACTCCACCCCATTGGCTAGCAATAAACCACAATACTGGACACAAGTAACTATGCGGATTAATCCGGATCACCAGGAGATTATTCGCTTTCTTGTGCTGTATAACCTACATGATGTGTTGGTGCTTGGATTGCCATGGCTGCAATCTCATAACCCAGTCCTTGACTGGAAAGCTATGTCTGTGTTAAGCTGGGGATGTAAGGGGACGCATGGGGACGTACCTGTGGTTTCCATTTCATCATCTATTCCCTCTGAGATTCCTGAATTCTTGACTGAATATCGTGACGTTTTTGAAGAACCTAAGCTTGGTTCATTACCTCCGCACCGGGAGTGCGATTGTGCCATAGATTTGATTCCGGGTAGTAAATACCCTAAGGGTCGTTTATTTAATCTGTCTGTGCCTGAACATGCTGCTATGCGAGAATATATAAAGGAGTCCTTGGAAAAGGGACATATTCGTCCTTCGTCATCTCCCTTAGGAGCCGGTTTTTTCTTTGTGGCTAAGAAAGATGGCTCTTTGAGGCCGTGCATTGATTATCGGCTTTTGAATAAAATCACGGTTAAATATCAATATCCGTTGCCACTGCTGACTGATTTGTTTGCTCGCATAAAGGGGGCCAAGTCGTTCTCTAAGATAGATCTCCGTGGGGCGTATAATTTGGTGCGAATTAAGCAGGGGGATGAGTGGAAAACCGCATTTAATACGCCCGAGGGCCACTTTGAGTATTTGGTGATGCCTTTTGGTCTTTCAAATGCCCCTTCAGTCTTTCAGTCCTTTATGCATGACATTTTCCGTGATTATTTGGATAAATTTATGATTGTGTATCTGGATGATATTTTGATTTTTTCGGATGACTGGGACTCTCATGTCCAGCAGGTCAGGAGGGTTTTTCAGGTTTTGCGGTCTAATTCCTTGTGTGTGAAGGGTTCTAAGTGCGTTTTTGGGGTTCAGAAGATTTCCTTTTTGGGATATATTTTTTCCCCCTCTTCCATCGAGATGGATCCTGTCAAGGTTCAGGCTATTTGTGATTGGACGCAACCCTCTTCTCTTAAGAGTCTTCAGAAATTTTTGGGCTTTGCTAACTTTTATCGTCGATTTATTGCTGGTTTTTCTGATGTTGTTAAACCATTGACTGATTTGACTAAGAAGGGTGCTGATGTTGCTGATTGGTCCCCTGCTGCTGTGGAGGCCTTTCGGGAGCTTAAGCGCCGCTTTTCTTCCGCCCCTGTGTTGCGTCAGCCTGATGTTGCTCTTCCTTTTCAGGTTGAGGTCGACGCTTCTGAAATCGGAGCTGGGGCGGTTTTGTCGCAGAGAAGTTCCGATTGCTCCGTGATGAGACCTTGTGCTTTTTTCTCGCGTAAATTTTCCCCCGCCGAGCGGAATTATGATGTTGGGAATCGGGAGCTTTTGGCCATGAAGTGGGCTTTTGAGGAGTGGCGTCATTGGCTTGAGGGGGCTAGACATCAGGTGGTGGTATTGACTGACCACAAAAATCTAATTTATCTTGAGTCCGCCAGACGCCTGAATCCTAGACAGGCGCGCTGGTCGTTGTTTTTCTCTCGGTTTAATTTTGTGGTGTCCTACCTGCCGGGTTCTAAGAATGTTAAGGCGGATGCCCTTTCTAGGAGTTTTGAGCCTGACTCCCCTGGTAATTCTGAACCTACAGGTATCCTTAAGGATGGAGTGATATTGTCTGCCGTTTCTCCAGACCTGCGGCGGGCCTTGCAGGAGTTTCAGGCGGATAGACCTGATCGTTGCCCACCTGGTAGACTGTTTGTTCCTGATGATTGGACCAGTAAAGTCATTTCTGAGGTTCATTCTTCTGCGTTGGCAGGTCATCCTGGAATCTTTGGTACCAGGGATTTGGTGGCAAGGTCCTTCTGGTGGCCTTCCCTGTCTCGAGATGTGCGAGGCTTCGTGCAGTCTTGTGACGTTTGTGCTCGGGCCAAGCCTTGTTGTTCTCGGGCTAGTGGATTGTTGTTGCCCTTGCCTATCCCGAAGAGGCCCTGGATGCACATCTCGATGGATTTTATTTCGGATCTTCCTGTTTCTCAGAAGATGTCTGTCATCTGGGTGGTGTGTGATCGTTTCTCTAAGATGGTCCATTTGGTTCCCCTGCCTAAGTTGCCTTCTTCTTCCGAGTTGGTTCCTCTGTTTTTTCAAAATGTGGTCCGTTTGCATGGTATTCCGGAGAATATAGTTTCTGACAGAGGTACCCAATTCGTGTCTAGATTTTGGCGAGCATTCTGTGCTAGGATGGGCATAGATTTGTCTTTCTCGTCTGCTTTCCATCCTCAGACTAATGGCCAGACCGAGCGGACGAATCAGACCTTGGAGACATATTTGAGGTGTTTTGTGTCTGCAGATCAGGATGATTGGGTTGCTTTTTTGCCTTTAGCGGAGTTTGCCCTCAATAATCGGGCCAGCTCTGCCACCTTGGTGTCTCCCTTTTTCTGTAATTCGGGGTTTCATCCTCGATTTTCTTCTGGTCAGGTGGAATCTTCGGATTGTCCTGGAGTGGATGCTGTGGTGGAGAGGTTGCATCGGATTTGGGGGCAGGTAGTGGACAATTTGAAGTTGTCCCAGGAGAAGACTCAGCTTTTTGCCAACCGCCGGCGTCGGGTTGGTCCTCGGCTTTGTGTTGGGGACTTGGTGTGGTTGTCTTCTCGTTTTGTCCCTATGAGGGTTTCTTCTCCCAAGTTTAAGCCTCGGTTTATCGGCCCGTACAGGATATTGGAGATTCTTAACCCTGTGTCCTTCCGTTTGGACCTCCCTGCATCTTTTTCTATTCATAATGTTTTTCATCGGTCATTATTGCGCAGGTATGAGGTACCGGTTGTGCCTTCCGTTGAGCCTCCTGCTCCGGTGTTGGTTGAGGGCGAGTTGGAGTACGTTGTGGAAAAAATCTTGGACTCCCGTGTTTCCAGACGGAAACTCCAGTATCTGGTCAAATGGAAGGGATACGGTCAGGAGGATAATTCTTGGGTGACTGCCTCTGATGTTCATGCCTCCGATTTGGTCCGTGCCTTTCATAGGGCTCATCCTGATCGCCCTGGTGGTTCTGGTGAGGGTTCGGTGCCCCCTCCTTGAGGGGGGGTACTGTTGTGAAATTGGATTTTGGGCTCCCCCGGTGGCCACTGGTGGAATTGAACTGGTGTGCATCATCCTCTCTGTTCACCTGTTTCCATCAGGATGTGGGAGTCGCTATTTAGCCTTGCTCCTCTGTCACTTCCATGCCGGTCAACATTGTAATCAGAAGCCTTTCTGTGCATGTTCCTGCTGCTAGACAACTCCCAGCTAAGTTGGACTTAGTCCTTGTTTGTTTTTGCATTTTGTTCCAGTTCACAGCTGTAGTTTCGTTTCTGTGTCTGGAAAGCTCTTGTGATCTGAAATTGCCACTCTGATGTTATGAGTTAATACTAGAGTCTTAAAGTAATTTCAGGATGGTGTTTTTAGGGTTTTCAGCTGACCATGAAAGTGCCCTTTCTGTCTTCCTGCTATCTAGTAAGCGGACCTCAATTTTGCTAAACCTATTTTCATACTACGTTTGTCATTTCATCTAAAATCACCGCCAATATTTGTGGGGGCCTCTGTCTGCCTTTCGGGGAAATTTCTCTAGAGGTGAGCCAGGACTATATTTTCCTCTGCCAGGATTAGTTATTCCTCCGGCCGGCGCTGGGCGTCTAGGGATAAAACGCAGGCTACGCTACCCGGCTACTGTTAGTTGTGCGACAGGTTTAGTTCATGGTCAGATTAGTTTCCATCCTTCCAAGAGCTAGTTCTTATGTTTGCTGGGCTATGTTCTCTTGCCATTGAGAACCATAACAGACAGCATTTCTTGGCCAGTTGGCAGCCTGCAGCACGTGGCTGATTACATGCTGCAGTGCCTGAGAAACGACCGCCGCATCGCCCACATTCTCAACACGGCTGATTATTGAGTGTACACCCTCCTAGATCCTCGCTACCAGGACAACTTACAAAGCCTCATAACACTGTTGAACCGGGAGCATAAAATGCGGGAGTACCAAGACACACTGGTGAATTCCATCATCTTCCCCAGTCCAAGTGAGAGCAGTGCTGCTAGTGCTTTACAAAGCAGCTCAGTGCGTCGAGGCAGTGGAGGAAGCTCTGCACACAGAGGGGGCAGAAGCAGTGCCTCAGCACAAGGCAAGACCAGTATGGCCTAACTGTAGCACAGTTTTGTGTGCCCGCCACACATGTCTACACCATCACAGACGGCTCCAGTCAGCAGGAGGCAACGTTTCCATCAGATGGTGACAGACTACATGTCTTGCCCTCTTACTGTACTCCCAGACGGCTCTTCCCCCTTCAAATTTTGGGTCTCTAAGCTGGATACATGGCCAGAGCTAAGCCAGTATGAATTGGAGGTGCTGGCTTGCCCTGCTGCTAGTGTATTATCGGAACGCGTCTTTAGTGCCGCAGGTGGTGTACTAACAGACCGTCGCATGCGACTATCCTCCGATAATGTTGACCGGCTTACTTTTCTGAAAATGAACAAGGCCTGGATCTCGCAGGAATTTGCCAATCCTCTTCCAGATTAAATAATTGGTTGGCTACAGTATCCAGGTCTCCTTTTGCGTTCATGTTTCTACCACCTGATCTGTAATCCCTGGGCTCCAACACCATCAGTTGATCTTCAGTAGTGCAGGCTGCACCGTCAAAACACATGACCCAGTGTTATTGGGTTTCAGTAACGTCAGCTGATCCCCAGCTGTGTAGCCGGCAATGTGTCCTGCGACCGCCACACTGACACAACAACTTAAATGTAAGGGAAACTTTCCCCCCCCAGGCATTTGATACTGAAAGAGCCACCTTGTGCAGCAGTAATGCTGCACAAGGAAAAGGTAGCTCTTTTAGTTTAGCTCCTTGCACACCCAGAACTTAACACTTATAAAATGTGTCCCCTCATACCATGAAACCGTCCCGGAGGTGGGACTTTCCTTCGTAATGTGATGCAGCACAGACGTCATCCCTAACCCCTTGGCGCCATGCGTCGCCTCCTTAGCATTGTTTGAATCTGTCCCTTAGCCTGCGCTGTTATGTTCAACCTTGGCCATGCGCTGTTTGCGCTGCCCGTTTTCTGACATTATTTGGTGTCAGGCTGACTGGGCCTGTGCGGCCATGCTGCCCGAGATCCCGCCTCGCAGTCTCTTCTGATTTTACCATACTGCGGGCCTGGGATCCATGGGCATGCGCAGTGCATATCTTCACCTCAGGCTCTCACTCATCTCCCTCCACCTTCTTCAGATGGTGCACCGTTAGCTGATCCCTAATAGCATGCCACGGTCGTGACGCTGCACCCTGTGAAGAAGCCGAAAGTAGGTGAGTGAGAGGCGAAGATATGCACTGCGCATGCCCATGGATCCCAGGCCCGCAGTGTGATTACATTAGACGACACTGTGAGGCGAGATTTCGGGCATGGCGGCCGCACAGGCGCAGCCAGCCTGACACCAAATGATGTCAGAAGACGGGCATCGCTAACTGCGCATGGCCAAGGTTGAACATAACAGCGAAGGCTAAGGGACAGATTCAAACAAAGCTAAGGAGGCGGCGCACGGCGCCAAGGGGGTAGGGATGACGGCTGTGCTGCATCACATTACGAAGTAAAGTCCCACCTCTGTGATGGTTTCACAGTATCAGGGGAAACATTTTGTAAGTGTTTAGTTCTGCGTTTGCAAGAAGCATAATTAAAAGAGCCACCTTTTCCTTTTGCATCATTGGTGCTGCGCAAGTTGGCTCTTTCAGCTACAAATGCCTGGGGGGGTTAAAGGTTACCTTTTAACTTGCTCCAATTAGGCCTCAGCCTACACTCTGCTCCTCCTGCTTTCCCTGGGCTTTAACACTGCCAGTTGCTGCCCGGAAGTGCTGTCTGCACAGTCAACAGTCGCTCCTCTAATATTGGGGTTCAGTAACGCCAGCTGCTCCCCTGCTGTGTTGCAGCAATACCTCCAGTTTGCTCCTCCTGCTGTCCCTGGGCTTCAACACCGCCAGTTGCTGCCCGGAAGTGCTGTCTGCACAGTCAACAGTAGCTCCTCTGTTATTGGGGTTCAGTAACGCCAGCTGCACCCCTGCTGTGTTGCGGCAATATCTCCAGCCTGCTCCTCCTGCTGTCCCTGGGCTTCAACACCGCCAGTTGCTGCCCGGCAGTGCTGTCTGCAAAGTCAACAGTCGCTCCTCTGTTATTGGGGTTCAGTAACGCCAGCTGCTCCCCTGCTGTGTTGCAGCAATACCTCCAGCCTGCTCCTCCTGCTGTCCCTGGGCTTCAACACTGCAAGTGCTGTCTGCACAGTCAACAGTCGCTCCTCTGTTATTGGGGTTCAGTAACGTCAGCTGCTCCCCTGCTGTGTTGCGGCAATACATCCAGCCTGCTCCTCCTGCTGTCCCTGGGCTTCAACACCGCCAGTTGCTGCCCGGAAGTGCTGTCTGCACAGTCAACAGTCGCTCCTCTGTTATTGGGGTTCAGTAACTCCAGCTGCTCCCCTGCTGTGTTGTGGCAATACCCCCAGCCTGCTCCTCCTGCTGTCCCTGGGCTTCAACACCGCCAGTTGCTGCCCGGAAGTGCGTCTGCACAGTCAACAGTCGCTCCTCTGTTATTGGGGTTCAGTAACGCCAGCTGCTCCCCTGCTGTGTCACGGCAATACCTCCAGCCTGCTCCTCCTGCTGTCCCTGGTCTTCAACACCACCAGTTGCTGCCCGGAAGTGCTGTCTGCACAGTCATCAGTCGCTCCTCTGTTAGCGGGGTTCAGTAACGCCAGCTGCTCCCCTGCTGTGTTGTGGCAATACCTCCAGCCTGCTCCTCCTGCTGTCCCTGGGCTTCAACACTGCCAGTTGCTGCCCGGAAGTGCTGTCTGCACAGTCAACAGTCGCTCTTCTGTTATTTGGGTTCAGTAGCTCCAGCTGCTCCCCTGCTGTGTTGCGGCAATACCTCTAGCCTGCTCATCCTGCTGTCCCTGGGCTTCAACACCGCCAGTTGCTGCCCGGAAGTGCTGTCTGCACAGTCAACAGTCGCTTCTCTGTTATTGGGGTTCAGTAACGCCAGCTGATCCCCTGCTATGTTGCGGCAATGTGTCCTGTGACCGCCACGCTGACACACCTACTTAAATTTAAGGGAACCTGTCCACCCAGGCGTTTGTTACTGAAAGAGCCACCTTGTGCAGCAGTAATTCTGCACAAGGAAAAGGTGCCTCTTTTCGTTGTGCTCCTTGCACACGCTGAACCTAACACTTATGAAATGTGTCCCTTCACACCGTTAAACCGTCCCAGAGGTGGGACTTTCCTTTGTAATGTGGCGCAGCACAGCCATCATTCCTACCTTCTTGGTGTTGTGCGCCACCTCCTCAGCATTCTTTGATTCTGTCCCGGAGCCAGCACTGTTATGTTATCCCTTGGCCATGCGCACTTAGCGCTGCCCGTCTTCTGACATCATTTGGTGTCAGGCTGGCTGCGCCTGTGCGGTCGCGCTGCCCGAAATCCCGCCTCGCAGTGTCTTCTCATTTAGTGACACTGCGGGCCTGGGATCCATGGGCATGCGTAGTGCATATCTTCACCTCAGCCTCTCACTCATCTCCCTCTGCCTTCTTCGGACTGTGCGCCGTCAGCTGATCCCTAATAGCATGCCACGGCCGTGACGCCGCACAGTCTGAAGAAGCCGGAAGTAGGGGAGTGAAAGGCGAGGATATACACTGCGCATGCCCATGGATCCCAGGCCCACAGTGGGATTACATTAGACAACACTGCGAGGCAGGATCTCGGGCAGCGCTGCTGCACAGGCGCAGCCAGCCTGACACCAAATGATGTCAGAAGATGTGCAGCGCTAAGTGCACATGGCCAAGGGATAACATAACAGCGCTGGCTCAGGGACATTATCAAACAATGCTGAGGAGGCGGTGCACAACGCCAAGGGGGTAGGAATGACGGCTGTGCTGCGTCACATTACAAAGGAAAGTCCCACCTCCGGGACGGTTTAACGGTGTGAGGGGACACATTTCATAAGTTTGCAAGGAGCATAATTAAAAGTGCCACCTTTTCCTTTTGCAGCATTAGTGCTGCACAAGATGGCTTTTTCAGCAACAAACGCCTGGGGGTGGGGTTAAAGGTTCCCTTTCAACTTGCTCCAGTGCAGGCTTCGGCCTACACTCTGCTCCTCCTTGATTTACTGGGCTCTAACACCGCCAGTTGGTGCTCGGAGTTGCTGGCTGCACAGAGAAAAACACTCGCCACTGTGTCAGTGGGGTTCAGCAACGCCAGCTGTTCCCCTTCTGTGTAGCCGGCAACGTGTCCTGCAAACGCCACACAGACACAACAAATATTAAACTGCCTCCAGTGCAGGCTTCGGCCTACACTCTGCTCCTCCTTGATTCCCTGGGGTCTAACACCGCCAGTTGTTGCACGGAAGTGCTGGCTGCACAGAGAAAAACACCCACCTCGCCACTGTGTCAGTGGGGTTCAGTAACGCCAGCTGTTCCCCTGCTGTGTAGCCAGCAACGTGTCCTGCAAACGCCACGCAGACACAACATACACTAAGCTGCCTCCAGTGCAGGCTTCGGCCTACACTCTGCTCCTCTGCTCCTCCTTGATTCCCTGGGCTCTAACACCGCCAGTTGGTGCTCAGAAGTGCTGGCTGCACAGAGAAAAACACCCGCCACTGTGTCAGTGGGGTTCAGTAACGTCCGCTGTTCCCCCTGCTGTGTAGCCGGCAACGTGTCCTGCAAACGCCACGCAGACACAACAGATATTAAACTGCCTCCTGTGCAGGCTTCGGCCTACACTCTGCTCCTCCTGCTGACCCTGGGCTCTAACACCGCCAGTTGGTGCTCGGAAGTGCTGGCTGCAAAGAGAAAAACACTCGCCACTGTGTCGGTGGGGTTCAGTAATGCCAGCTGTTCCCCTGCTGTGTAGCCGGCAACGTGTCCTGCAAACGCCACGCAGGCAAAACAGATATTAAACTGCCTCCTTTGCAGGCTTCGGCCTACACTCTGCTCCCACTGCTGACCCTTAGCTCCAACACCGCTAGTTGGGGCTCTAGGAAGACAATCTTGAATAGCTCCCCATCCTGGCTCCAGTACCGTCAGCTGGTTCCGGGCAGAGCCTTTGGCTTAGGTGCCTCCTTCTGGGTATCCGAGTTCCACCAACGTCAGGTGGTCCTTGGTAGTGCTTTCTGGCACGGGTACCTCCTGCTTAGCAACCGGGTTCCAGTAATGTCAGCTGGTCCTCGGTAGTTCCATTGGCTCTTAAAATTTCGGCTACCCATCCGGGTTCCAGTACCTTCAGCTGGTTCTCGGCAGTGTCTTTTGCTCTTGTACCTTCTGCTCCCCATCCTGATTCCAGCACCATCAGCTGGTTCCGTGCAGAGCCTTTGGCTTAGGTGCCTCCTTCTGGGTATTTGAGTTCCACCAATGTCAGGTGGTCCTTGGTAGTGCTTTCTGGCATGGGTACCTCCTGCTTAGTAACCGGGTTCCAGTAATGTCAGCTGGTCCTCGGTAGTTCCATTGGCTCTTATACCTTCGGCTACCCATCCAGGTTTCAGTACCGTCAGCTGGTTCTCGGCAGTGTCTTTTGCTCTTGTACCTTCTGCTCCCATCTTGGTTCCAGTACCATCAGCTGGTTCCGGGCAGAGCCTTTGGCTTAGGTGCCTCCTTCTGGGTATCCAAGTTCCACCAACCTCAGGTGGTCCTTGGTAGTGCTTTCTGGCAGGGTACCTCCTGCTTATTGACCGGGTTCCAGTAACGTCAGCTGGTTCTCGGTAGTTCCATTGGCACTTGGACCTTCGGGTAGCCATCCGAGTTCTCGGCATTTTCTCAGCCTTCTTGTACCTTCTGCTACATTTCCAAGTTCAAGACCCTAAAGACGACGACCCGGAAGACCAAGATGCAGAAGAACAAGAGGCTGCAGAACAAAGAGCAGAAGAACATTAAGCATAAGACTAAACATCAGAGCAAAAGATATTATCTAAATTATAAGCAGAAGAAGACTAAGCAGTGTATGGGGGTGAGTCCGTTCCTCCTCGTGGTGCCCCTGCAAAAAATTGCTGCTGCAGGCCAAACTGAACGTGGACAGATCCTGTTGTAAATCTTTTGTGACAGGCAGAATAGAAGGTGTAATCTTCACACTTTTATAGATCAACTACAGGAATGCCTGTCACAAATAAGAATATGATGAAGAAGTAGAATATGAAGAAGAATAATAGTTTAATAAAAAGAATATGAAGAATGTAACAAAAAAAAATAGGTAGAAGATGTAGAAGAAGATGAATAAGGTGAAGAAGTTGATTTCAAAGATGCTGCTGCTGAGGATGATGAAGAAGAAAGTGTCGGAGAAGTAGAAAAGAAGGTGAAGGGCATGGAAGTAGTGAAACATCAATATCTGACAAAATAAAAAAAAATCTTAACATAGTCTATATCTTTGTAACTCCGAACGTCTTTAAAAAAAAAAAAAAAATTCCTGCTATTCTATTTGATTGGGCTAAACCTCTATGCCTTTAATGTCTCCGCCACCTCCCCCAATACATCCTACATTATTCTTAGTTGTTTTCCTTCATGTAGAATGAACCCACAAGGAAAGAAAGGGTTTATTTTAATTCCAATATTTTGGTCCCATTGACTTGCATTGGTATCGGGTATCGGTATCGGCGATATCCGATATTTTTTGAATATCGTCCGATCTAATACGATACCGATACTTTCCGATATCGGAAGATATCGCTCAACACTAGTCATTAAGTATTTATCTTCTGGACAAACTGGAACAGCCTGTGATGGTGGTTAATTTGGAACAACATGGTTGCCTAATTAGGCTCCTGGGACAGTTGGTGCTCGGAATTGCTGGCTGCACAGAGAAAAACACTCGCCACTGTGTCAGTGGGGTTCAGTAACGCCAGCTGTTCCCCTGCTGTTTAGCCGGCAACGTGTCCTGCCAACGCCACGCAGACACAACAGATATTAAACTGCCTCTTGTGCAGGCTTCGGCCTACACTCTGCTCCTCCTGTTGACCCTGGGCTCTAACACCGCCAGTTGGTGCCCAGAAGTGCTGGCTGCACAGATAAAAACACCCGCCACTGTGTCAGTGGGGTTCAGTAACGCCAGCTGTTCCCCTGCTGTGTAGCCGGCAATGTGTCCTGCAAACGCCACGCAGACACAACAGACAATAAACTGCCTCCAGTGCAGGCTTTGGCCTACACTCTGCTCCTCTGCTCCTCCTGCTGACCCTGGGCTCTAACACCGCCAGTTGGTGCTCGGAAGTGCTGGCTGCACAGAGAAAAACACTCGCCACTGTGTCAGTTGGGTTCAGTAATGCCAGCTGTTCCCCTGCTGTGTAGCCTGTTATGGTCTGGTGATTAAGGAGCGACATGCGACTAGCTCTGAGCAGGTGGTAACTATACCGACCGCCGTTCCTAATCTTAACACAGACACTAGCAGTAGCCGTGGGATGTTCCTATCACTCCCTAGACACCTCGTCACAGCCGGAGATCTAGCTACCCCTAAAGGAAGAAACAGGAAAGCTATCTTGCCTCAGAGAAAACCCCCAAAGGATAGGACAGCCCCCCACAAATAATGACTGTGAGAGGAGAAGGAAATGACATATGTAGTATGAAACAAGATTTAGCAAAGGAGGCCACTACTAGCTAGACAGAATTAGTACAGAACAGAAAACTGTGCGGTCAGTAATAAAAACTAGAAAAAGTCCACCGCAGAGAAATGCAAAAATCTCCACACCTGACTAAAGGTGTGGAGGGCAAACTCTGCTGCCCAGAGCTTCCAGCTTAGCTAAATAGATCCATACTGATAAGCTGGATAAATGAGCAAAAACATAGAAAATGCCAAACAACAAAGTCCACAACAAGTGAACTGCAAAAAGACAATCAAGGAATTAGCTTTGCTGAAATGTTCAGAGTGGCAGGGAAATCCTCAGAGAGCCATGACTCCAAGCTCAACAATTGACAACTGGCATTGAATTAGGGATAAGGCCAGACTAATATAGCCGAGCCAGAAAGACGATCAGTGAGAACAGCTGCTGATGCTAAATCCAAGAAGCAGCCATACCACTCAAAGCCACAGGAGGGAGCCCAAGAGCAGAATTCACAAAAATGCTACTTATAACCACCGGAGGGAGCCCAAGAGCGGAATTCACAACAGTACCCCCCCCCCTTGAGGAGGGGTCACCGAACCCTCACCAGAGCCCCCAGGCCGATCAGGACGAGCCAAATGGAAAGCACAAACCAAATCGGCAGCATGGACATCGGAGGCAACCACCCAAGAATTATCCTCCTGGCCATAACCCTTCCACTTGACAAGATACTGAAGCCTCCGCCTCGAAAAACGAGAATCCAAAATTTTCTCAACCACATATTCCAACTCCCCCTCCACCAACACCGGGGCAGGAGGATCAACAGATGGAACAACGGGTACCACAAATCTCCGCAACAAAGATCTATGGAAAACATTGTGGATGGCAAAAGAGGCTGGAAGGGCCAAACGAAAAGACACTGGATTGATAATCTCAGAAATCTTATAAGGACCAATAAACCGAGGCTTGAACTTAGGGGAAGAAACCTTCATAGGAACATGATGAGAGGATAACCAGACCAAATCCCCCACATGAAGCCGAGGACCAACACACCGACGGCGGTTAGCAAAACGCTGAGCCTTTTCCTGGGACAATGTCAAATTGTCTACCACATGAGTCCAAATCTGCTGCAACCTGTCCATCACAGAATCCACACCAGGACAATCAGAAGGCTCAACCTGCCCTGAAGAAAAACGAGGATGGAAACCAAAATTACAAAAGAAAGGCGAAACCAAAGTAGCCGAACTGGCCCGATTATTAAGGGCAAACTCGGCCAACGGCAAGAAAGCCACCCAATCATCCTGATCAGCAGGCACAAAGCATCTCAAATAGGTTTCCAAGGTTCGATTAGTTCGCTCAGTTTGGCCATTTGTCTGAGGATGGAACGCCGAAGAAAAAGACAAATTAATGCCCATCTTAGCACAAAAGGCCCGCCAAAACCTGGAAACAAACTGGGAACCTCTGTCAGACACAATATTCTCTGGAATGCCATGCAAACGAACCACATGCTGAAAAAATAATGGAACCAAATCAGAGGAGGAAGGCAATTTAGGCAAAGGTACCAAATGGACCATTTTAGAGAACCGGTCACAAACCACCCAGATAACAGACATCCTCTGGGACACAGGAAGATCCAAAATAAAATCCATGGAAATTAGCGTCCAAGGCCTCTCCGGGACAGGCAAAGGCAAAAGCAACCCACTACCGCGGGAACAGCAAGGCTTAGCCCGGGCACACGTCCCACAGGACTGCACAAAAGAACGCACATCCCGCGACAAGGAAGGCCACCAAAAGGACCTAGCAACCAAATCTCTGGTACCAAAAATCCCAGGATGACCGGCCAACACAGAACAATGGACCTCAGAAATTACCTTAATTGTCCATCTATCAGAAACAAACAGCTTCCCCACAGGACAGCGGTCAGGTTTATCAGCCTGAAATTCCTGAAGCGCCCGCCGCAAATCAGGGGAGATGGCAGACAGAATCACTCCTTCCCTAAGAATGCCAACCGGCTCAAGGACTCCAGGAGAATCAGGCAAAAAACTCCTAGAGAGGGCATCCGCCTTAACATTCTTAGATCCTGGAAGATATGAGACTACAAAATCAAAACGGGAGAAAAACAGGGACCACCGAGCCTGTCTAGGGTTCAGCCGCTTGGCCGACTCAAGGTAAATCAGATTCTTATGATCGGTCAAGACCACAATGCGGTGCTTGGCTCCTTCAAGCCAATGTCGCCATTCCTCAAATGCCCACTTCATAGCCAACAACTCCCGATTGCCGACATCATAATTGCGTTCCGCAGGCGAAAACTTTCGGGAAAAGAAGGCACATGGCTTCATCAAGGAACCATCAGAATTGCTCTGTGACAAAACGGCCCCTGCCCCAATCTCAGAAGCGTCAACCTCAACCTGAAAAGGAAGAGAAACATCCGGCTGACGCAAGACAGGGGCAGAAGTAAATCGGTGTTTAAGCTCCTGAAAGGCCTCAACAGTCTAAGAGGACCAATTAGTCACATCAGCACCTTTCTTCGTCAAATCGGTCAGGGGTTTAACCACACTAGAGGAGTTGGCAATGAAACGGCAATAAAAATTAGCAAAGCCCAAAAATTTCTGAAGGCTCTTCACAGATGTGGGTTGAATCCAGTCATGAATGGCTTGGACCTTAACAGGATCCATTTCTATAGACGAAGGAGAAAAAATAAACCCCAAAAAAGAGACCTTCTGAACTCCAAATAGGCACTTAGACCCCTTCACAAATAGAGCATTATCACGAAGGATCTGGAATACCATCCTGACCTGTTTCACATGAGACTCCCAATCATTGGAAAAAATCAAAATATCATCCAAATACACAATCAAGAATTTGTCAAGATAATTGTGGAAAATATCATGCATAAAGGACTGAAATACAGAAGGAGCATTAGAAAGCCCGAAAGGCATCACCAGGTATTCAAAATGGCCTTCGGGCATATTAAATGCAGTTTTCCATTCGTCACCCTGTTTAATACGAACAAGATTATATGCCCCTCGCAGGTCAATCTTGGTAAATCAACTAGCCCCCTTAATCTGAGCAAACAAATCAGAGAGCAAAGGTAAAGGGTATTGGAATTTGACCGTGATCTTATTAAGAAGACGATAATCAATACAGGGTCTCATCCTTCTTGGCAACAAAAAAGAATCCCGCTCCCAATGGTGACGAAGACGGCCGAATTTGCCCCTTCTCTAAAGACTCCTTTACATAGCTCCGCATGGCTGCATGCTCTGGCACAGACAGATTGAAAAGTCGGCCCTTAGGGAACTTACAGCCAGGAATCAAGTCAATAGCACAATCACAGTCCCTATGTGGAGGAAGGGAACTGGACTTGGGCTCATCAAATACATCCTGGAAATCTGACAAAAATTCAGGAACATCAGAAGAGGGGGAAGAGGAAATTGACATTAAAGGAACTAGTCACAGACATTGATTTCCAATCCAGCACTGGATTGTGTACTTGTAACCATGGAAAACCCAGTACAACAACATCATGTAAATTATGCAACACCAGAAAACGACAATCTTCCTGATGTGCTGGAGCCATGCACATAGTCAGCTGAGTCCAATACTGAGGTTTATTCTTGGCCAACGGTGTAGCATCAATACCCCTTAAGGGTATGGGACTTTGCAAAGGCTGCAAAGAAAAACCACAGCGCCTGGCAAATTCTAAGTCCATTAAGTTCAGAGCAGCGCCCGAATCCACAAATGCCATGACAGAAAAAGATGATAATGAGCAAATCAGGGTCACAGACAGGAGAAACTTAGGCTGCACAGTACTAATGGTAACAGATCTAGTGACCCTCTTAATACGCTTAGGGCAATCAGAAATAGCATGAGCAGAATCCCCACAGTAAAAACACAGCCCATTCTGACGTCTGTATCCCCTCTGTTCCGCTCTAGTCAAAATCCTATCACATTGCATAGGCTCAGGACTCTGCTCAGAGGACGCTGCCATATGGTGCACCACTTTGCGTTCGCGCAGGCGCCGATCAATCTGAATGGCCAGAGACATAGACTCGCTCTTAAGCAATGCCGGATCCCCTGTCTCAAGGGAGAATGCCCAGTCCTGAGGGTCACCACGCAGCAGAGAAATAACTATTTTTACTTGCTGAATGGGGTCACCAGAGGAACGGGGTTTCAGAGCAAAAAACAATTTGCAGTTATTTTTAAAGTTCAAAAACTTAGATCTATCCCCGTAAAACAAATCCGGAGTAGGAATTCTAGGCTCTAAGGCCGGAGTCTGAACAACATAATCTTGAATACTCTGTACTCTTTCAGCAAGCTGATCCACATGAGAAAACAACCCCTGAACATCCATGCCCGCATCCAAATCCTGAATCACCCAGAGATTAAGAGGAAGGAAAAAGACAAAACAGACTAAAGAAAAAAAAAATGGCTCAGAACTCTTTTCCTTCTTTTGAGATGCATTCAGCTCATGTTTGGCCAGTTGTACTGTTATGGTCTGGTGATTAAGAAGCGACATGCGACTAGCTCTGAGCAGGTGGTAACTATACCGACCGCAGTTCCTAATCTTAACACAGACACTAGCAGTAGCCGTGGGATGTTCCTGTCACTCCCTAGACACCTCGTCACAGCCGGAGATCTAGCTACCCCTAAAGGAAGAAACAGGAAAGCTATCTTGCCTCAGAGAAAACCCCCAAAGGATAGGACAGCCCCCCACAAATAATGACTGTGAGAGGAGAAGGAAATGACATACGTAGTATGAAAAAAGATTTAGCAAAGGAGGCCACTACTAGCTAGACAGAATTAGTACAGAACAGAAAACTGTGCGGTCAGTAATAAAAACTAGAAAAAGTCCACCGCAGAGAAATGCAAAAATCTCCACACCTGACTAAAGGTGTGGAGGGCAAACTCTGCTGCCCAGAGCTTCCAGCTTAGCTAAATAGATCCATACTGATAAGCTGGACAAATGAGCAAAAACATACAAAATGCCAAACAACAAAGTCCACAACAAGTGAACTGCAAAAAGACAAGCAAGGACTTAGCTTTGCTGAAATGTTCAGAGTGGCAGAGAAATCCTCAGAGAGCCATGACTCCAAGCTCAACAATTGACAACTGGCATTGAATTAGGGATAAGGCCAGACTAATATAGCCGAGCCAGAAAGACGATCAGTGAGAACAGCTGCTGATGCTAAATCCAAGAAGCAGCCATACCACTCAAAACCACAGGAAGGAGCCCAAGAGCAGAATTCACAAAAATGCTACTTATAACCACCGGAGGGAGCCCAAGAGCGGAATTCACAACAGTAGCCGGCAACGTGTCCTGCAAACGCCATGCAGGCACAACAGATATTAAACTGCCTCCTGTGCAGGCTTCGGCCTACACTCTGCTCCCACTGCTGACCCTTGGCTCCAACACCGCTAGTTGGGGCTCTAGGAAGACAATCTTGAATAGCTCCCCATCCTGGTTCCAGTACCGTCAGCTGGTTCTCTGCAGTGTCTTTTGCTCTTGTTCCTTCTGCTTCCCATCCTGGTTCCAGTATCATCAGCTGGTTCCGGGCAGAGCCTTTGGTTTAGGTGCCTCCTTCTGGGTATCCAAGTTCCACGAACGTCAGGTGGTCCTTGGTAGTGCTTTCTGGCACGGGTACCTCCTGCTTAGTAACCGGGTTCCAGTAATGTCAGCTGGTCCTCGGTAGTTCCATTGGCTCTTATACCTTCAGCTACCCATCCGGGTTCCAGTACCGTCAGCTGGTTCTCGGCAGTGTCTTTTGCTCTTGTACCTTCTGCTCCCCATCCTGGTTCCAGTATCGTCAGCTGGTTCCGTGCAGAGCCTTTGGTTTAGGTGCCTCCTTCTGGGTATCCGAGTTCCACCAACGTCAGGTGGTCCTTGGTAGTGCTTTCTGGCAGGGTACCTCCTGCTTAGTACCCGGGTTCCAGTAATGTCAGCTGGTCCTCAGTAGTTCCATTGGCTCTTGGACCTTCGGGTAGCCATCCAAGTTCTCGGCATTTTCTCAGCCTTCTTGTACCTTCTGCTACATTTCCAAGTTCAAGACCCTAAAGACGACGACCCGGAAGACCAAGAAGCAGAAGAACAAGAGGCTGCAGAACAAAGAGCAGAAGAACATTAAGCATAAGACTAAACATCAGAGCAAAAGATATTATCTAAATTATAAGCAGAAGAAGACTAAGCAGTGTATGGGGGTGAGTCCGTTCCTCCTCGTGGTGCCCCTGGAAAAAAATTGCCGCTGCAGGCCAAACTGAACGCGGACAAATCCTTTTGTAAATCTTTTGTGACAGGCAGAACGGAAGGTGTAATCTTCAAACTTTTATAGATAACAACTACAGGAATGCCTGTCAAAAATAAGAATATGATGAAGAAGTAGAATATGAAGAAGAATAATAGTTTAATAAAAAGAATATGAAGAATGTAACAAAAAAAAAATAGGTAGAAGATGTAGAAGAAGATGAATAAGGTGAAGAAGTTGATTTCAAAGATGCTGCTGCTGAGGATGATGAAGAAGAAAGTGTCGGAGAAGTAGAAAAGAAGGTGAAGGGCATGGAAGTAGTGAAACATCAATATCTGACAAAATAAAAAAAAATCTTAACATAGTCTATATCTTTGTAACTCCGAACGTCTTTAAAAAAAAAAAAATTTCTGCTATTCTATTTGATTGGGCTAAACCTCTATGCCTTTAATGTCTCCGCCACCTCCCCCAATACATCCTACATTATTCTTAGTTGTTTTCCTTCATGTAGAATGAACCCACAAGGAAAGAAATTGTTTATTTTAATTCCAATATTTTGGTCCCATTGACTTGCATTGGTATCGGGTATCGGTATCGGCGATATCCGATATTTTTTGAATATCGTCCGATCCAATACGATACCGATACTTTCCGATATCGGAAGGTATCGCTCAACACTAGTCATTAAGTATTTATCTTCTGGACAAACTGGAACAGCCTGTGATGGTGGTTACTTTGGAACAACATGGTTGCCTAATTAGGCTCCTGGGACAAACCTAACTATTTGTTTTTTCATCTTTCTAAATTTTTCTTAGCTTTCAGGGTTTCCTACTCATCTGTCTCCACATCCTCCATGAACACTAGAGCACTTGGTATCTGTACTTAAATAGATACTGGCTGGTGACTGGATCATGCAGCATTATTTGAAATGCTTTATTTTTTAAAATGCACCATACATGACAAGCAAGTTTTACCTCTTGTGTCCCTCAATTTCCCCATACATTGTAGCTTGTGAGCAGGGCCCTCATTCCTTCTGTAACTGTTGAATTATGTGTTACTTTGTATTGTCTGTATTGTCTGTGCATGTCCCTGCTTATTTATAAAGTCCTACGGAATATGTTTGCGCTTTATAAATAAAATGATTATTAATACCAACGTCAATGTACCACTGCTTTAATAAGATTTTTAAAAAGATTCCAATACGCCAACATTTATAATTTCCAACATTATAACTAAGATGTTGCATCTGGCAACAGTTAGCACATGAAAATTATATCTACAAATGGACAGTGGCTTATGTTGGGAGACAATCTCCTTAAATGTTAAATCAGCGCATAATTTTTTCATTTTTTAGAATGAGATACAAAAGCAAAAAACATATACATTCACTTTAAGGTATACGTTACAGACTCATACAGCCATATGGGCATTCAGTTGCATACAGTACATCTGAGTAGGGTTGAGAGAAACCGATCGGACATTTTCAAAAATCGCCGACTTTCGGCAAAGTCGGGTTTCATGAAACCCGACCCGATCACAGCGTGGGATCGGCCATGCTGTCTGCGATCTTCGCGCCAAAGTCGCGTTTCATATGACGCTTTCAGCGCCATTTCTCACGCAATGAAGGTGGACGCAGAGTGTGGGCAGCGTGATGACATAGGTCTCGGTCCCCACCATCTTAGAGAAGGGCATGACAGTGATTGGCTTGCTTTCTGCGGCGTCACAGGGGCTATAAAGGGGCGTGCAAGCCGACCGCCATCTTACTTCTGCGGATCTTAGCATAGGGAGAGGTTGCTGCAGCTTCGTCAGAAGCAGCGATATTGTTAGGGAGGAAATATTAACCCCCAAACTGCTTGTGCTGTAGCGATTTCCACTGTCCAACACCACCTTTTCTTTGCAGGGACAGTGGAGGCTAGATTTCTGTGCATCAGCTCTGTAGCTTATAAGGCTGCCTGATAGCTGCATTGCTGTTTGTATGCCGCTGTGCAAACCAACTGCTTTTTTAAAAGCAAAAGTCCTGTTGCTCCTTTCTGCACCGTTCTATTGTTTATTTGTCCACACTTTTGTGTGCAGCAGTCCTTTTTATTGCTGGCTGCCATACTTTTCCTGAGATAATTATAGGGAGATTGTTATTGTAGTACAGTCCCTTTTTTTATATATATGTCTTCCAGCCACTTTCTGCCACTGAAACTGTGTAGTGTAATACAGTGGGCCTGATTTTTCCAGCAGTCTCCCACACATAAAAAGGAGATTTATATTGCCACTAAGTGCATCTGCGTCAGTCCTGTTTGTGGCATATCTGTCAGACACTTTCTGCCACTGAAACTGTGTAGTGTAATACAGTGGGCCTGATTTTTCCAGCAGTCTCCCACACATAAAAAGGGAGATTTATATTGCCACTAAGTGCATCTGCGGCAGTCCTGTTTGTGGTATATCTGCCAGCCACTTTCTGCCACTGAAGCTGTGTAGTGTAATACAGTGGGCCTGATTTTTCCAGCAGTCTCCCACACATAAAAAGGGAGATTTATATTGCCACTAAGTGCATCTGCGTCAGTCTGTTTGTGGTATATCTGCCAGCCACTTTCTGCCACTGAAACTGTGTAGTGTAATACAGTGGGCCTGATTTTTCCAGCAGTCTCCCACACATAAAAAGGGAGATTTATATTGCCATTAAGTGCATCTGCATCAGTCCTGTTTGTGGTATATCTGCCAGCCACTTTCTGCCACTGAAACTGTGTAGTGTATTACAGAGGGCCTGATTTTTCCAGCAGTCTCCCACACATGAAAAGGAGATTTATATTGCCACTAAGTGCATCTGTGGCAGTTCTCATTTTTTTATATATCTTCCAGCCACTTTCTGCCACTGAAACTGTGTAGTGTAATACAGTGGGCCTGATTTTTCCAGCAGTCTCCCACACATAAAAAGGGAGATTTATATTGCCACTAAGTGCATCTGCGACAGTCCTGTTTGTGGTATATCTGCCAGCCACTTTCTGCCACTGAAGCTGTGTAGTGTAATACAGAGGGCCTGATTTTTCCAGCAGTCTCCCACACATAAAAAGGGAGATTTATATTGCCTATAAGAGCATCTGCGTCAGTCCTGTTTGCGGTATATCAGCCAGCCACTTTCAGCCACTTATACTGTGCAGTGTAATACAGTGGGCCTGTTTTTTTTTTTTTTGCAGCAGTCTCCCACACAAAAAAGGGAGATTTAAATTTTCAACAAGTTTATATACACCTTTTACCTTGTTTTACAGTACCATATGATGGTTGTTACTTTGGTTACATTTTCCCAAAAATGAGGAAGTCTGGTGGAAGAGGCCGTGGGCGGTCATTGCCAGCTGGTAATGATGGTGGTGGTGGTGGTGGTGGAGCATCTGGTGGTAGTGGGAAAAGCAAAATAGCACCTAAGGCTCGAGTTGTTGAGACAGCGTCATCGTCTGGCTACACAAGGCCTCGAAGGCTCCCTTATCTTGGAGTAGGAAAACTACTTTTAAAGCCGAAGCAGCAGGAAAAAGTTTTGGCTTTCCTTGCTGACTCAGCCTCTAGCTCTTTCGCCTCCTCTTCCGAAAGTTCCAAATTTAAAAGCAGCGAGTCGTCAGTGGGTGCTCCCGGGCAGGAACAAGTCGCTTCCTTGTGTCCTTCACCCAAACCAAAAGTGAAGGATGCAGCAGGCGACACTACAGTTTACTCCATGGAGCTCTTTACACATACCGTGACTGGGTTAGAAAGGGAAATTGTTAACAGCCCATTACAAGATGAATCGGACATGGAGTGCACAGATGCACAGCCACAGCTAGATTATTATGCTGTTCCATTGACTAAGATCACTACATTGCCCTCGCAGTGTACTGAGCCAGAATCTGACCCTGATAAGACTATGGTGCCCCGTCCCGAACGCTATAGCACCTTGCATGGTGACACAAAGGAAGGTGCACAGGACATTGAAGAGGAGGTGATAGATGACCCAGTTGTTGACCCAGGTTGGCAGCCATTGGGGGAACAGGGTGCCGCTGGCAGTAACTCAGAAGCGGAGGAGGATGAGCCGCAGCAGACATCAACATCGCAACAGCTTTCATCTGGCAGGCCCGTATCTGGCCAAAAACGTGTGTCAAAAACAAAACCAGTTTTAGGACAGCGTGGCCATCCGGTGAAAGTAGCACAGCGTGCAATGCCTGAAAAGGTATTCGATAGTAGGAAGAGTGCAGTGTGGCATTTTTTTAACCAAGATCCAAATGATCAGTGCAAAGTTATCTGTAAGAAATGCTCAAAGACCTTTAGCAGAGGGCAGAATGTCAAAAATTTAAATACAACGTGCATGCGTAGACATTTAACCAGCATGAACTTGCAAGCCTGGACTAACTACCAAACGTCCCATTATGTTGGTGCATCCGCTCAGAATGAAGGTAGTCAGCAACGCTACATTGCTTCCCTCACTGTAAGCCCACCGTTTAGGACACCACCAGCAGAAAATGCGGAGGTATCATCGCAAGGCCAAAGCAGTCAGGGAATCACAAGGTTTTTGGTAGGAAACACTGTATGTAGGTCAACATCAAGAATACCATCACCAACCCTCTCTCAATCCGCCATGTCCACCACCACCACCACCGCTGCTTGTTCCACCATATGCAGCTCTCCAGTCCAGCTCACCCTACAAGAGACTCTCGTTAGGAAAATGAAGTACTCATTCTCACATCCGCGTACACAGGGTTTGAACGCCCACATTGCTAGACTAATCTCATTGGAGATGATGCCCTACCAGTTGGTTGAAAGTGAAGCTTTCAAAGCCCTGATGGCCTACGCAGTACCACGCTATGACTTACCCAGTCGGCACTTCTTTGCGAGAAAAGCCATCCCTGCCCTCCACCAGCATGTCAAAGACCGCATTGTCCATGCACTGAGGAAATCAGTCAGTAAAAAGGTGCACCTCACAACAGATGCATGGACCAGTAGGCATGGCCAGGGACGTTTCGTGTCCATCACGGCGCACTGGGTTAATGTGGTGGATGCAGGGTCCACAGGGGACAGCCATAGTGGGAGAGTTCTGCCTAGCCCAAGGTCTACAAAACTGTTGGCAGTAGGCGTTCGACACCCCTCCTCCTCCTCCTCCAGAAGCAAAAGCTCATCCACAGAGCGCAGTCACCCTACCACTCCATCCGCAGCTGCCAGTGTTACACACTGCACATGCTTCAGATGCTGTGCGAACAGAGGCGTGCTGTAATGTATTTGTGGGAGGATACACATACACGGGCAATCAGTTGGATGGCAGACATGGAGTTGTCAGGTGTGCAGTGGTCGAAGCTATAAGACCTCTGTCAAGTCCTTCAGTGTTTTGGGGAATGCACATGGCTGGTAAGTGCAGACGACGCCATCCTAAGCATGAGCATCCGACTAATGCGTCTGCTGATGCAAAGTTTGACGCACATTAAGGAGCAAGCATCTGCAGCTGAGGAGGAGGGAAGCCTTGATGACAGTCAGCCATTGTCTGCTCAGGGAACTCTCCTGGATGAGGTGGCGGACGAAGACGAGGAGGAGGAGGAGGAGGAGGATGGGGATGAATATTTATGGGAGGAGGAAGCTTCTCAGGGGGCAATAGAAACTGGTGGCATTGCAAGGTCAGGTACAGGGTTTTTGTGGGAGACAAGTGATGTTGATTTGCCAGAAAGTGCTCTTCAACCCAGCACAAGCAGTGATTTGACACCTGGAACATTGGCCCACATGGCTGATTATGCCTTGCGTATCCTAAAAAGGGACCCCCGCATTATCAAAATGATGACCGATGACGATTACAGGTTGGCCTGCCTCCTGGATCCATGCTATAAAGGGAAATTGCAAAATATCATGCCACATGAGAACCTTGAGAAAATATCGGCTACCAAACAAGCAACTCTTGTAGACCGTTTGGTTCAGGCATTCCCGGCACACGGCGGCGGTTATGGTTTTCACAGGAGCTGCAGGGGGCACCATGGCAGAGGTGTTAGAGGTGCACAAATTAGAAGTGGCGTTGGACAGAGGGGTTTTATGACCAGGTTGTGGAGTGATTTAGCAATGACCGCAGACATGACAGGTACTGCTGCATCAATTCAAAGTGACAGGAGACAACATTTGTCCAGTATGGTTACGAACTATTTTTCCTCCCTTATCGATGTTCTCCCTCACACGTAATTCCCCTTTGGTTACTGGGCATCTAAAATAGACACCTGGCCTGAATTGGCAGAATATGCATTACAGGAGCTCACTTGCCCAGCTGCTAGTGTGCTATCAGAAAGAGTATTCAGTGCTGCTGGTTCAATACTGACCGAAAAAAGGACTCGTCTGGCTACCTAAAATGTTGATGATCTAACCTTCATTAAAATGAACCAATCATGGATTTCTAATTATTTTGACCCACCTTCCCCTGCTGACACGTAGCTTTCCTGTAAAAAGGTCTTGCTTTTGGACGCCTCTTACTGACTGCTCCAATTCCTCCATTTGCAGCTGCTGAATGTCCACCATAGGCCATTTTTACACCTCCCTAAATGGGCTGACACCCCCATGGGGCCGTGGTCACCATTTGGCGCAAGCACCCTTTGCGAGTGCCGTTTGCCTGGACAGGTGGGTGTGTCCACTTTTGGCCAACGGCACTGGCACAGGGTCCCTCATAGTACAATGAAGTGTCTCTGGCGGTGGTGGTGCACACCCAACGTCACACACCATCGTAATATGAGGGGCCCTGGGCCAGTACCGCCACCAACGAGAGAGTGCCCCCCCCAGCTCAAACAGTGCTCTACCCCAAGCAAAACTTACCTCTCACTGCTCCACCACTGTTTAGTCTGTGCTGTTAAATCCTTCAATGGCACTGCCAATACAAATTTGTTGAAATGATAGATGATAGTAAAAATAAACAGGTGCCCTGCCCTCTATTTAGGCCTGTGAATACTGTGCGCGAACTACCACTGTCTGCTACTCAGCAGAGGAACCCACCCCTGTACCTAGCTTTGCCACCTGTTTATTTAGGAATATTTTTTTGCAGACATTTAGCCCACTTTACTATTTTGGCCAACTTGCTGTGTCAGCTACTTCTTCCAGTTGTCCTCCACCGAACAAAGCAGTGCCGCCACTTTACTCTGTTACCAGTTTAGAACAGCATAGGCCAACTTTTTTATTTTAGGCCTAGTAAGTCTGCGCCACTCCTTGCAATGATCCTCCGCTGACCAAACCAATGCTGCCTGTGTACCCCTGTAACCCATTTTAAACTGCATTTAGCCTACTTTTTTATTTTAGGCCTAGTAAGTCTGTCTGCGCCACTCCTTGCAATCGTCCTCCGCTGACCAAATCAATGCTGCCTGTGTACCCCTGTAACCCATTTTAAACTGCATTGAGCCTACTTTTTCATTTTAGGCCTAGTAAGTCTGCGCCACTCCTTGCAATCGTCCTCCACTGACCAAACCAATGCTGCCTGTGTACCCCTGTAACCCATTTTAAACTGCATTGAGCCTACTTTTTTATTTTAGGCCTACTACGTGTGTCTGTCTGCGCCACTCAGTACAGCTGTCCTCCTCTGAACAACGCTGATCTTCAATCTTCAGGCTTTTGGCCTATATTTAGAATATGAAAATGCATTTGGCCTACTTGTTTGGTTGGGCCTACTAACGGTGTCTGCCGCTCCTTGGTGTTCTCCTCCACTGAACAAAGCTGAGCTTCAATCTTCAGGCTTTCGGCCTATATTTAGAATATGAAAATGCATTTGGCCTACTTGTTTAGTTGGGCCTAATAACGGTGTCTGCCGCTCCTTGGTGTTCTCCTCCACTGAACAAAGCTGAGCTTCAATCTTCAGGCTTTCGGCCTATATTTAGAATATGAAAATGCATTTTGCCTACTAGTTTGGTTGGGCCCTACTAACGGTGTCTGCCGCTCCTTCCTTTTCTTCTCCACTGAACAAAGCTGAGCTTCAATTTCCAGCATATATCAGATATTAAACTGCATTTGGCCTACTTGTTTGGATGGGCCTAATAACGGTGTCTGCCGCTCCTTGGTGTTCTCCTCCTCTGAACAAAGCTGAGCTGCAGTCTTCAGGCTTTCAGCCTATATTTAGAATATGAAATTGCATTTGGCCTACTAATTTGGTTGGGCCCTATTAAAGGTGTCTGCCGCTCCTTGCTTTTCTCCTTCACTGAACAAAGCTGAGCTTCAATCTTCAGGCTTTCGGCCTATATTTTGAATATGAAAATGCATTTGGCCTACTAGTTTGGTTGGGCCTACTAACGGTGTCTGCCGCTACTTGCTTTTCTCCTCCACTGAACAAAGCAGTGCCGCCTGGTTAGTCCTGTTACCAATTTTGAACTGCATTTAGCCCACTTTATTATTTTAGCCTATATCTGTGTTTCATCCTCATCCTGCCCATTGCCCAGCCAGTGCTAGATGAGTCTGCTGGTACATTGACCCAGACCACTACATTCCCCTTGCACTCTACACAGCCAGAATCTGACCCTGCTGAAAGTCAGGTTCTCCTTCCCGCATACTATACCACCTTACATGTGGACAAAGAGGTAGGTGCAGATGAAAGTGCAGGTTCCTTCATCAGGTGGGGGGCATACTCGTTGGCGACGTCACTGGCACAGGGCCCCTCATAGTATGCTAAAGTGTCTCTGCTGGTGGGAGGTGCCCCTGCCGTCAAACACACCTCTGTACTTTAAGGGGCCCTGTGCCAGTGCCAATGCGAACGAGTGTGCCCCCTCCGCTTGCTCAGGATCACAGCACTTGCAAAGTTGAAATACTTACCTCTCCCTGCTCCACCGCCGTGACGTAGTCCGCATTTCCTGGGCCCACGAAAAACTTGAGCCAGCCCTACCCCCCCAAAACTTTAGCCAAATGACCCCCTTTTTCAATGCCTAACTATTATTATAAGGTAAATTAAGATTGACAATATTAAGTAACAACAATGGATGTTTTTGGCATTAAAATGGGCACTGTACATGTTTTCCTGTCCTCCACTCACTGCCGACTTTGTTTCCCCATTGACTTGCATTGGGTTTCGTGTTTCAGTCGGATCCCTGACTTTTCGCAATAATCGGCCTATTTCACCAGACCCGACTTTTGTCAAAGTCGGGTTTCGCGAAACCCGACTCGATCCTAAAAAAGTAAAAGTCGCTCAACTCTACATCTGAGGCATAATCCGAGTTTCATGCTATTATAATATGTCCACAAGAAATGGAATAAATGCCTGAAAGGAATATTTTCATCTTAAGCATTTAGCCCCTTTCTACCATTGGACGTACTATTCCGTCCATGTGGGGTGGGCCCTACTTCCCATGAATGGAATAGTACGTCATATGCGATCAGCCGCGCTCATGTGCCGATCACGGCCGGGTGTCAGCTGACTATCGCAGCTCACATCCGGCACTACGTGCCAGGTGCAGTCACAAACTGCTCCTGGCACATTAACCCCTGGAACACTGCGATCAAAGATGATCGCAGCGTTCCGGCGGCACAGGGAAGCATCGCGCAGGGAGAGGCTACCTGCGTGCTTCCCTGAGACCCTTGGAACAACTCGATGTGATAACGTTGCTCCAAGGGTCTCCTACCTCCTCCTCCCTGCAGGCCTGGATCCAAAATTGCCGTGGGGGGCCTTCCGGGTCCTGCAGGGAAGTGGCTTGCCGGCTCCTGCTCAGAGCAAGCGCCGGGAAGCCTCCCTGCAGTGCCTGACAGATCGCTGATCTGACTCAGTGCACTGCAAAGTGTCAGATCAGCGATCTGTCACTATAATGTGATGTCCCCCCTGGTGCAATGTAAAAAAAGTAACAAAAAATCATATTTACATGGGTAAAAAAAAAAAAATCCTAACTAAAGAAAAAAAATATTGTTCCAATAAATACATTTCTTTATCTAAATAAAAAAACAATAAAAGTACACATATTTAGTATCGCCGCGTCTGTAACGACCCGACCTATAAAACTGTCCCACTAGTTAACCCCTTCAGTGAACACCGTAACAAAAAAAACGAGGCAAAAAACAACGCATTATTATCATACTGCCAAACAAAAAGTGGAATAATACGCGATCAAATAGTCGGATATAAATAACCATGGTACCGCTGAAAACGTCATCTTGTCCCGCAAAAAACGAGCTGCGAAACAGCATCATCAATGAAAAAATAAAAAAGTTATAGTCCTCAGAATAAAGTGATGCAAAAATAATTATTTTTTATATTTTAATAGTTTTTGTCGTATAAAAGCGCCAAAACATAAGAAAATGATATATATGAGGTATCGCTGTAATCATTCTGACCCGAAGAATAAAACTGCTTTATCAATTTTACCAAACGTGGAACAGTATAAGCGCCCCACCCCAAAAGAAATTTATGAATAGCTGGTTTTTATTCATTCTACCTCACATAATGTCACGTGACCGAAAATGGTTCCCATAAAAACATCAACTCGTCCCGCAAAAAACAAGACCTCACATGACTCTGTGGACCAAAATATGGAATTATAGCTCTCAAAATGTGGAGACGCAAACACTATTTTTTGCAATAAAAAGCATCTTTTAGTGTGTGACGGCTGCCAATCATAAAAATCCACTAAAAAACCTCTATAAAAGTAAATCAAACCCCTCACCATCACCCCCTTAGTTAAGGAAAAATAATACAATTTAAAAAAATGTATTTATTTCCATTTTCCCATTAGGGTTAGGGTTAGGGTTAGGGTTGGGACTAAAGTTAGGGTTAGGGTTGGGGCTAAAGTTAGGGTTAGGGTTGGGGCTAAATTTAGGGTTGGGGCTTAAGTTAGGGTTTGGATTACATTTACAGTTGGGATTAGGGTTAGGGGTATGTTTGGGTTAGGGTTTCAGTAAGAATTTGGGGGTTTCCACTGCTTAGGCACATCAGGGGCTCTTAAAACGCGACATGACATCCGATCTCAATTCCAGCCAATTCTGTGTTGAAAAAGTAAAACAGTGCTCCTTCCCTTCCGAGCTCTCGCATGCGCTCAAACAGGGGTTTACCTCAACATTTTGGGTATCAGTTTACTCAGGACAAATTGGATAACAACTTTTGGGGTCCAATTTCTCCTGTTACCCTTGGGAAAATACAAAACCTGGGGCTAAAAAATAATTTTTGTGGAAAAAAAAAAAGATTTTTTATTTTCACGGCTCTGTGTTATAAACTGTAGTGAAACACTTGGGGTTCAAAGTTCTCACAGCACATCTAGATAAGTTCCTTGGGGGGTCTAGTTTCCAATATGGGTCACTAGTGGGGGGCTTCTACTGTTTAGGTACATCAGGGGCTCTGCAAATGCAATGTGACACCTGCAGACCAATCCATCTAAGTCTGCAATCCAAACGGCACTCCTTCCCTTCTGAGCTGTGCCATGGGCCCAAACGGTGGTTCCCCCCCACATATGGGGTATCAGCGTACTCAAGACAAATTGCACAACAACTTTTGTGGTCTAATTTCTCCTGTTACATTTGGGAAAATAAAAAACTAGGGGCCAAAAAATAATTTTTGCGGAAAAAAAATAATTTTTATTTTCACGGCTCTGCGTTATAAACTGTAGTGAAACACTTGGAGGTTCAAACTTTTCACAACACATCTAGATAAGTGCCTTAGGGGGTCTTCTTTTCAAAATGGTGTCACTTGTGGGGGTTTCAATGTTTAGTCACATCAGGGGCTCTCCAAATGCGACATGATATCTCAATTCCAGTCAATTTTGCATTGAAAAGTCAAACAGCGCTACTTCCCTTCCGAGCTCTGCCATGTGCCCAAACAGTGGTTTACCCCCACATATGGGGTATCAGCGTACTCAAGACAAATTTTACAACAACAATTGTGGTCCAGTTTCTTCTGTTACACTTGGGAAAATAAAAAATTGTGGATGAAAAGATCATTTTGGTGAAAAAATATGATTTTTTATTTTTACGGCTCTACATTATAAACTTCTGTGAAGCACTTGGGGTGTTAAAGTGCTCACCACACATCTAGATAAGGGGGATCCATAGTGGGTCTACTTTCCAAAATGCTGTCACTTGTGGGGTGTTTCAATGTTTAGGCACATCAGGGGCTCTCCAAACGCGACATGGCGTCCCATCTTAATTCCAGTCACTTTTGCATTGAAAAGTCAAACGGCGCTCCTTCCCTTCCGAGCTCTGCCATGCGCCTAAACAGTGGTTTACCCCCACATATGGGGTATCAGCATACTCTGGACAAATTTTACAACAACTTTTGGGGCCCAATTTCTCCTGTTACCCTTGGTAAAATAAAACAAATTGGAGCTGAATAATTTTTTTGTGAAAAAAAGTTAAACGTTTTTTTTTAGAAAAATATTTAGAATTGAGAGTCCTCAGTGGTTGATACCATTTAATAGCTAACTGAAAAGATGGTAACAAATTGCAAGCTTTCGAGACTACATAGGTCTCTTCATCAGGCAAAGACTAAAAGAAATTCTGAAGAATCACATATTTATGCAGAACATAGCACAGAGAGAAAAAAAAAACATGGATAAGATAGGTGACATGAAGCAGAATTACCATGAGTGATAAACAGTTATGTCCATAAATATTGGGCCAGTTCCAAGATAAGGAATTTTTTATTGTCCTCTGATTGCGGTTGGTTCTGATGTGACTGCGCCTGAGGGAATATTTCAATGATATAGAAGATTCAGAACCCACCATGTTGTGAATTTGGATTCTGGGCTCCCCCGGTGGCTACTGGTGGAATTGAACTTGTGTCATCATCTTTCCTGTTCACCTGTTCTCATCAGATCTGGGTGTCGCTATATAACCTGGCTTCTCTGTTAGTTGCTTGCCGGTCAACAATGTTATCAGAAGCCTCTCTGTGCTTGTTCCTGCTCCCAGACATCTACTAGATAAGTTGGACTTTCGTCCTTGTTTGTTTTTGTTTTTTGGTTCCAGTTCACAGCTGCAGTTTCGTTACTGTGTCTGGAAAGCTCTTGTTGATCAGGAATTGCCACTCTGGTATTATGAGTTAATGCCAGAGTCCTAAAGTAATTTCTGGATGGTGTTTTGTTAGGGTTTTCTACTGACCATGAAAGTGTGCTTTCTGTCTTCTGCTATCTAGAAAGCGGACCTCAAATTTGCTAAAACTATTTTCCTGCTGCGTTTGTTATTTCATCTAAAATCACCGCCAATATATGTGGGGGGCCTCTGTCTCCTTTTTGGGCATTTCTCTAGAGGTGAGTCAGGTCTTATATTTCCCTCTGCTAGCATTATTTAGTTCTCCGGCCGGCGCTGGGCATATAGGGATAAAAAGTAGGACATGCTACCTGGCTACTTCTAGTTGTGCGGTAAGGTTTAGTTCATGGTCAGTACAGTTACCATCTTCCAAGAGCTTGTTCCTATATAGGCTTATGCTAGTTCTCTGGCCATGGAGATCATGACAGTTTGACCGGCCCACTAAAGGGTTAAAATCCTTGGCTGAGAAAGGAGAGAAATAAGAAGTCTGCTGAGAGTTTTTTTTTTTTTTTTTTTTTTTGTGCTCTTAATTGGATCACTTGCCAGTCTGTCTATGCTGCAGTCTTTCTTTTTTTTTCTCTCTCCTTCTAATCTTTGAATGGCTCTGTGTGCACCTGTCTATAATGGATCTTCAGAGTGTAACTGCAGGTTTGAATAATCTCGCCACGAAAGTACAAAGTTTGCAAGATTTTGTTGTTCATGCTCCGGTATCAGAGCCGAGAATTCCTTTGCCGGAATTCTTCTCAGGGAATAGATCTGGCTTTCAGAATTTTAGAAATAATTGCAAGTTATTTTTGTCCCTGAAATCTCGTTCTGCTGGAGACCCTGCACAGCAGGTTGGGATTGTGATTTCCTTGCTCCGCGGCGACCCTCAAGACTGGGCTTTTTCATTGGCACCAGGGGATCCTGCGTTGCGCAATGTGGATGCGTTTTTTCTGGCCTTGGGGTTGCTCTATGAGGAACCTCATTTGGAACTTCAGGCAGAAAAAACTTTGATGTCCCTATCGCAGGGGCAAGATGAAGCTGAAATTTACTGCCAAAGATTCCGTAAATGGTCTGTGCTTACTCAGTGGAATGAGTGTGCCTTGGCGGCTACTTTCAGAGAGGGTCTCTCTGATGCCATTAAGGATGTTATGGTGGGGTTCCCTGTGCCTGCGGGTCTGAATGAGTCCATGACAATGGCCATTCAGATCGATAGGCGTCTGCGGGAGCGCAAACCAGTGCACCATCTGGCGGTGTCCACTGAGAAGACGCCAGAAAGCATGCAGTGTGATAGAATTCTGTCCAGAAGCGAGCGGCAGAATTTTAGACGGAAAAATGGGTTGTGTTTCTATTGTGGGGATTCTACTCATGTTATATCAGCATGCTCTAAGCGTACTAAAAAGCTTGATAAATCCGTTTCCATTGGCACTTTACAGTCTAAATTTATTTTGTCTGTGACCCTGATTTGCTCTTTGTCATCTATTACCACGGACGCCTATATCGACTCTGGCGCCGCTTTGAGTCTTATGGATTGGTCCTTTGCCAATCGTTGTGGGTATGATTTAGAGCCTTTGGAGACTCTTATTCCTCTGAAGGGGATTGACTCCACCCCATTGGCTAATAATAAACCACAATACTGGACACAAGTAACTATGCGTATTAATCCGGATCACCAGGAGACTATTCGTTTTCTGGTGCTGTATAATCTACATGATGATTTGGTGCTAGGATTGCCATGGCTGCAGTCTCACAACCCAGTCTGTCATGATCTCTGCAGGCAGAGATCATAGCAAGCCTATAGAGGGACAAGCTCTCGGAAGATGGAACTATACTGACCATGAACTAAGCCTGCCGCGCAACTAGAAATAGCCAGGTAGCATTTCCTATTTATCGCTAGATGCCCAGCTCTGGCCTAAGACCTAAATAGCTAGCAGAGGGAAATATAAGACCTGGCTCACCTCTAGAGAAATATTACCAAAGAAGACAGTAGCCCCCCACATATAATGACGGTGAGTTCAGATGAAACAACAAACGCAGCAGGAAAATAGTCTTAGCAAATTTGAGGTCCGCTTACTAGATAGCAGAAGACAGATAGTATACTTTCATGGTCAGCAGAAAAACACTAACAAAACACCATCCAGAGATTACCTTAAACTCTGGCATTAACTCATAACGCCAGAGTAGCAATCCCTGATCAACGAGAGCTTTCCAGACACAGTAACAAAACTTCAGCTGTGAACTGGAACAAATAGGCAAAACAAAACAAGGACAAAAGTCCAACTTATCTAGTAGTAGTCTAGAAGCAGGAACAAGCACTGAGAGGCATCAGATAACATTGTTGACCGGCAAGAAACCACCAGAGAAATGAGCTTAAATAGCGACACCCACTACTGATGGAACCAGGTGAAACAGGAAAGAGGATGACAAGTCCAATTCCACAAGCGGCCACCGGGGGAGCCCAGAATCCAAATTCACAACAGTACCCCCCCCTCAAGGAGGGGGCACCGAACCCTCACCAGATCCACCAGGGCGACCAGGATGAGCCCTATGGAAGGCACGAACAAGATCAGAAGCATGAACATCAGATGCATTGACCCAAGAATTATCCTCCTGGCCGTAACCCCTCCAGTTAACCAGATACTGGAGCCTCCGTCTGGAAACACGAGAGTCCAAAATTTTCTCCACAACGTACTCCAACTCACCCTCAACCAACACCGGAGCAGGAGGCTCAACTGAAGGTACAACAGGTACCTCATACCTGCGCAATAACGACCGATGAAAAACGTTATGAATGGAAAAGGACGCAGGGAGGTCCAAACGGAAAGAAACAGGATTAAGAATCTCCAATATTCTATAAGGGCCGATGAACCGAGGTTTAAACTTAGGAGAAGAGACCCTCATAGGGACAAAACGAGAAGACAACCACACTAAATCTCCAACACAAAGCCGAGAACCAACACGACGATGACGGTTGGCAAAACGCTGAGTCTTCTCCTGGGACAACTTCAAATTGTCCATAACCTGCCCCCAGATGTGATGCAATCTCTCCACCACCGCATCCACTCCAGGACAATCCGAGGATTCCACCTGACCGGAGGAAAATCGAGGGTGAAACCCCGAATTACAGAAAAACGGGGACACCAAGGTGGAAGAACTGGCCCGATTATTGAGGGCGAACTCTGCCAATGGCAAAAAAGCAACCCAATCATCCTGGTCAGCAGAGACAAAACACCTCAGATATGTCTCAAGGGTCTGATTAGTCCGCTCGGTCTGGCCATTAGTCTGAGGGTGAAAAGCAGATGAAAAAGACAAATCTATGCCCATCCTAGCACAGAATGCCCGCCAAAATCTAGACACAAATTGGGTACCTCTGTCAGAAACAATATTCTCAGGAATACCGTGCAATCGGACAACATTCTGAAAAAACAGAGGAACCAACTCAGAAGAAGAAGGCAACTTGGGCAGAGGAACCAAATGGACCATTTTAGAGAAACGGTCACAGACCACCCAGATGACAGACATCTTCTGGGAAACAGGCAGATCTGAAATAAAATCCATCGAGATGTGTGTCCAAGGCCTCTTAGGAATAGGCAAGGGCAACAGCAGTCCGCTAGCCCGAGAACTACAAGACTTGGCCCGAGCACAAACGTCACATGACTGCACAAAGACTCGCACATCTCGTGACAGGGAAGGCCACCAGAAGGATCTTGCCACCAAATCCCTGGTACCAAAAATTCCGGGATGACCTGCCAATGCAGAAGAATGTACCTCAGAGATGACTCTGCTGGTCCAATCATCCGGAACAAACAGTCTATCAGGCGGACAACGATCCGGTCTATCCGCCTGAAACTCTTGCAAGGACCGCCGCAGATCAGGAGAAACGGCCGACAAAATTACTCCCTCCCTAAGGATACCTGTGGGTTCAGAATTACCAGGAGAGTCCGGGTCAAAACTCCTAGAAAGGGCATCTGCCTTAACATTCTTAGAACCCGGTAGGTATGACACCACAAAATTAAAGCGAGAAAAAAATAAAGACCAGCGCGCCTGTCTAGGATTCAGGCGTCTGGCAGTCTCAAGATAAATCAAATTTTTGTGGTCAGTCAATACCACCACCTGATGCCTAGCCCCCTCGAGCCAATGGCGCCACTCCTCAAACGCCCACTTCATGGCCAAAAGCTCCCGATTCCCAACATCATAATTCCGCTCTGCGGGCGAAAATTTGCGAGAAAAGAAGGCACAAGGCCTAATGACGGAGCAGTCGGAACCTTTCTGCGACAACACTGCCCCAGCTCCGATCTCCGAAGCGTCAACCTCAACCTGAAAAGGCAGATTCACATCAGGCTGACGCAACACAGGGGCAGAGGCAAAACGGCGCTTAAGCTCCTGAAAGGCCTCTACAGCATGAGGGGACCAATTAGCAACATCAGCGCCTTGTCTGGTCAAATCAGTCAGTGGTTTAACGACATCCGAAAAACCAGCAATAAATCGGCGGTAAAAGTTGGCAAAGCCCAAAAATCTCTGAAGACCCTTAAGAGAGGAGGGCTGAGTCCAGTCACAAATAGCCTGCACCTTGACGGGATCCATCTCAATGGAAGAGGGAGAAAAAATATACCCCAAAAAGGAAATTTTCTGGACCCCAAAAACGCACTTAGACCCCTTCACACATAAAGAATTAGACCGCAGAACCTGAAAAACTCTCCTGACCTGCTGGACATGAGAGTCCCAGTCATCAGAAAAAATCAGAATATCATCCAGATATATTATCATAAATTTATCCAGAAAATCGCGGAAGATATCATGCATAAAAGACTGGAAAACTGAAGGGGCATTAGAAAGACCAAAAGGCATGACCAAATACTCAAAGTGGCCCTCGGGCGTATTAAATGCGGTCTTCCACTCATCCCCCTGCCTGATCCGCACCAAATTATACGCCCCACGAAGATCAATTTTAGAGAACCACTTAGCACCCTCTATACGAGCAAACAAATCAGTAAGCAATGGCAATGGGTATTGATACTTAACAGTGATCTTATTCAGAAGCCGATAATCAATACATGGTCTCAAAGAGCCGTCTTTTTTTGAGACAAAGAAAAACCCAGCTCCCAAGGGAGAAGAAGATGGACGAATATGTCCCTTTTCCAAAGACTCCTTTATATATTCCCGCATAGCAGCATGTTCCGGCACAGACAAATTAAACAAACGACCCTTTGGATATTTACAACCCGGTATCAAATCTATGGCACAATCGCACTCACGGTGCGGAGGTAACGACCCAAGCTTGGGTTCGTCAAAGACGTCTTGATAATCAGAGAGGAACTCAGGGACTTCAGAGGGAATGGACGACGAAATAGAAACCAAAGGTACGTCCCCATGAATACCCTTACATCCCCAGCTCAACACAGACATTGCTCTCCAGTCCAAGACTGGGTTGTGAGACTGCAACCATGGCAATCCCAGTACCAAATCGTCATGTAAATTATACAGCACCAGGAAACGAATAATCTCCTGGTGATCCGGATTGATACGCATGGTTACTTGTGTCCAGTATTGTGGTTTATTATTAGCCAATGGGGTGGAGTCAATCCCCTTCAGAGGAATAAGAGTCTCCAAAGGCTCTAAATCAAAACCACAACGATTGGCAAAGGACCAATCCATAAGACTCAGAGCGGCGCCAGAGTCAACATAGGCGTCCGTGGCAATGGATGACAAAGAGCAAATCAGGGTTACAGACAAAATAAACTTAGACTGAATGGTGCCAATGGAAACAGACTTATCAAGCTTCTTTGTACGCCTAGAGCATGCCGATATAACATGAGTAGAATCCCCACAATAGAAACACAATCCATTCTTCCGTCTAAAATTCTGTCGCTCGCTCCTGGACAGAATTCTATCACACTGCATACTTTCTGGCGTCTTTTTCATAGACACCGCCAGATGGTGCACCGGTTTGCGCTCCCGCAGACGCCTATCAATCTGAATAGCCATTGTCATGGACTCATTCAGACCTGCAGGCAAAGGGAACCCCACCATAACATCCTTAATGGCATCAGAGAGACCTTCTCTGAAAGTTGCCGCCAAGGCGCACTCATTCCACTGAGTAAGCACAGACCATTTACGGAATTTTTGGCAGAAAACTTCAGCTTCGTCTTGCCCCTGAGATAGTGCCATCAAAGTTTTTTCTGCCTGAAGTTCCAAATGAGGTTCCTCATAAAGCAAGCCCAAGGCCAGAAAAAACGCATCCACATCGCGTAACGCAGGATCCCCTGCTGGCAATGAGAAGGCCCAATCTTGAGGGTCACCCCTGAGCAAGGAAATCACAATCCTAACCTGCTGAGCAGGGTCTCCAGCTGAACGAGACTTCAGGGACAAATAAAGCTTACAATTATTTCGGAAATTCTGGAAGCTAGCTCTATTCCCTGTGAAGAACTCCGGCAAAGGAATTCTCGGCTCAGATACCGGAGCATGTACCACAAAATCTTGTAAATTTTGTACTTTCGTGATGAGATTATTCAAACCCGCAGTTACACTCTGGAGATCCATTATTGTCAGGTGCACACAGAGCATACAGAGATTAGGAGGAGAGAGAGAAAAAAGACTGCAGCAAGGCAGACTGGAGGAAAAAAAAAAAAAAAAATTCCAGCAGACTTCTTATAACTCTCCTTTCTAAACCTGGGTCTTTAACACTTTAGTGGCCGGTCAAACTGTCATGATCTCTGCAGGCAGAGATCATAGCAAGCCTATAGAGGGACAAGCTCTCGGAAGATGGAACTATACTGACCATGAACTAAGCCTGCCGCGCAACTAGAAATAGCCAGGTAGCATTTCCTATTTATCGCTAGATGCCCAGCTCTGGCCTAAGACCTAAATAGCTAGCAGAGGGAAATATAAGACCTGGCTCACCTCTAGAGAAATATTACCAAAGAAGACAGTAGCCCCCCACATATAATGACGGTGAGTTCAGATGAAACAACAAACGCAGCAGGAAAATAGTCTTAGCAAATTTGAGGTCCGCTTACTAGATAGCAGAAGACAGATAGTATACTTTCATGGTCAGCAGAAAAACACTAACAAAACACCATCCAGAGATTACCTTAAACTCTGGCATTAACTCATAACGCCAGAGTAGCAATCCCTGATCAACGAGAGCTTTCCAGACACAGTAACAAAACTTCAGCTGTGAACTGGAACAAATAGGCAAAACAAAACAAGGACAAAAGTCCAACTTATCTAGTAGTAGTCTAGAAGCAGGAACAAGCACTGAGAGGCATCAGATAACATTGTTGACCGGCAAGAAACCACCAGAGAAATGAGCTTAAATAGCGACACCCACTACTGATGGAACCAGGTGAAACAGGAAAGAGGATGACAAGTCCAATTCCACAAGCGGCCACCGGGGGAGCCCAGAATCCAAATTCACAACACCAGTCCTTGACTGGAGAGCTATGTCTGTGTTGAGCTGGGGATGTAGGGGGACTCATGGGGACGTACCTTTGGTTTCCATTTCATCATCTATTCCCTCTGAAATCCCTGAGTTCCTGTCTGATTATCGTGACGTCTTTGAAGAACCCAAGCTGGGTTCACTACCTCCGCACCGTGAGTGCGATTGTGCTATAGATTTAATTCCGGGTAGTAAATACCCAAAGGGTCGTTTATTTAATCTGTCTGTGCCTGAACATGCTGCTATGCGAGAATATATAAAGGAGTCCTTGGAAAAGGGACATATTCGTCCATCGTCATCTCCCTTAGGAGCCGGTTTTTTCTTTGTGTCAAAAAAAGACGGCTCTTTGAGACCATGTATTGATTATCGGCTTTTGAATAAAATCACGGTTAAATATCAATACCCATTGCCGTTGCTGACTGATTTGTTTGCTCGCATAAAGGGGGCCAAGTGGTTCTCTAAGATTGATCTCCGTGGGGCGTATAATTTGGTGCGGATCAGGCAGGGGGATGAGTGGAAAACCGCATTTAATACGCCCGAGGGCCACTTTGAGTATTTGGTGATGCCTTTTGGTCTTTCTAATGCCCCTTCAGTCTTCCAGTCCTTTATGCATGATATTTTCCGCGATTTTTTGGATAAATTTATGATAGTGTATCTGGATGATATTCTGATTTTTTCGGATGACTGGGACTCTCATGTCCAGCAAGTTAAGAGGGTTTTTCAGGTTTTGCGGTCTAATTCTCTGTGTGTCAAGGGTTCTAAGTGCGTATTTGGGGTTCAGAGAATTTCCTTTTTGGGATATATTTTTTCTCCCTCTTCCATTGAGATGGATCCTGTCAAGGTTCAAGCTATTTGTGATTGGACGCAGCCCTCTTCTCTTAAAAGTCTTCAGAAATTTTTGGGCTTTGCCAACTTTTATCGTCGATTTATTTCTGGTTTTTCGGATGTCGTTAAGCCATTGACCGATTTGACTAGACAGGGTGCTGATGTTGCTAATTGGTCCCCTGATGCTGTGGAGGCCTTTCAGGAGCTTAAGCGCCGTTTTTCTTCTGCCCCTGTGTTGCGTCAGCCTGATGTGGCTCTTCCTTTTCAGGTTGAGGTCGACGCTTCTGAGATCGGAGCTGGGGCAGTGTTGTCGCAGAAAAGTTCTGACTGCTCCGTGATGAGGCCTTGTGCCTTCTTTTCCCGTAAATTTTCGCCCGCTGAGCGGAATTATGATGTTGGGAATCGGGAGCTTTTGGCCATGAAGTGGGCGTTTGAGGAGTGGCGCCATTGGCTTGAGGGGGCCAGACATCAGGTGGTGGTATTGACTGACCACAAAAATTTGATTTATCTTGAGACCGCCAGGCGCCTGAATCCTAGACAGGCGCGCTGGTCATTATTTTTTTCTCGGTTTAATTTTGTGGTGTCATACCTACCGGGTTCTAAGAATGTTAAGGCGGATGCCCTTTCTAGGAGTTTTGAGCCTGATTCACCCGGCAACTCTGAGCCCACAGGTATCCTTAAGGATGGAGTTATTTTGTCAGCCGTTTCTCCAGACCTGCGGCGGGCCTTGCAGGAGTTTCAGGCGGATAGACCGGATCGTTGTCCGCCTGATAGGCTGTTTGTTCCTGATGATTGGACCAGTAGAGTCATCTCTGAGGTGCATTCTTCTGCATTGGCAGGTCATCCTGGAATTTTTGGTACCAGGGATTTGGTGGCAAGATCCTTCTGGTGGCCTTCCCTGTCACGAGATGTGCGAGGCTTTGTGCAGTCTTGTGACGTTTGTGCTCGGGCCAAGCCTTGTTGTTCTCGGGCTAGTGGATTATTGTTGCCCTTGCCTATTCCTAAGAGGCCTTGGACGCACATCTCGATGGATTTTATTTCAGATCTGCCTGTTTCCCAGAAGATGTCTGTCATCTGGGTGGTGTGTGACCGTTTTTCTAAGATGGTCCATTTGGTTCCCCTGCCCAAATTGCCTTCTTCTTCCGAGTTGGTTCCCCTGTTTTTTCAAAATGTTGTTCGTTTGCATGGTATTCCTGAGAATATCGTTTCTGACAGAGGAACCCAATTTGTGTCTAGATTTTGGCGGGCATTCTGTGCTAGGATGGGCATAGATTTGTCTTTTTCGTCTGCTTTTCACCCTCAGACTAATGGCCAGACCGAGCGGACTAATCAGACCCTGGAGACATATCTGAGGTGTTTTGTGTCTGCTGACCAGGATGATTGGGTTGCTTTTTTGCCATTGGCGGAGTTCGCCCTCAATAATCGGGTCAGCTCTGCCACCTTGGTGTCCCCGTTTTTCTGTAATTCGGGGTTCCATCCTCGATTTTCCTCCGGTCAGGTGGAATCCTCGGATTGTCCTGGAGTGGATGCGGTGATGGAGAGATTGCATCATATCTGGGGGCAGGTGATGGACAATTTGAAGTTGTCCCAGGAGAAGACTCAGCTTTTTGCCAACCGTCACCGTCGTGTTGGTCCTCGGCTTTGTGTTGGAGATTTGGTGTGGTTGTCTTCTCGTTTTGTCCCTATGAGGGTTTCATCTCCTAAGTTTAAGCCTCGGTTCATCGGTCCGTATAAAATATTGGAGATTCTTAACCCTGTTTCCTTCCGTTTAGACCTCCCTGCATCCTTTTCTATTCATAAAGTTTTTCATCGGTCGTTATTGCGCAGGTATGAGGCACCGGTTGTGCCTTCCGTTGAGCCTCCTGCTCCGGTGTTGGTTGAGGGTGAGTTGGAGTACGTTGTGGAGAAAATCCTAGACTCCCGTGTTTCCAGACGGAGACTCCAGTATCTGGTCAAGTGGAAGGGATACGGCCAGGAGGATAATTCTTGGGTCACTGCATCTGATGTTCATGCCTCCGATCTGGTTCGTGCCTTTCATAGGGCCCATCCTGATCGCCCTGGTGGTTCTGGTGAGGGTTCGGTGCCCCCTCCTTGAGGGGGGGGTACTGTTGTGAATTTGGATTCTGGGCTCCCCCGGTGGCTACTGGTGGAATTGAACTTGTGTCATCATCTTTCCTGTTCACCTGTTCTCATCAGATCTGGGTGTCGCTATATAACCTGGCTTCTCTGTTAGTTGCTTGCCGGTCAACAATGTTATCAGAAGCCTCTCTGTGCTTGTTCCTGCTCCCAGACATCTACTAGATAAGTTGGACTTTCGTCCTTGTTTGTTTTTGTTTTTTGGTTCCAGTTCACAGCTGCAGTTTCGTTACTGTGTCTGGAAAGCTCTTGTTGATCAGGAATTGCCACTCTGGTATTATGAGTTAATGCCAGAGTCCTAAAGTAATTTCTGGATGGTGTTTTGTTAGGGTTTTCTACTGACCATGAAAGTGTGCTTTCTGTCTTCTGCTATCTAGAAAGCGGACCTCAAATTTGCTAAAACTATTTTCCTGCTGCGTTTGTTATTTCATCTAAAATCACCGCCAATATATGTGGGGGGCCTCTGTCTCCTTTTTGGGCATTTCTCTAGAGGTGAGTCAGGTCTTATATTTCCCTCTGCTAGCATTATTTAGTTCTCCGGCCGGCGCTGGGCATATAGGGATAAAAAGTAGGACATGCTACCTGGCTACTTCTAGTTGTGCGGTAAGGTTTAGTTCATGGTCAGTACAGTTACCATCTTCCAAGAGCTTGTTCCTATATAGGCTTATGCTAGTTCTCTGGCCATGGAGATCATGACACCACCAGGACTGAAGTAAAAGGGATCCTAACAACAATGAAGAGGTCAGACTGGACACCTCCACCTGGACGCAACCGTCATTTGGATAAATATATAGACTCCTTCAGACATTTGATAAAATCCACCATCATGGATACTAACAGGAGATAAGCATCCAACATCAGTGCCCAGGAGAGAAAGGCCATACAGTCTCTGAAAACCAACAAAGAAATGATCATCAAACCTGCTGACAAGGGAGGTGCAATAGTCATGATCAACACATGAGACTATATGAAGGAAGCAAACAGACAACTTATGGACACACGCTACTACAAAAAATTGGAGTTGGATCCTACACAGGACTATTACAAGGAACTAAACAAGTTGGTATCTTGTCTGCCCGAATCCATAAGAGCCAATGACCTGATACCAGAAAGTCCAAGAACAGGGATATTTCACATGCTTCCCAAAATCCACAAATCTGGAAATCCAGGAAGATCAATTATTTCATGTCTGGGCACCCTTACTAAGCAGGTATCTGGATGGGTAGAGAGTATTCTTAAACCCCTGGTAAAGGATACACCCAGTTTCATTCAGGACACAACTGACTTATTGAGTAAACTATCAGCAATAGGTCCTCTACCAGAAAGAACCATACTGGCCACCATGGATGTGGAATCTTTGTAATCCAATATCCCACACCAGGATGGATTAAATGCCTGCAGATACTTCCTGGAAAACACAGGGACTGATGCAAATTCTGTGGTGAAACTTATAAAATTCATCCTCACCCACAATTACTTTGAATTTGACAAGAAGATCTATCTACAGGAGACTAGCACAGCAATGGCAAGTAAAATGGCCCCACAGTATGCAAATCTTTTCATGGCCAAGCTTGAAAGTGACTTTTTGTCCTCATGTCCCATCAGGCCTCTGGCCTACTACCGCTACATTGATGACATTTTAATCATCTGGACGGAGTCTGAGCCATAGCTAAAGACGTTCCATGAACAGTTTAATCAATTACATCCAACCATCAACTTGACACTCAACTACTCCTGTACTGAAATTAACTTTTTGGACACCATCATTAAGCTGCAGAACAATAAAATAGAGACATCCCTGCATCAGAAGCCAATCGATCGTCCAACATACCTTAAATGGGAAAGTTTCCATCCAAGACACATCAAAAACTCCTTTGTCTACAGCCAAGCCATCAGATACAATCGTATATTTTCCAACCCAATGGACAGGGATGAACTCCTTGGTCACCTCAGAAAGACCTTTTTGAATCAGGGCTACCATCCAAGAACAACTGAAAACCAGATTACAAGAGCCACCAGAATATCAAGGAATCACCTGCTACATTACAAAGCTAAAGAAGAAAATAACCGGGTACCTCTAGTAGTTACCTACAATCCAAATCTGGAGGTGCTAAGGGGAGCTGCACGGAAATTACAACCTTTACTACAAAAAGATGCCCGATTACAATCCATTTTTCCAGACCCCCCACTACTGTGTTTTAGGCAGCCCCCAAATCTAAGAAGCATCATTGTCAAGAGCTCCCTGCCCTCTCCAACAGCTGCAGGTACCTGTCCTTGCAATCAGAAAAAATGTAAAACCTGTCCATTTATAATGACCACGGACAAGATAAAGATCCCCAATTTACATCAGGACTACAAGATACCAGGTACTTTCAGCTGCGACACTTCTAATGTGATGTACCTAATTATTTGTACTAAATGTCCAACTGGGGGTCTGTATGTGGGGGAGACAGGGCAAAAGCTTAGAACAAGAATGAATTCTCACCGCCACACAGTAAGAGAAAGAAGAATGGATCTACCTGTGGCAATACATTTTTGTCTCCCAAATCATAACATTATGGACATTAAATTACTTGTGTTAAAAGGTAGCTTCAAATCTAAGAGAGACAGAAGAGTCTGGGAATATAAACTGATGACGACCTTTGACAGTCTCACTGCAGGAATGAATGTGTCACATGGATTTATGTCTTTTTACATCAACTAAGGAACTTGCCCCTCAGACCATGTGGGGTCATCACAACAGAACCAACCCCAATCAGAGGACAATAAAACATTCCTTATCTAAGAACTGGCCCAATATTTATGGACATAACTGTTTATCACTCATGGTAATTCTACTGGCTAACACGGTACCATGATATATATCTTTCCTGTATCATTTTTTTTTAAACATTCCAAAAATTACTGTGAAACACCTGAAAAGTTAATAAACTTATTCAATGTGGTTTTGAGCACCTTGAGATGTACAGTTTTTAGAATGGTTTCACACTTGGGTATTTTCTATCATATAGACCCCTCAAAATGGCTTCAAATGTGATGTGGTCCCTAAAAAAATGGTGTTATAAAAATGAGAAATTGCTGTTCAAATTTTAACCCTTATAACTCCCTAACAGAAAAAAGTTTTGGTTCCAAAATTGTGCTGTGTAAAGTAGACATGTGGGAAATGTTACTTATTAATTATTTTGTGTGACATATCTCTGTGATTTAAGGGCATAAAAATTAAAAGTTGGAAAATTGTGAAATTTTCAAAATTTTCTCCAAATTTCCGTTTTTTTCACAAATAAACAAAGGTAATATCAAAGAAATTTTACCACTATCATGAAGTACAATATGTCATGAGAAACAGTGTCAGAATCATCAGGATCCTTTGAAGCGTTCCAGAGTTATAACCTCATAAAAGCACAGTGGTCAGAATTGTAAAAATTGGCCCGGTCATTAACGTGCAAACCACCCTTGGGGGTAAAGGGGTTAATGCACACATGTAAATTATAGGGTATACATGGACCATACTATTGTATAAATGTCAGATTTCTTGTGTTTCACATGGATAAGTCCATTGCATAAAAGTTTGCTCTCTTGGACCGTCCATTACATTCTAAAGTCATTGCAGTTACTGTGAATCCATTTTTAAAATGGTGATATCACTTTAACTACTGTATGAAATAGAAAAATCAGAAAAATGAGAAACAAACAAAGTTGTTTTTTGTGTGTGTCATTGGCAGCTGTAGAGCATTAATGGAGAAAGAATAGTTTAGAAGCAATTTTATACAAGAGATAGATGCTTTAGGGAATCCTACATCTCTATAACTTTGCTATTAAATTTCCTAACAATTGCAATTGTACAAGAGACAGTAAAAGGCTTAAAAATACTAGGCATGCATAACTGATAAAGTTTGTGTACTAGTCACGCACACCAATTCGTCATTCATATTAGGAAAATGAAATACAGTAAATAACATTTTTTAATTTATTTATTGTTTTCTTTATTAAAAAGGAACAATAAATTATTAACTGCTACTATTGCTATTAGTAATAATGTTATTGCCATTCTTTTTGTGCTAGACATTTCAGATAGTTGCATTACTTTTTTTTAAATAAAACTTGAACTTTTAAATGTTGAAATAAAATGATCATGAATGTCAACATGTTACAATTCATCACAACATACCATCTGTGCACATTAAATGTCTCATTGCTTGTATGTTAGAGTAGCTTAATCTCAGTTTTGAACATTTATAATCACATAACTTATTGAGTAGGCATCTGAGTATATTTTGGTGAACATGTGAATTTTTAGTTTAGGAATTTTTAAATCTACTTGTTTAGCATTGTGACGGAAAACAGCACTGACATACATGTTATTTGAGTATTATATAGCTGTACTGGGAGTAAAGATGGACCCAGATGGTGAAGCTTCCTGCATGTAGCTAAAACTTCTCCCTCTGCTTTGGCAATATGCTACAAGAAGATGTTTCACAATTATGAGACCAGTGGCTTGCCACTGATAGGTGGAGCTTTCGTCAGGGCTACCACAGCATCACAGATGATCTTTCTGGCAATATCCTAATGCCACATGCACACATTGAGTATTTGGAGACTTTTTTACCTTCGTATTTGAAAGTCAAAACTACGGGTAGGTAAAAAATGCAGAAGTGGTGCACGTGTTTCTGTTATGCAGGGTTATTCACTCGTTAGTTACCCACTGAAATATTGACTGCACATACTTTGGTTCATGAAAAATGGGAGTGCAATTAACATCAGCAATAGCAACAAGAGACATCCTCTCTCCAAGTGACCTCACTGACTTGTCTCCATTCTGGTCGTCTTCACTATGATATAGACTTGCTGCACACCTTTCTATGTGGTGCCTGCAGTTCACTCCTATCTGATTTCTTCTTCATTTGTTAACAATGTAAAGATACAGGTTGGAGGAGCATGTTTTCATTGTAAGACAGGCATGTCATATTCCATATGTCAACAAGCGGCCAAGAAAGTCATGTTTGCCTCTACAGAATCACTGTCATTCAGGAATTGAAAGGACCCAATCAAGACAAAAAGAACTCCGGATTGTCAATGGTTTCAGACCTTTATTGCTGAAAAAGAAAACATATTGAACTATTCGTGGTACACTGATAAAGCCTTGTTTAATCTATGTGGCTATGTCAATTCACAAAATACCTGTATTTCTGCAGCTGACAACCCCACGCACTTCATGATATGCTGCTTCATTGAGAAAAATTACATCGTAATCTCCAATGAACTGTGGCCACAAAGATCGCCTGATTTAACATGGCTGGATTCCTTCCTTCTGTGCCATTTTAAAGATCAGGTGTACAGTAACAAGCCACAAACACTACAGGCACTCAGAGAGAATATACAGTGAGAAATTCAGGCTTTCACCCCAGACATTAAACAATAAGTATTGGCGCATGCAGGCAAACTTGGATGCGAATAGTGGACATTTTCAATACCTGCTTTATACATCAGTTTCTCATGAACCAAGGTATGTATAGTCTAAATTTCAATACTATAGGTCATCTATTTTAGTGTTATGACTGCTAAAGCACATTCACTCAGGGAAGTGTGCAAGCAAGGGATAACAACTTCCTTAACCTGACGGAACCTGTTATGATCTGGTGACCTTGGAGCCGCATGAAACTTTCTCTGGAGTCGGTGGAACCTGTACTGACCGCAAATCCTGAACTAACACCGCAACTAGAAGTAGCCATGGGGTGTGCCTAACATACCCTAGACACCTCGACACAGCCGGAGGACTAAATACCCCTATAGATGGAAATAGGAATGCTACCTTGCCTCAGAGCAGACCCCCAAAGGATAGGCAGCCCCCCACGGATAATGACTGTGAGTAGGAGAAGAATAGACACACGCAGGTAGAAAACAGGATTTAGCAAAAGAGGCCACTCTAGCTAAATAGGAAAGGATAGGACAGATTACTAGGCGGTCAGTATTAAAACCCTTCCAAAAATATCCACAGCAGATAATACAAAAAGTTCCACAATCTAACTAAAGACATGGAATGTATATCTGCCACTCCAGAGAATCCAACAAGACTGAGAAAATACTGACACAATCTAAGCTGGACAAGAAAACACAAAGAATAGCAATGAATTGTGAAGCACATAGCATGTGTGCTACAGGAAAAAAAAACAGACACTTTGCTGATTTGGCAGAAAGGCAGGAGGAACCAAGCAGAGGTCCAACACCTCCCAACAACAATTGACAACTGGCAAGGACTAATGAATCCTGCACGCCTAAATACTCCAGTCAGAACTGCAATCAGCAGATACACCTGACCAGGACTGCATTTCAGGGGCAACTGCATTACCATCTACAACCACCGGAGGGAGCCCAAAAGCAGAATTCACAGCAGTACCCCCCCCTTGAGGAGGGGTCACCGAACCCTCACCAGAGCCCCCAGGCCGATCAGGACGAGCCAGATGAAAAGCATGAACCAAATCAGCAGCATGGACATCAGAAGCAAAAACCCAAGAATTATCCTCCTGGCCATAACCCTTCCATTTGACAAGGTACTGAAGCCTCCGCCTCGAAAAACGAGAATCCAAAATCTTCGCCACCACATACTCCAACTCCCCATCAACCAAAACAGGGGCCGGAGGATCAACAGAGGGAACAACGGGCACCACATATTTCCGCAATAAAGATCTATGGAAGACATTATGGAAAGCAAAAGAAGCCGGAAGGGCCAATCGAAAAGACACCGGATTAATAATCTCAGAAATCCTATAAGGACCAATAAACCGAGGCTTAAACTTAGGGGAAGAGACCTTCATAGGAACATGACGGGAAGACAACCAAACCAAATCCCCAACCCGAAGCCAGGAACCAACACACCGACGACGGTTAGCAAAACGTTGAGCCTCCTCCTGAGACAACACCAAATTGTTCACCACATGAGCCCAAATCTGCTGCAACCTGTCAACCACAGAATCCACACCAGGACAGTCAGAAGGCTCAACCTGCCCAGAAGAAAAACAAGGATGAAAACCAAAATTACAAAAAAAAGGCAAAACCAAAGTAGCCGAACTAGCCCGATTATTAAGGGCAAACTCAGCCAATGGCAAAAAGGCCACCCAATCATCCTGATCGGCAGACACAAAGCATCTCAAATAAGTCTCCAAAGTCTGATTAGTTCGCTCGGTCTGGCCATTTGTCTGAGGATGAAATGCAGAAGAAAAAGACAAATCAATGCCCAGCCTAGCACAAAAGGCCCGCCAAAACCTAGAAACAAACTGGGAACCTCTGTCGGACACAATATTCTCCGGAATACCATGCAAACAAACCACATGCTGAAAAAACAACGAAACCAACTCTGAAGAGGAAGGCAATTTAGCAAAGGCACCAAATGAACCATCTTAGAAAACCGGTCACAAACAACCCAGATAACCGACATCCTCTGGGAAACTGGAAGATCAGAAATAAAATCCATAGAAATAGGCGTCCAGGGCCTCTCAGGGACCGGCAATGGCAAAAGTAACCCACTAGCACGGGAACAACAAGGCTTGGCCCGCGCACAAGTCCCACAGGACTGCACAAAAGAACGCACATCACGTGACAACGAAGGCCACCAGAAGGACCTACCAACCAAATCTCTGGTACCAAAAATACCAGGATGACCAGCCAACACAGAACAGTGAACCTCAGAAATCACTCTACTAGTCCATCTGTCAGGAACAAACAATTTCCCCACAGGACAGCGGTTAGGTCTATCAGCCTGAAATTCCTGAAGAACCCGCCGTAAATCAGGGGAAATGGCACAAAGGACCACCCCTTCTTTCAGAATGCCAACCGGTTCAAGGACCTCAGGAGAATCAGGCAAAAAACTCCTAGAAAGGGCATCAGCCTTAATATTCTTAGAACCCGGAAGATACGAAACCACGAAATCAAAACGGGAAAAAAACAAGGACCATCGAGCCTGTCTAGGACTCAGCCGTTTGGCAGACTCGAGGTAAATCAAATTCTTATGATCGGTCAGGACCACAATACGGTGCTTAGCTCCCTCAAGCCAATGTCGCCACTCCTCAAACGCCCACTTCATATCCAACAACTCCCGATTGCCGACATCATAATTGTGTTCAGCAGGCGAAAACTTGCGGGAGAAGAAGGCACACGGTTTCATCAAAGAACCAACAGAATCCCTCTGAGACAAAACAGACCCTACCCCAATCTCAGAAGCATCAATCTCAACCTGAAACGGAAGAGAAACATCTGGTTGGTGCAACACCGGAGCAGAAGTAAATCGGCGTTTAAGCTCCTGAAAGGCAGAGACAGCCGCAGAGGACCAATTCGCCACATCAGCGCCTTTTTTCGTCAAATCAGTCAAGGGTTTAACCACGCTGGAGAAGTTAGCAATGAAACGGCAATAAAAATTTGCAAAACCCCAAAATTTCTGAAGGCTCTTCACGGATGGGGGTTGAATCCAATCATGAATGGCCTGAACCTTAACCGGATCCATCTCCATAGATGAGGGAGAAAAAATAAAGCCCAAAAAAGAAACCTTCTGCACCCTAAAGAGACACTTAGACCCCTTCACAAACAAGGCATTGTCATGAAGGATCTGAAATACCATCCTGACCTGTTCCACATGAGACTTCCAATCATCGGAAAAAATCAAAATATCGTCCAAATATACAATCAAGAATTTATCAATATAAGTCCGGAAGATATCATGCATGAAGGATTGAAAAACAGATGGAGCGCTAGTGAGCCCGAATGGCATCACAAGGTATTCAAAATGGCCTTAGGGCGTATTAAATGCAGTTTTCCATTCATCAACCTGCTTAATATGAACAAGATTATATGCCCCCCAAAGGTCAATCTTCGTAAACCAACTAGACCCCTTAATCCTAGCAAACAAATCGGAAAGCAAAGTTAAAGGGTATTGAAACTTGACCGTGATCTTATTCAAGAGGCGATAATCAATACAAGGTCTCAAGGAGCCATCTTTCTTAGCAACAAAAAAAAAACCTGCTCCCAACAGTGAAGAAGATGGCCGAATATGCCCTTTCTCCAAAGACTCCTTAACATAACTCCGCATGGCAGTATGTTCAGGCACAGACAGGTTGAAAAGTCAGCCCTTAGGAAACTTACTGCCTGGAATCAAGTCAATAGCACAATCACAGTCCCTATGCGGTGGAAGGGAACTGGACTTGGGCTCATCGAATACATCCTGAAAATCAGACAAAAACTCTGGAATTTCAGAAGAGGAAGAAGAGGAGATTGACATCAAAGGAACATCATTATGAACCCCCTGACAACCCCAACTAGTCACAGACATAGATTTCCAATCCAACACAGGATTATGTACCTGCAACCACGGGAAACCCAGCACGATAACATCATGCAAATTATGCAACACCAGAAATCGACAATCTTCCTGATGGTCTGGCGCCATGTGCATGGTCACCTGTGTCCAAAACTGGGGCTTATTTTTAGCCAAAGGTGTAGCATCAATCCCCCTTAAAGGAATAGGGTTCTTCAAAGGCTGCAAGGCAAAACCACAACGCCTGGCAAACTCAAAATCCATTAAGTTCAAGGCGGCGCCTGAATCCACAAACGCCATGACAGAAAATGATGACAATGAGCAGATCAAGGACACCGATAACAGAAATTTAGGTTGTACAGTACTGATAGTAAATTAACTAGCGATCCTTTTCGTCCGCTTAGGGCAGACTGAAATGACATAAGAAGCGTCGCCACAATAATAACACAACCTATTCTGACGTCTGAATCCTTGTCGTTCCATTCTAGACAGAATCCTATCACACTGCATTGGCTCAGGACTTTTCTCTAAGGACGACGCCACAGCGCGCACAGTTTGACGCTCCCGCAAACGCCGATCAATCTGAATGGCCAGAGACATAGAATCACTCAGACCGGAAGGCGTGGGAAACCCCACCATAACATCTTTAACGGATTCAGAAAGACCCTTTCTGAAAATTGCCGCCAAAGCATCATCATTCCATTTAGTCAACACAGACCATTTTCTAAATTTCTGACAATACAATTCTGCCGCCTCTTGACCCTGAGACAGGGCCAACAAGGTTTTCTCCGCTTGATCCACAGAATTCGGTTCATCATATAATAATCCTAAAGCCTACATTAAGCAAGGCCGGATTCCCAGATTCCAGGGAAAATGCCTAATCCTGTGGATCGCCACGCAGCAGGGAGATGACAATTTTAACCTGCTGAATGGAATCACCGGAGGATCGCGGTCTCAGAGCAAAAAACAGTTTACAATTGTTTTTAAAACCCCAAAATTTGGACCTATCACCAAAAAACAAATCAGGAGTAGGAATCTTCGGCTCTAAAGCAGGAGTCTGAACAATATAATGAGAAATATCCTGTACCCTAGCAGCAAGCTGGTCTACACGAGAAGCTAATTCCTGAACATCCATGCTGGCACAAGACTCCTCAGCCACCCATAAATAAAGAGGGAAGAGAAGACAAAACAGACTGCAGAAAAAAAATGTCTCAACACCTTTCTTCCCTTCTTCTGAGATGCATTTAACTCATTATTGGCCAGTTGTACTGTTATGATCTGGTGACCTTGGAGCCGCATGAAACTTTCTCTGGAGTCGGTGGAACCTGTACTGACCGCAAATCCTGAACTAACACCGCAACTAGAAGTAGCCGTGGGGTGTGCCTAACATACCCTAGACACCTCGACACAGCCGGAGGACTAAATACCCCTATAGATGGAAATAGGAATGCTACCTTGCCTCAGAGCAGACCCCCAAAGGATAGGCAGCCCCCCACAAATATTGACTGTGAGTATTAGAGGAAAGACACACGCAGGCAGAAATCAGGATTTAGCAAAAGAGGCCACTCTAGCTAAATAGGAAAGGATAGGACAGATTACTAGGCAGTCAGTATTAAAACCCTTCCAAAAATATCCACAGCAGATAATACAAAAAGTTCCACAATCTAACTAAAGACATGGAATGTATATCTGCCACTCCAGAGAATCCAACAAGACTGAGAAAATACTGACACAATCTAAGCTGGACAAGAAAACACAAAGAATAGCACTGAATTGTGAAGCACATAGCATGTGTGCCACAGGAAAAAAAAAAAACAGACACTTATCTTTGCTGATTTGGCAGAAAGGCAGGAGGAACCAAGCAGAGGTCCAACACCTCCCAACAACAATTGACAACTGGCAAGGACTAATGAATCCTGCACACCTAAATACCCCAGTCAGAACTGCAATCAGCAGATACACCTGACCAGGACTGCAACTCAGGGGCAACTGCATTACCACCTACAACCACCGGAGGGAGCCCAAAAGCAGAATTCACAACAGGAACCCTGTTCAGACAAGGAAAAGCCTTTCTTTCTTACACTGAATATCCTTAGCAGCTGATAGTATTGCTAGAGTAGCAATTTCCTAATGAAAAAGGTAACTAAACACAGAACAACTGCAGCTTACTTAACCATCAGCAAAGTGAAGGAATCCAACAAAAAAATATCACCATCAGAAAAAACCAGCAGAGGAAGGTATGTAAAACTACACCCCAAAGGTTATAGGGCTGACAGAGTAAGCGAAAAACACCTGATACCCAAAACTAACTGGAGAAAAGATAACTGAACTAAAAACCCCAAAACAAAGGCATATCTACTGTGGCCAAGTGGAAATAGACCACTATCACATAACACATGATCAAGTGTTCTAATCCAGACTCATGACAGTACCCCCTTCTATGAGAGGCCACTGGACACACCGAGATCCCCACCTGCTGGCAGAACAGATAGAACTGACTCTCTAGGCAATCGGCATGTAGGTCTTTAGCATCCACCCAGGAGTTATCCTCTGGACCGAAACCCTTCCACTTAAAGGGAATCTGTCAGCAGATTTTGCCGCTATGAGTTGTGGCCACTGCCTTTCAGGGCTTATCTACAGCATCTGCCGCATCTTATAGTGGCAAAATGTGCTGACAGGTTCCCTTTAACGAGAAAATGCAGTTGCTTTCTGACACGTCTGGATTTCAAGACTCATACTCCTTGTTCTCCTCCAAGTTTACCATAATACCGCCCTGAGGACCCACCATTCCTTCAAACTTTAAAAAGAGAGAAGAAATTATTAATTCTCCAAGAAATCGGGAGTTGTAACTTAGTCATCACCGGATTAAGGATTTTGATTATCTTTTCAGATTCAACAAATTTAGGAGACAATTTTCTAGATCAAACTCTAAGATGGAGATTTTTAGAGCATAACCAGGCAAAATCTCCCACATTAAGGAAAGGAGCCCTCCTACATCTGAAGTTGGCCATTCTTTTGGTCCTATCCCAAGCTGTTAAAAGACCTCTTTTCGCTTCTCTATAGACCTTAACCTTAATCAAACAAGAAGAATATCTTTCCTCTTCTGGGACCACAGACTACAAATTTGAAAATCTCCGAAAACCGGATGAAAACCCTCACAACAAAAAAAGGCCAGGTACCGGTAGCAGTAGAGGTACGGTTATTCGGTAGAAGAAAATCCACCCAGTCCTCTAGATTTGACAAGACAAAACAATATTGTTCCAATTCCTGTTTCATTCTCTTCATCTGACCATTAGACTCAGGATGATAACCTGAGGAGAACGAAAGCTTGATTCCCAACTTGGAGTAAAAGCTAAGCCAAAAGCTAGCCACAAACTGAATTATCAGAAATAATGTTTTCAGGAACAGCATGTAACTGAAATACATGAGAGATAAACATTGTAAATAAATCTTTAGCAGTAGGCAATTTTGGTAGAGGGAAACAATTGCTAAAAGTGAAACCTAACAACCTCTGTAAAACTTTAAGATTAGTGTAAACGGCTGAGTGGCGGAACCACTGTGTAAGACCCAAGGAAAGCCTGGAGGTGTGTAACTAGGTGCCTTACCAAATCCGACCTCGGATATATGGTGGCATACAATACCATGATCCGAGGAGAGACTAAGGAGATGGGACCAGGTGCTACACCAGGACTGTCCTCAGGTAGATGGCAGCTGACCCCCTAGGGATAAGAAGCAGGGACGTCCCAAAGGATGGAACAGTAAATGCCGATAGACACAGTAGGAACACAGAAACCACACTGTTGGTGGTATGTTGGCCCATTCCTCCATGCAGATCTCCTCTAGAGCAGTGATGTTTTGGGCCTGTCGCTGGGCAATACGAACTTTCAATTCCCTCCAGTTTTCCATGGGGTTGAGATCTGGAGATTGACTAGGCCACTCCAGGGCCTTCATATTCTTCTTATGAAGCCACTCCTTTGTTGCCCTGGCGGTGTGCTTGGGATCATTATCATGCTGAAAGACCCATCCTCGTTTCATCTTCAATGCCCTTGCTGATGAAAGGAGGTTTGCACTCAAAATCTCACGATACATGGCCCCATTCATTCTTTCCAGATCTCAACCCCATAGAATACCTTTGGAGGAAGTTGAAAGTCCATGTTGCCCAGCGACAGGCCCAAAACATCACTGCTCTAGAGGAGATCTGCATGGAGGAATGGGCCAACATACCACCAACAGTGTGTACCAACCTTATGAAGACGTACAGAAAATGTTTGACCTCTGTCATTGCTGACAAAATATTGAGATAAACTTTTGTTAATGACGAAATACTTATTTTCCACTATAATTTGCAAAATAAATGTTGCCAAATCGGACAAGGTGATTTTCTGGATTTGTTTTCACATTTTGACTCTCATAGTTGTGGTCTACCTATGATGTCAATTACAGACCTCTCTCATATTTTTAGGTGAGAAAACTTGCACAATTGGTGGCAGACTAAATACTTTTTTCCCCACTGTATCATCAGTGCTTTGCATGTGTACTTTTCTGTACTTGTATTTATTTAATAATTAAATGAATTAAAAATGGGGTGGAGTCCCCCTAATTTTCATTAACCAGCTGGGGGAAAGCAAACCGCTGGGAGCTGGTGTTATTATTCTGGGAAATGTCCAATATCCATAAAGGTTCTCAGCTCATTAATAACAGATCACAGCTATCTGCTTAGCCTTTACTGGTTATTAAAAAGTGGGGACCCCCAATAAAACAATGTGGAGTCCTCTCTATTTTTAAAAACCAGCAAAGGCTAAACAGACAGCTGCAAGCTGATATTAAACCCTTAACCCCTGAGGGTGGATTGCATGTTAATATATCCAATGCAAGGAAAAAATGAATGGCAACAAGGGTACTAGTTCAACACTTTTTCAGACGACAGATCACTGAAGTATGCAGTAAAATTATACTGGTTTTAGGTGCATAGCATGAAAGCAAGTCAAATACATCAATGCAGCTTTTAGGGAAAAGAATGCAGCCCTCACCAGTTAGAAAACATTCCTGTGTCCTTTATTTAACCATTAGTGGTGTAGTCAAGGAGACGAACATAGAGGTTTAACGAGGCATGTGGGGGGGGGGGGGGAAGAAGACATTCATCTGGACCCATTGAAGCGTCGTAAAGCGAAATGGCCATCGTCCTTTCTCCTCTCTCCCCGCACCCTCTGCACCTTACCATCTAAGATGAAAGTCATGAAATAAAGGACTTTTCATTCAAGCTGCCATGGTGAGTGCCGCATACTTTTTTCTGAATTATTTATATCTACATGTTGATATATGCTGAGCACCTCCAGTTTGGACATTTATGCTAATAAAGGCTCTAAAATCTGGCTCAACTCCTCCGTACAAAAGGATTACATGTTTCAACACTGGTGCTGCTGTTCACCTTCCTCTGCAATTTAGACACTAATTCCACATGTCATTTTTACAACAAGATTTTTTTTAGGGACCATATCACATCTGAAGTAACATTGAGGGGTCTATATGATAGAAAAGACCCAAAAGTGACATCATGCTAAAAACTGTAACCCTCAAGGTGCTCAAAACCACATTCAAGAAGTTTATTAACTCTTCAGGTGCTTCATGGGAATGTTTAAAAAAATGAACATTTAACTTTTTTTTACAAAAAATGTACTTCAAATCCATTTTTTTATTTTACCAAGGGTAACAGTAGAAATTGAACCCCCAGAGTTGTTGTGCAATTTGTTCTGAGTAAGCTGATACCCCAGAGCAGAGCTCGTAAGGGAAGGAGCTCTGTTTGACTTTTCAATGCAAAATTGGCTGGAAATGAGATCAGACACCATGTCACATTTGGAGAGCCCCTGATGTGCCTAAACAGTAGAAACCCCCCACAAGTGACACTATTTTGGAAATGAGACCTCCAAGGAACTTATCTAGATGTGTGGTGAGCACTTGAACCCCCAAGTGCTTCACAGAAGTTTATAACTTAAAGCAGTGAAAATAAAAAAATCATATTTTTTCCACAAAAATTATCTTTTCACCCCAATTTTTTATTTTACCAAGGGTAACAGGAGTATTTGGACCCCAAAGTTGTTGTGCAATTTCTCTTGAGTACCCTGATACCACATATGTGGGGGAATACTACTTTGGATGCACAGTGCAAAGCTCAGAACGGAAGAGGCACCGTATTGGAGTTCAGATTTTGCTGGAATGGTTTGAGGGTGCCATATCACATTGACAGGACCCTTGAGGTGCCAGATCAACAGAAATCCCCTATAGGCAAACTTATTTTACAAAGTACACTCCCAAATGAATTCATGTAGGGGTGCAGTGATCATATTAGCACATCATGTGCCTCACAGAATTTTATACCAATGAGCGGTGAAGAAAGAATAAATTAAATTTTTACCACTAAAATGTTGTTTTATCCCCAAGTTTTTAACTTTTCTAAGGGCTAATAGGAAATGTTTTAAAGACAAACAGAGGTCCATTTTTTCCTGAGTGTGCCAATACCCTACACGTAATCGAGGAACATTTTTCAGGCACAGTACCAAGCTCAGAAGGCAAGGAGTGCAAGATTTTACTGCAATGGTTTTCAGGTGCCTTGACCCAATGGGAGAGCCCATGAAGTGCCAGAACAGCAGAACTCCCAATGTAGGGGTGCATTGATCATATTGACACCATGGGTGTGTCACAGAATTTTATACCATTGAGCAGTGAAGACAAAATAACTACATTTCTACCACCAAAATTTTGTTTTAGTCCGAGATTTTACATTTTCACCCAAGAAGTGGGTAAAATGGCACCAAAAGTTGTCCCAAATACTCACAGTGCTTGTGGAGATCGCACCGAAGTCAACGCAGGTCAGCCCGGCTGGGAAAAGAGCCTCAGTGACCGGAGGTAACCTCTCTGATGTCACCCCCAGTCTCTGATGTCACCCCAAGTCTCTGATGCTGTATTCCCAGCAGTTCATTCACCAGTGGTTCTCAGCCTGGACGGTCGCATCATGGCACTGTCCAGGTTGAAAACTAATTATCTCCCAGATATGGATTGCGGCGTGGGACAGAAAGACTGACAGGTGAGGGATATTGTTGTTTTTTTATTTTTGTTATTTTACAGGAGAACGGGGGGCTTCGGTGGAATAGGCGTTAGGTGAGTATAACTGTTTTTCTTAGTTTTAAATAAAAAAGTAAAACTATGCTTTGTTTTATTTCTAGTAAAATACTTTATTCTGGCTGTGTCTTCATTTACCATGTAACTATGTAACTATAGGATTAGTAACAAAGAGGTGTCTTATATGTCAGATGTCTTGAACTGAGGAGAGGCTTCCATTGGGCCACTCTACCATAAAGGCCTGACTGGTTTAGGGCTGCATTGATAGTTGACTTTGTGGAACTTTCTCCCATCTCCCTACTCCATCTCTGGAGCTCAGCCACAGTGATCTTGGGGTTCTTCTTTACCTCTCTCACCAAGGCTTTTCTCCCACTATTGCTCAGTTTGGCTGGATGGCCAGGTCTAGGAAGACTTCTGGTGGTCCCAAACTTCTTCCATTTAAAGATTATGGAGGCTACTGTTCTCTTAGGAACCTTGAGTACTGCAGAAATTCTGTTGTAACTTTGGCCAGATCTGTACCTTGCCACAATTCTGCCACTGAGCTCTCTGGCCAGTTCCTTTGACCTCATAATTCTCATTTGGTCTGACATGCTCTGTGAGCTGTGAGGTCTTATAAAGACAGGTGTGTGCCTTTCCAAATCAAGTTCTTTCACTTTTATACACAGCTGGACTCCAATGAAGGGGTAGAACCATCTCAAGGAGGATCACAAGGAAATGGACAGCATGTAACTTAAATATGTGTGTCTGAGCAAAGGGTCTGAATACTTGACCATATGATATTTCAGTTTTTCTTTTGTATTAAAATTTGCAAAAAAAGGTTCTGAATATTTTCCGTATCCACTGTATATTGATTTTATAATTATTATTTTTGATTTTTTTTTTCAAAATATTTTTACAATTATTTCAATTTTTTGTTTACTTTTTCTAACTTGTTTACTTTTTCACACTATGTGACAATCATTTTTTGCAGGCTGATCACTTCTATAGCATACAGATGAATCAGCATCTGCATGCTATAAAAACTGTCAGCTGTGCACTGACAGACAAACTTGTCCATCATGCACTGCGCATGATCAGCAAGTTTCCTAGCTCTCGTGACCCAAATGTTGTCATGACGACATCAGGTCAACATGGCAACGATCGGGATCCCGCTTCACGTTGCGGGGTTTCCATTCCAAAGTTAGAGGGGCTGTCAGCCCTCTGTCGGCTTCCAGAACACTGCGATCATGTTTCATCACAATATATTAAGGGGTTAAAGTGCTGGAAGTGGTCTATGACTGCTCCTTGCACTTAGTGCTGGGTGTCAGCTGTTAGAATCAGCTGACAAAGGGCGGCGATCTCCCGCGCACCCCCGATGATGTAATATTCCGTCCATGGTCAAATAGGCCCAAGTCACATGAACGGAATATTACATCTAATGTCAGAAAGGGGTTAATAGGCTGGGAAGGAGCCATAGATATTGGCCCCCTCCCAGACTAATAACACCAGCTCTCATCGCATATCCATTAGATGTAACATTCCTGGAGCTTAGCCTTTGCTCTTCCCACTTGCCCTAGTGCATTGGCAATGGGATATTGGCTTTGGGGTTGATGTCAGCTGTGTAATGTCTGGTGACATTAAAACATGGGGTTAGTAATGAATAGGCATCCGTCAGACACCCCCATTACTAACCCTGTAGTCAAAAGTAATAAACACACAGAGAAAAGTCCTCTCTTTGTAAAATACACTCCATGACACTCCTTTACCTATTTATTTCCATACAAAACAAGAAGAATTCAAAGTGATCTGCCATAAATCCCTCCCACGTCCCACAATGATCCCCAACTCTTATAATGAGAAATTTATGGAAAAAAACTGACATGCTTGTGCATTTTGCACACTGATACATGGTCCTTATGGGCACAATGACATATGAGCAGACCCACAGATCTGAATGCGTCTATGTGTGCAAGTGTCTCCAGTATGTGTGAAAACATTCACCACACGGGAGACACTGACATGTGAATGGAACCTAATAAAACCTTGGTGCATCAATTAACTTGCAAAGCTTCCAAAAAAATTACAGATGTATTAATTTATTTTTTTTAAAGAAGAGGAAAAAAGTGCCTTTTTACCGGACTGTTAAAGAATTTCTGGATAGTTTGCAATCCTGCTGAAATGTCAAATAAGCCATCCTATCAAAGTTTTTATCCTCTTACTTCCTTGTACTTACAGTAGCTCGTTTTGCTCTTCTACCAAGTTAATTTTTCTCTTTTCCATTCTGTTTATGACATTACATGACTTAAAACTGACTAGATGAATCCTTCTAGTCTCTTTGTAGCAGCAATAGGTAAATTTTCTCAAACAAGTTATGAATCACTGCAAAACTCTATGGCAGGGGGAGAAACAGTGCAGCTGGGTCAGGAGTTGAAGAGGGAAACGAGTCGTGCAGGGACAAGAAACTTCTACATAGAGCAAGAAGAGAAAGAGAAAGAAAAAAATAACTGAATAGGAAGGCAAAATGTAAGTACACAGTGATATATGATTTTTTTGTTTTTTAGATGCCGAATGTAGCAGAGCTTAGAAAGCCAACACAATTGAGTCATAGCTTTCTGTGTAGATAGTCTATTGACAGTGAGCTGCTATTCAGAGGAGGGGAAGTGGTCAGACCCCTTGTCATGAGGGAGTTAGTCTGGGCAGCAATATTCACCTGGTGATAAACATTCATTGTATGGAAACAATAGCACACAGTCTATTAAATGAAATCTGTACTCAGCCTGTCCCGACTTGTGCATGCAGCAACTCTTCCCTTTTTCTTATTAAGCTTGACAGAGCCTTGGTAAACTATATACTAGTACCTGTGTTGTTTCTGATTGTCTCCACCCTGAGTTTCTGATTGTCTCTACCTCAAGTTCCTGATTGGCTCAATCTGGCTCAATCTTGTGAGATTATTGAGCTCCCAGCTTTTAGTCTAGCTTCTTTCCACCTGCTGCTTATCCTCAAGATTTTACTGCTGCTCCATGTACTGACCTCTGGCTATTTCTTGACCACGATACCTGATTATCCTCCCAACTATACTGCTGCTGCTCCTTGTACTGACCTCTTGTGATTTCCTGACAGCACTTCCTGCTGGTAATGCCCCTAATGGTTGCAATATCACTACTCTAACTCAGGTCAGTCCATAACACAGCCATTCTTCATGCTGTCCTCAGATTACATAGCAAAATCCTGTTAACCAATTCCCTTTAATTGTGCAATGCTCCCTCATGTTAATCTTTAATCAATGCTAGAAATATTAAGTAATTTCCCCTGATCACCTTAGATTTTACCATTGAAACTTTTACTTCTTTAGAAGAAAAGAGACTTTTAAGGGGTATTACAGCAAGAATAATTTGTCACAACAATTGTATGTTTAAAGGGGTTGCTTAGTCCAAATTGATAAGTCTGCAGTCACTCTGTGCTACTGCAAATTTATTAATCTCCTTCAGCACACGCACTGTGCACTGCAGGGATACACCAGTTTCTTAGCCAGGACTGTAGGGTACATATTCATTATACATACTCCCTGAAACAGCCATCCAGTGGATGCGGCCACGCTCCATACACCTGTATGCAGTGAGGCCTTAGTCATCCATGACCACTAGAAGGCCTTGTAACTAGTAGGGGCGCGGTCTCGCTCAATATAAGTGTGTGGAGCGAGGCTGCACCCATGGCAGGGCTCTGGCCAGGAGTATATAAAATGCATACATGCCCTCCAGTCCCGGCTCAGAAACTGGTGAATCCTTGCAGCACACAGTGCGTATGATGGGGGGATTCATTAGTATTCAGTCACACAGAAGGACTGCAGACTTGTCAATTTGGACTGGACAACTCCTTTAATACAGTGCCTTGAGAAAGTATTCTGCTCCCTGGAACTTTTCAACCTTTTCCCACATATCATACTTCAAACATAAAGATACCAAATGTAAATTTTTGGTGAAGAATCAACAAGTGGAACACAATTGTGAAGTTGAACAAAATTTCTTACTTAATTTTAATTTTTGTGGAAATTCAAAAACTGAAAAGTGGGGCTTGCAATATTATTCGGCCCCTTTACTTTCAGTGCAGCAAACTCACTCCAGAAGTTCATTGTGGACATTGTGAATGATCCAATGTTGTCCTAAATGCCTAATGATGATAAATATAATCCACCTGTGTGTAACCAAGTCTCTCTATGTATAAATGCACCTGCTCTGTGATAGTCTCAGGGTTCTGTTTGAAGCACAGAGAGCATCATGAAGACCAAGGAACACAACAGGCAGGTCCGTGATACTGTTGTAGAGAAGTTTAAAGCCGAATTTGGATACAAAATGATTTCCAAAACTTTAAACATCCCAAGGAGCACTGTGCAAGCGATCATATTGAAATGGAAGGAGTATCATACCACTGCAAATCTACGAAGACCCGGCCGTCCTTCTAAACTTTCATCTCAAACAAGGAGAAGACTGATCAGAGATGCAGCCAAGAGGCCTATGATCACTTTGGATAAACTGCAGAGATCTACAGCTGAGTTGGGAAAGTTTGTCCATAGGACAACAATGAGTTGTACACTGCTCAAATATGGCCTTTATGGAAGAGTTGCAAGAAGAAAGCCATGTCTCAAAGATATCCATAAAAAGTATTTAACCCCTTCATGACCCAGCCTATTTTCACTTTAATGACCTGGCCGTTTTTTGCAATTCTGACCAGTGTCCCTTTATGAGGTAATAACTCAGGAACGCGTCAACGGATCCTAGTGGTTCAGAAATTGTTTTTTCATGACATATTGGGCTTCACGTTAGTGGTAAATTTAGGTCGATAATTTTTGCGTTTATTTGTGACAAAAAAATGGAAATTTGGCAAAAAATTTTAAAATTTCGCAATTTTCAAATTTAGAATTTTTATTCTGTTAAACGAGAGAGTTAAGTGACACAAAATAGTTAATAAATACCATTACCCACATGTCTACTTTACATCAGCACAATTTTGGAAACAAATTATTTTTTGCTAGGAAGTTATAAGGGTTAAAATTTGACCAGCGATTTTTCATTTTTACAACGAAATTTACAAAACCATTTTTGTTAGGGACCACCTCACATTTGAAGTCAGTTTGAGGGGTCTATATGGCTGAAAATACCCAAAAGTGACACCATTCTAAAAACTGCACCCCTCAAGGTGCTCAAAACCACATTCAAGAAGTTTATTAACCCTTCAGGTGCTTCACAGCAGCAGAAGCAACATGGAAGGAAAAAATTAACATTTAACTTTTTAGTCACAAAAATGATTTTTAGCAACAATTTTTTTATTTTCCCAATGGTAAAAAGAGAAACTGGACAACAATAGTTATTGTACAATTTGTCCTGAGTAGGCTAATACCCCATATGTGGGGGGCAACCACTGTTTGGGCGCACGACAGGGCTCGGAAGGGAAGGAGTGCCATTTGACTTTTTCAATGAAAAATTGGCTCCAATCTTTAACACCATGTCGCGTTTGGAGAGCCCCTGTGTGCCTAAACATTGGAGCTCCCCCACAAGCGGCCCCATTTTGGAAACTAGACCCCTCAAGGAACTTATATAGATGCATAGTGAGCACTTTGAACCCCCAGGTGCTTCACAAATTGATCCGTAAAAATGAAAAAATACTTTTTTTCACAAAAAAAATATTTTAGCCTCAATTTGCTCATTTCCACATGGGCAACAGGATAAAATGGATCATATAATGTATTGTGCAATTTCTCCTGAGTACACTGATACCTCACATGTGGGGGTAAACCACTGTTTGGGCACATGGCAGGGCTCGGAAAGGAAGGAGCGCCATTTGACTTTTTGAATGAAAAATTAGCTCCAATCGTTAGCGGACACCATGTCGCGTTTGGAGATCCCCTGTGTGCATAAACATTGGAGATCCCAAACATCTGACCCCATTTTGGAAACTAGACCCCCCAAGGAACTTATCTAGATGCATAGTGAGCACTTTGAACCCCCAGGTGCTTCACAAATTGATCCGTAAAAATGAAAAAGTACTTTTTTTTCACCAACAAATTTTTTAGACTCTATTTGTTCATTTCCACATAGGCAACAGGATAAAATGGATCCTAAAATTTATTGGGCAATTTCTCCTGAGTACACTGATACCTCACATGTGGGGGTAAACCACTGTTTGGGCGCACGGCAGGGTTCGGAAGGGAAGGAGCTACATTTGACTTTTTGAATGAAAAATTAGCTCCAATCGTTAGCGGACACCATGTCGCGTTTGGACAGCCCCTGTGTGCCTAAACATTGGAGCTCCCACACATGTGATGCCATTTTGGAAACTAGACCTCCCATGGAACTAATCTAGATGTGCGGTGACCACTTTAAACCCCAAAGTGCTTCCCAGAAGTTTATAATGCAGAGCTGTGAAAATAAAAAATCATTTTTCTTTCCTCAAAAATTATTTTTTAGCCCACAATTTTTTATTTTCACAAGAGTAACAGGAGAAATTGGACCCCAAAAGTTGTTGTCCCCTTTGTCCTGAGTACACTGATACCCCATATGTGGGGGGGACCACTGTGGGCACACGTCGGGGCTCGGAAGTGAAGTAGTGACGTTTTGGAATGCAGACTTTGATGGAATGGTCTGCGGTCGTCAAGTTGCATTTGCAGAGCTCCTGATGTGCCTAAACAGTAGAAACCCCCCACAAGTGACCCCATTTTGGAAACTAGACCCCCCAAGGAACTTATCGAGATATGTGGTGAGCACTTTGAACTTCCGCTTCACAGAAGTTTACAACGCAGAGCTGTGAAAATAAAAAAAATATTTTTTTTCCCTCAAAAATGATGTTTTAGCAAGCATTTTTTTATTTGCACAAGGGTAACAGGAGAAATTGGACCCCAATAGTTGTTGCCCAGTTTGTCCTGGGTATGCTGGTACCCCATATGTGGGGGTAAACCACTGTTTGGGTACACATCAGGGCTTGGAAGGGAAGTAGTGACGTTTTGAATTGCAGACTTTGATGGGTTGGTCTACGGGAGTCACGTTGCATTTGCAGAGCCACTGATGTGCCTAAACAGTAGAAACCCCCCCCAAGTGACCCCATTTTGGAAACTAGACCCCAAAGGAACTTATCTAGGTATGTGGTAAGCACTTTGAACCCCCAAGTGCTTCACAGAAGTTTACAACACAGAGCTGTGAAAATAAAAAATCATTTTTCTTTCCTCAAAAATGATGTTTCAGCAAGCAATTTTTTATTTTCACAAGGGTAAAAGGAGAAATTGGACCCCAATAGTTGTTGCCCAGTTTGTCCTGAGTATGCTGGTACCATATGTGGGGGTAAACCACTGTTTGGGCGCACGTTGGGGCTCGGAAGGGAGGGAGCACCATTTGACTTTTTGAACGCAAGATTGGCTGGAATCAATGGTGGTGCCATGTTGCGTTTGGAGACCCCTGATGTGCCTAAACAGTGGAAACCCCTCAATTCTAACTCCAACACTAACCCCAACACACCCCTAGCCTTAATCCCAACTCTAGCCATAACCCTAATCACAACCCTAACCCCAAAACACCTCTAACCCTAATCCCAACCCTAACCCTAATCCCAACCCTAACCACAACCCTAATCCCAGCACACCCCTAACCATAACCCTAACCACAAGCCTAACCCTAACTCTAATTCCAACCCTAAGGCTATGTGCCCACATTGCGGATTCATGTGAGATTTTTCTGCACTATTTTTGAAAAATCCGCAGGTAAAAGGCACTGCGTTTTACCTGCGGATTTCCTGCGGATTTCCAGTGTTTTTCATGCAGATTTCACCTGCGGATTCCTATTGAGGAACAGGTGTAACCATTTTCCGCACCATGGGCACAGATGATTTGGTTTTCCATAGGTTTACATGGTACTGTAAACCTGATGGAAAACTGCTACGAATCCGCAGCGGCCAATCTACTGCGGATTCGCAGCCAAATCCGCACCGTGTGCACATAGCCTAATTCTAAGGGTATGTGCACACGCTGCGGAAAATGCTGCAGATCGACAGCGTTTCCACAGCTGCGGGTCTGCAGCAGTGTTCCATGAGTTTACAGTTCAATGTAAACCTATGGGAAACAAAAAACGTAGTGCACATGCTGCGGAAAAAACTGTGCGGAAATGCATTTACATTCCGCAGCTTGTCACTTCTTTCTGCGGATTCCGCAGCGGTTTTACAACTGCTCCAATAGAAAACCGCAGTTGTAAAACCACAGTGAAATCTGCAGAAACACCACAGAAAAACCGCGGCAAATCCGCAGCGGTTTTGCACTGCGGATTTATCAAATCCGCTGTGGAAAAATCCACAGAGGACCAGAATACGTGTGCACATAGCCTTACCCTAGCCCTAGCCCTAACCCTAGCCCTAACCTTAACCCTAACCCTAGTTCTAACCCTAACCCTAGTTCTAACCTTAACCCTAGTGGAAAAATAAAAGTAAATATATTTTCTTTATTTTATTTCTGTCCCTACCTATGGGGGGTGATAAAGGGGGAGTTCATTTACTATTTTTTTATTTTGATCACTGTGATATGTTTTATCATAGTGATCAAAATGTACATAGAACGAATCTGCCGGCCGGCAGATTCAGCGGGCGCACTGCGCATGCGCCTGCCATTTTGGAGGATGGCAGCTCCCATGGAGAAGACGGACGGACACCGGGAGGCTCGGTAAGTATGAGGGGGTGGGGGGAGCACAGGGGGGTGGATCGGAGCATGGGGGGGTGGATCGGAGCACGGTGGGAGCAGACAGGAGGATGGGGGAGCATACAGGAGGACGGAGGGGAGCGGACCACAGAACGGAGGACTGGGGAGGAGATCGGTGGTGGGGCAGGGAGCAGATCACGGTTTCCAGCCATGGCCAATGATATTGCAGCATCGGCCATGGCTGGATTGTAATATTTCACCTCTTTTCATAGGTGAAATATTACAAATAGCTTTGATTGGCTGTTGCAATTTCACCAGCCAATCAGAGGGATCGTATCCAGGTGGAGGCAAAGCCACCCCCCTGGGCTAAAGTACCACTCCCCCTGTCTGTCCCTGCAGATCGGGTGAAATTGGAGTTAACCCTTTCACCCGATCTGCAGGGATGCGATCCCTCCATGACGCCACATAGGCTTCACAGGTCGGATTGGCACCGACTTTCATGATGCCTACATGGCGTCACAGGTCGTGAAGGGGTTAAAGTTTGCAACAAGCCACCTGGGAGACACACCAAACACGTGCTCTGGTCAGATGAAACCAAAATCAAACTTTTTGGCAACAATGCCAAACGATATGTTTGTTGTAAAGGCAACACAGCTCATCACCCTGAACACACCATCCCCACTGTCAAACATGGTGGTGGCAGCATCATGGTTTGGGCCTGCTTTTCTCCAGCAGGGACAGGGAAGATGGTTAAATTTGATGGGAAGATGGATGGAGCCAAATACAGGACCATTTTTGAAGAAAACCTTTTGGAGTCTGCAAAAGACCTGAGACTGGGACGGAGATTTGTCTTCCAAAAAGACAATGATCCCAAACAACAAGCAAAATCTACAATGGAATGGTTCACAAATAAAGGTATTCAGGTGTTAGAATGGCCAAGTTAAAGTCCAGACCTCAATCCAATCGAGAATCTGTGGAAAGAGCTGAAAACTGCTGTTCACAAACGATCTTCATCAAACCTCACTGAGCTCAAGCTGTTTGCCAAAGAAGAATGGGCAAGAATTTCAGTCTCTCGATGTACAAAACTGATAGAGACATACTCCAAATGACTTGCAGCTCTAATCGCAACAAAGTATTAAGCTGAAGGGGCCGAATAATATTGCACGCCCCACTTTTCAGTTTTTGAATTTCCACAAAAATTTAAATTAACCAATAAATTTCATTCAACTTCACAATTGTGTCCCATTTGTTGTTGATAGTGTTGAGCGATACCGTCCGATACTTGAAAGTATCGGTATCGGAAAGTATCGGCCGATACCGGCAAAGTATCGGATCTAATCCGATACCGATACCCGATACCCATACAAGTCAATGGGACTCAAGTATCGGACGATATCCCTGATGGTTCCCAGGGTCTGAAGAAGAGGAAACTCTCCTTCAGGCCCTGGGATCCATATCAATGTGTAAAAGAAAGAATTAAAATAAAAAATAGGGATATGCTCACCTCTCCGACGCAGCTTGGACTTTACCGCCGTAACCGGGAGCCGTTGTACCTAAGAATGCGCGCTTGAAGGGCCTTAGATGAGGTCACTGCACTCTGATTGGTCCGTAGCGGTCGCGTGACCGCTACGCGACCAATCACAAAGCAGTGACGTCACCTAAGGTCTTTCAAGCGCTTGAAATACCTTAGAAGACGTCCGCAGCTTCTGATTGGTCGCGTAGCGGTCGCGTGACCGCTACGCGACCAATCACAAAGCAGTGACGTCTTCTAAGGTATTTCAAGCGCTTGAAAGACCTTAGGTGACGTCACTGCTTTGTGATTGGTCGCGTAGCGGTCACGCGACCGCTACGGACCAATCAGAGCGCAGTGACCTCATCTAAGGCCCTTCAAGCGCGCATTCTTAGGTACAACGGCTCCCGGTTACGGCGGTTAAGTCCAGGAGCCGCCGGAGAGGTGAGTATATCCCTATTTTTTATTTTAATTCTTTATTTTACACATTGATATTAATCCCGATACCGATTCCCGATACCACAAAAGTATCGGATCTCGGTATCGGAATTTCGATACCCGCAAGTATCGGCCGATACCCGATACTTGCGGTATCGGAATGCTCAACACTAGCTGTTGATTCTTCACCAAAAATTTACATTTGGTATTTCTATGTTTGAAGCATGATATGTGGGAAAAGGTTGAAAAGTTCCAGGGAGCCGAATACTTTTGCAAGGCACTATAAATGCTAGATGATTGAAAGTCTGATAGCTGCACCCCCATCATGCATGCTCTCTGCTTTTCCTTCAAAAGTGTGATGCACTGATGGAAACACTGGCACACATAGATAAATGCTAAATGATTTTGGCTTAATTATTGAGCAACATAGCAACAGAGAAACTCGAAATAATAAAAGAATCCTATTCAAGAAAATGCAATGGAGTTTAACGTGCTCAAAATAAGATAACTTTAATACTTGTCAAAAGTAAAAGTATTGCTGAAGCAAAAAATATCCCTTGTTAAAAGCAGCCTGTGTGCAGGCAGAATATGACTCATAAAACAATCCAATGATCGTATATTGAACATTTAATATAAAGTGATTTGTTTGATGGTGGAAACATATCACAAAGATAACAATTGCTATTGTACGCTTTACCCATGAATAGCTGCGCAAAGTTCCTTCACTTTGATCTCTTTTTGCTAAAAGTAGTTTCTTTTAACATCCAGGGAAACCTAATGTATCATTATAGTGTTTGAGGAGAAATTATGCTTTCAAAACGCGTTTATAAACGTAATACCCATTATAGCTGCATTATGATGTCACTTTTATAAAAAAATAAAGTTTGATCCTTTTATAGATGACATGAAAAAGCATTCATGCAATACAATGCATAGCAACAGACAATTAAAACAATTCTAACATTGTCTTGTAACTTAACAGTAATGCTGTGGTTAGGCTAAACTTCAGGAATGAACTGACCACATCGGAAACTCTGTCCTAATAATATCCATTCTCAAACCACATATTGGATCCAATTTCCAATGGATAATCAACAGGTTTTATTCCTATTTTTAATCTATCTCAGAGATGGCTGAAAATCATGAATCATCAGAGCAATATGCCTTAAGAGATTTCCTGACTCCCTGTAGGAAAAATATTGAAGCAATTTAGAAGCATCAATTGAAAGTCAGATTTGCATCTAAAAATATTTATTCTTACATGTGTTTCTGCCACTGATAAATTTTTCCAGTATTCTATAAAATGAGAAGTACTGTGAAAAACACATCACTAGAATCATAATCACAACTTTTGCATTTAAGATATTATCTTCAACACCAATGACCAAACAAACCAACACCAGTACCAGAACTGATAACTTTTGTCCCATCCATAATCACCTTCATTAAAGCCAGTGATTACATTTAGGGATTAGGTAACACTGGAGCAGCATGGTGGCTCAATGGTTAGAAAGATTACCTTATAGCGCCAGGGACCTAGGTTTAAATCCAACCAAGAACAACATCTGCAAGGAATTTGTATGTTCTCCCTAAGTTTGCGTGGGTTTCCTTCCACTCCAAAGACATACTCATAGGGAATTTAGATTATCATCCCCAATGGGGATAGTGATAATAATGTCTGTAAAGAGTTACAGAATATAATGGTGCTATATAAGCAGCACATAATCATCTGTCATCAAAATAACACAAACCACTAATGCTATACACGCACAGGTGTAAAGTAGGGTTGAGCAACTTTTACTTTTTCAGGATCGAGTCGGGTTTTGCGAAACCCGACTTTGTCAAAAGTCGAGTTGGGTGAAATCGGCCGATTATTTCGAAAAGTCGGGGATCCGTCCGAAACACGACACCCAATGCAAGTCAAAGGAGAATCAAAGTCGGCAGTGAGTGGAGGACAGGAAAACACCAACAGAGCCCATTTTAATGCCAAAAACATCAATTCTTGTTACTTAAGCTTGTCAATCTTAATTTACCTTATAATAATAGTTAGCCATTGAAAATTTTGGGGTCATTTGGCAACAGTTGTGGGGGGAGTAGGGCTGGCTCAAGTTTTTCGTGGGCCCAAGAAACGCGGACTACATCACGGCGGTGGAGCAGGGAGAGGTAAGTATTTCAACTTTGCAAGTGCTGTGATCATGAGCAAGCAGGGGGGCACACTCATTCGCATTGCCACTGGCACAGGGCCCCTCAAAGTACAGCGATGTGATTGACGGCGGGGGCGCCTCCCACTGGCAGAGACACTTTTGCGTACTATGAGGGGCCCTGTGCCAGTGACGTCGCCAATGAGTATGCCCCCCACCTGTTGAAGGAACCTGCACTTTCATCTGCACCTTCCTCTTTGTCCCCATGTAAGGTGGTATAGTATGCCGGAAGGGGAACCTGAGTTTCAGCAGGGTCAGAATCAGGCTGTGTAGAGTGCAAGGGGAATGTAGTGGTCTATGTCAATGTACCAGCAGACTCATCTAGCAGTGGCTGGGCAATAGACAGGAATGAGGAGGAAACACAGATGTAGGCTCAAAATAAAAAAAAAGTAGGCTAAAAGCTGTTAAAAATTGGTAACAGGAGTAAACAGGCGGCATTAGTTTGTTCAGTGGAGGAGAACAACAATCAGCGGCAGACACCGTTAGTAGGCCCAACCAAACAAGTAGGCCAAATGCAGTTTCATATTCTAAATATAGGCCGAAAGCCTGAAGAGTGAAGCTCAGCTTTGTGTAGTAGAGGAAAACAAGAGGCAGCAGCAGACAACGTTACTAGGCCCAAACCAAGAACTAGGCCAAATGTAGTTTCGTATTGTTGTTACAGGCCGAAAGCCTGAAGCTTCAAGCTCAGCTTTGTTTAGTAGAGGAAAACAAGAGGCGGCAGCAGACAATGTTACTAGGCCCAACCCAACAAGTAGGCCAAATGCAGTTTAATATAAAAAATATTTAAACGAAAGCCTGAAGATTGAAGCGCAAGAAAAATAAACCAGGAGAACACCAAGGAACGGCAGACACCGTTAGTAGGCCCCAACCCAACAAGTAGGCCAAATGCAGTTTAATATTTGAAACGGGACAACAGTTGAAGTTCAGCTTTGTTCAGTGAAGGAAAAAAAAGAAGCAGCGGCAGACAACGTTATTACGCCCAAATAATAAAGACAGTGGTAGTAGGCTAGGCGCAAAGCATTAAATGGAGGCCAGGGCCCATGTATATTTTAACTATCATCTATCATTTCAAATAATTCGTATTGGCAGTGCCATTTAAGGTTTTAACCGCACAGACTACACAGTGGTGGAGCTGGGAGAGGTAGTATTGCAAGTGGTAGAGCACTGTTCAAGCTGAGGGGAGAACACTCTCTCGTGGGTGGCGGTACTGGCACAGGGCCCCTCATATTACGACGGTGTAATATGAGTTGTGGTTCAGTGTCTCCCCACAAAAAATTAGGAAGTCTGGAGGAAGAGGCCATGGGCGGGGGTTGCCAGCTGGTACTGATGGTGCTGGTTGTGCTGCATCTCGTGGTAGTGGCAAAAGCACAGTAGCACCTAAGGCTGAAGGTGTTCAGCCTGCGTCATCGTCTGGCTACACAAGGCCTCGAAGGCTCCCTTACCTGGGAGTAGGAAAACAGCTTTTAAAGCCGGAGAAGCAGGAAAAAGTGTTGTCTTTCCTTGCTGACTCACCCTCTAGCTCTTTCGCCTCCTCTTCCCAAAGTTCTAAATGTAAGAGCAGCCAGTGGTCAGTGGATGCTCCCGGTCAGGAAAAAGACGTTTCCTTGTGTCCTTCTACCAAACCAAAAGTGAAGGATGCATCAGGCGACACTACAGGTTACTCCATGGAGCTCTTTACACATACCGTGCCTGGGTTAAAAAGGGAAATTGTACACTGCCAATTACAAGAAGAATCGGACATGGAGTGCACTGATGCACAGCCACAGCTAGATTGTGATGCTGTTCCATTGACTCTGATCACTACATTGCCCTCGCAGTTTACTGAGCCAGAATGTGACCCTGATGAGACTATGGTGCCCTGTCCCGAACGCTATAGCACCTTACACGGTGACACTGAGGAAGGTGCACATGACATTGAGGAGGAGATGATAGATGACCCAGTTGTTGACCCAGATTGGCAGCCATTGGGGGAAGAGGGTGCCGCTGCCACTAGCTCAGAAGCGGAGGAGGATGATCCGCAGCAGCCATCTACATTGCAACAGCTGTCATCTGGCAGGCCCGTATCAGGCCAAAAATGTTTGCGAAAAACAAAAACAGTTTTAGGAGAGCGTGGCCATTCGGTGAAAGTAGCACAGCGCACAATGCCTGTAAAGGTTTTCGACAGTAGGAAGAGTGTAGTATAGCAATTTTTTAACCAAGATCAGAATGATCAGTCAAAAGTTATCTGCAAGAAATGCTCAAAGACCTTTAGCAGAGAGAAGAATCTTCAAAATGTAAATACAACGTGCATGCTTAGACATTTAACCAGCATGCACTTGCAAGCCTGGACTAACTACCAAACGTCCCGTACCGTTGGTGCACCTGTTGTGAATTCCGTTCTCGGACTCCCTCCTGTGGTCATGAATGGTACTTTGGTTGGTTCTGCTCTTGGACTCCCTCTGGTGGCTTCGAGCGGAACTGCTGGTCACTGAGGTTGACTTTATCAGCTGCTCTCGTTTATTGCTATGCTGCTTCCCTATTTAACTCCACTCAGATCGTTACTTCATGCCAGCTGTCAATGTTCAGTATTGGTTCAGATCTCTCTTGGACTTCTCTGAGGACCTGTCTACTCCAGCAGAAGCTAAGTCTTTGCTAGTTCATTTGTTGTTACTGCTTCCTGAATATATTTCTTAGTACTGCTAATTTCTAGTCCAGCTTGCTATCATGATATTCCCTTGCTAGCTGGAAGCTCTGGGGTGCAGAGTGGCACCTCCACACCGTGAGTCGGTGTGGGGAGTCTTTTTGCTTACTCTGCGTGGTTTTTTGTAGTCTTTTGTGCTGACCGCATAGTTCCCTTTTCTATCCTCTGACTATTTAGTGAATTCTGGCCTCCTTTGCTAAAACCTGTTTCATTCCTGTGTTTGTGACTTTCCTCTTAACTCACAGTCAATATACATGGGGGTCTGCCTTTACCTTTGGGGAATTTCTCTGAGGCAAGGTAAGGCTTCTATTTCTATCTTTAGGTGTAGTTAGCTCTTAGGCTGTGAAGAGGCATCTAGGGAGAGTTAGGTACGCACCACGGCTATTTCTAGTGTGTGTGATAGGAGTAGGGTTTGCGGTCAGCAGAGTTCCCACTTACCCAGCGCTAGTCCCGATTTTGAGTTTACTCATCAGGTCTTTTCGGGTGCTCCTAACCACCAGGTCCATAACAGTACAGCTGGCCACAAAGTGTTAATGCATCTCAAAAGAGGGATAAGAGAAGTTCTGAACCCATTTTTTTTTCTTTGCAGTGTGTTTTGTCTCTCTTTTCCCCTTAACCTCTGGGTGGTTCAGGACTCAGGTGTAGATATGGATATTCAAGGTCTGTCCTCTTGTGTGGATCATCTCACTGCAAGGGTACAAAGCATTCAAGATTATGTAGTTCAGAATCCGATGTTAGAGCCTAGAATTCCAATTCCTGATTTGTTTTCTGGGGATAGATCTAAGTTTCTGAATTTCAAAAATAATTGTTAACTGTTTCTTGCTTTGAAACCCCGCTCCTCTGGTGACCCCATTCAGCAAGTAAAAATTATTATTTCTTTGTTGCGTGGCGACCCTCAAGACTGGGCATTCTCCCTTGCGCCAGGAGATCCTGCATTGCTTAATGTAGATGCGTTTTTTCTGGCGCTTGGATTGCTTTATGACGAACCAAATTCAGTGGATCAGGCAGAGAAAATCTTGCTAGCTTTGTGTCAGGGTCAGGATGAAGCGGAGATATATTGTCAGAAGTTTAAAAAATGGTCTGTGCTTACTCAATGGAATGAGTGTGCCCTGGCAGCAATTTTTAGAAAGGGTCTTTCTGAAGCCCTTAAGGATGTTATGGTGGGATTCCCCACGCCTGCTGGTCTGAATGAATCAATGTCCTTGGCCATCCAAATTGATCGGCGTTTGCGCGAGCGCAAAATTGTGCACCATTTGGCAGTGTCCTCTGAGCAGAGGCCTGAGCTTATGCAATGTGATTGAATTTTGACCAGAACTGAACGGCAAGAACACAGACGTCAGAATTGGCTGTGTTTTTACTGTGGTGACCCCACTCATGCTATCTCTGATTGTCCTAAGCGCACCAAGCGGTTCGCTAGGTCTGTCACCATTGGTACTGTACAGCCTAAATTTCTTTTGTCTGTTACTCTGATTTGCTCTTTGTCATCCTACTTGGTTATGGCATTTGTGGATTCAGGCGCTGCCCTGAATTTGATGGACTTGAAGTTTGCCAGGCGCTGTGTTTTTTTCTTGGAGCCTTTGCAGTATCCTATTCCATTAAGGGGAATTGATGCCACGCCGTTGGCCAAGAATAAACCTCAGTACTGGACTCAGTTGACCATGTGCATGGCTCCTGCACATCAGGAAGATATTCGCTTTTTGGTGTTGCATAATTTGCATGATGTGGTCGTGTTGGGTTTGCCATGGCTACAGGTTCATAATCCAGTATTGGATTGGAAATCAATGTCTGTGTCTAGTTGGGGTTGTCAAGGGGTACATGGCGATGTTCCGTTGGTGTCAATTTCTGCTTCCACTCCTTCTGAAGTCCCTGAGTTTCTGTCGGATTACCAGGATGTATTTGATGAGCCCAAATCCAGTGTCCTACCCCCTCATAGGGATTGTGATTGTGCTATAAATTTGATTCCTGGTAGTAAGTTTCCTAAGGGCCGACTTTTTAATTTATCTGTGCCAGAGCACGCCGCTGTGCGGAGTTATATAAAGGAGTCCTTGGAGAAAGGGCATATTTGCCCATCTTCATCACCGTTGGGAGCAGGGTCCTTTTTTGTGGCCAAGAAGGATGGATCTCTGAGACCCTGTATAGATTAACACCTTCTCAATAAAATCACGGTCAAATTTCAGTACCCTTTGCCTCTGCTGTCTGATTTGTTTTCTCGGATTAAGGGGGCTAGTTGGTTCACCAAGATAGATCTTCGAGGGGCGTATAACCTTGTGCGTATTAAACAGGGCGATGAATGGAAAACAGCATTTAATACGCCCGAGGGCCATTTTGAGTACCTGGTAATGCCATTCGGGCTTTCAAATGCTCCATCTGTGTTTCAGTCCTTTATGCATGACATCTTCTGAAAGTATCTGGATGGATTCATGATTGTATATTTGGATGATATTTTGGTCTTTTCGGATGATTGGGAGTCTCATGTGAAACAGGTCAGAATGGTATTCCAGGTCCTTCGTGCTAATTCCTTGTTTGTGAAGGGGTCTAAATGTCTCTTTGGAGTTCAGAAGGTTTCCTTTTTTGGCTTCATTTTTTCCCCTTCTACTATCGAGATGGATCCTGTTAAAGTTCAGGCCATTTATGTTTGGACTCAACCTACATCTGTGAAGAGCCTCCAGAAATTCCTGGGCTTTGCTAATTTTTACCGTCGCTTCATCGCTAATTTTTCTAGTGTGGTTAAACCTTTGACTGATTTGACAAAGAAAGGTGCTGATGTGGTGAATTGGTCCTCTGCGGCCGTTGAGGCTTTTCAGGAGCTGAAACTTCATTTTTCTTCGGCCCTTGTGTTGCGTCAGCCAGATGTTTCGCTCCCTTTTCAGGTCGAGGTTGATGCTTCTGAGATTGGAGCAGGGGCTGTTTTGTCTCAAAGAAGTTCTCATGGCTCTGTGATAAAGCTATGTGCCTTTTTTTCTAGAAAGTTTTCGCCTGCTGAGCATAATTATGATGTTGGCAATCGGGAGCTGCTAGCTATGAAGTGGGCATTCGAGGAGTGGCGACATTGGCTTGAGGGAGCCAAGCACCGCGTGGTGGTCTTGACGGATCACAAAAATCTGACTTATCTCGAGTCTGCCAAGCGGTTGAATCCTAGACAGGCTCGATGGTCGCTGTTTTTCTCCCGTTTTGATTTTGTGGTCTCATACCTTCCAGGTTCTAAGAATGTGAAGGCGGATGCCCTTTCTAGGAGTTTTGTGCCTGATTCTCCGGGAGTCCCTGAGCCGGCTGGTATTCTCAAAGAGGGGGTAATTTTGTCTGCCGTCTCCCCTGATTTGCGGCGGGTGCTGCAGGAGTTTCTGATAGACCTGACCGTTGTCCAGCGGAGAAATTGTTTGTCCCTGATAGATGGACTAGCAGAGTTATTTCTGAGGTTCATTGCTCGTGTTGGCTGGTCATCCTGGGATTTTTGGTACCAGAGATTTGGTGGCTAGGTCCTTTTGGTGGCCTTCCTTGTCACGGGATGTGCGTTCTTTTGTGCAGTCCTGTGGGACTTGTGCTCGGGCTAAGCCCTGCTGTTCTCGTGCCAGTGGGTTGCTTTTGCCCTTGCCTGTCCTGAAAAGGCCTTGGACGCATGTTTCCATGGATTTTATTTCAGATCTTCCTGTCTCTCAAAGGATGTCTGTCATCTGGGTGGTTTGTGATCGCTTTTCTAAGATGGTCCATTTGGTACCCTTGCCTAAATTACCTTCTTCCTCTGATTTGGTGCCATTGTTTTTTCAACATGTGGTTCGTTTGCATGGCATTCCGGAGAACATTGTGTCGGACAGAGGTTCCCAGTTTGTCTCTAGGTTTTGACGGTCCTTTTGTGCTAAGATGGGCATTGATTTGTCTTTTTCTTTGGCTTTCCATCCTCAAACAAATGGCCAAACCGAACGAACCAACCAGACTTTGGAAACCTATCTGAGATGCTTTGTTTCTGCTGATCAGGATGATTGGGTGACCTTCTTGCTATTGGCTGAGTTCGCCCTTAATAATCGGGCTAGTTCGGCTACTTTGGTTTCGCCTTTTTTTTGCAATTCTGGATTTCATCCTCGTTTTTCTTTGGGGCAGGTTGAGCCTTCTGACAGTCCTGGTGTGGATTCTGTGGTGGACTGGTTGCAGCAAATTTGGACTCACGTAGTGGACAATCTGACGTTGTCCCAGGAGAAGGCTCATCGTTTCGCTAACCGCCGTCGTTGTGTTGGTCCCCGACTTCGTGTTGGGGATTTGGTTTGGTTGTCTTCTCGTTATGTTCCTATGAAGGTTTCTTCTCCTAAGTTTAAGCCTCATTTCATTGGTCCTTATAAGATTTCTGAAATTCTCAACCCTGTGTCATTTCGTTTGGTCCTTCCAGCTTCTTTTGCCATCCATAATGTGTTCTATAGGTCGTTGTTGCGGAGGTACGTGGTGCCTATGGTTCCCTCCGTTGATCCTCCTGTTCCGGTGTTGGTTGAGGGGGAGTTGGAGTATGTGGTGGAAAAAATTTTGGATTCTCGTATTTCGAGACGGAAGCTTCAGTACTTGATTAAGTGGAAGGGCTATGGTCAGGAGGATAATTCCTGGGTTGTTGCCTCCGATGTCCATGCTGCCGATTTAGTTTGTGCCTTTCATTTGGCTCGTCCTGATCAGCCTGGGGGCCCTGGTGAGGGTTCGGTGACCCCTCCTCAAGGGGGGGTACTGTTGTGAATTCCGTTCTCGGACTCCCTCCTGTGGTCATGAATGGTACTTTGGTTGGTTCTGCTCTTGGACTCCCTCTGGTGGCTTCGAGCGGAACTGCTGGTCACTGAGGTTGACTTTATCAGCTGCTCTCGTTTATTGCTATGCTGCTTCCCTATTTAACTCCACTCAGATCGTTACTTCATGCCAGCTGTCAATGTTCAGTATTGGTTCAGATCTCTCTTGGACTTCTCTGAGGACCTGTCTACTCCTGCAGAAGCTAAGTCTTTGCTAGTTCATTTGTTGTTACTGCTTCCTGAATATATTTCTTAGTACTGCTAATTTCTAGTCCAGCTTGCTATCATGATATTCCCTTGCTAGCTGGAAGCTTTGGGGTGCAGAGTGGCACCTCCACACCGTGAGTCGGTGTGGGGAGTCTTTTTGCTTACTCTGCGTGGTTTTTTGTAGTCTTTTGTGCTGACCGCATAGTTCCCTTTTCTATCCTCTGACTATTTAGTGAATTCTGGCCTCCTTTGCTAAAACTTGTTTCATTCCTGTGTTTGTGACTTTCCTCTTAACTCACAGTCAATATACATGGGGGTCTGCCTTTACCTTTGGGGAATTTCTCTGAGGCAAGGTAAGGCTTCTATTTCTATCTTTAGGTGCAGTTAGCTCTTAGGCTGTGAAGAGGCGTCTAGGGAGAGTTAGGTACGCTCCACGGCTATTTCTAGTGTGTGTGATAGGAGTAGGGTTTGCGGTCAGCAGAGTTCCCACTTACCCAGAGCTAGTCCGGATTTTGAGTTTACTCATCAGGTCTTTCCGGGTGCTCCTAACCACCAGGTCCATAACAGTACCTGCTCGGAATGAAGGTAGTCAGCAATGCTACATTGCTTCCCTCACTGTAAGCCCACCGGTTAGGACACCACCAGCAGCAAATGTGGAGGTATCGTCGTAAGGCCAAAGCAGTCAGGGAATCACAAGGTTACTGGTAGGAAAGACTGTATGTAGGCCAACAACAAGAATACCATAGCAAACTCTCTCTCAATCTGCCATGTCCACCACCACCACCGCTAGTTCCACCATATGCAGCTCTCCAGTCCAGCTCACCCTACAAGAGACTCTCGTTAGGAAAAGAAAGTACTCATCCTCTCATCCGCGTACACAGGATTTGAATGCCCACATTGCTATACTAATCTCATTACAGATGATGCCCTACCGTTTGGTTGAAAGCGAACCTTTCAAAGACCTGATGGCCCACGCAGTACCACGCTATGACCTACCCAGTCGACACTTCTTTGCGAGAAAAGCCATCCCAGCCCTCCACCAGCATGTCAAAGACCGCATTGTCCATGCCTTGAGGCAATCAGTCAGTGGAAAGGTGCACCTCACAACAGATGCATGGACCAGTAGGCATGGCCGGGGACGTTACGTGTCCATCACGGCGCACTGGGTTAATGTGTAGGATGCAGGGTCCACAGGGGGCAGCCATAGTGGGACAGTTCAGCCTATCCCACAGTCTAAGGAAACAGTTGGCATAAGGAGTTCGCCACTCCTCCTCCTCCAGAAGCGAAAGCTCGTGCACAGAGCGCAGTCGCCCTACCACTCCATCTGCAGCTGCCAGTGTTGCACACGGGGTGTCCCATTATCGAACAGCTAGTGGTAAGCGTCAGCAGGCTGTGTTTCAAATGAAGTGTTTGGGTGACAACAGACACACCGCGGAAGTACTGGTGGAGTACTTGCAGCAACAAACTCAGTCATGGCTGGGCAGTGTACATCTTGAGGCAGGCAAGGTATTCAGTGATAACGGAAGGAATTTTATGGCTGCCATAGCCCTTTCAGAACTGAAACACATACCTTGCCTGGCTCACACCTTTAACCTGGTGGTGCAGGGCTTCCTCAAAAATTATCCAAAGTTACCAGCCCTGCTCCTGAAGGTGCGAAGACTTTGCTCACACATCCGCCAGATGCCCATGCACTCCAGCCGTATGCTAAACCATCAGCGATCGCTGAATCTTCCCCAGCACCACCTAATAATCGACGTTGCAACAAGGTGGAACTCCACACTGCACATGATTCAGAGGCTGTGCGAACATAGGTGTGCTGTAATTAATTTGTGGGAGGATACACGGGCAGGCACTTGGATGGCAGACATGGAGTTGTCTGGTGTGCAGTGGTCGACGCCATCATAAGCATTAACATCCAACTTATGCGTCTGCTGATGCAAAGTTTGACGCACATTAAGGAGCAGGCGTCTGCAGCCGAGGAGGAGGGAAGCCTTGATGACAGTCAGCCATTGTCTGCTCAGGGAACTGTCCAGGATGAATTGGTGGACGAAGTGGATGAGGAGGAGGATGATAAGGATGAATATGTATGGGAGGAGGATGATTCTCAGATGGCAATAGAAACTGGTGGCATTGCAAGGTCTGGTACAGGTTTATTGCGGGACACTTGTGATGTTGATTTGCAAGAAAGTGGTCCTCAACCCAGCAGAAACAGTTAATTGACACCTGGAACATTGGCCCACATGGCTGAGTATGCCTTGCGTATCCTAAAAAGGGACCCCCGCATTGTTAAAATGATGACCGATGACGACAACTGGTTGGCCTGCCTCATGGATACAAGATATAAAGGAAAACTGCAAAATATCATGCCACATGAGAACCTAGGTCAAATATTGGCTACCAAACAAGCAACTCTTGTAGACCGTTTGGTTCAGGCATTCCCAGCACACAGCGGCGGTGATGGTTCTCACATGAGCTGCAGGGGGCAACATGGCAGAGGTGCTAGAGGTGCAGAAATCTGAAGTGGCGTTGGACAGAGGAGTTTTATGACAAGGTTGTGGAATGATTTCGCAATGACCGCTGACACGACAGGGACAACTGCATCGATTCAAAGTGACAGGAGACAGCATTTGTCCAGTATGGTTACAAACTACTTTTCCGCCCTTATCGATGTTCTTCCTCACAGGTCATTCCCCTTTGATTACTGGGCATCTAAACTAGACACCTGGCCTGAATTGCCAGAATATGGATTACAGGACCTCGATTGCCCTGCTGTCAGTGTGCTTTCAGAAAGAGTGTTCAGTGCTGCTGGTTCAATACTGACCGAAAAAAGGACACGTCTGGCTACCAAAAATGTTGATTAGCTAACCCTCATTTAAATTAACCAATCATGGATTTCAAATTATTTTGCCCAACCTTCCCCTGCTGACACGTAGCTTGCCTGAAAGATGACTTGCTTTTGGGGGGAGACACTGAACCCCAACTCTGGCCCTGTGGTATAACACAACACTATGAACATGGCAGAAAGTGGCTGCCTGATATACGACGCACTAGCAGTACAGCTGAATATACACAGTGTGAGAATTTGAATCTCCATTTTTTGGGGGGAGACACTGAACCCTAACTCTGGCCCTGTGGTATAACACAATACTATGAACTTGGCAGAAAGTGGCTGCCTGATATACGACGCACTAGCAGTACAGCTGAATATACACTGTGTGAGAATTTGAATCTCCATTTTTGGGGGGAAACACTGAACACTAACTCTGGACCTGTGGTATAACACAACACTATCAACGTGGCAGAAAGTGGCTGCCTGATATTCGATGCACTAGCAGTACAGCTGAATATACACTGTGTGAGAATTTGAATCTCCATTTTTTTGGGGGAGACACTGAACCCTAACTCTGGCCCTGTGGTATAACACAACACTATGAACGTGGCAGAAAGTGGCTGCCTGATATACGACGCACTAGCAGTACAGCTGAATATACTCTGTGTGAGAATTTGAATCTCCTTTTTTTGGGGGGAGACACTGAACCCTAACTCTGTCCTTGTGGTATAACACAACACTATGAACGTGGCAGAAAGTGGCTGCCTGATATTCGATGCACTAGCAGTACAGCTGAATATACTCTGTGTGAGAATTTGAATCTCCATTTTTTTTGGGGAGACACTGAACCCTAACTCTGGCCCTGTGGTATAACACAACACTATGAACGTGGCAGAAAGTGGCTGCCTGATATACGACGCACTAGCAGTACAGCTGAATATACACTGCGTGAGAATTTGAATCTCCATTTTTTGGGGGGAGACACTGAACCCTAACTCTGGCCCTGTGGTATAACACAACACTATGAACTTGGCAGAAAGTGGCTGCCTAATATACGACGCACTAGCAGTACAGCTGAATATACACTGTGTGATAATTTGAATCTCCATTTTTGGGGGGAGACACTGAACCCTAACTCTGGACCTGTGGTATAATACAACACTATGAACGTGGCAAAAAGTGGTTGCCTGATATTCGACGCACTAGCAGTACAGCTGAATATACAATGTGTGAGAATTTGAATCTCCATTTTTTTGGGGGAGACAATGAACCCTAACTCTGGCCCTGTGGTATAACACAACACTATGAACGTGGCAGAAAGTGGCTGCCTGATAAACGACGCACTAGCAGTACAGCTGAATATACACTGTGTGAGAATTTGAATCTCCATTTTTTGGGGGGAGACACTGAACCCTAACTCTGGCCCTGTGGTATAACACAACACTATGAACTTGGCAGAAAGTGGCTGCCTGATATACGACGCACTAGCAGTACAGCTGAATATACACTGTGTGAGAATTTGAATCTCCATTTTTGGGGGGAGACACTGAACCCTAACTCTGGACCTGTGGTATTACACAACACTATGAACATGGCAGAAAGTGGCTGCCTGATATTCGACGCACTAGCAGTTCAGCTGAATATACACTGTGTGAGAATTTGAATCTCCATTTTTTGGGGGGAGACACTGAACCCTAACTCTGGCCCTGTGGTATAACACAACACTATGAACGTGGCAGAAAGTGGCTGCCTGATATACGACGCACTAGCAGTACAGCTGAATATACACTGTGTGATAACTTGAATCTCCATTTTTTGGGGGGAGACACTGAACCCTAACTCTGGCCCTGTGGTATAACACAACACTATGAACTTGGCAGAAAGTGGCTGACTGATATACGACGCACTAGCAGTACAGCTGAATATACACTGTGTGAGAATTTGAATCTCCATTTTTGGGGGGAGACACTGAACCCTACCTCTGAACCTGTGGTATAACACAACACTATGAACGTGGCAGAAAGTGGCTGCCTGATATTCGACACACTAGCAGTACAGCTGAATATACACTGTGTGAGAATTTGAATCTCCATTTTTTGGGGGGAGACGCTGAACCCTAACTCTGGCCCTGTGGTATAACACAACACTATGAATGTGGCAGAAAGTGGCTGCCTGATATACGACGCACTAGCAGTACAGCTGAATATACACTGTGTGAGAATTTGAATCTCCATTTTTTTGGGGGAGACACTGAACCCTAACTCTGGCCCTGTGGTATAACACAACACTATGAACGTGGCAGAAAGTGGCTTCCTGATAAACAACGCACTAGCAGTACAACTGAATATACACTGTGTGAGAATTTGAATCTCCATTTTTTTGGGGGAGACACTGAACCCTAATTCTGGCCCTGTGGTATAACACAACACTATGAACGTGGCAGAAAGTGGCTGCCTGACATACGACACACTAGTCGTACAGCTGAATATACACTCTGTGAGAATTTGAATCTTCTTTTTTGGGGGGGAGACACTGAACCCTAACTCTGGCCCTGTGGTATAACACAACACTATGAACTTGGCAGAAAGTGGCTGCCTGATATACGACGCACTAGCAGTACAGCTGAATATACACTGTGTGAGAATTTGAATCTCCATTTGTGGGGGGAGACACTGAACCCTACCTCTGAACCTGTGGTATAGCACAACACTATGAACGTGGCAGAAAGTGGCTGCCTGATATTCGACGCACTAGCAGTACAGCTGAATATACACTGTGTGAGAATTTGAATCTCCATTTTTTGGGGGGAGACGCTGAACCCTAACTCTGGCCCTGTGGTATAACACAACACTATGAATGTGGCAGAAAGTGGCTGCCTGATAAACGACGCACTAGCAGTACAACTGAATATACACTGTGTGAGAATTTGAATCTCCATTTTTTGGGGGGAGACACTGAACCCTAATACTGGCCCTGTGGTATAACACAACACTATGAACGTGGCAGAAAGTGGCTGCCTGATATACGACACACTAGTCGTACAGCTGAATATACACTCTGTGAGAATTTGAATCTTCTTTTTTGGGGGGGAGACACTGAACCCTAACTCTGGCCCTGTGGTATAGCGCAACACTATGAACGTGGCAGAAAGTGGCTGCCTGATATTCGACGCACTAGCAGTACAGCTGAATATACACTGTGTGAGAATTTGAATCTCCATTTTTTGGGGGGAGACACTGAACCCTAACTCTGGCCCTGTGGTATAACACAACACTATGAACGTGGCAGAAAGTGGCTGCCTGATATATGACGCACTAGCAGTACAGCTGAATATACACTGTGTGAGAATTTGAATCTCCATTTTTTGGGGGGGAGACACTGAACCCTAACTCTGGCCCTGTGGTATAACACAACACTATGAACGTGGCAGAAAGTGGCTGCCTGATAAACAGCGCACTAGCAGTACAACTGAATATACACTGTGTGAGAATTTGAATCTCCATTTTTTGGGGGGAGACACTGAACCCTAATTCTGGCCCTGTGGTATAACACAACACTATGAACGTGGCAGAAAGTGGCTGCCTGATATACGACACACTAGCCGTACAGCTGAATATACACTGTGTGAGAATTTGAATCTCCTTTTTTAGGGGGGAGACACTGAACCCTAACTCTGGCCCTATGGTATAACACAACACTATGAACGTGGCAGAAAGTGGCAGCCTGATATACGACGCACTAGCAGTACAGCTGAATATACACTGTGTGAGAATTTGAATCTCCATTTTTTGGGGGGAGGCACTGAACCCAAACTCTGGCCCTGTGGTATAACACAACACTATGAACGTGCCAGAAAGTGGCTGCCTGATATACGACGCAGTAGCAGTACAGCTGTATATACACTGTGTGAGAATTTGAATCTCCATTTTTTGGGGGGAGACACTGAACCCTAATTCTGGCCCTGTGGTATAACACAACACTATGAACGTGGCAGAAAGTGGCTGCCTGATATACGACACACTAGCCGTACAGCAGAATATACAATGTGTGAGAATTTGAATCTCCATTTTTTGGGGGGAGACACTGAACCCTAACTCTGGCCCTGTGGTATAACACAACACTATGAACGTGGCAGAAAGTGGCTGCCTGACATACGACGCATTTGCAGTACAGCTGAATATACACTGTGTGAGAATGTGAATCTCCATTTTTTAGGGGGAGACACTGAACCCTAACTCTGGCCCTGTGGTATAACACAACACTATGAACTTGGCAGAAAGTGGCTGCCTGATATACGACGCACTAGCAGTACAGCTGAATATACACTGTGTGAGAATTTGAATCTCCATTTTTGGGGGGAGACACTGAACCCTAACTCTGGACCTGTGGTATAACACAACACTATGAACGTGGCAGAAAGTGGCTGCCTGATATTCAAAGCACTAGCAGTACAGCTGAATATACACTGTGTGAGAATTTGAATCTCCATTTTTGGGGGGAGACACTGAACCCTAACTCTGGACCTGTGGTATAACACAACACTATGAACATGGCAGAAAGTGGCTGCCTGATATTCGACGCACTAGCAGTTCAGCTGAATATACACTGTGTGAGAATTTGAATCTCCATTTTTTGGGGGGAGACACTGAACCCTAACTCTGGCCCTGTGGTATAACACAACACTATGAACGTGGCAGAAAGTGGCTGCCTGATATACGACGCACTAGCAGTACAGCTGAATATACACTGTGTGATAATTTGAATCTCCATTTTTTGGGGGGAGACACTGAACCCTAACTCTGGCCCTGTGGTATAACACAACACTATGAACTTGGCAGAAAGTGGCTGCCTGATATACGACGCACTAGCAGTACAGCTGAATATACACTGTGTGAGAATTTGAATCTCCATTTTTGGGGGGAGACACTGAACCCTACCTCTGAACCTGTGGTATAACACAACACTATGAACGTGGCAGAAAGTGGCTGCCTGATATTCGACGCACTAGCAGTACAGCTGAATATACACTGTGTGAGAATTTGAATCTCCATTTTTTGGGGGGAGACGCTGAACCCTAACTCTGGCCCTGTGGTATAACACAACACTATGAATGTGGCAGAAAGTGGCTGCCTGATATACGAGGCACTAGCAGTACAGCTGAATATACACTGTGTGAGAATTTGAATCTCCATTTTTTGGGGGGAGACACTGAACCCTAACTCTGGCCCTGTGGTATAACACAACACTATGAACGTGGCAGAAAGTGGCTTCCTGATAAACAACGCACTAGCAGTACAACTGAATATACACTGTGTGAGAATTTGAATCTCCATTTTTTGGGGGGAGACACTGAACCCTAACTCTGGCCCTGTGGTATAACACAACACTATGAACGTGGCAGAAAGTGGCTGCCTGATAAACAGCGCACTAGCAGTACAACTGAATATACACTGTGTGAGAATTTGAATCTCCATTTTTTGGGGGAGACACTGAACCCTAATTCTGGCCCTGTGGTATAACACAACACTATGAACGTGGCAGAAAGTGGCTGCCTGATATACGACACACTAGCCGTACAGCTGAATATACACTGTGTGAGAATTTGAATCTCCTTTTTTAGGGGGAAGACACTGAACCCTAACTCTGGCACTGTGGTATAACACAACACTATGAACGTGGCAGAAAGTGGCTGCCTGATATACGACGCACTAGCAGTACAGCTGAATATACAATGTGTGAGAATTTGAATCTCCATTTTTGGGTGGGAGACACTGAACCCTAACTCTGGCCCTATGGTATAACACAACACTATGAACGTGGCAGAAAGTGGCAGCCTGATATACGACGCACTAGCAGTACAGCTGAATATACACTGTGTGAGAATTTGAATCTCCATTTTTTGGGGGGAGACACTGAACCCAAACTCTGGCCCTGTGGTATAACACAACACTATGAACGTGCCAGAAAGTGGCTGCCTGATATACGACGCAGTAGCAGTACAGCTGTATATACACTGTGTGAGAATTTGAATCTCCATTTTTTGGGGGGAGACACTGAACCCTAATTCTGGCCCTGTGGTATAACACAACACTATGAACGTGGCAGAAAGTGGCTGCATGATATACGACACACTAGCCGTACAGCAGAATATACACTGTGTGAGAATTTGAATCTCCATTTTTTGGGGGGAGACACTGAACCCTAACTCTGGCCCTGTGGTATAACACAACACTATGAACGTGGCAGAAAGTGGCTGCCTGACATACGACGCATTTGCAGTACAGCTGAATATACACTGTGTGAGAATGTGAATCTCCATTTTTTAGGGGGAGACACTGAAACCTAACTCTGGCCCTGTGGTATAACACAACACTATGAACTTGGCAGAAAGTGGCTGCCTGATATACGACGCACTAGCAGTACAGCTGAATATACACTGTGTGAGAATTTGAATCTCCATTTTTGGGGGGAGACACTGAACCCTAACTCTGGACCTGTGGTATAACACAACACTATGAACGTGGCAGAAAGTGGCTGCCTGATATTCAATGCACTAGCAGTACAGCTGAATATACACTGTGTGAGAATTTGAATCTCCTTTTTTGGGGGGAGACACTGAACCCTAACTCTGGACCTGTGGTATAACACAACACTATGAACATGGCAGAAAGTGGCTGCCTGATATTCGACGCACTAGCAGTTCAGCTGAATATACACTGTGTGAGAATTTGAATCTCCATTTTTTGGGGGGAGACACTGAACCCTAACTCTGGCCCTGTGGTATAACACAACACTATGAACGTGGCAGAAAGTGGCTGCCTGATATACGACGCACTAGCAGTACAGCTGAATATACACTGTGTGATAATTTGAATCTCCATTTTTTGGGGGGAGACACTGAACCCTAACTCTGGCCCTGTGGTATAACACAACACTATGAACTTGGCAGAAAGTGGCTGCCTGATATACGACGCACTAGCAGTACAGCTGAATATACACTGTGTGAGAATTTGAATCTCCATTTTTGGGGGGAGACACTGAACCCTACCTCTGAACCTGTGGTATAACACAACACTATGAACGTGGCAGAAAGTGGCTGCCTGTTATTCGACGCACTAGCAGTACAGCTGAATATACACTGTGTGAGAATTTGAATCTCCATTTTTGGGGGGAGACACTGAACCCTACCTCTGAACCTGTGGTATAGCACAACACCATGAACGTGGCAGAAAGTGGCTGCCTGATATTCGACGCACTAGCAGTACAGCTGAATATACACTGTGTGAGAATTTGAATCTCCATTTTTTGGGGGGAGACGCTGAACCCTAACTCTGGCCCTGTGGTATAACACAACACTATGAATGTGGCAGAAAGTGGCTGCCTGATATACGACGCACTAGCAGTACAGCTGAATATACACTGTGTGAGAATTTGAATCTCCATTTTTTGGGGGGAGACACTGAACCCTAACTCTGGCCCTGTGGTATAACACAACACTATGAACGTGGCAGAAAGTGGCTTCCTGATAAACAACGCACTAGCAGTACAACTGAATATACACTGTGTGAGAATTTGAATCTCCATTTTTTTGGGGGAGACACTGAACCCTAATTCTGGCCCTGTGGTATAACACAACACTATGAACGTGGCAGAAAGTGGCTGCCTGATATACGACACACTAGTCGTACAGCTGAATATACACTCTGTGAGAATTTGAATCTTCTTTTTTGGGGGGGAGACACTGAACCCTAACTCTGGCCCTGTGGTATAGCGCAACACTATGAACGTGGCAGAAAGTGGCTGCCTGATATTCGACGCACTAGCAGTACAGCTGAATATACACTGTGTGAGAATTTGAATCTCCATTTTTTGGGGGGAGACACTGAACCCTAACTCTGGCCCTGTGGTATAACACAACACTATGAACGTGGCAGAAAGTGGCTGCCTGATATATGACGCACTAGCAGTACAGCTGAATATACACTGTGTGAGAATTTGAATCTCCATTTTTTGGGGGGGAGACACTGAACCCTAACTCTGGCCCTGTGGTATAACACAACACTATGAACGTGGCAGAAAGTGGCTGCCTGATAAACAGCGCACTAGCAGTACAACTGAATATACACTGTGTGAGAATTTGAATCTCCATTTTTTGGGGGGAGACACTGAACCCTATTTCTGGCCCTGTGGTATAACACAACACTATGAACGTGGCAGAAAGTGGCTGCCTGATATACGACACACTAGCCGTACAGCTGAATATACACTGTGTGAAAATTTGAATCTCCTTTTTTAGGGGGAAGACACTGAACCCTAACTCTGGCACTGTGGTATAACACAACACTATGAACGTGGCAGAAAGTGGCTGCCTGATATACGACGCACTAGCAGTAAGGATGAATATACACTGTGTGAGAATTTGAATCTCCATTTTTGGGGGGAGACACTGAACCCTAACTCTGGCCCTGTGGTATAACACAACACTATGAATGTGGCAGAAAGTGGCTGCCTGATATTCGACGCACTAGCAGTACAGCTGAATATACAATGTGTGAGAATTTGAATCTCCATTTTTGGGTGGGAGACACTGAACCCTAACTCTGGCCCTATGGTATAACACAACACTATGAACGTGGCAGAAAGTGGCAGCCTGATATACGACGCACTAGCAGTACAGCTGAATATACACTGTGTGAGAATTTGAATCTCCATTTTTTGGGGGGAGACACTGAACCCAAACTCTGGCCCTGTGGTATAACACAACACTATGAACGTGCCAGAAAGTGGCTGCCTGATATACGACGCAGTAGCAGTACAGCTGTATATACACTGTGTGAGAATTTGAATCTCCATTTTTTGGGGGGAGACACTGAACCCTAATTCTGGCCCTGTGGTATAACACAACACTATGAACGTGGCAGAAAGTGGCTGCCTGATATACGACACACTAGCCGTACAGCAGAATATACACTGTGTGAGAATTTGAATCTCCATTTTTTGGGGGGAGACACTGAACCCTAACTCTGGCCCTGTGGTATAACACAACACTATGAACGTGGCAGAAAGTGGCTGCCTGACATACGACGCATTTGCAGTACAGCTGAATATACACTGTGTGAGAATGTGAATCTCCATTTTTTAGGGGGAGACACTGAACCCTAACTCTGGCCCTGTGGTATAACACAACACTATGAACTTGGCAGAAAGTGGCTGCCTGATATACGACGCACTAGCAGTACAGCTGAATATACACTGTGTGAGAATTTGAATCTCCATTTTTGGGGGGAGACACTGAACCCTAACTCTGGACCTGTGGTATAACACAACACTATGAACGTGGCAGAAAGTGGCTGCCTGATATTCAATGCACTAGCAGTACAGCTGAATATACACTGTGTGAGAATTTGAATCTCCATTTTTTGGGGGGAGACACTGAACCCAACTCTGGCCCTGTGGTATAACACAACACTATGATTGTGGCAGAAAGTGGCTGCCTGATATAAGACGCACTAGCAGTACAGCTGAATATACACTGTGTGAGAATTTGAATCTCCATTTTTTGGGGGGATTCACAGAACCCTAACTCTGGCCCTGTGGTATAACACAACACTATGAAAGTTGCAGAAAGTGGCTGCCTGATATACGATGCACTAGCAGTACAGCTCAATATACACTGTGTGAGAATTTGAATCTCCTTTTTTTGGGGGGAGACACTGAACCCTAACTCTGGCCCTGTGGTATAACACAACACTATGAACTTGGCAGAAAGTGGCTGCCTGATATTCGATGCACTAGCAGTACAGCTGAATATACTCTGTGTGAGAATTTGAATCTCCATTTTTGCGGGGAGACACTGAACCCTAACTCTGGACCTGTGGTATAACACAACACTATGAACGTGGCAGAAAGTGGCTGCCTGATATTCAATGCACTAGCAGTACAGCTGAATATACACTGTGTGAGAATTTGAATCTCCATTTTTTGGGGGGATTCACAGAACCCTAACTCTGGCCCTGTGGTATAACACAACACTATGAACGTGGCAGAAAGTGGCTGCCTGATATACGACGCACTAGCAGTACAGCTGAATATACACTGTGTGAGAATTTGAATCTCCTTTTTTTGGGGGGAGACACTGAACCCTAACTCTGGCCCTGTGGTATAACACAACACTATGAACTTGGCAGAAAGTGGCTGCCTGATATACGACGCACTAGCAGTACAGCTGAATATACACTGTGTGAGAATTTGAATCTCCAATTTTGGGCGGAGACACTGAACCCTAACTCTGGACCTGTGGTATAACACACTATGAACGTGGCAGAAAGTGGCTGCCTGATATTCAATGCACTAGCAGTACAGCTGAATATACACTGTGTGAGAATTTGAATCTCCATTTTTTGGGGGGAGACACTGAACCCAACTCTGGCCCTGTGGTATAACACAACACTATGAACGTGGCAGAAAGTGGCTGCCTGATATACGATGCACTAGCAGTTCAGCTGAATATACACTGTGTGAGAATTTGAATCTCCTTTTTTTGGGGGGAGACACTGAACCCTAACTCTGGCCCTGTGGTATAACACAACACTATGAACTTGGCAGAAAGTGGCTGCCTGATATACGATGCACTAGCAGTACAGCTGAATATACACTGTGTGAGAATTTGAATCTCCTTTTTTTGGGGGGAGACACTGAACCCTAACTCTGGCCCTGTGGTATAACACAACACTATGAACGTGGCAGAATGTGGCTGCCTGATATACGACGCACTAGCAGTACAGCTGAATATACACTGTGTGAGAATTTGAATCTCCATTTTTTGGGGGGAGACACTGAACCCTAACTCTGGCCCTGTGGTATAACACAACACTATGAACGTGGCAGAATGTGGCTGCCTGATATAAGACGCACTAGCAGTACAGCTGAATATACACTGTGTGAGAATTTGAATCTCCATTTTTTGGGGGAGACACTGAACCCTAACTCTGGACCTGTGGTATAACACAACACTATGAACGTGGCTGAAAGTGGCTGCCTGATATTAGACGCACTAGGAGTACAGCTGAATATACACTGTGTGAGAATTTGAATCTCCATTTTTTGGGGGGAGACACTGAACCATAACTCTGGCCCTGTGGTATAACACAACACTATGAACTTGGCAGAAAGTGGCTGCCTGATATACGATGCACTAGCAGTACAGCAGAATATACACTGTGTGAGAATTTGAATCTCCAATTTTGGGGGGAGACACTGAACCCTAACTCTGGACCTGTGGTATAACACAACACTATGAACTTGGCAGAAAGTGGCTGCCTGATATACGACGCACTAGCAGTACAGCTGAATATACACTGTGTGAGAATTTGAATCTCCATTTTTTGGGGGGAGGCACTGAACCCAAACTCTGGCCCTGTGGTATAACACAACACTATGAACGTGCCAGAAAGTGGCTGACTGATATACGACGCAGTAGCAGTACAGCTGTATATACACTGTGTGAGAATTTGAATCTCCATTTTTTGGGGGGAGACACTGAACCCTAATTCTGGCCCTGTGGTATAACACAACACTATGAACGTGGCAGAAAGTGGCTGCCTGATATACGACACACTAGCCGTACAGCAGAATATACAATGTGTGAGAATTTGAATCTCCATTTTTTGGGGGGAGACACTGAACCCTAACTCTGGCCCTGTGGTATAACACAACACGATGAACGTGGCAGAAAGTGGCTGCCTGACATACGACGCATTTGCAGTACAGCTGAATATACACTGTGTGAGAATGTGAATCTCCATTTTTTAGGGGGAGACACTGAACCCTAACTCTGGCCCTGTGGTATAACACAACACTATGAACTTGGCAGAAAGTGGCTGCCTGATATACGACGCACTAGCAGTACAGCTGAATATACACTGTGTGAGAATTTGAATCTCCATTTTTGGGGGGAGACACTGAACCCTAACTCTGGACCTGTGGTATAACACAACACTATGAACGTGGCAGAAAGTGGCTGCCTGATATTCAATGCACTAGCAGTACAGCTGAATATACACTGTGTGAGAATTTGAATCTCCATTTTTGGTGGGAGACACTGAACCCTAACTCTGGACCTGTGGTATAACACAACACTATGAACATGGCAGAAAGTGGCTGCCTGATATTCGACGCACTAGCAGTTCAGCTGAATATACACTGTGTGAGAATTTGAATCTCCATTTTTTGGGGGGAGACACTGAACCCTACCTCTGGCCCTGTGGTATAACACAACACTATGAACGTGGCAGAAAGTGGCTGCCTGATATACGACGCACTAGCAGTACAGCTGAATATACACTGTGTGATAATTTGAATCTCCATTTTTTGGGGGGAGACACTGAACCCTAACTCTGGCCCTGTGGTATAACACAACACTATGAACTTGGCAGAAAGTGGCTGCCTGATATACGACGCACTAGCAGTACAGCTGAATATACACTGTGTGAGAATTTGAATCTCCATTTTTGGGGGGAGACACTGAACCCTACCTCTGAACCTGTGGTATAACACAACACTATGAACGTGGCAGAAAGTGGCTGCCTGATATTCGACGCACTAGCAGTACAGCTGAATATACACTGTGTGAGAATTTGAATCTCCATTTTTTGGGGGGAGACGCTGAACCCTAACTCTGGCCCTGTGGTATAACACAACACTATGAATGTGGCAGAAAGTGGCTGCCTGATATACGAGGCACTAGCAGTACAGCTGAATATACACTGTGTGAGAATTTGAATCTCCATTTTTTGGGGGGAGACACTGAACCCTAACTCTGGCCCTGTGGTATAACACAACACTATGAACGTGGCAGAAAGTGGCTTCCTGATAAACAACGCACTAGCAGTACAACTGAATATACACTGTGTGAGAATTTGAATCTCCATTTTTTGGGGGGAGACACTGAACCCTAACTCTGGCCCTGTGGTATAACACAACACTATGAACGTGGCAGAAAGTGGCTGCCTGATAAACAGCGCACTAGCAGTACAACTGAATATACACTGTGTGAGAATTTGAATCTCCATTTTTTGGGGGGAGACACTGAACCCTAATTCTGGCCCTGTGGTATAACACAACACTATGAACGTGGCAGAAAGTGGCTGCCTGATATACGACACACTAGCCGTACAGCTGAATATACACTGTGTGAGAATTTGAATCTCCTTTTTTAGGGGGAAGACACTGAACCCTAACTCTGGCACTGTGGTATAACACAACACTATGAACGTGGCAGAAAGTGGCTGCCTGATATACGACGCACTAGCAGTACAGCTGAATATACAATGTGTGAGAATTTGAATCTCCATTTTTGGGTGGGAGACACTGAACCCTAACTCTGGCCCTATGGTATAACACAACACTATGAACGTGGCAGAAAGTGGCAGCCTGATATACGACGCACTAGCAGTACAGCTGAATATACACTGTGTGAGAATTTGAATCTCCATTTTTTGGGGGGAGACACTGAACCCAAACTCTGGCCCTGTGGTATAACACAACACTATGAACGTGCCAGAAAGTGGCTGCCTGATATACGACGCAGTAGCAGTACAGCTGTATATACACTGTGTGAGAATTTGAATCTCCATTTTTTGGGGGGAGACACTGAACCCTAATTCTGGCCCTGTGGTATAACACAACACTATGAACGTGGCAGAAAGTGGCTGCCTGATATACGACACACTAGCCGTACAGCAGAATATACACTGTGTGAGAATTTGAATCTCCATTTTTTGGGGGGAGACACTGAACCCTAACTCTGGCCCTGTGGTATAACACAACACTATGAACGTGGCAGAAAGTGGCTGCCTGACATACGACGCATTTGCAGTACAGCTGAATATACACTGTGTGAGAATGTGAATCTCCATTTTTTAGGGGGAGACACTGAAACCTAACTCTGGCCCTGTGGTATAACACAACACTATGAACTTGGCAGAAAGTGGCTGCCTGATATACGACGCACTAGCAGTACAGCTGAATATACACTGTGTGAGAATTTGAATCTCCATTTTTGGGGGGAGACACTGAACCCTAACTCTGGACCTGTGGTATAACACAACACTATGAACGTGGCAGAAAGTGGCTGCCTGATATTCAATGCACTAGCAGTACAGCTGAATATACACTGTGTGAGAATTTGAATCTCCTTTTTTGGGGGGAGACACTGAACCCTAACTCTGGACCTGTGGTATAACACAACACTATGAACATGGCAGAAAGTGGCTGCCTGATATTCGACGCACTAGCAGTTCAGCTCAATATACACTGTGTGAGAATTTGAATCTCCATTTTTTGGGGGGAGACACTGAACCCTAACTCTGGCCCTGTGGTATAACACAACACTATGAACGTGGCAGAAAGTGGCTGCCTGATATACGACGCACTAGCAGTACAGCTGAATATACACTGTGTGATAATTTGAATCTCCATTTTTTGGGGGGAGACACTGAACCCTAACTCTGGCCCTGTGGTATAACACAACACTATGAACTTGGCAGAAAGTGGCTGCCTGATATACGACGCACTAGCAGTACAGCTGAATATACACTGTGTGAGAATTTGAATCTCCATTTTTGGGGGGAGACACTGAACCCTACCTCTGAACCTGTGGTATAACACAACACTATGAACGTGGCAGAAAGTGGCTGCCTGTTATTCGACGCACTAGCAGTACAGCTGAATATACACTGTGTGAGAATTTGAATCTCCATTTTTTGGGGGGAGACGCTGAACCCTAACTCTGGCCCTGTGGTATAACACAACACTATGAATGTGGCAGAAAGTGGCTGCCTGATATACGAGGCACTAGCAGTACAGCTGAATATACACTGTGTGAGAATTTGAATCTCCATTTTTTGGGGGGAGACACTGAACCCTAACTCTGGCCCTGTGGTATAACACAACACTATGAACGTGGCAGAAAGTGGCTTCCTGATAAACAACGCACTAGCAGTACAACTGAATATACACTGTGTGAGAATTTGAATCTCCATTTTTTTGGGGGAGACACTGAACCCTAATTCTGGCCCTGTGGTATAACACAACACTATGAACGTGGCAGAAAGTGGCTGCCTGATATACGACACACTAGTCGTACAGCTGAATATACACTCTGTGAGAATTTGAATCTTCTTTTTTGGGGGGGAGACACTGAACCCTAACTCTGGCCCTGTGGTATAACACAACACAATGAACTTGGCAGAAAGTGGCTGCCTGATATACGACGCACTAGCAGTACAGCTGAATATACACTGTGTGAGAATTTGAATCTCCATTTTTGGGGGGAGACACTGAACCCTACCTCTGAACCTGTGGTATAGCACAACACCATGAACGTGGCAGAAAGTGGCTGCCTGATATTCGACGCACTAGCAGTACAGCTGAATATACACTGTGTGAGAATTTGAATCTCCATTTTTTGGGGGGAGACGCTGAACCCTAACTCTGGCCCTGTGGTATAACACAACACTATGAATGTGGCAGAAAGTGGCTGCCTGATATACGACGCACTAGCAGTACAGCTGAATATACACTGTGTGAGAATTTGAATCTCCATTTTTTGGGGGGAGACACTGAACCCTAACTCTGGCCCTGTGGTATAACACAACACTATGAACGTGGCAGAAAGTGGCTTCCTGATAAACAACGCACTAGCAGTACAACTGAATATACACTGTGTGAGAATTTGAATCTCCATTTTTTTGGGGGAGACACTGAACCCTAATTCTGGCCCTGTGGTATAACACAACACTATGAACGTGGCAGAAAGTGGCTGCCTGATATACGACACACTAGTCGTACAGCTGAATATACACTCTGTGAGAATTTGAATCTTCTTTTTTGGGGGGGAGACACTGAACCCTAACTCTGGCCCTGTGGTATAGCACAACACTATGAACGTGGCAGAAAGTGGCTGCCTGATATTCGACGCACTAGCAGTACAGCTGAATATACACTGTGTGAGAATTTGAATCTCCATTTTTTGGGGGGAGACACTGAACCCTAACTCTGGCCCTGTGGTATAACACAACACTATGAACGTGGCAGAAAGTGGCTGCCTGATATATGACGCACTAGCAGTACAGCTGAATATACACTGTGTGAGAATTTGAATCTCCATTTTTTGGGGGGGAGACACTGAACCCTAACTCTGGCCCTGTGGTATAACACAACACTATGAACGTGGCAGAAAGTGGCTGCCTGATAAACAGCGCACTAGCAGTACAACTGAATATACACTGTGTGAGAATTTGAATCTCCATTTTTTGGGGGGAGACACTGAACCCTAATTCTGGCCCTGTGGTATAACACAACACTATGAACGTGGCAGAAAGTGGCTGCCTGATATACGACACACTAGCCGTACAGCTGAATATACACTGTGTGAAAATTTGAATCTCCTTTTTTAGGGGGAAGACACTGAACCCTAACTCTGGCACTGTGGTATAACACAACACTATGAACGTGGCAGAAAGTGGCTGCCTGATATACGACGCACTAGCAGTAAGGATGAATATACACTGTGTGAGAATTTGAATCTCCATTTTTGGGGGGAGACACTGAACCCTAACTCTGGCCCTGTGGTATAACACAACACTATGAATGTGGCAGAAAGTGGCTGCCTGATATTCGACGCACTAGCAGTACAGCTGAATATACAATGTGTGAGAATTTGAATCTCCATTTTTGGGTGGGAGACACTGAACCCTAACTCTGGCCCTATGGTATAACACAACACTATGAACGTGGCAGAAAGTGGCAGCCTGATATACGACGCACTAGCAGTACAGCTGAATATACACTGTGTGAGAATTTGAATCTCCATTTTTTGGGGGGAGACACTGAACCCAAACTCTGGCCCTGTGGTATAACACAACACTATGAACGTGCCAGAAAGTGGCTGCCTGATATACGACGCAGTAGCAGTACAGCTGTATATACACTGTGTGAGAATTTGAATCTCCATTTTTTGGGGGGAGACACTGAACCCTAATTCTGGCCCTGTGGTATAACACAACACTATGAACGTGGCAGAAAGTGGCTGCCTGATATACGACACACTAGCCGTACAGCAGAATATACACTGTGTGAGAATTTGAATCTCCATTTTTTGGGGGGAGACACTGAACCCTAACTCTGGCCCTGTGGTATAACACAACACTATGAACGTGGCAGAAAGTGGCTGCCTGACATACGACGCATTTGCAGTACAGCTGAATATACACTGTGTGAGAATGTGAATCTCCATTTTTTAGGGGGAGACACTGAACCCTAACTCTGGCCCTGTGGTATAACACAACACTATGAACTTGGCAGAAAGTGGCTGCCTGATATACGACGCACTAGCAGTACAGCTGAATATACACTGTGTGAGAATTTGAATCTCCATTTTTGGGGGGAGACACTGAACCCTAACTCTGGACCTGTGGTATAACACAACACTATGAACGTGGCAGAAAGTGGCTGCCTGAGATTCAATGCACTAGCAGTACAGCTGAATATACACTGTGTGAGAATTTGAATCTCCATTTTTTGGGGGGAGACACTGAACCCAACTCTGGCCCTGTGGTATAACACAACACTATGATTGTGGCAGAAAGTGGCTGCCTGATATAAGACGCACTAGCAGTACAGCTGAATATACACTGTGTGAGAATTTGAATCTCCATTTTTTGGGGGGATTCACAGAACCCTAACTCTGGCCCTGTGGTATAACACAACACTATGAAAGTTGCAGAAAGTGGCTGCCTGATATACGATGCACTAGCAGTACAGCTCAATATACACTGTGTGAGAATTTGAATCTCCTTTTTTTGGGGGGAGACACTGAACCCTAACTCTGGCCCTGTGGTATAACACAACACTATGAACTTGGCAGAAAGTGGCTGCCTGATATTCGATGCACTAGCAGTACAGCTGAATATACTCTGTGTGAGAATTTGAATCTCCATTTTTGGGGGGAGACACTGAACCCTAACTCTGGACCTGTGGTATAACACAACACTATGAACGTGGCAGAAAGTGGCTGCCTGATATTCAATGCACTAGCAGTACAGCTGAATATACACTGTGTGAGAATTTGAATCTCCATTTTTTGGGGGGATTCACAGAACCCTAACTCTGGCCCTGTGGTATAACACAACACTATGAACGTGGCAGAAAGTGGCTGCCTGATATACGACGCACTAGCAGTACAGCTGAATATACACTGTGTGAGAATTTGAATCTCCTTTTTTTGGGGGGAGACACTGAACCCTAACTCTGGCCCTGTGGTATAACACAACACTATGAACTTGGCAGAAAGTGGCTGCCTGATATACGACGCACTAGCAGTACAGCTGAATATACACTGTGTGAGAATTTGAATCTCCAATTTTGGGCGGAGACACTGAACCCTAACTCTGGACCTGTGGTATAACACACTATGAATGTGGCTGGCAGAAAGTGGCTGCCTGATAATCAATGCACTAGCAGTACAGCTGAATATACACTGTGTGAGAATTTGAATCTCCATTTTTTGGGGGGAGACACTGAACCCAACTCTGGCCCTGTGGTATAACACAACACTATGAACGTGGCAGAAAGTGGCTGCCTGATATACGATGCACTAGCAGTTCAGCTGAATATACACTGTGTGAGAATTTGAATCTCCTTTTTTTGGGGGGAGACACTGAACCCTAACTCTGGCCCTGTGGTATAACACAACACTATGAACTTGGCAGAAAGTGGCTGCCTGATATACGATGCACTAGCAGTACAGCTGAATATACACTGTGTGAGAATTTGAATCTCCTTTTTTTGGGGGGAGACACTGAACCCTAACTCTGGCCCTGTGGTATAACACAACACTATGAACGTGGCAGAATGTGGCTGCCTGATATACGACGCACTAGCAGTACAGCTGAATATACACTGTGTGAGAATTTGAATCTCCATTTTTTGGGGGGAGACACTGAACCCTAACTCTGGCCCTGTGGTATAACACAACACTATGAACGTGGCAGAATGTGGCTGCCTGATATAAGACGCACTAGCAGTACAGCTGAATATACACTGTGTGAGAATTTGAATCTCCATTTTTGGGGGGAGACACTGAACCCTACCTCTGAACCTGTGGTATAACACAACACTATGAACGTGGCAGAAAGTGGCTGCCTGTTATTCGACGCACTAGCAGTACAGCTGAATATACACTGTGTGAGAATTTGAATCTCCATTTTTTGGGGGGAGACGCTGAACCCTAACTCTGGCCCTGTGGTATAACACAACACTATGAATGTGGCAGAAAGTGGCTGCCTGATATACGAGGCACTAGCAGTACAGCTGAATATACACTGTGTGAGAATTTGAATCTCCATTTTTTGGGGGGAGACACTGAACCCTAACTCTGGCCCTGTGGTATAACACAACACTATGAACGTGGCAGAAAGTGGCTTCCTGATAAACAACGCACTAGCAGTACAACTGAATATACACTGTGTGAGAATTTGAATCTCCATTTTTTGGGGGGAGACACTGAACCCTAATTCTGGCCCTGTGGTATAGCACAACACTATGAACGTGGCAGAATGTGGCTGCCTGATATACGACACACTAGTCGTACAGCTGAATATACACTCTGTGAGAATTTGAATCTTCTTTTTTGGGGGGGAGACACTGAACCCTAACTCTGGCCCTGTGGTATAACACAACACTATGAACTTGGCAGAAAGTGGCTGCCTGATATACGACGCACTAGCAGTACAGCTGAATATACACTGTGTGAGAATTTGAATCTCCATTTTTGGGGGGAGACACTGAACCCTACCTCTGAACCTGTGGTATAGCACAACACCATGAACGTGGCAGAAAGTGGCTGCCTGATATTCGACGCACTAGCAGTACAGCTGAATATACACTGTGTGAGAATTTGAATCTCCATTTTTTGGGGGGAGACGCTGAACCCTAACTCTGGCCCTGTGGTATAACACAACACTATGAATGTGGCAGAAAGTGGCTGCCTGATATACGACGCACTAGCAGTACAGCTGAATATACACTGTGTGAGAATTTGAATCTCCATTTTTTGGGGGGAGACACTGAACCCTAACTCTGGCCCTGTGGTATAACACAACACTATGAACGTGGCAGAAAGTGGCTTCCTGATAAACAACGCACTAGCAGTACAACTGAATATACACTGTGTGAGAATTTGAATCTCCATTTTTTTGGGGGAGACACTGAACCCTAATTCTGGCCCTGTGGTATAACACAACACTATGAACGTGGCAGAAAGTGGCTGCCTGATATACGACACACTAGTCGTACAGCTGAATATACACTCTGTGAGAATTTGAATCTTCTTTTTTGGGGGGGAGACACTGAACCCTAACTCTGGCCCTGTGGTATAACACAACACTATGAACTTGGCAGAAAGTGGCTGCCTGATATTCGATGCACTAGCAGTACAGCTGAATATACTCTGTGTGAGAATTTGAATCTCCATTTTTGGGGGGAGACACTGAACCCTAACTCTGGACCTGTGGTATAACACAACACTATGAACGTGGCAGAAAGTGGCTGCCTGATATTCAATGCACTAGCAGTACAGCTGAATATACACTGTGTGAGAATTTGAATCTCCATTTTTTGGGGGGATTCACAGAACCCTAACTCTGGCCCTGTGGTATAACACAACACTATGAACGTGGCAGAAAGTGGCTGCCTGATATACGACGCACTAGCAGTACAGCTGAATATACACTGTGTGAGAATTTGAATCTCCTTTTTTTGGGGGGAGACACTGAACCCTAACTCTGGCCCTGTGGTATAACACAACACTATGAACTTGGCAGAAAGTGGCTGCCTGATATACGACGCACTAGCAGTACAGCTGAATATACACTGTGTGAGAATTTGAATCTCCAATTTTGGGCGGAGACACTGAACCCTAACTCTGGACCTGTGGTATAACACACTATGAATGTGGCTGGCAGAAAGTGGCTGCCTGATAATCAATGCACTAGCAGTACAGCTGAATATACACTGTGTGAGAATTTGAATCTCCATTTTTTGGGGGGAGACACTGAACCCAACTCTGGCCCTGTGGTATAACACAACACTATGAACGTGGCAGAAAGTGGCTGCCTGATATACGATGCACTAGCAGTTCAGCTGAATATACACTGTGTGAGAATTTGAATCTCCTTTTTTTGGGGGGAGACACTGAACCCTAACTCTGGCCCTGTGGTATAACACAACACTATGAACTTGGCAGAAAGTGGCTGCCTGATATACGATGCACTAGCAGTACAGCTGAATATACACTGTGTGAGAATTTGAATCTCCTTTTTTTGGGGGGAGACACTGAACCCTAACTCTGGCCCTGTGGTATAACACAACACTATGAACGTGGCAGAATGTGGCTGCCTGATATACGACGCACTAGCAGTACAGCTGAATATACACTGTGTGAGAATTTGAATCTCCATTTTTTGGGGGGAGACACTGAACCCTAACTCTGGCCCTGTGGTATAACACAACACTATGAACGTGGCAGAATGTGGCTGCCTGATATAAGACGCACTAGCAGTACAGCTGAATATACACTGTGTGAGAATTTGAATCTCCATTTTTGGGGGGAGACACTGAACCCTACCTCTGAACCTGTGGTATAACACAACACTATGAACGTGGCAGAAAGTGGCTGCCTGTTATTCGACGCACTAGCAGTACAGCTGAATATACACTGTGTGAGAATTTGAATCTCCATTTTTTGGGGGGAGACGCTGAACCCTAACTCTGGCCCTGTGGTATAACACAACACTATGAATGTGGCAGAAAGTGGCTGCCTGATATACGAGGCACTAGCAGTACAGCTGAATATACACTGTGTGAGAATTTGAATCTCCATTTTTTGGGGGGAGACACTGAACCCTAACTCTGGCCCTGTGGTATAACACAACACTATGAACGTGGCAGAAAGTGGCTTCCTGATAAACAACGCACTAGCAGTACAACTGAATATACACTGTGTGAGAATTTGAATCTCCATTTTTTGGGGGGAGACACTGAACCCTAATTCTGGCCCTGTGGTATAGCACAACACTATGAACGTGGCAGAATGTGGCTGCCTGATATACGACACACTAGTCGTACAGCTGAATATACACTCTGTGAGAATTTGAATCTTCTTTTTTGGGGGGGAGACACTGAACCCTAACTCTGGCCCTGTGGTATAACACAACACTATGAACTTGGCAGAAAGTGGCTGCCTGATATACGACGCACTAGCAGTACAGCTGAATATACACTGTGTGAGAATTTGAATCTCCATTTTTGGGGGGAGACACTGAACCCTACCTCTGAACCTGTGGTATAGCACAACACCATGAACGTGGCAGAAAGTGGCTGCCTGATATTCGACGCACTAGCAGTACAGCTGAATATACACTGTGTGAGAATTTGAATCTCCATTTTTTGGGGGGAGACGCTGAACCCTAACTCTGGCCCTGTGGTATAACACAACACTATGAATGTGGCAGAAAGTGGCTGCCTGATATACGACGCACTAGCAGTACAGCTGAATATACACTGTGTGAGAATTTGAATCTCCATTTTTTGGGGGGAGACACTGAACCCTAACTCTGGCCCTGTGGTATAACACAACACTATGAACGTGGCAGAAAGTGGCTTCCTGATAAACAACGCACTAGCAGTACAACTGAATATACACTGTGTGAGAATTTGAATCTCCATTTTTTTGGGGGAGACACTGAACCCTAATTCTGGCCCTGTGGTATAACACAACACTATGAACGTGGCAGAAAGTGGCTGCCTGATATACGACACACTAGTCGTACAGCTGAATATACACTCTGTGAGAATTTGAATCTTCTTTTTTTGGGGGGGAGACACTGAACCCTAACTCTGGCCCTGTGGTATAGCACAACACTATGAACGTGGCAGAAAGTGGCTGCCTGATATTCGACGCACTAGCAGTACAGCTGAATATACACTGTGTGAGAATTTGAATCTCCATTTTTTGGGGGGAGACACTGAACCCTAACTCTGGCCCTGAGGTATAACACAACACTATGAACGTGGCAGAAAGTGGCTGCCTGATATATGACGCACTAGCAGTACAGCTGAATATACACTGTGTGAGAATTTGAATCTCCATTTTTTTGGGGGGAGACACTGAACCCTAACTCTGGCCCTGTGGTATAACACAACACTATGAACGTGGCAGAAAGTGGCTGCCTGATAAACAGCGCACTAGCAGTACAACTGAATATACACTGTGTGAGAATTTGAATCTCCATTTTTTGGGGGGAGACACTGAACCCTAATTCTGGCCCTGTGGTATAACACAACACTATGAACGTGGCAGAAAGTGGCTGCCTGATATACGACACACTAGCCGTACAGCTGAATATACACTGTGTGAAAATTTGAATCTCCTTTTTTAGGGGGAAGACACTGAACCCTAACTCTGGCACTGTGGTATAACACAACACTATGAACGTGGCAGAAAGTGGCTGCCTGATATACGACGCACTAGCAGTAAGGATGAATATACACTGTGTGAGAATTTGAATCTCCATTTTTGGGGGGAGACACTGAACCCTAACTCTGGCCCTGTGGTATAACACAACACTATGAATGTGGCAGAAAGTGGCTGCCTGATATTCGACGCACTAGCAGTACAGCTGAATATACAATGTGTGAGAATTTGAATCTCCATTTTTGGGTGGGAGACACTGAACCCTAACTCTGGCCCTATGGTATAACACAACACTATGAACGTGGCAGAAAGTGGCAGCCTGATATACGACGCACTAGCAGTACAGCTGAATATACACTGTGTGAGAATTTGAATCTCCATTTTTTGGGGGGAGACACTGAACCCAAACTCTGGCCCTGTGGTATAACACAACACTATGAACGTGCCAGAAAGTGGCTGCCTGATATACGACGCAGTAGCAGTACAGCTGTATATACACTGTGTGAGAATTTGAATCTCCATTTTTTGGGGGGAGACACTGAACCCTAATTCTGGCCCTGTGGTATAACACAACACTATGAACGTGGCAGAAAGTGGCTGCCTGATATACGACACACTAGCCGTACAGCAGAATATACACTGTGTGAGAATTTGAATCTCCATTTTTTGGGGGGAGACACTGAACCCTAACTCTGGCCCTGTGGTATAACACAACACTATGAACGTGGCAGAAAGTGGCTGCCTGACATACGACGCATTTGCAGTACAGCTGAATATACACTGTGTGAGAATGTGAATCTCCATTTTTTAGGGGGAGACACTGAACCCTAACTCTGGCCCTGTGGTATAACACAACACTATGAACTTGGCAGAAAGTGGCTGCCTGATATACGACGCACTAGCAGTACAGCTGAATATACACTGTGTGAGAATTTGAATCTCCATTTTTGGGGGGAGACACTGAACCCTAACTCTGGACCTGTGGTATAACACAACACTATGAACGTGGCAGAAAGTGGCTGCCTGATATTCAATGCACTAGCAGTACAGCTGAATATACACTGTGTGAGAATTTGAATCTCCATTTTTTGGGGGGAGACACTGAACCCAACTCTGGCCCTGTGGTATAACACAACACTATGATTGTGGCAGAAAGTGGCTGCCTGATATAAGACGCACTAGCAGTACAGCTGAATATACACTGTGTGAGAATTTGAATCTCCATTTTTTGGGGGGATTCACAGAACCCTAACTCTGGCCCTGTGGTATAACACAACACTATGAAAGTTGCAGAAAGTGGCTGCCTGATATACGATGCACTAGCAGTACAGCTCAATATACACTGTGTGAGAATTTGAATCTCCTTTTTTTGGGGGGAGACACTGAACCCTAACTCTGGCCCTGTGGTATAACACAACACTATGAACTTGGCAGAAAGTGGCTGCCTGATATTCGATGCACTAGCAGTACAGCTGAATATACTCTGTGTGAGAATTTGAATCTCCATTTTTGGGGGGAGACACTGAACCCTAACTCTGGACCTGTGGTATAACACAACACTATGAACGTGGCAGAAAGTGGCTGCCTGATATTCAATGCACTAGCAGTACAGCTGAATATACACTGTGTGAGAATTTGAATCTCCATTTTTTGGGGGGATTCACAGAACCCTAACTCTGGCCCTGTGGTATAACACAACACTATGAACGTGGCAGAAAGTGGCTGCCTGATATACGACGCACTAGCAGTACAGCTGAATATACACTGTGTGAGAATTTGAATCTCCTTTTTTTGGGGGGAGACACTGAACCCTAACTCTGGCCCTGTGGTATAACACAACACTATGAACTTGGCAGAAAGTGGCTGCCTGATATACGACGCACTAGCAGTACAGCTGAATATACACTGTGTGAGAATTTGAATCTCCAATTTTGGGCGGAGACACTGAACCCTAACTCTGGACCTGTGGTATAACACACTATGAACGTGGCAGAAAGTGGCTGCCTGATATTCAATGCACTAGCAGTACAGCTGAATATACACTGTGTGAGAATTTGAATCTCCATTTTTTGGGGGGAGACACTGAACCCAACTCTGGCCCTGTGGTATAACACAACACTATGAACGTGGCAGAAAGTGGCTGCCTGATATACGATGCACTAGCAGTTCAGCTGAATATACACTGTGTGAGAATTTGAATCTCCTTTTTTTGGGGGGAGACACTGAACCCTAACTCTGGCCCTGTGGTATAACACAACACTATGAACTTGGCAGAAAGTGGCTGCCTGATATACGATGCACTAGCAGTACAGCTGAATATACACTGTGTGAGAATTTGAATCTCCTTTTTTTGGGGGGAGACACTGAACCCTAACTCTGGCCCTGTGGTATAACACAACACTATGAACGTGGCAGAATGTGGCTGCCTGATATACGACGCACTAGCAGTACAGCTGAATATACACTGTGTGAGAATTTGAATCTCCATTTTTTGGGGGGAGACACTGAACCCTAACTCTGGCCCTGTGGTATAACACAACACTATGAACGTGGCAGAATGTGGCTGCCTGATATAAGACGCACTAGCAGTACAGCTGAATATACACTGTGTGAGAATTTGAATCTCCATTTTTTGGGGGAGACACTGAACCCTAACTCTGGACCTGTGGTATAACACAACACTATGAACGTGGCTGAAAGTGGCTGCCTGATATTAGACGCACTAGGAGTACAGCTGAATATACACTGTGTGAGAATTTGAATCTCCATTTTTTGGGGGGAGACACTGAACCATAACTCTGGCCCTGTGGTATAACACAACACTATGAACTTGGCAGAAAGTGGCTGCCTGATATACGATGCACTAGCAGTACAGCAGAATATACACTGTGTGAGAATTTGAATCTCCAATTTTGGGGGGAGACACTGAACCCTAACTCTGGACCTGTGGTATAACACAACACTATGAACTTGGCAGAAAGTGGCTGCCTGATATACGACGCACTAGCAGTACAGCAGAATATACACTGTGTGAGAATTTGAATCTCCAATTTTGGGGGGAGACACTGAACCCTAACTCTGGCCCTGTGGTATAACACAACACTATGAACTTGGCAGAAAGTGGCTGCCTGATATACGACGCACTAGCAGTACAGCTGAATATACACTGTGTGAGAATTTGAATCTCCATTTTTTTGGGGGAGGCACTGAACCCTAACTCTGGCCCTGTGGCATAACACAACACTATGAACGTGGCAGAATGTCGCTGCCTGATATACGACGCACTAGCAGTACAGCTGAATATACACTGTGTGAGAATTTGAATCTCCATTTTTTGCGGGGAGACACTGAACCCTAACTCTGGCCCTGTGGTATAACACAACACTATCAGCTTGGCAGAAAGTGGCTGCCTGATATACGACGCACTAGCAGTACAGCTGAATATACACTTTGTGAGAATTTGAATCTCCATTTTTGGGGGGAGACACTGAACCCTAACTCTGGACCTGTGGTATAACACAACACTATGAACGTGGCAGAAAGTGGCTGCCTGATATTCGACGCACTAGCAGTACAGCTGAATATACACTGTGTGAGAATTTGAATCTCCATTTTTTTGGGGGAGACACTGAACCATAACTCTGGCCCTGTGGTATAACACAACACTATGAACTTGGCAGAAAGTGGCTGCCTGATATACGACGCACTAGCAGTACAGCTGAATATACACTGTGTGAGAATTTGAATCTCCATTTTTTGGGGGGAGACACTGAACCCTAACTCTGGCCCTGTGGTATAACACAACACTATGAACTTGGCAGAAAGTGGCTGCCTGATATACGACGCACTAGCAGTACAGCTGAATATACACTGTGTGAGAATTTGAATCTCCATTTTTTGGGGGGAGACACTGAACCCTAACTCTGGCCCTGTGGTATAACACAACACTATGAACTTGGCAGAAAGTGGCTGCCTGATATACGACGCACTAGCAGTACAGCTGAATATACACTGTGTGAGAATTTGAATCTCCATTTTTTGGGGGGAGACACTGAACCCTAATTCTGTCCCTGTGGTATAACACAACACAATGAACGTGGCAGAAAGTGGCTGCCTGATATACGACACACTAGCAGTACAGCTGAATATACACTGTGTGAGAATTTGAATCTCCTTTTTTGGGGGGAGACACTGAACCCTAACTCTGGCCCTGTGGTATAACACAACACTATGAACGTGGCAGAAAGTGGCTGCCTGATATTCGATGCACTAGCAGTACAGCTGAATATACTCTGTGTGAGAATTTGAATCTCCATTTTTTTGGGGGGAGACACTGAACCCTAACTCTGGCCCTGTGGTATAACACAACACTATGAACGTGGCAGAAAGTGGCTGCCTGATATACGACGCACTAGCAGTACAGCTGAATATACACTGTGTGAGAATTTGAATCTCCTTTTTTTGGGGGGGGAGACACTGAACCCTAACTCAGGCCCTGTGGTATAACACAACACTATGAACTTGGCAGAAAGTGGCTGCCTGATATACGACGCACTAGCAGTACAGCTGAATATACACTGTGTGAGAATTTGAATCTCCATTTTTGGGGGGAGACACTGAACCCTAACTCTGGACCTGTGGTATAACACAACACTATGAACGTGGCAGAAAGTGGCTGCCTGATATTCAATGCACTAGCAGTACAGCTGAATATACACTGTGTGAGAATTTGAATCTCCATTTTTTGGGGGGAGACACTGAACCCAACTCTGGCCCTGTGGTATAACACAACACTATGATTGTGGCAGAAAGTGGCTGCCTGATATAAGACGCACTAGCAGTACAGCTGAATATACACTGTGTGAGAATTTGAATCTCCATTTTTTGGGGGGATTCACAGAACCCTAACTCTGGCCCTGTGGTATAACACAACACTATGAAAGTTGCAGAAAGTGGCTGCCTGATATACGATGCACTAGCAGTACAGCTCAATATACACTGTGTGAGAATTTGAATCTCCTTTTTTTGGGGGGAGACACTGAACCCTAACTCTGGCCCTGTGATATAACACAACACTATGAACTTGGCAGAAAGTGGCTGCCTGATATTCGATGCACTAGCAGTACAGCTGAATATACTCTGTGTGAGAATTTGAATCTCCATTTTTGGGGGGAGACACTGAACCCTAACTCTGGACCTGTGGTATAACACAACACTATGAACGTGGCAGAAAGTGGCTGCCTGATATTCAATGCACTAGCAGTACAGCTGAATATACACTGTGTGAGAATTTGAATCTCCATTTTTTGGGGGGATTCACAGAACCCTAACTCTGGCCCTGTGGTATAACACAACACTATGAACGTGGCAGAAAGTGGCTGCCTGATATACGACGCACTAGCAGTACAGCTGAATATACACTGTGTGAGAATTTGAATCTCCTTTTTTTGGGGGGAGACACTGAACCCTAACTCTGGCCCTGTGGTATAACACAACACTATGAACTTGGCAGAAAGTGGCTGCCTGATATACGACGCACTAGCAGTACAGCTGAATATACACTGTGTGAGAATTTGAATCTCCATTTTTTGGGGGGAGACACTGAACCCTAACTCTGGCCCTGTGGTATAACACAACACTATGAACGTGGCAGAAAGTGGCTGCCTGATATACGACGCACTAGCAGTACAGCTGAATATACACTGTGTGATAATTTGAATCTCCATTTTTTGGGGGGAGACACTGAACCCTAACTCTGGCCCTGTGGTATAACACAACACTATGAACTTGGCAGAAAGTGGCTGCCTGATATACGACGCACTAGCAGTACAGCTGAATATACACTGTGTGAGAATTTGAATCTCCATTTTTGGGGGGAGACACTGAACCCTACCTCTGAACCTGTGGTATAACACAACACTATGAACGTGGCAGAAAGTGGCTGCCTGTTATTCGACGCACTAGCAGTACAGCTGAATATACACTGTGTGAGAATTTGAATCTCCATTTTTTGGGGGGAGACGCTGAACCCTAACTCTGGCCCTGTGGTATAACACAACACTATGAATGTGGCAGAAAGTGGCTGCCTGATATACGAGGCACTAGCAGTACAGCTGAATATACACTGTGTGAGAATTTGAATCTCCATTTTTTGGGGGGAGACACTGAACCCTAACTCTGGCCCTGTGGTATAACACAACACTATGAACGTGGCAGAAAGTGGCTTCCTGATAAACAACGCACTAGCAGTACAACTGAATATACACTGTGTGAGAATTTGAATCTCCATTTTTTTGGGGGAGACACTGAACCCTAATTCTGGCCCTGTGGTATAACACAACACTATGAACGTGGCAGAAAGTGGCTGCCTGATATACGACACACTAGTCGTACAGCTGAATATACACTCTGTGAGAATTTGAATCTTCTTTTTTGGGGGGGAGACACTGAACCCTAACTCTGGCCCTGTGGTATAACACAACACAATGAACTTGGCAGAAAGTGGCTGCCTGATATACGACGCACTAGCAGTACAGCTGAATATACACTGTGTGAGAATTTGAATCTCCATTTTTGGGGGGAGACACTGAACCCTACCTCTGAACCTGTGGTATAGCACAACACCATGAACGTGGCAGAAAGTGGCTGCCTGATATTCGACGCACTAGCAGTACAGCTGAATATACACTGTGTGAGAATTTGAATCTCCATTTTTTGGGGGGAGACGCTGAACCCTAACTCTGGCCCTGTGGTATAACACAACACTATGAATGTGGCAGAAAGTGGCTGCCTGATATACGACGCACTAGCAGTACAGCTGAATATACACTGTGTGAGAATTTGAATCTCCATTTTTTGGGGGGAGACACTGAACCCTAACTCTGGCCCTGTGGTATAACACAACACTATGAACGTGGCAGAAAGTGGCTTCCTGATAAACAACGCACTAGCAGTACAACTGAATATACACTGTGTGAGAATTTGAATCTCCATTTTTTTGGGGGAGACACTGAACCCTAATTCTGGCCCTGTGGTATAACACAACACTATGAACGTGGCAGAAAGTGGCTGCCTGATATACGACACACTAGTCGTACAGCTGAATATACACTCTGTGAGAATTTGAATCTTCTTTTTTGGGGGGGAGACACTGAACCCTAACTCTGGCCCTGTGGTATAGCACAACACTATGAACGTGGCAGAAAGTGGCTGCCTGATATTCGACGCACTAGCAGTACAGCTGAATATACACTGTGTGAGAATTTGAATCTCCATTTTTTGGGGGGAGACACTGAACCCTAACTCTGGCCCTGTGGTATAACACAACACTATGAACGTGGCAGAAAGTGGCTGCCTGATATATGACGCACTAGCAGTACAGCTGAATATACACTGTGTGAGAATTTGAATCTCCATTTTTTGGGGGGGAGACACTGAACCCTAACTCTGGCCCTGTGGTATAACACAACACTATGAACGTGGCAGAAAGTGGCTGCCTGATAAACAGCGCACTAGCAGTACAACTGAATATACACTGTGTGAGAATTTGAATCTCCATTTTTTGGGGGGAGACACTGAACCCTAATTCTGGCCCTGTGGTATAACACAACACTATGAACGTGGCAGAAAGTGGCTGCCTGATATACGACACACTAGCCGTACAGCTGAATATACACTGTGTGAAAATTTGAATCTCCTTTTTTAGGGGGAAGACACTGAACCCTAACTCTGGCACTGTGGTATAACACAACACTATGAACGTGGCAGAAAGTGGCTGCCTGATATACGACGCACTAGCAGTAAGGATGAATATACACTGTGTGAGAATTTGAATCTCCATTTTTGGGGGGAGACACTGAACCCTAACTCTGGCCCTGTGGTATAACACAACACTATGAATGTGGCAGAAAGTGGCTGCCTGATATTCGACGCACTAGCAGTACAGCTGAATATACAATGTGTGAGAATTTGAATCTCCATTTTTGGGTGGGAGACACTGAACCCTAACTCTGGCCCTATGGTATAACACAACACTATGAACGTGGCAGAAAGTGGCAGCCTGATATACGACGCACTAGCAGTACAGCTGAATATACACTGTGTGAGAATTTGAATCTCCATTTTTTGGGGGGAGACACTGAACCCAAACTCTGGCCCTGTGGTATAACACAACACTATGAACGTGCCAGAAAGTGGCTGCCTGATATACGACGCAGTAGCAGTACAGCTGTATATACACTGTGTGAGAATTTGAATCTCCATTTTTTGGGGGGAGACACTGAACCCTAATTCTGGCCCTGTGGTATAACACAACACTATGAACGTGGCAGAAAGTGGCTGCCTGATATACGACACACTAGCCGTACAGCAGAATATACACTGTGTGAGAATTTGAATCTCCATTTTTTGGGGGGAGACACTGAACCCTAACTCTGGCCCTGTGGTATAACACAACACTATGAACGTGGCAGAAAGTGGCTGCCTGACATACGACGCATTTGCAGTACAGCTGAATATACACTGTGTGAGAATGTGAATCTCCATTTTTTAGGGGGAGACACTGAACCCTAACTCTGGCCCTGTGGTATAACACAACACTATGAACTTGGCAGAAAGTGGCTGCCTGATATACGACGCACTAGCAGTACAGCTGAATATACACTGTGTGAGAATTTGAATCTCCATTTTTGGGGGGAGACACTGAACCCTAACTCTGGACCTGTGGTATAACACAACACTATGAACGTGGCAGAAAGTGGCTGCCTGAGATTCAATGCACTAGCAGTACAGCTGAATATACACTGTGTGAGAATTTGAATCTCCATTTTTTGGGGGGAGACACTGAACCCAACTCTGGCCCTGTGGTATAACACAACACTATGATTGTGGCAGAAAGTGGCTGCCTGATATAAGACGCACTAGCAGTACAGCTGAATATACACTGTGTGAGAATTTGAATCTCCATTTTTTGGGGGGATTCACAGAACCCTAACTCTGGCCCTGTGGTATAACACAACACTATGAAAGTTGCAGAAAGTGGCTGCCTGATATACGATGCACTAGCAGTACAGCTCAATATACACTGTGTGAGAATTTGAATCTCCTTTTTTTGGGGGGAGACACTGAACCCTAACTCTGGCCCTGTGGTATAACACAACACTATGAACTTGGCAGAAAGTGGCTGCCTGATATTCGATGCACTAGCAGTACAGCTGAATATACTCTGTGTGAGAATTTGAATCTCCATTTTTGGGGGGAGACACTGAACCCTAACTCTGGACCTGTGGTATAACACAACACTATGAACGTGGCAGAAAGTGGCTGCCTGATATTCAATGCACTAGCAGTACAGCTGAATATACACTGTGTGAGAATTTGAATCTCCATTTTTTGGGGGGATTCACAGAACCCTAACTCTGGCCCTGTGGTATAACACAACACTATGAACGTGGCAGAAAGTGGCTGCCTGATATACGACGCACTAGCAGTACAGCTGAATATACACTGTGTGAGAATTTGAATCTCCTTTTTTTGGGGGGAGACACTGAACCCTAACTCTGGCCCTGTGGTATAACACAACACTATGAACTTGGCAGAAAGTGGCTGCCTGATATACGACGCACTAGCAGTACAGCTGAATATACACTGTGTGAGAATTTGAATCTCCAATTTTGGGCGGAGACACTGAACCCTAACTCTGGACCTGTGGTATAACACACTATGAATGTGGCTGGCAGAAAGTGGCTGCCTGATAATCAATGCACTAGCAGTACAGCTGAATATACACTGTGTGAGAATTTGAATCTCCATTTTTTGGGGGGAGACACTGAACCCAACTCTGGCCCTGTGGTATAACACAACACTATGAACGTGGCAGAAAGTGGCTGCCTGATATACGATGCACTAGCAGTTCAGCTGAATATACACTGTGTGAGAATTTGAATCTCCTTTTTTTGGGGGGAGACACTGAACCCTAACTCTGGCCCTGTGGTATAACACAACACTATGAACTTGGCAGAAAGTGGCTGCCTGATATACGATGCACTAGCAGTACAGCTGAATATACACTGTGTGAGAATTTGAATCTCCTTTTTTTGGGGGGAGACACTGAACCCTAACTCTGGCCCTGTGGTATAACACAACACTATGAACGTGGCAGAATGTGGCTGCCTGATATACGACGCACTAGCAGTACAGCTGAATATACACTGTGTGAGAATTTGAATCTCCATTTTTTGGGGGGAGACACTGAACCCTAACTCTGGCCCTGTGGTATAACACAACACTATGAACGTGGCAGAATGTGGCTGCCTGATATAAGACGCACTAGCAGTACAGCTGAATATACACTGTGTGAGAATTTGAATCTCCATTTTTGGGGGGAGACACTGAACCCTACCTCTGAACCTGTGGTATAACACAACACTATGAACGTGGCAGAAAGTGGCTGCCTGTTATTCGACGCACTAGCAGTACAGCTGAATATACACTGTGTGAGAATTTGAATCTCCATTTTTTGGGGGGAGACGCTGAACCCTAACTCTGGCCCTGTGGTATAACACAACACTATGAATGTGGCAGAAAGTGGCTGCCTGATATACGAGGCACTAGCAGTACAGCTGAATATACACTGTGTGAGAATTTGAATCTCCATTTTTTGGGGGGAGACACTGAACCCTAACTCTGGCCCTGTGGTATAACACAACACTATGAACGTGGCAGAAAGTGGCTTCCTGATAAACAACGCACTAGCAGTACAACTGAATATACACTGTGTGAGAATTTGAATCTCCATTTTTTGGGGGGAGACACTGAACCCTAATTCTGGCCCTGTGGTATAGCACAACACTATGAACGTGGCAGAATGTGGCTGCCTGATATACGACACACTAGTCGTACAGCTGAATATACACTCTGTGAGAATTTGAATCTTCTTTTTTGGGGGGGAGACACTGAACCCTAACTCTGGCCCTGTGGTATAACACAACACTATGAACTTGGCAGAAAGTGGCTGCCTGATATACGACGCACTAGCAGTACAGCTGAATATACACTGTGTGAGAATTTGAATCTCCATTTTTGGGGGGAGACACTGAACCCTACCTCTGAACCTGTGGTATAGCACAACACCATGAACGTGGCAGAAAGTGGCTGCCTGATATTCGACGCACTAGCAGTACAGCTGAATATACACTGTGTGAGAATTTGAATCTCCATTTTTTGGGGGGAGACGCTGAACCCTAACTCTGGCCCTGTGGTATAACACAACACTATGAATGTGGCAGAAAGTGGCTGCCTGATATACGACGCACTAGCAGTACAGCTGAATATACACTGTGTGAGAATTTGAATCTCCATTTTTTGGGGGGAGACACTGAACCCTAACTCTGGCCCTGTGGTATAACACAACACTATGAACGTGGCAGAAAGTGGCTTCCTGATAAACAACGCACTAGCAGTACAACTGAATATACACTGTGTGAGAATTTGAATCTCCATTTTTTTGGGGGAGACACTGAACCCTAATTCTGGCCCTGTGGTATAACACAACACTATGAACGTGGCAGAAAGTGGCTGCCTGATATACGACACACTAGTCGTACAGCTGAATATACACTCTGTGAGAATTTGAATCTTCTTTTTTGGGGGGGAGACACTGAACCCTAACTCTGGCCCTGTGGTATAACACAACACTATGAACTTGGCAGAAAGTGGCTGCCTGATATTCGATGCACTAGCAGTACAGCTGAATATACTCTGTGTGAGAATTTGAATCTCCATTTTTGGGGGGAGACACTGAACCCTAACTCTGGACCTGTGGTATAACACAACACTATGAACGTGGCAGAAAGTGGCTGCCTGATATTCAATGCACTAGCAGTACAGCTGAATATACACTGTGTGAGAATTTGAATCTCCATTTTTTGGGGGGATTCACAGAACCCTAACTCTGGCCCTGTGGTATAACACAACACTATGAACGTGGCAGAAAGTGGCTGCCTGATATACGACGCACTAGCAGTACAGCTGAATATACACTGTGTGAGAATTTGAATCTCCTTTTTTTGGGGGGAGACACTGAACCCTAACTCTGGCCCTGTGGTATAACACAACACTATGAACTTGGCAGAAAGTGGCTGCCTGATATACGACGCACTAGCAGTACAGCTGAATATACACTGTGTGAGAATTTGAATCTCCAATTTTGGGCGGAGACACTGAACCCTAACTCTGGACCTGTGGTATAACACACTATGAATGTGGCTGGCAGAAAGTGGCTGCCTGATAATCAATGCACTAGCAGTACAGCTGAATATACACTGTGTGAGAATTTGAATCTCCATTTTTTGGGGGGAGACACTGAACCCAACTCTGGCCCTGTGGTATAACACAACACTATGAACGTGGCAGAAAGTGGCTGCCTGATATACGATGCACTAGCAGTTCAGCTGAATATACACTGTGTGAGAATTTGAATCTCCTTTTTTTGGGGGGAGACACTGAACCCTAACTCTGGCCCTGTGGTATAACACAACACTATGAACTTGGCAGAAAGTGGCTGCCTGATATACGATGCACTAGCAGTACAGCTGAATATACACTGTGTGAGAATTTGAATCTCCTTTTTTTGGGGGGAGACACTGAACCCTAACTCTGGCCCTGTGGTATAACACAACACTATGAACGTGGCAGAATGTGGCTGCCTGATATACGACGCACTAGCAGTACAGCTGAATATACACTGTGTGAGAATTTGAATCTCCATTTTTTGGGGGGAGACACTGAACCCTAACTCTGGCCCTGTGGTATAACACAACACTATGAACGTGGCAGAATGTGGCTGCCTGATATAAGACGCACTAGCAGTACAGCTGAATATACACTGTGTGAGAATTTGAATCTCCATTTTTGGGGGGAGACACTGAACCCTACCTCTGAACCTGTGGTATAACACAACACTATGAACGTGGCAGAAAGTGGCTGCCTGTTATTCGACGCACTAGCAGTACAGCTGAATATACACTGTGTGAGAATTTGAATCTCCATTTTTTGGGGGGAGACGCTGAACCCTAACTCTGGCCCTGTGGTATAACACAACACTATGAATGTGGCAGAAAGTGGCTGCCTGATATACGAGGCACTAGCAGTACAGCTGAATATACACTGTGTGAGAATTTGAATCTCCATTTTTTGGGGGGAGACACTGAACCCTAACTCTGGCCCTGTGGTATAACACAACACTATGAACGTGGCAGAAAGTGGCTTCCTGATAAACAACGCACTAGCAGTACAACTGAATATACACTGTGTGAGAATTTGAATCTCCATTTTTTGGGGGGAGACACTGAACCCTAATTCTGGCCCTGTGGTATAGCACAACACTATGAACGTGGCAGAATGTGGCTGCCTGATATACGACACACTAGTCGTACAGCTGAATATACACTCTGTGAGAATTTGAATCTTCTTTTTTGGGGGGGAGACACTGAACCCTAACTCTGGCCCTGTGGTATAACACAACACTATGAACTTGGCAGAAAGTGGCTGCCTGATATACGACGCACTAGCAGTACAGCTGAATATACACTGTGTGAGAATTTGAATCTCCATTTTTGGGGGGAGACACTGAACCCTACCTCTGAACCTGTGGTATAGCACAACACCATGAACGTGGCAGAAAGTGGCTGCCTGATATTCGACGCACTAGCAGTACAGCTGAATATACACTGTGTGAGAATTTGAATCTCCATTTTTTGGGGGGAGACGCTGAACCCTAACTCTGGCCCTGTGGTATAACACAACACTATGAATGTGGCAGAAAGTGGCTGCCTGATATACGACGCACTAGCAGTACAGCTGAATATACACTGTGTGAGAATTTGAATCTCCATTTTTTGGGGGGAGACACTGAACCCTAACTCTGGCCCTGTGGTATAACACAACACTATGAACGTGGCAGAAAGTGGCTTCCTGATAAACAACGCACTAGCAGTACAACTGAATATACACTGTGTGAGAATTTGAATCTCCATTTTTTTGGGGGAGACACTGAACCCTAATTCTGGCCCTGTGGTATAACACAACACTATGAACGTGGCAGAAAGTGGCTGCCTGATATACGACACACTAGTCGTACAGCTGAATATACACTCTGTGAGAATTTGAATCTTCTTTTTTGGGGGGGAGACACTGAACCCTAACTCTGGCCCTGTGGTATAGCACAACACTATGAACGTGGCAGAAAGTGGCTGCCTGATATTCGACGCACTAGCAGTACAGCTGAATATACACTGTGTGAGAATTTGAATCTCCATTTTTTGGGGGGAGACACTGAACCCTAACTCTGGCCCTGAGGTATAACACAACACTATGAACGTGGCAGAAAGTGGCTGCCTGATATATGACGCACTAGCAGTACAGCTGAATATACACTGTGTGAGAATTTGAATCTCCATTTTTTTGGGGGGAGACACTGAACCCTAACTCTGGCCCTGTGGTATAACACAACACTATGAACGTGGCAGAAAGTGGCTGCCTGATAAACAGCGCACTAGCAGTACAACTGAATATACACTGTGTGAGAATTTGAATCTCCATTTTTTGGGGGGAGACACTGAACCCTAATTCTGGCCCTGTGGTATAACACAACACTATGAACGTGGCAGAAAGTGGCTGCCTGATATACGACACACTAGCCGTACAGCTGAATATACACTGTGTGAAAATTTGAATCTCCTTTTTTAGGGGGAAGACACTGAACCCTAACTCTGGCACTGTGGTATAACACAACACTATGAACGTGGCAGAAAGTGGCTGCCTGATATACGACGCACTAGCAGTAAGGATGAATATACACTGTGTGAGAATTTGAATCTCCATTTTTGGGGGGAGACACTGAACCCTAACTCTGGCCCTGTGGTATAACACAACACTATGAATGTGGCAGAAAGTGGCTGCCTGATATTCGACGCACTAGCAGTACAGCTGAATATACAATGTGTGAGAATTTGAATCTCCATTTTTGGGTGGGAGACACTGAACCCTAACTCTGGCCCTATGGTATAACACAACACTATGAACGTGGCAGAAAGTGGCAGCCTGATATACGACGCACTAGCAGTACAGCTGAATATACACTGTGTGAGAATTTGAATCTCCATTTTTTGGGGGGAGACACTGAACCCAAACTCTGGCCCTGTGGTATAACACAACACTATGAACGTGCCAGAAAGTGGCTGCCTGATATACGACGCAGTAGCAGTACAGCTGTATATACACTGTGTGAGAATTTGAATCTCCATTTTTTGGGGGGAGACACTGAACCCTAATTCTGGCCCTGTGGTATAACACAACACTATGAACGTGGCAGAAAGTGGCTGCCTGATATACGACACACTAGCCGTACAGCAGAATATACACTGTGTGAGAATTTGAATCTCCATTTTTTGGGGGGAGACACTGAACCCTAACTCTGGCCCTGTGGTATAACACAACACTATGAACGTGGCAGAAAGTGGCTGCCTGACATACGACGCATTTGCAGTACAGCTGAATATACACTGTGTGAGAATGTGAATCTCCATTTTTTAGGGGGAGACACTGAACCCTAACTCTGGCCCTGTGGTATAACACAACACTATGAACTTGGCAGAAAGTGGCTGCCTGATATACGACGCACTAGCAGTACAGCTGAATATACACTGTGTGAGAATTTGAATCTCCATTTTTGGGGGGAGACACTGAACCCTAACTCTGGACCTGTGGTATAACACAACACTATGAACGTGGCAGAAAGTGGCTGCCTGATATTCAATGCACTAGCAGTACAGCTGAATATACACTGTGTGAGAATTTGAATCTCCATTTTTTGGGGGGAGACACTGAACCCAACTCTGGCCCTGTGGTATAACACAACACTATGATTGTGGCAGAAAGTGGCTGCCTGATATAAGACGCACTAGCAGTACAGCTGAATATACACTGTGTGAGAATTTGAATCTCCATTTTTTGGGGGGATTCACAGAACCCTAACTCTGGCCCTGTGGTATAACACAACACTATGAAAGTTGCAGAAAGTGGCTGCCTGATATACGATGCACTAGCAGTACAGCTCAATATACACTGTGTGAGAATTTGAATCTCCTTTTTTTGGGGGGAGACACTGAACCCTAACTCTGGCCCTGTGGTATAACACAACACTATGAACTTGGCAGAAAGTGGCTGCCTGATATTCGATGCACTAGCAGTACAGCTGAATATACTCTGTGTGAGAATTTGAATCTCCATTTTTGGGGGGAGACACTGAACCCTAACTCTGGACCTGTGGTATAACACAACACTATGAACGTGGCAGAAAGTGGCTGCCTGATATTCAATGCACTAGCAGTACAGCTGAATATACACTGTGTGAGAATTTGAATCTCCATTTTTTGGGGGGATTCACAGAACCCTAACTCTGGCCCTGTGGTATAACACAACACTATGAACGTGGCAGAAAGTGGCTGCCTGATATACGACGCACTAGCAGTACAGCTGAATATACACTGTGTGAGAATTTGAATCTCCTTTTTTTGGGGGGAGACACTGAACCCTAACTCTGGCCCTGTGGTATAACACAACACTATGAACTTGGCAGAAAGTGGCTGCCTGATATACGACGCACTAGCAGTACAGCTGAATATACACTGTGTGAGAATTTGAATCTCCAATTTTGGGCGGAGACACTGAACCCTAACTCTGGACCTGTGGTATAACACACTATGAACGTGGCAGAAAGTGGCTGCCTGATATTCAATGCACTAGCAGTACAGCTGAATATACACTGTGTGAGAATTTGAATCTCCATTTTTTGGGGGGAGACACTGAACCCAACTCTGGCCCTGTGGTATAACACAACACTATGAACGTGGCAGAAAGTGGCTGCCTGATATACGATGCACTAGCAGTTCAGCTGAATATACACTGTGTGAGAATTTGAATCTCCTTTTTTTGGGGGGAGACACTGAACCCTAACTCTGGCCCTGTGGTATAACACAACACTATGAACTTGGCAGAAAGTGGCTGCCTGATATACGATGCACTAGCAGTACAGCTGAATATACACTGTGTGAGAATTTGAATCTCCTTTTTTTGGGGGGAGACACTGAACCCTAACTCTGGCCCTGTGGTATAACACAACACTATGAACGTGGCAGAATGTGGCTGCCTGATATACGACGCACTAGCAGTACAGCTGAATATACACTGTGTGAGAATTTGAATCTCCATTTTTTGGGGGGAGACACTGAACCCTAACTCTGGCCCTGTGGTATAACACAACACTATGAACGTGGCAGAATGTGGCTGCCTGATATAAGACGCACTAGCAGTACAGCTGAATATACACTGTGTGAGAATTTGAATCTCCATTTTTTGGGGGAGACACTGAACCCTAACTCTGGACCTGTGGTATAACACAACACTATGAACGTGGCTGAAAGTGGCTGCCTGATATTAGACGCACTAGGAGTACAGCTGAATATACACTGTGTGAGAATTTGAATCTCCATTTTTTGGGGGGAGACACTGAACCATAACTCTGGCCCTGTGGTATAACACAACACTATGAACTTGGCAGAAAGTGGCTGCCTGATATACGATGCACTAGCAGTACAGCAGAATATACACTGTGTGAGAATTTGAATCTCCAATTTTGGGGGGAGACACTGAACCCTAACTCTGGACCTGTGGTATAACACAACACTATGAACTTGGCAGAAAGTGGCTGCCTGATATACGACGCACTAGCAGTACAGCAGAATATACACTGTGTGAGAATTTGAATCTCCAATTTTGGGGGGAGACACTGAACCCTAACTCTGGCCCTGTGGTATAACACAACACTATGAACTTGGCAGAAAGTGGCTGCCTGATATACGACGCACTAGCAGTACAGCTGAATATACACTGTGTGAGAATTTGAATCTCCATTTTTTTGGGGGAGGCACTGAACCCTAACTCTGGCCCTGTGGCATAACACAACACTATGAACGTGGCAGAATGTCGCTGCCTGATATACGACGCACTAGCAGTACAGCTGAATATACACTGTGTGAGAATTTGAATCTCCATTTTTTGCGGGGAGACACTGAACCCTAACTCTGGCCCTGTGGTATAACACAACACTATCAGCTTGGCAGAAAGTGGCTGCCTGATATACGACGCACTAGCAGTACAGCTGAATATACACTTTGTGAGAATTTGAATCTCCATTTTTGGGGGGAGACACTGAACCCTAACTCTGGACCTGTGGTATAACACAACACTATGAACGTGGCAGAAAGTGGCTGCCTGATATTCGACGCACTAGCAGTACAGCTGAATATACACTGTGTGAGAATTTGAATCTCCATTTTTTTGGGGGAGACACTGAACCATAACTCTGGCCCTGTGGTATAACACAACACTATGAACTTGGCAGAAAGTGGCTGCCTGATATACGACGCACTAGCAGTACAGCTGAATATACACTGTGTGAGAATTTGAATCTCCATTTTTTGGGGGGAGACACTGAACCCTAACTCTGGCCCTGTGGTATAACACAACACTATGAACTTGGCAGAAAGTGGCTGCCTGATATACGACGCACTAGCAGTACAGCTGAATATACACTGTGTGAGAATTTGAATCTCCATTTTTTGGGGGGAGACACTGAACCCTAACTCTGGCCCTGTGGTATAACACAACACTATGAACTTGGCAGAAAGTGGCTGCCTGATATACGACGCACTAGCAGTACAGCTGAATATACACTGTGTGAGAATTTGAATCTCCATTTTTTGGGGGGAGACACTGAACCCTAATTCTGTCCCTGTGGTATAACACAACACAATGAACGTGGCAGAAAGTGGCTGCCTGATATACGACACACTAGCAGTACAGCTGAATATACACTGTGTGAGAATTTGAATCTCCTTTTTTGGGGGGAGACACTGAACCCTAACTCTGGCCCTGTGGTATAACACAACACTATGAACGTGGCAGAAAGTGGCTGCCTGATATTCGATGCACTAGCAGTACAGCTGAATATACTCTGTGTGAGAATTTGAATCTCCATTTTTTTGGGGGGAGACACTGAACCCTAACTCTGGCCCTGTGGTATAACACAACACTATGAACGTGGCAGAAAGTGGCTGCCTGATATACGACGCACTAGCAGTACAGCTGAATATACACTGTGTGAGAATTTGAATCTCCTTTTTTTGGGGGGGGAGACACTGAACCCTAACTCAGGCCCTGTGGTATAACACAACACTATGAACTTGGCAGAAAGTGGCTGCCTGATATACGACGCACTAGCAGTACAGCTGAATATACACTGTGTGAGAATTTGAATCTCCATTTTTGGGGGGAGACACTGAACCCTAACTCTGGACCTGTGGTATAACACAACACTATGAACGTGGCAGAAAGTGGCTGCCTGATATTCAATGCACTAGCAGTACAGCTGAATATACACTGTGTGAGAATTTGAATCTCCATTTTTTGGGGGGAGACACTGAACCCAACTCTGGCCCTGTGGTATAACACAACACTATGATTGTGGCAGAAAGTGGCTGCCTGATATAAGACGCACTAGCAGTACAGCTGAATATACACTGTGTGAGAATTTGAATCTCCATTTTTTGGGGGGATTCACAGAACCCTAACTCTGGCCCTGTGGTATAACACAACACTATGAAAGTTGCAGAAAGTGGCTGCCTGATATACGATGCACTAGCAGTACAGCTCAATATACACTGTGTGAGAATTTGAATCTCCTTTTTTTGGGGGGAGACACTGAACCCTAACTCTGGCCCTGTGATATAACACAACACTATGAACTTGGCAGAAAGTGGCTGCCTGATATTCGATGCACTAGCAGTACAGCTGAACATACTCTGTGTGAGAATTTGAATCTCCATTTTTGGGGGGAGACACTGAACCCTAACTCTGGACCTGTGGTATAACACAACACTATGAACGTGGCAGAAAGTGGCTGCCTGATATTCAATGCACTAGCAGTACAGCTGAATATACACTGTGTGAGAATTTGAATCTCCATTTTTTGGGGGGATTCACAGAACCCTAACTCTGGCCCTGTGGTATAACACAACACTATGAACGTGGCAGAAAGTGGCTGCCTGATATACGACGCACTAGCAGTACAGCTGAATATACACTGTGTGAGAATTTGAATCTCCTTTTTTTGGGGGGAGACACTGAACCCTAACTCTGGCCCTGTGGTATAACACAACACTATGAACTTGGCAGAAAGTGGCTGCCTGATATACGACGCACTAGCAGTACAGCTGAATATACACTGTGTGAGAATTTGAATCTCCAATTTTGGGCGGAGACACTGAACCCTAACTCTGGACCTGTGGTATAACACACTATGAACGTGGCAGAAAGTGGCTGCCTGATATTCAATGCACTAGCAGTACAGCTGAATATACACTGTGTGAGAATTTGAATCTCCATTTTTTGGGGGGAGACACTGAACCCAACTCTGGCCCTGTGGTATAACACAACACTATGAACGTGGCAGAAAGTGGCTGCCTGATATACGATGCACTAGCAGTTCAGCTGAATATACACTGTGTGAGAATTTGAATCTCCTTTTTTTGGGGGGAGACACTGAACCCTAACTCTGGCCCTGTGGTATAACACAACACTATGAACTTGGCAGAAAGTGGCTGCCTGATATACGATGCACTAGCAGTACAGCTGAATATACACTGTGTGAGAATTTGAATCTCCTTTTTTTGGGGGGAGACACTGAACCCTAACTCTGGCCCTGTGGTATAACACAACACTATGAACGTGGCAGAATGTGGCTGCCTGATATACGACGCACTAGCAGTACAGCTGAATATACACTGTGTGAGAATTTGAATCTCCATTTTTTGGGGGGAGACACTGAACCCTAACTCTGGCCCTGTGGTATAACACAACACTATGAACGTGGCAGAATGTGGCTGCCTGATATAAGACGCACTAGCAGTACAGCTGAATATACACTGTGTGAGAATTTGAATCTCCATTTTTTGGGGGAGACACTGAACCCTAACTCTGGACCTGTGGTATAACACAACACTATGAACGTGGCTGAAAGTGGCTGCCTGATATTAGACGCACTAGGAGTACAGCTGAATATACACTGTGTGAGAATTTGAATCTCCATTTTTTGGGGGGAGACACTGAACCATAACTCTGGCCCTGTGGTATAACACAACACTATGAACTTGGCAGAAAGTGGCTGCCTGATATACGATGCACTAGCAGTACAGCAGAATATACACTGTGTGAGAATTTGAATCTCCAATTTTGGGGGGAGACACTGAACCCTAACTCTGGACCTGTGGTATAACACAACACTATGAACTTGGCAGAAAGTGGCTGCCTGATATACGACGCACTAGCAGTACAGCTGAATATACACTGTGTGAGAATTTGAATCTCCATTTTTTGGGGGGAGGCACTGAACCCTAACTCTGGCCCTGTGGCATAACACAACACTATGAACGTGGCAGAATGTGGCTGCCTGATATACGACGCACTAGCAGTACAGCTGAATATACACTGTGTGAGAATTTGAATCTCCATTTTTTGCGGGGAGACACTGAACCCTAACTCTGGCCCTGTGGTATAACACAACACTATCAGCTTGGCAGAAAGTGGCTGCCTGATATACGACGCACTAGCAGTACAGCTGAATATACACTTTGTGAGAATTTGAATCTCCATTTTTGGGGGGAGACACTGAACCCTAACTCTGGACCTGTGGTATAACACAACACTATGAACGTGGCAGAAAGTGGCTGCCTGATATTCGACGCACTAGCAGTACAGCTGAATATACACTGTGTGAGAATTTGAATCTCCATTTTTTTGGGGGAGACACTGAACCATAACTCTGGCCCTGTGGTATAACACAACACTATGAACTTGGCAGAAAGTGGCTGCCTGATATACGACGCACTAGCAGTACAGCTGAATATACACTGTGTGAGAATTTGAATCTCCATTTTTTGGGGGGAGACACTGAACCCTAACTCTGGCCCTGTGGTATAACACAACACTATGAACTTGGCAGAAAGTGGCTGCCTGATATACGACGCACTAGCAGTACAGCTGAATATACACTGTGTGAGAATTTGAATCTCCATTTTTTGGGGGGAGACACTGAACCCTAACTCTGGCCCTGTGGTATAACACAACACTATGAACTTGGCAGAAAGTGGCTGCCTGATATACGACGCACTAGCAGTACAGCTGAATATACACTGTGTGAGAATTTGAATCTCCATTTTTTGGGGGGAGACACTGAACCCTAATTCTGTCCCTGTGGTATAACACAACACAATGAACGTGGCAGAAAGTGGCTGCCTGATATACGACACACTAGCAGTACAGCTGAATATACACTGTGTGAGAATTTGAATCTCCTTTTTTGGGGGGAGACACTGAACCCTAACTCTGGCCCTGTGGTATAACACAACACTATGAACGTGGCAGAAAGTGGCTGCCTGATATTCGATGCACTAGCAGTACAGCTGAATATACTCTGTGTGAGAATTTGAATCTCCATTTTTTTGGGGGGAGACACTGAACCCTAACTCTGGCCCTGTGGTATAACACAACACTATGAACGTGGCAGAAAGTGGCTGCCTGATATACGACGCACTAGCAGTACAGCTGAATATACACTGTGTGAGAATTTGAATCTCCTTTTTTGGGGGGGGGAGACACTGAACCCTAACTCAGGCCCTGTGGTATAACACAACACTATGAACTTGGCAGAAAGTGGCTGCCTGATATACGACGCACTAGCAGTACAGCTGAATATACACTGTGTGAGAATTTGAATCTCCATTTTTTGGGGGGAGACACTGAACCCTAACTCTGGCCCTGTGGTATAACACAACACTATGAACTTGGCAGAAAGTGGCTGCCTGATATACGACGCACTAGCAGTACAGCTGAATATACACTGTGTGAGAATTTGAATCTCCATTTTTTGGGGGGAGACACTGAACCCTAATTCTGTCCCTGTGGTATAACACAACACTATGAACGTGGCAGAAAGTGGCTGCCTGATATACGATGCACTAGCAGTACAGCTGAATATACACTGTGTGAGAATTTGAATCTCCAATTTTGGGGGGAGACACTGAACCCTAACTCTGGACCTGTGGTTTAACACAACACTATGAACGTGGCAGAAAGTGGCTGCCTGATATTCAATGCACTAGCAGTACAGCTGAATATACACTGTGTGAGAATTTGAATCTCCATTTTTTGCGGGGAGACACTGAACCCAACTCTGGCCCTGTGGTATAACACAACACTATGAACGTGGCAGAAAGTGGCTGCCTGATATACGACGCACTAGCAGTACATCTGAATATACACTGTGTGAGAATTTGAACCTCCTTTTTTTGGGGGGATTCACAGAACCCTAACTCTGGCCCTGTGGTATAACACAACACTATGAACGTGGCAGAAAGTGGCTGCCTGATATACGATGCACTAGCAGTACAGCTGAATATACACTGTGTGAGAATTTGAATCTCCTTTTTTTGGGGGGAGACACTGAACCCTAACTCTGGCCCTGTGGTATAACACAACACTATTAACTTGGTAGAAAGTGGCTGCCTGATATTCGATGCACTAGCAGTACAGCTGAATATACTCTGTGTGAGAATTTGAATCTCCATTTTTTGGGGGGAGACACTGAACCCTAACTCTGGCCCTGTGGTATAACACAACACTATGAACGTGGCAGAATGTGGCTGCCTGATATAAGACGCACTAGCAGTACAGCTGAATATACACTGTGTGAGAATTTGAATCTCCATTTTTTGGGGGGAGACACTGAACCCTAACTCTGGCCCTGTGGTATAACACAACACTATGAGCTTGGCAGAAAGTGGCTGCCTGATATACGACGCACTAGCAGTACAGCTGAATATACACTTTGTGAGAATTTGAATCTCCATTTTTGGGGGGAGACACTGAATCCTAACTCTGGACCTGTGGTATAACACAACACTATGAACGTGGCAGAAAGTGGCTGCCTGATATTCGACGCACTAGCAGTACAGCAGAATATACACTGTGTGAGAATTTGAATCTCCATTTTTTGGGGGGAGACACTGTACCATAACTCTGGCCCTGTGGTATAACACAACACTATGAACTTGGCAGAAAGTGGCTGCCTGATATACGACGCACTAGCAGTACAGCTGAATATACACTGTGTGAGAATTTGAATCTCCATTTTTTGGGGGGAGGCACTGAACCCTAACTCTGGCCCTGTGGTATAACACAACACTATGAACTTGGCAGAAAGTGGCTGCCTGATATACGACGCACTAGCAGTACAGCTGAATATACACTGTGTGAGAATTTGAATCTCCATTTTTTGAGGGGAGACACTGAACCCTAATTCTGTCCCTGTGGTATAACACAACACTATGAACGTGGCAGAAAGTGGCTGCCTGATATACGACGCACTAGCAGTTCAGCTGAATATACACTGTGTGAGAATTTGAATCTCCATTTTTTGGGGGGAGACACTGAACCCTAACTCTGGCCCTGTGGTATAACACAACACTATGAACTTGGCAGAAAGTGGCTGCCTGATATACGACGCACTAGCAGTACAGCTGAATATACACTGTGTGAGAATTTGAATCTCCATTTTTGGGGGGAGACACTGAACCCTAACTCTGTACCTGTGGTATAACACAACACTATGAACGTGGCAGAAAGTGGCTGCTTGATATACGACGCACTAGCAGTACAGCTGAATATACACTGTGTGAGAATTTGAATCTCCATTTTTGGGGGGAGACACTGAACCCTAACTCTGTACCTGTGGTATAACACAACACTATGAACGTGGCAGAAAGTGGCTGCTTGATATACGACGCACTAGCAGTACAGCTGAATATACACTGTGTGAGAATTTGAATCTCCATTTTTTGGGGGGAGACACTGAACCCTAACTCTGGCCCTGTGGTATAACACAACACTATGAACGTGGCAGAATGTGGCTGCCTGATATAAGACGCACTAGCAGTACAGCTGAATATACACTGTGTGAGAATTTGAATCTCCATTTTTTGGGGGGAGACACTGAACCCTAACTCTGGCCCTGTGGTATAACACAACACTATGAGCTTGGCAGAAAGTGGCTGCCTGATATACGACGCACTAGCAGTACAGCTGAATATACACTTTGTGAGAATTTGAATCTCCATTTTTGGGGGGAGACACTGAATCCTAACTCTGGACCTGTGGTATAACACAACACTATGAACGTGGCAGAAAGTGGCTGCCTGATATTCGACGCACTAGCAGTACAGCAGAATATACACTGTGTGAGAATTTGAATCTCCATTTTTTGGGGGGAGACACTGTACCATAACTCTGGCCCTGTGGTATAACACAACACTATGAACTTGGCAGAAAGTGGCTGCCTGATATACGACGCACTAGCAGTACAGCTGAATATACACTGTGTGAGAATTTGAATCTCCATTTTTTGGGGGGAGGCACTGAACCCTAACTCTGGCCCTGTGGTATAACACAACACTATGAACTTGGCAGAAAGTGGCTGCCTGATATACGACGCACTAGCAGTACAGCTGAATATATACTGTGTGAGAATTTGAATCTCCATTTTTTGAGGGGAGACACTGAACCCTAATTCTGTCCCTGTGGTATAACACAACACTATGAACGTGGCAGAAAGTGGCTGCCTGATATACGACGCACTAGCAGTTCAGCTGAATATACACTGTGTGAGAATTTGAATCTCCATTTTTTGGGGGGAGACACTGAACCCTAACTCTGGCCCTGTGGTATAACACAACACTATGAACTTGGCAGAAAGTGGCTGCCTGATATACGACGCACTAGCAGTACAGCTGAATATACACTGTGTGAGAATTTGAATCTCCATTTTTGGGGGGAGACACTGAACCCTAACTCTGTACCTGTGGTATAACACAACACTATGAACGTGGCAGAAAGTGGCTGCTTGATATACGACGCACTAGCAGTACAGCTGAATATACACTGTGTGAGAATTTGAATCTCCATTTTTGGGGGGAGACACTGAACCCTAACTCTGTACCTGTGGTATAACACAACACTATGAACGTGGCAGAAAGTGGCTGCTTGATATACGACGCACTAGCAGTACAGCTGAATATACACTGTGTGAGAATTTGAATCTCCATTTTTTGGGGGGAGACACTGAACCCTAATTCTGGCCCTGTGGTATAACACAACACTATGAACGTGGCAGAAAGTGGCTGCCTGATATACGACACACTAGCAGTACAGCTGAATATACACTGTGTGAGAATTTGAATCTCCTTTTTTGGGGGGGAGACACTGAACCCTAATTCTGGCCCTGTGGTATAACACAACACTATGAACGTGGCAGAAAGTGGCTGCCTGATATACGACGCACTAGCAGTACAGCTGAATATACACTGTGTGAGAATTTGAATCTCCTTTTTTGGGGGGGGAGACACTGAACCCTAACTCTGGCCCTGTGGTATAACACAACACTATGAACTTGGCAGAAAGTGGCTGCCTGATATACGACGCACTAGCAGTACAGCTGAATATACACTGTGTGAGAATTTGAATCTCCATTTTTTGGGGGGAGACACTGAACCCTAACTCTGGCCCTGTGGTATAACACAACACTATGAACTTGGCAGAAAGTGGCTGCCTGATATACGACGCACTAGCAGTACAGCTGAATATACACTGTGTGAGAATTTGAATCTCCATTTTTTGGGGGGAGACACTGAACCCTAATTCTGTCCCTGTGGTATAACACAACACTATGAACGTGGCAGAAAGTGGCTGCCTGATATACGACACACTAGCAGTAGAGCTGAATATACACTGTGTGAGAATTTGAATCTCCTTTTTTGGGGGGAGACACTGAACCCTAACTCTGGCCCTGTGGTATAACACAACACTATGAACGTGGCAGAAAGTGGCTGCCTGATATTCGATGCACTAGCAGAACAGCTGAATATACTCTGTGTGAGAATTTGAATCTCCATTTTTTGGGGGGGAGACACTGAACCCTAACTCTGGCCCTGTGGTATAACACAACACTATGAACGTGGCAGAAAGTGGCTGCCTGATATACGACGCACTAGCAGTTCAGCTGAATATACACTGTGTGAGAATTTGAATCTCCATTTTTTGCGGGGAGACACTGAACCCTAACTCTGGCCCTGTGGTATAACACAACACTATGAACTTGGCAGAAAGTGGCTGCCTGATATACGACGCACTAGCAGTACAGCTGAATATACACTGTGTGAGAATTTGAATCTCCATTTTTGGGGGAGACACTGAACCCTAACTCTGGACCTGTGGTATAACACAACACTATGAACGTGGCAGAAAGTGGCTGCTTGATATACGACGCACTAGCAGTACAGCTGAATATACACTGTGTGAGAATTTGAATCTCCATTTTTTGGGGGGAGACACTGAACCCTAATTCTGGCCCTGTGGTATAACACAACACTATGAACGTGGCAGAAAGTGGCTGCCTGATATACGACGCACTAGCAGTACAGCTGAATATACACTGTGTGAGAATTTGAATCTCCTTTTTTGGGGGGGAGACACTGAACCCTAATTCTGGCCCTGTGGTATAACACAACACTATGAACGTGGCAGAAAGTGGCTGCCTGATATACGACGCACTAGCAGTACAGCTGAATATACACTGTGTGAGAATTTGAATCTCCATTTTTTGGGGGGAGACACTGAACCCTAATTCTGGCCCTGTGGTATAACACAACACTATGAACGTGGCAGAAAGTGGCTGCCTGATATACGACACACTAGCAGTACAGCTGAATATACACTGTGTGAGAATTTGAATCTCCTTTTTTGGGGGGGAGACACTGAACCCTAATTCTGGCCCTGTGGTGTAACACAACACTATGAACGTGGCAGAAAGTGGCTGCCTGATATACGACGCACTAGCAGTACAGCTGAATATACACTGTGTGAGAATTTGAATCTCCTTTTTTTTGGGGGGAGACACTGAACCCTAACTCTGGCCCTGTGGTATAACACAACACTATGAACTTGGCAGAAAGTGGCTGCCTGATATACGACGCACTAGCAGTACAGCTGAATATACACTGTGTGAGAATTTGAATCTCCATTTTTGGGGGGAGACACTGAACCCTAACTCTGGACCTGTGGTATAACACAACACTATGAACGTGGCAGAAAGTGGCTGCCTGATATTCGATGCACTAGCAGTACAGCTGAATATACACTGTGTGAGAATTTGAATCTCCATTTTTTGGGGGGAGACACTGAACCCTAACTCTGGCCCTGTGGTATAACACAACACTATGAACGTGGCAGAAAGTGGCTGCCTGATGTACGACGCACTAGCAGTACAGCTGAATATACACTGTGTGAGAATTTGAATCTCTATTTTTTGGGGGGAGACACTGAACCCTAACTCTGGCCCTGTGGTATAACACAACACTATGAACGTGGCAGAAAGTGGCTGCCTGATAAACGACGCACTAGCAGTACAACTGAATATACACTGTGTGAGAATTTGAATCTCCATTTTTTGGGGGGAGACACTGAACCCTAATTCTGGCCCTGTGGTATAACACAACACTATGAACGTGGCAGAAAGTGGCTGCCTGATATACGACACACTAGCCGTACAGCTGAATATACACTGTGTGAGAATTTGAATCTCCATTTTTTGGGGGGAGACACTGAACCCTAACTCTGGCCCTGTGGTATAACACAACACTATGAACGTGGCAGAAAGTGGCTGCCTGATGTACGACGCACTAGCAGTACAGCTGAATATACACTGTGTGAGAATTTGAATCTCTATTTTTTGGGGGGAGACACTGAACCCTAACTCTGGCCCTGTGGTATAACACAACACTATGAACGTGGCAGAAAGTGGCTGCCTGATAAACGACGCACTAGCAGTACAACTGAATATACACTGTGTGAGAATTTGAATCTCCATTTTTTGGGGGGAGACACTGAACCCTAATTCTGGCCCTGTGGTATAACACAACACTATGAACGTGGCAGAAAGTGGCTGCCTGATATACGACACACTAGCCGTACAGCTGAATATACACTGTGTGAGAATTTGAATCTCCTTATTTTGGGGGGAGACACTGAACCCTAACTCTGGCCCTGTGGTATAACACAACACTATGAACGTGGCAGAAAGTGGCTGCCTGATATACGACGCACTAGCAGTACAACTGAATATACACTGTGTGAGAATTTGAATCTCCTTATTTTGGGGGGAGACACTGAACCCTAACTCTGGCCCTGTGATATAACACAACACTATGAACGTGGCAGAAAGTGGCTGGAATTATTATAAAGAAAAAAAAAAAAGGTACTGCAATAACACGCTCTCTACAATGATCTCAGGACAAGTATGGCAGCAATAAAAAGGACTTCAGAACAAAAAAATGTGGATAAATAAACATGACAGGTAACTGTGCAAGAAAGGAGCAACAGGATTTTTGCTTTCAAAAAAGCAGTTGGTTTGCACAGCACCGTGCACACAGCTATGCAGCTGATGCACTAAAATACGACCTCCACTGTCCCTGGACAAAAAGGTGGTGTTGGACAGTGGAAATCGCTACAGCACAAGCGGTTTTGGGTTAATCTTCCCTCCCTAACTATATCCCTTCTTCTGATGAAGCTGCAGCAACCTCTCCCTATGCTCAGATCGGAAGAAGTAAGATGGCGGTCGGTGTGCACGCCCCTTTGTAGCCCCTGTGACGCCGCAGACAGCAATCCAATCACTGCCATGCCCTTGTCTAAGATGGTGGGGACAGAGACCTATGTCATCACGCTGCCCACACTCTGTGTCCTCCTTCATTGGATGAAAAACGGCGGTAACAGCGTCATACGAAACGCGACTTTGGCGCTCTGATCGCCGACCGCATGGCCGATCCCACACTAGGAACGGTTCGGGTTTCATGAAACCCAACTTTGTCTAAAAGTCGGCGATTTATGAAAATGACCGGTCCGTTTAGCTTAACACTAGTGTAAAGCTCTGGAGCGCACACAAAAAAGGACAATACTATTTGGTAAAGGATAGGTATAATCAATGGTTGCACTCACATAGATGCGCTGTGTGCAGGCATGGAAAGCCACTGCTGTTGCCCAGTGGCTGGGGGAAAAGGTTCTTCAAGAGGAGTAATGGCAAAAATGGAAGCTGACATATTCAAAATGGCTGCACTGTGAGAATGAAGAGCTGGGATTCCAAAATGGTTTTAATTAATACCAACACCTTTCTGCACCGTACCGATGCCTTTCTCAAGGTATAAAAACCAAGTGAGCAGGGTACAACAACTGGAGGCTTTAAATAGTAGAAAATGGCCCTAAGGGGGAGAGGGAGGAACTGAGGAAAAATAAAAAAAGGTGTTGACACAAGTGATGAGCAAATTTGTTTGAAAAACGATCACCAAACATAAATTCAGCACAAATATGGCACATTCGGATTTGTGATCAGAAACTTGAGCAACATTTTATAAAATCAGAAAAAATTGGAAACATTCGGTAAAAAGTGTGGAAAATATTTTTTCAGCACTTTGCCCATGATAATGGTGATGTATCATGTGCGTTGGACATGTGTTTAATGAGGGGAGGAGGTTTGCAGAGCTCAGAGGCGAGGCATGCATGTAAACAGTAACTTTTCTTTTCTAACGTTATGTGTGCACGTTGCGGCTAGCCAATCAGGGCGCAGGAAAATCAACAATGTCCTGACACAACGGCTTGTGTCATTGGCTGCTGAAATAATATTTTCCTCTACAAAAAAGAGTGGACATCTTGTTTTAGTGCCATTTTGACACTGTAAGAGTGCAGAGAGACTTCTCCTTGTAGTGTTAGCAGTGTTAGCAGCTAGATTTTAGGTAGTTAACTAGGCAGTTGTTTATTAGTCAGATAGTTTAGCTAGCTAGTGTCCAGTGTGACTGTCAAATTGACCTTCCAGCATATTTTTATTTTTATGCCATTACTAAGGTTGAAAGACAGCAAGTGCAGATTTCATACAAGTTTGTTGTGCACTGTTTCTGTTATGCTCATGTACGAGTAGACCATTCAAAATCTTTTTTTTTTCACTAGCTAAATGGGAAACAGCATGCCATATCCCACCTTGTAATTTAGTGGCATTAAAATTCATAGTTCATGCACATTTTTTTAAAAAATTAACTTGATACAGGCCGCCATATCCCACGTTGTAATTTTGTGGTGGTGATATGAAGCTGTCAGCAGAACTCATGCACATTAAAAAATATATATATTTTTTATTTTGCAAAATGTGGTACAGCCCTTTGTATTTCACTTTATCATTTTCTGATGGTGATATGAAGCTATCTGCAGAAATCTTCTGTTACTAACGTAATACAGTAGGGACATCTCACTTTTAAATTGTTTGGATCATGTAGTCAATGTTATTCAGGGCTCATGCACAAGCCCAAACATTTTTTGTCAATTACTAACATTATACAGTAAAGGATATCTCAATTTGAAACTGTTTGGAACATTTAGTCAATGTTATACAGGCTTCATTGACAGGCTCCCAAAATTATTTTCTGTTACTAACTTAATACAGTAGGGGACATCTCACTTTTAAATTGTTTGGAGCATGTAGTCAATGTTATACAGACCTCATCCAAAGCCCAAACCAAATTTTGTTGCTTACTAACGTCATAAAGTAGGGGAGATCTAATTTTAAAATTGTTTGGAACATATCTTCTTTGTCTCCCAGCCCTCATCCACACTTAACAATTATTTTTTTCTGTTACTAAAGTCATAGCGTAGGAGATATACCATGTTGAAATTGTTTGGAGCATCTAGTCTATTTTGTACAGGCTACATCCACAGGCCAAAAAATATTTATTCTGCTACTAACATAATACTGTAGGGGATATCTCACTTTGAAATTGTTTGGAGCATATAGTCAATGATATACAGGCCTCATTGATAGGCCAAAAAAGATTCTTCTTTTACTAATGTAATACAGTAGGGGAAATCTCACTTTGAAATTGTTTGTAGCATCTGCTCATTGTTATACAGGCCTCATCCACAGGCCCCCCAAAATTTTTGTTGGTCACTACAGTAGTGGAGATCTCAGTTAGAAATATTTTTGAGCATATGATCTTTGTCATAGAGGCATCATTCACACTGAAACAATTCTTTCTTCTGTGAGTAGCGCGATTCATCACGTCATATTTCACCTCATGTTGTGCCACTGAAATTCAGCTGTGTGCAGAGGTGGTGCAGAGTAAAAAATCTAATTTCTAGTTGCTAATAGTATGCTCCTAGCACACTATCTGAGCAACATGACTGGGAAAGAGCGAGGTCATGGTAGAAGGGGGGTTAGGTTTGGTGTTTGAGATGTATGTGGGTACATGTTAATTTTCCTGAAAGCACTAGTAAACCAACAACGTGACATCCTATCCAAAGACAACTGACATCTTCTCTTACTTGATATTGTAGATTTTAGTGTACTGCATTGTTCTCGCATAATTGCAGTCTGTGATATCTGTAGTGGGGCTTCGGCCTGCTGTTGCTGCTGCTGGGATTCATTAACACTAATTTTTGGAAATGTGAACAATCTTGCTCGGTGGTCCATTTGCTGGGTTGGGTGTAGAGGAAGACCTGAAAGTCCATATTATACTATTTCTACTATGGTAAAAATTATGCCACTTTGTTGGTGTCTGACACTAATTTTTGGAAAGATTTACACTCCTGGTTGGGTGTCCATCTGCTGGGTTGGGTGTAGTGGAAAACCTGACAATCCCTATTACACCATTTCTACAGTGGTGAAATTGATGTCACTTTACTTGCTGTCTGCAAATACTTTTTTGTAAATGTGAAGACTCTTGTTGGGTCTCCTTTATGTGTATCGACTGTAGCGGTAGGCCTTCAATACCGTCAGTCATCCACTCTCTTTGAGTCAACTATACATGTTGCTATCCTTACATTTTTCTGACAATAGTAATGTACAAAACTGATATGTGTGCAACCTGAGTGTGGCTGAGCACCAATTTTTTTTTTTTCTTTTATCACTTGTATAGTGCCAATAATACTACATTTGCATTACAGACATTAACAGACAATACTTGCACTGTCACTATTGGGACTCACAATCTAAATTTACTATATGTATATCTTTGTAGTGTGGGTAGAAAAAAATTATTGACAGGAAACCTTTGCAAACATGGGTATAACATACAAACTCTTTTCAGATGCTGTCCTTGGTGCGGTTGGAACACAGGACTACAGCGATGCAAGGCTCCTAATGTTTTTTGCATTGACGATTCAACTTTTCTTTTGTTGGAAACCTATCACTGTGATGTAAACTGTGTGCCTCACTACTTTCTTAGGGAAAACCACTGACAAGATTGTGTTCCAGCATGTTTTGATACTGCAGCATGGGCATATCTCTTCCAGGGGGAAGCAACTGGCAAAATGTATTTTTGTATCATGGATAGTATACACTTGTTACTCTTTCGAATCATAACTATAAAAGTAACAATCATGTTGCAGATAGCGCTGCAAAAAAGCACTTAGGGATCGGTCTCTTTTATGAGGTCTGTGGAGACACAGTGTAATAATTATAGGGGATAACTCAGGAGACTCTTTGCGTGGAACAAGACAACTACAGGACACAGTTTTATAAGTGGTAAAGTCTATATTATCACACGGTGATTCAAACAGGTGCAGAGAGAAACTCAGGTCCACAACACTTGGTGCAAATATCAAATGCAGCTCAGCAGTCTATAGGAAACTTCAGAGGAAAATGCAATCAAGCAGAAAGTCTATGAAGCACAATTATTCTTGAGGATACTTGACACAAATAAGTCCTTGCTTAGTCCACAACACAGATAGATATGCTTATAAGGCAGTTCAAATAATATCTTAGCTCAACCAGGGAGGCCTGGGTAATAGTCTCAGGTTCTTGCAGAGCAGAAACAGCTTACATATCCAGCAAATGCAGATGGAAGCAAACACGAGCAGCAGATGAAGGAGGATTACTGGAACTGGTGTATGCAGCAGGAACTCAGAGCAGAGTAGCAGGATAACCCCACAGGTTCACAGGAGCAGGTATATAGCCAGGGAGTCACCAGAGGTCAGGAGCTGGATGCAAGGCAGAATACTCTAGCACAGACTGAAGGCTGGGGTGGAGTTTTATAGCAGGAAGACACAGTGCACATGAGACCAAAGATGCCATCTTGGAAAAGGGCAGTAATGCACAAAAAGGTAATAAAAAATGTTCCTGGCACACAGGAGTCAGTGGGTGCTCTTGTCCGTTGGCCTGGCTGTCTTTAGAAAAACTGCATGGACCAGGGCTCATGCCGCTGAACACCTGCTTTTTGTTCCCGTGGGCAGAACACTACTCAGACAACACAGGGTAAGTGTAAAACATTGCGCCAATAATTTATTGAATCACCAACACACAATAGCATATAGAACAGTCCCAGCAAATACTTAAGATGGTGCAGATTACAGAGTCTAACCTTTCCGCTGACTCACCAGGATTTGAGCTGCTTCCCGTATCGAATACCCCCACCACTGGCTCCCCGCTTTTGGCAGGCCTCCACAGCGAGGAGGTAATGACAAGCTTAGGAAACTAACTGAGAGCAGGGAGGTATGTGGCCAAGTCACTCGATTGTTCCAACCTGGGACTGGGGTTTCAGTGATGGTCAATGAAGTGGTCCTGTGTTATTCCAGCCAGGGCCATAGTCTCCTAAGCTGATATCCTGTAGAGTCACATGGACCAGAAGAAAACGTCTCTTTACAGATGGTACAGAAAGTATTTAGACCCTTTTAAATTTTTCACTTTTTGTTTCATTGCAGCCATTTGGTAAATTCACATTAATGTACACTCTGCACCCCATCTTGACTGAAAAAAACAGAAATGTAGAAATGTTTGCAAATTTATTAAAAAGAATTCAGACCCTTTACTCAGACACTCATATTTAAGTCAAATGCTGTCCATTTCCTTGTGATCCTCCTTGAGATGGTTCTGCTGATTTATTGGAGGCCAGCTGTTTTTAATTAAACTGATAGGACTTGATTTGGAAATGCACACACCTGTCTATATAAGACCTCACAGCTCACAGTGCATGTCAGACCATATGAGAATCATGACGTCAAAGGAACTGGCCAAGGAGCTTAGAGACTGAATTGTGGCAAGCACAGATCTGGCCAACGTTACAACAGAATTTCTGCAGTACCCAAGGTTACTACGAGCACAGTGGCCTCCATAATCCTTAAATGGAAGAAGTTTGGGACCACCAGAAGTCTTCCTAGACCTGGCCATCCAGCCAAACTGAGTAATCATTGGAGAAGAGCCTTGGTGAGAGTGGAAAAGATGAACCCCAAGATCACTGTGGCTGAGCTCCACAGATGCAGTAGGGAGATGGGAGAAAGTTCCACAAAGTCAACTATCACTGCAGCCCTCCACCAGTCGGACCTTTATGGCAGAGTGGCCTGACGGAAGCCTCTCCTCAGTGCAAGACATATGAAAGCCCGCATAGAGTTTGTTAATAAACACATGAAGGACTCCATAACTATGAGAAATAGGATTCTCTGGTCTGATGAGACGAAGATAGATATTTTTGGTGATAATTCTAAGAGGTATGTGTGGAGGAAACCAGGCACTGCTCATCACCCACCCAATCCCAACAGTGAAACATGGTGGTGGCAACATTATGCTATGGGGTGTATTTGAGCTGCAGGGACCAGATGACTGGTTGTCATTATTGGAAACATGAATGTGGCCAAATACAGAGATATCCTGGATGAAAACCTCTTCCAGAGTGCTCTTGACCTCAGACTTGGACGAAGTTTCACCTTCCAACAAGACATTGACCGTAAGAACACAGCTAAAATATCAAAGGAGTGGCTTCGGAACAACTCTGTGACCATTCTTGTCTAGCCTAGCCACAGCCCTGACCTAAACCCAATTGAGCATCTCTGAAGAGACCTGAAAATGGCTGTCCACCAACGTTCACCAACCAAACTGATGGAATTTGAGAGGATCTGCAAGGAAGAATGGCAAAGGATCCCCAAATCCAGGTGTGAAAAACTTGTTGCATCATTCCCAAGAATACTCATGGCTGTACTAGCTCAAAAGGGTGCATCTACTCCTTACGGAGAAAAGGGTCTGAATACTTATGACTATGTGATATTTTACAATAGCCCAGAAATAGTAGAATTTTCTGCACACTCCGATGTGAACCCTGTGACGGCCAAACCCCTATTTAAAATACCTGGCCTGTATGTAACTACTTTTTTTCAGCAAACTTGTATTAATAACTTTTATAAACAAACAACAAAGGAGTACCAGACTACCCATATAATATATATCAAATATTTATTAGTAATCAATATAATAGATAATATTTAATACACAATACTAAAAAAAATATTATCTGGACAAGCAATTTTATCGTGAAGGGCACAAACAAAAGACCGACACAGTTACATTTATGTAAATAGGACCGGGAGTTTCAACAACCGTAATATGTATACTACAACACTGTCACAAAATACTAGGTATCGTATATGTTAATCAAAACCACATCATCACCATAACCATGGCCCTATGTAGAAATACCCAGATCTTCGGATAGTATATATCAAATACAGAGCGTCATATTTCACCTAAATAAGTCCTTGCACTGGTCAGACTACGCAGTCCCAAAGCGCGTTTCACGTGGGCTTCCTCAGGTCCCCTGAAGAAGCCCACGTGAAACGCGCATTGGGTCTGCGTAGTCTGACCAGTGCAAGGACTTATTTAGGTGAGATATGACACTCTGTATTTGATATATACTATCCGAAGATCTGGGTATTTCTACATAGGGCCATGGTTATGGTGATGATTAGTGTTGAGCATTCCGATACCGCAAGTATCGGGTTTCGGCCGTTATTTGCTGTATCGGAATTCCGATACCGAGATCCGATACTTTTGTGATATCGGGAATCGGTATCGGGATCGATATTAATGTGTAAAATCAAGACTAAAAATAAAAAATATTGATATACTCACCTCTCCGGCGCAGCCTGTACCTTACCGAAGTAACCGGCAGCTTCCGCTCATAAGAATGAGCGTTTGAAAGACCTTAGATGACGTCGCGGCCTGTGATTGGTCGCGTGAGCGGTCATGTGACCGCCACGTGACCAATCACAGGCCGCGACGTCATCTAAGGTCTTTCAAGCGCTCATTCTTATGAGCGGAAGCTGCCGGTTACTTCGGTAAGGTACAGGCTGCGCCGGAGAGGTGAGTATATCAATATTTTTTATTTTTATTCTTTATTTTACACATTAATATGGATTCCAGGGCCTGAAGGAGAGTTTCCTCTCCTTCAGACCCTGGGAACCATACAGGATACCTTCCGATACTTGGTGTCCCATTGACTTGTATTGGTATCGGGTATCGGTATCGGCGATATCCGATACTTTTCGGGTATCGGCCGATACTATCCGATACCGATAATTTCAAGTATCGGACGGTATCACTCAACACTAGTGATGATGTGGTTTTGATTAACATATACGATACCCTGTATTTTGTGACAGTGTTGCAGTATACATATTACGGTTGTTGAAACTCCCGGTCCTATTTACATAAATGTAACTGTGTCGGTCTTTTGTTTGTGTCCTTCATGATACAATTGCTTGTCCAGATAATAATTTTTTAGTATTGTGTATTAAACATTATCTTTTATATTGATTACTAATAAATATTTGTTATATATTATATGGGCAGTCTGGTACTCCTTTTTTGTTTGTTTATAACTGTATTCCGCAGTATGTTTTATGCCTGTTTTTAACAGAGCTGATTTTTATTAATTTTTTCTGGGTGTTTTCATTTATTGTATTAATAACTTATATAAGACACTCCAACAAAATTTTACAGTAGCACAGAAATGGCTCAATTTTCAGCACACTCAGATGTGATCACTATGATGGCAAAACCCCTGTTTAAAATAAATGCCCTGTAGTGAACTATTTTTTTTCCATCAAACTGGTGTCAATAATGTGTATAAGACACTCCAACAAAATTTTACAGTAGCCCAAAAAAGGCAGAATTTTCAGCGCACTTAGATGTTATCGCTGGAATGGCCAAACCCCTGCTTAAAATAGCTGGATTTTCACGCTGGAAAGGATCTGGCTGTATTCTGCACTGGCAACAATCTAATGGAGCAGAAAAACCATGTGCTCAGGATTGCTTTTGAAGAAAATAATCAGGAATAAGATGCAAAAAATATTATTCCTGGTCATTGATACCTGGGGCTATGTATATACGGTAAATATCTGTAATAGGCAGCAGCAGACAATAATTGAATGGACCCTCTTGCTGTATGCAATGAAGTATGCCACATACAATGCCTGCTTAGCCTACCTACAGTAGCATTGATACCTATATACACCGTAATTAGTCCTCAGAAGGACTGTTGGTTTAGATGGATTTGTGGATTCAATATGGTATATCTACACTAACGTATACACCACCAAATCTCTCCATAGCTCTGCAGCAACTCTCCCTACACTGCCTAAGTCTAGAGCTGACTGTGACGAGCAGGGTGGCGCCAAGTCTGATATAGACTTGATGACGCTGCGCAGTCAGCCAATCACTGTAATGCCACAACCAACATGGCTGTGTCATTACAGTGTGTGGCAGACAATCCCTGCATGTTGATTGGCGATCTAAAGAGTGCCAAACATGCAGGGCGGGGACTAAAATTCCTATCAAGCAACCCGGAAATGTGGTCATAATAACTGGTCATAATAACAGTACATTTTACCAGGTGTGCCCAAACTTTTACATGACAATGTATAACAAATATTAAAATATTAATGTTCCATGCAACAATTTGGCAATAAAATTACATCACAATTTATTACTGTGTATTTGCATAAAGTGATTAGTATTTTTCAGTAATATTATTTTTCTATTATTGTCTATCCCTGGATTTTTTTTACTTCATGTTAAATATAATAGTGTTAGTTACCATTGATAGGAGAACATTTTATCATTATTTCTCTTAGCTTTATTTATCGGCAGTCACTGAATCGTGAAAAGCAAGTAATGAAAAAAAAATTATGCCCAGATAAATTACATGTAATTTAAACATAGGGAAAGCATATCCATCAGAAGATGGCCTAACCCCCAAGAGGCCACCCAATGATTAATTAACATGTAACATGGCAGATTTTCCAAAAATAGCAGTGATTTAATGATTCTTGTGTCACAAAAACAGATTGTTCAGAATATGGGTTAGGGTTACCTGCTTCCCTTAGCTTCAAGGATTTTTAGAGGTGAAATTGCAAGCTATCACTAAATAATTATACAATTGAAATGCAGTTGTGAAGCTAAAGAAATCAAGCTTTTTTATGTTGATATATACAAAAGATTGATGTTATATAATCGTCAAATATTCTTTTTAAATTGCCTTTTTTGGACCTTATACAGCACTCTATGGAGCCAATGTTTCAAAGTGTTTATGCCAGTTTTAGGACAAAACACTTTGAAAAGTTGCAACATTTTTGAGTTGCATGAAACATTTTGTGACTTTTGCCTTTTTCAGACTAGTGCAGGCCAACTTCACAAAGGTGGGCAGAGCATTGGTGGGATGGGGCATGAAAATGCATGGCTACCTAATTCTTTAAAAGTTTTGCCATTACGTATATCATAAATGTTACTGCAGACAATAACTGAAATGGCAATTCTATCAAGGAGAAACATAAGGAAAAGAAAAAGACATGCCAAAAGCAGGGATCACCTTAAAATAACAATATTTATTTATAAATTGGCATTTCCCCTGAGAAAGCCACAATGTTGGTGGTGATACATGTGGGAATTTTCTCTCCCTCTATTACATATCTTATCTTTTTATGCATCACCCTGACTTTTTTACTTCAATTTAGGACTATCTGAGGCTCACATTTTCATGAATAGTGCCGGTAGTATATAAATATTTCATGTTTTCAGACTGAATTATACACATATACAGTGGATACGGAAAGTATTCCGACCTCTTTAAATTTTTCACTCTTTGTTTCATTGCAGCCATTTTGGTAAATTAAAAAAAAGTTCATTTTTTTCTCATTAATATACACTCTGCACCCCATGTTGACTGAAAAAAACAGAAATGTAGTAATTTTTGCAAATTTAATAGAAAATAAAAACTGAAACATCACATGGTCATAAGTATTCAGAACCTTCGCTCAGACACTCATATTTAAGTCACACGCTGCCCATTTCCTTGTGATCCTCCTTGAGATGGTTCTACTCCTTCATTGGAGTCAAGCTGTGTTTAATTAAACTGATAGGACTGCTTCTATTCAATGCTGAGCAAAGATTCTGAATACTTATGACCGTGTGATATTTCAGTTTTCCTTTTTTGTTAAATTTGCAAAAGTTTCTACATTTCTGTTTTTTTCAGTCAAGATGGGGTGCAGAGTGTACATTAATGAGAAAAAAATGAACCTTTTTGAATTTACCAAATGGCTGCAATGAAACAAAAAGTGACAAATTTAAAGGGGTATGAATACTTTCTGAACCCACTGTTTATATTTCATGTTTCAGGGTTCACACATTGGGATTTTCAGCAATTTCTTTGTGTGTATAGATACTAAAGCAATTCTTTACCCCATACCGCTGTTCCACATCACTGCTGTACATCTATTTCTTAAGCCCAGTGATATTGAACTATCACATTGTGGATTTCAGTGCAGGCTTACTACTAAATATTCATTTTCATGTACTATAGATATGTGAGTTTCTTTACTGATAGGGTGTATTATCCACAGGAGGCATTGGAGAGTCTGACATTAGCTTCATTATAAGCATGTCAGGTGTATTTCCACATAATCCACGTATTTCTGGAGCTTTTTAAGTCAGTTTATGTTTTTGTTGTTTGCCTTTTACTGTTTATGTAATTATAAATAATTATTGTTATTTTAAGGTGATCCTTGTTTGTGACATGTCTCTTTCTTTTCCTTTTGTTGTTGCTTGATTTAGTTTGACATGCTAAGGGTAGATACATGTTTTGCATTTGTTGGTTCTGCCCTCTCTGTTTTTCTTTTGTAAATCTGTCAAGGAGCATGCCTGTTAGACTATGTGCACACGTTGCAGATTTTCCTGCGGATTTTTCTGCACTAAAAACCGCAGATCTTGGCAGAAAATGCAGGTGCGGTTTTTGGTGCGTTTTGGTGCGTCTTTGGTGCGTTTTTTGATACGGTTTTTAGTGCGGTTTTTGATGCGTTTTTCCCTGCAGATTGCCAGTGTTTTTGACACAAATAAAGCTTGAACTGCAGTGGGAAAAAAAAAACAAAACATGATTTCATTTCCTTGTCCAACCCTGTGAAAACATCAAAATGAGATGCGCCAATTCCGGCACTTAACACCTCTCTTCCCACTCCCGTGTAGTGGTGGGATATGGGGTAATGAGGGGTTAATGCCACCTTGCTATTGTAAGGTGGCTTTAAGCCCGGTTAATAATGGAGAGGCGTCAATAAGACACCTATCCATTATTAATCCTATTAAAAGGTTAAATAAATATATAGGGGGACCCAAAAAAAAAAAATGACATAGGGTCCCCCTGTATCTTTAGGCCAGAAAGGTTAAGCAGACAGCTGTGGGCCAATATTTGTGGCCTGGGAAGGGGTTAAAATACCCATGGCTGTTCCCAGGCTAGGAATATTAGCCCACAGATGTCTGTGTAGCCTTTATGGCTCTAAACTACAGGGGGGCCCGAAAAAAAAATTGCGTAGGGTCCCCCTATATTTTTAGGCCAGAAAGGCTAGGCAGACAGCTGTGGGCCAATATTTTTGGCCTGGGAAGGGGTTAAAATACCCATGGCTGTTCCCAGGCCATGAATATTAATCCCACAGCTGTCTGCCTAGCCTTTCTGGCTCTCAAATATAGGGAGAGCCCCCCCAAAAAAGTGTTGGGGTCCCCCTATATTTTTAGGCCAGAAAGGCTACGCAGACAGCTGTGGGCTTATATTCATAGCCTAGGAAAGGGGCCATAGATATTTGCCTCCCCCGGCTACAAATAGAAGCCCGCAGCCGCCCCAGAAAAGGCGCATCTAAGAGATGCGCCAATTCCGTCACTTAGCCCCTCTCTTCCCACTCCCGTGTAGCGGTGGGATATGGGGTAATAAGAGGTTAATGTCACCTTGCTATTGTAAGGTGACATTAAGCCAGATTAATAATGGAGAGGCGTCAATAAGACGCCTATCCATTATTAATCCTATTAAAGGGTTAAAAAAAACACAGACACTAGAAAAAAATATTTTAATGAAATAAAGACACCCACTTTTTGACAATTCCTTTATTGTACACTCAATCCATCTGAAGACCCTCGACCTGCAAAAGAAATAAAAAAACAAACCAAATTCATACTCCCTGGCCCTGTCCGCAGAAATCCAACGAGGGTCCCACGACGATCTGCCATGGAGAACAGACACATCCGGAGATGTGTCTGCTCTCCACGGCTGCAGCAACACACTGACAGGAGCTCCGGCTCCTGTCGGTGTGTAACTGCGCATGCGCGAGAGTTTACCGGCATTCATTGACCCCGGTACTCTTGCTTTATGGCAGTGCTGCGTGGGAAAGTTCACACGCAGCTGTACTGCCGTAAATAGAGCCGCTGGAGCCGCTGAACTCCGGTAAAGGACGCGATACACTGCTAGGAGCTTCGCTCCTGGCAGTGTATCGCCGGAGAGCAGGCGATCGGCGTGGGACACTCGGTATTGGATTCTGCGGACAGGGAGTATGGATTTGGTTTATTTTTTTTGGACTTTTTCCCTAGGGGACCGAGGGCTTCGCGTACCAGTGTGCTGTATGGTGAGTATATACTCTATGTTATATGTTATATGTAATGTCTGTCATGTATGTTACGTTTATTGTATGTGTATTGTATGTGTATGTGTTTGTGTTTTACTGACAATTGTGCTAAGTCGCCGGAAACACAGGGACAACTCTCCCATCCTATACTGGATGGGAGTAGTAGTCCCATACGGCGACTTAGCACAATTGGGTGGCACTATCGTCGCATGGGGACACACACACACACACAGACAGACGCACACACACAGACTTCACATACATACACACACACACACATACATGCCTCCATGCTGACGGTCACACTCCGCCCACGCACTTCCGCCCACGCACTTCCTCCCGCTTCCTCGCACTTCCTGCTGCAGCGGTTTCTACACCCAAAACCGCAGAAAACCCACAGATATTTTTTCATCTGCGGGTTTTACTGAGGGTTTGACCCTCACAATGGAGGTCTATGGGTGCAGAACCGCTGCAGTTCCGCAGAAAGAAGTGACATGCTGCGGAATATAAACCGCTGCGTTTCTACGCGTTTTTTTCTGCAGCATGTGCACACCGGCTTGCAGTTTCCATAGGTTTACATGTAAATGTAAACGCAATGGAAACTGCAGCGGACCCGCAGCGGCACAATCGCTGCGGTTCCGCGGTAAAAACCGCAACGTGTGAACATGGCCTTAGGGTTGGCGGAATGCACCGAGTATATATATATGTATTATTAGGTGCGTTCGCAACCCGGGGTCCACCGTGCAGGAGAGGAACCTGCTGCTGGCAAATGGCGGCGCTATATGGTGTTATAGGCGAACTCTGTTAACTCCACAGAGTTACTAGGAACAAGATGCTGTGCCCTGTTAACCTCACAGAGGTACACAGCTACCAACCAGAGCGAACTGTGGTCATGCAGTCAGAGAAAACAGACAAACAACTCTTCACTGGAGGTGCTGGTATTCTAGCGGCTTATTTCAGCCAAGGCCCTGAATACACTCATATAAACTCCTCACCGGAGCTGCTGGTATTCTAGGGGCTTATTTCAGCCAAACACTAACCACATCCAGACATGACCACACTGGCGCTGAGCTCATAGACATTGGTTTGATACTAGCGCATGGCCGTGCGGCCATGCAAACCTTTTATAGCTGCAGCAACTTCAGGACCTTCCTAGAGGACCAATGGGAGCTGCTACAGTACCTGAGCAACTTCTGGACCTTCCTAGAGGACCAATGGGAGCTGCTGCAGTATCTGAGCATGTGACCCCCAACCTCCAATGAGAGGTCTTACCCTGGGCATGCTCAGAAGGGGAAAAGCAGGACTTAGTCCCAGAGACATCTCCGAACCTGAGGACCCACTTCTTCCAACAAGCCTACAACATGCAGTGATCCTTAGTCTGCTGAACCACTACATGACCAGCTCTACCCTCTCCTAGTGTATCCTCTCCCATCCCCTTTAGACTATGAGCCCTTGCGGGCAGGTTCCTCTCTCCTTCTGTACTTGTGTGTACTTGTTTTGCTCATGCTTATTGTGCTTGTCTATATCTGCCCCTTTCACATGTGGTCAGACGAGAAGAGTCAGAAACTGTCAGAAGCAGAGGCACCAGAGGTCACAGCATGCACAAAGTCATATACAAGCCAGAAGTCAGAGCCAAACAGAAGCACGGTATCCAAAACATGAGATGTAAGACAAAGTCAGGGTACAAGCCAGAAGTCAAAGCCGGTCGGGGAACGAGGTACCAGAGATGGAAAGCAAGAGGCGGGGTTCAGAGATCAAGCTGAATCATACACTTTAAGGAAAACCACCAGATGAACAATATGTCAGGGATAGGGAACGGGTCTCACACAAATATGGGAAGTCAGAGGCATAAGGATCACCAGAGTATACAGTGTTATGATCCCAGTGGTAGAGGATCTCTGATATTCTGGCAAGATAGCAAAAAACTAAATACTGCTCTAGGGAGGTGGAAACTGGGCTAACCGCATACCTGATCCTAACACACACAACTAGAAGCAGCCGGTGAACGTGCCTACGTTGGTTCTAGACGTCTCGAGCCAGCCGGAGAACTGACTACCCCTAGAGGGAAAATAAGACCTCACTAGCCTCCAGAGAAATTGAACCCCAAAGATATAGAAAGCCCCCAACAAATAATAACGGTGAGGCAAGAGGAAAACACAAACGTAGAGATGAACTAGATTCAGCAAAGTGAGGCCCACTAGTCTAGATAGGCAGAAAATAGATAGTGGACTATGCGGTCAGCAGAAAACCCTACAAAAACATCCACGCTGAACATTCAAGAACCCCCACACCGACTGACGGTGCGGAGGGAGAATATCAGCCCCCCTAGAGCTTCCAGCGAGCCAGAAAATCAAATATTAAGCAAGCTGGACAAAAACACTGAAAAATACAAACGATCCAAATTATACAAAACGGACTTAGCTTTTCTTGCATGAGACAGACTGAAAGGAATCCGGAGGAGACCATATAGGTCTGGATACAACGATGCCAGGCAAGAGACTGAGTCCAGAGGAGACTTAAATAGGGAACACCCGCTGCTTAACGACACAGCTGGAGCTCAGGCCTGCAACAAGACATGCCTAACACAATAGTGACCACCAGAGGGAGCCCAGAAACACAGTTCACAACAGTACCCCCCCTTGAGGAGGGGTCACCGAACCCTCACCAAGACCCCCAGGGCGATCAGGATGAGCAGCGTGAAAGGCATGAACCAAATCAGCCGCATGAACATCAGAGGCGACAACCCAGGAATTATCCTCCTGACCATAGCCTTTCCACTTAACTAAATACTGGAGTTTCCGTCTAGAGATACGAGAATCCAGAATCTTCTCCACCACGTACTCCAACTCGCCCTCAACCAAAACGGGGGCAGGAGGCTCAACAGCAGGAACCATAGGCACCACGTACCGCCGCAACAAGGACCTATGGAACACATTATGAATAGCAAATGACGCTGGAAGGTCCAAGCGAAAAGACACCGGGTTAAGGATTTCCAAAATCTTATAAGGACCGATAAAGCGAGGCTTGAACTTAGGAGAGGAGACTTTCAAAGGAACATGCCGAGAAGACAACCAAACCAAATCCCCAACACGAAGTCGGGGACCCACACCGCGGCGGCGGTTGGCAAAACGCTGGGCCTTGTCTTGTGACAATTTCAAATTGTCCACCACATGGTTCCAAATCCGCTGCAACCTATCCACCACAGAATCAACCCCAGGACAGTCAGAAGGTTCAACCTGGCCCGAGGAGAAACGAGGATGAAAACCAGAGTTGCAGAAAAAGGGTGAAACCAAAGTGGCAGAACTAGCCCGATTATTAAGGGCAAACTCGGCCAGTGGCAAAAAGGTAACCCAGTTGTCCTGATCAGCAGAAACAAAACATCTCAAATAAGTCTCCAACGTCTGATTAGTTCGCTCGGTCTGGCCATTAGTCTGAGGATGAAAACCGACGAAAAAGACAAATCAATACCCATCTTAGCACAAAAGGATCGCCAGAATCTGGACACAAACTGGGATCCTCTGTCAGACACAATATTCTCAGGGATGCCGTGCAAACAAACCACATTCTGAAAGAACAAAGGGACCAAATCAGAGGAGGAAGGCAACTTAGGCAAGGGCACCAAATGGACCATTTTAGAAAAACGATCGCACACCACCCAGATGACAGACATCTTCCGAGACACCGGAAGATCCGAAATGAAATCCATGGAAATGTGCGTCCAAGGCCTCTTTGGGATAGGCAAGGGCAAAAGCAACCCACTGGCACGAGAACAGCAAGGCTTAGCCCGAGCACAAATCCCACAGGACTGCACAAAAGAACGCACATCCCGCGACAAGGAAGGCCACCAAAAGGACCTAGCCATCAAATCTCTGGTACCGAAAATCCCAGGATGTCCCGCCAACACTGAAGAATGAACCTCAGAAATAACTCTGCTGGTCCATCTGTCAGGGACAAACAGTCTCTCTGGTGGGCAACGATCAGGCCTATCAGCCTGAAATTTCTGCAGCACTCGTCGCAAATCTGGGGAAATGGCAGACAAAATCACTCCCTCTCTAAGAATACCAGCCGGCTCCGAGACTCCCGGAGAGTCAGGCACAAAACTCCTAGAAAGTGCATCAGCCTTCACGTTCTTCGAACCAGGCAGGTACGAGACCACAAAGTCAAAACGGGAGAAAAACAACGACCAACGAGCCTGTCTAGGATTCAGGCGCTTGGCAGACTCGAGGTAAATCAGATTTTTATGATCAGTCAAGGCCACCACACGATGTCTAGCTCCCTCGAGCCAATGTCACCACTCCTCAAATGCCCACTTCATAGCCAACAACTCCCGATTACCAACATCATAGTTCCGCTCAGCAGGCGAAAATTTTCTTGAAAAGAAGGCGCGTGGCTTCATCACGGAGCCATCAGAACTTTTTTGCGACAAAACAGCCCCTGCACCAATCTCAGAAGCATCAACTTCAACCTGGAAGGGAAGAGAGACATCCGGCTGGCACAAGACTGGCGCTGAAGTAAACCGACGCTTCAGCTCCCGAAAGGCCTCCATGGCCGCAGTAGACCAATTAGCAACATCAGAACCCTTCTTGGTCATATCCGTCAAAGGTTTAACCACGCTGGAAAAATTAGCGATAAAACGACGGTAAAAATTAGCAAAGCCCAAGAACTTCTGCAGGCTCTTAACAGACGTGGGCTGAGTCCAGTCATGAATGGCACGGACCTTGACTGGGTCCATCTCCACAGTAGAAGGGGAAAAAATAAAACCCAAAAAAGAAACCTTCTGTACCCCAAAGATACATTTTGAGCCCTTCACAAATAGAGCATTCTCCCGCAGAACCTGAAACACCATCCTGACCTGGTTCACATGGGACTCCCAATCATCAGAAAAAAACAAAATATCATCCAGATAAATAATCATAAATTTATCCATATATTTCCGGAAGATGTCATGCATGAAGGACTGAAACACAGAAGGGGCATTTGATAATCCAAAAGGCATCACCAGGTACTCAAAATGACCCTCGGGCGTATTAAATGCCGTTTTCCATTCATCTCCCTGCTTTATGCGCACAAGGTTATACGCACCACGAAGATCTATCTTGGTGAACCAACTGGATCCCTTAATCCGAGCAAACAAATCAGACAACAATGGCAAAGGATACTGAAATTTAACAGTGATCTTATTCAGAAGACGATAATCTATACAAGGTCTCAAAGACCCGTCTTTCTTGCCCACAAAAAAGAATCCTGCACCAAGAGGAGAAGAGGATGGGCGAATATGTCCCTTCTCCAAAGACTCCTTTATATAACTCCATATCGCGGCATGCTCTGGCACAGATAAATTAAAGAGTCGTCCCTTAGGAAACTTACTACCAGGAATCAAATCTATAGCACAATCACAGTCCCTATGAGGAGGAAGGGCACTGGAACTGGCCTCATTAAATACATCCTGAAAGTCTGACAAAAACTCAGGGATCTCAGAAGGAGTAGAAGAAGCAATAGACACCAATGGAGAATCGCCATGAATCCCCTGACACCCCCAACTAGACACAGTCATAGCTTTCCAATCTAAAACTGGATTATGGGCCTGTAACCATGGCAGACCCAAAACGACAACATCATGCATTTTATGCAGTACCAGAAAACGAATCACCTCCTGATGTACAGGAGTCATGCACATGGTCACTTGCGTCCAATACTGAGGTTTATTCTCTGCCAATGGCGTAGAATCAATTCCTCTAAGAGGAATAGGATTTTCCAAAGGCTCCAGGACAAAACCGCAGCGCTTGGCAAACGACAAATCCATCAGACTTAAAGCAGCACCAGAATCCACAAAAGCCATAACTGAGTAAGAAGATAATGAACAAATTAAAGTCACAGACAAAATAAACTTAGGCTGAAAAGTACCAATGGTGACAGGATTAACAATTTTTTTTAAGCGTTTAGAGCATGCTGAGATAACATGTGTTGAATCACCACAGTAGAAACACAACCCATTTTGACGTCTATGATTTTGTCGCTCGACTCTGGTCAGAATTCTGTCACATTGCATAGAATCAGGTGACCGTTCAGACAGCACCGCCAAAGGATTAACAGATTTGCGCTCCCGCAAACGTCGATCAATTTGAATGGCCAGAGCCATTGAATCATTCAGACCTGTAGGGATAGGAAACCCCACCATCACATCTTTAATGGCTTCAGAAAGACCATTTCTGAAATTTGCGGCCAGTGCACACTCATTCCATTGAGTAAGCACGGACCATTTCCGAAATTTTTGACAATATACCTCAGCTTCGTCCTGACCCTGAGAGATAGCCAGCAACATCTTTTCAGCCTGATTTTCAAGATTAGGCTCCTCATAAAGCAAACCAAGTGCCAGGAAAAACGCATCAACATTCACCAATGCAGGATCTCCTGGCGCCAGAGAGAAGGCCCAATCTTGAGGGTCGCCGCGCAAGAAGGAAATAACAATCTTAACTTGCTGAGCGGAATCACCAGAGGAACGAGGTTTAAGAGACAGAAACAATTTGCAATTTTTCCTAAAATTCAGGAACTTAGATCTATCTCCAAAAAACGGCTCAGGAATAGGTATTTTTGGTTCAGACATGGGGTTATGGATAACAAAATCCTGAATGCTTTGCACCCTAGCAGCAAGCTGATCCACACTAGAAGTCAGAGTCTGGACATTCATATCTGCAGCAGAGTTCCAGCCACTCAGAGAAAAAGGGGATGGAAGAAGCTAGGCAAACTGCAGCAACACAAAAAAAAAAAACAACAAAAAAAAAAAAACTCAGAACTTCTTTTTAATCCCGCTTCTGCGATGCAATAAACATTTTCTTTGGGCCTGGCATACTGTTATGATCCCAGTGGTAGAGGATCTCTGATATTCCGGCAAGATAGCAAAAAACTAAATACTGCTCTAGGGAGGTGGAAACTGGGCTAACCGCATACCTGATCCTAACACACACAACTAGAAGCAGCCGGTGAACGTGCCTACGTTGGTGCTAGACATCTCGAGCCAGCCGGAGAACTGACTACCCCTAGAGGGAAAATAAGACCTCACTAGCCTCCAGAGGAATTGAACCCCAAAGATATAGAAAGCCCCAACAAATAATAACGGTGAGGCAAGAGGAAAACACAAACGTAGAGATGAACTAGATTCAGCAAAGTGAGGCCCACTAGTCTAGATAGGCAGAAAATAGATAGTGGACTATGCGGTCAGCAGAAAACCCTACAAAAACATCCACGCTGAACATTCAAGAACCCCCACACCGACTGACGGTGCGGAGGGAGAATATCAGCCCCCCTAGAGCTTCCAGCGAGCCAGAAAGCTGGACAAAAACACTGAAAAATACAAACGATCCAAATTATACAAAACGGACTTAGCTTTTCTTGCATGAGACAGACTGAAAGGAATCCGGAGGAGACCATATAGGTCTCGATACAACGATGCCAGGCAAGAGACTGAGTCCAGAGGAGACTTAAATAGGGAACACCCGCTGCTTAATGACACAGCTGGAGCTCAGGCCTGCAACAAGACATGCCTAACACAATACCGTTAGTGACCACCAGAGGGAGCCCAGAAACACAGTTCACAACAATACAGGTCAGCAGCTCTAGCCTGGAAGCATGAACTATAACTGATGCTGGCCAGCAGAATGCAGAGGACTGAAAAAGCCAAGCCAGCTCCAAAACGAGGCAGAGGGTGTTAACCCCCGCATGACCAGTCCAGAGAGGGAATAGCAGAAAACAAACTCCGGACTGGATCATGACAGAACCCTGACAGTGCAGATGATGTAGCTGAAGGTATGCTAAAAAAGGGACATTGTGTGCATGTGGCGGGAGTAATGCTTTAGATAAGCCCCAGATGTAACCTGAAAGATAAGAAAAAAAAGTTAGATTATACTCACCCAGGGGCGGTCCGGTGTGGTCCGGGTCCGATGGGCATTGCAGGTCTGGTTCCGGTGCCTCCCACCTTCATGCAATGATGTTCTCTTCCTTGCTTCTGTCGCGGCTCCTGCACAGGCGTAATTCTCTGCCCTGTTGAGGGCAGAGCAGTGCAGGCATCGGGAAAAGTCAAAGAACTTTACACTGCCCTCAATAGGGCAAATCAGTATGCCTGCGCAGGAGCCGCAACAGAAGCAAGGAGGATGACGACATGGTATGAAGATGGGAGGTGCCGGACCCAGACCGGCAACGCCCATCGGACCTGAACCATATCGGGACCGCCCCTGGGTGAGCATAATCTAACTTGTTTTTCTTATCTTTCAGGTTACATCGGGGGCTTATCTACAGCATTACAGAATGCTGCAGATAAGCCCTTAATGGCAGTGGCCACATTTTATAGCGGCAAAATGAGGTGGCAGATTCCCTTTAAAGGAGCAGGTCTCCTACATTTTGAATGCCCATACACTAAGTCTATGGGCTGACAAACATTTCCCCCTGGGCGGTAAAACATTTTTATTTTTGTTAAGTATTTTTGGGCATCATAACAACACCCTTGTCCAAAAATTGAGTGACTGTTTCATCGCAGAATACCTTCACCCTCGTGTTCTAGTGGTGGTGCCTGAAGAGACGTGGAGGATATCCTCATATGTCTCTATTCCCAATTTAAAGGAGTGGGTCCCCTACATTTTGAATGCTCATACACTGGGCTGAAAAACATTTCCCTCTGAGGGAGTAAAAAAATTTTTGGCTTCAAATTAGTAACAGGCATCATAAAAACACCCTTGCACAAAAATTGAGTGACTTTTGCATCATGGAATACATTCACTCTGGTGTTTTAGTGGTTGTGGGTGATGAGGATGATGATAAGGAGGAGGATGACACCAAATATAAAAAAATCAGGAAGCATATACCCATTTTTGGTTGTGAAGAATGAGAATACACCTCCACAAAAAAGACAATGTATTTGAAATTATGTTTTGCTGTTTTAATTCGGTGACGTACAGAAGCCTTGCCCAATCCAGCCCTAGTTCATTTTTATGAGTCATCCTGTCAGCATTTTCAGTTGACAGGCAGATGCGCTTATCAGTTATAATTCCACCAGCGGCACTAAAAACCCACTCTGACGCTAAAACATCCATGCTGAGTATTTAAGAACCCCCGCACCGACTGACGGTGTGGGGGGAGAATATCAGCACCCTAGAGCTTCCAGCGAGCTAGAAAATCACATTTTGAGCAAGCTGAACAAAAAACACTGATAATGCAAATGATCCAAAGTATGCAAACTGGACTTAGCTTTTCTTGCATGAGGCAGATGGCAAGGAATCAGGAGGAGACCAAATAGGACTGAATACATCGATACCAGGCAAGAGACTGAGTCCTAAGGAGGACTAAATAGGGAAAACCCACAGCTTAATGAAACAGCTGAAGCCCAGGCATGCAGAAAGACATGACTCATACAATACCATTAGTGACCACCAGAGGGAGCCCAGAAACACAGTTCACAACAGTACCCCCCCCTTGAGGAGGGGTCACCGAACCCTCACCAAGACCCCCAGGACGATCAGGATGAGCAGCGTGAAAGGCATGAACCAAATCAGCCGCATGAACATCAGAGGCGACAACCCAGGAATTATCCTCCTGACCATAACCCTTCCATTTAACCAAATATTGAAGTCTATGTCTAGAGATACGAGAATCCAAGATCTTCTCCACTACGTACTCCAACTCGCCCTCAACCAAAACCGGAGCAGGAGGCTCAACAGCAGGTACCACAGGCACCACGTACTGCCGCAACAAGGACCTATGGAATACATTATGAATAGCAAATGACGCTGGAAGGTCCAAACGAAAAGACACCGGGTTAAGGATTTCCAAAATCTTATAAGGACCGATAAAGCGAGGCTTGAACTTAGGAGAGGAGACCTTCAAAGGAACATGCCGAGAACACAACCAAACCAAATCCCCAACACGAAGTCGGGGACCCACACCGCGGCGACGGTTGGCAAAACGCTGAGCCTTCTCCTGTGACAATTTCAAATTGTCCACCACATGGTTCCAAATCCGCTGCAACCTATCCACCACAGAATCAACCCCAGGACAATCAGAAGGTTCAACCTGACCCGAGGAAAAACGAGGATGAAAACCAAGATTGCAGAAAAAGGGCGAAACCAAAGTGGCAGAACTAGCCCTATTATTAAGGGCAAACTCGGCCAGTGGCAAAAAGGTCACCCAATCATCCTGATCAGCAGAAACAAAACATCTTAAATAAGCTTCCAACGTCTGATTAGTTCGCTCGGTTTGGCCATTAGTTTGAGGATGAAATGCCGATGAGAACGACAAGTCAATACCCATCCTAGCACAAAAGGATCGCCAGAATCTGGACACAAACTGGGACCCTCTGTCAGACACAATATTCTCAGGGATGCCGTGCAAACGAACCACATTCTGAAAGAACAAAGGACCCAAATCGGAGGAGGAAGGCAACTTAGGTAAGGGCACCAAATGGACCATTTTAGAAAAAGGATCACACACCACCCAGATGACAGACATCTTCTGAGATACTGGAAGATCCGAAATGAAATCCATGGAAATGTGCGTCCAAGGCCTTTTCGGGATAGGCAAGGGCAAAAGCAGCCCGCTGGCACGAGAACAGCAAGGCTTAGCCCGAGCACAAATCCCACAGGACTGCACAAAGGAATGCACATCCCGCGACAAGGAAGGCCACCAAAAGGACCTAGCCACCAAATCTCTGGTACCAAAAATCCCAGGATGCCCTGCCAACACCGAAGAATGAATCTCGGAAATAACTCTGCTGGTCCATCTATCAGGGACAAACAGTCTCCCTGGTGGGCAACGATCAGGTCTATCAGCCTGAAATTTCTGCAGCACTCGTCGCAAATCTGGGGAGATGGCAGACAAAATCACTCCCTCTCTGAGAATACCAGCCGGTTCCGAGACTCCCGGAGAGTCAGGCACAAAACTCCTAGAAAGCGCATCAGCCTTCACGTTCTTCGAACCAGGCAGGTATGAGACCACAAAGTCAAAACGGGAGAAAAACAACGACCAACGAGCCTGTCTAGGATTCAGACGCTTGGCAGACTCGAGATAAATAAGATTTTTATGATCAGTCAAGACCACCACACGATGCTTAGCTCCCTCGAGCCAATGACGCCACTCCTCAAATGCCCACTTCATAGCCAACAACTCCCGATTACCAACATCATAGTTCCGCTCAGCAGGCGAAAATTTTCTGGAAAAGAAAGCGCATGGCTTCATCACAGAGCAATCAGAGCTTCTCTGCGACAAAACGGCCCCCGCAACAATCTCAGAAGCATCAACTTCAATCTGGAAGGGAAGAGAGACATCCGGCTGGCACAAGACTGGTGCTGAAGTAAACCGGCGCTTCAGCTCCCGAAAGGCCTCCACGGCCGCAGGAGACCAATTAGCAACATCAGAACCTTTCTTGGTCATATCCGTCAAAGGTTTAACTACGCTAGAAAAATTAGCGATAAAACGACGGTAAAAGTTAGCAAAGCCCAAGAACTTCTGAAGGCTCTTAACAGACGTGGGCTGAGTCCAGTCATGAATGGCACGGACCTTGACTGGGTCCATCTCCACAGTAGAAGGGGAAAAAATAAAACCCAAAAAAGACACCTTCTGTACTCCAAAGAGACATTTTGAGCCCTTCACAAACAAAGCATTATCACGCAGAACCTGAAACACCATCCTGACCTGGTTCACATGGGACTCCCAATCATCAGAAAAAAACAAAATATCATCCAGATAAAAAATCATAAATTTATCCAGATATTTCTGGAAGATGTCATGCATGAAGGACTGAAACACAGAAGGGGCATTAGAGAGTCCAAACGGCATCACCAAGTACTCAAAATGACCCTCGGGCGTATTAAATGCTGTTTTCCATTCATCTCCCTGCTTAATGCGCACAAGGTTATACGCACCATGAAGATCTATCTTGGTGAACCAACTGGCACCCTTAATCCGAGCAAACAAATCAGACAACAATGGCAAAGGATACTGAAACTTGACCGTGATCTTGTTCAGAAGACGATAATCTATACAAGGTCTCAAAGACCCGTCCTTTTTGGCCACAAAAAAGAATCCTGCACCAAGAGGAGAAGGGAATGGACGAATATGTCCCTTCTCCAAAGACTCCTTTATATAACTCCGCATCGCGGCATGCTCTGGTACAGACAAATTAAAGAGTCGACCCCTAGGAAATTTACTACCAGGAATCAAATTTATAGCACAATCACAGTCCATATGAGGAGGAAGGGCACTGGACCTGGGCTCACTAAATACATCCTGGTAATCTGACAAAAACTCAGGGGTCTCAGAAGGAGTGGAAGAAGCAATAGACACCAACGGAGTATCACCATGAATCCCCCGACAACCCCAACTTGACACAGTCATAGCTTTCCAATCCAAAACTGGATTATGGATCTGTAGCCATGGCAGACCCAAAATGACCACATCATGCAAATCATGCAGAACAAGGAAGCGAATCACCTCCTGATGTACAGGAGTCATGCACATGGTCACTTGCGTCCAATACTGAGGTTTATTCTCCGCCAATGGCGTAGCATCAATTCCTCTAAGAGGAATAGGAAATTCCAACGGCTCCAGGACAAAACAACAGCACCTGGCAAACGACAAATCCATCAGACTCAGAGCAGCACCAGAATCCACAAAAGCCATGACTGAGTAAGAAGACAATGAACAAATTAAGGTCACAGACAAAATAAATTTAGGCTGTAAAGTACTAATGGCGACAGGATTAACAACTCTTTTTAAGCGCTTAGAGCATGCTGAGATAACATGCGTTGAATCACCACAGTAAAAACACAACCCATTTTGACGTCTATGATTTTGCCGTTCGGCTCTGGTCAGAATTCTGCCACATTGCATAGGGTCAGGTGTCCGTTCAGACAGCACCGCCAAAGGATTAGCAGATTTGCGCTCCCGCAAACGCCAATCAATTTGAATGGCCAGAGCCATTGAATCATTCAGACTTGTAGGGATAGGAAACCCCACCATCACATTCTTAATGGCTTCAGAAAGACCATTTCTGAAATTTGCGGCCAGGGCACACTCATTCCATTGAGTAAGCACGGACCATTTCCGAAATTTTTGACAATATACCTCAGCTTCGTCCTGACCTTGAGAGATAGCTAGCAAGGCCTTTTCGGCCTGATTTTCAAGATTAGGCTCCTCATAAAGCAAAGCAAGCGCCAGAAAAAACGCATCAACATTCACCAATGCAGGATCTCCTGGCGCCAGAGAGAAAGCCCAATCTTGAGGGTCGCCACGCAAGAAGGAGATAACAATTTTAACTTGCTGAGTGGAATCCCCAGAGGAACGAGGTCTCAGAGACAGAAACAATTTACAATTCTTCCTAAAATTCAGGAACTTAGATCTATCTCCAAAAAACAGCTCAGGGATAGGTATTTTTGGTTCAGACATAGGACTATGAGTGACAAAATCCTGAATACTTTGCACCCTTGCAGCAAGCTGATCCACACTAGAAGTCAGAGTTTGAAAATCCATGTCTGCAGCAGAGCTCAAAACCACTCAGAGTATAAGGGGAAGAAAGAAGCTAGACAGACTGCAACAACAAAAAAAAAACAAAACAAAAAAAAAAACCTCAGAACTTCTTTTTAATCCCGCTTCTGCGATGCTTTAAACATTTTATTTTTGGCCTGGTATACTGTTATGATTCTAGTGGTAGAGAATCTCTGGTATTCAGACTAAGTCCGCAATAACATAGAACTGCTCTAGGGAGGTGGAAACTAGGCTAACCACATAACTGATCCTAACACACAACTAGAAGTAGCCGGTGAACGTGCCTACGTTGATTCTAGACGTCTCGAGCCAGCCGGAGAACTACTACCCCTAGAGGGAAAATAAGACCTCACTTGCCTCCAGAGAAATTAACCCCAAAGATATAGAAAGCCCCCAACAAATAATAACGGTGAGGCAAGAGGAAAACACAAACGTAGAGATTAACTAGATTTAGCAAAGTGAGGCCCACTAAACTAGATAGGCAGAAAATAGAAAGTGAACTATGCGGTCAGCAGAAAACCCTGCAAAAACATCCACGCTGAGTATTCAAGAACCCCCGCACCGACTGACGGTGTGGGGGGAGAATATCAGCACCCTAGAGTTTCCAGCTAGCTAGAAAATCACATTTTGAGCAAGCTGAACAAAAAACACTGATAATGCAAATGATCCAAAGTATGCAAACTGGACTTAGCTTTTCTTGCATGAGGCAGATGGCAAGGAATCAGGAGGAGACCAAATAGGACTGAATACATAGATACCAGGCAAGAGACTGAGTCCTAAGGAGGACTAAATAGGGAAAACCCACAGCTTAATGAAACAGCTAAAGCCCAGGCATGCAGAAAGACATGACTCATACAATACCATTAGTGACCACCAGAGGGAGCCCAGAAACACAGTTCACAACAGTGCAGGAGCTGTAGACTGTGGGGGAAATCCTGATTGACGTAGGGCCCACAATCCTTGGAGTCGGGAGGATGTGCTCCATCCCAAGGTTCAACTGGGTCCACTATGTTAACCCAGTGTGCCGTCAGTGAGATGTACTGTCCTTGCCCTCAAGCACTTGTCCACATGTCTGTGGTTAGGTGGACTTTCCAGTAACAGCATTGTTGAGGGCACGGGTAATATTGTGGGACACGTGCTGGTGTAATGCTGGGACGGCACACTGGGAGAAATATTGGCGACTTGGGACCAAGTACCTTGGGACGGCCGCAGTCATCAGGTTGCGGAAAGCTTCAGTCTCAATGAGCATAAAAGGCAACATGGTGTCCAAAAATGTTGTAAGACACTCCAAAAAATACTATAGTACCAAAAAAAGGCCAAAATTTTCTGCGCACTCACATCTGATGCCTAAGACAAAAAAAAAAAAAAGCATTTTAAATTTTTACGCTCTTGTAATGAAATGACCTGGCTGTAGTCTGCAGTGTGACCAAACAAATAAATGTAGAAAAAAGGGGGCTATGGGTTGCTTTGTAATAAAATTAGCATGTATACAGTGCAAAAAAAGAAAACGTAGCCACGGATACCTGCAGCTAGGTATATATAAAATGCACAGCAGCAGACAGTAATGGAGCCTCTTGATGTATGCCCTACCTAGCACTGCAATCTATGTACCCCTGAATTAGCCTTAAAAAGGACCGTTGGTTTATCAGGATTTGTGAATTGAACACTAGTAGACCCTCACTAACTAATAAAAGAACAAATCTGACCCTATCTCAGCAGCAGCTCTCCCTACACTAGAGGAGTCAGGTCAGGTACAGAATGCGCCAAGCAGGGTGGCGTCAGTCTCTTATAGTCATGATGACACTGTGCGGCCAGCCAATCACTGTAATACCACAACAAAGATGGCTGCGGTATTACAGTGCATGGCAGACAGTCCCTGTATTTTCTAAAGCGCTCCAAACTTGCAAGGCAGAGACCCGATCTGAAAATGAAATGAAATGCTTGGTGCTCGCCGAGTACACTGAGTACCTTGATTCTTGGATGAGTACCGAGTAGTGGTGAGCACGTTAGCTCATCACTATTAATGACCCTTTCAATGCTAAACCCACAGAGGAAGTTTGCATGCCTTTGATGGTGAGTCACAAAATGTTTGGACATGAGAAATCATATGGTGTGAACTCTTGGAGCAAAGTATATCAATCAAATGCTCAGAGATACGAACTTTCAATTTTCTTGTAGTGCAGCCCACATGCATTTTTTTACAATCGGTACACAAGATAATTTAAACAACATTATGACAATTACAATTAATAAAACTTTTAATTTTATATTTTTGTGTTCCACTAGAGTCATTGTAAAGATGTATAGTGGAAACACCCCTGCTCTGCAAAATAAATTCCTGGTCAAAAAAGATATCCAGCCTTGCTAAAGCTGCAACCCTCAGCTGTCAACTTTAGCAAGTCTGGTTATCAATAATAGAGGGCTCCCCATACCATATTTTTTAATTATTTATGCAGCCTGCCTTCTAGATGTAGCAGAGCTAGATATGTCTTGGGACAAATTGATCATTATCTTCTCGGAGGACAAGTGAGGAATATTGTTGTTTATTATTTTAATTTTTTACAGGAGACATTGTCTTCAGTGGACTGGGTGATGACCTGAATATGGCTTAAATTGGAATCATTCTTTCAATTGTGTATATCTAGAAGTGGGAAGCAGAGCGCACAAAAGGGTGATACCCTATGGAGGGAGAGTAGGAGAGTGCTGCTGATGCTCACCTGATGGAGTTCTGACAGGCACAACTCCTATATAGGGATGAACAAAAATAGCTGCTGCTGGCCCGTGGCTGGTGGATAAATTGCCCAGGAAATATTGGGTCCAGTTGGATAAACACATGGGTGGACTGCGCTGCTGGAATGAATCAATTCTTCAGAAAAGATGATGAGGAAAAGGCTTTTTAATTCACAACACATTTTAACGCTGTACCAGTATCTTTTTCAAGTGAATGAAATAAATGGACATTTGCTTTCTTTTACACTTGAAAAGATGCTGGTACGGCATTGAAATGTGTTGTGGATAAAAATCCAAGGCAAAGAAAAAAGTAGAAGTGCACTAACCGGTCCAAGTTGCAAAAAGTCCTTTTTATTAATTCATGTGCAGGTACAAAGGGAGGACGTAGAATAGAAGGACGACGGCCATTTCGCGCTGTTGCGCTTCAACGGGTCCTAATGAACTTTAGGACCCGTTGAAGCGCAACAGCGCGAAACGGCCGTCGTCCTTCTATTCCACGTCCTCCCTTTGTACCTGCACATGAATTAATAAAAAGGACTTTTTGCAACTTGGACCGGTGAGTGCACTTCTACTTTTTTCTTTGCCTTGGAGTATTATGGACTTACAGACTGTGCACCCGTGTGTCCACCTGCAGGCTTTTTAGACACAGCAGCCTGAATCAACGTGGTGGTGTTGGAGGTATTAAGTAGCACTGCCATGTGCCATTCTCTGCATTTGTACAACAGTTGTGGATAAAAAGCCTTGCACGTGTGTGGGAAATTTTGCAGCCCGTGCTTCTACTGGAAACACTGATGTCTGAAAGAGCCCTTAGTGGAAACTCAATGGTTTACTGAGCTTTTTTACAAATTGTGTCAATTTTTAGGAAAAAGTTCAGGAATCTGAACATGAATCCAAATGTACAATGATCGTGCCAAATTTGCGATTGGCGAACATTTTTCTAACAAGTTCACTCATCTATATTCATGGATTCAAACCAATATAAAGCTCAAACAAAATCCCACTGTCATGTTTCAAAAACACACTAACAACATTATTGAGGAAGGTTTCTCCCTGGGAATCTTCACCAAATCCCAATGAGACCATCCGATTTTACCCATCCTACATGCTCTTCCCAAAGTACATAAAACAGTCAATCCACCACCTATGAAACCCATTGTCTCAGGCATTGGATCCATTATAAAACATCTGAGTGAGTGGTTAGACTCACCACTACAACCACTATCACAGAGATCTTTTGTTTTTTTTAAAGTTTCCAAAGACATTCTTAATCAATTTACTAACCTTGTCTGGTTGGAGGATTTTTCTTGGATGAGCTGTGAGGTTGTCTTTTTATAAATGTTGATCCCACATTATGTTGTTATCCATGCTTTGGAATTTCACCTCTCTAAATAAAGTAACTATTCATCAGATCTATGCTTATTGGTTATTCATGTTACCCATTTTCTGATGACTCATTTTTTTTTTTTTGATCAGGAATTTATTTTTGCAGCGCATGGTTGCTTCCACGGGGGCCAAATATTCTCCATCTTTTGAAAATCTGGTAGTGTCTTACTGGGAGAAATGTTATCTTTATTGATAATTAGTGTTGAGCGATACCGTCCGATGCTTGAAAGTATCGGTATCGGAAAGTATCGGCCGATACTGGCAAAGTATCGGATCTAATCCGATACCGATACCCGATACCAATACAAGTCAATGGGACACCAAGTATCGGACGGTATCCTGTATGGTTCCCAGGGTCTGAAGGAGAGGAAACTCTCCTTCAGGCCCTGGGATCCATATCAATGTGTAAAAGAAAGAATTAAAATAAAAAATAGGGATATACTCACCCTCCGACGCAGCCTGGACTTTACCGCCGTAACCGGGAGCCGTTGTACCTAAGAATGCGCGCTTGAAGGGCCTTAGATGAGGTCACGGCACTCTGATTGGTCCGTAGCGGTCGCGTGACCGCTACGCGACCAATCACAAACCCCTCGACGTCACCTAAGGTCTTTCAAGCGATTGAAATACCTTAGAAGACGTCCGCAGCTTCTGATTGGCCGCGTAGCGGTCGCGTGACCGCTACGCGACCAATCACAAAGCAGTGACGTCACCTAAGGTCTTTCAAGCGCTTGAAAGACCTTAGGTGACGTCACTGCTTTGTGATTGGTCCGTAGCGGTCACGCGACCGCTACGGACCAATCAGAGCGCCGTGACGTCATCTAAGGCCCTTCAAGCGCGCATTTTTAGGTACAACGGCTCCCGGTTACGGCGGTAAAGTCCAGGCTGCGTCGGAGAGGTGAGTATATCCCTATTTTTCATTTTAATTCTTTCTTTTACACATTGATATTAATCCCAATACCGATTCCCGATACCACAAAAGTATCGGATCTCGGTATCGGAATTCCGATACCCGAAAGTATCGGCCAATACCCGATACTTGCGGTATCGGAATGCTCAACACTATTGATAATCCTTTTAGTTCCCACTTATTATGGTATGGAAGATACATCAATGACCTCCTCTTCATCTGGAGGGGTGATTTGTCTGCCATACCAGAATTCATTCAATACATCAACAATAAACACTGCAACTTGCCATTCACCCATTTTGCACACCCCTCTGATATATCTTTTTTGGATTTACAACTGAGAGGTATCCCTCATGAAACCATTTACACCTCCACTTTTTCTAAACCCAAGTCAGGCAACACCATCCTCCATGATCATAGTAGTCACCTCAAACACACGGCCAAATCCATACTGTTGGAAGAATTTTTACACATTAAATGAAACTGCAGTGATAATAGTAATCTAGCCACAGAATTAGACTTATCAAATAAATATGAAGAAAAGGGATATTAAATAGACAGTGGACATTAAATAGAGCATATAAATTAGTAAAACACAAAAATTGTCAAGATCTGATTACTATTATTACTATAGGGCACATCGACAGACATATAATGAAGATAATAAGATAGTTCTATCATTTTGATACAGTCTGCAGTTTAATCAAATCTATCATCAATAATCATCTCCCTATTCATTATGAGGATTCCACTTTATCTGATTTATTCCAACGTAGCTGACAAATAGTAGCAAAAAAAACCTTGACATGGGAATATTCTTTACCCGTGTTTGTATCAATCCTGCAAACAATGCAAAACATGGCTTGATATTTTAGTGATAGCTGTAGAACTTGTCAAAACTCTGTAACAACTCATTTTTACAATGACTCTTGTGGAACACAACAATATAAAAGTATTCTTAATTGTAATTTTCATAGTGTTGTTTACATTATCTTGTGTACCGATTGTAAATAATGTATGTGGGCTGCAGTACAAGAAAATTGAAAGTTCGTATCTCTGAGCATTTGACTGATATACTTTGTTCCAGCAGTTTACACCATGCGATTTCTCATGATTACTAGCATTTTGTGACTCACCATCAAAGGCATACAAACTTCCTCTGTGGGTTTGGAATTGAAAGTGTCATTAACCCATGGAGGAGAGGAGATGTCAGGAGAAACCTTTTAGCAAGAGAGGCTTTCTGGATTAATAACCTGGGCACTTGCTATCAGGGCAGTATTTAAACTCACAAGGAGATCATGTTTCACTACTGATCATAGGGAATGTTTCTTGAAACTTTTTTGTTTTCTATTTCAACATTTGCATGTCATTTTTGGCTCCTTTAGCCAATCATGTTTGTTTGAACATGTGGCCATTATGTAACCATCTTGCTGGTCACCTTTCTATATAAAGCTTTACTGGTATTCATTATCATGTAGCTCTGACAAATAATGCCTGCGGGTGTTCGAAATGCATTGCTGTGCACTATGGATTTATGTTTTTACAATTTTTTAAAGAAATACTGGAATTTTAGGAGCTGGAATTTTCCTCATTTTTTCCTGTTTACACATGTGTGATCACATGGTTTTTCTGCTCCTAGAAGCTTAGGACCCAGGAGATGAACTGGTTTCTGAATCTTTTTTGCTCTCACTTTTTGAGTTATTGGTGGTGGTCTCTGAATCCCCGAATGCCGACAATCTTCAGGCGGTTTCAGCACCCATCACGCAATAAAAAAAAAAAAAAAATAGATGCTGTTTCTCATCAGTGAGTCCTTGAACTGTGATATTAAAACAAATTGAGATTTATACATACTAGCAGAAGCCTGCCTAGTATACTTAGGTACATGAGTGTATAAGAGGATTGAAAGTAATTCTGCCACTCTTTTACAAAAATTTAGGAAGTGTTACCCAAACTTCACTGTCTTGTTTAGGACAGTCAAGGAATTGAATATCCCTTGCCATTCTCATGGATTAACCATGATCCTGTTGCTGTGGAGATCCTCCCTGGTTACCCATAGTATCTCCTTATTTGTGCAAATGCTATATTTCTGTTGTATATCGTGTCTGTTCTAGTTTTTTAGGTATATGATAATGCTTATTACTACCATGCTGGCCTGTACTAAAGTCCGGTGCTTAGTATGGTAGGTTGAAAGTGGTGTTGTCTGCATAAAGATTCAAAATAAATAATAAACAAAAATTTAATCTACCCACCTGCAGATTCTTTAACAAAACGGTCATTTTTTTGGAGAAGGTAAGGTTTAGCTTGTATTCACATCTTTAAGAAGTGAATACAAATGAACCTCTGTGGTGTGCTCATGCTGCTGATATCAAGACAGTGTGATGAGGACACCTTGTCATGCTGGAGACATCACTGTAAAGTAATGTAAAGTAACGATATCAGCAACCAAAAGTTTAAAACTGACAACTAGCCTGCTGTATAATAGGCAAAATATTTTTTAACTGTGAATGAGGCCTGTATATAATCAAATATATGCTCAAAACAATTTCAAAATCAGATCTAGCCTGCTGTTTCACGCTTGTAACAGAAAAAAATGTTTTTTTAATCTGCATAAGCTTTGCAGACAGCTTAATTTCACCGCCACAAAATTACAACATGGGACATGTCGTGCTGAATCACTTTAGCAACAACCAAAGAAACAATTTTTTACTGTGCAAAAGCTCTACACACAGAACAAGTTTCACCATCATAAAACTGTGGGATATGGCGGGCTGTATCACGTTTAGCAACAGAAAAAATATATATTTTTAATGTGCATGAGCTGTGCAGACAGCTTAACTTCATTGCCACAAAACTACAACATGGGATATGGAGGGCTGTATCATGTTTAGCAACAGAAAAAAAAATTTGTAATGTGCATTAGCTGTGCAGACAGCTTAATTTCACTGCCACAAAATTACAATGTGGGATATGGCAGGATGAATAACGCTTAGCAATAGAATATGTTTTTAAGCTGCAGGAGCTATGCAGACAGTTCAATTTCACTGCCACTAAATGGCAAGGTGAAAAATGGTGTGCTGAATCACGTTAGAACCTGACCCCCCAAAAATGTTTTATTGTACAAAAGCTCTACACACAGAACAATTTCACCGCCACAAAATTGCAACTTGGGATATGGCAGGCTGTATCGCATTTAGCAACAGATTTTTTTTTTTTAATGTGCATGAGCTCTGCAGACAGCTTAGTTTCATGGCCACAAAATTACAACTTTAGATATGGCAGGCTGTATCACGTTTAGCAACAGAAAAAAATATTTTTTTTAACGTCCATGAGCTCTGAAGACAGTTGAAATTCACCACCACTAAATAAGGTGAGATATAGCAAGTTGAACTGAATCACAGTAGCAACTGCCCAAAAAAATATTATTTAATGGCCAACAATTAAATCACAGAAAAATGTCACCACACCATTGCGGTCTTTTGTCTAAGAAACAACCGCCTAGCTAAATAGCTAAAATCTAGCAGCAAATAGTCCCAGTGTCAGTAGCAGCCTCTCTGCACTGTTACATTGTCAAAATGGCATTAAAACAAGATGTCCGCTCTTTATATGGAGAGGGACATGTGATTTCATCAGCCAATGAAACAAGCCATAGTGTCAGGACATTGTGGGTGTTTCCTGCACCCTGATTGGCTAGCTGCAATGTGCACACATAAAATTGGAAAAAAAAAGTTTACAAGCACACCGCTCCTCTGAGCTCTCCCCACCCCCTACCATCATCAAACATATGCCCAATGCTTATCATACACCACCATTTTCATAGCCAAAGAGCTCAAAATACTTTAGTGTCAACACAAATATTTTCCCCCACTTTTTACCGAGTTTTTCCGATTCTATAAAATTTTGCTCGTATTTCCGATCATGAATCCAAATACGCCATATTCATGATGAATTTATGTTTGGTGATCGTTTTTTGAACAAATTCGCTCATCACTAGTTATTAAATGCATTGAAAAAACATTACTGGTGTATTAGTGATGAATGATAAACTATTGCATTCATAATTATTCAACAACACCCGTTACAAATTAGGTTTATTATCAACATTTAATTACTTTTTTCTGTTTGCAATAAGCCATTCAATCAAGAATAATTCAAATAACTCAACACAACCCCAACTAATTTAGCAAGTGGCTAATCTAAATTCATCATAAAATGACACTACTTCAGTATCAGAATTATTCAACCCCTTTGTGAAAGATGCTGGATGATGCATTAAAAGGTAACTTTAAATCTCAGAGAGACAGAAGAATCTGGGAATATAAGCTGATGATGACCTTTGACACTCAGTGCAGGAATGAATGTGTCGCATGGTTTTCTTGTCTTTTTACATCAATTAAGGAATTTGCTCCCAAGAACTTGAGGGGGCATCATAACATAAAGCCAGATCTCAATCAGAGGACAATAAAACATTCACACTCCTTATCTATGAACTTTTCCAATATTTATGGACAAAACTGTTTATCAATTACATAATGGTAATTCTGCTTCATGTCACCTGTCTTATCTATGGCATTTTTCTGTGCTGTGTTGTGCATAAATATGTGATTCTTCTGAATTTCTATTAGTCTATGTCTGAGTAGTCTCGAAGGCTTGCAATTTGTTACCATCTTTTCAGTTAGCCATTAAAAGTACAATTTAATGTCAGCTAGAAAAAAGTAAACCGAGTAATAATTATATGAAACCAGTATTTCTCTGTACATGGGTTAATTGTGAGGTCTTCTTCAAGCTCTAAAAACTTCAGATAGATAAATCTCTGGAAGCAAAAATGCCAACTGAATGAAATAAAAAATGATTTACTTACTAATCCTAAAACAAAAATGTCAAGAAAGCAAAGGAAGTGCTGTGCACAGACCCTAACCTCTCCAAAGATAGATAAACTCCTCACATGGATCATTCAACAGCTGTTTAGAAGGAGTTTTGTGAACACATCCCTGGTGATTACCACATTAGCTATTCCAGCATCTGCTCTGATTTCAGTAGTTGATTAATTACTTCTTTTTTATATTTGTCATGATTAAACATGAGTAATAATGCTGCCAGCTTAGTTGCAAGTTTACTATGAGAAGATGAAACACTAAATGGCTTGATCTTCATTTCACGCCTTACATAGCTGATTGAGAATGTTCTAGCAATTAATAAATAAACATGTTGAAAATGATGTGTTTTATCATTCATATTAAAAGGTACATAATGAAAATTTGTAAAAGAGTTTAATAGGCAAGTTCATAAAGGGTCTGTTAGGGCTAGCGGAACACACCAAATAATTAGAGAAAAGGAATAAGGTGCGTTCGCAGCCCGGGGAGATGGAACCTGCTGCTTAGCAATGACGGACTATATGGCAGTACAATGAGGATACACACATGGGTTAGCTTCATCCTGTGTGAAAGAAGCGAACCCTGTTGCATCACAGGGCCGCAGTACCACACGTAACAGAAATAATAATATAGTAGCACAAGAGTGCATGTGGTGCCGCACTGGCGGACGCCACTAACCACCGAGACTTGGGTTTGGAAAGTGTGGTGATAGCGCATGGCGCCGCACTGGCGACCACAGCAATAGATGCTGTTTGTGTATATAGCGAACAGAGTAGAAACTAGAGTGGACCCTCTGGACCGTGGGGAGACCTACCCCTGGGCGAGCGGACCAAGGGTGAAACACGACCCCTATACAGGGACCGTAAGGAGCAAGCCCAGAGGTCACTTACCCACGGTGAAGATACCAGGAGGGACGGCTCCAGGAGGAAGGGTAAAAGAAGAAGCTGGATACTGGAGGGTGGTTCGGGATATCCGTGGGCTAGACTGGAGGACTGGAAGACCGGAACGGAGTAAAGCTGAGGGAAAAACAAAACAAAAGGAAAAGTAAGCAACTAGAGCAGGGTAACCAGCAGTAGCAAGGTAGGAAACCTAGGAGAAGGAACGGACGGGAAGCGTGAGCGAAGATGCAAACGGAGAGAGTACGCTGTGGAGGGAAATGGAAGGGGCCGGACACAATAGCTAAGGCTACAACAATCAGGCACCAGGGAGCAGGAGAGCCTACCTCTTATAGTAGAGGCAGGAACAGGATTGGTTACCCGGGAGGCTGACCTAAGGATCCCAGGAAGTGGTAACAGGGAAGATGTGCCTGCGCCCCTTTGGAAACCCAGAGCGCCTGCGCAAAGACAGCATACCTGCAGAGGGCCTAGACACCGGAAGTGCTGGGGGAGCACAGACGCACGCAGACCCGGAAATGGATTGCCGTGGACGCGCTGCAGCAGAGGAGGAACCGGCGCTCGCAGGCCCAGGAGCAGGACGGGCGGAAAGCGCAGGACCGGAAGCAGACCTCGGGACAGAGAGGTGAGAGCGGCGGACCCCAGGCACAGCAGCGGAGGAGCGGCGACGCAGGGAAGCGGCGTCGGTAACAGTGTACTTGAGTTGGTAAGAAGTCGGGTGCTAGATTACAATTATCCTCCTTACGCGAGCATTCAAACACAAGGGAGGGGATGTTTAAAGAGCGACTTTCACTCACAACACACACACGTAAACAAGAGTATACTAGCGCATGGCCGTGCGGACATGCAAACCTTTTATAGCTGCAGCAAGTTCAGGTCCTAGAGGACCAATGAGAACTGCTACAGTAACTGAGCAACTTCAGAACCTTCCTAGAGGACCAATAGGAGCTGCTGCAATACCTGAGCATGTGACCCCAGACCTCCACTGAAAGGTCTTCCTTCAGGCATGCTCAGAAGGGAAAAAGCAGGACATAGTCCCAAAGACGTCAGCTCGCCACTGATCAGTACAGGCTACAATAGCAGAGCCTGGAAAGGCAGCAGTAACCCTTTGCACAGAATCAGACTGAGCGAGACGCTGGGACTGACGTCTCCACTGAGCAGGCTCCACTGTGGCTAATGCAGAATGAGAAACCGCAGCAGACATGATTTAAGATTCACCCTGTGCAGCGGCGGGAACTCGACTCCTAACAGGGTCTCTTTTCACATTTTTATGATATTCATGTGGGCAGAAGATAGCAATATGTTCTAATACAGTGTTCCTCAAGTTCGGTCCTCAAGAGCCACGAACAGGTCATGTTTTCAGGATTTCCTTAGTATGGCCCAGGTGAGCATTCAATCATCTAGACAGGCAACAATTCCATCACCTGGGCCATACTAAGGAAATCCTGAAAACACGACCTGTTGGTGGCTCTTGAGGACTGGAGTTGGGGAACACCGTTCTAATACATGCTCAGGGTATGTTCACAAAAAATTGTGGTGAAATAGGCATGAGTTTTATCAATGGTTTTAACTCTTTATAATTAAACTGCCTTTCTACCCAATAATGAGCATGCTGAATATTTGAAACTCAGGTCTGCTTGTTACTCTCTATACATATTGTTATCTGCAACGTTTTCCAAACCCCATCCACATTGTACTGTGAATTTGTGAATTGCTGCAAATTTGCAGTACAAAATCGGCTTTGCTTTTACAATTTATGAGCTTAGTCAAAGGCCTCACAAAGATATCTGTGTTTCATGCACATTTTATGTCTGTGTTTTATACAGATACAATTTATAATGTATTGTAATTTTTATATGTCATTTTTTGCTTTGTGGACCAATCATTACAATAATGGGCGAACGTGCTCGCCACTACTCGGTACTCACTTGAGTATCACTGTGCTCGGTGTACTTGGTGAGCACCGAGCATTTCCGGGATTATTTGGCAGGAGCTCGGATCTCCACCCTGCATTTGTAGTGGTCTTTAGAGACCCAATCAACATGCAGGGATTGTCTGCCATGCACTGTAACACCGCACCCGTCTTTGTCGTGGTCTTGCAGTGATTGGCTGGCCGCACAGCCTCATCAGGGGTATAAGAGACCGGACGCCACCTTTCTCGCCTCATTCTGCTCCGGAGTCAGCTAGTGTAGGGAGACTTGCTGCTGAGATAGGGTCAGAATCGTTCTTTTAATAGTTAGTGTGGGTCTGCTAGTGTTCAGTCCACAAATCCTGATAAACCAACAGTCCTTTTTATAGCTAATTCGGTGGTACATACATTGCAGCGCTAGGTAGGCAGGGGAGTCTATGTGCACATATCCACATCAGTGCAAGGCCTGCAGGCAATGTATGTGAGCACATAGATCTCCCTGCATACATCAAAAAGCTCCATTACAGTCTGCTGCTGCTTATTTTATCTATACCTAGCTGCAGTTACAGGGTGGACTGGACTTTCTTGCGGGAGACCCTCGGTCACTTTGGATTCCCCCCTGCCCTAATAAAGGCTATCTTTCAAATGTATGATTCCCCCACTGCTAAGGTGAGAGTGAATGGAGACCTTACCTCTCCCTTTGAAATTAGGAACGGTACACGTCAGGGCTGTCCCCTTTCACCCACATTATTCATTCTTTAAATCGAGACCCTAATTCAGAGTGTCACACAACATCCAGACATTGAAGGAGTACAAATCAACGGGACTTCACACACAGTAGCAGCGTTTGCTGATGAGCTGCTACTTACTCTAACTAACCCTAATAAAGAAATTACAGTAGTTCTAGATTTGTTCGAGAGGTTTGGTAATCTCTCGAACTTCAAAATAAATCTAGATAAATCTGAGGCAATGAATATAAATATAGACCACAAGATTATTAGCGACATTAAAACCAAATTCCCCATAAAATGGAACTCGAGATTCATCAAATATTTAGGGATTAAATTAAGCCTATACTGGCACTTACTTTTTTCACTTAACTATACCCCATTGCTCAAAACCACAGCAGAACTAACAAGGATGTGGGGAGCCTCTTATGTCTCTTGGATAGGGAGGAAGAATCTATTGAAGGGGTTTGTGCTCCCTAAGTTTAGTTACATATCTAGAATGCTACCAATATCTGTCCCCAACGCGTTCTTTCAAAAAGTCCGCACAATCTTTGGGAAATATATTTGGAGAGACTCTAGACCCAGACTCAATTACATGACGCTCTCACTCCCCAGATCTAGGGGAGGAATGGGAGCTCCCGATCCCCAAAAATACCACACTGCGGCAACACTATCCTTACTAATAGATTGGTAGAGGGATAACCCCAATAAACTCTGGACATAAATTGCAGACACAACGGTCCCAGTCCCTCTGCACACTATACTTCATGCCTCTAAAGAATTCATACACCACTTAAAAATCCCAAATGCCATAACTAAAAATTTAATTTGGACTTGGTCCAAATACTCTCCACTGTTAATGCCCTTACCATCCCAATTGATTAGAGTAATAGATCTTCCTGGGCTTTATCCGAACGGCTCTCCAACCACAAATTTTGACCCCCTATACAGGATTAGAGATAACCTAGAATGCATAATGACAGATGGCACTCTCCTTCCACTGATGGAGTTACAGACAAAATTTCCTCAATATCATTTAAATTTTCTTCACTACAATAGTCTCAAGATCGCTATAAAATCCTACCTCAGCGCAGGTATTATCAATAGGGAATTAAAAACTTTTGAGAAACTCCTAGCCCAACAGAAACCTTCAAAAAGTGTACTAACCAAAATCTACCAAATAATCATAATCAACTCAACCCCAATTAAACGGGCCTTCATTTCTAGTTGGGAAAAAGATCTGGGAATCAATCTACAAGACTGGGAAGTAGACCAAATCTATAAAAACTCACATGGCCCATCAAGCTGCATCAGAGTACAGGAAAATTCATACAAAATTGTCACCAGATGGTACACCACCCCAATCCTATGCCACCTTTGGTATCCTAACTCCTCGGCCACCTGCTGGAGATGTTCTAAAGAAATAGGGACTTTTTTACACATGTGGTGGTCATGCGACAACATACAAGTCTTCTGGAAGTTAATTTTGACATACATAACTAAGGTTTGCAAATTACTAGGCCCTCCGTCTATGTCACTTATCTTCCTGAACTGGTCAGGGGATAATGCCAAATATAGAAATAAATCTTTACTTACATTTTTGCTTGCAGCAGCCAAACTGCTTATCCCCTCCCACTGGCTATCCAGGGACTGTCCAAGCCTATCAGATTGGGTACATAAGGTAGACCAACTCTACTATATAGAGGAAATCATTGCATATACTGATTTCTCACAAGATAAATTCTTCAAAACCTTGGCCCCATGGAAAGCTTTTAGAGTGAGTGATGAATACCTGACAATCACAAATCACCAATGAAATTTTTAAGATTTCAAATATTTAAAGACCTAACCACAAATATCCTGATCGGACTCCTGATATTTTCCGTATTTTCTTCACAATTCGGCGGACATCACCCACACTTGAAGTGAAAATTCCCTACCACGCTACTCCCCATCATTCTCTTCTCTTCTTCCTTACTTTACCTTTCAAGATCGCAATGGGCGTTACAACCTTGATGCTCTATTATCGTGCCAAATGTAATCATTTATTTATCCTAATCTGTTTCGGATAAGTTGTATTCCAAATATCTTAGGAATATTCATGTTAAATATTAGTTTCTACTGGTTTTGTCTCAAAATGTGTCACTGATTACATCAAGAATTCACCTGTTTCTGAAAACAACTGTATTTATGACATGTTTCTTACATTAAACCTAATAAAAAGATGTTTAAAACAAAACCTAGCTGCAGTTACCGGTGGCAATTTATTTTTTTTTGGAGCTTATACCTGCTCATTTTATTATACAGCAATCCATAGCCCCTTTTTTCTACACAATGCAAACTACAGCCAGGTCATTGCAATACAAGAGCATGCAAATCTAAGAATTTTTAAATTTGTTTTTGGTACCAGGCATCAGATGTGAGTGCCACAAAAAGTCTGTCCTTTTTTTGGGGACTATCTAATATTTTCTAGTGTCTTACAACATTTTTGGACACCATTTTGCTGCCCCAAAAATCTGTAGCTGGCCCAAAAATATTTAGCTAAGCTACATTTAGTTCTTATTTATCACTATGAGTTGTACGCCACGCGCATCGCATATCATTGCGCTAAATATCTTAAAATTTTAGTACTCCAATTTTTTTTAGTGTCATAGCCAACTTATTGACACAATTTTGGTGTGCCCAAAAAATAAAGGCCACATTTTGATCAGTCTGTTATCTCTGGCTGACGCATGGTGTGTCTGTGGTGTCAAAATCCTTGCTTTGCAGGCATACATTGCATTGTTCTGTCTGCTAGCTTTGGCATACTGAGTATTTAGTATTTTCAAAAATTCCCCAAAAAATTCAAAAAAATGTATAGTGTTATGACCCCAATGGCAGAGGGTCTCAAAAGTACATACCAAGTCTGCAAACATAAAAAAACAGCTCATAGGGCAGTGGTAACTGGGCTAACCGTATATCTAATCCTAGCACCACAAATAGCAGCAGCCGGGGAACGTGCCTACGTTGGTTCTAGACGTCTCGCGCCAGCCGGAGAACTAACTAACCCTAGAAGGGAAAAGATAGACCTTTCTTGCCTCCAGAGAAAAGACCCCAAAAGTTGGATACAAGCCCCCCACAAATAATAACGGTGAGGTAAGGAGAAAAGACAAACGTAAGAATGAACTAGATATTTAGCAAAGAGAGGCCCACTGACTAATAGCAGAATATAGTAAGATGACTTATACGGTCAGCAAAAATCCTATCAAAATTTCCACGCTGGATATTCAAGAACCCCCGAACCGTCTAACGGCCCGGGGGGAGAACACCAGCCCCCTAGAGATTCCAGCAAAAACAGGAATCACATTTAGTACAAGCTGGACAGAAAATAAGAGCAATACAGATAATCAAAAAACAAGGAAGCAGGACTTAGCTTAATTTTGCAATAACCCGGACCAGCAGACAGGAGCAAACAGAAAGGATCTGATTACAACGATGCAAGGCACTGGACTGAGGATCCAGGAAGTTTATATAGCAACACCCCTGGACTAACGACCCAGGTGGGTGCCAAACTGAGGAAAGACAATCCCAGAGTCATATCACTAGTGACCACAAGAGGGAGCCAAAAAAGTCTAATTCACAACAGTACCCCCCTTTAAGGAGGGGTCACCGAACCCTCACCAGGACCACCAGGGCGATCAGGATGAGCAGCGTGAAAGGCACGAACTAAATCGGCCGCATGCACATCAGAGGCAATATAACGCTCGCGCCGAGACTGGATGGTGCGGGCGCCAGGGGGTGTGGCCCCACTGGACCACAGACCGAACTTCCCTGGAAGGGGCGTAACTAAGTAGCTTCCTAGGTGTTCGCTGGAGCCTCTGATGGTGAGGTCAGACTTGTGCAATAGGAAGCTACCAGGTACCACTCCAGGGTGGAGTCGGACTGTGGATGCTGATCCCACCGGGAACAAGACACAGGCAGGCAGGCACGGCTGTGACACTGGCTGACAGACGGGTATGGCTGAGGCCCTGACAGGCAGACTGGCTTGACAGAGATACAGGCAGACAGGCGGGCACAGCTGGCACTGGCAGACAGGATTGATACTCTGGTAGGAACTGGTATTCAGGTGGGTGTATGGAAACAGGCAAGAACCTGTTCAGACTGGAGAATATAAAGAAACAGGTAGAGTAAGAGCAGGAGGAGGAGCTAAGAGTAGAGAAGAAGGCAGAGCCCAGGAAGAGCAGAGGAGGAGAGGGTAGAGCAAAGAGTAGAGAAGGAGAAGGTAGCGCCAAGAGCGGAGGCGCTGGAGGCGGAGCCAAGAGCAGAGGCGCTGGAGGCGGAGCCAAGAGCAGAGGCGCTGGAGGCGGAGCCAAGAGCAGAGGCGCTGGAGGCGGAGCCAAGAGCAGAGGCGCTGGAGGCAGAGCCAAGAGCAGAGGCGCTGGAGGCGGAGCCAAGAGCAGAGGCGCTGGAGGCGGAGCCAAGAGCAGAGGCGCTGGAGGCGGAGCCAAGAGCAGAGGCGCTGGAGGCGGAGCCAAGAGCAGAGGCGCTGGAGGCGGAGCCAAGAGCAGAGGCGCTGGAGGCGGAGCCAAGAGCGGAGGCGCTGGAGGCGGAGCCAAGAGCCAGAACCGCAGGAGGTAACGCCAAGAGCAAGAGAGTGAGGAAACAGGTTGTGGAGAGGAAAGCTGAGAGGCACAGATCCACAGGTTGTGGAAGAACTGAGCAGAGTAGCGCAGAGCCACGGGTAGTGGCGAACAAGGCAGAGAGATGCAGAGCCACAGATAATGGCAAGCAGAGCAGAAAGATAAGGCAGAGGTACACACAGCAAGGTGGGAAATGACAAATGACAAATAAGGAACAGGAACGGACATAGACCAGAGTACAGACAGGAACGGACACGGATACGGATAAGGATACACAAACAGAACACAGATGAAGGCCTGCTAGTTGCAGCCCTCAGAGACAGGAACAGACACGACCTGGCAGCTCAGTAGCAAGTGCTAACTGAGGGAAATAGTTTGCTCAGGCATCCTCCAATGGGTGAGGATGCCTTAAGTATCAGAGGCCTCAAGGCTATTGGTCAGGAACACCCCAGGGAGGTGCACACAGTCACAATAAGAATCCGGTGTGGCTGGCGCCGCCCTCCTATGCACACAGCCAGGAAGTGTACACAGAGCAGGCGGCCATGAAGCACATGGCATGGAGCCGGCAGCAGACAGATCTCACAGCATGGCACTGGGTGAGTGAGTTGATGTAACAGGCAGGTGGGGAATGGAAGGCCATGCAGTGATGCCGGCAGGGTTGTTACAGGCAACCACCCAGGAATTATCCTCCTGGCCATAGCCCTTCCACTTGACCAGATACTGAAGCCTCCGTCTGGAGAGACGAGAATTCAAGATCTTCTCCACCACGTACTCCAACTCGCCCTCAACCAACACCGGAGCAGGAGGCTCAACAGAAGGAACGACAGGCACAACGTACCGCCGCAACAAAGACCTATGGAACACGTTGTGAATGGCAAACGACACCGGAAGATCCAAGCGAAAGGACACAGGATTAAGGATTTCCAATATCTTGTAAGGACCGATGAAGCGAGGCTTAAATTTAGGAGAGGAGACCTTCATAATCTTTGAACCTGGTAAATACGAGACCACAAAGTCAAAACGGGAGAAAAACAATGACCAGCGGGCCTGTCTAGGATTCAGGCGTTTAGCAGACTTGAGATACATCAGATTTTTGTGATCAGTCAAGACCACCACACGATGCTTAGGTCCCTCGAGCCAATGACACCACTCCTCAAATGCCCACTTCATGGCCAACAACTCCCGATTGCCAACATCATAATTCCGCTCAGCAGGCGAAAACTTCCTAGAGAAAAAGGCACATGGTCTCATTACAGAGCAACCAGGGCCTCTCTCTGACAAAACGGCCCCTGCCCCAAACTCAGAAGCATCCACTTCAACCTGAAAGGGCAGTGAGACATCAGGCTGGCACAAAACAGGCGCCGAAGTAAACCGGCGCTTCAACTCTTGGAAAGCTTCCACGGCTGCAGGAGCCCAGTTAGCAACATCAGAACCTTTCTTGGTCATATCCGTCAAAGGTTTAACAACGCTAGAAAAATTAGCGATAAAACGACGGTAGAAGTTAGCAAAACCCAAGAACTTCTGAAGACTTTTAACTGACGTGGGCTGAGTCCAATCATGAATAGCTCGGACCTTGACTGGGTCCAACTTAGCACAAAAGGATCGCCAGAACCTGGAAACAAACTGGGATCCTCTGTCAGACACAATATTCTCAGGAATGCCGTGTAAACGAACCACATTCTGAAAGAACAAAGGAACCAGATCGGAAGAGGAAGGCAGCTTAGGCAAAGATACCAAATGGACCATCTTGGAAAAGCGATCACATACCACCCAGATGACAGACATGCCCTGAGACACCGGAAGATCTGAAATGAAATCCATGGAAATGTGTGTCCAAGGCCTCTTCGGGACAGGCAAGGGCAAGAGCAACCTGCTGGCACGAGAACAGCAAGGCTTAGCTCGAGCACAAGTCCCACAGGACTGCACAAATGACCGCACATCCCGTGACAAGGAAGGCCACCAAAAGGACCTAGCCACCAGATCTCTGGTGCCAAAAATTCCCGGATGCCCTGCTAACACTGAGGAATGAACCTCGGAAATGACTCTGCTGGTCCACTTATCAGGAACAAACAGTCTATCAGATGGACAAGAGTCAGGTCTACCAGCCTGAAATCTCTGCAACACACGTCGCAAATCCGGAGAAATGGCTGACAAGATAACTCCCTCTTTAAGAATACCAACTGGTTCTACGACTCCAGGAGAGTCAGGCACAAAACTCCTTGAAAGAGCATCAGCCTTCACATTCTGGCCTTGCATACTGTTATGACCCCAATGGCAGAGGGTCTCAAAAGTACATACCAAGTCTGCAAACATAAAAAACCAGCTCATAGGGCAGTGGTAACTGGGCTAACCGTATATCTAATCCTAGCACCACAAATAGCAGCAGCCGGGGAACGTGCCTACGTTGGTTCTAGACGTCTCGCGCCAGCCGGAGAACTAACTAACCCTAGAAGGGAAAAGATAGACCTTTCTTGCCTCCAGAGAAAAGACCCCAAAAGTTGGATACAAGCCCCCCACAAATAATAACGGTGAGGTAAGGAGAAAAGACAAACGTAAGAATGAACTAGATATTTAGCAAAGAGAGGCCCACTGACTAATAGCAGAATATAGTAAGATGACTTATACGGTCAGCAAAAACCCTATCAAAATTTCCACGCTGGATATTCAAAAACCCCCGAACCATCTAACGGCCCGGGGGGAGAACACCAGCCCCCTAGAGATTCCAGCAAAAACAGGAATCACATTTAGTACAAGCTGGACAGAAAATAAGAGCAATACAGATAATCAAAAAACAAGGAAGCAGGACTTAGCTTAATTTTGCAATAACCCGGACCAGCAGACAGGAGCAAACAGAAAGGATCTGATTACAACGATGCAAGGCACTGGACTGAGGATCCAGGAAGTTTATATAGCAACACCCCTGGACTAACGACCCAGGTGGGTGCCAAACTGAGGAAAGAGAATCCCAGAGTCATATCACTAGTGACCACAAGAGGGAGCCAAAAAAGTCTAATTCACAACAGTATAGTCTGTTATCTCCGTAACACTCCTGGTGAAAGTGTGGTGTAAAAATATTTGCTTCATTGGTATACGTTGCATAGTTCTGTCTGCTAGCCTTGTCCTATTCAGTATTTTGTGTTTTCTAAAATTACAAAACAGCATTAAAAAATGTATACAGTGTGTTATCTCTGTCAGACACCTGGTGTATCTGTGGGTACAAATCTTTGCTTTCCAGGCATATGTTGCATAGTTCTGTCTGCTAGCCTTGTTCTACTCAGTATTTTGTGTTTTCAAAAATTACTAAAAAAATTTAAAAAAATGTATACAGTGTGTTATGTCCGTCAGATTCCTGGTGTATCTGTGGTAGAAAAATCTTCGCTTTTCAGGCATATGTTGCATAATTCTGTCTGCTAGCCTTGTTCTACTCAGTATTTTTTGTTTTCAAAATCTACAAAAAATCACTAAAATTTTTTTACACAGTCTGTTATCTCCGTCAGATGCCTAGTGTATCTGTGATGGAAAAATATTCCCTCTGCAGGCATACGTTGCATAGTTCTGTCTGCTTGCCTTGTTCTAATCAGTATTTGCTGTTTTGAAAAATTACAAAAAAATGTAAAAAAATGTATACAGTCTTTTATCTCCGTCAGTTGCCTGGTGTATCTGTGGTGGAAAAATCTTCTCTTCGCAGGCATATGTTGCATAGTTCTGTCTGCTAGCCCTGTTCTACTAAGTATTTCGTGCTTTCAAAAATTACAAAAAAAAAGCTAAAAAAAGTATACATTCTGTTATCTCCGTCAGATACCTCATGTATCTGTGGTAGAAAAATATGTGCTTCGCAGCCAAACGTTGCACAGTTCTGTCTGCTATTCTTGTTCTACTCAGTATTTCGTGTTTTCAAAAATTACAAAAAAGCAATTAAAAAATTATACAGTCTGTTATCTCCGTCAGACACCTGGTGCATCTGTGGTGTAAAAATCTTCGCTTCGCAGGCACACGTTGCATAGTTCTGTTTGCTAGCAGTGTTCAATTCAGTATTTCGTGTTTTCAAAGATTACAAATAAACATTAAAAAAATGTATACAGTGTGTTATCTCCGTCAGATGCCTGGTGAATCTATGGTGGAAAAATATTCGCTTCGCAGGCATACGCTGTATAATTCTGTCTGCTAGCCATGTTCTACACAGTATTTTTTGTTTTCAAAAATTACAAAAAATTTTTTAAAAAATGTATACAGTTATCTCCGGCAGACGCCTGGTGTGTCTGTGGTGGAAAAATCTTCATTTGGCAGGCATACATTGCATAGTTCTGTCTGCTAGCCTTGTTCGACTCAGTATTTCCTGTTTTCAAAAATGACAAAAAAAATTTAAAAAATGTATACAGTGTGTTATCTCCGTCACACTCCTGGAGTATCTGTGGTGTAAAAATCTTCGCTTCGCAGGCATACAATGCATAGTTTTGTCTACTAACCTTGTTCTAATCAGTATTTTGTGCTTTCAAAATTTACAAAAAAACATACAAATATTTATACAGTCTGTTATCTATGTCAGAAGCCTGGTGTATCTGTGGTGGAAAAATCTTTGCTTTACAGGCATATGGTGAATAAATCTGTCTGCTAGCCTTGTTCTACTCAGTATTTCGTGTTTTCAAAAATTACAAATAAACACTAAAAAAATGTATATAGTCTGTTATCTCCGTCAGACGCCTGGTGTATCTGTAGTGTAAAAATCTTCGCTTTACAGGCATACATTGTTAGGGGTCGAGTTCCCGCCTCTGCACAAGGGGGAGTCTCAAACCATCTCTGCTATGGTCTTCCATTCTTCTCCAGCCACAGTGGAGCCTGCTCTGTGGAGACGTCGGTCTCAGCATGATACTGTGCGGATGGTTACTACTGCCTTACCAGGCTCAGCCATTGTAGCCAGTACTGGTCAGCGGCAAGCAGATGTCTCTGGGACTAAGTCCTGCTTTTCCCCTTCTGAGCATGCTCAAGGTAAGACCTCTCATTGGAGGTCAGTTGTCACATGCTCTGGTACTGCAGCAGCTCCCATTGGTCCTCTACGAAGGTTCTGAAGTTGCTCAAGTACTGTGGCAGCTCCCATTGGTCTTCTAGGAAGGTCCTGAAGTTGCTGCAGCTATAAAAGATTTGCATGGCCTCACAGCCATGCGCTAGGATCAGATTATGTCATGAGCTTTTGCTATTCAGTGGTCTTGTCTGCTTGTGGTCAGGGTCCGGCTGAAATATGCCACTAGAATACCGGCACCTCCGGTGAGGAGTGTTGTGTGGTGAATTCAGGGCTGGCGTAAAGCCATTAGAATTCCGGCTCCACCGGAGAGGAGGTGTTTGTGTGCTTGCTACTCCCTGACCACTGATTGCTTTTGCTCTGTTAGGCAGCAGTATTCTCCTGTGACACTAACAGGGCACAGCATTTTCCCTTCTGTGCAACCCTGTGAAGTAACAGAGTTCACCTATACCGCCATATTGTGCCGCCATTTGCTAGCAGCAGGTTCGTCTCCTGCACGGTGGACCCCGGGCTGTGAATACAAAAATTATTATATCTAAGTATACTGGGTGCATTCCTCCAGCCCTAACATAATCCTAGCGCCAGAGTCTGGCTAGCAATGGCAGACAAACAGCAATCTTTGCGGTACATCCAGCAGCTGGAGGGCAGGTTGGCTGCTCTCCAGCGCACTACCTCAGCTGTGGATGTTACCACAGTAGCTGTTCAGGCTGCTAGCGTGGCTGCAGCAACTTTGTCCACTGCCACCGCTGCTCTGACTCTATCTCGCCTCCCACTGCCAGAAAAATTTTCTGGTGATGGCAAATCTTGTAGGGGTTTCATGAGCCAGTGCTCTATACACCTCAAGCTCCTGGCTGTACGTTTCCCTACAGAGCGGGCAAAGGTGGGATTCATTATGTCTCTCCTGTCGGACAGTGCATTGGTGTGGGCTATGCCTCTGTGGGAGCATAGCAATCATGTGGTGCAGAGTGCTCCGCTGTTCCTGAGCACTCTGAAACAGGTCTTCTTAGGACTTCGAGTCACCCATGACACGACGCTTCAACTGTTGGCATTGACTCAGGGCTCGTCCTTGGTCAGCCATTTTGCCGTCCACTTCCGCACCTTAGCATCTGAGCTGAAGTGATCAGATAAAGCCCTCATTCCTATATTTTGGAGGGGGCTGGCTGACCATGTTAAGGACACTCTGGCCACTAGGGAGATTCCCGCCACACTGGAGGAGCTAATATCTGTGTCTACTCGTATTGACCTCCATTTTAATGAGCGGAGGTTAGAGTGAGCCTAGTGTAGGCTCCCACCTTCGCCAAACCTTTGGAATCTCCAGTCCAGGCGCCCGAGTCCCATGAGGCCTTGGAGGTGTCATGAGCGGGATCTAAGTCCCAGACTGCTCATGCACTTAGGGTCTGTCATATTTGCCGGCAGTGATGGTATCTTGCCACCAGATGTCCCCAGCAGTCGGGGAAATGTCAGCGTCTAGTGGTAGTAGGTGGAGGTACACTAGACATGGCAACGTTTGCCTCCAAATTGTCCTTTAAGGGGACAAGTACCATTGGCCCATCCACTCATTCGGTAGAGCTTTGCATGGATTCCGGGGCGGAGGGCAATTTTAAGTCTTTTGCCTTCGCCCAATGACACGCAATACCTCTGGTGATGCTCGCCCAACCAGTGACCGAACGAGTGGAGAATGGGTCGATACTGCCCTCACAGATTACACACCAGACTATCCCATTTACTCTATCCATGTCGCCATCTCATCAGGAGATAATATCTCTGCTCATCGTTCCTGAGGGAATTGATGAGGTTCTGTTAGGGATACCTTGGCTACGGTACCACTCTCCTCATATTGAGTGGTCCACAGGCAGGATTTTGGGATGGAGTGAATCTTGTGGGGGTAGATGTCAGAGGGAATGCATTCAGGTTGTTACTACTGAGGTACCCGCAGATCTGTCCATTCTCCCCAAGCAATATTGGCCCTATGTGGCCATGTTCTCCAAAAGGGCTGCGGAGACCCTTCCGCCTCACCGCCCCTATGACTGTCCTATTGACCTCTTACCTGGTGCTGAGCCTCCCTGGGGTTAGGTCTACCCATTGTCTCTCCCGGAGATGGAGGCGATGTCTCAGTACATCCAGGAGAATCTGGCAAGGGGATTCATTAGGAAGTCAGTATCACCTGCAAGGGCTGGGTTCTTCTTCGTGCAGAAGAAGAACGGAGAATTATGTCCATGCATAGATTACAGGGGTCTTAACGCCATCACCCTTAAGAACAAGTACCCATTGCCCCTGATATCTGAGCTTTTTGATAGGCTACGGGGAGCAAGGGTGTTTACTAAACTAGATCTGTGGGGTGCTTACAACCTGATTCACATCCGTGAGGGGGACGAATGGAAGACTGTTATGACTCCAATGGCAGAGGGTCTCAGAAATAAATACTAAGTCTGCAAACACAAAAAACCAGCTCATAGGGCAGTGGTAACTGGGCTGACCGTATATCTAATCCTAGCACCACAAATAGCAGCAGCCGGGGAACGTGCCTACGTTGGTTCTAGACGTCTCGCACCAGCCGGAGAACTAACTAACCCTAGAAGGGAAAAGATAGACCTTTCTTGCCTCCAGAGAAAAGACCCCAAAAGTTGTATACAAGCCCCCAACAAATAATAATGGTGAGGTAAGAAGAAAAGACAAACGTAAGAATGAACTAGGCATTTAGCAAAGAGAGGCCCACTGACTAATAGCAGAATATAGTAAGAGGACTTATACGGTCAGCAAAAACCCTATCAAAATTTCCACGCTGGATATTCAAGAACCCCCGAACCGTCTAACGGCCCGGGGGGAGAATACCAGCCCCCTAGAGCTTCCAGCAAAATCAGGAATCACATTTAGTACAAGCTGGACAAAAAATAAGAGCAATGCAAATAACCAAAAAACAAGGAAGCAGGACTTAGCTTAATTTTGCACGAACCAGGACCAGCAGACAGGAGCAAACAGAAAGAACTGATTACAACGATGCCAGGCACCAGACTGAGAATTCAGGGAGTTCATATAGCAACACCCCTGGACTAACGACCCAGGTGGGTGCCAAACTGAGGAAAGACAATCCCAGAGTCATATCACTAGTGACCACAAGAGGGAGCCAAAAAAGTCTAATTCACAACAGAAGACGGCTTTTAACACCAGGGATGGGCACTATGAATATCTGGTGATGCCCTTCGGGCTCTGTAATGCCCCAGGCATTTTCCAAGACTTTGTGAACGATATCTTCCGGGACATGCTCTCCACCTCGGTTGTAGTCTACCTGGATGATATTCTCATCTACTCTCCAGATATAGACTTCCACCGGAGAGATGTTTGCAAAGTCTTCGACCTCCTTTGGGCAAAGTCCCTCTATGCCAAGTTGGAGAAGTGTGTGTTTGAGTGGGAGTCTTTGCCTTTCCTTGGCTATATCATCTCGGCCCAAGGATTGGCTTTGGATCCCGCCAAGCTACAGGCTGTGATGGACTGGCAGGAACCCCATTCTCTCAAAGCGGTGCAGCGCTTTATGGGGTTCATTAATTACTATCACCAGTTCCTTCCCCACTTCTCAACTTTGGTAGCTCCTTTGGTTGCCCTCACCAAAAAGGGAGCAAATCCCAAATTGTGGTTGGAGGAGGTCTCCAAGGCCTCCTTCTCTATTAAGTCTTACTTTGCTAGCGCTCCCATTCTACAGTGCCCCGATGTAGATAAACCTTTCATAATGGAGGTGGATGCCTCATCTGTCGGTGCTGGAGCTGTCCTATTCCAAAAGGATGCTCAAGGTCGGAAGCATCCTTGCTTCTTCTTCTCTAAGACCTTCACATCGGCGGAGAGGAATTATTCCATTGGGGACAGGTAGTTGCTAGCTATGAAGTTGGTCTTCTCGGAGTGGAGACACGTCCTGGAGGGGGCTCGCTCTCCCTTCCAAGTTTACACCGACCACAAGAACTTGGTCTATATTTAGACTGCCCAGCAGCTAAATTCTCGCCAGGCCAGATGGTCCCTGTTCTTCTCCCAGTTCCATTTCACCCTCCACTTTCTCTCCGGGGAGAAGAACATTCGTGCCGACGCTCTCTCCCACTCCATAGTGTCATCAGCGGAGGAGGAGGAACCTTGGCTTATTGTCCCTTCTGAGAGCCTGAGGACCATGGCTCCAGTTTCGCTAGAGTCTATGCCCCCAGGCAAGACCTTCATGCCATCAAATTTGCGACCGGAGGTTCTCTCTTGGGCTCACTCATCCAGGGTGGGTGGACACTTTGGGACCAAAAGGAAATCTGAGCTTCTGGCGAGGACGTACTGGTGGTCGCATATGGCCCGTGACATTGGAGACTATATTCGGGCGTGTGTCTCCTGTGCCAAGAATAAGTCTCCTGGACAATGGCCAGCTGGGTTACTTTATCCTCTGCCAGTGGCAGACAGGCCCTGAGAGATGGTCGGGATGGACTTTGTGGTGGGCTTACCCAAGTCCCGTGGCTGCACCATCATTTCGGTAATCACCGACAATTTTTCTAAAATGGTGCACTTGGTGCCGCTTCCATGGCTACCTTCTCCACGAGCCTTGGCAGCGTTGTATATAAAACACATTTTCTGCCTACATGGCATGCCGGACAAAATTGTCAGTGACCGGGGTCCCCAGTTTTCATCTCGGTTCTGGAAAGAGCTTTGTCATCTACTCAGCATTCAGTTGAATTTCTCTTCAGCATACCATCCCGAGATGAATGGGTTGGTAGAGAGGGCCAACCAGACCTTGGTCACATATCTGCGACATTTTTTTTTCAGCCAGGAAGGATGACTGGGCATCCTTTCTACCGTGGGCGGAGTTTGCGCTGAACAATGCCATAGCCGACTCCACTGGTCAGACCCCATTCCTTCTTAACTACTTTCAGCATCCGCGGGTTCCTGTGCCTATGCCCGTGTCTTCCACCAACTCCAGGATGGCAGACTAGGCTGTGGAGGCATGGGACATTTGGGACCGCACTCAGGATGCCATCCGGGCCTCCAAGGAGAGAATGAGGTCCTCCGCCGATACATATCGGCGCCCGCTCCAACCTTTTCTCCTGGCGACTTAGTGTGGCTCTTCACCCATAACATCAGGCTGCGAGTTGAGTCCACTAAGTTTGCACCTCGCTACTTGGGACCCTTCAAGGTCCTCAAACAGGTTAACCCTGTGGTCTACCATCTGGACCTTCCTCCACGCCTAGGTATCACCGACACCTTTCATGTGTCCCTTTTGAAACCCATTTACATGTCCCGGTTTTCCAACTCATCTGCCAGGACATCGGGTTTGTCTACGGACGATTACGAGGTGAATGCTATTTTGGGGTGCAAGGTGGAACATGGCAAGAAATTTTATTTGGTGGTCTGGAAGGGTTATGGCCCAGAGGACAGGTCTTGGGAACCTGCTGAGCACATTCGAGCTCCGCAGCTCATTGCAGCCTTCAAGCGTAGTGAGGTCCAAGGAGGGGGGCCCTAGGGGGGTAATGTTAGTTCTCGAGTTCCCGCCGCTGCACAGGGGGAATCTCGAACCACCTCCGCTGTGGTCTCCCATTCTTCTCCAGCCGCAGTTGAGCCTGCTCAGTGGAGACGTCGGTCCCAGCGTCTGGTTCAGGCAGATACTGTGCCCTTGGTTACTGGCTCAGCCATTGTAGCCAGTACTGGTCAGCTGCGAGCAGATGCTTCTGGGACTAAGTCCTGCTTTTCTCCTTCCGAGCATGACCAAGGGAAGACCTCTCATTGGAGGTTGGGGTCATATGCTCAGGTCCTGTTGCAGCTCCTATTGGTCCACTAGGAAGGTCCTGAAGAAGCTACAACTATAAAATGTTTGCATGGCTGCACGTCCATGCGCTAGTATCAATTGTGTTTGGCTGTTGCCAGTGGATACTCTACCACTCAGTCATATGTGGAGAGTCTGTTTAGCTCTTGGGCTGTACACTCAGGCAGACAGCTAGCGTCAGGGGGCAATTAACCTTGGCTTAGCATGTAGTTCCTTCATGTGTGCGGTTAGCACAGAAGAGTTCCAGAGCAAGCACAACCCTAGTTAGGGCAATAGATTTCTGTGTACAGCACAACTCTGTGATGCAACAGAGGATGCTTACAATTCACACTGGGTGAGTTTAACCCACGTGTGAGCTCAGTGTCCATCCTCCATTACTTAGCAGCAGTTATCTCTGCACGGTGGACCCCGGGCTGCGAACGCACCTCATATCTATCTCTCATTACTCGGTGCGTTCCACCGCATGGCTAAAGGTTGGATAGTCGATGGGAGGTATGTATCACAGAGAAGGCTTGTCACTGTGATGTAACCCGGAGTGTTTTCTGTAATGCACATAAAGCAGTAAGGAATTGTTTAGTATATTTGGGTCCGGGTTACGGGTAGCTATGAGAGAGGGGAGGGTCTGGCTACCCATATACCTCACCCCTGGGTAAGTGGCATAACCATGCCTATCTATGTTTGTTTCAGGACCTGGGGTGATGTCAGAACCACATGTCTAATCATGTGACAGGTGCCTGGGAGTGGTTTCAGGCTACATAATGGAGGTGTGTTTGGCACATGCTTGTGAGTGTTTGGAAGTCTGTCAGAGTGGACACACTTCCATGTGTCTTGGCTGGACACTGCAGAGTGGCCTGTGTGTTGGACGGTTCCAAGTGGGGACAGACGTCCTGGAAGCACACAGAGACCATATTTAGGCTGGAGAGCCTACGTGCTGGACATGGCACAGCCTGTATGCCTACAGGTCTGAGGGAGAGCGGAGCTCTACTATGGACACTGAGGACTTATCCGTCTGATGTAAGACTGTTTACCTTTGTTTTGCTGACTTAAGTGGTTTATGGAGTGAATAAACCTACATGAACGCTAAAGAGAATGTGCCTCCTGTTTCCTCCTATGCACCTGAGCGAGTGAATCCCTACAATAGAATATATATATATATATATATATATATATATATATATATATATATATATATATACAATCTATTCTAACCTTTCACGCTGTCATCTTGCTGAACGGGGCACATGACTTGCTGGCTTTTATTCTATCTTTTACCGAATGTTACCGACTTTTTCCGATTTTATGAAAAATGCTCGTGTTACCGATCATGAATCCGAATGTACCATATTTATGCCGAATTTATGTTTGGAATTTTTATTCCACACATATTCGCTCATCTCTATTGAGCAGTGATAATTAAAAAGAACACATTTTCCCAATAAAAATGTTGTTTCAGACCCATTTTTTAAATTTCACAGGGGAAAAGGAATGCCAAAATTTGTTGTGCAATATTTCCAAAATATGCTGTTACATGTTTGGTGAAAAACAACTGCTTGGGAGCATGGTAGGGCTGGAAAGGAAATGAGAGCTATTTTGGCTGCAATAGGTTGCAGATACCATGTCACATTTCAAGAGCCCTTGACATGCCAAAACAACAGAAACCCCCACAGGTGATCCCTTTTTGCAATGAATTTATTTATGGGAGTAGTGAGTATATTGTGATTCACAAACTTGTATAAAATTGGGCTATGTAAACAAAATATTACTATTTTTTCCACTAAAATGTAGTTTTGAACAAAGTTTGACATTTTCAAAAGGGGTAGTAGGAGAAAAACAGTATAATTTGTTATGCAATTTCTTCTGAGTACATCAATACCCCATAAGTGGTCAAAAACTAGTTTGAGGCACAGAGCAAGGCTCAAAATGAAAGGAGTGCTATATTATAGTGCAGATTTTGCTGCACTGGTTTGAGGGGGGCATGTCACATTGGCATTGCCCCTGAGGTGCCAGAACAGCAGAAACCCCCATAAGTGAACCCATTTTACAACCTACACCTCTCAATTAGTTCATGTAGGGTACAGTGAAATGTTTGAGAACACATTTATCCTGCACTCTACGATGAGCACTTACTTTGGGGTTTCATCTAAATATCAGAGTGACATGATTCAAATGAAACACCCAAGGGTTCCATTCACTATAATGAGGCAGCAGAGTTACTCTGGACTCCATCTGGCCTCTGGTCAGTGGTGTCCTTCTTTTCAGAGGTGCACAAACCTGGCTGACACCGCTGGATCACAGGTCAGATGCCATCCACAGTGCCTCCATCTGCCTCATTATAGGGAATGTTCCACTGGGGGTTCCATCTGAATCATTCATTTCAGAGATTTACACAGAAACCCTGGTGTAAGTGCTCAATGCAGAGCACAGGATAAGTGTGAGCTGAGCTTTACTATGATCTTTGTGAGGCAAATTGAACAAATCACAGCAGGTGAAGAATTTGTTTTATTTCTTTTTTTACACCGTTCCTTGTGCGGTATAAGGCCGGCGTCACACTCAGCGTAAGACGATACGGTCCGTTTTTTACAGCCGTAATACGGAGAAATGTTCCCAAAATAGTGATCCATATGTCATCCGTAGGCAGGGTGCGTCAGCGTATTTTGCGCATGGCATCCTCCGTATGTAATCCGTATGGCATCCGTACTGCGATATTTTCTCGCAGGCTTGCAAAACCGATATCTAATGGATTTATGTGTTCAAATGTTCGTAAAAACATATATACAGTATACACTCACCGGCCACTTTATTAGGTACACCATGCTAGTAACGGGTTGGACCCCCTTTTGCCTTCAGAACTGCCTCAATTCTTCGTGGCATAGATTCAACAAGGTGCTGGAAGCATTCCTCAGAGATTTTGGTCCATATTGACATGATGGCATCACACAGTTGCCGCAGATTTGTCGGCTGCACATCCCAAAGATGCTCCATACAAGGCAGGATGGATCCATGCTTTCATGTTGTTTATGCCAAATTCTGACCCTACCATCCGAATGTCGCAGCAGAAATCGAGACTCATCAGACCAAGCAACGTTTTTCCAATCTTCTACTGTCCAATTTCGATGAGCTTGTACAAATTGTAGCCTCAGTTTCCTGTTATTAGCTGAAAGGAGTGGTACCCGGTGTGGTCTTCTGCTGCTGTAGCCCATCTGCCTCAAAGTTCGACGCACTGTGCGTTCAGAGATGCTCTTAGGCCTACCTTGGTTGTAACGGGTGGCGATTTGAGTCACTGTTGCCTTTCTATCAGCTCGAACCAGTCTGCCCATTCTCCTCTGACCTCTGGCATCAACAAGGCATTTCCGCCCACAGAACTGCCGCTCACTGGATTTTTTTTCTTTTTCGGACCATTCTCTGTAAACCCTAGAGATGGTTGTGCGTGAAAATCCCAGTAGATCAGCAGTTTCTGAAATACTCAGACCAGCCCTTCTGGCACCAACAACCATGCCACGTTCAAAGGCACTCAAATCACCTTTCTTCCCCATACTGATGCTCGGTTTGAACTGCAGGAGATTGTCTTGACCATGTCTACATGCCTAAATGCACTGAGTTGCCGCCATGTGATTGGCTGATTAGAAATTAAGTGTTAACAAGAAGTTGGACAGGTGTACCTAATAAAGTGGCCGGTGAGTGTATATATATATATATATATATATATATATATATATATATATATATACATATATATATACAGTATATATATATATATATACAGTGGGGCAAAAAAGTATTTAGTCATTCAGCAATAGTGCAAGTTCCACCACTTAAAAAGATGAGAGGCGTCTGTAATTTACATCATAGGTAGACCTCAACTATGGGAGACAAACTGAGAAATAAAAATCCAGAAAATCACATTGTCTGTTTTTTTATCATTTTATTTGCATATTATGGTGGAAAATAAGTATTTGGTCAGAAACAAACAATCAAGATTTCTGGCTCTCACAGACCTGTAACTTCTTCTTTAAGAGTCTCCTCTTTCCTGCACTCATTACCTGTAGTAATGGCACCTGTTTAAACTTGTTATCAGTATAAAAAGACACCTGTGCACACCCTCAAACAGTCTGACTCCAAACTCCACTATGGTGAAGACCAAAGAGCTGTCAAAGGACACCAGAAACAAACTTGTAGCCCTGCACCAGGCTGGGAAGACTGAATCTGCAATAGCCAACCAGCTTGGAGTGAAGAAATCAACAGTGGGAGCAATAATTAGAAAATAGAAGACATTCAAGACCACTGATAATCTCCCTCGATCTGGGGCTCCAAGCAAAATCCCACCCCGTGGGGTCAGAATGATCACAAGAACGGTGAGCAAAAATCCCAGAACCACGCGGGGGACCTAGTGAATGAACTGCAGAGAGCTGGGACCAATGTAGCAAGGCCTACCATAAGTAACACACTACGCCACCATGGACTCAGATCCTGCAGTGCCAGACGTGTCCCACTGCTTAAGCCAGTACATGTCCGGGCCCATCTGAAGTTTGCTAGAGAGCATTTGGATGATCCAGAGGAGTTTTGGCAGAATGTCCTATGGTCTGATGAAACCAAACTGGAACTGTTTGGTAGAAACACAACTTGTCGTGTTTGGAGGAAAAAGAATACTGAGTTGCATCCATCAAACACCATACCTACTGTAAAGCATGGTGGTGGAAACATCATGCTTTGGGGCTGTTTCTCTGCAAAGGGGCCAGGACGACTGATCCGGGTACATAAAAGAATGAATGAGGCCATGTATCGTGAGATTTTGAGTGCAAACCTCCTTCCATCAGCAAGGGCATTGAAGATGAAAAGTGGCTGGGTCTTTCAACATGACAATGATCCAAAGCACACAGCCAGGGCAATGAAGGAGTGGCTTCGTAAGAAGCATTTCAAGGTCCTGGAGTGGCCTAGCCAGTCTCCAGATCTCAACCCTATAGAAAACCTTTGGAGGGAGTTGAAAGTCCGTGTTGCCAAGCGAAAAGCCAAAAACATCACTGCTCTAGAGGAGATCTGCATGGAGGAATGGGCCAACATACCAACAACAGTGTGTGACAACCTTGTGAAGACTTACAGAAAACGTTTGACCTCTGTCATTGCCAACAAAGGATATATTACAAAGTATTGAGATGAAATTTTGTTTCTGACCAAATACTTATTTTCCACCATAATATGCAAATAAAATGATAAAAAAACAGACAATGTGATTTTCTGGATTTTTTTGTCTCAGTTTGTCTCCCATAGTTGAGGTCTACCTATGATGTAAATTACAGACGCCTCTCATCTTTTTAAGTGGTGGAACTTGCACTATTTCTGACTGACTAAATACTTTTTTGCCCCACTGTATATATATATATATATATATATATATATATATATATATTCTGTATTTATATTTAATTAACGCGAGATATGTGAAAAGCCGGTAATTCAATTGCCGGCTTTTCATTTCTCCTTCACAAACCCGACAGGATATGAGACATGGTTTACATACAGTAAACCATCTCATATCCCCCTTTTTTTGCATATTCCACACTACTAATGTTAGTAGTGTGTATGTGCAAAATTTGGGCACTGTAGCTTGTAAAATTAAGGGTTAAATGGCGGAAAAAATTGGCGTGGGCTCCGGCGCAATTTTCTCCGCCAGAGTGGTAAATCCAGTGACTGAGGGCAGATATTAATAGCCTAGAGAGGGTCCATGGCTATTGGCCCCCCCTGGCTACAAACATCTGCCCCCAGCCACCCCAGAAAAGGCACATCTGGCAGATGCGCCTATTCTGGCACTTGGCCACTCTCTTCCCACTCCCGTGTAGTGGTGGGATATGGGGTAATGAAGGGTTAATGTCACCTTGCTATTGTAAGGTGACATTAAGCCAGATTAATAATGGAGAGGCGTCAATTATGACACCTATCCATTATTAATCCAATAGTACTAAATGGTTAATAAAACACACACACATTATTACAAAGTACTTTAATGAAATAAAGACACATGTTGTTGTAATATTTTATTAGACTCTTAATCCATCTGAAGACCATCGTCCTGAAACAAAGTTAAAAAAACAAACAACAATATTCCATACCTTCCCGTTGCTATGTCCCACGAAGTAAATCCATCTGAAGGGGTTAAATCATTTTACAGCCAGGAGCTGTGCTAATGCACTCGCTCGTGCCTGTAAACCCCAGGGTACTGAAAGGAAAGCTGGGTGATCTGTAGTTACCTTGAGTTGCAGTGATGCACCCCCTGCTGGATGTCCTCATATGAACTCGAGCGTGGGAACTTTTCCAAGGCTCCAGTTCATAAGGACATCCAGCAGAGGGCGCATCACCGCAACTCAAGGTAACTACAGATCACCCAGCTTTCCTTTCAGCACCCGGGGGTTTTACAGCCACGAGCACTGCTTTAGCACAGCTCCTGGCTGTAAAATGATTTAACCCCTTCAGATGGATTTACTTCGTGGGACGTGACAGATCATCGGAAGTTATGTATATTGTTGGTTTATTATTTTTCAGAGCGAGGGTCTTCAGGTGGATTGAGAGAGCAATAAAATATTAAAACAACCTGTGTGTTTATTTAATTAAAATACTTTGTAATCATGTGTGTGTTTTTTTAACCCTTTCATACAATTGGATTAATAATGGATAGGTGTCATAATTGACGCCTCTCCATTATTAATCTGGCTTAATGTCACCTTACAATAGCAAGGTGACATTAACCCTTCATTACCCCATATCCCACCGCTACACGGGAATGGGAAGAGAGTGGCCAAGTGCCAGAATAGGCACATCTTCCAGATGTGCCTTTTCTGGGGTGGCTGGGGGCAGATGTTTTTAGCCAGGGGGGGCCAATAACCATGGACCCTCTCCAGGCTCTTAATATCTGCCCTCAGTCTCTGGCTTTACCACTCTGGTGGAGAAAATTGCGCGGGAGCCCACGCCAATTTTTTCCGCGATTTAACCCTTTATTTTACAAGCTACAGCGCCCAAATTTTGCACATACACACTACTAACATTAGTAGTGTGGAATATGCAAAAAAAAAAAGGGGATATGAGATGGTTTACTGTATGTAAACCATGTCTCATATCCTGTCGGGTTTGGGAAGGAGAAATGAAAAGCCGGCAATTTAATTACCGGCTTCTCACTAACACCGGTGCATATTTCTTGCAAGTCACACTGCTGGTTCGTGTGGAATCTGTATTTTTCTTGCCCCCATAGACTTTCATTGGCGATTTTTTTGCGCAATACGGTGACAAACGCAGACCGTACAAGACCGTATATTACGAATGCGTAATATACGGCAGATAGGAGCTGGGACATAGGGAATCATTGGGCCATGTGTAATGCGTATTTTACGGACGTAGTTTATGCGCTCATACGTCCGTAAAACTCGCTAGTGTGACGCCGGCCTAAGTGATTAGTCAACTTGATTTTTCAGGTCGGTGCGATTGCAGCAATACCAGATTTATATTGGGTTTTTATGTTTGGCTGCTGTCACATGCTAAAAGATGCTTTTTGCATCATCATATTTTGCTAGCTATCATTTTTCCATATTTTGGTCCACAGAGTCATGTGATGGCTTGTTTTTTGCACGACAAGTTGACATTTTTATTCGTACCATTTTCGGCCGCTTGACAATTTTTTATTGCTTTCTATTTAGTTTTTTGGGAGGCATAATGAACAAACTATTCGAAACTATTTTTTCCAAATATACTCTTTGGTCCTTTTGCTTTAAATAGCTTATAAATGAGTTTTTGGATGTTCATAATGAACAAACACCAGCAATTCAGGAATTGTTTTTGGGAGGTAATAACCTTTCCACGTGTGGTAAAATTCAAAAGGCAGTTTTATTTTTCGGGTCAGCACAGTTACAGCAATACATTATTTATATCGTTTTTTTATGTTTTCCCACTTTTTCACAATAAAAACTATTTTATAGAAAAAATAATTATTTTTGCATTGCTTTATTCAAGAGAGCTATAACTTTTTTACTTTTTTGCTGTTGGAGCTGTATAGCAGCTTGTTGTTGGTGGGACAAGATGGCGTTTTCATAGCTTCCATTTTTATTTCAATTTGACTTTTTGATCGCATTTTATTTTACTTTTTGTTTGGCAACATGATAAAAAAGCAAAGCTTTTTGCTCTTTTTTATGGTGTACACTGAAGGAGTTAACTAGCGTGACAGTTTAATAGGTCGAGTCATTCTGGAAGCAACGATACCAAATATGTGTACTTTTTTGTTTTTACATAAATATACATATTTATTGATTTTAATATTTTTCTTCTTTTTTTCATTTATATTGTAATTAGTTTTAAAACTTTTTTTTTACTTTTTTAAAAACTTTTTTTACTTAGTCCCTGCAAGGAACTTCAATTTTTATTTCTCTGATCATTGGTCTCATGCAATGTAATACACATGTATTCCATAGTATGAGAGCTGACAGTGTTACACAGGCAGATGGCTTCTAAGGGCTCATGCCCATTTGCGAGAAAAACGGACAAGTGCAATCTGATAAAAAATCGGATTGCACTCTGACCAATGTTATTCAATGAGTTACATCTCATCTGTGTTTTTTTTCACAGAACAAAACCCTGACATGGCCAGCCCATTCTCCAGACCTGAACCCCATTGAAAACCTCTGGAATGTAATGAAGAGGATGATGAATAGTCACAAGCCATCAAACAAAGAAGAACTGCTTAAATTTTTGCACCAGGAGCAGTGTGAAAGACTGGTGGAAAGCATGCCAAGACGCATGAAAGCTGTGATTAAAAATCATGGTTATTCCACAAAATATTGATTTCTGAACTCTTCCTGAGTTAAAACATTAGTATTGTTGTTTCTAAATGATTGTGAACTTGTTTTTTTTTTTTTTTTGCATTATTTACTGTCTGCAAGCAATGCATTTTTTTTTGTTATTTTTACCTTTTCTCATTTTCAGAAAATAAATACAAAATTTATTGCTTGGAAATTAGTAGACATGTTGTCAGTAGTTTATAGAAAAAAAGAGCAATTTACATTTTACTCAAAAATATGCCTATAAAGACAAAAATCAGACAAACAGAAAATGTTGCAGTGGTTTCTTAATTTTTGCCAGAGCTATATATATATATATCTGACGTCACCGCTGCGCTCTGCTTCACTGCCGGTGCTGACACATTCAGTGCAGGAAGCTCTGAGCAGCAGCGCGTAACCCTGTGGACAGCGAGGGATGTGACAGACATAAGAATGTGAGTATGTAGTGGGTTTTTTTTACTTTTACAATGGTAACCAGGGTAAATATCAGGTTACTAAGCGCGGCCTTGCACTTAGTAACCCGATGTTTACCCTGGTTACCTGGGTGCTGCAGGGGGACTTCGGCATCGTTGAAGACAGTTTCAATGATGCCGAAGTCTTTCCCCTGATCGTTGGTCGCTGGAGAGAGCTGTCTGTGTGACAGCTCCCCAGCGACCACACAACGACTTACCAACGATCACGGCCAGGTCGTATCGCTGGTCATGATCGCTGGTGAGTCGTTTAGTGTAACGGTACCTTTAGACTCAGATGCTGGCTGAGTCTAATAAGCCACTGTAGCTGGCAGACCCGAAAGTCATTATGTGACCTCAGGCTGACGGGACAACGCGGGATCCCAAATGATGGGATCAGATCTCATCACTGGGGAATCAGAGAGGTATAGCAGTGGTGTCCCTCTGCCTTCTTCTAAATGCTGCGATCGCAGTGTTAGGACTGGCGGAACGCACCAAATAATAATATTAGAGAATATGAGGTGCGTTCGCAGTCCGAGGTCCACTGTGCAGAGATGACACCTGCAGCTGAGTAATGGCAGATGCTCACACGTGGGTTAGACCTCACCCAGTGTGAATAGAAGCAAACTCTGTTGCTTCACAGAGTCACCGTAAATACGTGGTGCCCTGTTAGCAGTCACATGGTGCAGCTGAAAGACACTAGTGGGATCCCTATGAATCACACCCACTAAACTGGTGATTTGACTCGCTATGACCCTCGGTGGGAACATACTGTAAGAGCGTGGAGTCAGCTGCTGAGTCCAAGCGGGAGTTCCCACCCTACACTGACCGGCTGTCAGGAAAGTGCACTGATTGTGCAAGGTGCCGTACAGGTGGGCACTGTGAATAGACGCCGAAATGTGCTAAGTGTGCAGGTATCACTGTCAGGCGCTAGGTAGCTTCCACCATTCGCGAGCAGTCATCATCACTAGGAATGCGAATGATTAAGGAGCTTTCATCCATCGACAGACATTCATCTATACACACATGTTATCAAGTTTACACTAGCGCATGGCCATGCAAACCTTTTATAGCTGTAGCTCTCAAGGACCTTCCTAATGGTCCAATAGGAGCTGCTACAGGACTTGAGCATGTGACCCCCGACCTCCAATGGGAGGTCGTCCCGTGGGCATGCTCAGTTTGGGAAAAGCAGGACTTAGTCCCTGAAATGCCTGCTCGCTGCTGATCAGCACTGGCTACCAAGTCAGAACCTGGAAAGGCAGCAGTAACCAAGCGCACAGTATCAGCTTGAGTCAGACGCTGGGATTGACTTCTCTGCTGCTGCTGGAGGAGAATGGGAGACTGCAGTGGACATGGTTTGAGATTCCCCCAGTGCAGCGGCGGGAACTCGACTCCTAACATGCAGCATCTAGTAGATAGCAAAGGGTTAACATCATTGGGACCTGATCCAATCAGGCCCCGATGATGTAATCTGATATTGCTCTGCACAGGAAAAGCAGCACTTGCAGCATCATTAACCCCTTAATGACCAGAGGTATTTTTGCTTTTGCATTTTCATTTTTTACTCCCCTTCTTCCCAGAGCCATAACTCTTTTGATTTAAATGGCTATGTGAGGGCTTGTTTTTTGCGGGACGAGTTGTACTTTTGACTAGCACCATTGGTTTTACCATGTCATGTACTTGAAAACAGGAAAAAAAATCCAAGCACTGTGAAATTGCAAAAAAATGAAATCCTACAGTTTTTTTTCTACCATGTTCACTAAATGCTAAAACTGACCTGACACTATGATTCTCCAGATCATTGACACCAAGCATGTAAAGATTCTTTTTTACTTAAATGGTGAAATAAAATTCCAATTGTTAAAAAAATGAGCCATTTTCTGATACCGGTAGCGTCTCCATTTTTCATGATCTCAGGTTGGCTGAGAGCTAATTTTTTTGCATGCCAAGCTGACATTTTTAATGAAATAATTTTGCTGCATCTTTTGTTCACGCGTTATTGCATTTTAATGCAATGCTGCGGTCACCAAAAAAACTGTAATTCTGGCGTTTTACCTTTTTTTCTCATTACGCTGTTTAGCAATTGGGTTAATTCTATTTTTATATTAATATATATGGTGATTCTGAAAGTGGCGACACCAAATATTTGTATGTTTGATTTTTTTTATTGTTTTATTTTGAATGAAATATATATATTTTTTTATTGTTTAATTTTGGATGAAAGGGCGTGATTTGAACTTTTATTTTTTTAATTTTTAAAATATTTTTAAAAGCAATTTTTTAACACTTGGCATGCTTCAATAGTATTCATGGGAGACTGGAAGCTGCCATAATCCGATCGTCTCTGCTACATACAGATGATGATCAGATCGCCCTAATGCAGCAGAATTGCTGACTTGCTATGATCGCTGACCACCAGGCGACGCTCTTAGCAATTCGGCATTGACAACCATAAAGGTCTGCTGGAGACCTCTGATTTTCATGCCAACTCATCGGTGATCTGTGATCACGTGATGGGGTCTCCGATGGGCGGGATTTCTGGTGTGCTTGCATTAAATGCCGGTGTCCGAGTTTGACAGTGGCATTTAACTAGTTAACAGCTGCGGGTGGATTGCGATTCTACCTGCGGCTGATAGAGCCGCATGTCAGCTGTTCAAAACAGCTGACATGTGCCGGAAAAGATGTGTGCTCAGCGCTGGGGCCCGCATCAAACGGAGGGAGTCCTACATTGGAGTATATTTACTTCCTATGTCGCAAAGGGGTTAAAATGAAGAGATGTTTTTAAGGATCATCATGTCTGGTCTATGATTAAATAATATAGTCCGATAGCAGAACTGCTTAGATGATATGGGTGCCTGTCTACATTTTCCTCTCTATTTAACCCATTAGTGACTGGGCTAATTTTTTAAATCTAACACGTGTCACTTTCTGTAGTAATAACTCTGAAATGCTTTAACATATCCCATTAATTTTGAGAATGTTTTTTGTGACATATTATACTTTATGGGAATGGTAAATTTAAGCAGAAATATTTTGCTTACATTTATAAAAAATCAGAAGCATTTTTTTTAAATTAGTAATTTTCAAATTTTTAATGATTATCCCTTTAATCCAGATAGTCATGCCACACAAAAACAATAATAAATAACATTTTCCTCATGTCGGCTTTATATCAGCACCATTTGTAAAATGCTATTATATTTTTCTAGCATTTTAGAAGGTTTAAAAATGTAGCAGTAATTTTTAATTTTTTCAAGGAAATTTATAAAACTTTTTTTATAGTGACCTGTTCAGTTTTGAAGTGACTTTGGGGGTCCTACATATTTGAAACTCCCAAATGTGATATCATTTTAAAAGCCGCCCACCTCAACATATTCATTATTGCTTTAAGGTAGATAATTAACCCTTCAGGTTCTTTTCAGGAATTAATGCAAGGTGGCACGACAGAAATGAAAAAGTTTATTTTTACCAACTACATTTTTAGAACTTTGGAAAAGACCGCTATAGCCGGCAGACTCTAAGGCCATTATTTGGTCATGAACTGCCATGGCGAACATCAGGACCACACAATCATGATCTCATGGTGCCAATGGGGTTAAAGAGGGAGCCGTGCACTCTATTAACATTTAAATGCTCTAGTCACTATTGACAGCAGGATTTAAATGGCTATGGTCCATGCCAACATTGATAGTGGTTGATGCAGAAACTTGTCAGCTATAGTATACAGCTGACAGCTGCCGGATTGTCATCTATTTGAAGATGCTATTCTTTTATATCTCAGGTCAGTAAAAATAAGTACTGGTGGTCACTAAGGGGTTAAAGGTGTGTTCCAAAAGCCAGAGACACTTTCATCTAAATCACTATCTATTTAGTGCCGTCATCTAAACAAATCTCTAAAATATTTGCATCAAAAATTCCCTACTTTTCCCTAACTACACTAAATATCTGCTATTATATTTTATTTCCCTGCTTACTGTGTGACTGATGACTAGTGTTGAGCATTCCGATACTGCAAGTATCGGGTATCGGCCGATACTTGCTGTATCGGAATTCCGATACCGAGATCCGATATTTTTGTGATATCGGGTATCGGTATCGAAACAACATTAATGTAAAAATGTGTAAAAGAGAGAATTAAAATAAAAAATATTGCTATACTCACCTCTCCGACGCAGCCTGCACCTTACCGAGGGAAGCGGCAGCGTTCTTTGTTTAAAATTCGCGCTTTTCTTTCCTTTACGTGAGTCCCGGCTTGTGATTGGTTGCGTGCCGCCCATGTGACCGGCACGCAACCAATCACAGCAAGCCGTGACGTAATTTCAGGTCCTTCAGGATTTTAAAATTACGTTCCGGCGTTGTGATTGGTTGCGTCGCAGTCACATGGGAGACGCAACCAATCACAGCAAGCCGTGACGTAATTTCAGGTCCTTAAGGATTTTAAAATTACGTCCCGGCTTTGTGATTGGTTGCGTCGCAGTCACATGGGAGATGCAACCAATCACAAGCCGTGACGTCACGGGAGGCTGGACACGCGCCCATTTTAAAATTTTAAAATGCGCGCGTGTCCAGCCTCCCGGCTTGTGATTGGTTGACCGCGGCGCAACCAATCACAAGCCGGGACGTCACGGGAGGCTGGACACGCGCCCATTTTAAAAAGCGCGCGTGTCCAGCCTCCCGTGACGTCCCGGCTTGTGATTGGTTAATGGCGGCCATGTTGCCGGGACGCGGACTGTCATGATTCTCAATGGCGAGAGAACATAGCCCAGCATATATGAGAACTAGCTCTTGGAAGATGGAAACTATACTGACCATGAACTAAACCTGCCGCACAACTAGAAGTGGCCGGGTAGCATGCCTACGTTTTTTAACCCTAGATGCCCAGCGCCAGCCGGAGAACTACCTAATCCTAGCAGAGGAAAAGACAGTCCTGGCTCACCTCTAGAGAAATTTTCCCAAAAGGCAGACAGAGGCCCCCACATATATTGGCGGTGATTTTAGATGAAGTGACAAACGTAGTATGAAAATAGGTTTAGCAAAATCGAGGTCCGCTTTCTAGATAGCAGGAAGACAGAAAGGACACTTTCATGGTCAGCAGAAAACCCTATCAAAACACCATCCAGAAATTCCTTTAAGACTCTAGCATTAACTCATAACACCAGAGTGGCAATTTCCGATCACAAGAGCTTTCCAGACACAGTAACGAAACAGCAGCTGTGAACAGGAACAAAATGCAAAAACACACAAGGACAAAAGTCCAACTTAGCTGGGAGTTGTCTAGTAGCAGGAACAAGCACAGAAGGCTTCTGATTACATTGTTGACCGGCAAGAAACTGACAGAGGAGCAAGGTTATATAGCGACTCCCACATCCTGATAGGAGCAGGTGAACAGAGGGGATGATGCACACAAGTTCAATTCCACAAGTGGCCACCGGGGGAGCCCAGAATCCAATTTCACAACAGTACCCCCCCTCAAGGAGGGGGCACCGAACCCTCACCAGAACCACCAGGGCGATCAGGATGAGCCCTATGAAAGGCACGGACAAGATCGGAGGCATGAACATCAGAGGCAGTGACCCAAGAATTATCCTCCTGACCGTATCCCTTCCATTTGACCAGATACTGGAGTCTCCGTCTGGAAACACGAGAGTCTAAGATCTTTTCCACAACGTACTCCAACTCACCCTCAACCAACACCGGAGCAGGAGGCTCAACGGAAGGCACAACCGGTACCTCATACCTGCGCAACAATGACCGATGAAAAACATTATGAATCGAAAAGGATGCAGGGAGGTCCAAACGGAAGGACACAGGGTTAAGAATCTCCAATATCTTGTACGGGCCGATGAACCGAGGCTTAAACTTAGGAGAAGAAACCCTCATAGGGACAAAACGAGAAGACAACCACACCAAGTCCCCAACACAAAGCCGAGGACCAACACGACGACGGCGGTTGGCAAAAAGCTGAGTCTTCTCCTGGGACAACTTCAAATTGTCCACCACCTGCCCCCAAATCTGATGCAACCTCTCCACCACAGCATCCACTCCAGGACAATCCGAAGATTCCACTTGACCGGAGGAAAATCGAGGATGAAACCCCAAATTACAGAAAAACGGGGACACCAAGGTGGCAGAGCTGGCCCGATTATTGAGGGCGAACTCCGCCAAAGGCAAAAAAGCAACCCAATCATCCTGATCCGCAGACACAAAACACCTCAAATATGTCTCCAAGGTCTGATTAGTCCGCTCGGTCTGGCCATTAGTCTGAGGATGGAAAGCAGACGAAAAAGACAAATCTATGCCCATCCTAGCACAGAATGCCCGCCAAAATCTAGACACGAATTGGGTCCCTCTGTCAGAAACGATATTCTCAGGAATACCATGCAAACGAACAACATTTTGAAAAAACAGAGGAACCAACTCGGAAGAAGAAGGCAACTTAGGCAAGGGAACCAGATGGACCATCTTAGAGAAACGGTCACACACCACCCAGATGACAGACATCTTCTGAGAAACAGGCAGATCCGAAATAAAATCCATCGAGATGTGCGTCCAAGGCCTCTTCGGGATAGGCAAGGGCAACAACAATCCACTAGCCCGAGAACAACAAGGCTTGGCCCGAGCACAAACGTCACAAGACTGCACAAAGCCTCGCACATCTCGTGACAGGGAAGGCCACCAGAAGGACCTTGCCACCAAATCCCTGGTACCAAAGATTCCAGGATGACCTGCCAACGCAGAAGAATGAACCTCAGAGATGACTCTACTGGTCCAATCATCAGGAACAAACAGTCTACCAGGTGGGCAACGATCAGGTCTATCCGCCTGAAACTCCTGCAAGGCCCGCCGCAGGTCTGGAGAAACAGCAGACAATATCACTCCATCTTTAAGGATACCTGTGGGCTCAGAATTACCAGGGGAGTCAGGCTCAAAACTCCTAGAAAGGGCATCCGCCTTAACATTCTTAGAACCCGGTAGGTACGACACCACAAAATTAAACCGAGAGAAAAACAACGACCAGCGCGCCTGTCTAGGATTCAGGCGCCTGGCAGACTCAAGGTAAATTAAATTTTTGTGGTCAGTCAATACCACCACCTGATGTCTGGCCCCCTCAAGCCAGTGACGCCACTCCTCAAAAGCCCACTTCATGGCCAAAAGCTCCCGATTCCCAATATCATAATTCCGCTCGGCGGGCGAAAATTTACGGGAAAAAAAAGCACAAGGTCTCATCACGGAGCAGTCGGAACTTCTCTGCGACAACACCGCCCCAGCTCCGATTTCAGAAGCGTCGACCTCAACCTGAAAAGGAAGAGCAACATCAGGCTGACGCAACACTGGGGCGGAAGAAAAGCGGCGCTTGAGCTCCCGAAAGGCCTCCACAGCATCAGGGGACCAATCAGCAACATCAGCACCCTTCTTAGTCAAATCAGTCAATGGTTTTACAACATCAGAAAAACCAGCAATAAATCGACGATAAAAGTTAGCAAAGCCCAAAAATTTCTGAAGACTCTTAAGAGAAGAGGGTTGCGTCCAATCACCAATAGCCTGAACCTTGACAGGATCCATCTCGATGGAAGAGGGGGAAAAAATGTATCCCAAGAAAGAAATCTTTTGAACCCCAAAAACACACTTAGAACCCTTCACACACAAGGAATTAGACCGCAAAACCTGAAAAACCCTCCTGACCTGCTGGACATGAGAGTCCCAGTCATCCGAAAAAATCAGAATATCATCCAGATACACAATCATAAATTTATCCAAATAATCGCGGAAAATGTCATGCATAAAGGACTGGAAGACTGAAGGGGCATTTGAAAGACCAAAAGGCATCACCAAATACTCAAAATGGCCCTCGGGCGTATTAAATGCGGTTTTCCACTCATCCCCCTGCTTGATTCGCACCAAATTATACGCCCCACGGAGATCAATCTTAGAGAACCACTTGGCCCCCTTTATACGAGCAAACAAATCAGTAAGCAGTGGTAACGGATATTGATATTTAACCGTGATTTTATTCAAAAGTCTATAATCAATACACGGCCTCAAAGAGCCGTCTTTCTTAGACACAAAGAAAAAACCGGCTCCTAAGGGAGATGACGAAGGACGAATATGTCCCTTTTCCAAGGACTCCTTTATATATTCTCACATAGCAGCGTGTTCAGGCACAGACAGATTAAATAAACGACCCTTAGGGTATTTACTACCCGGAATCAAGTCTATGGCACAATCGCACTCCCGTTGCGGAGGTAGTGAACCAACCTTGGGTTCTTCAAAAACGTCACGAAAGTCAGACAAGAATTCAGGAATCTCAGAGGGAATAGATGATGAAATGGAAACCAAAGGTACGTCCCCTTGAGTTCCTTTACATCCCCAGCTTAACACAGACATAGCTCTCCAGTCGAGGACTGGGTTATGAGATTGCAGCCATGGCAATCCCAGCACCAAAACATCATGTAGATTATACAGCACCAGAAAGCGAATAACCTCCTGGTGATCCGGATTAACACGCATAGTCACTTGTGTCCAGTATTGTGGTTTATTACTAGCCAATGGGGTGGAGTCAATCCCTTTCAGAGGTATCGGAGCCTCCAGTGGCTCCAAATCATACCCACAGCGTTTGGCAAAGGACCAATCCATAAGACTCAAAGCAGCGCCAGAGTCGACATAGGCGTCCGCGGTAATAGATGACAAAGAACAAATCAGGGTCACAGATAGAATAAACTTAGACTGTAAAGTGCTAATTGAAACAGACTTGTCAGGCTTCTTAGTACGCTTAAAGCATGCTGATATAACATGAGTTGAATCACCACAATAGAAGCACAACCCATTTTTTCGTCTAAAATTCTGCCGCTCGCTTCTGGACAGAATTCTATCACATTGCATATTTTCTGGCGTTTTCTCAGTAGACACCGCCAAATGGTGCACAGGTTTGCGCTCCCGCAGACGCCTATCGATCTGAATAGCCATCGTCATGGACTCATTCAGACTCACAGGCACAGGGAACCCCACCATAACATCCTTAATGGCATCAGAGAGACCTTCTCTGAAAATCGCCACCAGGGCGCACTCATTCCACTGAGTAAGCACAGACCATTTGCGGAATTTTTGGCAGTATATTTCAGCTTCATCTTGCCCCTGAGACAAGGACATCAAGGCCTTTTCCGCCTGAAGCTCTAAATGAGGTTCCTCATAAAGCAACCCCAAGGCCAGAAAAAACGCATCCACATTGAGCAACGCAGGATCCCCTGGTGCCAATGCAAAAGCCCAGTCTTGAGGGTCACCCCGGAGCAAGGAAATTACAATCCTGACCTGCTGTGCAGGGTCTCCGGCAGAGCGAGACTTCAGGGACAAAAACAATTTGCAATTATTTTTAAAATTTTGAAAGTGAGATCTATTCCCCGAGAAGAATTCAGGCAAAGGAATTCTAGGCTCAGACATAGGTGCATGAACAACAAAATCTTGCAAATTTTGTACCTTTGTGGCGAGATTATTCAAACCTGTAGCTACACTCTGAAGATCCATTTGAAACAGGTGAACACAGAGCCATTCAAGGATTAGAAGGAGAGAAAGAGAGGAAGGCTGCAGTATAGGCAGACTAGCAAGTGATTCAATTAAGAGCACACTCAGAACTAGAGGAAAAAAAAAAAAAAAAATTGTAGCAGACTTCTTTTTTCTCTCCTTTCTCAGCCAGTAATTTAACCCTTTTTTGGTCCGGTCAAACTGTCATGATTCTCAATGGCGAGAGAACATAGCCCAGCATATATGAGAACTAGCTCTTGGAAGATGGAAACTATACTGACCATGAACTAAACCTGCCGCACAACTAGAAGTGGCCGGGTAGCATGCCTACGTTTTTTAACCCTAGATGCCCAGCGCCAGCCGGAGAACTACCTAATCCTAGCAGAGGAAAAGACAGTCCTGGCTCACCTCTAGAGAAATTTTCCCAAAAGGCAGACAGAGGCCCCCACATATATTGGCGGTAATTTTAGATGAAGTGACAAACGTAGTATGAAAATAGGTTTAGCAAAATCGAGGTCCGCTTTCTAGATAGCAGGAAGACAGAAAGGACACTTTCATGGTCAGCAGAAAACCCTATCAAAACACCATCCAGAAATTCCTTTAAGACTCTAGCATTAACTCATAACACCAGAGTGGCAATTTCCGATCACAAGAGCTTTCCAGACACAGTAACGAAACAGCAGCTGTGAACAGGAACAAAATGCAAAAACACACAAGGACAAAAGTCCAACTTAGCTGGGAGTTGTCTAGTAGCAGGAACAAGCACAGAAGGCTTCTGATTACATTGTTGACCGGCAAGAAACTGACAGAGGAGCAAGGTTATATAGCGACTCCCACATCCTGATAGGAGCAGGTGAACAGAGGGGATGATGCACACAAGTTCAATTCCACAAGTGGCCACCGGGGGAGCCCAGAATCCAATTTCACAACAGCGGACCAATCACAGCAAGCCGTGACGTAATTTCGTCACGGCTTGCTGTGATTGGTCCGCGTCCCGGCAACATGACCGCCCTGACCAATCACAAGCCAGGACTTCACGTAACCAAGTAAAAGCGTGAATTTTAAACAAACAACGCTGCCGGTTCCCTCGCTGAGGTCCAGGCTGCGTCGGAGGGTGAGTATAGCGATATTTTTTATTTTAATTCTTTCTTTTACACAGTAATATGGTTCCCAGGGCCTGAAGGAGAGTTTCCTCTCCTTCAGACCCTGGGAACCATCAGGAATACCGTCCGATACTTGAGTCCCATTGACTTGTATTGGTATCGGGTATCGGTATCGGATTGGATCCGATACTTTGCCGGTATCGGCCGATACTTTCCGATACCGATACTTTCAAGTATCGGACGGTATCGCTCAACACTACTGATGACACTTCTTTTGAGAATCCCTGCACATGCTAGGATACTCAAATGAAGTGTCATCATAGCACAGAGGCTGAGGTCACTACCACAGTCTCTGCCCCATCTCTGAAATGAAGTGCAGCGGTGCTTTTTTAATGGCAAGGCTAAACCATGATCTGTTCCAGCATGCTGTACACTGTACGATGTACACAATGACAGTACACAATTTGTGTTACTGGCTCAGTTCAGTAGTAATCAGCTGGCAAAACAGAGGAGATCATACTGTAATAGCATGGTGTCAGATTGCCCGACCGCGTCCAGAGAATGGTGCCGTCCGTGCAAATGACGCAGGATCGGCAATGGTCTCTGCACACAGGGCAACCTGACACTGATCACTGACAGTGCGCTCTCCTCTGTGTTGCCAGATCGTTACTACTGATCTGTACCAGCAATACAAAGTGCACACTGTCATTGTGCACATCGCATTGTGCACAGCATGGTGGGATAAACCAGGGACTAGCCCCGCCCTTGAAACAAGTGTCACTGATAATGCTTCAGTTCAAGGAAAAGGCAGAGGCTGCAGCACTGACTGCACCCTCCGCCCCTGATGACACTCATTATGTCCATCATTGGACATTAAGGGGTTAAACTATTACAGCAAAATTTGAATTCCAATATGGTACTTCTTCCCTTTTAAACTTTGCACTGTGCCTGAAAAGTAGTTTTCAAACACATATGGGGCATTGTTGTACTCAGACAAAATTGCACAACAAATTTTGGGGTCCATTTTATCCTGCTATTCTTGTAAAATGAAAAAAATGGGGGCTAAAACCACATTTTTGGAGGGAATTTTTTTTTTTTAACTTCTCACTTCAACTTTTTTTGTGAAGCACCTGTGAATTCAAGCTTTTCACCATAAAATTAGATGAATTCCTTGAGGGGTCTCATTTCCAAAATGGGGTAACTTGTGAGGGTTTCCACTGCTTAAGCACATCAGGGGCTCTCCAAATGCAACATGACACCATCAGACCATTCCATCAAAGTCTTCATTCCAAAATGTCACTCCTTTCTTTCTGAACTTTGCTGTGCATCCAAATAGTAGTGTTCCAACACATGTAGTTTATCTGCTTACTCAACAGAAATTGCACAACAAATTTGGGTTCCATTTCTCCTGTTATTTTTGTGAAACTAAAAAAAATTGGAGCTACAAGAAAATTTTTTGATGGGAAATGTGATTTTTTTTTTTTATTTTCACTGCTCTACGTTATAAACTTCTGTGAAGCACCTGGGGGTTCAATGTGTTCACCACTAGTGTTGAGCATTCCGATACTGAAATATCGGGTATCGACCGATATTCGTGGTATCGGTGTTCCGATACTGAGTTCCGATACTTTTAGTATATTGAATACCGGAATCGGAAGTTCCCATAATGCAATGAGCCAGTTTGATTTTATTCAGCCAATGAGGATCCTAAGAAGTGTGGGCACAACCTGTTAAGCATCTAAGGCATGTTAACTAATGGCATGGCTGTGATTGGCTGCTGAAATGATGTCATGATGCACTATGAAAGCCGCCGCAATTTTGGGTTCACTCTGCTGTGAATTCAGTTAGGGACATTACGCTGCTGTTCTGAGGGATAGTTTGAGCTAGCGATTTGCTTTATTGTGCTTTACCCAGGCTACTTTATCAACCGCTGTATGAGAAGCTTTCTTTTGCCTTGCAGTGCTGTTCACGGCTGTCTGCGAGGTCTCTGTGTGTGAGTGCAGCTCACGCTGTAGTGTGTTCTGCAGTCACCTCCGGTTGTAGTCCACTCAGCGTGCGTCACTGCCTCATACATTGTCCTTTTTTGCATTAGTGCTGCTCATTTTTCCTGATTTCTCCTATTAGTGTGGTTCCATCCGTATCCAGCTAGATTGCTTGCAAAAAACTATATAGGCGTAGATAGAGGAGCCTTTCTGCAGCCTTGTGCCCTGCAGCCCCAGCCCGATTAGTATTAGCCTATTTTTTTAGAGCCTGATCTATTGGATTGTAGGTTACCTTCCTGCATTGTAATAGCTACAAAAGGTTTGTGATACTATCAGTTTTACATCTTTGGGCACATCCGGTGTCTTTTTGTGAAAGAAAAAGTTAATAAAGATCACCAAACACTCCACTTTACAGTTGTGTAGGCCACATTAGCTCATATTAAAGTCTAGTCCACATCTTATAAAATTAGTGTTTCTTATATCTGTTAGTGTTAGCAGCTGTTCAGGAATAAGCACACTAAGCACTTAATACTTTTCTGCCTATCTTTATCAGTCTACCAAGAAGAAGAAGGCTGGGAGTAAGGCACATATTCATGGGCGTGGAGTTTCTGCAGGGAGAGGATGTGGGGATTCTGTGCCTGCTGCAGGCACCAGTGACTCAGCATCCCCCAGTTTTACCAGGGAACAGTCCTTTACGCGTAGCTTTGTAGGAGCCGTTGTCGGATGGATGGCAGCTAACACATCGACTTCAATTAGTTCCAGATCCTCTCAGTCCCAGAGCACTGAAGAGCACCCATCTGTCTCTTCACCACCTGCCAAATTGCCCAGGCAGTCAGAGAGCCCTGGACAGGAGCCATCTCTACTTCTGTTGTCTGAATCTCTTGGCTTGGAAAGAGGGGGCCAGCCAAGCAGCATTCTACAATTTGAAGAAGAGGTAGTATGCAGTGATGCGCAACAGCTTTGTCTCTCTGAATCTGAAGAGGTGGGTGGGCCAGTGCCTATGGTCAGCACACCTCAGTACGCAACTGATGATGAGACTCAGATGCCACTTTCTGGTGCATACTGTGCTGTCGAGACTACCCAGGAGAAGCAGTTGTTTGAAGAGGGTAGTGTAGATGATGAGGTCCTTGAACCATCATGGCATGAGGTACAGGAAAGTGGTGGGAGCAGCTCTGAGGAAGAGATTCCCCGAATGGCCCAAAAAGGAGGGAGAGGGAAGGGGCAGACGTGGCTGCCTGTAGCCTCCACTTCGGCACCCATTAGGAGCATGCATCTTCCAAAACCCAAAACGGGCGCTCCCAAGACTTGCAGTGCCTGGTCCTTTTTGACACAGTTGCAGATGACCTTTTCTTTGTCAAATGCAAGCTGTTTAAACAGAAAGTGAAAAGAGGGAAAAGTGTCAGCAACCTGAATACCACAAATATGTGGAAACATGTGCGGACCAAGCACGTGGTGGAGTTACAAAGACACACTGAAGACCTAGGCCAAACTACAGCGCCACCTACCACCGCTTCAGCTCATGTTGTAGCCTCTTCCTCCAGCTCAAACACAGCTGGTTCGGCTTCCTCACAGGATCGCCATGGAAGAACCTCACCTCTGGCACTGTTGTACAGAGACACAGTGTCATTCTACCCACAGCACCACATTCCCTGTCATCCTCACACTCCCAGGCCAGTATACAGCCATCGGTAGCACAGGCATGGGAGAAAAGGTGCCCATACTCGGCAAACCACCCCTGAGCACAGGCTCTGAATGCTGGAATTGCAAAACTACTGTCCCTTGAAATGCTATCATTCAGGCTGTTGGAGACTGACACCTTCCGTGACTTCATGGCATTGGCATTCCCACAATACAACATGCCCAGCTGCTTTTATTTCAGCAGGCAAGCCGTCCCTGCCCTGCAAAAGCATGTGGAGGGAAAAATTAAACATGCGCTACTAAACGCCGTCAGTAGCAAGGTCCACCTGACCACCGATGCGTGGACTAGTAAGCATGGACAGGGACGATATCTTTCCCTCACTGCCCATTGGATAAATGTTGTGGAGCCGGGTACAGATCTTGAGAGTGGCGCTGTACGTGTTCTGCCAACTCCAAGGGTTGCAGGAATCCAGTCTGTACACATTGAATCCTCCTCATACTCCAGTTCCTCTGAATCAGCGCTGCAGGAGCCGTCACGGTCTACCTCCACATGGACCCGTGAACGCTTGCCTGTTACGACCGATATGAGCACAGCCATGGCCAAACCTCAACAGGCAGTATTGAAATTCATTTCTTTGGGGAATCAAAGCCACACAGCGCAGGAGCTCTGGAATGCCATCAAGCAGGAGAGCGACGTGTGGTTTGTGCCAGCGAATCTCCAGCCAGGCATGGTAGTGTGTAACAATGGCCGAAATCTGGTAGCAGCTCTGGGCCTAGGCAACCTCACCCACATCCCAAGTCTGGCACATGTTCTCAACTTGGTCGTGCAGAGTTTTTTGAGGGACTATCCGGATCTTGATGCAATGCTGCACAAGGTCCGCATAGAGTGCGCTCACTTGCGGCGTTCCAGCATGGCAAGATCGCGCATTGCAGCTTTGCAGCACCTATTCCGCCTTGTGGAACATCACATCATATGTGACCTACCCATCAGGTGGAATTCAACGTTACATATGTTGGAGAGGTTGTGTGAGCAGCAGGAAGCAGTAATGGAGTACCAGCTGCAAGGTGCAAACAAGTCACACTTCACCACCACTGAGTGGGCCTCTATGAAGGACATCTGCCACGTTTTGCGTGCCTTCAATGATTCCACGCGGATGGCGAGTGCAGATGATGCACTAGTCAGCATGACTATCCCCCTTATCTGCCTGCTTGAAAAAACACTGCAAGAACTAAGGGAGGAGGTTGTGGAAGAGGTGGAGGATGAGGAGTCACAAATGCCATCTGCTTCTGGACAGTCTGCTCAACGTGGTTCCTCACAAAGGCCTAGGCAGGGGACACTTTGTGAGGAAGATGAGGAGGAGTCAATGGAGGAGGAAGACATCTGTCCAGAGAAGCGAGCTACACAATGCTCTAGTAGTCAGTATGTAGAGCGAGGGTGGGGTGATGCAGAGCAGGCAGAGATGACGCCTCAAGCAGGGGACAGCATTTCTTGGCCAGTTGGCAGTCTGCAGAACATGGTTGATTTCATGCTGCAGTGCCTGAGAAACAGCCTCCACATCGCCCACATTCTAAACACGGCTGATTATTGGGTGTCCACCCTCCTAGATCCTCACTACCAGGACAACTTACAAAGCCTCATAACATCGTTGAACCGGGAGAGTAAAATGCGGGAGTACCAAGACACACTAGTGCATTCCATCATGTTCTCCATTCCACCAAAGAGCAGTGCTGCTAGTTCTTTACAAAGCAGCTCAGTGCATCGAGGCAGTGGAGGAAGCTCTGCACAAAGAGGGAGCAGAAGCTGCGCCTCAGCACAAGGCAAGACCAGTATGGCCCAAACGTGGCAAAGTTTTGTGTCCCCGCCACAAATGTCTATACCATCACAGATGGCTCCAGTCAGCAGGAGGCAACGTTTCTGTCAGATGGTGACAGACTACATGTCTTGCCCTCTCTATGCTCTCCCAGACAGCTCTTCTCCCTTCAAGTTTTGGGTCTCTAAACTGGATACATGGCCAGAGCTTAGCCAGTATGCATTGGAGGTGCTAGCTTGCCCTGCTGCTAGTGTATTATCGGAATGCGTATTTAGTGCTGCCGGTGGTGTACTAACAGACCGTCGCATGCGACTATCCTACGATAACGTTGACTGGCTTACTTTTCTGAAAATGAGCAAGGCCTGGATCTCACAGGAATTTGCCAGTCCTCATCCAGATTAAATAATTGGTTGGCAACAGTATTCAGGTCTCCTTTTGTGTTCATGTTTCTACCACCTGAACTGTAATCCCTGGGCTCCAACACCGCCAGTTGCTGCTCAGAAGTGCCATCTGCACAGTCAACACATGCTCCAGTGTTGTTGGGGTTCAGTAACATCAGTTGATCCCCTGCTGTGTGTCCGGCAATTTTTCCTGCTCTGTCCACATTCACACTACTACTGATTTTAAACTTGCTCCAATTAGGCCTCTGGCTACACTCTGTTTCTACTATTTACCCTGGGCTCCAACACTGCCAGTTGCTGCTCAGAAGTGCCATCTGCACAGTCAACACATGCTCCAGTGTTATTGGGGTTCAGTAACGTCAGCTGATCCCCTGCTGTGCGTCCGGCAATTTCTCCTGCTTTGTCCACATTCACACTACTACTGATTTTAAACTTGCTCCAATTAGGCTTCTGGCTACACTCTGTTTCTAGTATTTACCCTGGGCTCCAACACTGCCAGTTGCTGCTCAAAAGTGCTGTCTGCACAGTCAACACATACTCCAGTGTTATTGGGGTTCAGTAACGTCAGCTAATCCCCTGCTGTGTGTCCGGCAATTTCTCCTGCTCTGTCCACATTCACACTACTACTGATTTTAAACTTGCTCCAATTAGGCCTCTGGCTACACTCTGTTTCTACTATTTACCCTGGGCTCCAACACTGCCAGTTGCTGCTCAGAAGTGCCATCTGCACAGTCAACACATGCTCCAGTGTTATTGGGGTTCAGTAACGTTAGCTGATCCCCTGCTGTGCGTCCGGCAATTTCTCCTGCTTTGTCCACATTCACACTACTACTGATTTTAAACTTGCTCCAATTAGGCTTCTGGCTACACTCTGTTTCTAGTATTTACCCTGGGCTCCAACACTGCCAGTTGCTGCTCAAAAGTGCTGTCTGCACAGTCAACACATACTCCAGTGTTATTGGGGTTCAGTAACGTCAGCTAATCCCCTGCTGTGTGTCCGGCAATTTCTCCTGCTCTGTCCACATTCACACTACTACTGATTTTAAACTTGCTCCAATTAGGCCTCTGGCTACACTCTGTTTCTAGTATTTACCCTGGGCTCCAACACCACCAGTTGCAGCTCAGAAGTGCTGTCTGCACAGTCAACACATGCTCCAGTGTTATTGAGGTTCAGTAACGTCAGCTGATCCCCCTGCTGTGTGTCCGGCAATTTCTCCTGCTCTGTCCACATTCACACTTCTACTGATTTTTTGAACTTGCTTTAATTAGGCCTCTGGCTACCCTCTGTTTCTAGTATTTACCCTGGGCTCCAACACCACCAGTTGCTGCTCAGAAGTGCTGTCTGCACAGTCAACACATGCTCCAGTGTTATTGGGGTTCAGTAACGTCAGCTGATCCCACTGCTGTGTGTCTGGCAATTTCTCCTGCTCTGTCCACATTCACACTACTACTGATTTTAAACTTGCTCCAATTAGGCCTCTGGCTACACTCTGTTTCTAGTATTTACCCTGGGCTACAACACCGCCAGCTGTTTCCCAGCAGTGTCTTTGTCACGGGTACTCCCTCCTGCCCAGCCTGGTTCCAGCATGCCAGCTGTTTCTGGGTAGTGTCAACATCACTTTGCCTCCAATACGTTGTCCTGTCGGGTTGCGGTGGGGTTAGCTGACTCTATGGTGCCTGCAGTTAAGGTGCTTCCTATGTGGGCTGCGGGATCTTGCAATGGAGGCTGGTTCCGTAGTGCCAATAGGACAAGCACCCCCTGTAGGACTGTGAGTTTTGGTAACTCCAGCCAGCTAGCGGCCTTGCAACTTTTTTTTCATGTGTACCTTCTGCTGCCTATCTGAGTTCCAGTACCATTAGAGTGGTTCTTTGGAAGTCAATCTTGAATATGTCCTCCTGGGTTCCAGTAACATCAGCTGGTTCCAGGCAGTGCCTTTGGCTTAGGTGCCTCCTTCTCGGTATCTCAGTTCCACCAACGTATGCTGCTCCTTGGTATTGCTTTCTGGCACAGGTACCTCCTGCTTAGTAACCAGGTTCCAGTACCATCAGCTGGCCCTCAGTAGTTCCATTGGCTCTTGTACCTTCTGCTACCCATCCGGGTTCCAGTACCGTCAGCTGGTTCTCGGCAGTTCCTCAGCCTTCTTGCACCTTCTGCTACATTTTCAAGTTCAAGCTTTTTAAAATGGTTTTTGGTAATCACTCTGGATCTCCCTGATGACGACCCTGAAGACAACGACCCTGAAGACCACCCCAAAGAAGACGACAACCCCGAAGACGACGACCCTGAAGACGATGACCCTGAAGACCACCCCGAAGAAGATGATGACCCCGAAGACAATGACCCTGAAGACCACCCCAAAGAAGACCAAGAAGATGACCCTGAAGAAGATGACCAAGAGGACAAAGAACAAGAAGACAACCACCAAGATACAGAAGAACAAGAGACAGAAGACCAAGAAGCAGAAGAACAAGAAACTGCAGAACAAAAAACAGAAGAACATTAAGCATAAGACTAAAAATCAGAGCAAAACATATTATCTAAATTATAAGCAGAAGAAGACTAAGCAGTGTATGGGGGTGAGTCCGTTCCTCCTCATGATGCCCCTGGATAAAACCTGCTGCTGCAGGCCAAACTGAACGCGGACAAATCCTGTTGTAAATCTGAAGAAGGTGAAGCGCATGAAAGCAGTGAAACATAAATATCTGACAAAATATAAAAAAGCTTGTCATAGTCAATATCTTTGTAACTCCGAACGTCTTTAAAAAAAAATAATTCCTGCTATTCCATTTGATTGGGCTAAACCTCTATGCCTTTAATGTCTCCTCCACCTCCCCCAATACATTCTACATTATTCTTAGTTGTTTTCCTTCATGTAGAATTAACCTACAAGGAAAGAAAGGGTTTATTTTCATTCCAATATTTGTGTCCCATTGACTTGTTTTGGTTTCCAGTATCGGAATCTGCGATATCCGAAATTTTTGGGTATCGGTACAATCCAATCCGATCTGATATTTCCCGATATCGGAAGGTATCGCTCAACACTATTCACCGCTAGTGTTGAGCGATACCTTACGATATCGGAAAGTATCGGATTGGATTGGCCGATACCGGCAAAATATCGGATGTCGCCGATACCGATACCCGATACCAATGCAAGTCAATGGGACGAAAATATCGGAATTAAAATAAACCCTTTCTTTCCTTGTAGGTTCATTCTACATGAAGGAAAACAACTAAGAATAATGTAGGATGTATTGGGGGAGGTGGCGGAGACATTAAAGGCATAGAGGTCTAGCCCAATCAAATAGAATAGCAGGAATTTTATTTAATTTTTTAAAGACATTCGGATTTACCAAGATATTGACTATGTTAAGATTTTTTTTATTTTGTCAGATATTGATGATTCACTACTTCCACGCCCTTCACCTTTTTTTTACTTCTCCGACACTTTCTTCTTCATCAACCTCAGCAGCAGCATTTTGACATCAACTTCTTCTTCACCTTATTCATCTTCTTCATCTTTTTCCATTTTTTTTTTGTTACATTCTCCATATTCTTTTTATTCAAATATTATTATTCTTCATTTTCTACTTCTTCATCATATTCTTATTTGTGACAGGCATTCCTGTAGGTGTTATCTATAAAAGTTTGAAGATTACACCTTCCGTTCTGCCTGTCACAAAAGAGTTACAACAGGATTTGTCCGCGTTCAGTTTGGCCTGCAGCAGCAGGCTTTATCCAGGGGCACCATGAGGAGGAACGGACTCACCCCCATACACTGCTTAGTCTTTTTCTGCTTATAATTTAGATAATATATTTTGCTCTGATGTTTAGTGTTATGCTAAATGTTCTTCTGCTCTTTGTTCTGCAGCCTCTTGTTCTTCTGCTTCTCGGTCTTCCATGTCGTCGTCTCCAGGGTCGTCGTCTCCGGGGTCGTCGTCATCGTCGTCATCGGGGTGGTCTTCAGGGTCATCGTCTCCAGGGTCGTCGTCATCTCAGTGGTTGTTATCTCTGGTGTCGTCGTCATCTTAGGGTTGGTCTTCCGGGTCGTCGTCTTTAGGGTCTTGAACTTGGAAATGTAGCAGAAGGTACAAGAAGGCTGAGAAAATGCCGAGAACCAGCTGATGGAACTGGAACTCGGATGGCTACCCGAAGGTCCAAGAGCCAATGGAACAACCGAGGACCAGCTGACGTTACTGGAACCCGGTTACTAAGCAGGAGGTACCCATGCCAGAAAGCACTACCAAGGACCACCTGACGTTGGTGGAACTCAGATACCCAGAAGGAGGCACCTAAGCCAAAGGCTCTGCCCGGAAACAGCTGACGGTACTGGAACCAGGATGGGGAGCAGAAGGTACAAGAGCAAAAGACACTGCCGAGAACCAGCTGACGGTACTGGAACCCGGATGGGTAGCCGAAGGTCCAAGAGCCAATGGAACAACCGAGGACCAGCTGACGTTACTGGAACCCGGTTACTAAGCAGGAGGTACCCGTGCCTGAAAGCACTACCAAGGACCACCTGACGTTGGTGGAACTCAGATACCCAGAAGGAGGCACCTAAGCCAAAGGCTCTACCCAGAACCAGCTGACAGTACTGGAACCAGGATAGGGACCTATTCAAGCTTGTCTTCCTAGAGCCCCAACTAGCGGTGTTGGAGCAAAGGGTCAGCAGGGGGAGCAGAGTGTAGGCCGAAGCCTGCACTGGAGGCAGTTTTAGGTCTGTTGTGTCTGCATGGCGTTTGAAGGACAAGATGCCGGCTACACAGCAGGGGAACAGCTGGCGTTGCTGAACCCCACTGACACATTGGCGGGTGTTTTTCTCTGTGCAGCCAGCACTTCCAGGCACCAACTGGTGGTGTTAGAGCCCAGGGACAGCAGGAGGAGCCTAGTGTAGGCCGAAGCCTAATTGAACCAATTTTAAAGGTAACCTTTAACCCCCCATCAGGTGTTACAAACTAGAAAAGCCACCTTGTGCAGCAGTAATGCTGCACAAGTAAAACGTTGCTCTTTTAATGTTGTTCCTTGCACGCGCTGAATGAAACACGTATAAAATTTAGCTCCTTATACCGTCAAACTGTCTTGGAGGCGGGACTTTCCTTCTAAATGAGATGCAGCACAGCTGTCAAAAATACCACCTTGGTGCTGGGCGCAGCCTCCTGAGCGTGGTGTTTTACTGTACAGGAGTCTGCGCTGTTGTGTTATCCCATGGCCATGCGCTGTTAGCGCTGCCCGTCTTCTGACATCATTTCATGTCGGCCGGTGGGGTTCGCGATGCCCATGAATCCCAGCCCCGCAGTGTCTTTTCATTTATTCACACTGCGGGGCTGGGATTCATGGCCTTGCGCAGTAAATATGTTCGCCTCTCACTCATGTCCTTACACCTGCTTCAGACTGTGTGGCATCAGCTGATCCCTTATCGCATGCCACGGCCATGAAGCCGCATAGTCTGAAGAAGGCGGAAGGAGATGAGTGACAGGCGAAGATATGCACTGCTCATGCCCATCAATCACACCCTCGCAGTCAAAATAAATAAGACACCGAGAGGCGTTGTGACGGGCAGGGCGGCCGCACAGGCGCAGCCAGCCTGCCAACCAATGATGTCAGAAGATGGGCAGCGCTACCAAGGGGGTTGCTGCCTGTCATTACAAAGGAAAGTCACACCTCAGGGACAGTTTAATGGCATCAGGGGACACATTTAATATGTGTTGAGTTCGACGTGTGCAAGGAGAATAACTTAATGAGCCACGTTGTACAAATGCAGCATTACTGCTGTACAAGGTGGCTGTTATACATAGAAACGCCTGGGGGGGACAGGTTCCCTTCAATTTCAGTTGTTGTGTCTGCGTGGCGTTTGCAGGACACGATGCTGGCTACACAGCAGGGGAACAGCTGGCATTGCTGAACTCCACTGACACATTGGCGGGTGTTTTTCTCTGTGCATCCAGCACTTCCGGGCACCAACTGGCGGTGTTAGAGCCCAGGCACAGCAGGAGGAGTAGAGGGAGCAGAGTGTAGGCCGAAGCCTGCATTGGAGGCAGCTTTAGGTCTGTTGTGTCTGCGTGGCGTTTGCAGGACACGATGCCGGCTACACAGCAGGGGAACAGCTGGCATTGCTGAACCCCACTGACACATTGGCGGGTGTTTTTCTCTGTGCAGCCAGCACTTACGGGCACCATCTGGCGGTGTTAGAGCCCAGGGACAGCAGGAGGAGCAGAGTGTAGGCCGAAGCCTGCACTGAAGCAAGTTGAAAGGGAAGCTTTAAACCCCCCCAGGCGTTTGTTGCTGAAAGAGCCATCTTGTACAGCACTAATGCCGCAAAAGGAAAAGGTGGCTCTTTTAATTATGCTCCTTGCAAACGCTGAACTAGACACTTATGTAATATGTCCCCTCACACTGTAAAACCTTCCCGGAGGTGGGACTTTCCTTCGTAATGTGACGCAGCACAGCCGTCATTCCTACCCCCTTGGCGCCGTGCGCGGCCTCCTCAGCATTGTTTGATTCTGTCCCGGAGCCTGCGCTGTTATGTTATCCCTTGGCCAGGCGCACTTAGTGCTGCCCGTCTTCTGACATCATTTGGTGTCGGGCTGGCTGCGCCTGTGCGGCCACGCTGCCCGAGATCCCGCCTCGCAGTGTCATCTAATGTAATCCCACTGCGGGCCTGGGATCCATGGGCATGCGCAGTGCATATCCTCGCCTCTCACTCCCCTCCCTCCGGCTTCTTCAGACTGTCCGGCGTCACGGCCGTGGCATGCTATTAGGGATCAGCTGACGGTGCACAGTCTGAAGAAGGTGGAGGGAGATGAGTGAGAGCCTGAGGTGAAGATATGCACTGTGCATGCCCATGGATCCCAGGCCCGCAATGTGATTAAATCAGAAGACACTGCAAGGTGCGATCTCGGGCAGCGCGGCCACACAGGCGCAGCCAGCCTGACACCAAATGATGTCAGAAGACGGGCAGCACTAAGTGTGCCTGGCCAAGGGATAACATAACAGCACAGGCTCCGGGACAGAATCAAACAACGCTGAGGAGGCGGCGCACGGCACCAAGGGGGTAGGAATGACGGCTGTGCTGCGTCACATTACGAAGGAAAGTCCCACCTCCGGGACGGTTTTACGGTATCAGTGGACACATTTTATAAGTGTTAAGTTCTGCGTGTGCAAGGAGCGAAACTAAAAGAGCTACCTTTTCCTTGTGCAGCATTACTGCTGCACAAGGTGGCTCTTTCAGTGACAAACGCCTGGGGGGGGACAGGTTCCCTTAAATTTCAGTTGATGTGTCAGCGTGGCGGACGCAGGACACATTGCCGGCTACACAGCTGGGGATCAGCTGACGTTACTGAATCCCAATAACACTGGGTCGTATGTTTTGACTGTGCAGCCTGCACTTCTGAGCCTCAACTGGTGGTGTTGGAGCCCAGGAATTACAGTTCAGGTGGTAGAAAGATGAACACAACAGGAGACCTGGATACTGTAGACAGTCACCCAATTATTTAATCAGGAAGAGGAGTGGCAAATTCCTGTGAGATCCAGGCCTGGTTCATTTTCAGAAAAGTACGCCGGTCAATGTTATCGGAGGATAGTCGCATGCGACGGTCTGTTAGTACACCTCCTGCGACACTAAAGACGCATTCCGATAATACTCTAGCCGCAGGGCAAGCCAGCACCTCCAATGCATACTGGCTTAGCTCTGGCCATGTATCCAGCTTAGAGACCCAAAACTTGAAAGGGGAAGAACCATCTGGGAGTACAGTAAGAGGGTAAGACATGCTGACTGGAGCCGCCTGTGATGGTGTAGACATTTGTGGCGGGCACACAAAACTGTGCCACAGTTGGGCCACACTGGTCTTGCCTTGGGCAGAGGCACTGCTTCTGCTCCCTCTTTGTGCAGAGCCTCCTCCACTGCCTCGACGCACTGAGCTGTTTTGTAAAGCACTAGCAGCACTGCTCTCAGTTGGACTGGAGAAGATGATGGAATTCACCAGTGTGTCTTGGTACTCCCGCATTTTACGCTCCTGGTTCAACGGTGTGATGAGGCTTTGTACGTTGTCCCGGTAGCGAGGATCGAGGAGGGTTTACACCCAATAATCAGCCATGTTGAGAATGTGGGCGATGCGGAGGTCTTTTCTCAGGCACTGCAGCATGTAATCAACCATGTGCTGCAGACTGCCAACTGGCCAAGAAACGCTGTCCCCTGCTTGAGGCGTGATATCTGCCCGCTCTTCATAACCCCACCCTCGCTGTACACACTGACTACTGGACAACTGTGTAACTCCCTCCTCTGGATGGATGTCTTCCTCCTCCATTGACTCCTCCTCATCCTCCTCACAAAGTGTCCCCTGCCTACGCCTTTGTGAGGAACCACGTGGCGCTGACTGTCCAGAAGCTGATGGAAATGGTGACTCCTCATCCTCCACCTCTTCCACAACATCATCCCTTAGCGCTTGCAGTGTTTGTTGAAGCAGGCAGATAAGGGGGACAGTCATGCTGACTAGTGCATCATCTGATCTCGCCATCCGCGTGGAATCATCGAAGGGATGCAAAACCTGGCAGACGTCCTTCATAGTGGCCCACTCTGTGGTTGTGAAGTCTGAATGGCGCGGAGTGCGACTTCTTTGTGCCTGATGCAGCTGGTACTCCATTACTGCTTGCTGCTGCTCACACAACCGCTCCAACATATGTAACGTGGAATTCCACCTGGTAGGTAGGTCACATATGATGCGATGTTCCGGAAGGCGGAATCGGCGCTGCAGAGCTGCAATGCGCGATCTTGCCTTGCTGGAACGCCACAAGTGAGCAAACTCTAGGCGGAACTTGTGCAGCAGTGCATCAAGATCCGGATAGTTCCTCAAAAAACTCTGCATGACCAAGTTGAGCACATGTGCCAGACATGGGATGTGAGTGAGGTTGCCGAGGCCCAGAGCTGCCACCAGATTTCGGCCATTGTCACACACTACCATGCCTGGCTGGAGATTCGCTGGCACAAACCACACATCGCTCTCCTGCTTGATGGCATTCCAGAGCTCCTGCGCTGTGTGGCTTCGATTTCCCAAAGAAATTAATTTCAAGACGGCCTGTTGACGTTTGGCCATGGCTGTGCTCATGTCGGTCGTAACAGGTAAACGTTCACGGGTCCATGTGGAGGTGGACTGTGATGGCTCCTGCAGCGATGATTCTGAGGAACTTGTGTATGAGGAGGAGTCAATGCGTACAGACTGGATTCCTGCAATCCTTGGAGTGGGCAGGACACGTCCTGCGCCACTCGCACGATCTGTACCCGGCTCAACAACATTAACCCAATGGGCAGTGAGGGAAAGGTATCGCCCCTGTCCATGGTGACTGGTCCACGCATCGGTGGTGAGGTGGACCTTGCTACTAACGGCGTTCAGTAGCGCGTGTTTTATGTGTCCCTCCACATGCTTGTGCAGGGCAGGGACGGCTTGCCTGCTGAAATAAAAGCGGCTGGGCACATTGTACTGTGGGACTGCCAATGCCATCAAGTCACGGAAGCTGTCAGTCTCCACCAGCCTGAATGACAGCATTTCAAGGGACAGTAGTTTTGCAATGCCAGCATTCAGAGCCTGTGCTTGGGGGTGGTTTGCCGAGAATGGCCGCCTTTTCTCCCATGCCTGTACTACCAATGGCTGTAGACTGAGCTGGGAGTGTGAGGATGACTGGGAACGTGGTGCTGTGGGTGGAATTACAGTGGGTCTCTGGACAACAGTGCCAGAGGTTCTTCCATGGCGATCCTGGGAGGAAGCCGAACCAGCTATGTGTGAGCTTGGGGAAGAGGCAACACGAGCTGAAGAGGTGGTAGCTGCCGCTGTTGGTTGGCCTAGGTCTTCAGTGTGTTTTTGTAACTCCACCGCGTGCCTGGTCCGCACATGTTTCCACATATTTGAGGTATTGAGGTTGCTGACATTTCTCCCTCTTTTGATTTTATAATGACACACCTTGCATTTGACAAAGCAAATGTCATCTGCAACTGTGTCAAAAAAGGACCAGGCACTGCAAGTCTTGGGAGTGCCCTTTTTGGCTTTTGGAAGAGGCATGCTTCTAACGGGTGCCGAAGTGGAGGCTACAGGCTCCGCTGTCTTCCCCCCTCTCCCTCTTTGGCCCGTTCGGGGAATCTCTTCCTCAGAGCTGCTCCCACCACCTTCCTGTACCACATGCCACGATGGGTCAAGGACCTCATCATCTACACTAACCTCTGCCGCCAACTGCTCCTCCTGCGTAGTCTCAGCAGCACAGCATGCACCAGAAAGTGGCACCTGAGTGTCATCATCAGATGCGTACTGCGGTGTGGTGACCGGAGGCACTGGCCCACCCGCCTCTTCAGAGTCAGAGAGACAAAGCTGTTGCGCATCAGTGCACACTGCCTCTTCTTCCATTTCTCCAATGCTGCTTGGCTGGCCCCCTGTTTCCAAGCCAAGAGTTTCAGAGAACAGAAGTAGAGACGGTTCCTGTCCTGGGCTCTCTGACTGCCTGGGCAATTTGGCAGGTGGTGAAGAGACAGATGGGTGCTCTCCAGTGCTCTGTGCCTGAGAGGATGTGGCACTAATTGAAGTCGATGCGTTAGCTGCCATCTATCCGACAACGGCTTCAATTTGGTCTTCACGCAGCAGCGGTGTATGGCGCTCTCCGACAAAGCTGCGCATGAAGGACTGTTCCCTACTGAAACTGTGTGATGATGAGTCACCAGTGCCCGCAGCAGGCACAGAATCTCCACGTCCTCTCCCTGCTCCACGCCCACGCCAACGCCCATGTGCCTTACTCCCTGCCCTCTTCATCTTGGTTGACTGATAAAGATAAGCAGAAAAGTACTAAGGGCTTAGTGTGCTTATTCCTGAACAGCTCCTAACAGGTATAAGAAACACTAATTTTCTAAAGTGTGGACTAAACTTTAATATGAGCTAATGTGGTCTACACAACTGTAAAGTGGTGTGTTTGGTGAACTTTATTATTTATTTATTTTTTTTGGCAGAACCGACTACAGGGCAAGCTTCACTCACACGGAGACCGTGCAGACAACCGTAAACGGCGCTGCAAGGCCCAAAAAACCTCCTCTAGGTTATCCTATGTAGTGTTTTACCACAATTTAGCTGGATACGGGTGGAAAGCCACTAATTGGAATTATTAGAAAAAATGTGCAGCAGGCTGCACTATTAGCAAAAAAGGACAATGGATTTTACGGTATGAGGCAGTGACGCACCCTGAGCTGAATACAACCGGCTGTGGCTGCACAGACTACAGGGTGAGCTGCACTCACACGGAGACTGTGCAGACAGCCGTCAACGGCTCTGCAAGGCCCAATAAACCTCCTCTAGGTTATCCTATGTAGTGTTTTTCCACAATTTAGCTGGATACGGGTTGAAAGCCACTAATAGGAATTATTAGAAAAAATGTGCAGCAGGCTGCACTATTAGCAAAAAAGGACAATGGATTTTACGGTATGAGGCAGTGACGCTCCCTGAGCTGAATACAACCGGCTGTGGCTGCACACAGACTACAGGGCGAGCTGCACTCACACGGAGACCGTGCAGACTGCCGTAAACGGCGCTGCAAGGCCCAAAAAACCTCCTCTAGGTTATCCTATGTAGTGTTTTTCCACAATTTAGCTGGATACGGGTGGAAAGCTACTAATAGGAAATATTTGAAAAAAATGTGCAGCAGGCTGCACTAATAGCAAAAAAGGACAATGGATAGAACAGTATGAGGCAGTGACGCACTCTGAGCTGAATACAACCGGCTGTGGCTGCACACAGACTACAGAGTGAGCTGCACTCACACACACACACACAGACAGAGACCTTGCAGACAGCTGTGAAAACAGCGCTGCAAGGCAAAAGCAAGGTGAACACACAGCGGTTGCTAAATTAGCCTGGGAAAAGCACAATGAAACAAATCGCTATCTCAACTGGCCCTCAGTCAGAACACAGCGTCCTATGCCTAACTGAATTCACAGCAGAGTGAGCCCGAAATGGCGGCAGCGTTTTGTATACTGCATCATGACATGATTTCAGCAGCCAATCACAGCCTTGCCAGTAGTTACATGCCCACCATGCTGAACAGGATGTGCCCACACTTGTAATCATTGCTCATTGGCTGAATTCGTGCAGTTTGAATTCTGGGAACTTCCGATTCCGGTATCCGATATGCGGTAAATATCGGAACTCGGTATCAGAATTCCGATACCGCAAATATAGGCCGATACCCGATACTTGCGGTATCGGAATGCTCAACACTATTCACCGCACATCTGAATGAGTTCCTTGTGGACAGTATTTTCCAAAGTGGGTCAGTTGTGGGGGGTTTCCACTGTTTAGCCACATCAGGGGCTCTGACAATTTTGAGCTCCAAAAGTCAAATGGTGCTCCTTCCTTTTTGAGCCCTATCATGCACCCAAAGTGTAGTTTTTCTCCACATATGAGGTATCAGCATACTCAGGAGAATTTGCACAACAAATTTAGTGGTCCATTTTCTCCTGTTACTCTTATGAAATAAAAAATGTGGAGCTAAAACAATTAAAATTTTCTTTAATATTTTTCCTTCCACATTCCAATTTATGTGAAGCACCTGAAGAGTTAATAAACTTCTTGTATTTGGTTTTGAGGATTTTGAGGGGTGCAGTTTTTAATATGGTGTCACTTTTGGGCATTTTCTCTCATATAGGCCCCTAAACGTCACTTCAAATGTGATGTGTTATCTTGAAAAATGATTTTGTTCATTTTTATTAGAAAAATGAGTAATTGCTTATCAACAATTAATCCTTCTATCTTCTTAAAAAAACATGTTTCAGTAATGATGCAGCTGTAAAGTAGACATGAGATAAATGCTATTTATTAACTAATTTGTGTGATATAACTCTCTGGTTTAAGTACATAGGAATTAAAAATTAGATAATTGCAAAATTTTCTAAATTCTTGTACTATATGTTATGCACGATATATCATGAGAAAACAATCACAAAAATGGCTGGTCAGAATTGTAAAATTTGGCCTGGTCATGAAGGTGAAAACAGGCTTCCGTGTAAAGGGGTTAAGCAACCAAGCCCTTTGCAAAAACTAATGTAAAGAAAAAACTTTCTCTGATAAACAAACTCTTGAGGTGTCTTAGTTAAATTAAGCTATAAATCTTGTGGAAATATAAACTCTATCCACAGCTTCTCCACATGGTTGGTCTCAATAAGTAATGTAGTTAAAAGTTTGATACATTTAGAAAAGTCTTGTTTCTATTTGATAGAACTATGTTTATGGTACTCATATCATTGCAACCATGACAATGTAATACTTCCACTAGATTTCTAGCTATTGGCAGAGGCTCGCAATTCCTAATTTACATGACATGATATGTAAGTAGATGCGTAGTGTCTTCAAGTGACTATGGTAAAGTACTATACACTCTCAAAATTCCCTGTAGAAGCAATCAAAACACCATGATAGCACAGCTGATCTTGACAGAACAGCAGTGTCTTGGAACACTGAGCATAATAATAAAAATAAGTGTTTGGCATCTAAATAGGAATATAGTGTCATTTCAGCAAAAATGGTTGTTAAAATATTACATAATAGCAAGTGTGAAGGCTATATGATGCACATAGTGTATGATTTATTAACAAGTCTGTATGAATTATGTATTACAGACAGTATCTGGGTTGTACAAATTGCTATGATTATTCTATTTAAAGTATCTAATTTTATATTTTAAAAGACCTGAAACCTTTACATAATTTGTCAGTTTTAGCAATTGATTAACATTTTATTGATCGTTGACACAAAGGCAAATATTCTCCTTCCACTGGTACATCTTAAATGACTCTGTTAAACATTGTGAAAATAATTGCTTTCTTCTCTTGAGAAATCTTTTGGCACAGAATGCCTGGTTAGGTTACCCATTAACAAACCTTTGTATCTGAATTGTAATTTTGAGATCTACCAATGACCTGAACATGTAAAGTATAACCATTGTTTAAGTTTGCATTTTATAAATCAATGATACACATGAAAATAAGCAAGTGTGTAATAGCTTTTATCAGATAAATCTGCATCTTTCAACTGTTGGATCGATTTTTCATTCTCAATTCATGGGTAAAAGCCGTCAAACCTTTTCTAAATAAATACAGATTTTCCCACTACTGAGATAGGAGATGGCAGTTGTTGCTCATAAGGTTCTGTGAAAAGGGAGCAAGGGAGTAGAAGGGAGGAGCTAGAGGAGACCCAGACATTCTGCTGCAAGTTCTCCTGACAGCTACACTTTAAGCATCTAATACTGTTACTCATTAAAAACACAATGTGATGCCAATACAAGGTAGTTTTATGCTTTATATCTGAAAAACATAATGATACCACAAGATACCCAACATACACCAAAGTGCCCTCTATAACCTGTAACACAATAAATAATTTGCACCATTAATTCACCTTTGAGGATGACAAAATGCATCAGCAGAACAGCATGCTCCAAAAGTCACTAAGACATGTCTTTTCCTGTTTCTTAAAATTCATAGTTCACTATTTAGAGACAATCTGTCAACATGATTTCACCACAATCTATTTACATGTGCATATAGGTATTTCAAAGAAAAGTCCGGCAGTACCTTTCAGGTCTGTCAGTACCTCCATTATTGAGAAATCAGTGTTTGAGTGCTATTTCACTCCAGCTCTATTCCCACCTTGCGCAGCATCTTCCTGCTTGACTGATGGCTCCTTTGCCTGAAGCCATACAGCATAGAAACTGTGAGTCAAGCAGGAAGTGCTGAGCAGGGAATAGAGGTGGATGACTGGGGCATCATATTTAAAGCCTTGCTGTATATCAACTCAATCTCTAAATTCTTAATAATTGACGAACAGAATGGTCAAGTAAAGATATTGTGGGACTTGTCTTTTAAAGAGGTACTTGCACATATAAAGAATGGGTAAAACCCTGCTGACGGATTACATTTAATGCTGATAAACAGAGGTTGCCTAATCAATTCTAAGCAAAATCATGTTGAATTTCTAGGAATTTGACAAAACGGGCGAATTCGAATGAAATGCAACTTGCTTCTTGCAAATTGCCTAAAATAGCCATCACCATTTTACACATTTTAAAACATAGCAACAGACAAATAAGGATAGCATGATCTTGGGAGTGGTTGAAAGAACTTTCCAATAATGCTTTGCCATTTCATGGTATACCACCATCAATCATAAATGATTGTCATAGAGTGTGTAAAAACAGAAGCAGGAAATGCAGCAGCTATTTTGTGGTCAATCTTGATAGAAATAGGATGGATATATTGTGAGGCAAAGCTAGGGAGGTGGAAATGGGACATACTTAAAAACGGAGTGAATAAATCACTCACCATGTAGTGAATTACCAAATCTGTCATTTGTATGCAATGGGTGCCATTTCAAATACTGCTGACCGTCAGGAAATTAGTCCAAAAATAAAGTTGATCGGCATATCCAAAAAATAGATAAAATCTTCACATTTTATTCCACAAGTATCAGAACTTTGTAATCCAAAATGGTTACCTTATAAAAAGTATTTTCTGCCATGTTGCACCTTGATCCAGCAACACAATGTAACACAACATTGAGGAGACTAGTGTGTGGAGACAATATGGAGGAGAGGAGTGTATAGAAGCTGAGTAGTATGGTAGGAGCAATATAGAGAAGGTGTAGTGTGGTGTAGCAGTGTGATACCACAGTATGAAGTACAGTATGCAGGGAAGGTAGTGTGGTTGGGGGTACAGTATAGAGGCTGGTGGGCATATACAGTATGGGAGACACAGTGTGGAGTGATCACAGTGAGGGGAAAATATTCAAGAACACAAAGTAAAGTAGATATTTTTATTCATAGTATTGAGCGATACCTTCTGATACTTGAAAGTATCGGTATCGGATAGTATCGGCCGATACCCAAAAAATATTGGATATCGCCGATACCGATACCCGATACCAATACAAGTCAATGGGACACAAGTATCGGAAGCTATCCTGGATGGTTCCCAGGGTCTGAAGGAGAGGAAACTCTCCTTCAGGCCCTGGGATCCATATTCATGTAAAAAATAAAGAATTAAAATAAAAAATATGGATATACTCACCCGTCCGGCGGCCCCTGGACCTTACTGATGTAACTGGCAGCCTCCGTTCCTAAGAATGAGGAGTTTAGGACCTTCGATGACGTGGCGGCTTGTGATTGGTCGCGCGACCGCTTATGTGACCGCTTATGTGCGACGTCATCGCAGGTCCTAAACTCCTCATTCTTAGGAACGGAGGCTGCCGGTAACATCGGTAAGGTCCAGGGGCCTCCGGAGGGGTGAGTATATCCATATTTTTTATTTTAATTCTTCATTTTTTACATGAATATGGATCCCAGGGCCTGAAGGAGAGTCTCCTCTCCTCCAGACCCTGGGAACCATACACAGGGAACTTCCGATTCCGATTTCCGATATCACAAAAATATCGGAACTCGGTATACCCGATATATATATATATACTTGCGGTATCGGAATGCTCAACACTATTCATGAGCATTTAAAGGACACTGTCATTTTTAAGAGCACCATGTTGTGATGTTCTGCAAAAGACCAGAGAAGATGGAACTTTGCAGAAACGAGGTGGGGATGATAAAAGTCATCAAGAGTAAGATGGAGAAGAAAAGAAAGAGAACGACTCCATTCTCAGAGAAGATGTTATCTATAATGCAGCATGTAAATATTTGTGATACTAACTTCATCTTATCCATGGTTTCTGCATGGTCTGCAGTCTGACAATGGTTGGTAATAACACCTCCCAGTATCTACTTACCATTGTTATGGATATACTTGGAGTTGTTTATTATTGTGATGAAATAGTACATGAGGCTGACCAGACATTACAGTTGATTATTGTGATAATCTTGGTGCTCTATTCATGTACAGGTGTTATGGTGCATATAGTGATGCATTCCTGAACTGATGATTAGGGTTGAGCGACTTTTACTTTTTCAGGATCGAGTTGGGTTTCGCGAAACCCGACTTTGTCAAAAGTCGGGTCGGGTGAAATCGGCTGATTATTGCGAAAAGTCGGGGATCCGAATGAAACACGAAACCGAATGCAAGTCAATGGAGAATCAAAGTCGGCAGTGAGTGGAGGACAGGAAAACACTAACAGAGCCCATTTTAATGCCAAAAACATCAATTCTTGTTACTTAAGCTTGTCAATCTTAATTTACCTTATAATAATAGTTAGCCACTGAAAATTTGGGGGGTCATTTGGCAACAGTTGTGGGGGGAGTAGGGCTGGCTCAAGTTTTTCGTGGGCCCAGGAAACACGGACCACGTTACGGCGGTGGAGTAGGGAGAGGTAAGTATTTCAACTTTGCAAGTGCTGTGATCCTGAGCAAGCAGGGGGGCACACTCGTTCGCATTGCCACTGGCACAGGGCCCCTCAAAGTACGGCGTTGTGATTGACGGCGGGGGCGCCTCCCAGCGGCAGAGACACTTTTGCGTACTATGAGGGGCCCTGTTCCAGTGACATCGCCAATGAGTATGCCCCCCCCACCTGTTGAAGGAACCTGCACTTTCATCTGCACCTTCCTCTTTGTCCCCATGTAAGGTGGTATAGTATGCGGAAGGGGAACCTGAGTTTCAGCAGGGTCAGATTCAGGCTGTGTGGAGTGCGAGGGGAATGTAGTGGTCTGTGTCAATGTACCAGCAGACTCATCTAGCAGTGGCTGGGCAATGGGCAGGAATGAGGAGGAAACACAGATATAGGCCCAAAATAAAAAAAGTAGGCTAAAAGCTGTTAAAAATTGGTAACAGGAGTAAACAGGTGGCATTGGTTTGTTCAGTGGAGGAGAACAACAATCAGCGGCAGACACCGTTAGTAGGCCCAACCAAACAAGTAGGCCAAATGCAGTTTCATATTCTAAATATAGGCTGAAAGCCTGAAGATTGAAGCTCAGCTTTGTGTAGTAGAGGAAAACAAGAGGCAGCAGCAGACAACGTTACTAGGCCCAAACCAAGAACTAGGCCAAATGTAGTTTCATATTGTTGTTACAGGCCGAAAGCCTGAAGCTTCAAGCTCAGCTTTGTTTAGTAGAGGAAAACAAGAGGCGGCAGCAGACAATGTTACTAGGTCCAACCCAACAAGTAGGCCAAATGCAGTTTAATATAAAAAAAATTAAACGAAAGCTTCAAGTTTGAAGCGCAAGAAAAATAAACCAGGAGAACACCAAGGAGCGGCAGACAACGTTAGTAGGCCCCAACCCAACAAGTAGGCCAAATGCAGTTTAATATTTGAAACAGGACAACAGTTGAAGTTCAGCTTTGTTCAGTGAAGGGAAAAAAAAGAAGCAGCGGCAGACACCGTTATTACGCCCAAATAATAAAGACAGTGGTAGTAGGCGCAAAGTATTAAATGGAGGCCAGGGTCCCTGTATATTTTAACTATCATCTATCATTTCAAATAATTCGTATTGGCAGTGCCATTTAAGGTTTTAACCGCACAGACTACACAGTGGTGGATCAGTGAGAGGTAAGTTTTGCAAGTGGTAGAGCACTGTTTGAGCTGGGGGGGGACACTGTTGTGATCCGGTGACCTTGGAGCCGCATGAAACTTTCTCTGGAGTAGGTGGACCCCAGATCCTGAACTAACACCGCAACTAGAAGTAGCCGTGGGGTGTGCCTAACAAACCCTAGACACCTCGACACAGCCGGAGGACTAAATACCCCTATAGATGGAAATAGGAATACTACCTTGCCTCAGAGCAGAACCCCAAAGGATAGGCAGCCCCCACGAATATTGACTGTGAGTAGGAGAAGAAAAGACACACGCAGGCAAAAAACAAGATTTAGCAAAAGAGGCCACTCTAGCTAAATAGGAAAGGATGGGACAGAATACTAGGCGGTCAGTATTAAAACCCTTCAAAAAATATCCACAGCAGATAATACAAAAAATTCCACAATCTAACTAAAGACGTGGAATGAATAACTGCAACCCCAGAGAATCCAACAAGACTGAGAAAATACTGACACAATCTAAGCTGGACAAGAAAGCACAAAAGAATAGCACTGAATCATGAAGCACACAGCATGTGTGCCACAGAAAAAAAAACAGACACTTATCTTTGCTGATTTGGCAGAAAGGCAGGAGGAACCAGGCAGAGGTCCAACACCTCCCAACAACAATTGACAACTGGCAAGGACTAATGGATCCTGCACACCTAAATACCCCAGTCAGAACTGCAATCAGCAGAAACACCTGACCAGGACTGCAACTCAGGGACAACTGCATTACCACCTACCACCACCGGAGGGAACCCAAAAGCAGAATTCACAACAGGACACTCTCTCGTGGGCGGCAGTACTGGCCCAGGGCCCCTCATATTACGACTGTGTGTCTGACGTTGGGTGTGCACCACCACCGCCAGAGACACTTCTTTGTACTATGAGAGACCCTGTGCCAGTGCCGTCGGCCAAAAGTCGACACACCCACCTGTCCAGGCAAACGGCACTCGAAAGGTTGCTTGCGCCAAGTGGTGACCACGCCCCCATAGGGGGAGTCAGCCCATTTAGGGAGGTGTAAAAATGGTGGAGCTGGGAGAGGTAGTATTGCAAGTGGTAGAGCACTGTTCAAGCTGGGGGGAACACTCTCTCGTGGGCGGCGGTACTGGCACAGGGCCCCTCATATTGCGACGGTGTAATATGAGTTGTGGTTCAGTGTCTCCCCCCCAAAAATGAGGGTCTGGTGGAAGAGGCCAGGGGCGGGGGTTGCCAGCTGGTACTGATGGTGCTGGTGGTGCTGCATCTCGTGGTAGTGGCAAAAGCACAGTAGCACCTAAGGCTGGAGGTGTTCAGCCTGCGTCATCGTCTGGCTACACAAGGCCTCGAAGGCTCCCTTACCTGGGAGTAGGAAAACAGCTTTTAAAGCCTGAGAAGCAGGAAAAAGTGTTGTCTTTCCTTGCTGACTCACCCTTTAGCTCTTTTGCCTCCTCTTCCCAAAGTTCTAAATGTAAGAGCAGCCAGTCGTCAAGGGATTCTCCCGGTTTGGAAAAAGACGTTTCCTTGTGTCCTTCTCACAAACCAAAAGTGAAAGATGCATCAGGCAACACTACAGGTTACTCCATGGAGCTCTTTACACATACCGTGCCTGGGTTAGAAAGGGAAATTGTACACTGCCAATTACAAGAAGAATCGGACATGGAGTGCACTGATGCACAGCCACAGCTAGATTGTGATGCTGTTCAATTGACTCTGACCACTACATAGCCCTCGCAGTTTACTGAGCCAGAATGTGACCCTGATGAGACTATGGTGCCCTGTCCCGAAAGCTATAGCACCTTACACGGTGACACTGAGGAAGGTGCACATGACATTGAGGAGGAGGTGATAGATGACCCAGTTGTTGACCCAGATTGGCAACCATTGGGGGAAGAGGGTGCCGCTGCCACTAGCTCAGAAGCGGAGGAGGATGATCTGCAGCAGCCATCTACATTGCAACAGCTGTCATCTGGCAGGCCCGTATCAGGCCAAAAATGTTTGTGAAAAACAAAAACAGTTTTAGGAGAGCGTGGCCATTCGGTGAAAGTAGCACAGCGCACAATTGCTGAAAAGGTTTTTGATAGTAGGAAGAGTGAAGTGTAGCAACTTTTTAACCAAGATCAGAATGATCAGTCAAAAGTTATCTGTAAGAAATGCTCAAAGACCTTTAGCAGAGAGAAGAATCTTCAAAATTTAAATACAACGTACATGCTTAGACATTTAACCAGCATGCACTTGCAAGCCTGGACTAACTACCAAACGTCCCGTACCGTTGGTGCACCTGCTCGGAATGAAGGTAGTCAGCAATGCTACATTGCTTCCCTCACTGTAAGCCCACCGGTTAGGACACCACCAGCAGCAAATGTGGAGGTATCGTCGTAAGGCCAAAGCAGTCAGTGAATCACAAGGTTATTGGTAGGAAAGACTGTATGTAGGCCAACAACAAAAATACCATAACAAACTCTCTCTCAATCCGCCATGTCCACCACCACCACCGCCAGTTCCACCATATGCAGCTCTCCAGTCCAGCTCACCCTACAAAAGACTCTCGTTAGGAAAAAAAAGTACTCATCCTCTCATCCGCGTACACAGGATTTGAACGCCCACATTGCTATACTAATCTCATTATAGATGATGCCCTACCGTTTGGTTGAAAGTGAAGCTTTCAAAGACCTGATGGCCCATGCAGTACCACATTATGATCTACCCAGTCGCCACTTCTTTGCGAGAAAAGCCATCCCAGCCCTCCACCAGCATGTCAAAGACCGCATTGTCCATGCCTTGAGGCAATCAGTCAGTGGAAAGGTGCACCTCACAACAGATGCATGGACCAGTAGGCATGGCCGGGGACGTTACGTGTCCATCATGGCGCACTGGGTTAATGTGTAGGATGCAGGGTCCACAAGGGGGCAGCCATACTGGGACAGTTCAGCCTATCCCACAGTCTAGGAAACAGTTGGCATAAGGCGTTCGCCACTCCTCCTCCTCCAGAAGCGAAAGCTCGTGCACAGAGTGCAGTCGCCCTACCACTCCATCCGCAGCTGCCAGTGTTGCACACGGGGTGTCCCATTATCGAACAGCTAGTGGTAAGCGTCAGCAGGCTGTGTTTCAAATGAAGTGTTTGGGCGACAATAGACACACCGCGGAAGTACTGGTGGAGTACTTGCAGCAACAAACTCAGTCATGGCTGGGCAGTGTACATCTTGAGGCAGGCAAGGTATTCAGTGATAACGGAAGGAATTTTATGGCTGCCATAGCCCTTTCAGAACTGAAACACATACCTTGCCTGGCTCACACCTTTAACCTGGTGGTGCAGGGCTTCCTCAAAAATTATCCAAAGTTACCAGCCCTGCTCCTGAAGGTGCGAAGACTTTGCTCGCACATCTGCCGGATGCCCATACACTCCAGCCGTATACGCTGAACCATCAGCGATCGCTGAATCTTCCCCAGCACCGCCTAATAAACGACGTTGCAACAAGTTGGAACTCCACACTGCACATGATTCAGAGGCTGTGCGAACAGAGGCGTGCTGTAATTAATTTGTGGGAGGATACATGGGCAGGCACTTGGATGGCAGACATGGAGTTGTCTGGTGTGCAGTGGTCGACGCCATCATAAGCATTAACATCCCACTTATGCGTCTGCTGATGCAAAGTTTGACGCACATTAAGGAGCAGGCGTCTGCAGCCGATGAGGAGGGAAGCCTTGATGACAGTCAGCCATTGTCTGCTCAGGGAACTGTCCAGGACGAATTGGCGGACGAAGAGGATGAGGAGGAGGATGATGATGGGGATGAATATGTATGGGAGGAGGATGATTCTCAGGTGGCATTAGAAACTGGTGGCATTGCAAGGTCTGGTACAGGTTTATTGCGGGACACTTGTGATGTTAATTTGCAAGAAAGTGGTCCTCAACCCAGCAGAAACAGTTAATTGACACCTGGAACATTGGCCCACATGGCTGAGTATGCCTTGCGTATCCTAAAAAGGGACCTCCGCATTGTTAAAATGATGACCGATGACGACAACTGGTTGGCCTGCCTCATGGATACAAGATATAAAGGAAAACTGCAAAATATCATGCCACATGAGAACCTAGGTCAAATATTGGCTACCAAACAAGCAACTCTTGTAGACCGTTTGGTTCAGGCATTCCCAGCACACAGCGGCGGTGATGGTTCTCAAAAGAGCTGCAGTGGGCAACATGGCAGAGGTGCTTGAGGTGCAGAAATCCGAAGTGGTGTTGGACAGAGAGGTTTTATGACAAGGTTGTGGAATGATTTTGCAATGACCGCTGACACGACAGGGACAGCTGCATCGATTCAAAGTGACAGGAGACAGCATTTGTCCAGTATGGTTACAAACTACTTTTCCGCCCTTATCGATGTTTTCCCTCACAGGTCATTCCCCTTTGATTACTGGGCATCTAAACTAGACACCTGGCCTGAATTGCCAGAATATGGATTACAGGACCTCGATTGCCCTGCTGTCAGTGTGCTTTCAGAAAGAGTGTTCAGTGCTGCTGGTTCAATACTGACCGAAAAAAGGACACGTTTGTCTACCAAAATTGTTGATTAGCTAACCTTCATTTAAATTAACCAATCATGGATTTCACATTCTTTTGCCCCACCTTCCCCTGCTGACATGTAGCTTGCCTGAAAGGTGACTTGCTTTTGGGGGGGAGACACTGAACCCCAACTCTGGCCCTGTGGTATAACACAAGACTATGAACGTGGCAGAAAGTGGCTGCCTGATATACGACGCACTAGCAGTAGAGCTGAATATACATTGTGTGAGAATTTGAATCTCCATTTTTTGGGGGGAGACACTGAACCCTAACTCTGGCCCTGTGGTATAACACAACACTATGAATGTGGCAGAAAGTGGATGCCTGATATACGACGCACTAGCAGTACAGCTGAATATACACTGTGTGAGAATTTGAATCTCCATTTTTTGGGATGAGACACTGAACCCTAACTCTGGCCCTGTGGTATAACACAACACTATGAACATGGCAGAAAGTGGCTGCCTGATATACGACGCACTAGCAGTAAGAGCTGAATATACACTGTGCGAGAATTTGAATCTCCATTTTTTGGGGGGAGACACTGAACCCTAACTCTGGCCCTGTGGTATAACACAGCACTATGAACGTAGCAGAAAGTGGCTGCCTGATATACGACGCACTAGCAGTACAGCTGAATATACACTGTGTGAGAATTTGAATCTCCATTTTTGGGGGGGAGACACTGAACCCTAACTCTGGCCCTGTGGTATAACACAACACTATGAACGTGGCACAAAGTGGCTGCCTGATATACGACACACTAGCAGTACAGCAGAATATAAACTGTGTGAGGATTACTATCTCAGTTTTGTGGGGAGAAACTGAACCACAACTCTGGCCCAGTGGTATAACACAACACTATGAACGTGGCAGAAAGTGGCTGTAATTATTATAAAAAAAAAAATTACTGCAATAACACGCTCCCTAGTCCCTACAATGATCTCAGGACAAGTATGGCAGCAATAAAAAGGACTTCAGAACAAAAAAGTGTGGACAAATAAACAAGACAGGTAACTGTGCAGAAAGGAGCAACAGGATTTTTGCTTTGAAAAAAGCAGTTGGTTTGCACAGCACCGTGCACACAGCTATGCAGCTGCTGCACTAAAATACGACCTCCACTGTCCCTGCACAAAAAGGTTGTGTGGGACAGTGAAAATCGCTCCAGCACAAGCGGTTTGGGGGTTTATATTTCCTCCCTAACTCTGTCCCTGCTTCTGACTAACTGCAGCAAACTCTCCCTATGCTCACATCGGAAGAAGTAAGATGGCGGTCGGCATGCACGCCCCTTTATAGCCCCTGTGACGCCACAGACAGCAAGCCAATCACTGCCATGCCCTTGTCTAAGATGGTGGGGACAGAGACCTATGTCATCACGCTGCCCACACTCTGCGTCCTCCTTCATTGGCTGAAAAATGGCAGTGAAAGCGTCATATGAAACGCGACTTTGGCGCTCTGATCGTGTACCGCATGGCCGATCCCCCACTAGGATTGGTTCGGGTTTCATGAAACCCGACTTTGCCTAAAAGTCGGCGATTTCTGAAAATGACCGATCCGTTTCGCTCAACCCTACTGATGATGGCTGCGATGCTGTATTTCTACAGTGTTGGTGGTACTGGTAATGTATTTCTGCACAGTTGTTGGCTCTGGTCATGATTTTCTGAACAGTTTGTTGTTCTGGTGATGTATTCCTGTACTGATGGTGGATATGATCCTGTAGTTCTGTATTGCTGTATTCATGTAATGATAGTTGGTAGTTTTGGTGATGTATACTTATGCAGTTATTGTTTATGATTCTGTACAAATACTTCATAACAATCCATAATTTCTCATATAACATAATACACAGCATTGTATGACTGGAGCGGGCCGTCATGTGACCAAAAGTATGCCGCTTGCACACCCCCAGTAACTTTCCTCCTAGACATGCAGATTTCACTAACTTTAAGCAAAAACATTTAGAATTGCTACACTCCTCCCACAAAGTCTAAAATAATAAAATGAGAGTCAATGTAAGGCGGTTACTTAAGAGCGCTAAAGAGACAGCCCCAGGGATAAGGGAAGTTCCAGGAACTGCCGCAGCTCCAGCCGAAAACCTCCAAAGTAGGATAGAGACAGGGTTATAGGTAAAAATCGGTCACAGGAGTGCTGAAGGAGACACTGACACTGGATAAAGTTTAGCCACAACGCGTTTCAACGGCCATCCGTCTTCATCAGGTGGGAATTTATTGATGGTAGTAAGGAGGCAGTATTTAAATGAAAGACAGCCAATCACGTAACAGTTGACATTGGCAGTTCAAATTTAAAGGAACAGTTACATATAATGCAAGTGGTCACCTAATATGGTTATGGGCTCATTATTCCCCATTAGGAAACTAAACACGAATCTGAGTAATGGTGAAAAAATAGCCGTTACATCTTTACGGGATAATACGGGTGTTATTATAAAGAATGCTGATAAAGGAGATGGGGTGGTCATAATGAATAGGAGTTCCTTCAGGAGTTCTGAGCACGGTGGCTCAGTGGATAGCACTTCAGCCATGCAATGCTGGAATCTTGGGTTCAAGCCCCACCCTGGACAACATCTGCAAAGAGTTTGTATGTTCTCTCCGTGTTTGCGTGGGTTTCCTCCTGGTTCTCCGGTTTCCTCCCACATTCTAAAGTCATACTGATAGGGAATTTAGAATGTGAGCCCCATTGGGGCGATGATAATGTGTGCAAACTGTAAAGCGCTGCAGAATATGTTAGCACTATATTAAAATAAAGATTATTATTATCCAAGAAGCTCTTAGACTCCTCTGATTATTACTCTAGATTGAATTATGATAATTATAATGATATATTCACTGAATATATCACTGTCATCAAGACGGCTCACTCCTCAGACATTCTGAACAAAAAGGAGATTGTTTCTCAACATTTCACGCTTCAAGACCCCATTCTTCTATTTTTTACCAAAAATTCATAAAAATCCGCTTACTCCTACAGGTCGTCCCATCATTTCTGGCATTGGTTCAATCACGACTAACCTTTTTCATTATGTAGATCTCTTTCTCCAAAAATATGTCTTGAGTTTAGATTCTTACCTAAAAGATTCATCCCACCTTATTGACTCCATTCTCAAATTACCACCTTTTCCTTGTTGTTTTTTAATCACAATGGATGTTCAAGCCCTTTACACAAACATACCCCATGAGAGGGGTATTGAGGCGCCATTGGTTTTGTGCTCGATAATAATGTGTTTTCTTTTGAACATGCGTTTTTCCGCTAGGTCAAAGGCTGCGCGATGAGGACGAGATTCGCCCCCCAGTTATGCTAATTTATTTATGGGGCATTTAAGTCCATCTTCATCGCGCAGTCTGACTTAGCATCTGGTAAACTAGCATTCTATCGATGCTTTATATATGATGTATTGGTTGTTTGGACTAGCACAGAAGGGGAAGCACTTGAGTTCATCTCTAATCTCAATAAGAATCCTTGGGGGTCTTTGTTTTTCAGCTAATATTTCTAATTTATCTATTTGTCAAATTTTTGGATTTTCTGATATATGTTGAAGGATCTGGTTGTTTCTCTACAACCATGCATTTTAAGAAAGTTGATGTAAACAGCTATTTAAGTTTCAGCAGTGGCCATCTGCCAAGGTGGATTAAAAACGTCCCGTATGGGCAATACTGGCGAATACGTAAAAACTGTAAATGGGATTCTGACTTCTTGAAAGAGGCTAAGGTTTTGAATCAAAGGTTTCAACAGAGAGGATATCCTAATAAACTGGTTCAAAATGCCTTCCTGAAAGCTAAAACTCTCACGCAAAAGGATTGCATTAACAGAATTAATAACAGAAATGCGGATTCACTTTAGCAGGAAACGGCATTTGGGAGATGGAGCTTTGTCACAACCTATAATCAATCCTCTGGATTGCTTAGGAAGCTTCTCTCCAAGTACTGGTTCATCCTTGAAGGGGACCCTATAATTTTGAGACATATCCCCACCCATCCCAGCACGATATTTTGTAGGAATCGTACGCTATGGAATCTTGTTGCACCTAGTAGTACCACATTAATCCCAGCCTCTTCTTCAGTTTATCAAATGTCTGTGAACCCTAGCTGTTTCTCATGTAGAACCTCTAAATGTCTCTGTTGCACTTCTATTATGAATGGAGCATGATAATTTAAATCAAACACCACAGGTACTACTTATAAGATTAACTTCCATGTCAACTGTCAATCCACTTATGTGGTTTATTTGATTGAATGTGGTTGCGGTCTACAATATGTAGGCCATACCATACAAATCATGCATGCTAGGCTTAACAAACATCGCCAGAATATTCAAAATGCGTTTCTTCTTCATAGTATCACCTCTATGCTGATGACACACAGATCTACATCTCTGGACCAGATATCACCTCCCTACTAACCAGAATCCCTCAATGTCTGTCCACTATTTCCTCCTTCTTCTCCGCTAGATTTCTGAAACTTAACATGGACAAAACAGAATTCATCATCTTTCCCCCATCTCATGCAATCCCCCCAATGAACCTATCCATTACAGTAAACGGCTGCCCACTCTCCCCAGTCCCACAAGCTCGCTGCCTCGGGGTAATCCTTGACACTGATCTCTCCTTGAAACCACATATCCAAGCCCTTTCCACTTCCTGCCGACTTTAAGTAAAAAATATTTCATGGATCTGTACAGTCCTCAATCAAGAATCTGCAAAAACCCTAGTCCATGCCCTCATCATCTCTCGCCTTGACTACTGCAACCTCCTACTCTGTGGCCTACCCTCGAACACTCTCGCACCCCTCCAATGTATTCTAAACTCTGCTGCCCGACTAGTCCACCTGTCCGCCCACTATTCCCTGGCATCTCCCCTCTGTCAATCCCTTCACTGGCTCCCCATTGCCCAGAGACTCTAGTACAAAACCCTAACCATGACATACAAAGCCATCCACAACCTGTCTCCTCCATACATCTGTGACCTCGTCTCCCAGTACTTACCAGCACGCAACCTGCGATCCTCAAAAGATCTCCTTCTCTACTTCCCTCTTATCTCCTCTTCCCACAATCATATACAAGACTTCTCTTGCGCATCACCCCTACTCTGGAACTCTCTACCCCAACACATCAGACTCTTGCCTACCATCAAAACCTTCAAAAAGACCTACCTCTTCCGACAAGCATACAACCTGCTGTAACCACCGTTCGACCAAACCGCTGCACGACCAGCTCTACCCTCGCCTACTGTATTCTCACCCATCCCTTGTAGATTGTGAGTCCTCGCGGGCAGGGTCCTCTCTCCTCCTGTTCCAGTTGTGACTTGTATTGCTTAAGATTATTGTACTTGTTTTTATTATACCCCTCCTCACATGTAAAGCGCCATGGAATAAATGGCGCTATAATAATAAATAATTATAAATAATAATAATAATAGTCTCTCCAAGCACTTCCTAATGGTACACCAGAAAAGTATAAAAACTCTAAAATTAATGATCATTGATCACATACCCGACACCGTGGGAGATCGTCTTAGTAGCTTGATAAATACTTTTATCAAAACCTTTTTAATAGCTTTTGGATATTTAAGCTTGGCACGCTGGCCCCCGAAGGACGGAACTTAAAAATAGAGAAAGCAACCAGATAAATATCCATATTTTTAATATTTTTATTATTATAGGTCTGACTTTCTCATCCAGGTTTCTTCATCAAGGATTATTCACTTTTTTCACTTTTTTTTATTGTTTCTAATTGATTTTATTATATTTAATACCCCACATGTTGGGGTAAACCACTGTTTGGGTGCATGGCAGAGCTCGGAAGGGAGGGAGCGCCGTTTTACTTTTTCAACACAAAATTGGCTGGAATTAAGATTGGACACCATGTCAATATTTGGAGAGCTCCTGATGTGCCTAAACAGTGGAAACCCTCCACAAATGACACTATTTTGTAAACTAGACCCCCTATGGAACTTATCTAGATGTGTGATGAGCACTTTGAACCCCCAAGTGCTTCACAGAAGTTTATAACATAGAGCTGTAAAAATAAAAAATCATATATTTTTTACAAAAATGACATTTTCGCCCCCAATTTTTTACTTTCCCAAGGATAACAGAAGAAATTGGACTGCAGACATTATTGTTCAATTTGTCCTTAGTACGCTGACACTCCATATGTGGGGGTAAACCAATGTTTGGGCGCATGGCAAAGCTCAGAATGGTAGGAGCGCCAGATTTCACTGTTATGGTTTGCAAGTGCCATAACCCATTGGGAGAGCTCATGGGGTGCCAAAACAGCAGAATGAATGAATTCATCTAAGGGTGCAGTGATCATATTGACACCATGGGTGTGTTACAGAATTTTATACAATTGGGCAGTGAGAACAAAATGACTACATTTTTACCTCCAAAATTTTGTTTTAGCCAAAGATTTTAGATTTTCACACAAGAAGTGGGTAAAAATGGCAAAAAAATGTGTTCCTCAATTTCTACTGAACGTGGCAATACCCCATATTTGGCTGTATAGTGTCAACTTAGCCATGCAGAGAGACTCGGGAGGAAAAGAGCGCTATTTGCCTATTCAAGTGAATGGGTCTGTGCACATGTCAGTGTGTTTCCACAGATCGTGTGTCTGTGGGCAAAGCACACTGACATGTCTATTTTTTAATGTCAGCACATAACACACATGGATGTCATCCATGTGACATCCATCTGTGGCAGGGAAGAAGTGTTACAGTAAACGCTGTTCCCTGGCGCCAGGTGCTGAACATTGCTCTCCTCAATCTTCCCTGCTCTGCCGGTGATCGGTGTGAGCAGGGGAGAATGATGAGAGTTACATTTAAGTAATAAAAGAGACAACAGGCAGCAGCAGATCAGACTATTATTCCCATCAGCCTACCCCTGCTTCTGCTAATAACAGTGACAGCAGGAGCAGCGGATGGGAGTATTCATCTGCTGCTCCTGCGCTGTAAATAAATATGGTAATTTAAAAAAAAACTCACAGCTGGGGGCTTCAACCCTCAGCTGTTAGCTTCAGCAAGGTTGGATATCAAGAATAGAGGGGTCCCCACGCCATATTTTTTAATTATTTAAACAAATGAATAAATAATAATTTAAAAAGCAGCAGCAGGGGTAGGCTGATGGAAGTAATAGTCCAATCAGCTGCCGCCTGCTGTCTCTTTTATTACTTAAATGTAACTCATCATTCTACCCTGCTCCCACCGATCTCCGGTAGAGCAGGGGAGAATGATGAGAGCTGTGTTCAGCACCTGGTGCTGGGGAACAGCGCTTACTGTAACACTTCTTCCCTGGCATCCGTCCTTGTGGTACTGATGGGGCACACGCATGCCACACATGTGCCACGAGTATTACACACATGGAAAATTACATCTCCGGTACTGGAAATATCAGGATGTGTGAGAGACCTTATAGCAGGTTTTTATGTTTGACTGCTGTCCTGTCACACACTAAGGCCGGTTTTACACATCCAGATATTTCCGGTACCGGAAAAATCGGTACAGGAGATATCCGTGTCCATGCGATCGTGCGCTCATGTGGTAAATACGTGTGGCACACATGTGGCAGCCATGTGCTGCCTGTGTGCCGCATCAGGACCACACGGAATGCCACCAGGTAGCAGCACTACAGTAAGCGATGTACCCTGTGCGTGGTGCTGAACGCAGCTTTCATTCATCATCCCCTGCTCTGCCAGCAGCAGCGCGAGCAGGGGACAATGAATGAAAGAAAACCCGATGTGGGGTCCCCCCTATATTTTCCAAGCAGCCAGGCAAAACTCACAGGTGCGGGCTGCTATTCTCTAGCTGGTAAGAGGCCATGGATATGGCACCCCAGTCTTAAAAAAGCAGCCCACAGCTGCCCAGAAAAGGCACATCTATTAGATGCACCAATTCTGGAGTTTTGCCTGGTACTTCCCAATGCCCTGTAGCATTGGCACATGGGGTAATAAGGGGTTAATGTCACCTTGCTATTGTAAGGTGACATTAAGCCGGCTTATCAATGGAGAGGTGTCAATAAGATACCTATCTGTTACTAATCCCACAGTTGTTAAAGAGTTAATACAACACACAGTAAGAAAAAAGTATTTTAATGAAATAATGAAACACACAGGTTTTTAATATCTTTATTGCACGCTCAATCCAAGCGAAGCCCTCATTCTCCTGTAAAAAATTCCAAAATAAAAAAGCAACATTATCCCATACCTGTCCGCCGTACAGTCAATTCCCACGCAGTAATCCATATCTGGGGGCATTTACATTTGACAAACGGGAGCGCTGCGAATGCGGCCACTCCAAGCTGTAAACGACTGGGGAATGAAAGAAATGCAGGGAACGGTGCTTCGATAACTAGCGGTGCAATCGCCGAAGCTGCGCCTCCTGGCGACATGAACTCAAATTAACTCTTGTGCGTGGGAAAGTTTCTGACTATTTTCCCCTCCACTATGCTGTAACATCTGGCCGCTGCGGTTTGGACGCTGCAACTGTACGCAGCGTCCAACCAGCAGAGTTTACTTACCATGGAAATGTACCCTAAAAGGGAGTCCAAATTGGCATATAACCAGGATAATCTGTGTTCCATATACAGGAAAGCTTTTGCTTAGCAGACTCCTGCTAGAGACCACTCTAAGCTCACCTTCCTGTACCAATACTAGGGCTTCAATTAAGAAAGGCAGACTCAACAATTAGACCCATTTGCTCCAGATTATCCTCTGGAAGCATGGAGAATCATTATTTGTTAGAATGAGTCAGGCATTTGATCAGTGTGGATCAATGTGAACCTTCATTTACATATGGATGATGCCAATGATTAGATTGTTAGTACTAACCAACAACATGCCCGCTGTCTGTCTTCTACACTGTTCTGCTGCTGCTAGTGCCGATGATCCACACTAAACCATATGTTCCCTGTCCATCATGTCATCGGTACTGGACTGCTGATGATAGGGCGGGCATTGCTGGTTTTAATCCTGGCAGACATCTCTTTGCCTACACTTATATATTTTTATGCTGTGCAACTTCTGTCATTGCCACTAGACACCCACAGATCTCCTGAGATTGTCCAACATGTTCTACTGTACTATTGGAAACCATATTCTATTGAAACAAACATGAGACAGCTCTACAAAAAGTGATACTTTGTGCATGACTTGATTGAAAGCTTTCATAACTGTTTATTCATTATAAAAATAGCAAAGCTGTTGTGAATCCAAAGAAAGGATATTTTTTTCACTCATAATTGAGATGCCAAAACTTCTTCACTTTCAAAGCAGCTAACTTGTTCCTGCTCCCTAAATAAAAAGATAAAGTTTTGAAAGCTTATGAAAAAGGAATCACTTTTTCATTTAGAAAAGAACAAAGAACTAGGGTTGAGCGACTTTTACTTTTTCAGGATCGAGTCGGGTTTCGCGAAACCCAACTTTGTCAAAAGTCGGGTCGGGTGAAATCGGCCGATTATTGCAAAAAGTCGGGGATCCGACTGAAACACGAAACCCAATGCAAGTCAATGGAGAATGAAAGTCGGCAGTGAGTGGACGACAGGAAAACACCAACAGAGCCCATTTTAATGCCAAAAACATCAATTATTGTTACTTAAGCTTGTCAATCTTAATTTACCTTATAATAATAGTTAGCCATTGAAAATTTGGGGGTCATTTGGCAACAGTTGTGGGGGGAGTAGGGCTGGCTCAAGTTTTTCGTGGGCCCAGGAAAAGCGGACTACGTCACGGCGGTGAAGCAGGGAGAGGTAAGTATTTCAACTTTGCAAGTGCTGTGATCCTGAGCAAGCAGGGGGGCACACTCGTTCGCATTGCCACTGGCACAGGGCCCCTCAAAGTACGGCGTTGTGATTGACGGCGGGGGCGCCTCCCACCAGCAGAGACACTTTTGCATACTATGAGGGGCCCTGTGCCAGTGACGTCGCCAATGAGTATGCCCCCCCACCTGTTGAAGGAACCTGCACTTTCATCTGCACCTTCCTCTTTGTCCCCATGTAAGGTGGTATAGTATGCGGGAAGGGGAACCTGAGTTTCAGCAGGGTCAGATTCAGGCTGTGTAGAGTGCAAGGGGAATGTAGTGGTCTGTGTCAATGTACCAGCAGACTCATCTAGCAGTGGCTGGGCAATGGGCAGGAATGAGGAGGAAACACAGATATAGGCCCAAAATAAAAAAAGTAGGCTAAAAGCTGTTAAAAATTGGTAACAGGAGTAAACAGGTGGCATTGGTTTGTTCAGTGGAGGAGAACAACAATCATCGGCAGACACCGTTAGTAGGCCCAACCAAAAAAGTAGGCCAAATGCAGTTTCATATTCTAAATATAGGCCGAAAGCCTGAAGATTGAAGCTCAGCTTTGTGTAGTAGAGGAAAACAAGAGGCAGCAGAAGACAATGTTACTAGGCCCAATCCAAGAACTAGGCCAAATGTAGTTTCATATTGTTGTGACAGGCCGAACGCCTTAAGCTTCAAGCTCAGCTTTGTTTAGAAGAGGAAAACAAGAGGCGGCAGCAGACAATGTTACTAGGCCCAACCCAACAAGTAGGCCAAATGCAGTTTAATATAAAAAATATTTAAACGAAAGCCTGAAGATTGAAGCACAAGAAAAATAAACCAGGAGAACACCAAGGAGCGGCAGACACCGTTAGTAGGCCCCAACCCAACAAGAAGGCCAAATGCAGTTTAATATTTGAATCGGGACAACAGTTGAAGTTCAGCTTTGTTCAGTGAAGGAAAAACAAGAAGCAGCAGCAGACACCGTTATTACGCCCAAATAATAAAGACAGTGGTAGTAGGCGCCAATTATTAAATGGAGGCCAGGGCCCCTGTATATTTTAACTATCATCTATCATTTTAAATAATTCGTATTGGCAGTGCCATTTAAGGTTTTAACCGTACAGACTATAGAGTGGTGGAGCTGGAAGAGGTATATTGCAAGTGGTAGAGCACTGTTCAAGCTTGGGGGGAACACTCTCTCGTGGGCGGCGGTACTGGCACAGGGCCCCTCATATTACGACGGTGTAATATGAGTTGTGGTTCAGTGTCTCCCCCCAAAAAATGAGGAAGTCTGGTGGAAGAGGCCGTGTGCGGGGGTTGCCAGCTGGTACTGATGGTGCTGGTGGTGCTGCATCTCGTGGTAGTGGCAAAAGCACAGTAGCACCTAAGGCTGGAGGTGTTCAGTCTGCGTCATCGTCTGGCTACACAAGGCCTCGAAGGCTCCCTTACCTGGGAGTAGGAAAACAGCTTTTAAAGCCGGAGAAGCAGGAAAAAGTGTTGTCTTTCATTGCTGACTCACCCTCTAGCTCTTTCGCCTCCTCTTCCCAAAGTTCTAAATGTAAGAGCAGCCAGTCATCAGTGGATGCTCCCGGTCAGGAAAAAGATGTTTCCTTGTGTCCTTCTCCCAAACCAAAAGTGAAGGATGCCTCAGGCGACACTACAGTTTACTCCATGGAGCTCTTTACACATACCGTGCCTGGGTTAGAGAGGGAAATTGTACACTGCCAATTACAAGAAGAATCGGACATGGAGTGCACTGATGCACAGCCACAGCTAGATTGTGATGCTGTTCCATTGACTCTGATCACTACATTGCCCTTGCAGTTTACTGAGCCAGAATGTGACCCTGATGAGACTATGGTGCCCTGTCCCGAACGCTATAGCACCTTACACGGTGACACTGAGGAAGGTGCACATGACATTGAGGAGGAGGTGATTGATGACCCAGTTGTTGACCCAGATTGGCAGCCATTGGGGGAAGAGGGTGCCGCTGCCACTAGCTCAGAAGCGGAGGAGGATGATCCGCAGCAACCATCTACATTGCAACAGCTGTTATCTGGCAGGCCCGTATCAGGCCAAAAATGTTTGCGAAAAACAAAAACAGTTTTAGGAGAGCGTGGCCATTCGGTGAAAGTAGCACAGCGCACAATTCCTGAAAAGGTTTTCAATAGTAGGAAGAGTGTAGTGTAGCAATTTTTTAACCAAGATCAGAATGATCAGTCAAAAGTTATCTGTAAGAAATGCTCAAAGACCTTTAGCAGAGAGAAGAATCTTCAAAATTTAAATACAACGTGCATGCTTAGACACTTCACCAGCATGCACTTGCAAGCCTGGACTAACTGCCAAACGTCCCGTACCATTGGTGCACGTGCTCGGAATGAAGGTAGTCAGCAATGCTACATTGCTTCCCTCATTGTAAGCCCACCGGTTAGGACACCACCAGCAGCCAATGTGAAGGTATCGTCATAAGGCCAAAGCAGTCAGGGAATCACAAGGTTATTGGTAGGAAAGACTGTGTGTAGGCCAACAACAAGAATGCCATAACAAACTCTCTCTCAATCCGCCATGTCCACCACCACCACTGCTAGTTCCACCATATGCAGCTCTCCAGTCCAGCTCACCCTACAAGAGACTCTCATTAGGAAAAGAAAGTACTCATCCTCTCATCCGCGTACACAGGATTTGAATGCCCACATTGCTATACTAATCTCATTACAGATGATGCCCTACCGTTTGGTTAAAAGTGAAGCTTTCAAAGACCTGATGGCCCACGCAGTACCACGCTATGACCTACCCAGTCGCCACTTCTTTGCGAGAAAAGCCATCCCAGCCCTCCACCAGCATGTCAAAGACCGCATTGTCTATGCCTTGAGGCAAACAGTCAGTGGAAAGGTGCACCTCACAACAGATGCATGTACCAGTAGTCATGGCCGGGGACATTACGTGTCCATCACGGCGCACTGGGTTAATGTGTAGGATTCAGGGTCCACAGGGGGCAGCCATAGTGGGACAGTTCAGCATATCCCACAGTCTAAGGAAACAGTTGGCATAAGGCGTTCGCCACTCCTCCTCCTCCAGAAGAGAAAGCTCGTGCACAGAGCGCAGTCGCCCTACCACTCCATCCGCAGCTGCCAGTGTTGCACACGGGGTGTCCCATTATCGAACAGCTAGTGGTAAGCGTCAGCAGGCTGTGTTTCAAATGAAGTGTTTGGGTGACAACAGACACACCGCGGAAGTACTGGTGGAGTACTTGCAGCAACAAACTCTGTCATGGCTGGGCAGTGTACATCTTGAGGCAGGCAAGGTATTCAGTGATAACGGAAGGAATTTTATGGCTGCCATAGCCCTTTCAGAACTGAAACACATACCTTGCCTGGCTCACACCTTTAACCTGGTGGTGCAGGGCTTCCTCAAAAATTATCCAAAGTTACCAGCCCTGCTCCTGAAGGTGCGAAGACTTTGCTTGCACATCTGCTGGATGCCCATACACTCCAGCCGTATGCTGAACCATCAGCGATCGCTGATTCTTCCCCAGCACCGCCTAATAATCGACGTTGCAACAAGGTGGAACTCCACACTGCACATGATTCAGAGGCTGTGCGAACATAGGTGTGCTGTAATTAATTTGTGGGAGGATACACGGGAAGGCACTTGGATGGCAGACATGGAGTTGTCTGGTGTGCAGTGGTCGACGCCATCATAAGCATTAACATCCCACTTATGCATCTGCTGATGCAAAGTTTGACGCACATTAAGGAGCAGGCGTCTGCAGCCGAGGAGGAGGGAAGCCTTGATGACAGTCAGCCATTATCTGCTCAGGGAACTGTCCAGGACGAATTGGCGGACGTAGAGGATGAGGAGGAGGATGATGAGGATGAATATGTATGGGAGGAAGATGATTCTCAGGTGGCAATAGAAACTGGTGGCATTGCAAGGTCTGATACAGGTTTATTGCGGGACACTTGTGATGTTAATTTGCAAGAAAGTGGTCCTCAACCCAGCAGAAACAGTTAATTGACACCTGGAACATTGGCCCACATGGCTGAGTATGCCTTGCGTATCCTAAAAAGGGACCCCCGCATTGTTAAAATGATGACCGATGACGACAACTGGTTGGCCTGCCTCATGGATACAAGATATAAAGGAAAACTGCAAAATATCATGCCACATGAGAACCTAGGTCAAATATTGGCTACCAAACAAGCAACTCTTGTAGACCATTTGGTTCAGGCATTCCCAGCACACAGCGGCGATGATGGTTCTCACACGAGCTGCAGGGGGCAACATGGCAGCGGTGCTAGAGGTGCAGAAATCTGAAGTGGCGTTGAACAGAGGAGTTTTATGACAAGGTTGTGGAATGATTTCGCAATGACTGCTGACACAACAGGGATAGCTGCATCGATTCAAAGTGACAGGAGACAGCATTTGTCCAGTATGGTTACAAACTACTTTTCCGCCCTTATCGATGTTCTCCCTCACAGGTCATTCCCCTTTGATTACTGGGCATCTAAACTAGACACCTGGCCTGAATTGCCAGAATATGGATTACAAGACCTTGATTGCCCTGCTGTCAGTGTGCTTTCAGAAAGAGTGTTCAGTGCTGCTGGTTCAATTCTGACCAAAAAAAGGACACGTCTGGCTACCAAAAATGTTGATTAGCTAACCTTCATTTAAATTAACCAATCATGGATTTCACATTCTTTTGCCCCAACTTCCCCTGCTGACATGTAGCTTGCCTGAAAGATGACTTGCTTTTGGGGGGAGACACTGACCCCAACTCTGGCCCTGTGGTATAACACAACACTATGAACGTGGCAGAAAGTGGCTGCCTGATATACAACGCACTAGCAGTACAGCTGAATATACACTGTGTGAGAATTTGATTCCATTTTTTGGGGGGAGACACTGAACCCTAACTCTGACTCTTTGGTATATCACAACACTATGAACGTGGCAGAAAGTGGCTGCCTGATATATGACGCACTAGCAGTACAGCTGAATATACACTGTGTGAGAATTTGAATCTCCATTTTTTGGGGGGAGACACTGAACCCTAACTCTGGCCCTGTGGTATAACACAACACTATGAACGTGGCAGAAAGTGGCTGCCTGATATACAACGCACTAGCAGTACAGCTGAATATACACTGTGTGAGAATTTGAATCTCTATTTTTTGGGGGGAGACACTGAACCCTAACTCTGGCCCTGTGGTATAACACAACACTATGAACGTGGCAGAAAGTGGCTGCCTTATATACAATGCACTAGCAGTACAGCTGAATATACACTGTGTGAGAATTTGAATCTCCATTTTTTGGGGGGAGACACTGAACCCTAACTCTGGCCCTGTGGTATAACAACACTATGAACGTGGCAGAAAGTGGCTGCCTGATATATGACACACTAGCAGTACAGCAGAATATAAACTGTGTGATAATTACTATCTCAGTTTTGGGGGGAGAAACTGAACCACAACTCTGGCCCAGTGGTATAACACAACACTATGAACGTGGCAGAAAGTGGCTGCCTGATATACGACACACTAGCAGTACAGCAGAATATAAACTGTGTGATAATTACTATCTCAGTTTTGGGGGGAGAAACTGAACCACAACTCTGGCCCAGTGGTATAACACAACACTATGAACGTGGCAGAAAGTGGCTGCCTGATATACGACACACTAGCAGTACAGCAGAATATAAACTGTGTGATAATTACTATCTCAGTTTTGGGGGGAGAAACTGAACCACAACTCTGGCCCAGTGGTATAACACAACACTATGAACGTGGCAGAAAGTGGCTGCCTTATATACAACACACTAGCAGTACAGCTGAATATACACTGTGTGAGAATTTGAATCTCCATTTTTTGGGGGGAGACACTGAACCCTAACTCTGGCCCTGTGGTATAACAACACTATGAACGTGGCAGAAAGTGGCTGCCTGATATATGACACACTAGCAGTACTGCAGCATATAAACTGTGTGAGAAATACTATCTCACTTTTGGGGGGAGACACTGAACCACAACTCTGGCCCAGTGGTATAACACAACACTATGAACGTGGCAGAAAGTGGCTGCCTGATATACGACACACTAGCAGTACAGCAGAATATAAACTGTGTGATAATTACTATCTCAGTTTTGGGGGGAGAAACTGAACCACAACTCTGGCCCAGTGGTATAACACAACACTATGAACGTGGCAGAAAGTGGCTGCCTGATATACGACACACTAGCAGTACAGCAGAATATAAACTGTGTGAGAATTACTATCTCACTTTTGGGGGGAGAAACTGAACCACAATTCTGGCACAGTGGTATAACACAACACTATGAACGTGGCAGAAAGTGGCTGTAATTATTATAAACAAAAAAAAAAATTACTGCAATAACATGCTCCCTAGTCCCTACAATGATCTCAGGACAAGTATGGCAGCAATAAAAAGGACTTCAGAACAAAAAAGTGTGGACAAATAAACAAGACAGGTAACTGTGCAGAAAGGAGCAACAGGACTTTTGCTTTGAAAAAAGCAGTTGGTTTGCACAACACCGTGCACACAGCTATGCAGCTGCTGCACTAAAATACGACCTCCACTGTCCCTGCACAAAAAGGTGGAGTGGGACAGTGAAAATCGCTCCAGCACAAGCGGTTTGGGGGTTTATATTTCCTCCCTAACTCTGTCCCTGCTTCTGACTAACTGCAGCAAACTCTCCCTATGCTCAGATCGGCAGAAGTAAGATGGCGGTCGGCGTGCACGCCCCTTTATAGCCCCTGTGACGCCGCAGACAGCAAGCCAATCACTGCCATGCCCTTGTCTAAGATGGTGGGGACAGAGACCTATGTCATCACGCTGTCCACACTCTGCGTCCTCCTTCATTGGATGAAAAACGGCGGTAACAGCGTCATACGAAACGCGACTTTGGCATTCTGATCGTGTACCGCATGGCCGATCCCACACTAGGATTGGTTCGGGTTTCATGAAACCCGACTTTGCCTAAAAGTCGGCGATTTCTGAAAATGACCGATCCGTTTCGCTCCACCCTACAAAGAACTTGATACTAAATAAGCAGTGACATTTTTTGATCCTCACCTTGTTAAAAAGCCGCTGCTTCTTCAGTTTACACTCTCTGTGTGTAAATATCAGCAAGCCAGGTACAGTACATAGCACAAGGTTGGGTTTACACTATAGAGCTAGCAAGGAGTTCAGAACAATCCTAGAATCCTAGGAGGAGACCTCAGAATGTTAAACATCTTTCATGGACAATCATATGTTAAGCAGCACTTAAGATTCACAGTGAATCAATTAATCTAAAATCAAATATTTGGTAAAAACTAATTAAAGCTGATGATGAAGTCAAATTTCAGTAGATTCAATCATCTCTAATAGTGACCTACCTACATCTCGTCTACTGTATTTTAACATATGGAAATCAATAGATAATAATTGAGTTCTCAAAATCTATTTTGAGAAAGGGAGCAAAGGAAAACATGTTGATTTTAAGAAGTAATTATTCTTTAAGGTTATGCATGAGTACACAGCTGTAACAAGGTACCTAGAATTCTAGATACAACTAAAGCAACTAGGCAATCAGATTGGCAACATTTTCTCAGAAAGATATCAGGCTGAATTTTAGATACTGAACATTTCCGTAAACACATTTTGTGCCTTTTTCTTACTTTATAAAAACTTGTTTTACAGATAAAGCAGAAAGGGATGTGACTGTACAGAATGGTAGAGATAGTTGCTGAAAGTAATTTGTATGTTAAGCGTAGGTGTACATTAAAGACAATTTGAAGCATATGTAACAAATGCACCTACAGCAAATAAGATTCATTTATGTATGTTCTTACAAGTGCTGATAATGCACTTGGTAACTATCAGCGAACAGCTGTAAACTGTAAATGCCCACTATAATTCCAATGAAACAAAGTCAAAATTAAAACTTGCTGATGCTACTTTGCTCAGAAATACTGTACAACACCCACACATATATCAGCTAGTTTGGAATAAAGTGTCACTGCAGAATTGGAATTAAGTTTTCCTTTGATAGAAATGTGAACAAACTTTCTCAATAGCTCATTTGATTGAGCTATTCCACTTCTATAAAATGTTCGATGCGTCAAAGGCTTTCATTTTGAAATGTTCAATATAAACATTTTTTAATGTTTGCATTGTCATTTTCAATACATTATTGTATCCCTAAGTGCCCACATTTTCAAACACTCTACGTTATTTCTGCATAATGTATCTATAATGCAACTATATTTTTAAACATAATAATCAATATCTATTTAAACTATTAGTTATAAAGCACACCAAAATCCATTAATAATAAAACAGATCTAAACTACCTATAAGAGATGAGTGAATATGTGCGGAAATCGATCGCCAAACATAAATTTGGCACAAATATGGCTCATTTGGATTCGTGATCGGAAATACGAATAAAATTTTATAAAAGCTGGAAAAATTGGTAACATTAATTAAAAAGTGAGGAAAAATATTTGAGAAACCACTGAAGTATTTTGAGCACTTTGGCTAGAATAGTAGTGGTGTATGCTAAGTGTGGGGGCACATGTTTAATGAGGGGAAGGGGTGGGGAGAGCCCAGAGAAGCGGCATGTTTGTAAACTTTTTTTTTCTAACTTTGTTTGCACATTATGGCTAGCCAATCAGGATGCATGAAACATCCACAATGTCCAGACACAACAGCTTGAGTCATTGGCTGCTGAAATCACATGTCCCTCTCTATATAAATAGTGAGCATCTTGTTTTAGCACCATTTTGTCAATATAACAGCGCAGAGAGGTTGCTACTAACGCTGGGCCTGGGTGCTGATAGAAACAACCACCTGGCTAACTAACTAAAATCTAAGTCAGATAGTCTAGATAGCTGGCGTCCAGTGTGGCTATGAAATCGACCTTCTAGCAGTAGGTGAAATTCAGCTGTCTGCATAATTCCATCAGATTTTAAAAAAAACAACTAAATTCTGTTGCTAAACTTGATACAGTCTGCCATAGCCCACCTAGCCATTTAGAGGGGGTGAAAACATTCTGTGCACAGACCTAGTGCACATTAAAAAATACAGCTGAAAAAGGGGCAGCACTGCTTACCTGCCCAGGTCTCTGAACAAATGCACTACAGGAAGCAGCCAACCCATATAGCAAAGATATTGCAAAACTCATGTGCAAAATACTAAATAGTCAGCCACTCATAACCTACCAGTTCATGGAGGAGGTGACTGCTTAGTATAAATGTGCATAATAGGGGCTTGTAGAGGGCGCTGTTCTCATGCAAGTAATTCAGAGTGTCTGGTTCTCAGCCTATCAGTCACGCCCATAAAATTTGATTAGGCTGGCTAGCCAGCACTCTCTAAATGCTTCCTATGTGAACACCCTGGTATACAAGACCCAACATGTTGGGCTTGACTGCACTCTGAAAAATAAAGTGCACAAAATACATATAAATATGTAAGGTATTAGTCGATATTTTGGCCAAGGTATGCAAGCTCGCAACCCAACATCAAGGGTCCTTACGCTTGCGAGTCCTAACTAGTGATGAGCATTCCGATACTGCAAGTATCGGATATCGGCCAATATTTGCGGTATCGGAATTCTGATACCGAGTTCCGATATTTTCAGTATATCGGATACCGGAATCGGAAGTTCCCACAATTCAAAGTGCCCGAATTCAGCCAATGAGAAATGATTAGAAGTGTGGGCACATCCTGTTCTGCATGGTGGGCATGGAAGTACTGGCATGGCTGTGATTGGCTGCTGAAATGATGTCATGATGCACTATAAAAGTCACTGCCGCCATGTAGGGCTCACTCTGCTGTGAATTCAGTTAGGGACAGGATGCTGTGTTCTGACTGAGGTCCAGTTTAGAGATAGCGATTTGCTTCATTGTGCTTTACCAAGGCTAATTTAGCAACCACTGTGTGAGATCCTTGCTTTTGCCTTGCAGTGCTGTTCACAGCTGTCTGCAAGGTCTCTGTGTGTGTGTGTGTGCACATCGCTCTGTAGTCTGTCTGCAGCCACAGCCGGTTGTAGTCAGCTCAGAGTGCGTCACTGCCTCATACTGTTCTATCCATTGTCCTTTTTTGCAATTACTGCAGCCTGTTGCACATTTTTTCAAATATTTCCTATTAGTGGCTTTCCATCCGTATCCAGCAAAATTGTGGAAAAACACTACATAGGATTACATAGAGCAGCTTTTTTTTGGCATTGCAGCGCCGTTTACAGCTGTCTGCACGGTCTCTGTGTGAGTGCACATCACTCTGTAGTCTGTCGGCAGCCACAGCTGGTTGCAGTCAGCTCAGGGTGTGTCGTAGCTGTTTTCATTCTGACCCAAATGTCAGCTGACAGATCACCAGTGAGACCTAATTGTGGATTTACGCCCTTAGTTGACAAGCGCTTGGAGACAAAAGACACCTCACACGTATCCCGTGAGCAAGTCACTTTTATCTGATATATAAAAAGCCAAAGCAATGTTTTATACCATTTACATCCAATGCATTTCAATGTAACTCATGTAGCCCCCACCAGCACCCAGGGTCATATTCTATTTACCATAGCTCAGAACATATTGTAACTGACTATTGAGAACATACATGATAAGAAGTGTAGTCTCCTTGGAGAGGAGACCATCAGACTACTGAGTCAACAGATTCTAGTAATTCTAACACTTAAAGGTAAAAGGCACTTAAAGGCAAGGCAGTTAAAGGCAAACTATTAACCCTTCTATAACAATTTCCCCCTTTTGTAAATGGTATAACCTCTGCTACGGGGTCCGCTGATGTCCACAAAGGAGCTACTGTCTCATGGGTCTAGTACCCACAAGGGGACTTCCTACCTGCTTCGCCCATCCACCCTCAATGTGGACACTCAACTTCCCCATCAGCAGTGGCCATACGGGGCCTATGATATACTACAGAAGTTTCAGCCTTAGATAATACATATATTAGCGCTTTTACGGCTACATAAAACAATAAGCAAAGCAACAAGATTTGCATACAAGTCTGAAAAATACCAAAAATAATCCATCCTGCTAGGCCGCTAAGCCAATCGGCTGGATTTAAAAAGAAGTCTTTATATTGTATTAGTCTTATTAAGAGCCTTAAGGAACCAAGAAAATCTGAGTCCAAGTCTCATTGGGTATGCTGTGTGGTGTTAATACCTTCCTTGGCTCCAGGGGAAAAGGCTAAGTACAGCATAGCCCTTTCAAATACTGGGCTGTGTATACAGATCTAACAGTCCAGCAGGTTTGTCCTTCCGCGTCTTTTATAAGAAAACCATGATGTTGAGTAAGTTGCTGTCCTTGTCAACATTTAAAAGTTTATCCAGTGTCTCTGTAAGGTGCAGACATCCTACCACTGCCAGCAAGGTGATTAGAACAACAGTCTTTCTGCTAGTGAAAAGATCTTTTTGTAGTGACTGGCATGGATCCAGGTGGGCGTTCCCTCAAGTGAATGTGGTCAACTGGACTTTACAATGGGCCGTCAAACCGTGGATATAGGCTCCTTCTCGCGTGTCTGTGTACGACCACCCAATCACCTGGATTCAGCAGATGTGCGTCCGCACTGGCATTAAGATCTGGAATGGATGAAAACACATGTTTATGCACCACATTAAGTGTTTTCTGCAAGGCCTGGACATGGGCTGTCATAGCACCATGTTGCATTTGTAGCACCTGTGGGAAGTACAGACCAGTCTCTGGCAAACTACTAAACAGGACTTCAAAAGGGGACAAGCTTGTCTTTCTATTTGGAGTGTGTCTGACTAGAAAGAGTGCAAGAGACAAGCATTCTACCCCGCTCTTTCCTGTGTCTGCCATGGCTTCTGAATTTTCAGTTTAAGTGTCCCATTTAGTGTTTCCATTTTCCCACTACTTTGTTGTCTATATGGTGCATGATATGCTTGCTGTACTCCCAGGGCCTGCATGACTTCCCTCATTATTTCTCCCGTGAAGTGTGTGTCCCTATCGCTCTCTGTGGTTTCTGGGACACCATACCTGCAGATCAGTTCTTTCATCAGTTTGTCTGCAGTCACTTTAGCATTTGCACATTTTACCAGATAGGCTTCCAGCCAACCAGAGAAGAGATCTACACATACTCGGACATTTTTCACACACTCCTACCTTGGGTAGCTGTATGTAGCCCGTCTGCAGTTTCTGAAACGGGTAGAGAGGCCTGGGTGTTGCTTTCTTAGGGATTTTTACTGTTTTACCAGGGTTGTGCTGTGCACAGATGAGGCATGACCGTACGAGCTTTGCTGCTGTGTAACTGAAACCAGGAGCGATCCGGAAGGCATGTGACATTTTGAGGTGTGAGTGGGGCCAGGTGTTGCTTGCGCCATTATTAGGAACAGGGACTTTGGTATATACAATTTATCCTTATTCTCCCAAAACTCCTTTTGAGTTCAGCTCAGCTCCCATTCTCCCCCATGTTCCTTCTCTGTTTGGGCAGCTGGAGGGATTTCAGGACATCTAGGCTCAGTGTGGCTGGAATACGCTGACTCTCCGCCACCGTCCACTGCTCCCTAGGCCGCCTTGCTGCTACTTTAGCAGCCTCGTCCGCCCTTCTGTTGCCCTCTACCTCCACAGAGTCACCGTCCGTGTGTGCTGTTACCTTGACGATGCCAACCTGGACTGGTAACGTCAATGCCTCCACTAATTGTTTCATCAGCTCTGCATTTTTAATGGGCTTACCGGCTGATGTAAGAAACGTTCTGCTTCTCCAGACAGGGCAATAATCATGGGATATTCCCCGTGCACAATTCGAATCTGTGTAAATATTAGCGACTTTACCTGCAGCAGCTCTACACGCCTCAGTGAGCGCCTTCAACTCTGCCTCCTGCACCAACATGTGTGGAAGGAGTGGTTCAACTCGGATTACCTCATGTGAGGATACTACTGTATGTCCAGTGTAGAATTGCCCATCCTGGTGGTATCTGGAGCCATCTACAAAAATAAAACTTCAAAATATGCATTAGGAACAGGTTTTTCATGAACATATGTAAAACATACTGTCTCCTGACTCATCAGTTCCTATGCAGTCATGTTTGTGCGTCATGTCAACGTACCAGTGTACTTTTTTTTTTTTTTTCTAATGCTGTCACCAATTCCCCCTTTTCTGAATCCACAGGCAGATGAGTGGCTGGATTCAGAACATTATGTCTTTTGAGGGTGACGTATTCAGGAATTAGTATTAGAACACATTCGAGTCTGATCTGTCTATTCATAGACAGGTGTTTTGGTTGAACTTGTACAAGTATGGCATTAATGTCATGTGGGGAACAAATTGTCAAAAGAAAATGTCAGTGTGAGCTCACATGCTTAGCAGTAATACAGCAGCTCTACAACACGGACACACGTAGGAGACCCTCTAATCACTGGGTGTAATTGTGCTGAGTAGTAAGCTATTGGTCTCTGTTCCTCTCCACATTGCTGTGTCAGTACTGCGGTAGCATGTCTGTTATGGTTCTCAATGGCAAGAGAACATAGCCCAGCAAACATAACAACTAGCTCTTGGAAGGATGGAAACTAAACTGACCATGAACTAAACCTGCCGCACAACTAACAGTAGCCGGGTAGCGTAGCCTGCGTTTTATCCCTAGACGCCCAGCGCCGGCCGGAGGACTAACTAATCCTGGCAGAGGAAAATATAGTCCTGGCTCACCTCTAGAGAAATTTCCCCGAAAGGCAGACAGAGGCCCCCACAAATATTGGCGGTGATTTTAGATGAAATGACAAACGTAGTATGAAAATAGGTTTAGCAAAATTGAGGTCCGCTTACTAGATAGCAGGAAGACAGAAAGGGCACTTTCATGGTCAGCTGAAAACCCTATCAAAAACCATCCTGAAATTACTTTAAGACTCTAGTATTAACTCATAACATCAGAGTGGCAATTTCAGATCACAAGAGCTTTCCAGACACAGAAACGAAACTACAGCTGTGAACTGGAACAAAATGCAAAAACAAACAAGGACTAAGTCCAACTTAGCTGGGAGTTGTCTAGCAGCAGGAACATGCACAGAAAGGCTTCTGATTACAATGTTGACCGGCATGGAAGTGACAGAGGAGCAAGGTTAAATAGTGACTCCCACATCCTGATGGAAACAGGTGAACAGAGAGGATGATGCACACCAGTTCAATTCCACCAGTGGCCACCGGGGGAGCCCAAATTCCAATTTCACAACAGTACCCCCCCCTCAAGGAGGGGGCACCGAACCCTCACCAGAACCACCAGGGCGATCAGGATGAGCCCTATGAAAGGCACGGACCAAATCGGAGGCATGAACATCAGAGGCAGTCACCCAAGAATTATCCTCCTGACCGTATCCCTTCCATTTAACCAGATACTGGAGTTTCCGTCTGGAAACACGGGAGTCCAAGATTTTTTCCACAACGTACTCCAACTCGCCCTCAACCAACACCGGAGCAGGAGGCTCAACGGAAGGCACAACCGGTACCTCATACCTGCGCAATAATGACCGATGAAAAACATTATGAATAGAAAAAGATGCAGGGAGGTCCAAACGGAAGGACACAGGGTTAAGAATCTCCAATATCTTGTACGGGCCGATGAACCAAGGCTTAAACTTGGGAGAAGAAACCCTCATAGGGACAAAACGAGAAGACAACCACACCAAGTCCCCAACACAAAGCCGAGGACCAACCCGACGCCGGCGGTTGGCAAAAAGCTGAGTCTTCTCCTGGGACAACTTCAAATTGTCCACTACCTGCCCCCAAATCTGATGCAACCTCTCCACCACAGCATCCACTCCAGGACAATCCGAAGATTCCACCTGACCAGAAGAAAATCGAGGATGAAACCCCGAATTACAGAAAAAGGGAGACACCAAGGTGGCAGAGCTGGCCCGATTATTGAGGGCAAACTCCGCTAAAGGCAAAAAAGCAACCCAATCATCCTGATCTGCAGACACAAAACACCTCAAATATGTCTCCAAGGTCTGATTCGTCCGCTCGGTCTGGCCATTAGTCTGAGGATGGAAAGCAGACGAGAAAGACAAATCTATGCCCATCCTAGCACAGAATGCTCGCCAAAATCTAGACACGAATTGGGTACCTCTGTCAGAAACGATATTCTCCGGAATACCATGCAAACGGACCACATTTTGAAAAAACAGAGGAACCAACTCGGAAGAAGAAGGCAACTTAGGCAGGGGAACCAAATGGACCATCTTAGAGAAACGATCACACACCACCCAGATGACAGACATCTTCTGAGAAACAGGAAGATCCGAAATAAAATCCATCGAGATGTGCGTCCAGGGCCTCTTCGGGATAGGCAAGGGCAACAACAATCCACTAGCCCGAGAACAACAAGGCTTGGCCCGAGCACAAACGTCACAAGACTGCACGAAGCCTCGCACATCTCGAGACAGGGAAGGCCACCAGAAGGACCTTGCCACCAAATCCCTGGTACCAAAGATTCCAGGATGAGCTGCCAACGCAGAAGAATGAACCTCAGAAATGACTTTACTGGTCCAATCATCAGGAACAAACAGTCTACCAGGTGGGCAACGATCAGGTCTATCCGCCTGAAACTCCTGCAAGGCCCGCCGCAGGTCTGGAGAAACGGCAGACAATATCACTCCATCCTTTAGGATACCTGTAGGTTCAGAATTACCAGGGGAGTCAGGCTCAAAACTCCTAGAAAGGGCATCCGCCTTAACATTCTTAGAACCCGGCAGGTAGGACACCACAAAATTAAACCGAGAGAAAAACAACGACCAGCGCGCCTGTCTAGGATTCAGGCGTCTGGCGGACTCAAGATAAATTAGATTTTTGTGGTCAGTCAATACCACCACCTGATGTCTAGCCCCCTCAAGCCAATGACGCCACTCCTCAAAAGCCCACTTCATGGCCAAAAGCTCCCGATTCCCAACATCATAATTCCGCTCGGCGGGCGAAAATTTACGCGAGAAAAAAGCACAAGGTCTCATCACGGAGCAATCGGAACTTCTCTGCGACAAAAACGCCCCAGCTCCGATTTCAGAAGCGTCGACCTCAACCTGAAAAGGAAGAGCAACATCAGGCTGACGCAACACAGGGGCGGAAGAAAAGCGGCGCTTAAGCTCCCGAAAGGCCTCCACAGCAGCAGGGGACCAATCAGCAACATCAGCACCCTTCTTAGTCAAATCAGTCAATGGTTTAACAACATCAGAAAAACCAGCAATAAATCGACGATAAAAGTTAGCAAAGCCCAAAAATTTCTGAAGACTCTTAAGAGAAGAGGGTTGCGTCCAATCACAAATAGCCTGAACCTTGACAGGATCCATCTCGATGGAAGAGGGGGAAAAAATATATCCCAAAAAGGAAATCTTTTGAACCCCAAAAATGCACTTAGAACCCTTCACACACAAGGAATTAGACCGCAAAACCTGAAAAACCCTCCTGACCTGCTGGACATGAGAGTCCCAGTCATCCGAAAAAATCAAAATATCATCCAGATACACAATCATAAATTTATCCAAATAATCACGGAAAATGTCATGCATAAAGGACTGAAAGACTGAAAGGGCATTTGAAAGACCAAAAGGCATCACCAAATACTCAAAGTGGCCCTCGGGCGTATTAAATGCGGTTTTCCACTCATCCCCCTGCTTAATTTGCACCAAATTATACGCCCCACGAAGATCTATCTTAGAGAACCACTTGGCCCCCTTTATGCGAGCAAACAAATCAGTCAGCAGTGGCAACGGATATTGATATTTAACCGTGATTTTATTCAAAAGCCGATAATCAATGCACGGCCTCAAAGAGCCATCTTTCTTAGCCACAAAGAAAAAACCGGCTCCTAAGGGAGATGACGAAGGACGAATATGTCCCTTTTCCAAGGACTCCTTTATATATTCTCGCATAGCAGCATGTTCAGGCACAGACAGATTAAATAAACGACCCTTAGGGTATTTACTACCCGGAATCAAATCTATGGCACAATCGCACTCCCGGTGCGGAGGTAATGAACCAAGCTTAGGTTCTTCAAAAACGTCACGATATTCAGTCAAGAATTCAGGAATCTCAGAGGGAATAGATGATGAAATGGAAACCACAGGTACGTCCCCATGCGTCCCCTTACATCCCCAGCTTAACACAGACATAGCTTTCCAGTCAAGGACTGGGTTATGAGATTGCAGCCATGGCAATCCAAGCACCAACACATCATGTAGGTTATACAGCACAAGAAAGCGAATAATCTCCTGGTGATCCGGATTAATCCGCATAGTTACTTGTGTCCAGTATTGTGGTTTATTGCTAGCCAATGGGGTGGAGTCAATCCCCTTCAGGGGTATAGGAGTTTCAAGAGGCTCCAAATCATACCCACAGCGTTTGGCAAAGGACCAATCCATAAGACTCAAAGCGGCGCCAGAGTCGACATAGGCATCCGCGGTAATAGATGATAAAGAACAAATCAGGGTCACAGATAGAATAAACTTAGACTGTAAAGTGCCAATTGAAACAGACTAATCAAGCTTCTTAGTACGCTTAGAGCATGCTGATATAACATGAGTTGAATCACCGCAATAGAAGCACAACCCATTTTTTCGTCTAAAATTCTGCCGTTCACTTCTGGACAGAATTCTATCACATTGCATATTCTCTGGCGTCTTCTCAGTAGACACCGCCAAATGGTGCACAGGTTTGCGCTCCCGCAGACGCCTATCGATCTGGATAGCCATTGTCATGGACTCATTCAGACCCGCAGGCACAGGGAACCCCACCATAACATCCTTAATGGCATCAGAGAGACCCTCTCTGAAATTCGCCGCCAGGGCGCACTCATTCCACTGAGTAAGCACAGCCCATTTACGGAATTTCTGGCAGTATATTTCAGCTTCGTCTTGCCCCTGAGATAGGGACATCAAGGCCTTTTCCGCCTGAAGTTCTAACTGAGGTTCCTCATAAAGCAACCCCAAGGCCAGAAAAAACGCATCCACATTGAGCAACGCAGGATCCCCTGGAGCCAATGCAAAAGCCCAATCCTGAGGGTCGCCCCGGAGCAAGGAAATCACAATCCTGACCTGCTGAGCAGGATCTCCAGCAGAGCGAGATTTCAGGGACAAAAACAACTTGCAATTATTTTTGAAATTTTGAAAGCAAGATCTATTCCCCGAGAAAAATTCAGGCAAAGGAATTCTAGGTTCAGATATAGGAACATGAACAACAAAATCTTGTAAGTTTTGAACTTTCGTGGTGAGATTATTCAAACCTGCAGCTAAACTCTGAATATCCATTTTAAACAGGTGAACACAGAGCCATTCCAGGATTAGAAGGAGAGAGAGAAAGGCTGCAATATAGGCAGACTTGCAAGAGATTCAATTACAAGCACACTCAGAACTGAAAAAAAAAAAAAAAAATCTTCAGCAGACTTCTCTTTTCTCTCCTTTCTCTGTCAATTAATTTAACCCTTTTTCGGCCGGTCAAACTGTTATGGTTCTCAATGGCAAGAGAACATAGCCCAGCAAACATAACAACTAGCTCTTGGAAGGATGGAAACTAAACTGACCATGAACTAAACCTGCCGCACAACTAACAGTAGCCGGGTAGCGTAGCCTGCGTTTTATCCCTAGACGCCCAGCGCCGGCCGGAGGACTAACTAATCCTGGCAGAGGAAAATATAGTCCTGGCTCACCTCTAGAGAAATTTCCCCGAAAGGCAGACAGAGGCCCCCACAAATATTGGCGGTGATTTTAGATGAAATGACAAACGTAGTATGAAAATAGGTTTAGCAAAATTGAGGTCCGCTTACTAGATAGCAGGAAGACAGAAAGGGCACTTTCATGGTCAGCTGAAAACCCTATCAAAAACCATCCTGAAATTACTTTAAGACTCTAGTATTAACTCATAACATCAGAGTGGCAATTTCAGATCACAAGAGCTTTCCAGACACAGAAACGAAACTACAGCTGTGAACTGGAACAAAATGCAAAAACAAACAAGGACTAAGTCCAACTTAGCTGGGAGTTGTCTAGCAGCAGGAACATGCACAGAAAGGCTTCTGATTACAATGTTGACCGGCATGGAAGTGACAGAGGAGCAAGGTTAAATAGCGACTCCCACATCCTGATGGAAACAGGTGAACAGAGAGGATGATGCACACCAGTTCAATTCCACCAGTGGCCACCGGGGGAGCCCAAAATCCAATTTCACAACACATGTCCTCCCTGCTCTGTTCAAAATAAGAAAAATGGTTGATCATAGTTTGGAATGCCTAAGGCCGGGGCTGACACAATGAGCAGCTTCAGAGAATCAATTGCTTCTTGAGTGAGATTGTAGGGGTTTGATGACAACCTGTCATAGAGTGGTTGCATCATTTGTGAAGCAGACCTTATCCAAGGCCTACAGTAGGTTACCAAACCTAGGAAAATACGTAGATGCTGGTGTGACCTGGGTAAAGGGAGATTTTGTATTGCCTGTTTTCTGTCTTCAGTCAGGTGTCTTGTACATTCAGCAATACAATGTCCTAAAAAATGTCACCTTTTGTTTGTAATACTGTAATTTGTCACGTGAGACCTTGCAACCCTTCTCTGCCAAAAAAAACACAGAAAGGAATCTGTAGCTTCCTTGCAGGACGTCTGGTCCGGGCAGCAGAGCAAGAGGTCATCCACGTACTGCAATAGTACAGTCTGTGGATGAGGTGGTTGCCACTGCTCAAGAATCCCTGCCATCACTGTTGAATAGATGGTTGGGGAGTTCTTTCCCCCTTTTGGGAGGACCGTCCAACAGTACTTGTTTACCTTCGTAAGTAAAAAAGAAAAGATACTGACAGTCAGAGTGCAGGGGTACAGAGAAGAAATGCATTTGCCAAATTAATGACTGTGAAACATTTTGTGACCGTACGGTGTGTGTATTAGGGACAATTGAGATTACACTCACTGTAACATCATTAATGGCCTGTAAGTCATGAACTATTCTGTGTCAGGGGAACCCTTGGGTCCTTTTTCTTCTTAATGGGATACAAAGGGGTGTTGCTTTAACCAAAGAGGAGTGGTTCCTTCTTTTAATTTAATCATGACAAGGGGAATGGGCAGCCGACCCACATCAGATTTTCCCCTTGCCCAAACGGTGTCTGGTACCTGACTCTTTTCCCTGTCCTCAGACATTCTGGTGTCAGGTATTACTTTCACTACTCTTGCCATATACACCAGTTCTGCAATATTACACAAGTGTTTATATAAATCACACATTAATGACCAAATATTATTTATAACCGGTTTTTATTTGGTGTAGAGTACCCCTTAAGAAAACTAAATTTGATTCACAGAATATGTTACCAAAATAAATTATATATATGAAAATATATATTTACGAAAGATACTGAGTTGTAAAATGGGAGAGCACAATGCCATAGGCCACAGCAAAGCACAAGCTTATTTTAAGAAGGTAGTAGCCCTATGTAAATCCATAACTAACAGTTCCAAATATAAAAAGAAGGGATTTGAAAACTACCAAATATCAATACCAGTTGCTTGCGATAAGGTATAGGAAGTGGAAAAGACAAACAGTGATTATGGGTTGAGCCCATATAATGAATGGCTAAAAAACTATATATCATATGAAGACAACCTAGAAATACACGGTAACTATACCATCTTGTGTAAGGAAACTACTAAACTGGTAAATGAATGGAACTAAGTGTAACTATAATAGGGCATGATTTACCTGTGGTATAATGTGCACATGGAAGACCCTGGCGTCTCTCTGCACCAAGTGTTTATATGAAAGGGGACTTGTGACTGTAATACCCTCAGGAGAGTACTGTATGATGGCCTAGCCAGCACTCAACTCTGCTCCCAGCAAATCCATAGGGGTATTGTCACTGACAATAAGTTTGTAAGCAGCTCTTCTAAGCACGGTCTCGTGATTCTAGTCTTATTTGTTTAGTCATAGGGGCTTCAGTCGCTTGTCCCTCTACACTCACGTATTCCACAGTCTCGTCAGTAATCATGTCTGGCATTATCAAGTCTTTGTGTACCACAGTTCCGGCTGCCCCGGTGTCAATCAAGAATTCTGTCTCCTTCCCTCCCGGCATTGGTATGGTGGCCATCAAGGCTGGACCTGGTCCAGAGGGGACAAGAACAGGGCACACATTTGTCACTGGGTTGTCAGTTTCCTAGTCTGGAGGTGAAGAAGGTGGAAGATTGGTCTGAGTGTCCATTTTCTCCACAATTCCAGCACTTTTCTGTTTCTAAGTCCTTGTAGTCCAGAATACATGACACGTCGTCTTATTGTCCTAGTTTGTTCAACTCCTTTAGCAACTTTTAAGGAGGTCTTTGGATCTACATTTCTCCATTCAGATCTGGCTGTCTGTACTGTGTCTTGTAAGCTTTTGGTCATACCGTCAATGAATGTATTTACCAATACTTTAACATCAAGTGGGTTTATGGGACTGTACCCCATGTCTGCCCATTTCAGCTGTAACTGTCCAAAGTACATCTCTACACTCTCTTCTTTTGTCACATCTGTATGTGTCTTAATTATGTGTCCTAGTACGTCACCTGCTTTTGTGCTCACTAACTACCTAGGCCTGCCCAGGTGCACTTATACGTCCATCATATTGTCTTTATCTGAAAAATGGGAAAGGTTGGTTCTCAGGGTCAGCCAATTGTTTTTAGCATAACTAGCTAATCAGAGGGCCTCCAGGGATAATACTCCTGTATCTGCCTTACCCTACCTGATGTGGTTGGTTCTCTGGTGGTGGGGTGACTAGATGACCGGTTGGGGGTGACTAGACATGCTGGTCTACAGCTCCTTCCCAAAAGGATTACTGTCAGCCTACTCCCAAAAGTTGATGTCCCCACTATCCACCAACCACAATCCTGTGTCAGCTTCTTATGTCACTACATGTGATCTTGTCCGGACAGGATTCAGTGTAATTCTCTTAGGTCGGGTTGCAGCACAGATCATACAAGTATTTCTCCAGTCTGGGATTGTCTGACCACAGTCCATCTGTCTTGTCTGGGTCTCTGGTTATACAAAGGTATGACCGTAGCAGTAATGTGTCAGTCATAGTCAGACTTTTAAGCATCAAAACATTCATAATACACCTTACTTTCGTCCTGCTGCACTCTCTCAGACGCCATTTATTCATTTGCTATTTTCCTCCTTTGTCTGTGCCTTTTTGAACAACAAAACATCCACTCACTGGCATTTTTGCCTTTTTCAATATTGGTTTCACATCTTTCACTGCTTCCTTTTTCAATCTGTATAGCGGATCCCATTGGGGCACTGACTGCACACACACAGAACAAGTTGCCCATGGCTTCAACTTATTCCTCAGACAGCTCACCTTTATTCTGCAAATGCCCTTTTTAGTGTGCCTTACCATCTACGGGTGGCCACACGTAGCAAGTCAGAGCGAGTGTCAAGATTTAACGGGAATGGTTACATTCACCTATTACCCGATAGACCTAAAGGATTTAACGGGGATGGTTCCATCCACCTATCACCCGGTAAATCAGCTGGCTAGCACAGCTCCATGGAATGGCAAGGTTCCATCCACCTAGCCGTGCAGTTGGCTACCTCCTCTGTTGATCCTCACTTTGCTATATCAATCACTCAAACTTGAAGCAGGTGAATCTTTTACCAATCTTTTCAATCACTTACAAGTTTTCCTCTAAAATAGGCACAGTTCTTTTTCACTTTCAATTTCATACAGTACTTATTGCTTTAAACACAAATCTCTCAGCGTGTACTAAACCAAGGACAGAGAAACTTAGAATGCAATACATGGCCCCCCTTCCTCTGGCCCACAGTGCAAAGAGGAGAAAACTCAAGCAAGTAGCGCAGGGGTGCACTTCCCTCCTCCCATCTGGTATTTCGCGCTGATCAGAGCTTTGTGCCTCACACACACAGGAGCAGTTTACAAAACATTCATCCTCTCGGAATTAAAAACAATTTCTCTATACAGGCAAATCACTGCACAACTTGAAAAAGCTGATTCTGACCGCGTCCGGCCAAACCACATATAGACATACATAGAAACCTATCCAGTATCAAACCATATATAACACAGGTTTCTCTAAATCTCAGATGTAAATTAAATGTACATTAAAAATATCCACAACTCATTCATCCTGGACCCTCAGCAACACTTAGATAAGTAATGATACTTATGTGATCATTCATTCATACGTGCTCAGGGATTGTTTTTTTTTTTTTCTTTTCTTTTCACTTTTTAGTTGAGTTTCACAAGAAGAAAATCCCTTATCTCAATCACTCCACCTCTTATCTCATTCAGAGGTTCTCATAGACATACACACATACAAGGCTCACACAGCCTGTCTATTCTGCACTTTGGAATTAACACAACTCCATATAAATAAAACTGCAGCAGTGTCCACTGACACTCTGAAAACACTTTAAGGCCAAACAACAAAAACCACAGCCTTATACAAAATACAGCTTCATATAATGTACTGCCAATCCAAAGTGACCAAAATAACAACACTGCACAGAGTCTATCCCAGCTCTTGTATTACACACACTAAACAAATACACAACCAATTAGGATATTGACAAATAATACAGATAACAATTATCATCTTATAACTCTATTATTCAACTCTCATACGGATATAAACAGACAAAACAAACACAAAAACTCACTGGTGATGTGTGGATTCTTTGAGCCGTGTTTACAGCCCTTACCCAGAGGTATGGAGAAATCCGGAAGAGAGATTGCAGGTGCAAACAGATTGTAAGAATAACGTTTCTCACCTTGCTGCAGCTGTTGTTTGCATTATCCAATCTCTCTGGAAGCTCCCCCATACGGATTCCGAATAAGGCGGCTGGTTACACGGCCCCACGTTGGGCGCCAAACTGTCGTAGCTGTTTTCATTCTGACCTAAATGTCAGCTGACAGATCACCAGTGAGACCTAATTGTGGATTTACGCCCTTAGTTGACAAGCGCTTGGAGACAAAAGACACCTCACACGTATCCCGTGAGCAAGTCACTTTTATCTGATATATAAAAAGCCAAAGCAATGTTTTATACCATTTACATCCAATGCATTTCAATGTAACTCATGTAGCCCCCACCATCACCCAGGGTCATATTCTATTTACCATAGCTCAGAACATATTGTAACTGACTATTGAGAACATACATGATAAGAAGTGTAGTCTCCTTGGAGAGGAGACCATCAGACTACTGAGTCAACAGATTCTAGTAATTCTAACACTTAAAGGTAAAAGGCACTTAAAGGCAAGGCAGTTGCCGTGACTGCCTCATACCGTTCAATCCATTGTCCTTTTTAGCAATTAGTGTTTCTTATACCTGTTAGGAGCTGTTCAGGAATAAGCACACTAAGTCCTTAGTACTTTTCTGCTTATCTTTATTAGTCAAACAAGATGAAGAAGGCAGGGAGTAAGGCACATGGGCGTGGGCGTGGAGCATGGAGAGGACGTGGGGATTTTGTGCCTGCTGCGGGCACCGGTGACTCATCATCACCCAGTTTCAGCAGGGAGCAGTCCTTCATGCGCAGCTTTGTAGGAGATCACTGCTGCGTGAAGAACAAATTGAAGCCATTGTTGGATGGATGGCAGCTAACGTATCGACTTCAATTAGTGCCACATCCTCTCAGGCATAGAGCACTGGAGAGCACCCATCTGTCTCTTCACAACCTGCCAAGTTGCCCAGGCAGTCAGAGAGCCCAGGACAGGAGCCATCTCTACTTCTGTTCTCTGAATCTCTTGGCTTGGAAACAGGGGGCCAGCCAAGCAGCATTGGAGAAATGGAAGAAGAGGCAGTATGCAGTGATGCCCAACAGCTTTGTCTCTCTGACTCTGAAGAGACGGGTGGGCCAGTGCCTCCGGTCACCACACCGCAGTACGCATCTGATGATGAGACTCAGGTGCCACTTTCTGGTGCGTACTGTGCTGCCGAGACTACCCTGGAGAAGCAGTTGGTGGCAGAGGATAGTGTAGATGATGAGGTCCTTGACTGTTGTGAATTCCGTCTGGGCTCCCTCTGGTGGCCTTTAGCGATACTGCGGGTCTGTAGCAGGGCTCAGCTGCTTCATTTCCTGCTATGACTGGGCCCTATTTAATTCCACCTGACCTTCACTTGTTGCCTGCTGTCGGTGTATTCAGTCCTGATACTTAGTGCTCCTGGATAATCCTTGTGACCTGTCTCCTGCTGGAGAAGCTAAGTTGCTTGTTCATTTTGCTCATGATTTCCTTGAAAATGTTTATCAGAATATTATGAGTTCAGTTCAGCTTGCTCTTATGTGATTTTTCGCTTGCTGGTTAGTTCTGGGGTGCAGAGTGCACCCCTCACATCGTGAGTCGGTGTGGGGGTTCTTGTATTTTCTGCGTGGTTTATTTTTGATAGTTTTGTACTGACCGCACAGACTCCTATCTATTTTCCGTCTATCTAGCGTTAGCGGGCCTCATTTGCTAAACCTGTTTTCATTTCTACGTTTGTATTTTCCCCTTAACTCACCGTTATTATTTGTGGGGGGCTATCTAAAACTTTGGGGTTATTTCTCTGAGGCAAGTGAGGTCTTTGCTTTCTCTCTAGGGGTAGTCAGTTTCTCAGGCTGTGATGAGGCGTCTAGGTTTTCAGGTAACGCTCCACAGCTACCTTTAGTGTGTGTGGATAGGATCAGGATTGCGGTCAGTATAGCTTCCACATTCCCACAACTTGTCCTATATCTTGGTCATATGTGTCAGGTCAGTTTTGAGATCCTACCACCAGATCATAACAGTACAGCAGGCCGCAAAGAGTTAATGCAGCAGAAGAGGGAGAAGAGAAATCCTGAAGTCATTTTTTTTTTCCTCTGCACTGTGTTTTGCCTCTCTCCTCCCCTTAACCTTTGGGTGGTTCTGAAGTCAGCTGCAGATATGGACATTCAGAGTCTGTCTTCTAGTGTGTATCATCTCACTGCAAGGGTGCAGGGCATTCAGGATTATGTAGTCCGCAGTCGTATGTCAGAGCCTAAAATACCAATTCCTGAGCTGTTCTCTGGAGATAGATCTAAGTTTTTGAACTTTAAGAATAATTGTAAGTTATTCCTTTCTCTGAGACCTCGCTCCTCTGGTGATTCTGTTCAGCAAGTTAAAATTGTTATTTCTTTGTTGCGTGGCGACCCTCAAGATTGGGCATTCTCTCTGGCACCAGGAGATCCTGCATTGCTAAATGTGGATGCGTTTTTTCTGGCGCTTGGAGTGCTTTATGAGGAACCAAATCTGGTAGACCAAGCAGAGAAGGTTTTGCTGGCTCGCTCTCAGGGTCAGGATGAAGCAGAGATTTACTGTCAGAAGTTTAGGAAGTGGTCTGTGCTCACTCAATGGAATGAGTGCGCCCTGGCGGCGATTTTCAGAAAGAGTCTTTCTGAAGCCCTTAAAGATGTTATGGTGGGGTTCCCCACGCCTGTGGGTCTGAATGAGTCAATGTCTTTGGCCATTCAGATTGATCGGCGTTTGCGGGAGCGCAAACCTGTGCACCATCTGGCGGTATTTTCTGAGCAGAAGCCTGAGCCTATGCAATGCGACAGGATTTTGACCAGAATTGAACGGCAAAACCACAGACGTCAGAATGGGTTGTGCTTTTACTGTGGTGATTCTGCTCATGTTATTTCAGAGTGTTCTAAGCGCACAAAGAGATTTGCCAAGTCTGTCACCATTGGTACTGTACAACCTAAATTAATTTTGTCTGTTACTTTGATTTGTTCTCTGTCATCTTACTCAGTTATGGCTTTTGTGGATTCAGGTGCTGCCTTGAATTTGATGGATTTGTCATTTGCCAGGCGCTGTGGTTTTATCTTGGAGCCCTTACAATTCCCTATTCCACTAAAGGGAATTGATGCTACACCATTGGCCAAGAATAAACCTCAGTACTGGACTCAAGTGACCATGTGCATGGCTCCTGCACATCAGGAGGTGATTCGCTTTCTTGTGCTACATAATTTGCATGATGTTGTCGTGTTGGGTCTGCCATGGCTGCAGGCTCATAATCCAGTCCTGGATTGGAAAGCAATGTCTGTGGCAAGTTGGGGTTGTCAGGGAATTCATGGTGATGCTCCTTTGGTGTCAATTGCTTCTTCTACTCCTTCTGAAGTCCCTGAATTTTTGTCGGACTGCCAAGATGTATTTGATGAGCCCAAATCCAGTGTCCTACCTCCTCATAGGGATTGTGATTGTGCTATAAATCTGATTCCTGGTAGTAAGTTCCCTAAGGGACGACTTTTTAATTTATCTGTGCCAGAACATGCCGCTATGCGGAGTTATATAAAGGAGTCCTTGGAGAAGGGGCATATTCGCCCGTCCTCGTCACCTTTGGGTGCGGGGTTCTTTTTTGTGGCCAAGAAGGATGGTTCTCTGAGACCCTGTATAGATTATCGCCTTCTTAATAACATCACAGTCAAATTTCAGTACCCCTTGCCACTGTTGTCCGATCTGTTTGCCCGGATTAGGGGGGCCAGTTGGTTCACCAAGATAGATCTTCGAGGAGCGTATAATCTTGTGCGCATAAAGCAGGGCGATGAATGGAAAACTGCATTTAATACGCCCGAAGGCCATTTTGAGTACTTGGTGATGCCTTTTGGGCTTTCTAATGCCCCCTCTGTGTTTCAGTCTTTCATGCATGACATCTTCCGAGAGTATCTGGAAAGATTTATGATTGTGTACCTGGATGATATTTTGGTCTTTTCTGATGATTGGGAATCTCATGTGAAGCAGGTCAGGATAGTATTTCAGGTCCTGCGTGCCAATGCCTTTTTTGTAAAGGGCTCTAAATGTCTCTTCAGAGTCCAGAAGGTTTCCTTTTTGGGCTTTATTTTTTCTCCTTTTACTATTGAGATGGATCCAGTCAAGGTCCAGGCTATTCATGACTGGACTCAGCCTACATCTGTGAAGAGTCTTCAGAAGTTCTTGGGTTTTGCTAATTTTTACCGTCGCTTCATCACTAATTTTTCTAGTGTGGTTAAGCCTTTGACGGATTTGACCAAGAAGGGTTCTGATGTGACTAATTCGTCTCCTGCGGCCGTGGAGTCCTTTCAGGAGCTGAAACGTCGGTTTTCTTCGGCTCCTGTCTTGCACCAGCACGATGTCTCTCTTCCCTTTCAGGTCGAGGTTGATGCTTCTTCTGAGATTGGAGCAGGGGCTGTCTTGTCGCAGAAAAGCTCTGATGGCTCTGTAATGAGACCATGTGCTTTCTATTCAAGAAAGTTTTCACCTGCCGAGCGGAATTATGATGTTGGTAATCGAGAGTTGTTGGCAATGAAGTGGGCATTTGAGGGGTGGCGACATTGGCTTGAGGGAGCCAAGCATCGTGTGGTGGTCTTGACGGATCACAAGAATTTGACTTATCTCGAGTCTGCCAAACGGTTGAATCCGAGACAGGCTCAATGGTCGCTGTTTTTCTCTCGTTTCAATTTCGTGGTTTCATATCTTCCGGGTTCGAAAAACGTGAAGGCTGATGCCCTTTCTAGGAGTTTTGTGCCTGACTCCCTGGAAGTTTCTGAACCGACTGGTGTCCTCAAAGAGGGGGTAATTTTGTCTGCCATCTCTCCTGATCTGCGACGGGTGTTGCAGGAGTTTCAGGCCAATAGACCTGACCGTTGTCCACCGGAGAGACTGTTTGTTCCGGACAGATGGACCAGTAGAGTTATTTCCGAGGTTCATTCTTCGGTGTTGGCGGGTCATCCTGGGATTTTTGGTACCAGGGATTTGGTGGCGAGGTCCTTTTGGTGGCCTTCCTTGTTGCGGGATGTGCGTTCCTTTGTGCAGTCCTGTGGGATTTGTGCTCGGGCCAAGCCTTGCTGTTCTCGTGCCAGTGGATTGCTTTTGCCTTTGCCTGTCCCGAAGAAGCCTTGGACGCATATTTCCATGGATTTTATTTTGGATCTTTCTGCCTCTCAGAGGATGTCTGTTATCTGGGTGGTTTGTGATCGTTTTTCTAAAATGGTCCATTTGGTACCCTTGCCTAAGCTGCCTTCCTCCTCCGATTTGGTACCACTGTTTTTTCAGAATGTGGTTCGTTTACATGGTATTCCGGAGAACATTGTGTCTGACAGAGGATCCCAGTTTGTGTCCAGAATTTGGCGGTCCTTTTGTGCTAAGATGGGCATTGAATTGTCTTTTTCGTCGGCCTTCCATCCTCAGACGAATGGCCAAACCGAACGAACTAATCAGACCTTGGAAACTTATTTGAGATGTTTTGTTTCTGCTGATCAAGATGATTGGGTGACTTTTTTGCCATTGGCTGAGTTCGCCCTCAATAATCGGGCTAGTTCTGCTACTTTGGTTTCACCTTTCTTTTGCAATTCTGGTTTTCATCCTCGTTTCTCCTCGGGTCAGGTTGAGCCCTCTGACTGTCCTGGGGTGGATTCTGTGGTGAATAGGTTGCAGCAGATTTGGAACCATGTGGTGGACAATTTGACGCTGTCACAAGAGAAGGCTCAGCGCTTTGCTAACCGCCGTCGCTGTGTGGGTCCCCGACTTCGTGTGGGGGATTTGGTATGGTTGTCTTCTCGTTATGTTCCGATGAAGGTTTCCTCTCCTAAGTTCAAACCTCATTTCATCGGTCCTTATAAGATTTTGGAAATTCTCAACGCTGTGTCATTTCGTTTGGACCTCCCAGCATCGTTTGCCATTCACAATGTGTTCCATAGGTCATTGTTGCGGAGATATTTGGAACCTGTGGTTCCTTCTGTTGATCCTGCTGCTCCTGTCTTGGTCGAGGGAGAATTGGAGTATGTGGTGGAGAAGATCTTGGATTCTCGTGTTTCGAGACGGAAGCTTCAGTACTTGGTTAAGTGGAAGGGCTATGGTCAGGAGGATAATTCCTGGGTTGTCGCCTCTGATGTCCATGCGGCCGATTTGGTTCGTGCCTTTCATTCGGCTCGTCCTGATCGGCCGGGGGGCTCTGGTGAGGGTTCGGTGACCCCTCCTCAAGGGGGGGGTACTGTTGTGAATTCCGTCTGGGCTTCCTCTGGTGGCCTTTAGAGATACTGTGGGTCTGTAGCAGGGCTCAGCTGCTTCATTTCCTGCTATGACTGGGCCCTATTTAATTCCACCTGACATTCACTTGTTGCCTGCTGTCGTTGTATTCAGTCCTGATACTTAGTGCTCCTGGATAATCCTTGTGACCTGTCTCCTGCTGGAGAAGCTAAGTTGCTTGTTCATTTTGCTCATGATTTCCTTGAAAATGTTTATCAGAATATTATGAGTTCAGTCCAGCTTGCTCTTATGTGATTTTTCGCTTGCTGGTTAGTTCTGGGGTGCAGAGTGCGCCCCTCACATCGTGAGTCGGTGTGGGGGTTCTTGTATTCTCTGCGTTGTTTATTTTTGATAGTTTTGTACTGACCGCACATACTCCTATCTATTTTCCGTCTATCTAGTGTTAGCGGGCCTCATTTGCTAAACCTGTTTTCATTTCTACGTTTGTATTTTCCCCTTAACTCACCATTATTATTTGTGGGGGGCTATCTAAAACTTTGGGGTTATTTCTCTGAGGCAAGTGAGGTCTTTGCTTTCTCTCTAGGGGTAGTCAGTTTCTCAGGCTGTGATGAGGCGTCTAGGTTTTCAGGTAACGCTCCACGGCTACCTTTAGTGTGTGTGGATAGGATCAGGATTGCGGTCAGTATAGCTTCCACATTCCCAGAACTTGTCCTATATCCTGGTCATATGTGTCAGGTCAGTTTTGAGATCCTACCACCTGATCATAACACTTGACCCATCATGGCATGAGGTACAGGAAGGTGGTGGAAGCAGCTCTGAGGAAGAGATTCCCCGAACGGGCCAAAGAAGGAGAGGGAGGGGGAAGACTGCTGGTCCTGTAGCCTCCACTTCGGCACCCGTTAGGAGCATGCCTCTTCCAAAAGCCAAAAAGGGGGCTCCCAAGACTTGCAGTGCCTGGTCCTTTTTTGACACAGTTGCAGATGACATTTGCTTTGTCAAATGCAAGGTGTGTCATCAGAAAGTCAAAAGAGGGAAAGATGTCAGCAACCTCAATACCACAAATATGTGGAAACATGTGCGGACCAAGCACGCGGTGGAGTTACAAAAACACACTGAAGACCTAGGCCAACCAACAGCGGCACCTACCACCTCTTCAGCTCGTGTTGTTGCCTCTTCCTTCAGCTCACACACAGCTGGTTCGGCTTCCTCACAGGATCGCCATGGAAGAACCTCTGGCACTGTTGTCCACAGACCCAGTGTAATTCCACCCACAGCACCACGTTCCCAGTCATCCTCACACTCCCAGCCCAGTCTACAGCCAGTCTAGTACTAAAATAGAAACAAGGCGCACAGCTATATCAATATAATGCTAATTAGGAGGGTGCAACAGGCAGTTATAAACAAAGCCAGGAAAAACATATAGAAAAAAGCATCACTGCATAACATGCACACCATCCAATTGATCACAAAATATGTAAAGAAAAAATATAGTTTATTTGTACATCTAAAACACACAAATAACAGAATAAAACATACTTAAAAAACAAAGCATAGCAGGTTGAATATTAATACACAATAAGGCAAGCACCAAGAAACCTAACCTAACTGGCTCATATAGTGGAATCTCATGTGGTTGTAATAAGATAAACCAGACATTATTGTGGATCCAGCATGAAAGGAAATAAAGGAAAAAGGAAATACAATCAATATATCCCCACAGATACATAGCCAGGGCTAGATTGGTGACCCGAGTCCTGAAATGAACAGGCCAAAGGGTAGAGGAAATCAGCCATATAAGCGACACAAGTGAAGACTCAAAAAGAGATCCGAATGTGCATACAACCTGATGCTACACCGATACCCAGCCAGTCTAGTAGCACAATGCTGGCATTGCAAAACTACTGTGCCTTGAAATGCTATCATTCAGGCTGGTGGAGACAGACAGCTTCCGTTACTTGATGGCATTGGCAGTCCCACAATACAATGTGCCCAGCCACTATTATTTCAGCAGGCAAGCCGTCCCTGCCCTGCACAAGCATGTAGAGGGACACATAAAACACGCGCTACTGAATGCCATCAGTAGCAAGGTCCACCTCACCACCGATGCGTGGACCTGTCACCATGGACAGGGACGATACCTTTCCCTCACTGCCCATTGGGTTAATGTTGTTGAGCCGGGTGCAAGTGGCGCAGGACGTGTTCTGCCAACTCCAAGGATTGCAGGAATCCAGTCTGAATGCATTGACTCCTCCTCATACACAAGTTCCTCAGAATCATCGCTGCAGGAGCCGTCACAGTCCACCTCCACATGGACCCATGAACGTTTACCTGTTACGACCGACATGAGCACAGCTGTGGCCAAACGTCAGTAGGCCGTCTTGAAATTAATTTATTTGGGGAATCGAAGCCACACAGCGCAGGAGCTCTGGAATGCCATCAAGCAGGAGAGCGACGTGTGGTTTGTGCCAGCGAATCTCCAGCCTGGCATGGTAGTGTGTGACAATGGCCGAAATCTGGTGGCAGCTCTTGCCCTAGGCAACCTCACTCACATTCCATGTCTGGCACATGTGCTCAACTTGGTCGTGCAGAGTTTTTTGAGGGACTACCCGGATCTTGATGCACTGCTGCACAAGGTCCGCCTAGAGTGTGCTCACTTGCGGCGTTCCAGCATGGCATGATCGTGCATTGCAGCTCTGCAGCGCCAATTCCACTTTCCGGAACATCGCATCATATGTGACCTACCCACCAGGTGAAATTCCATGTTACATACTGTATGTTGGAGCGGTTGTGTGAGCAGCAGCCAGCAGTAATGGAGTACCAGCTGCATCAGGCACAAAGAAATCGCACTCCGTGCCATTCAGACTTCACAACCACTGAGTGGGCCACTATGAAGGATGTCTGCCAGGTTTTGCGTTCCTTCGATCGATGATTCCACGCGGATGGCAAGTGCAGATGATGCACTAGTCAGCATGACTGTCCCCCTTAACTGCCTGCTTCAACAAACACTGCAAGCGCTAAGGGATGATGTTGTGGAAGAGGTGGAGGATGAGGAGTCACCAATTCCATCAGCTTCTGGACAGTCAGCGCTACGTGGTTCCTCACAAAGGCCTAGGCAGGGGACACTTTGTGAGGAGGATGAGGAGGAGACAATGGAGGAGGAAGACATCGGTCCAGAGGAGGGAGTTACACAATTCTCCAGTAGTCAGTGTGTAGAGCGAGGGTGGGGGTGATGCAGAGCAGGCAGAGATCACGCCTCAAGCAGGGGACAGCATTTCTTGGCCAGTTGGCAGTCTGCAGCACATGGCTGATTAGTAGTGTTGAGCGATACCGTCCGATACTTTAAAGTATCGGTATCGGATAGTATCAGCCGATACCCGAAAAGTATCGGATATCGCCGATACCGATACCCGATACCAATACAAGTCAATGGGACACCAAGTATCGGAAGGTATCCTGATGGTTCCCAGGGTCTGAAGGAGAGGAAACTCCCCTTCAGGCCCTGGGATCCATATCAATGTGTAAAATAAAGAATAAAAAAAAAAAATTTTGATATACTCACCCTCTGACGCGCCCTGATTGTAACCACCAGCCTCCGTTCATAAGAATGAGCTCTTGAAAGTCCTTAGATGACGTCGCGGCCTGTGATTGGTCGCGGAGCGGTCACGTGACCGCAACGCGACCAATCACAAGCCGTGATGTCATCTAAGGTCTTTCAAGCGCTTGAAAGTCCTTAGATGACGTCGCGGCCTGTGATTGGTTGCAGAGCGGTCACATGACCGCAACGCGACCAATCACAAGCCGTGACATCATCTAAGGACTTTCAAGCACTCATTCTTATGAACGGAGGCTGGCGGTTACAACCAGGGCGCGTCAGAGGGTGAGTATATCAATTTTTTTTTATTTTTATTCTTTATTTTACACATTAATATTGATCCTGATACCGATTCCCCATACCACAAAAGTATCGGATCTCGGTATCGGAATTCCGATACAGCAAATATCGGCCGATACCCGATACTTGCGGTATCGGAATGCTCAACACTACTGATTACATGCTGCAGTGCCTGAGAAATGACTGCCGCATTGCCCACATTCTCAACATGGCTGATTATTGGGTGTACACCCTCCTAGATCCTCGCTACCGGTACAATTTACAAAGCCTCATAACACCGCTGTACCATGACACACTGGTGAATTCCATCATCTTCTCCAGTCCAACTGAGAGCAGTGCTGCTAGTGCTTTACAAAGCAGCTCAGTGCGTCGAGGCAGTGGAGGAAGCTCTGCGCAAAGAGGGAGCAGAAGCAGTGCCTCAGCACAAGGCAAGACCAGTATGGCCCAACTTTGGCACAGTTTTGTGTACCCGCCACACATGTCTACACCATCACAGACGGCTCCAGTCAGCAGGAGGCAACGTATCCGTCAGATGGTGACAGACTACATGTCTTGCCCTCTTACTGTACTCCCAGACGGCTCTTCCCCCTTCAAATTGTGGGTCTCTAAGCTGGATACATGGCCAGAGCTAAGCCAGTATGCATTGGAGGTGCTGGCTTGCCCTGCTGCTAGTGTATTATCAGAACGCGTCTTTAGTGCCGCAGGTGGTGTACTAACAGACCGTCGCATGCGACTATCCTCCAATAACGTTGACCGGCTTACTTTTCTGAAAATGAACAAGGCCTGGATCTCGCAGGAATTTACCACTCCTCTTCCAGATTAAATAATTGGTTGGCTACAGTATCCAGGTCTCCTGTTGCGTTCATGTTTCTACCACCTGAACTGTAATCCATGGGCTCGAACACCGCCAGTTGATGCTCAGAAGTGCACAGACAACACTTGCTGCCGTGTTATTGGGGTTCAGTAACGTCAGCTGATCCCCAGCTGTGTATCCGGCAATGTGTCCTGCGACCGCCACGCTGACACAACAACTGAAATGTAAGGGAACCTGTCCCCCCCTAGAAGTTTTTGTTACTGAAAGAGCCACCTTGTGCAGCAGTAATGCTGCACAAGGAAAAGGTAGCTCTTTTAGTTTTGCTCCATGCACACACTGAACTTAACACTTATAAAATGTGCCCCCTGATACCGTAAAACCGTCCCGGAGGTGGGACTTTCCTTCGTAATATGACGCAGCACAGCCATCATCCCTACCCCCTTGGCGCCGTGTGCCGCCTCCTTAGCGTTGTTTGAATCTGTCCCATAGCCAGCGCTGTTTTGTTCAACCTTGGTAATGCGCAGTTAGCTCTGCCCGTCTTCTGTCATCATTTGGTGTCAGGCGGACTGGGCCTGTGCGGCCGCGCTGCCCTAGATCCCGCCTAACAGTCTCTTCTGATTTAATCATACTGCGGGCCTGGGATCCATGGGCATGCGCAGTGCATATCTTCACCTCAGGCTCTCACTCATCTCCCTCCGCCTTCTTCAGATTGTGCACCGTCAGCTGATCCCTACTAGCATGCCACGGCCGTGACACCGCAAAGTCTGAAGAAGCCGAAAGGAGGTGAGTGAGAGGCGAAGATATGCACTGCACATGCCCATGGATCCCAGGCCCGCAGTGTGATTACATTAGACGACACTGCGAGGCGGGATCTCAAGCAGCACGGCCGCACAGGCCCAGTCCGCCTGACAACAAATGATGTCAGAAGACGGTCAGCGCAAACTGCGCAATGCCAAGGTTGAACAAAACAGCGCAGGCTACGGGACAGATTCAAACAACACTAAGGAGGCGGCGCATGGCGCCAAGGGGGTAGGAATAACGGCTGTGCTGCGTCCCATTACGAAGGAAAGTCCCACCTCTGGGATGGTTTCACTGTATCAGGGGACACATTTTATAAGTGTTTAGTTCTGCATTTGCAAGGAGCATAATTAAAAGAGACACCTTTTCCTTTTGCAGCATTAGTGCTGCACAACCTGGCTCTTTCAGCTACAAACACCTGGGGGGGTTAAAGGTTACCTTTCAACTTGCTCCAATTAGGCCTCAGCCTACACTCTGCTCCTCCTGCTATCCCTGGGCTCTAACACGGCGGTGCTCGGAAGTGCTGTCTGCACAGTTATCAGGTGCTCCTCTGTTACTGGGGTTCAGTAACGCCAGCTGCTCCCCTGCTGTGTTGCGGCAATAACTCTAGCCTGCTCCTCCTGTTATCCCTGGGCTCTAACAGCACCAGTTGGTGCTCGGAAGAGCTGTCCGTGCAGTTATCAGGTACTCCTCTGTTATTGGGGTTCAGTAACGCCCGCTGCTCTCCTGCTGTGTTGCGGCAATAACTCTAGCCTGCTCCTCCTGCTATCCCTTGGCTCTAACACCACAAGTTGGTGCTCGGAAGTGCTGTCTGCACAGTTAACAGTTGCTCCTCTGTTATCGGGATTCAGTAACGCCAGCTGCTCCCCTGCTGTGTTGTGGCAATACCTCCAGCCTGCTCCTACTGCTGTCCCTGGGCTTCAACACCGCCAGTTGCTGCCCGGAAGTGCTGTATGCACAGTCAACAGTCGCTCCTCTGTTATTGGGGTTCAGTAACGTCAGCTGCTCCCCTGCTGTGTTGCGGCAATGTGTCCTGCGACCGCCACGCTGACACAACAACTTAAATGTAAGGGAACCTGTCCCCTCCCGGTGTTTGTTACTGAAAGAGCCACCTTGTGTGGCTGTAATGCTGCACAAGGAAAAGGTAGCTCTTTTAGTTTTGCTCCTTCCACACGCTGAACTTAACAAATATAAAATGTGTAACCTGATACCGTAAAACCATCCTGGAGGTGGGACTTTCCTTCATAATGGGATGCAGAACAGCCGTCATCCCTACCCCCTTGGCACCGTGCGCCGCCTCCATAGCGTTGTTTGAATCTGTCCCGTAGCCTGCGCTGTTTTGTTCAACCTTGGCCTTGCGCAGTTTGCGCTGCCCGTCTTCTGACATCATTTGGTGTCAGGCGGACTGGGCCTGTGCGGCCGCACTGCCCGAGATCCCGCCTCGCAGTCTCTTCTGATTTAATCATACTGCGGGCCTGGGATCCATGGGCATGCGCAGTGCATATCTTGACCTCAGGCTCTCACTCATCTCCCTCCGCCTTCTTCAGACTGTGCGCCGTCAGCTGATCCCTACTAGCCTGTCACGGCCGTGAAGCCGCACAGTCTGAAGAAGCCGAAAGGAGGTGAGTGAGGGGTGAAAATATGCACTGAGCATGCCCATGGATCACAGGCCTGCAGTGTGATTACATTAGACGACACTGCGAGGCGAGATCTCTGGCAGCGCGGACGCACAGGTGCAGCCAGCCTGACACCAAATGATGTCAGAAGATGGGCAGCGCAAACTGCGCATGGCCAAGGTTGAACATAACAGCGCAGGCTCCAGGACAGATTCAAACAACGCTGAGGCGGCGGCACACGGCGCCAAGGGGGTAGGAATAACGGCTGTGCTGCGTCCCATTACGAAGGAAAGTCCCACCTCCGGGACGGTTTCACTGTATCAGGGGACACATTTTGTAAGTGTTTAGTTCTGCATTTGCAAGGAGCATAATTAAAAGAGACACCTTTTCCTTTTGCAGCATTAGTGATGCACAAGTTGGCTCTTTCAGCTACAAACGCCTGGGGGGGTTAAAGGTTACCTTTCAACTTGCTCCAATTAGGCCTCAGCCTACACTCTGCTCCTCCTGCTGTCCCTGGGCTCTAACACTGCCAGTTGGTGCTCGGAAGTGCTGGCTGCACAGAGAAAAACACTCGCCACTGTGTCAGTGGGGTTCAGTAACGCCAGCTGTTCCTCTGCTGTGTAGCCGGCAATGTGTCCTACAAACGCCATGCAGACACAACAGACACTAAGCTGCCTCCAGTGCAGGCTTCGGCCTACACTCTACTCCTCCTTCTGTCCCTGGGCTCTAACACCGCCAGTTGGTGCTCGGAAGTGCTCGCTGCACAGAGAAAAACACTTGCCACTGTGTCAGTGGGGTTCAATAATGCCAGCTGTTCCCCTGCTGTGTAGCCGGCAACGTGTCCTGCAAACGCCACGCAGACACTAAGCTGCCTCCAGTGCAGGCTTTGGCCTACACTCTGCTCCTCCTGCTGTCCCTGGGCTCTAACACTGCCAAATGGTGCTCGGAAGTGCTGGCTGCACAGAGAAAAACACTCGCCACTTTGTCAGTGGAGTTCAGTAACGCCAGCTGTTCCCCTGCTGTGTAGCTGGCAACATGTCCTGCAAACGCCACTCAGACAATGCAACAAAAATTAAAGGGAACCTGCCCCCCCAGGCGTTTGTAACTAAAAGAGCCACCTTGTGCAGCACAAATGCTGCATTTGGACAAGGTGGCTTTTTTTGTTATACTCATTGCACAAGCATAACTAAACACTTATAAAATGTGTCCCCTGATAACGATTAACCGTCCCGGAGGTGTGACTTTCCTTCGTAATGACACACAGTAACACCCTTGGAGCCTTGAGCCGCCTCCTCAGCGTTGTTTGAATCTGTCCCGGAGCCTGCGCTGTTATGTTATCCCTTGGCCATGCGCAGTTAGCGATGCCCGTCTTCTGACATCATCTGTTGTCAGGATGGCTGTGCCTGTGTGACCGCCCTGCCCAAGATCATGCCCCACAGTGTCTTATTTATTCTCACTGCGGGGCTGGGAGCTGGGATTCATGGGCATGCGCAGTGCATATGTTCGCCTCTCACTCATCTCCTTCCGCCTTCTTCAGACTGTGCGACTTCACGGCCGTGGCATGCGATAAGGGATCAGCTGACGCCGCACAGCCTGAAGCAGGCGTAAGGACATGAGTGAGAGGCGAAGATATTTACTGCGCAAAGCCATGAATCCCAGCCCCGCAGTGTGAATAAATCAGAAGACACTGCAGGGCTGGGATTCATGGCCATGCACAATAACAGCGCATGGCCAAGGGATAACACAACAGCACAGACTCCGGAACACAAAAAAACATTGCTGAGTAGGCTGCGCCCAGCACCAAGGGGGTATTTTTGACAGCTGTGCTTCGTCTCATTAAGAAGGAAAGTCCCGCCTCCGAGACGGTTTCATGGTATGAGGGGCAAAATTTTAGAAGTGTTTCATTCAGCGTGTGCAAGGAACATAATTAAAAGAGACACTTTTTCCTTGTGCAGCATTACTGCTGCACAAGGTGACTCTTCTAGTTACTAACGCCTGGGGGGTTTAAAGGCTGCCTTTCAATTTACTCCAGTTAGGCATCAGCCAACACTCTGCTCCTCCTGCTGTCCCTGGGCTCTAACACCGCCAGTTGGTACTCGGAAATGCTGGCTGCACAGAGAAAAACACTCGCCACTGTGTCAGTGGGGTTCAGTAATGTCAGCTGTTCCCCTGTTGTGTAGCCAGCAACGTGTCCTGCAAATGCCATGCAGACACAACAGACACTAACCTGCCTCCAGTGCAGGCTTCGGCCTACACTCTGCTCCTCCTGCTGTCCCTGGGCTCTAACACTGCCAGTTGGTGCTCGGAAGTGCTGGCTGCACAGAGAAAACCACTCGCCACTGTGTCAGTGGGGTTCAGTAATGCCAGCTGTTCCCCTGCTGTGTAGCCAGCAACATGTCCTGCAAACGCCACGCAGACACAACAGACACTAAGCTGCCTCCAGTGCAGGCTTCGGCCTACACTCTGCTCCTCCTGCTGTCCCTGGGCTCTTACACCGCCAGTTGGTGCTTGGAAGTGCTGGCTGCACAGAGAAAAACACTCACCACTGAGTCAGTGGGGTTCAGTAACGCCAGCTGTTCCCCTGCTGTGCAGCCAGCAGCGTGTCCTGCAAACTCCACGCAGAAACAGCAGACACTAAGCTGCCTCCAGTGCAGGCTTTGGCCTACACTCTGCTCCTCCTTGATTCCCTGGGCTCTAACACCGCCAAATGGTGCTCGGAAGTGCTGGCTGCACAGAGAAAAACACTCGCCACTGTGTCACTGGAGTTCAATAACGCCAGCTGTTCCCCTGCTGTTTAGCCGGCAACGTGTCCTGCAAACGCCATGGAGACGTAACAGACACTAAGCTGCCTCCAGTGCAGGCTTCGGCCTACACTCTGCTCCTCCTGCTGTCCCTAGGCTCTAACACCACCAGTTGGTGCTCGGAAGTGCTGGCTGCACAGAGAAAAACACTCGCCACTGTGTCAGTGGGGTTCAGTAACGCCAGCTGTTCCCCTGTTGTGCAGCCAGCAGCGTGTCCTGCAAATGCCATGCAGAAACAACAGACACTAAGCTGCCTCCAGTGCAGTCTTCGGCCTATACTCTGCTCCTCCTTGATTCCCTGGGCTGTAACACCACCAGTTGGTGCTCAGAAGTGCTGGCTGCACAGAGAAAAACACTCGCCACTGTGTCACTGGAGTTCAGTAACGCCAGCTGTTCCCCTTCTGTGTAGCTGGCAACGTGTCCTGCAAACACCACGCAGACACAACAGACACTAAGCTGCCTCCAGTGCAGGCTTCGGCCTACACTCTGCTCCCCCTGCTGACCCTTGTCTCCAACACCCCTAGTTGGGGCTCTAGGAAGACAATCTTGAATAGGTCCCCCTGGATAAAGTACCGTCAGCTGGTTCCGAGCAGAGCCTTTGGCTTAGGTGCCTCCTCCTGGGTATCCGAGTTCCACCAATGTCAGGTGGTCCTTGGTAGTGCTTTCTGGCACGGGTACCTCCTGCTTAGTAACTGGGTTCCAGTAATGTCAGCTGGTCCTCGGTAGTTCCATTGGCTCTTGTACCTTTGGCTTGCCGTCCGGGTTCCAGTACCATCAGCTGGTTCTCGGCAGTGTCTTTTGCTCTTGTACCTCCTGCTCCCCATCCTGGTTCCAGTACCGTCAGCTGGTTCTGGGCAGAGCCTTTGGCTTAGGTGCCTCCTTCTGGGTATCCAAGTTCCACCAACGTCAGGTGGTCCTTGGTAGTGCTTTCTGGCACGGGTACCTCCTGCTTAGTAACCGGGTTCCAGTAACGTCAGCTGGTCCTCGGTAGTTCCATTGGCTCTTGGACCTTCGGGTAGCCATCCGAGTTCCAATTCCATCAGCTGGTTCTTGGCATTTTCTCAGGCTTCTTGTACCTTCTGCTACATTTCCAAGTTCAAGACCCTAAAGACGACGACCCGGAAGACCGAGAAGCAGAAAAACAAGAGGCTGCAGAACAAAGAGCAGAAGAACATTAAGCATAAGACTAAACATCAGAGCAAAAGATATTATCTAAATTATAAGCAGAAGAAGACTAAGCAGTGTATGGGGGTGAGTCCGTTCCTCCTCGTGGTGCCCCTGGAAAAAGCCTGCTGCTGCAGGCCTAACTGAACGCGGACAAATTATTATTATTATTATTACTATTATTATTATTTATTGTTATAGCGCCATTTATTCCATGGCGCTTTACATGTGAGGAGGGGTATACATAATAAAAACAAGTACAATAATCTTACACAATACAAGTCATAACTGGTACAGGAGGAGTGAGGACCCTGCCTGCGAAGGCTCACAATCTACAAGGGATGGGTGTGAATACAGTAGGTGAGGATAGAGCTGGTCATGCAGCGGTTTGGTTGATCGGTGGTTAAATCACACTGCAGACTGTTGTAACTCTTTTGTGACAGGCAGAAAGTAAGGTGTAATCTTCAAACTTTTATAGATAACAACTACAGGAATGCCTGTCACAAATAAGAATATGATGAAGTAGAATATGAAGAAGAATAATAGTTTAATAAAAAGAATATGAAGAATGTAACCAAAAAAAATAATAGGTAGAAGATGAAGAAGAAGAAGATGAATAAGGTGAAGAAGAAGTTGATGTCAAAGATGCTGCTGCTGAGGATAATGAAGAAGAAAGTGTGGGAGAAGTAAAAAAGAAGGTGAAGGGCATGGAAGTAGTGAAACATCAATATCTGACAAAATAAAAAAAATCTTAACATAGTCAATATCTTTGTAACTCCGAACGTCTTAAAAAAAAAATTAAAATTCCTGCTATTCTATTTGATTGGGCTAAACCTATATGCCTTTAATGTCTCCGCCACCTCCCCCAATACATCCTACATTATTCTTTGTTGTTTTCCTTCATGTAGAATGAACCTACAAGGAAAGAAAGGGTTTATTTTAATTCCGATATTTTCGTCCCATTGACTTGCATTGGTCTGTATCAGCGATATCCGATATTTTTTGAATATCGGCCAATCCAATCTGATACCGATACTTTCCAATATCGGAAGGTATCGCTCAACACTCGTCCTAACACTAAACTTAGTAGCAGAACCACAAAAAAAGACTGAAAATCCTCCAAAAATATTAAAATACAGCTGAAAAAAAGGACAGCGCCGCTTACCTGCCCAGGTCTCTGAACAAATGCACTACAGGATGAAGCCAGCCCATGTAGCAAAGATGTTGCAAAACACAGGTGCAAAATACTAAATAAACAGCCACTCACAACCAGGGGTGAACCTAGCCTCTCTGCTGCCTGAGGCGAAAGGAAAAATGGCGCACACACACACACACACACAGTCCCTGCCTCACTGCCTGTGCACACACATCCCTCCACCGAACCCGGTAATCGCCGCTCACAGTAGCATACCAGCAGAGGTGTATCTAGGGTTTCTGGCACCAGGGGCAAGAATTCATTTTGGCCCCCCTCCCCCCCTCCACCAAGGACATATGCGATTTGCACACTCAGTCATGTACCCACGAGCTCCTCTCCCTAATGCTCTCAATGTTCAGTGAAAAACTGAGAGAAGCGGGAAGAGAAGCTCGTTGTCACAGGACCATGAGTATGAAAATTGCATGTGAGTGAAGTGTCCATGTGACGACTACTGGAACCTGCAGAGCTGAATCCTGACATCGCAGCTTCTGAATTCTCACAACGCATGCACTGCACACTTTTAGGATTCTCCCTGGCCGGTGGACGGTCATGTCAGCACAAGCATGCGATTTGTATACTTCTGATCACATTCTGACTAGACGTGCCCGGCCTCACTCAGTTCATTTTCATAGAGTGGGGCCACACATGTCTAGTCAGCACATGACTGCATGTATGTAAATCGCCGGCATGAGAGAATCCTGACAGCTTGCAGGGCACACTGTGAGAACTCAGAAGTCTGCAGTCACAAAGAATGACTGCAGACTCATTACAAACCTGGACATCCCCTTTAATGCTCCTAACAAATAAAAACATGAGAGTTAGTCAGTATCACAAATAACATTTACATCCAGGTACCTTATAGATGACGTTGTCTCTGGAGTCGTTCTCCTTTTCTTCATCTTATCCAGACCCCATGACGAGTTTTCTCATCCACAGCCGTCTCTGCAGACTTCCATCTTCTCCGCTCTTTTGCAGAAAGTCTCCACATGATGCCCTTAAAGATACAAGTGTCATTATAATGCTCCCGAATGAAAAATTGCCCCTCACTATATTGTCTGCACAAAATATGACCCCCACACTGTCCCTCTTATGGTACATGCTCTTTACACTGACCTCTCCTTTCTATACACCCTGTGTCCCCCTTATAGGGCCTAGTATTTATACTCCATATTTATACTCCATCCTCCCACCCTGTGTGCGTGGCTCCCCCATCCTCCCACCCTGTGTGCGTGGCTCCCCCATCCCCCCACCCTGCGTGCGTGGCTCCCCATCCTCCCACCCTGCATGCGTGGCTCCATCCTCCTCCCCTGCGTGCGTGGCTCCCCCATCCTCCTCCCCTGCATGCGTGGCTCCCCCATCCTCCCCTGCGTGCGTGGCTCCCCCATCCTCCTCCCCTGCGTGCGTGGCTCCCCCATCCCCCCACCCTGCGTGCGTGGCTCCCCATCCTCCCACCCTGCGTGCGTGGCTCCATCCTCCTCCCCTGCGTGCGTGGCTCCCCCATCCTCCTCCCCTGCGTGCGTGGCTCCCCTATCCTCCTCCCCTGCGTGCGTGGCTCCCCCATCCTCCTCCCCTGCGTGCGTGGCTCCCCCATCCTTCTGCCCTGTGTGCGTGGCTCCCCCATCCTCCTCCCCTGCATGCGTGGCTCCCCCATCCTTCTCCCCTGCGTGTGTGGCTCCCCCATCCTCCTCCCCTGCGTGCGTGGCTCCCCCATCCTTCTCCCCTGTGTGTGTGGCTCCCCCATCCTCCTCCCCTGCATGCGTGGCTCCCCATCCTTCTCCCCTGCGTGCGTGGCTCCCCCATACTTCTCCCCTGCATTCATGGCTCCCCATCCTTCTCCCCTGCGTTCATGGCTCCCCCATCCTTCTCCCCTGCGTGCATGGCTCCCCATCCTTCTCCCCTGCATTCATGGCTCCCCCATTCTTCTCCCCTGCGTTCATGGCTCCCCCATTCTTCTCCCTTGCGTTCATGGCTCCCCATCCTTCTCCCCTGCGTTCATGGCTCCCCCATTCTTCTCCCCTGCGTTCATGGTTCCCCATCCTTCTCCCCTGCGTTCATGGCTCCCCCATTCTTCTCCCCTGTGTTCATGGCTCCCCATCCTTCTCCCCTGCGCTCATGGCTCCCCATCCTTCTCCCCTGCGTTCATGGCTCCCCATCCTTCTCCCCTGCATTCATGGCTCCCCCATTCTTCTCCCCTGCGTTCATGGCTCCCCATCCTTCTCCCCTGCGTTCATGGCTCCTCATCCTTCTCCCCTGCATTCATGGCTCCCCATCCTTCTCCCCTGCGTTCATGGCTCCCCCATTCTTCTTCCCTGCGTTCATGGCTCCCCCATTCTTCTCCCCTGTGTTCATGGCTCCCCCATTCTTCTCCCCTGCGTTCATGGCTTCCCATCCTTCTCCCCTGTGTTCATGGCTCCCCATCCTTCTCCCCTGCGTTCATGGCTCCCCCATCCTTCTCCCCTGTGTTCTTGGCTCACCATCCTTGTCCCCTGCGTTCATGGCTCCCCCATTCTTCTTCCCTGCGTTCATGGCTCCCCCATCCTTCTCCCCTGCGTTTATGGCTCCCCATCCTTCTCCCCTGCGTTCATGGCTCCCCCATTCTTCTCCCCTGCGTTCATGGCTCCCCCATTCTTCTCCCCTGCATTCATGGCTCCCCCATTCTTCTCCCCTGCGTTCATGGCTCCCCCATCCTTCTCCCCTGCGTTTATGGCTCCCCATCCTTCTCCCCTGCGTTCATGGCTCCCCTATTTTTCTCCCCTGCGTTCATGGCACCCCCATCCTTCTCCCCTGCGCTCATGGCTCCCCATCCTTCGCCCCTGCGTTCATGGCTCCCCATCCTTCTCCCCTGCATTCATGGCTCCCCCATTCTTCTCCCCTGCGTTCATGGCTCCCCATCCTTCTCCCCTGCGTTCATGGCTCCTCATCCTTCTCCCCTGCATTCATGGCTCCCCATCCTTCTCCCCTGCGTTCATGGCTCCCCCATTCTTCTTCCCTGCGTTCATGGCTCCCCCATTCTTCTCCCCTGTGTTCATGGCTCCCCCATTCTTCTCCCCTGCGTTCATGGCTTCCCATCCTTCTCCCCTGTGTTCATGGCTCCCCATCCTTCTCCCCTGCGTTCATGGCTCCCCCATCCTTCTCCCCTGTGTTCTTGGCTCACCATCCTTGTCCCCTGCGTTCATGGCTCCCCCATTCTTCTTCCCTGCGTTCATGGCTCCCCCATCCTTCTCCCCTGCGTTTATGGCTCCCCATCCTTCTCCCCTGCGTTCATGGCTCCCCCATTCTTCTCCCCTGCGTTCATGGCTCCCCCATTCTTCTCCCCTGCATTCATGGCTCCCCCATTCTTCTCCCCTGCGTTCATGGCTCCCCCATCCTTCTCCCCTGCGTTTATGGCTCCCCATCCTTCTCCCCTGCGTTCATGGCTCCACATCCTTCTCCCCTGCGTTCATGGTTCCCCATCCTTCTCCCCTGCGTTCATGGCTCCCCCATTCTTCTCCCCTGTGTTCATGGCTCCCCATCCTTCTCCCCTGCGTGAGTGGCTACCCCATACTTTTTCCCTGTCATACTCACCTCTCACCGGGCGGCGCAGAACTTCCCGGCATCTCTGCAGCGTCTTCCTTCCTGTCTTCAGCGGTCACATGGTAGCGCTCATTAAGGTGATGAATATGCGCATATTCATGACCTTAATGACGGTACCATGTGACTGCTGAAGACAGGACGCACTGCCGGCGCTGAGACAAGACAGAGACACAGTTGCAGCCACCGCTGGAGGAAGGTGAGTATTACGTCTTCAGGGAGGGGGGCAGGAGGGAGGGCGGGGAGGGGTGGCGGGCACTTGACCCCGGAGTTTAAAAAAAAACAAAAAAAAAAAACCTAGCAGCGCAAATCCAGTTACAGAATCTGCCGCCCCCTCTCTTCTGCCGCCTGAAGCAAAGAGATCAAGTCGCCTCATGGTAGCGGTGTTCCTGCTCACAACCTACCAGTTCATGGAGGGGGTGACTGCAAGAGTCTCTCGCATCAATACCTCGGGAGCAGAGCATTCAGCTGCATAGAAATACAAACAGCTGCACACTCTGGTCCTGAGTGCTGACAGCAGTGCCGGGTATTGAAGCAAGTTTCTCGCATTGTATAGGGAAGTGTGGTCCTGGCCTAAACGTGATACAGTCCACCATATCCCACTTAGCTATTTAGTGGTGGTGAAAATATTGTGTGTGAGGAGCTAGTGCACAATAAAAAATATATGTATTTGTTTTTAACTCTCCCTGTTTGGTGTGGACTCCAGGGCTGAACCTGCACCTTTCTGGGCATACGTCAGCTGTATATATCAGCTGTAGTGTTGAGCGATACCCTCCGATACTTGAAAGTATCGGTATCGGAAAGTATCGTCCGATACCGGCAAAGTATCGGATCTAATCCGATACCGATACCCGATACCAATACAAGTCAATGGGACACCAAGTATCGGACGGTATCCTGTATGGTTCCCAGGGTCTGAAGGAGAGGAAACTCTCCTTCAGGCCCTGGGATCCATATCAATGTGTAAAAGAAAGAATTAAAATAAAAAATAGGTATATACTCACCCTCCGACGCAGCCTGGACTTTACCGCCGTAACCAGGAGCCGTTGTACCTAAGAATGCGTGCTTGAAGGGCCTTAGATGAGGTCACGGCGCTCTGATTGGTCCGTAGCGGTCGCGTGTCCGCTACACGACCAATCACAAAGCCGTGACGTCACCTAAGGTCTTTCAAGCGCTTGAAATACCTTAGAAGACGTCCGCAGCTTCTGATTGGTCGCGTAGCGGTCGCGCGACCGCTACGCGACCAATCACAAAGCAGTGACGTCACCTAAGGTCTTTCAAGCGCTTGAAAGACCTTAGGTGACGTCACTGCTTTGTGATTGCTCCGTAGCGGTCACGCGACCGCTACGGACCAATCAGAGCGCCGTGACGTCATCTAAGGCCCTTCAAGCGCGCATTTTTAGGTACAACGGCTCCCGGTTACGGCGGTAAAGTCCAGGCTGCGTTGGAGAGGTGAGTATATCCCTATTTTTTATTTTAATTCTTTCTTTTACACATTGATATTAATCCCGATACCGATTCCCGATACCACAAAAGTATCGGATCTCGGTATCGGAATTCCGATACCCGCAAGTATCGGCCGATACCCGATACTTGCGGTATCGGAATGCTCAACACTAATCAGCTGACGTGCCAGCAACAGCCATGGATGAAATTGTGATCCACTCGCAGCTGTTAAATAGCTAATTGCATTTATCCCGCCCATCGGTGACTTCGTCAAATGCTCACGGGTCACAGATGGTTCGACATGACAACCAGATATCTGAAACAGACCTCTATGGTTGTCGTTGCCGGATTGCTATGAGCGCTGCCTAGTGGCAGGCACTCATAGCAAGTGAGCATTTTTGCTACACACAGTCGATCTGATCATTTCCTGTGCGTAACAGAGGTGATCAAAGTAGTGCAGATTCTAGGGTCCCATGGAGACTATTGAAGCATGCAAAAGTAAACAAAAATGTTTTTAAAAATATAATAAAAAAGTATATAAAAGTATAAATCACCCCCTCTTTCGCCTCACTCAAAATAAAACAATAAAAAAAGTCAAATATACACTCATTTGGTATCACCGTGTTCAGAATCGCCAATCTATCAATATAAAAAAAAAAAAAATAACCCAATCGCTAAACGTCGTAATGAGAAAAAAATGGAATATGTCAGAATTATGGTTTTTTTGGTCGCTGCTAGATTGCAATATAATGCAATAAACGGGTAATCAAAAGATCATATTTACAGCAAAATGGAATCAATAAAAACATCAGCTTGGCACACAAAAAATAAACTTTAACGCAGCCCCAGATCAGAAAAAAATGGAGACATTACAGATCTCAGTAAAAGATTTTTTTTTTAATAATCTTTGGATTTTATTTTTCACTACTTAAATAAAAAAGAACCTAGACATGTTTGGTGGCTATGCACTCATAATGACCTGGAGAATAGTAACGGCAAGTCAGTCTTAGCATTTAGTGAACATGGTAAAAAAAACAAAAAAAAACTTTGGAATTGCACTTTTTTGCAATTTCACCACACTTGGAATTTTGTTTCCAGTTTTCCAGTACATGATATGTTAAAACCAATGGTGTCTTTCAAAAGTACAACTTGTCCCACAAAAAGAAGCCCTCAGATTGCGAGATTGACCAAAAATGAAAACGCACAAACAAAAAATACCTCTGGTCATAAAGGGTTTAATAAACGTGATACACCTCACTAGATCTCATTTTCAAATTGTTTGTAGCATCTAATCTATGTTATATAGGCCTCATAAACACAAAAATACATCTTTCTTCTGTTGCTAACGTCATACAGCAGGGGAGATCTCAGTTTGAAATTGTTTGGAGCATAGCTTCCTTGTCATACAGGCCTCATCCACACTCAAACAAGTCGTTTTTACTCCTCAACCTGGTGGTACAGCATTTTTTCACCACTATCTTGGCCTGTGTGAGATGAAGGAGAAAGCATGGAAGCTGTGTGCTCACTTCTGCCGTTCGCACCCCTCAGGTCATCAACTTGCTTCGATGCAGAAGTCTTTGTCCATGCCAATTAAAGGTACCGTCACATTAAGCGACGCTGCAGCGATAGCGACAACGATGCCGATCGCTGCAGCATCGCTGTTTGGTCGCTGGAGAGCTGTCACACAGACCGCTCTCCAGCGACCAACGATGCCGAGGTCCCTGGGTAACCAGGGTAAACATCGGGTTGCTAAGCGCAGGGCCGCACTTAGTAACCCGATGTTTACCCTGGTTACCAGCGTAAAATGTAAAAAAAACAAACAGTACATACTTACATGCATCCCCCGGCGTCCGCTTCCTGCACTGACTGAGCGCCGGCAGTAGCAGGGCACAGCGGTGACGTCACCGCTGTGCTGTGCTTTCACTTTCACTTTGCGGCGCTCAGTCAGTGTGGGAAGCGGACGCCGGGGGACGCATGTAAGTATGTACTGTTTTTTTTTTTTACATTTTACGCTGGTAACCAGGGTAAACATCGGGTTACTAAGCGCGGCCCTGCGCTTAGTAACCCGATGTTTACCCTGGTTACCAGTGTAAAATATCGCTGGTATCGTTGCTTTTGCTGTCAAACACAATGATACACGGCGATCGGACGACCAAATAAAGTTCTGAACTTTATTCAGCGACCAGCGATATCACAGCAGGATCCTGATCGCTGCTGCGTGTCAAACTAAACGATATCGCTAGCCAGGACGCTGCAACGTCATCGCTAGCGATATCGTTTAGTGTGACGGTACGTTAACAGATTGACATGTGATGTGCCGACACAGTGGAACTCCACTTTGAACATGTTGCAGTGGCTGTGGAAGCAACAACAAGCCCTGATGCAGTATGTCATGTAGTAAAGCCTGGGCTAACGCAGTATCGATGTGGTGTATATGACTTTTATGAAGTGGGCACAGATTAAGGACCAAAACTTGCACGTACGTGAAAAAAACCGCACACTTTAATTGTTCACAAAACATAACCACGTTTTCTATAAAAAAATTTCTTAATTGTAACTCTGATTATACAGTTTATATTGTGGAATGCACTGATTGTAAATTGTTTTATGTTGGATCCACCATCAGGAGGTTTAAAGAAAGATTCAGGGAGCATCTCTATGATATAGTGCATCCCACACTCCGACATGTTTCTAATGTTTCAAATCACTTCATTAATATTCATAATAGGCAAACTACACATCTTAAAACCTTTGCCATTGAGCAGATATCAAAAGATATACGTGGTGGTGATCGGGAAAAGAAACTGCGTGATAGAGAGGCTTTTTGGATCTTTAGACTCAATACCAGAGTTCCATTAGGGTTAAATTTAAGGAAGGAAATTATGCTCCATTACTAAAGTTCTCTGCGGTTCTTTTTTTTTTCCATCATCATCATCATCATTTTTTTTTTTTTTTTTTTAATATTTTCTTTGTGATTTTGCATGTTCTTCATATATAGATGTATATTTTCTTTATACTTATTTCTGCCAACCTTCTTGTTTTGTAATTCTGTTCACCTTTGCAGAGTTTATTATGTTTGTATTTGAATCATGTGTTTATTTTAATTGCATTCACCTGCTGTGAACTGTTTTATTGCAACCATGTGTTCTTGTCAGCATACTGAGGACTAAGGGCATCTTTGTTGCCCGAAACGCGTCCAGGTGCTGGTTGCTCTCCGTCACCTTCATGCTGGTCATGTTCTAGCAGCGTTTTAAATGTTTAAATAAAATTTTGCATTTTTATCCCGGAGCTGGATCCACACCGTTTCTTTCTACAGATTAAGGACCGCTGCACCCTTTTGCACAGTTTCGAAATGGCTACTAAGAATCTTAGCACTGATGATGCCATCATTAGCATCACTATTCTGGTCATCTATATGCTGGAGCAGACATTTAATAGATTGCTGGAGGAGGTGGTGTTTCCAGAGGAAGAGGAGGAAGTAGAAGAGGATGCAGAAGGGATAACATTATCTCAAAGTTCCAGACTGTAGTGACAAAGGTGGGTGCCAAGGGAGGATGGATTATTGCTATTGAGGGGGAATGGAGAGACCAGAGAAACTGTAAGTGAAGGTTCAAGAGCCGAGGAACAAATGGAGGAGGAAGAGGTGATGAGCGAGCAACTGTCAGGAGATGAACAGGATAATCATCCCCTCTTTGTTGTTTGTGGTTGGCTGGAGGGGACGGAGGAATCAAGCATCAGTGTTACTCAGCCACCAACACAGCATAGGCTTGGACCTCATGGAATAGCCCGACATATGAGTGCCCTCTTGCTGCACTATCTGCAACATGATCCCTGTATAGTCATGATTTGAAATAGTGCTGGCTACTGGGTTTGTACTGTTTGTGAATTGATGCCACTTTCCTGTTGCCTACCCTTAATTTGATGTGTTTTGGCAGCTTTTGGAAACATTTGAAGGTGGTGTGTATGCATTTGTTGTTGCCACCCATTGACTCCAATTTCATTCGGCTATGTTCGGCGAATATTCAATAAATTAATAAGCGAATATGCAGCTAAAAAAAATCAGTGATCGTAATCTGAACCGAACATTGAAATATCTCTACTCCCTATTAGTATGTATCTGGACTGTGGGAGAAAACTGGAAAACCTGGAAGAAAGCTATGTAAATACAGGGAGACCATGCAAACTACTTGCTTGCAGGTGTAGTATTTGGTGGGATGTGATCACAACAGTTTGCTGCATAGCAAAAGCCGCCATGATACCCATTTAATGAAATGCAAAGTGAATGAACAAAAGAGAAATCTAATCAGATTAATTTTTATTGTGACTATCCTTTGCCTTCAAAACAGCATCAACTCACCAATTTTTCTTTATACATTTGTGCACAGTTTTTGAAGGAATTTGGCATAGGAGTTATTTTAAACATGTTTGGAACTTTACACATATCTTGTGTGGTTGTAGACTTGTGCAAATCCTACTGTTTTTTCCTGTAATCCCACACAGACTCAAGGAGTGAGATATCAAGGTTCTTTGGGGGCTATACAATCACTTTCACTTTCAGAAAAATGGCAGCAAGTGTTCTGGACTGATGAGTCACAATTTGAAAAATTTGGCTGTAACAGAAAGCCATTAGTGTCCTATGGACTGAAGAGGGTTCAATGATAAGTACCTTCAGGCAATAGTAAAGCATGGTGGATGTCCCTTGCAAATGTGGAGCTGCATTTCAGCACATGGAGTTGGAAAATTGCTCAAAATTAGTGGTGTCCTCAGGGCCGTATTTGCCACTAGGCACATGAGGGCACGTGCCTAGAGTGGGGACAATGCAGGGGGCAGCACCTGAGCAAGGTTTGTTGTTTTTTTTTTTTATAAAAGCTGGGTCATCTCCCGACTGACCCCGCTCCCTCGGCCGCACACCTGCCTGCCTCCCACCCACCCTCCTGGAAGACAATACTCACCCTGCTCCAGCGATGCCTTGTCTTGGCTTCTGCAGCGCTCCTGAATGAGCGGTCACATGGTACCGCTCCTGAATAAGCGGTCACGTGGTACCGCTCATTAAGGTCATGAATATGTGCATATTCATGACCTTAATGAGCGGTATCACATGACCGCTCACGCAAGAAGAAGGTGCTGCACCGGGAGTCGGGACAGAGCCAGAGGGATGTCGGCGTGGCTGCACGGTGAGGAACAGGTAAGTATGAAGGATGGAGGGACGGGGGTACAGGGGGACAGGGGTACAAGGGATAAAGGAGGACAGTAACCCGCGCCATTCAAGATGGGAGCAGGGGGTGGGGAGATGAGCCATGCATACGGGGGGGAATATGAGCCATGAATACAGGGGGGAATATGAGCCATGCATACAGGGGGGAAATATGAGCCATGCATACAGGAGGGGGAATATGAGCCATGCATACAGGAGGGGGAATATGAGCCATGCATACAGGGGGGGGGAATATGAGCCATGCATACAGGAGGGGGAATATGAGCCATGCATACAGGGGGAATATAAGCCATGCATACAGGGGGGGGAATATGAGCCATGCATACAGGGGGTGAAATATGAGCCATGCATATAGGAGGGGGAATATGAGCCATGCATACAGGAGGGGGAATATGAGCCATGCATACAGGTGGGGAATATGAGCCATGCATACAGGGGGGGGGGGTAATATGAGCCATGCATACAGGGGGGGGGAATATGAGCCATGCATACATGGGGGGGTGAAATATGATACATGCATATAGGAGGGGAATATGAGCCATGCATACAGGAGGGGGAATATGAGCCATGCATATGCAGCGCCTCAGAGTCCTGGTCATTGCAGTACTGTGGCTCCGCCGCTAAGGGGAACTATGGCACGTCTGATGGCACTGAAGGAGTTCATCTGATCAGGTATCACAGACACCAATACATTTCATAGTCGGGCCTCCGGGGGGAGCTAAGGGTTCTATTCACTAGGCCACTCCCCACCATTGTGGGTAAACTGGGGGTCAGGCAGGAAGTTAGATGAGAAAGCTGACTGGGTTGGAACCAGGCAACACCTTGTGGCAGAGGGTGTTGTGGGGGAAGATACAGTAGGGTCTCTGTCAGGGGTGGGATCCTGACAGAGGCTTGGCAACTTGTTATGACCCCAATGGCGAGGGTCTCAGAGAAATAGGTAAGTCTGTGAAGTACAAAAATCCAGCTCATAGGGCAGTGGTAACTGGGTTGACCATATATCTACTCCTAACGCCAACACTAGAAGTAGCCGGGGAACATGCCTACGTTGGTCGCTAGATGTCTCGCGCCAGCCGGAGAACTAACTACCCCTAGAAGAGGAAAACAAAGACCTCTCTTGCCTCCAGAGAAAGGACCCCAAAAGTAGGATACAAGCCCCCCACAAATAATAACGGTGAGGTAAGAGGAAATGACAAACATAGAAATGAGCTAGGTTTAGCAAAGAGAGGCCCGCTTACTAATAGCAGAATGTAGTAAGATAACTTATATGGTCAACAAAAACCCTATCAAACATCCACGCTGGAAATTCAAGAACCCCCGAACCGTCTAACGGCCCGGGGGGAGAACACCAGCTCCCTAGAGCTTCCAGCAAGGACAGGATACAGATTAAGTACAAGCTGGACAAAAAATGCAAACAAAAACAAATAACAAAAAGCAAGAAAGCAGACTTAGCTTAATCTAGCAGGAACCAGGATCAGTAGACAAGAGCACAACAGATTAGCTCTGATTACAACGTTGCCAGGCATTGAACTGAAGGTCCAGGGAGCTTATATAGCAACACCCCAGAACTAACGGCCCAGGTGAGCATACAAGGGATGACTGACATATCCAGAGTCAAATCACTAGTAACCACTAGAGGGAGCAAAAAAGCAAATTCACAACAGCAACTTGAGCGAACGTAACGGGACCGTGCCTGCTCAGGATAGCGGCGGTGCCCAAGGAAGGATTAGAAGCGAGATAGATTGTGCTGAGTGAGGAACGAGATCAAAGCAATAAGGAGAATACCAGTAGGAGTCGTGCTGTAAGACCGAGGTAACATCCTACTGAGGCGCACAACCGGTGGCCGGAACGCCGAGAGAGTATTACAACATTCAGCTTCAAGCAATACTCTAAACAGTGGCAGGACAGTCAGTCTAAGACGGGCTGTCTCACTTAAATCACCTATACAGTCTTGGGGGGCAACTTGTGGAGAGGGGCGACTCTAGGGTCCCGGAAGAGCTCCGAGCCTACCCGTCAAACGGGTGCCGTCCCAACCGTAACATCAGGGAGGGACGGAGGATTAGCAGAACATCATCTAATCGAGTTGTGAGGGAACTTAAGAAACAGACACAACAGTTGTGGGGACTTTCTGTAAGCACAGCAGGGAAGGACCACAACACATAGCGCTAGAGGGAAGGCACAGATTTCCACCTGTGAAGAGAACTCTGGAGGTGCCATTGGACCGGCCGGACTTGCGCAGCCCGGTGAACCGTATTCCGGACTGAGGACCCAGAGATCTTCAGTAAAGAGGTAAAGAGACTGCAACCTGGTGTCCTCGTTATTTTCTGCACCGCACCACTACAGCGGCATCTGTTATGACCCCAATGGCGAGGGTCTCAGAGGAACGTGGAAGTCTGCAGAATACAAAAAACCAGCTCATAGGGCAGTGGTAACTGGGTTGACCATATATCTACTCCTAACGCCAACACTAGAAGTAGCCGGGGATCATTCCTACGTTGATTCTAGATGACACGCGCCAGCCGGAGAATCTAGCTACCCCTAGTAGAGGAAAACAAAGACCTTTCTTGCCTCCAGAGAAGGGGACCCCAAAGCTGGATAGAAGCCCCCCACAAATAATGACGGTGAGGTAAGAGGAAATGACAAACACAGAAATGAATCAGGTTTAGCACAGAGAGGCCCGCTTTCTGATAGCAGAATAAAGAAAGGTAACTTATATGGTCAACAAAAACCCTATCAAAATCCACACTGGAAATTCAAGAACCCCCGAACCGTCTAACGGTCCGGGGGGAGAACACCAGCCCCCCTAGAGCTTCCAGCAAAGGTCAGGATATAGATTAGGAACAAGCTGGACAAAAATGCAAAACCAAAACAAATAGCAAAAAGCAAAAGGCAGACTTAGCTGATATAACTGGAACCAGGATCAGTAGACAAGAGCACAGCAGACTAGCTCTGATAACTACGTTGCCAGGCATTGAACTGAAGGTCCAGGGAGCTTATATAGCAACACCCCTAACTAACGACCCAGGTGCGGATAAAAGGAATAACAGAAAAACCAGAGTCAAAAAACTAGTAACCACTAGAGGGAGCAAAAAGCAAATTCACAACAGTACCCCCCCCTTAGTGAGGGGTCACCGAACCCTCACCACGACCACCAGGGCGATCAGGATGAGCGGCATGAAAGGCACGAACTAAATCGGCCGCATGAACATCAGAGGCGACCACCCAGGAATTATCCTCCTGACCATAGCCCTTCCACTTGACCAGGTACTGAAGCCTCCGCCTGGAGAGGCGAGAATCCAAGATCTTCTCCACCACGTACTCCAACTCGCCCTCAACCAACACCGGAGCAGGAGGCTCAGCAGAAGGAACTACAGGCACAATGTACCGCCGCAACAAGGACCTATGAAATACATTGTGAATAGCAAACGACACAGGAAGATCCAGACGAAAAGATACAGGATTAAGGATTTCCAATATCTTGTAAGGCCCAATAAAACGAGGTTTAAATTTGGGAGAGGAGACCTTCATAGGAACAAAGCGGGAAGAAAGCCATACCAAATCCCCAACGCGTAGTCGGGGACCCACACCGCGGCGGCGGTTGGCAAAGCGCTGAGCCTTCTCCTGTGACAACTTCAAGTTGTCCACCACATGATTCCAGATCTGCTGCAACCTATCCACCACAGAATCCACCCCAGGACAGTCAGAAGGCTCCACATGACCCGAAGAAATGCGAGGATGGAAACCAGAGTTGCAGAAAAAAGGCGAAACCAAGGTGGCGGAACTAGCCCGATTATTAAGGGCAAACTCAGCCAACGGCAAGAATGTCACCCAATCGTCCTGATCAGCAGAGACAAAACACCTCAAATAAGCCTCCAAAGTCTGATTGGTTCGCTCCGTCTGTCCATTAGTCTGAGGATGGAAAGCAGACGAAAACGACAAATCAATGCCCATCCTACTACAAAAGGATCGCCAGAACCTGGAAACGAACTGGGATCCTCTGTCTGACACGATATTCTCAGGGATGCCGTGCAAACGAACCACGTTCTGGAAAAACACAGGAACCAGATCAGAAGAGGAAGGCAGCTTAGGCAAAGGAACCAAATGGACCATCTTGGAGAAGCGATCACATATCACCCAGATAACGGACATGCCCTGAGATAGCGGAAGATCAGAAATGAAATCCATGGAGATATGTGTCCAAGGTCTCTTCGGGACAGGCAAGGGCAAGAGCAAACCGCTGGCACGAGAACAGCAAGGCTTAGCTCGAGCACAAGTCCCACAGGACTGCACAAATGACCGCACATCCCTTGACAAGGAAGGCCACCAAAAGGACCTGGCCACCAGATCTCTGGTGCCAAAAATTCCCGGGTGACCTGCCAACACCGAGGAATGAACCTCGGAAATGACTCTGCTGGTCCACTTATCCGGGACAAACAGTCTGTCAGGTGGACAAGACTCAGGCCTATCAGCCTGAAATCTCTGCAACACACGTCGCAGATCCGGAGAAATAGCTGACAAGATAACTCCATCTTTAAGAATACCAACAGGATCAGCGACTCCAGGAGCATCAGGCACAAAGCTCCTAGAAAGAGCATCGGCCTTCACATTCTTTGAACCTGGTAAATACGAGACAACAAAATCAAAGCGGGAGAAAAACAATGACCAGCGGGCCTGTCTCGGATTAAGGCGTTTAGCAGACTCGAGATACATCAGATTTTTGTGATCAGTCAAGACCACCACACGATGCTTAGCACCCTCGAGCCAATGACGCCACTCCTCAAATGCCCATTTCATGGCCAACAACTCCCGATTGCCCACATCATAATTTCGCTCGGCAGGCGAAAACTTCCTAGAGAAAAAGGCACAAGGTTTCATAACAGAGCAACCAGGGCCTCTCTGCGACAAAACAGGCACCGAAGTAAACCGGCGTTTCAACTCCTGGAAAGCCTCCACGGCAGCAGGAGCCCAGTTAGCTACATCGGAGCCCTTCTTGGTCATATCTGTCAAAGGTTTCACAATGCTAGAAAAATTAGCAATAAAACGACGGTAGAAGTTAGCGAAGCCCAAGAACTTCTGAAGACTCTTAACTGACGAGGGCTGAGTCCAATCAAGAATAGCTCGGACCTTGACTGGGTCCATCTCCACAGCAGAAGGGGAAAAAATGAACCCCAAAAAGGGAACCTTCTGTACACCAAAGAGACACTTTGAGCCCTTGACAAACAAAGAATTTTCACGCAAAATTTTAAAGACCAACCTGACCTGCTCCACATGCGAATCCCAATTATCAGAAAAAACCAAAATATCATCCAGATAAACAATCAAAAATTTATCCAGATACTTCCGGAAAATGTCATGCATAAAGGACTGAAAAACTGAAGGCGCATTGGAGAGCCCAAAAGGCATCACCAAGTACTCAAAATGACCTTCGGGCGTATTGAATGCGGTTTTCCATTCATCACCTTGCTTAATGCGCACAAGGTTGTACGCACCACGAAGGTCTATCTTGGTGAACCACTTGGCACCCTTAATCCGGGCAAACAAGTCAGACAACAGCGGTAAAGGATACTGAAATTTGACAGTGATCTTATTTAAAAGCCGATAATCAATACAAGGTCTCAAAGATCCGTCCTTTTTTGCCACAAAAAAGAATCCCGCACCAAGAGGGGAAGAAGACGGACGAATATGTCCTTTCTCCAGAGACTCCTTGATATATGAACGCATAGCGGTATGTTCAGGTACCGACAGATTAAACAGTCTTCCCTTAGGAAACTTACTGCCTGGGATCAAATCTATAGCACAGTCACAGTCCCTATGAGGAGGCAGTGCACTGGACTCAGACTCACTGAAGACATCCTGATAATCAGACAAATACTCCGGAACTTCCGAAGGCGTAGAAGAAGCAATAGACACAGGCAGGGAATCCCCATGAATACCACGACAGCCCCAACTTGAGACTGACATAGCCTTCCAGTCCAGGACTGGATTATGGGTCTGTAACCATGGCAGCCCTAAAACAACCAAATCATGCATTTTATGTAAAACCAGGAAACGTATCACCTCGCGGTGTTCAGGAGTCATGCACATGGTAACCTGTGTCCAATACTGCGGTTTATTTGCTGCCAATGGTGTAGCATCAATACCCCTAAGAGGAATAGGATTTTCTAATGGTTCAAGAGTAAAACCACAGCGCTTAGCAAATGAGAGATCCATGAGACTCAGGGCAGCACCTGAATCTACAAACGCCATGACAGGATAAGATGACAGTGAGCAAATCAAAGTTACAGACAGAATAAATTTAGGTTGCAAATTACCAACGGTGACAGGACTAACAACCTTAGCTATACGTTTAGAGCATGCTGAGATAACATGTGTAGAATCACCACAGTAGTAGCACAAGCCATTCCGGCGTCTATGAATTTTCCGCTCATTTCTAGTCAGGATTCTATCACATTGCATTAAATCAGGTGTCTGTTCAGACAACACCATGAGGGAATTTGCGGTTTTTCTATCACATTGCACCGAATTAGGTGTCTGTTCAGACAACACCATGAGGGAATTTGCGGTTTTGCGCTCCCGCAACCGCCGGTCAATTTGAATCGCCAGTGCCATAGTATCATTCAGACCTGTGGGAATGGGAAAACCCACCATAACATTCTTAATGGCTTCAGAAAGGCCATTTCTAAAATTAGCGGCCAGTGCACACTCGTTCCAATGTGTCAGCACGGACCATTTCCGAAATTTTTGGCAATACACTTCAGCCTCGTCCTGCCCCTGAGACATAGCCAGCAAGGCCTTTTCTGCCTGAATCTCAAGATTGGGTTCATAAAGTAAACCGAGCGCCAGAAAAAACGCATCAAGATCAGCCAATGCCGGATCTCCTGGTGCCAGCGAAAAAGCCCAATCCTGAGGGTCGCCCCGTAAGAACGAAATAACAATTTTTACTTGCTGAGCAGAATCTCCAGATGAACAGGGTCTCAGGGACAAAAACAATTTACAATTATTCACGAAATTCCTAAACTCAAACCTGTCTCCGGAAAACAGTTCAGGAATCGGTATTTTAGGTTCTGACCTAGGATTTCTGATAACATAGTCTTGTATGCCCTGCACACGAGTAGCCAGCTGGTCCACACTTGTAATCAAGGTCTGGACATTCATGTCTGCAGCAAGCATAGCCACTCTGAGGTAAAGGGGAAGAAGAAAAAAAAAAAAAAACTCAGAATCTTCTTTCTTATAATCCCTCTTCTGCAATGCATTAAACATTTAATACTGGCCTGGCAAACTGTTATGACCCCAATGGCGAGGGTCTCAGAGGAACGTGGAAGTCTGCAGAATACAAAAAACCAGCTCATAGGGCAGTGGTAACTGGGTTGACCATATATCTACTCCTAACGCCAACACTAGAAGTAGCCGGGGATCATTCCTACGTTGATTCTAGATGACACGCGCCAGCCGGAGAATCTAGCTACCCCTAGTAGAGGAAAACAAAGACCTTTCTTGCCTCCAGAGAAGGGGACCCCAAAGCTGGATAGAAGCCCCCCACAAATAATGACGGTGAGGTAAGAGGAAATGACAAACACAGAAATGAATCAGGTTTAGCACAGAGAGGCCCGCTTTCTGATAGCAGAATAAAGAAAGGTAACTTATATGGTCAACAAAAACCCTATCAAAATCCACACTGGAAATTCAAGAACCCCCGAACCGTCTAACGGTCCGGGGGGAGAACACCAGCCCCCCTAGAGCTTCCAGCAAAGGTCAGGATATAGATTAGGAACAAGCTGGACAAAAATGCAAAACCAAAACAAATAGCAAAAAGCAAAAGGCAGACTTAGCTGATATAACTGGAACCAGGATCAGTAGACAAGAGCACAGCAGACTAGCTCTGATAACTACGTTGCCAGGCATTGAACTGAAGGTCCAGGGAGCTTATATAGCAACACCCCTAACTAACGACCCAGGTGCGGATAAAAGGAATAACAGAAAAACCAGAGTCAAAAAACTAGTAACCACTAGAGGGAGCAAAAAGCAAATTCACAACAGGCATCGCTACCACCATCACCCATACCCCGTAGTTATCATTTGCTGTGCGCCCCACGGCAGGGTCACGGACCGGGGCCTAGCCACCATGACAACCCCAGAGCAGAGACTCAGAGGCCCGGTACCGGGTACCCCTCGGCCCTGCGGCGGTGGGGGCGCTGCAAAACTTGGCGTCACGAACAGGATCTACTTAAGCCTGAAGAATCAGGTCATGTGTGCCTTGGAACTGTGATTTATTGTGCTTGGACTGTACTTTATTGCAAAGACTGTGCTGCGCCATTCCCCGCCAAAATCCGCCGCCATTACAGCGCTGAGGAGAGCGCAGGAAGAGAAGAGGGGTGTGGAGTAGGCGTAGACAAGCTGAAGAGCGCGAAAGACAATGGCCGCCCAGTCTAAATATTTTTGTGTCCTGAGGACGTGTCCGTCAACAGCCGAGGTCTGCCTCCTGATCTTGTTTGGAGGATGGAGACCATGGAGACGGGGCCGCCCACGAAAGAGACCGCGGGAAGAGGACACTGGAGGAAAAACGAAAATGGCGACGCCGGAGACCCCGCATGGGAATGATCGGACTCGGAGAGAGGCCGAACAGCCCGATGCAGCCCAAGATATGCCGTCACTGCGGGAGCTGACCCTTGCTGAGCCAACGATGGGCCAACCTCCTAGGCCGCTGTCAGAGGAGTGTGTGGCCGCAGCTGAGGCCCGGCGGATTGCTTACCGCATGGAAGCCGAAGCCCGTGTGATCTCTCGGCTGGGCCAGCCTACGGAGGTCCGCCTGTCTCCAGTGTCCCCTGCCTCCTTCAACCAGGCCACGGCAGAGTGTGAGCTGCGCGCGTCGGGCCTGTGGATCCTGCCGGAGGCTGAACATCTGCGGCGCCTCATGGCAGTGTGGCGGGACAGACCTCAGCCTGCCGCCGTGGTGGATCTAACCTGTGTGGACGAAACCCCACCGTCTCACTGGGGTGTGGTGGTCTCCTTCAACTCCCGACATGGGAAGGGAGTTATACAAGAGATCGGGGAGCCGCTGCAGGTCCGCGTTGACCGTGAGGAGGTCGAGCCCTCTGGAGGAGGGTATGACGCCGACCTGGAGCCTGGAGATGCCGTGACCTACACCCGGTGGAGGAGAGAAGCGGGTGGAACAGGCTGGATAGCTCGGGGCATCCAGCGGTGCGTCGCCCTCCAGGCTGCTGCAGGAACGCCAGAGGATGAGCCTTCTGCAGGGAAGATGCCGGAGCCCATCCCCGCGGAACCCCAGGAGGTCCAGGTTCATCGCGTGCCTCTGGGTCGCGCTCGCCCACAAGCAAGGAGGGCATCCCGGTGAGGGATCCTGTCGCTGCTGGAGCCAGGACCGGCCCTTGCCACATCAAGGCGACCCGTTGGCCGGGTGAGGCCTGGAAGAAGACCAACCCCCACATTACAAGATGAGTAAGCAGGAATGCTTTAAAATATGTATATAGTTTCTTAACTGTTTGTTCGTTTCCTGATTTTTGCTGCTAAACTCGTTCAGGGTTAACTTGTAAAAGGGATCCCTTTGTTGACCCGGGATCCCTATTGTTTTGTTTATTTTTCTAAGTTTTGCACAAGTTTCCAGAACTGCTGCAATCATGAACAGTGCATGATACAAACTTTTTGTAAATAGATAGCACCTTATTAAAGGTGCTCCCTACTGGTTTTACTTCAAAAAGGACTCTTTGTGAAGATACCACACTGGAACCTTTGCTGAGTACGGACTGGTAGCTTGAGAAGATATGCTACCTCATAGAGACTTGGTCCCCTCTTAAAGGGGATGTTCATGTGTTGCACTTAAGAGAGTAATATTGCTTTAAGACTGAGAGATAGCAATAATGTTTTGATAAAGAGAAAGTGATGATAATGTTTGCGAGAGAAAGTTATATGTATCCAACTAGTTAATTGTAAAGAAATGCTGATGATGTTCCCTGAAAGAAAGAGAAAGCTAGAAGAAGGACGCAGTGGGCCCGTAGGGGTAGACGTGGTGTCCAGCATGCATGTTAGTGAGAAAGATAATGAGAAGGTTTAATGTTCTATAGAAAATGTTTGATATTGTTGATAGACAACGAGGACAGAAGGTAAACCCTGAGTCCTCATAGGAGTCATATAGAGATGGCTCGGTGCTCTTAAACTGAAAGTAATGTTATGTTCTATACTGTGTATAGTAGTTGAAAGACAGAAGGCTCGGGCTGAAAGGAGCGGTCCTGTGAGAAAGGAGAGGCAGTAGGTCTGGTGCCGATAGGACAGGCGGTCCTGCAGATTTAAAGAAGGAAAATGTAAAAGTTAAATTGCCTTATAATGTGATTATAACAAGGTCTTTAGCGGATTCAGAGTGTACATCCTTAAGGACAATGTTAACTTATTATTCAAAAGTTTGCACTAAGTAGAATACCCGGTTGGGTAACAGGAGTTATTTATAGCCTGTAATTTATAATGTTAACCATGTTTGTAACGTTCAAGCGTCCTCACCTCCCATAAAGGGAAGCTCTGTTCAAGCTTACTTATTGTTATTGCACTCAACAAAACTGTATGTCTTTTTGCTAACTTGTATTGTTGTTTTCTTCCCAGTCCCGGAGTACTGTGTTTAACCAGGGGGGAGTGCAGCGCCCCAGAGTCCTGGTCGTTGCAGTACTGTGGCTCCGCCGCTAAGGGGAGCTATGGCACGTCTGATGGCACTGAAGGAATTCATCTGATCAGGTATCACAGACACCAATACATTTCATAGTCGGGCCTCCGGGGGGAGCTAAGGGTTCTATTCACTAGGCCACTCCCCACCATTGTGGGTAAACTGGGGGTCAGGCAGGAAGTTACATGAGAAAGCTGACTGGGTTGGAACCAGGCAACACCTTGTGGCAGAGGGTGTTGTGGGGGAAGATACAGTAGGGTCTCTGTCAGGGGTGGGATCCTGACAGAGGCTTGGCAACTTGAGCGAACGTAACGGGACCGTGCCTGCTCAGGATAGCGGCGGTGCCCAAGGAAGGATCAGAAGCGAGATAGATTGTGCTGAGTGAGGAACGAGATCAAAGCAATAAGGAGAATACCAGTAGGAGTCGTGCTGTAAGACCGAGGCAACATCCTACTGAGGCGCACAACCGGTGGCCGGAACGCCGAGAGAGTATTACAACATTCAGCTTCAAGCAATACTCTAAACAGCGGCAGGACAGTCAGTCTAAGACGGGCTGTCTCACTTAAATCACCTATGCAGTCTTGGGGGGCAACTTGTGGAGAGGGGCGACTCTAGGGTCCCGGAAGAGCTCCGAGCCTACCCGTCAAACGGGTGCCGTCCCAACCGTAACATCAGGGAGGGACGGAGGATTAGCAGAACATCATCTAATCGAGTTGTGAGGGAACTTAAGAAACAGACACAACAGTTGTGGGGACTTTCTGTAAGCACAGCAGGGAAGGACCACAACACATAGCGCTAGAGGGAAGGCACAGATTTCCACCTGTGAAGAGAACTCTGGAGGTGCCATTGGACCGGCCGGACTTGCGCAGCCCGGTGAACCGTATTCCGGACTGAGGACCCAGAGATCTTCAGTAAAGAGGTAAAGAGACTGCAACCTGGTGTCCTCGTTATTTTCTGCACCGCACCACTACAGCGGCATTGCTACCACCATCACCCATACCCCGTAGTTATCATTTGCTGTGCGCCCCACGGCAGGGTCACGGACCGGGGCCTAGCCACTGTGACAACCCCAGAGCAGAGACTCAGAGGCCCGGTACCGGGTACCCCTCGGCCCTGCGGCGGTGGGGGCGCTGCACATACAGGGGGGGGAATATGAGCCATGCATACAGGGGGGGAATATGAGCCATGCATACAGGAGGGGGAATATGAGCCATGCATACAGGAGGGGGATATGAGCCATGCATACAGGAGGGGGGAATATGAGCCATGCATACAGGGGGTGAAATATGAGCCATGCATACAGGAGGGGGAATATGAGCCATGCATACAGGGAATGAAATATGAGCCATGCATACAGGAGGGGGAATATGAGCCATGCATACAGGAGGGGGAATATGAGCCATGCATACAGGGGGGAATATGAGCCATGCATACAGGAGGGGAGTCATTATACAGTATTAAGCATCATGTGGGATCATTATACAGTATGGAGAACTGTGTGGCCATTATACAGTATGGAGCATCATGTGTGGCCAATGGCCATTATACAGTATGGAGCATCATGTGTGGCGGTTATACAGTATGGAGCATCATGTGTGGCCAATGGCCATTATACAGTATGGAGCATCATGTGTGGCTGTTATACAGTATGGAGCATCATGTGTGGCCATTATACAGTATTGAGCATATTGTGGGATCATTTTACAGTATGGAGAACTGTGTGTGGCTGTTATACAGTATGGAGCACTATGTGTGGCCATTATACAGTATGGAGCACTGTGTGGCCATTATACATTATGGAGCATCATGTGTGGACATTATACACTATGGAGCATCATGTGTGGCCATTATACAGTATTGAGCATCATGTGTGGCCATTATACAGTATGGAGAACTGTGTGTGGCCATTATACAGTATGGAGCATCATGTGTGGTGGTCGTTATACAGTATTGAGCATCATGTGTGGCAATTTTACAGTATTGAGCATCATGTGGGGCCATTATACAGTATGGAGCATCATGTGTGGCCATTATACAGTATTGAGCAACATGTGTGGCCACTATACAGTATGGAGCACTGTGGCCATATTTTTATTGTTTATAATTATTGTATATAAAACAATGTGATCAGCAGTGCTAAATGAGTGTGGTTGGGATGTGGATATGGGTGTGACTAGTGGTGAAATGGGTGTAGTCAGAGGCGTGGCCTAAGATTTGCCACGGCGCACTACACGCGCCGCAAACTTTATACCTCCATCCCTACTTCAAAAGTTGGGAGGTATGGTACCGCATTTGCCAGATCATGGCAAGTGCCGCAAATCCCATAGGGAATTAATGAGGCCGAACGCAGTCTTGCAAACAAGTGGGCCTAGAAGAATTAATACTTTGATATTGTTTTGAAGTTAAAGGGTCGTCACATCAAGTATGTAATTTATAATACTATTGTGTTTATTCACTTTGAATTTTGTTAATTGATAAATATAAACTCTTAATTTTAGTCTTTAAAACATTCTTACCTTGCAGCATTTGCACCTGCCTAAAACTTTAAGGGTATGTGTAGACAATCTGTAAACACTGCGAGTATGATGCTGTGTACTTCTGCAGCGTGCAACCTGATGTTATAATATAAACATCCAGATGTTATAATATAGTGGATGGGATTTCTTGAAATCCCATGTCTACTATGCGTCCAGACACGCCGGCAGATCACCCGCAGAGATGGATCGCAGCATGTCTCCACAAGAGAAATTTCACCCATGCAATGTATTGGATGCTGTAAATCCGCACAGTTCAGTAAGCGCATGCGGATTCACATGTGTTCAATAGCCAGCAGCACTTTGCACTCAACAAACATGAGCTGCGTCCAAAGTGCTGACAGTTACTGATTGTGTGCACATACCCTTACACAGGACTGTACATAGCAAGCAATGATTTACTCATATTTTAAATCTATACCACTCCCACACCATAATAGTATTTTGTTTACCTACTGATCTTTGATTACAACACTACAGCTACGGATTATGGGCACAAAACATTACAGGTGCCGTCAATCCTTTTACACAACCTTGACATTGAAAACATCAACATGTCGTTAACAGCCAGTGATTAGTTGCCATGCATATACAGTATATATAGAGTAGGTGCAGTGGAGTAGTATCTATATGTACCTCTGACTTATTGACCTGGGATTTATGGCTATGTCTCACGCGATCACCGCTGGGTGTCAGCTGATTCTTAGAGTTCACACCCGGCACTCAGTGCCAGGAGCAGTCCCGTAGCGCTCCTGGCACTTAAACCCCTTAAATGCTGCCATCAAACTAGATCGCAGCATTTCGGGAGCAGGCAGAGGGCAGAAAGACCCTCTGCCTTTGGATCGGAGACCCCGCAACATCAGTGCCGGATTCCGATCATTGCCATGGTGACCCGATGTCGTCATGACAACATCTGGGTCACCAGAGCTAGCAAAGTTGCCTGATCAAACTCAGAGCATGATCAGCAACTTTGTCTGTCAGTGCAGCGCTGACAGTTTGCATAGCATAGGAATGCTCTTGCAACTCTATGCTATACAAGCGATCAGCCTGCAAAAAATGAAAGTCATAGTGGGACAAAGTTACAAGTAAAAAAAAGTTAAAAAAAAGTTACATTTTTAAAAAAAATATTTTAAAAGAAAATCTAAATATATTGTACCCATAAATAAATATTTTTCTGAAAAATAAGCAATAAAAGCAATGACCAGCCCTATGAAACTGTCCCACTAGTTAATCCCTTTAGTGAACACCATAAAAAACAAAAAAGCTTTAAATGCCATAAATAAGAAAAAACAAGGCAAAAAACAAAGCTTTATCATCATACGCTGAACAAAAAGGGGAAAAAACGGTGATCAAAAAGACAAATATAAACATGGTACTGCTGAAAACTTAATCTTGTCCCGTAAAAAACAAGCCATCAGTGGTAAAACAAAAAAGTTATAGCTCTCAGAATAAAGCAATGCAAAAATAATATTTTTTCTATAAAACAGATTTTTTTGTGTAAAAGTGCCAAAAAATAACTGTGGTATTGTTGTAAACATAGTGACCCGAAGAATAAAACTGCCTTAACAATTTTACCACACGCTGAAAGACATAAAAAAAATCCCAAATTGCTGGTTTTTGTTCATTCTGCCTCACAAAAATTGAAATAGAAAGCGATCAAAAAATATCATGTGTCTGAAAATTATAGCAATAAAAACATCAACTCATGCCACAAAACACAATCCCTCACATCCCGGCCGTAAAGTGAAAGCAGAGCAAAGCAGTGACGTCACCGCTGTGCTGTGCCTTACGTCTGGCACTCACAGTCAGTGCGGGAAGCAGACGTCCAGGGACCTGACGGACAGCAGAAGGTGAGTATGTACTGTTTGTTTTTTTTACATTTACAATGGTAACCAGGGTAAACATCGGGTTACTAAGCGCGGCCCTGCGCTTAGTAACCCGATGTTTACCCTGGTTACCCGGGGACCTCGGCATCGTTGGTCGCTGGAGAGCTGTCTGTGTGACAGCTCTCCAGCGACCAAACAGTGACACTGCAGCGATCGGCATCGTTGTCGATATCGCTGCAGCGTCGTTTAGTGTGAAGGTACCTTTACTCTGTCCTGTGCAGTTTCTCTGATGAATGTTCTTCCTTGACATTAGTGGGTTTCAGCTACACCACTCAGTGTATTAACCTGTTTTCTAACTTGGTTAGATGTAAGGGTATCAACCCTTGTGGTTCCATCTGCAAAAAGGTGGCCCTGGGTGGTAGTACCAGCTGAGTCAACTAAGCCACAGTCAGTATACACCCCAGGACCTTGTGCATAAAATAAACAGGACGGATGTCACCTCAAGGGATTTACCGCTTCTCCTCAGTCACTGCAGTGCAGGCAATCAGGATCCAGAAGTACAGTTATTATCCAACAGGGAAATTATTTATTTGCGAACAAACGAGGTAGAAAAGGGTAGGATATGTAGTTGCGGTAAATCCAATAAAAGTTCTGCTCTGTCCCTATTGCTAGTCACTGCAGTGTTAGCAGCAGCCACAGTAGCGGTCAACGTTCACAAGCAGAGGTAGTGAAACTTCACTCGCCGGAATCTGGACGCTATTCCTTTTGGCGGGGCACTCACACAAGCCTGTACCCACCTCAGCCATGGTGACTAGGGTTGAGCGACTTTTATTTTTATAGGATCGGGTCGGGTTTCACGAAACCCGACTTTCTCAAAAGTCGGGTCGAGTGAAATCGGCCGATCCTATAAAAAAGTCGGGGTCGGGGTCGGCCGAAACACGAAACCCAATGCAGTGCAATGGGATACTATGGTTCCCAGGGTCTGAAGGAGAGGAAACTCTCCTTCAAGCCCTGGGATCCATATTAATGTGTAAAATAAAGAATCAAAATAAAAAATATTGGTATACTCACCCTCGGACGCGCCCTGGTACTAACCGGCAGCATTCCCTCCTAAGAATGAATGCGTGAATGACCTGCGGTGACGTCGCGGCTTGTGATTGGTCGCGTGAGCAGTCACATGGGTGGTCATGTGACCAATCACAAGCTGCGATGTCACCGCAGGTCATTCACGCGCTCATTCTTAGGAAGGAATGCTGCCGGTTAGTACCAGGGCGCGTCCAAGGGTGAGTATATCAATATTTTTTATTTTGATTCTTTATTTTACACTTAAATATGGATTCCGATACCGATTCCCGATATCGCAAACATATCGGAACTTGGTATCGGAATTCCGATACCAGATTCAGAAGATCGCCAACCTCATGGCCGACCCCACACAGGGGTCGGGTCGGGTTTCATGAAACCCGACTTTTCCAAAAGTCGGCGACTTCTGAAAATGGCCGACCTGTTTTGCTCAACCCTAATGGCGACTGAAAGAAGAGATAGTCCACAAGCCAAAATCTGGACACTTAAAGTACCTTCGGTGGAGCACCACTCAGTTCCAGTGCGTGCTTCACTGCCCGTGGTCCTGGGAAGCAGTCTCTACCCCCTCCTAGGGTTTTGCCAGCTTAGATTACCCCCAGTTGGGGGTCCTTTCTGTCCCAGACGGGGACAGGCATCTTGCCTCAGGCCATGCTGCCTGGGCTCGGATCTGAAATCAGGAGCTTCCTGCTCTCTTGAGGCTACAAGTCCAGCCCACAAGGTTAACCTGAGCTGGCCCTACCTCTAACACATATAGGAACATTGCAGACACAGCACACTAATACATAGAATACAGTATCATACAGTAAAACATTAATACACATAATACACGGGCATGGGATAAGAGGGTATCACATAAGAGAGAGAGAGAGGGGAGGCAATGAGGTTCTTCCCCACCTCCTTACACATTTACATGGCAACTCACTTCTCTTCATGATCAGCAGCTGTTCCCGTGTTGGTTTTAAATAAGACAGCTAAGCGAAAGCAGTAAGTAGCACGGTGGTGGGAACGCATGCGAGTTGGCTCAGCTCTTTTTGTGAAGTAGAAAAATAAACCATGTTACATTTTTCCATTCAGATTAAAGGAATTGTACCATGTTTGTAAATTATCATTGTAAATAGTATATGGGATAACATCCCGATTGCTGGGGTCCAAATACTGGGAACCTCAATGATCCCAATAATGAAGCTCTGAAAATCCCTGAATGAAGCAGAGTTTGAGCATGCACATCTCCGCTATATTCATTTTTAATGGGTGTTCCGAAGACAAGCAGAGCATAGCGCTTGGCTATCTCCAGCGGTTCCATTGCCAATGAATGGAGCAGAGGTGTGCTTGCTTGACCATAACTCCATTCAGATGGGGCTCTTCAGCAATAAGGAACACTGGCATAGACTGAGTAAATAAAGCACATTAAAATAGTACTGTAGTAGCTTACATAGTGTCATGTGATGTGTCGCTTAAATTGTAAGCATCTTGGTAAAGTTCTGCTTTCATCAAACCTTACACATTTTTATCCAAGGGAGATATTTACTCCTATCTAGTTCTCCTAGTTTTGCTGATATTTTTGTTCTCATATGCTTTTATTACTTAAGGGAATAACAAACATAGGCTTAAAACATAAATTACTATTTGCTTTTTTTATTTGCTATTACAAAGTACTGTAGATTTTACTCAACAATCCCTTAGACTTTACATAGCGTAAATCACATAATGTATCTTGAAAGTCTCTCATGAGAAAGATAATTCACATATATTTTGTACTTCTAAAACTTGCTCTCCATTTGAAGTGCTGAACTAAAATATATTGAATATTCATCAAAAAAATGCAATGACCTCAGCACTTCTGTAAACATGCACCAGTACTTTAGAAGACATTCAATTTCATTCTTTCTAAATTCTGACAAAGTTATAGTTATGCACTCACGATATGTATTGTAAATTTCCCTCTTTTTCATGGCTCTCTGGATTCCCTATATAGCATTTCTATAGTTCTACTTCTTTTGAAATAAGTTGGTGAAATAACTTATTCAGCAGTGTCTCTGCAATATTCTACCATCTTTTTATAGCTATACAGATTCACTCCAAAACGACTGCTGCATTTTCTCCTTCTGCTTTTAAATAAGACATTATAATTCCAGGCTTTATTATTCCATGTGAAGTTTTAGCTACAATTTATTATAGGGAAGCGTGCCCAAGTTCAAGTGTTCCTTTTCTGAAAATGAAGGTGGGCATTTCAGTCAATTTACGAGTCTCAAATTGCAAAGTGTTCAAATTCGCCAGATACAGTAAATTTCTGAAAATTTGTCAAAAATGTGATTTGTATCAAATTCATTCAATCAGAAATTATAATTGGGAGAGAGCAAGGATTAGAGATCAGTGAAATCGAACAGTAAAGTTCGGGATCTGCACCGAACACCTAATATTTGGGCACGGATCCTGAACACGGATTTCTCCAGTAAGTTTTTGCTACTATTTGGGTTGAAAATGCCTGTACACTCTCCCACTCTTCGGAGTTCAGCATGGGTCACGCTGGCAGGGAGGGCAGCATCAGTGACATCACCGCTAGTCACTGATGCTGCGTCTCATTCATTCACCAGTAGTTTGCAGCAGGGACAGTCACATTTTAGCACCGTCCAAGTTGCAAACTGTATTTTCCCCTATGAATTACTGCATGAGACACAACGCCGGACAGGTATGGTATATTGTTGCTTCATTATTTTATATTTATTAGAGGAGAACGAGGGCGTCGCATGGATTAGCTGAATAATAAAGATGGGAAACTGTGTTTAGTGTTTTATTTCATTAAAATAGTTTATTCTGGCTGTGTCTTTATTTAAACCTGTAACAGCTATAGGATTAGTAATGGTGAGGTGTCTTATTGACACCTCTCCATTACTAAGCCGGCTTGATGTCACCTTACAATACAAAGGTGACATCAACCCCACAACTATTACCCCACTTGCCACGAAAATAGGGCAAGTGGGAAGAGAGAGGCTAAGTGCCGGAATTGGTGCAACCTAGAGATGCGCCATTTCTGAGGCAGCTGAGAGCTAGTATTTGTAGCTGGGGGAGGGGAGCAATATCCATGGCCTCCCATCCAGCCATTGGGTACCACTGACCTAAACGCTGGACAAGAGTCTTGTGAAACGATCAGCTCATTTCTAGTCCAAATTGTTATAGATACAGTGGAGAGTCTAAGATTTGGGTCTGCAGAATATCCCTCACTGCCACCACCCCTCTGACATCTCCTCCTGCCAGGGTACAAAATGTCAAATTGGCATGCATTGGGGTGTGGCCAGGTGCATGGCCAAAATTTGCAGTGGCGCCTCATAATTTGTGCCTTTTTTTGATCTTCAAAAAGTTGGAGCTATGGCTTATGTTTGGTGCATTTGTCTATATTTTGTCTGCTTATTTCCACCAAGATATTGTATGTGTGCTCTGAGTGCCTGTGAATACTGCTGACTGTGAGTCATGCTAATATTGCAGCAGTACAGTGATTAAAGAATTATGTCTTATGCAGGACTGAATGTTTAGTGAATGATGATATACATTATTTACAAGTTGGTTACTTACTAAAAAAAATAAATTAAAAAAACAACATGGGGTCCCCCATAATATTTATAAGGAGCAGAGGGAAAGCTGATGGCTGAGGGCTGATGTTCATTTTCTAGGAAGGAAGGAAATATCTCTAAAAGTTCACAGGCTATTCAGGTCAGCTCACAGCTGTTTGGTAAGCCTTTACTGGTTATTTTATGTGGGGACCTCAGAAAAAAATGATGTAATTTGAAACCAGTAAAGGCTACACAGGCAGACAGCTGTTGACTAGTGATGGGCGAGCACTAAAATGCTCGGTTGCTCGTTGCTCGGGTCGAGCAAATTGGAATACTTGGGTACTTGGCCAGAACAACGAGCCCAATGTAAGTCTATGGGAGACCCGAGTATTTTTACCACGATCCCCCCAGGGGTCCTTTTAAGGTCTAAAAACATCTGAAAATGATGGAAACACTGCTCAAATGACACAGAGACCTCATGGGGATTGCCCCTGGAAGCATTCCTGACTCCTAGTCCACATCCTTAATAATTTTTTTACGAGATTCATGCCATTTTTCCCAGTGCCACAAAAACACATAAAAACGAAACCAAAATGGGTTTTGCTTGAAAATATGTCAAGGTACATCCTTTGCAGGTTAACGACTTTCCTGTAAGGCCAAATATTTAACCCCAGACTGAAAATTTCTTCTCCCACTTAGGCTTAGTTCATTGTTGTGAAATTGGATTCTGGGCTCCCCCGGTGGCCACTTGTGGAATTGAACTTGTATGCATCATCCCCTCTGTTCACCTGCTCCTATCAGGATGTGGGAGTCGCTATATAACCTTGCTCCTCTGTCAGTTTCTTGCCGGTCAACAATGTAATCAGAAGCCTTCTGTGCTTGTTCCTGCTACTAGACAACTCCCAGCTAAGTTGGACTTTTGTCCTTGTGTGTTTTTGCATTTTGTTCCTGTTCACAGCTGCTGTTTCGTTACTGTGTCTGGAAAGCTCTTGTTATCGGAAATTGCCACTCTGGTGTTATGAGTTAATGCTAGAGTCTTAAAGGAATTTCTGGATGGTGTTTTGATAGGGTTTTCTGCTGACCATGAAAGTGTCCTTTCTGTCTTCCTGCTATCTAGAAAGCGGACCTCGATTTTGCTAAACCTATTTTCATACTACGTTTGTCATTTCATCTAAAATCACCGCCAATATATGTGGGGGCCTCTGTCTGCCTTTTGGGAAAATTTCTCTAGAGGTGAGCCAGGACTGTCTTTTCCTCTGCTAGGATTAGGTAGTTCTCCGGCTGGCGCTGGGCATCTAGGGTTAAAAAACGTAGGCATGCTACCCGGCCACTTCTAGTTGTGCGGCAGGTTTAGTTCATGGTCAGTATAGTTTCCATCTTCCAAGAGCTAGTTCTCATATATGCTGGGCTATGTTCTCTCGCCATTGAGAATCATGACAGTTTGACCGGCCAAAAAAAAGGGTTAAATTACTGGCTGAGAAAGGAGAGAAAAAAGAAGTCTGCTACAATTTTTTTTTTTTTTCCTTTAGTTCTGAGTGTGCTCTTAATTGAATCACTTGCTAGTCTGCCTATACTGCAGCCTTCCTCTCTTTCTCTCCTTCTAATCCTTGAATGGCTCTGTGTTCACCTGTTTCAAATGGATCTTCAGAGTGTAGCTACAGGTTTGAATAATCTCGCCACAAAGGTACAAAATTTGCAAGATTTTGTTGTTCATGCACCTATGTCTGAGCCTAGAATTCCTTTGCCTGAATTCTTCTCGGGGAATAGATCTCACTTTCAAAATTTTAAAAATAATTGCAAATTGTTTTTGTCCCTGAAGTCTCGCTCTCTGCCGGAGACCCTGCACAGCAGGTCAGGATTGTAATTTCCTTGCTCCGGGGCGACCCTCAAGACTGGGCTTTTGCATTGGCACCAGGGGATCCTGCGTTTCTCAATGTGGATGCGTTTTTTCTGGCCTTGGGGTTGCTTTATGAGGAACCTCATTTAGAGCTTCAGGCGGAAAAGGCCTTGATGTCCTTGTCTCAGGGGCAAGATGAAGCTGAAATATACTGCCAAAAATTCCGCAAATGGTCTGTGCTTACTCAGTGGAATGAGTGCGCCCTGGCGGCGATTTTCAGAGAAGGTCTCTCTGATGCCATTAAGGATGTTATGGTGGGGTTCCCTGTGCCTGCGAGTCTGAATGAGTCCATGACGATGGCTATTCAGATCGATAGGCGTCTGCGGGAGCGCAAACCTGTGCACCATTTGGCGGTGTCTACTGAGAAAACGCCAGAAAATATGCAATGTGATAGAATTCTGTCCAGAAGCGAGCGGCAGAATTTTAGACGAAAAAATGGGTTGTGCTTCTATTGTGGTGATTCAACTCATGTTATATCAGCATGCTTTAAGCGTACTAAGAAGCCTGACAAGTCTGTTTCAATTAGCACTTTACAGTCTAAGTTTATTCTATCTGTGACCCTGATTTGTTCTTTGTCATCTATTACCGCGGACGCCTATGTCGACTCTGGCGCTGCTTTGAGTCTTATGGATTGGTCCTTTGCCAAACGCTGTGGGTATGATTTGGAGCCACTGGAGGCTCCGATACCTCTGAAAGGGATTGACTACACCCCATTGGCTAGTAATAAACCACAATACTGGACACAAGTGACTATGCGTGTTAATCCGGATCACCAGGAGGTTATTCGCTTTCTGGTGCTGTATAATCTACATGATGTTTTGGTGCTGGGATTGCCATGGCTGCAATCTCATAACCCAGTCCTCGACTGGAGAGCTATGTCTGTGTTAAGCTGGGGATGTAAAGGAACTCATGGGGACGTACCTTTGGTTTCCTTTTCATCATCTATTCCCTCTGAGATTCCTGAATTCTTGTCTGACTTTCGTGACGTTTTTGAAGAACCCAAGGTTGGTTCACTACCTCCGCACCGGGAGTGCGATTGTGCCATAGACTTGATTCCGGGTAGTAAATACCCTAAGGGTCGTTTATTTAATCTGTCTGTGCCTGAACACGCTGCTATGCGAGAATATATAAAGGAGTCCTTGGAAAAGGGACATATTCGTCCTTCGTCATCTCCCTTAGGAGCCGGTTTTTTCTTTGTGTCTAAGAAAGACGGCTCTTTGAGGCCGTGTATTGATTATCGACTTTTGAATAAAATCACGGTTAAATATCAATATCCGTTACCACTGCTTACTGATTTGTTTGCTCGTATAAAGGGGGCCAAGTGGTTCTCTAAGATTGATCTCCGTGGGGCGTATAATTTGGTGCGAATCAAGCAGGGGGATGAGTGGAAAACCGCATTTAATACGCCCGAGGGCCATTTTGAGTATTTGGTGATGCCTTTTGGTCTTTCAAATGCCCCTTCAGTCTTCCAGTCCTTTATGCATGACATTTTCCGCGATTATTTGGATAAATTTATGATTGTTTATCTGGATGATATTCTGATTTTTTCGGATAACTGGGACTCTCATGTCCAGCAGGTCAGGAGGGTTTTTCAGGTTTTGCGGTCTAATTCCTTGTGTGTGAAGGGTTCTAAGTGTGTTTTTGGGGTTCAAAAGATTTCTTTCTTGGGATACATTTTTTCCCCCTCTTCCATCGAGATGGATCCTGTCAAGGTTCAGGCTATTGGTGATTGGACGCAACCCTCTTCTCTTAAGAGTCTTCAGAAATTTTTGGGCTTTGCTAACTTTTATCGTCGATTTATTGCTGGTTTTTCTGATGTTGTAAAACCATTGACTGATTTGACTAAGAAGGGTGCTGATGTTGCTGATTGGTCCCCTGATGCTGTGGAGGCCTTTCAGGAGCTCAAGCGCCGCTTTTCTTCCGCCCCAGTGTTGCGTCAGCCTGATGTTGCTCTTCCTTTTCAGGTTGAGGTCGACGCTTCTGAAATCGGAGCTGGGGCGGTGTTGTCGCAGAGAAGTTCCGACTGCTCCGTGATGAGACCTTGTGCTTTTTTTTCCCGTAAATTTTCGCCCGCCGAGCGGAATTATGATATTGGGAATCGGGAGCTTTTGGCCATGAAGTGGGCTTTTGAGGAGTGGCGTCACTGGCTTGAGGGGGCCAGACATCAGGTGGTGGTATTGACTGACCACAAAAATTTAATTTACCTTGAGTCTGCCAGGCGCCTGAATCCTAGACAGGCGCGCTGGTCGTTGTTTTTCTCTCGGTTTAATTTTGTGGTGTCGTACCTACCGGGTTCTAAGAATGTTAAGGCGGATGCCCTTTCTAGGAGTTTTGAGCCTGACTCCCCTGGTAATTCTGAGCCCACAGGTATCCTTAAAGATGGAGTGATATTGTCTGCCGTTTCTCCAGACCTGCGGCGGGCCTTGCAGGAGTTTCAGGCGGATAGACCTGATCGTTGCCCACCTGGTAGACTGTTTGTTCCTGATGATTGGACCAGTAGAGTCATCTCTGAGGTTCATTCTTCTGCGTTGGCAGGTCATCCTGGAATCTTTGGTACCAGGGATTTGGTGGCAAGGTCCTTCTGGTGGCCTTCCCTGTCACGAGATGTGCGAGGCTTTGTGCAGTCTTGTGACGTTTGTGCTCGGGCCAAGCCTTGTTGTTCTCGGGCTAGTGGATTGTTGTTGCCCTTGCCTATCCCGAAAAGGCCTTGGACGCACATCTCGATGGATTTTATTTCGGATCTGCCTGTTTCTCGGAAGATGTCTGTCATCTGGGTGGTGTGTGACCGTTTCTCTAAGATGGTCCATCTGGTTCCCTTGCCTAAGTTGCCTTCTTCTTCCGAGTTGGTTCCTCTGTTTTTTCAAAATGTTGTTCGTTTGCATGGTATTCCTGAGAATATCGTTTCTGACAGAGGGACCCAATTCGTGTCTAGATTTTGGCGGGCATTCTGTGCTAGGATGGGCATAGATTTGTCTTTTTCGTCTGCTTTCCATCCTCAGACTAATGGCCAGACCGAGCGGACTAATCAGACCTTGGAGACATATTTGAGGTGTTTTGTGTCTGCGGATCAGGATGATTGGGTTGCTTTTTTGCCTTTGGCGGAGTTCGCCCTCAATAATCGGGCCAGCTCTGCCACCTTGGTGTCCCCGTTTTTCTGTAATTTGGGGTTTCATCCTCGATTTTCCTCCGGTCAAGTGGAATCTTCGGATTGTCCTGGAGTGGATGCTGTGGTGGAGAGGTTGCATCAGATTTGGGGGCAGGTGGTGGACAATTTGAAGTTGTCCCAGGAGAAGACTCAGCTTTTTGCCAACCGCCGTCGTCGTGTTGGTCCTCGGCTTTGTGTTGGGGACTTGGTGTGGTTGTCTTCTCGTTTTGTCCCTATGAGGGTTTCTTCTCCTAAGTTTAAGCCTCGGTTCATCGGCCCGTACAAGATATTGGAGATTCTTAACCCTGTGTCCTTTCGTTTGGACCTCCCTGCATCCTTTTCGATTCATAATGTTTTTCATCGGTCATTGTTGCGCAGGTATGAGGTACCGGTTGTGCCTTCCGTTGAGCCTCCTGCTCCGGTGTTGGTTGAGGGTGAGTTGGAGTACGTTGTGGAAAAGATCTTAGACTCTCGTGTTTCCAGACGGAGACTCCAGTATCTGGTCAAATGGAAGGGATACGGTCAGGAGGATAATTCTTGGGTCACTGCCTCTGATGTTCATGCCTCCGATCTTGTCCGTGCCTTTCATAGGGCTCATCCTGATCGCCCTGGTGGTTCTGGTGAGGGTTCGGTGCCCCCTCCTTGAGGGGGGGTACTGTTGTGAAATTGGATTCTGGGCTCCCCCGGTGGCCACTTGTGGAATTGAACTTGTGTGCATCATCCCCTCTGTTCACCTGCTCCTATCAGGATGTGGGAGTCGCTATATAACCTTGCTCCTCTGTCAGTTTCTTGCCGGTCAACAATGTAATCAGAAGCCTTCTGTGCTTGTTCCTGCTACTAGACAACTCCCAGCTAAGTTGGACTTTTGTCCTTGTGTGTTTTTGCATTTTGTTCCTGTTCACAGCTGCTGTTTCGTTACTGTGTCTGGAAAGCTCTTGTTATCGGAAATTGCCACTCTGGTGTTATGAGTTAATGCTAGAGTCTTAAAGGAATTTCTGGATGGTGTTTTGATAGGGTTTTCTGCTGACCATGAAAGTGTCCTTTCTGTCTTCCTGCTATCTAGAAAGCGGACCTCGATTTTGCTAAACCTATTTTCATACTACGTTTGTCATTTCATCTAAAATCACCGCCAATATATGTGGGGGCCTCTGTCTGCCTTTTGGGAAAATTTCTCTAGAGGTGAGCCAGGACTGTCTTTTCCTCTGCTAGGATTAGGTAGTTCTCCGGCTGGCGCTGGGCATCTAGGGTTAAAAAACGTAGGCATGCTACCCGGCCACTTCTAGTTGTGCGGCAGGTTTAGTTCATGGTCAGTATAGTTTCCATCTTCCAAGAGCTAGTTCTCATATATGCTGGGCTATGTTCTCTCGCCATTGAGAATCATGACAGTTCATACGCTGCATTTTTGAAGCGTTTTTCAACTTTAACATTGCTTTCAACCACTACAAATGCATTCACTGGGAAATGTCATTGTAACATTTAACAACACTAGCAGTCCATGTGGTGTGTGACTGTATTGCCAAGTTTTTAACACTAAGGTTCGGATATGGCTTTAAAGAAGGCTACTATTTGCGATATAACGCAATTTTATTTCAAAGTACAAAATTAAAGGAATGGTATGATTGAATAGAATGATCGCATAGACCTTTGTATATTTTAAGATACAAAGTACATAAGGATTAAATTCATATAATGATTAAGTACTTATGAGGATTAAATACATATAATGATTAAGTACATATACTCACATCATCCGTCACCAAGGAGCTTTTAAACATCCGTCTGGAAAATCAGAGAAGCAACACCAAGACAGAGAACCCCTGGAAAATTCACAACACTGCATGGGCGTCCCCAATTATGCAGGTATCACAACACTGTACACATGTAAGTACAGGTACACCAGTTTATGCTTATGTCTTAGTCATGTTTCTCTGGCCTTATATAGTGATTTGCACTATGTTTCATTTGGTTTCACCCTGCCCTTCAAGTGGCCAGCTTTCAAGATAAGATGAGACCAAGATATCAATCATACATCAGACAATGGGCCATAAACCCATAGATACATAAAAGCCCACAAGGGTTAGATAAAACTACCACAGACAGAGGTTAAATAAACCTAGTTTTACAATACAAACAAACTTAACCCCTTAGCGACAGAGCCAATTTGGTACTTAATGACCAGGCCAATTTTTACAATTCTGACCACTGTCAATTTATGAGGTTATAACTCTGGAACGCTTTAACGGACCCCACTGATTCTGAGACTGTTTTTTCGTGACATATTGTACTTCATGTTAGTGGTAACATTTCTTCGATATTACTTGCGATTATTTATGAAAAAAGCGGAAATATGGCAAAAATTTAAAAAATGTTGCAATTTTCAAAATTTGTATTTTTATGCCCTTAAATCACAGATATGTCACGAAAAATAGTTAATAAATAACATTTCCCACATGTCTACTTTACATCAGCACAATTTTGGAAACAATTTTTTTTTGTTAGGGAGTTATAAGGGTTAAAAGTTAACCAGCAATTTCTCATTTTTACAACACCATTTTTTTTAGGGACCACATCACATTTGAAGTCATTTTGAGGGGTCTATATGATATAAAATAACCAAGTGTGACACCATTCTAAAAACTGCACCCCTCAAGGTGCTCAAAACCACATTCAAGAAGTTAATTAACCCTTTACATGCTTCACAGGAACTGAAACAATGTGGAAGGAAAAAATGAACATTTAACTTTTTTTTGCAAACATTTTTCTTCAGAACCATTTTTTTTATTTTCACAAGTGTAAAAACAGAAATTTTACCATACATTTTGTTGTGCAATTTCTTCTGAATACGCCGATACCCCATATGTGGGGGTAAACCACTGTTTGGGCGCACCGCAGAGCTTGGAAGTGAAGGAGTGCCGTTTGACTTTTTCAATGCAGAATTGACTGGAATTGAGATTGGATGGCATGTCACTAGGGTTGAGCGAAACGGGTCGGCCATTTTCAGAAGTCGCCGACTTTTGGCAAAGTCGGGTTTCATGAAACCCGACCCGACCCCTGTGTGGGGTCGGCCATGAGGTCGGCGATCTTCTGAATCTGGTATTGGAATTCCGATACCGAGTTCCGATATGTTTGCGATATCGGGAATCGGTATCGGAATCCATATTTAAGTGTAAAATAAAGAATCAAAATAAAAAATATTGATATACTCACCCTCGGACGCGCCCTGGTACTAACTGGCAGCCTTCCTTCCTAAGAATGAGCGCGTGAATGACCTGTGGTGACGTCGCGGCTTGTGATTGGTCGCGTGAGCGGTCACATGGGCGGTCGCGACCAATCACAAGCCGCGACGTCATCTAAGGTCCTTCACGCGCTCATTCTTAGGAAGGAAGGCTGCCGGAAAGAAGCAGGGCGCGTCCGAAGGTGAGTATATACCTAATAGGAATATACTCACCCTCGGACGCGCCCTGCTTCTTTCCGGCAGCCTTCCTTCCTAAGAATGAGCACGTGAAGGACCTTAGATGACGTCACGGCTTGTGATTGGTCGTGACCGCCCATGTGACCGCTCACGCGACCAATCACAAGCCGCGACGTCACCGCAGGTCATTCACACGCTCATTCTTAGGAAGGAAGGCTGCCAGTTAGTACCAGGGCGCGTCCGAGGGTGAGTATATCAATATTTTTTATTTTGATTCTTTATTTTACACATTAATATGGATCCCATGGCCTGAAGGAGAGTTTCCTCTCCTTCAGACCCTGGGAACCATAGTATCCCATTGCACTGCATTGGGTTTCGTGTTTCGGCCGACCCCGACCCCGACTTTTTTATAGGATCGGCCGATTTCACTCGACCCGACTTTTGAGAAAGTCGGGTTTCGTGAAACCCGACCTGATCCTATAAAAATAAAAGTCGCTCAACCCTACATGTCACGTTTAGAGAGCCCCTGATGTGCCTAAACAGTGGAAACCCCCCACAAGTGACACCATTTTGGAAACTAGACCCCTTAAGGAACTTATCTAGATGTGTGGTGAGCACTTTGAACTCCCAAATGCTTCACAGAAGTTTATAATGTAGAGCCGTGAAAATAAAAAATCGCATTTGTTTACACAAAAATGATCTTTTTGCTCACAAATTCTTATTTTCACAAGGGTAACAGGAGAAATTAGATGACAAAAGTTGTTGTCTAATTTGTCCTGAGTACGTCGATACCCCATATGTGGGGGTAAACCACTGTTTGGGCGCACCACAGAGCTTGGAAGAGAAGGAGTGCTGTTTTACTTTTTCAATGTAGAATTGGCTGGAATTGAGATCGGACGCCATGTCGCGTTTGGAGAGCCCCTGATGTGCCTAAACAGAAACCCCCCACAAGTGACCCCATTTTGGAAACTAGAACCCCCAAGGAACTTATCTAGATATGTGGTGAGAACTTTGAATGCCCAAGTGCTTCACAGAAGTTTATAATGCAGAGTCGTGAAAATAAAAAATATTTTTTTCCACAAAAAAGATTTTTTAGCCCCCAAGTTTTTATTTTCACAAGGGTAACAGGAGAAATTAGACCCCAAAAGTTGTTGGACAATTTATCCCGAGTACGCTGATGCCCCATATGTGGGGGTTTACCACTGTTTGGGCGCACGGCAGAGCTCAGAAGGAGGGAGCACCATTTGACTTTTTGAGGGCAAAATTGGCTGTCGTATTTGGAGACCCCCTGATGTACCTAAACAGTGGAAAACCCCCAATTCTAACTCCAACCGTAACCCCAACACACCCCTAACCCTAATCCCAACCCGATCCATAATCCTAATCACAACCCTAACGATAATCACAACCCTAACCCCAAAACAACCCTAATCTCAACCCTAACCATAACCCTAATCAAAACCCTAAATCCAACACACCCCTAATCCTAATCTCAACCCTAACCTCAAACATAACCCTAATCCCAATACACCCCTAACCCTAATCCCAACCCTAACCTTAACCCTAATCCCAAACCTAACCCTAATCCCAAATGTAACCCTAATGCCAACCCTAACCCTAATACCAACCCTAATCCAAACCCTAATCCCAACTCTAACCCTAACTTTAGCCTCAACCCTAGCCCTAACTTTAGCCCCAACCCTAGCCCTAACTTTAGCCCCAACCCTAGCCTAACCCTAACTTTAGCCCCAACCCTAACCCTAACCCCAATTTTAGCCCCAACCCTAGACCTAACCCTAAATTTAGCCCCAACCGTAACCCTAAATTTAACCCTAACCCTAGCCCTAACTTTAGCCCCAACCCTAACCCTAGCCCTAAGGTTACTTTCACACTTGCGTCATGTGGCATCCGTCGCAATCCGTCATTTTGGACAAAAAACGGATCCTGCAAATGTGCCCGCAGGATGCCTTTTTTGCCCATATACTTGTATTGCCGACGGATGGCCACAGGTCACGTCCGTCGTGCACTGGATCCGTTGTGTTTTGGTGGACCGTCGTCACAAAAAAAACGTTCAGTGTAACCTTTTTTTTTGTACGTCGCGTCCGCCATTTCTGATCATGCGTGGCCGTAACTCTGCCCCCTCCTCCCCAGGACATAGACTGGGCAGCGGATGCATTGAAAAACTGCATCCGCTGCCACGTTGTGCACAATTTTCACAACGTGCATCGGTACGTCGGGCCGACGCATTGCAACGGCCCCGTACCGACGTAAGTGTGAAAGAAGCCTAACCCTAACCCAGCCCTAACCCTAAATTTAGCCCCAACCCTAACCCTAAATTAGCCCTAACCCTAACCCTAATCCTAACCCTAATTTTAGCCCCAACTCCTCTCTCCTGCCGGCCGGCAGATGGCAGCAGAGAGCGGGCGCACTGCGCATGCGCCCGCCATTTTCTTTCCATAGGAAGAAGCCGGCGGGCAGGAGGGGACGTAGGAGGACCCAGGGACACCAGTAAGTATAGCAGGTTCCCCGAATCCCCCTATTTCTCTGTCCTCTGATGTGCGATCACATCAGAGGACAGAGAATTACCGATCGCTTTTTCTGGGGCTTTTTTGCGACCGCCGGTAAACAGTTAATTACCGGCGATCGCAAAACAGGGGTCGGTAAGAACCGTCCCCGATCATGTTCTTTGGGGTCTCAGATACCCCCGGCAGCCGAGACCCCAAAGATCCTCCGGGTACCGGCCAGTGGGTTCACTGCGCATGCGCCCGCCATTTTTTTGCCGGAAGAAGATGGCGGCGCCCATCCGGAGCCACGAGGAGCACCGGGGGAGACAGGTGAGTATCGGGGGGCTATCAGGGACCCAATTTATCTGTCCTCTGATGTGCGGTCACATCGGAGGACAGAGAAATTAAAAGGGAGATCGCAGTTTTTTTTGCGATCGCCGGTAAACTGTTAATTACTGGCGATCGCAACTAGGGGGTCCGTAAAAAAACCCCGAATCATGTTCTCTGGGGTCTCGGCTACCCCCAGCAACCGAGACCCCAGAGAAATCCGACTCTGGGGAGTGCTATTCACATTTCCACAGCGCTGTTAATTAACGACGCTGTGGTTTAAGTACCCTTAGCGGCCGCCGTTAAAAGGCGTATCGGCGGTCGTTAAGGAGTTAAAACTGTTTGTGAATTTGAAGGTCTTGAGACAATAAATAAACAGCTCTTAAAATTGTGTCACAATGAGCATTGTCTGTCTGTAAATGTATGACAAGAAATGCTGCTCTGTAATAGTCTGTATGCGTTCAGTATATTTCAAAATGGACTCAAAATAGCCATTTTTCTATTCACATTACAGTGACACATAAGCAGACCCATGTTGTTTCATTTACGAAGGAGGGACTCTTAAAGTCACAGAGCTTATTTTTACTGGCACATCAGGCGGCATTAATCTTCTTAAAGGGCCATTATGAAACAGTGGGTGTCCTAAGTAGGCTTGAGTGAAACGGGTCGGCAATTTTCAGAAGTCGCCGACTTTTGGCAAAGTCGGGTTTCATGAAACCCGACCCGACCCCTGTGTGGGGTCGGCCATGAAGTCAGCGATCTTCTGAATCTGGAATTGGAATTCCGATACCGATTCCCGATATCTTTAAGATATCGGGAATTGGTATCGGAATTCAGATTTAAGTGTAAAATAAAGAATTAAAATAAAAAATATCGCTATACTTACCCTCTGATGCGCCCTGGTACTAAGCGGGAACCTTCCTTCCTTAGAATCAGCCTTCCAGGACCTTGCGGTGACGTCGCGGTGACGTCGCGGCTTGTGATTGGTCGCGCGGCCGCCCATGTGACCGCTCGCTCGACCAATCACAAGCCGTGACGTCACCGTGACGTCACCGAAGGTCCTGGAAGGGCTGATTCTTAGGAAGGAAGGCTGCCGGAAAGAAGCAGGGCGCGGCCGAGGGTGAGTATATACCTAATAGGAATATACTCACCCTCGGCTTCGTTCCGGCAGCCTTCCTTCCTAAGAATCAGCCCTTCCAGGACCTTCGGTGACGTCACGGCTTGTGATTGGTCGCGCGAGCGGTCACATGGGCGGCCGCGCGACCAATCACAAGCCGTGACGTCACCGCGACGTCACCGCAAGGTCCTGGAAGGCTGATTCTAAGGAAGGAAGGTTCCCGCTTAGTACCAGGGCGCATCAGAGGGTAAGTATGGCGATATTTTTTATTTTAATTCTTTATTTTACACTTAAATATGGATCCCAGGGCCTGAAGGAGAGTTTCCGCTCCTTCAGACCCTGGGAACCATTGGAAACCCAATGCACTGCATTGGGTTTCGAGTTTCGGCCGACCCCGACCCCGACTTTTTTATAGGATCGGCCGATTTCACTCGACCCGACTTTTGAAAAAGTCGCGTTTCGTGAAACCCGACCCGATCCTATAAATGTAAAGGTCGCTCAACCCTAGTCCTAAGCTGTTGTAGCCTATGCTGTGAGTGGATGGGCTGCCAAAAATTACGATGCACCACAATACCCCTGTCATAAGATGTCCAGGGGGACTCCTGAAAAAGTGTTGCATTGAATTCAAGGCCTGCTCTGCTATCAATTCATATGCACCCCAATAAGCCTTTGTTACGGAGAGCCCAGGGAAGTTAAGGCTGGCTACCCGGGACCCTGTGATATCCCTCAGACTAGGGGAAACCCTGTTTGTCCCTCTCCCAGAATTTACACTAATGGTGTGCTTGTCTGGGCCACCAGGCCTGGCCCTGACTCCTGTTTCAACCCTAAGCTGAAACCACCACCCGCCACCCAGTGAAGTGATATCACACCAACCCCCACAGAAAGCACAGACAGGGTAAACTAAAAACGCACCACGCCGCAGACACACAGGAAAACACTATAATGTGCTCAGGGCAAAGCAAAATCAAATATAGGAAGTAGAAATATAACAAAGGTTAATACACCACCAGTTACGATACATCTCCTACAAGACCACCACTCCAGACCGGAATCACTAGGCACGAGGCCCAAGCTATAATAGGCGACGCCCAAAGTCAAGCACGACTATTTAAAGGCCGTGGGCGTGACCCAGACTCCATTTTGCATTTTGTACTCCGTACTTCTTTGTTTTACACATTGGCCGCAAGGCCAGCCCTACTGCATAGTCATATGCAACCCATTAAGCCCTGGAACCCACATACTGGATGGGCCCAGGAAAATCCACTTCACAATATGCATTTTTTGCTCCATTTATGCTACATACGAACAAAAAGACGGATATAAATAACCATGGTACTGCTGAAAACGCATCTTGTGCCGCAAAAAACAATCTGCCATACAGCGTAATCAAAGAAAAAAAAAAAAAGTTATAGTCCTCAGAATAAAGCGATGCAAAAATAATTTTTTTTTCTATAAAATAATTTTTATCGCATAAAAGCACCAAAACGTAAAGAAGTGATATAAATGAGATATCGCTGTAATCGTACTGACCCTAAGAATAAAACTGCTTTATCCATTTTACCAAACGCGGAACGGTATAAACGCCTCCCCCAAAAGAAATTCATGAATAGCTGGTTTTTGGATAAAAAGCGCTCAAAAAATGTCACATGCCCAATAATGTTACCAATAAAAATGTCAACTCGTCCCGCAAAAAACAAGACCCCACATGACTCTGTGGACAAAAATATGGAAAAATTATAGCTCTCAAAATGTGGCAATGCAATAAAAAGCATCTTTTAGTGTGTGACGGCTGCCAATCATAAAAATCTGCTAAAAAAACAGCTATAAAAGTAAATCAACCCCCTTCATCACCTCCTTAGTTAGGGAAAAATTAAAAAATTAAAAAAATTTATTTATTTCCATTTTCCCATTAGGGTTAGGGTTAGGGCTAGGGTTAGGGCTAGGGTTAGGGCTAGGGTTAGGGCAAGGGTTAGAGCTAGGGTTAGGGTTAGGGCTAGGGTTAGGGCTAGGGTTAGGGCTAGGGTTAGGGTTAGGGCTAGGGTTAGGGCTAGGGTTAGGGCTAGGGTTAGGGCTAGGGTTAGGGTTAGGGCTAATGTTAGGGTTAGGGCTAGTGTTAGGGCTACAGTTAGGGTTGGGGATAAAGTTAGGGTTAGGGTTTGGGCTAAAGTTAGGGTTAGGGTTTGGATTATATTTATGGTTGGGAATAGGGTTGGGATTAGGGTTAGGGGTGTGTCAGGGTTAGAGGTGTGGTTACGGTTACCGTTGGGATTAGGGTTAGGGATGTGTTTGGATTAGGGTTTCAGTTATAATAGAGGGTTTCCACTGTTTAGGCACATCAGGGGCTCTCCAAACGCGACATGGTGTCCGATCTCAATTCTAGCCAATTCTGCGTTGAAAAAGTAAAACAGTGCTCCTTCCCTTCCGAGCTCTCCCGTGTGCCCAAACAGGGGTTTACCCCAACATATGAGGTATCAGCGTTCTCAGGACAAATTGGACAACAACTTTTGTGGTCCAATTTCTCCTGTTACCCTTGGAAAAATACAAAACATCAGTGGCTCTCCAAATGCAACATGGCGTCCCATCTCATTCCCTGTCAATTTTGCATTGAAAAGTCAAACGGCGCTCTTTCCCTTCCGAGCTCTCCCATGCGCCCAAACAGTGGTTTACCCCCACATATGGGGTATAAGCGTACTCAGGACAAATTGTACAACAACTTTTGGTGTCCAATTTCTTTACTTACCCTTGGGAAAATAAAAAATTGGGGGAAAAAATCATTTTTGTGAAAAAATATGATTTTTTATTTTTACGGCAGTGCATTATAAACTTCTGTGAATCACTTAATGGGTCAAAGTGCTCACCACACATCTAGATAAGTTCCTTAGGGGGTCTACTTTCCAAAATGGTGTCACTTACGGGGGGGTTTCAATGTTTAGGCACATCAGGGGCTCTCCAAACGCAACATGGCGTCCCATCTCAATTCCAGTCAATTTTGCATTGAAAAATCAAATGGAGCTCCTTTGCTTCCAAGCTCTGCCATGCGCCCAGTGGTTTACCCCCCCATATGGGGTATCGGCGTACTCAATACAAATTGTACAACAACTTTTGGGGTCCATTTTCTCCTGTTACCCTTGGTAAAATAAAACAAATTGGAGCTGAAATAATTTTTTTTTTTTTAAAGTTAAATGTTCATTTATATTTAAACATTCCAAAAATTCCTGTGAAACACCTGAAGGGTTAATAAACTTCTTGAATGTGGTTTTGAGCACCTTGACGGGTGCAGTTTTTAGAATGGTGTCACACTTGGTTATTTTCTATCATATAGACCCCTCAAAATGACTTCAAATGAGATGTGGTCCCTAAAAAAAATGGTGTTGTAAAAATGAGAAATTGCTGGTCAACTTTTAACCCTTATAACTCCCTAAAAAAAATGTTGGTTCCAAAATTGTGCTGACATAAAGTAGACATGTGGGAAATGTTACTTATTAAGTATTTTGTGTGACATATCTCTGTGATTTAATTGCATAAAAATTAAAAGTTAGAAAATTGCAAAATTTTCAAAATTTTCTCCAAATTTCCATTTTTTTCACAAATAAACGCAGGTTATATCAAATAAATTTTACCACTATCATGAAGTACAATATGCCACGAGAAAACTGTGTCAGAATCACTGGGATCCGTTGAAGCGTTCCAGAGTTATAACCTCATAAAGGGAGAGTGGTCGGAATTGTAAAAATTGGCCCGGTGGTAATGGTATGATGGCTCCCTCTTTGCACAATTATTTACTGTAGAATTTGGCAATTTTATTTGACATGTTTTTAACACTAAGGTTCAGATACGGCTTTAAAAAAGGCTAACACTTACAAGACAAGGCAATTTTATTGCAAACTACAAAATTCAAGGAATAGTATGATTGAATAGTGTGAGTGCACTATTACACAAGTTAATAAGTACATAAAAGGATTAAATAAATATAGTGATTACGTATATATGAAGATTAACTAAGTACAGTATACTTAGATCATCATCACCAAGAGGCTTTTAAACGTCATGTGTCTGGAATATCAGAGAAGCAACACCAAGACAGAGAACCCCTGGGAGATTACCTACACTGCATGGGCGTCCCCAATTATGCAGGTATCAGCACACTGTACATGTACAGGTACCCCAGTTTTGGCATCTGTCTTAGTAATGTTTCTCTGGACTTATGTAGTGAATAACACTATGTAGTAAATCTAGTTTCACCCACACCTTCACATGGCCACTTTTCAAGGTTGGATGAAAACTGAGATATCATGGATTCATCAGATGAGGGGCATTAAACCCCTAGAAACTAAAAGCCACAAGGATTTAGATCAAACCACCACGGCATAGTTTCGGTAAACCTTAACCCCTTCATGACCTTGGGATTTTTCATTTTTCCGTGTTCGTTTTTCACTCTCCTCCTTCCCAGAGCCATAACTTTTTTATTTTTCCGTCAATTTGGCCATGTGAGGGCTTATTTTTTGCGGAACGAGTTGTACTTTTGAACAACATCATTGGTTTTAGCATGTCATGTACTAGAAAACGGGAAAAAAATTCCAAGTGCAGTGAAATTGCAAAAAAAGTGCAGTCCCACACTTGTTTTTTGGTTGGCTTTTTTGCTAGGTTCACTAAATGCTAAAACTGACCTGCCAATATGATTCTCCAGGTCACTATGAGTTCATAGACACCTAACATGACTAGGTTATTTTTTACCTAAGTGGTGAAAAAAAATTCCAAACTTTACTAAAAAAAAAAAAAAAAAAATTGCGCCGTTTTTCGATACTCGTAGCGTCTCCACTTTTCTTGATCTGGGGTCGGTTGAGGGCTTATTTTTTGTGTGCCAAGCTGGCGTTTTTAATGATAGCATTTTGGTGCAGATACGTTCTTTTGATCGCCCATTATTGCATTTTAATGCAATGTCGCGGCGACCAAAAAAACGTAATTCTGACGGTTCAAATTTTTTTCTCGCTACGCTGTTTAGCGATCAGGTTAATGCTTTTCCTTTATTGATAGATCGGGAGATTCTGAACATGGCGATACCAAATATGTGTAGGTTTGATTTTTTTATTCATTTATTTTGATTGGGGCGAAAAGGGGGGTGATTTAAACTTTTATATTTTTTTTATTTTTTTTCACTTTTTTTTTCACTTTTTTTTTTACTTTTGCCATGCTTCAATAGCCTCCATGGGAGGCTAGAAGCAGGCACAGCACGATCGGCTCTGCTACATAGCAGCAATCTGCTGTTCGCTGCTATGTAGCAGAAAATCAGGTGTGGGGTGAGCGCCAACCACAGGGTGGTACTCACAGCTGCCGGGGATCTGTAACCATAGAGGTCTCAAGGACCTCTATGGTTACAATACTGAAGCATTGCCAACCTCAAATCATGTGACGGGGGTCGGCGATGCCGTCATTTCCGGCCGCCTGGCCGGATGCGGTAGTTAAATGCCGCTGTCTGCGTTTGACAGCGGCATTTAACTAGTTAATAGGATCGCGATTCTGCCCGCGCCTATTGAGGGCACATGTCAGCTGTTCAAAACAGCTGACATGTCCCGGCTTTGATGCGGGCTCACCGCCGGAGCCCGCATCAAAGAGGGGCTTCTGACCTCAGACGTACTATACCGTCCGAGGTCAGAAAGAGGTTAATGTTTTACAATGTCAAACAGCAAAACATATAGTGGCTTAGAACTGTTTGTGAAGTGAAAAAACAAACATTTCTCAAGATTGTGTTACTATGAGCATTGTCTGTCACATCTGTAAGTGTTTTACAAGAAATGCAGCTTTGTGATTGTCTGAGTGCATTGGGTATACAGTATTTTAATCTTGGTTACAAATCGCCATTTGTATATTAGCCATTTGTATATTTGAGGCAGCCAAAGTTTAGGCTCTCAAGGAGAGAAACTAATATAGTGGACAAATAATTAATTTTAATGAACTACTGAGCCAAACTAACAGCATTGCTTTATCAAATTTATATGAAGTGTACTGTGTCCAATGTTAGCAACCAGGCAACACAAAAAGGAGCTTTTCAAGTGAGCTCTTTAGGTACACAAATGTTATGAAGTAATTGCCAACAAGGATGTGGTTTCACCAATGGGGGGTACATTTTTTAAAAATATACTAGTGCCATCACAACCCCCCTTGCCCAAACTTCACCAGCCTATAACAGTATAATGTCTTCAAAGGGAGATTTGTAGTTAAAATTCTGCGCTGACGCTAAGATGAATTTCAGGAGAGTATAGTTGTTTCAAAGTAGTTTTATTCAACATGTTTCAGGGGTCTCATGCCCCCTTCATCAGGAAATACCACACTTTGGGGGATCTCACTTTGTATAGGGGAACGCTGCAGGAGTGCCCCTTGTCTCCTCTCTTGTTTGCAATTGCTGTTGAGCCCTTGGCGGCGGCGATACGGAGGTATAGGGACATAAAGGGATTTAGATATGGAAACTATGAAGAAAAGATTGCCCTGTACGCGGACGACATGTTACTGTTCTTGGAAGATGCGCAGTAGTCTTTGGGGGCTGTTATGAACAGCATTAAACAATTTGGGGCTCTTTCCAGATTATCTTTTAATTGGGATAATAAGTCTTTATTGTTGCCCATGGACGCTGCGGCTCCTCTGACTCTAGACCATGGGGTTCACTTAAAGGTGGTACATGAGTTTAAATATCTGGGCATCCTGGTTTTGGGCACAATAGAGGGCTATGTGAGGCTCAAACTGACTCCTATGCTTGGGAAGTTCCAGCAGAAGATTGGGGCCTGGAAGAAGCTATTTCTTTCGGTTGCAGGAAGAGTAAATTTGATCAAAATGATACTTATGCCTCAGCTCCTGTACATATTGCATAATGCTCCAGTGTGGCTGCCTCAGAGTAAATTTAATTGGATCAATACTGTATGTAGGGAATTAATTTGGAAGGGTGGCCTGGCACGCATCAAATTGGAACATCTGCTAAGGGTTAAGAATCAGGGTGGTCTGGCGGTCCCCAATCCATGGATTTACTATATAGCATCTCAATGCAAGCATATGGTAGGTTGGGGAGAACCGAAACAGAGTGCTTAAGCGGGGATAATCATTAATAGGGAAAGGCCCATTGTTACCAGGTCTGGAAGCAGGCAGATTCAGAATTAACCCCAAACATTTCCCAACAATAGCTATGATGGGGAAAGACTGGCAGATAATTAAGTATTGGAGAAGAGTAACGGAATTTACGAGATATAAGCCGATTTGGTTTGATCCTAGGTTGGCAGAGCTCATGAGATTGCAGATTTCGGTCAGTGGAGGTGCATTGGCATTTGGTTCGTGGCTCAGTTGCTTCATGTGGATGTTATTAAAACATTCGAGACACTTAGGACTGAGTTTCCTTTGTCCCAGAAGATGTTCTTTCAATGTTTGCTGTTGAGACACACCCTAGATTGTCAAAAGCAGGGGTCGCGCGTAATTCTGCAGTCCCATAGCTTGTTGAATCTTATCGAGCCTCAGAGGAGTACGAGGGGGTTCGGTACCATGATGTACAGGGGCCTGATAAATACATTTTTATTGAAACATCCGTTAAGGCTAAATGAAAATGCAGCGCCCCAGAGTCCTGGTCGTTGCAGTACTGTCGCTCCGCCGCTAAGGGGAGTGATGGTATGTCTGATGGCACTAAAGGAGTTCACCTGACCAGGTATCACAAACACACATTACACTTCACACTCCGGCCACCAGGGGGAGTTGTTCTATCTAGTAGGCCGCTCCTCGCACTCTGGTAAAACTGGGGGTTGGATAGGAAGTTAGTCAGAAAGTAGTTGGGAAGAGCTAGAGAGAGGACCTGTCAGGGGTGGGATCCTGGCAGAGTCCTAGGAAGAGACAGATCATTACGGAGTTGTGCCTGGGCCTTACAGCGGCAGACTCCCAAGAAAGGACAAGAAGCGAGGTTTATTGTGGAGAAGTGAGGAACGGAAATACAGCAAAAAGGAGATAGTACCAGAAGTAGGGTTGAGCGACTTTCATTTTTTAAAGATCGAGTCGGGTTTTGTGAAACCCGACTTTGTCCAGAGTCGAGTCGAGTGCAGTCGGCCGATTATCGCTAAAAGTCGGGGATCGACCGAAACACGAAACCCAATGCAAGTCAATGGGGAAGCATAGTCGGCAGTGAGTGGAGGCCAGGAAAACACTTACAGTGCCCATTTTAATGCCAAAAACATCCATTCTTGTTTCTGAAGCTTGTCAATCTTAATTAACTTTATAATAATAGTTGTTCAATGGAAATTGGGGGTCATTTGGCAAAAGTTGGGGGGGTAGGGCTGGTTCAAGGTTTTAGTGGGCCCAGGAATCGTAGACTACGTCACGGCGGTGGAGCAGGGAGAGGTAAGTATTTCAACATTGCAAGTGCTGTGATCCTGAGCAAGCAGGGGGGCACACTTGTTCGCATTGGCACTGGCACAGGGCCCCTCAAAGTACAGCGGTGTGTTTGCATGGCAGGGGCGCCTCCCACCGGCAGCGACACTTTTGCGTACTCTAAGGGGCCCTGTGCCAGTGACGTCGCCAACGAGTATGCCCCCCCCACCTGATGAAGGAACTTGCACTTTCATCTGCACCTTCCTCTTTGTCCCTGTGTAAGGTGGTATAACATGCGGGAAGGGGAACCTTACTTTCAGCAGGGTCAGATTCTGGCTGTGTAGAGTGCAAGGGGAATGTAGTGGTCTAGGTCAATGTACCAGCAGACTCATCTAGCAGTGGCTGGGCAATGGGCAGGATGAGGAGGAAACAGATATAGGGCCAAAGAATAAAGTAGGCTAAATGCAGTTCAAAATTGGTAACAGGACTAAACAGGCGGCATTGCTTTGTTCAGTGGAGTAGCAAACCCAGGAGCAGCAGACACTGTTTTAAGGGCCCAAACACACTAATAGGCCAAATGCAGTTTAATATCTGATACTTTAGGCCAAAAGCCTAAGACTGAAGCTCAGCTTTATTCAGTTGAGGGCAAACACCAGGGAGGGGCAGACACCGTTAGTAGGCCCTAACCACCAATTTTTAAAAACACAGCACTTAATGAGAGCCAGAAGGTTGAAGTTCAGCTTTATTCAGTTGAGGACAAACACCAGGCAGGGGCAGACACCGTTAGTAGGCCGTAACCAAAGTTGAAGGCCAAATGCAGTTTAATATCTGATACTATAGGCCGAAAGCCAGAAGGTGGAAGCTCAGCTTTATTCAGTGGAGGACAAACACCAGGCAGGGGCAGACACCATTAGTAGGCCGTAACCAAAGTTAAAGGCCAAATGCAGTTTAATATCTGATACTATAGGCCGAAAGCCAGAAGGTGGAAGCTCAGCTTTATTCAGTTGAGGGCAAACACCAGGGAGGGGCAGACACCGTTAGTAGGCCCTAACCACCAATATTTAAAAACACAGCACTTAATGAGAGCCAGAAGGTTGAAGCTCAGCTTTATTCAGTGGAGGACAAACACCAGGCAGGGGCAGACACCGTTAGTAGGCCGTAACCAAAGTTGAAGGCCAAATGCAGTTTAATATCTGATACTATAGGCCGAAAGCCAGAAGGTGGAAGCTCAGCTTTATTCAGTTGAGGGCAAACATCAGGGAGGGGCAGACACCGTTAGTAGGCCCTAACCACCAATTTTTAAAAACACAGCACTTAATGAGAGCCAGAAGGTTGAAGCTCAGCTTTATTCAGTTGAGGACAAACACCAGGCAGGGGCAGACACCGCTAGTAGGCCGTAACCAAAGTTGAAGGCCAAATGCAGTTTAATATCTGATACTATAGGCCGAAAGCCAGAAGGTGGAAGCTCAGCTTTATTCAGTTGAGGGCAAACACCAGGGAGGGGCAGACACCGTTAGTAGGCCCTAACCACCAATTTTTAAAAACACAGCACTTAATGAGAGCCAGAAGGTTGAAGCTCAGCTTTATTCAGTTGAGGACAAACACCAGGCAGGGGCAGACACCGTTAGTAGGCCGTAACCAAAGTTGAAGGCCAAATGCAGTTTAATATCTGATACTATAGGCCGAAAGCCAGAAGGTGGAAGCTCAGCTTTATTCAGTTGAGGGCAAACACCAGGGAGGGGCAGACACCGTTAGTAGGCCCTAACCACCAATTTTTAAAAACACAGCACTTAATGAGAGCCAGAAGGTTGAAGCTCAGCTTTATTCAGTTGAGGACAAACACCAGGCAGGGGCAGACACCGTTAGTAGGCCGTAACCAAAGTTGAAGGCCAAATGCAGTTTAATATCTGATACTATAGGCCGAAAGCCAGAAGGTGGAAGCTCAGCTTTATTCAGTTGAGGGCAAACACCAGGGAGGGGCAGACACCATTAGTAGGCCCTAACCACCAATTTTTTAAAACACAGCACTTAATGAAAGCCAGAAGGTTGAAGCTCAGCTTTATTCAGTTGAGGACAAACACCAGGCAGGGGCAGACACCGTTAGTAGGCCGTAACCAAAGTTGAAGGCCAAATGCAGTTTAATATCTGATACTATAGGCCGAAAGCCAGAAGGTGGAAGCTCAGCTTTAGTCAGTTGAGGGCAAACACCAGGGAGGGGCAGACACCGTTAGTAGGCCCTAACCACCAATTTTTAAAAACACAGCACTTAATGAGAGCCAGAAGGTTGAAGCTCAGCTTTATTCAGTTGAGGGCAAACACCAGGCAGGGGCAGACACCGTTAGTAGGCCGTAACCAAAGTTGAAGGCCAAATGCAGTTTAATATCTGATACTATAGGCCGAAAGCCAGAAGGTGGAAGCTCAGCTTTATTCAGTTGAGGGCAAACACCAGGGAGGGGCAGACACCGTTAGTAGGTCCTAACCACCAATTTTTAAAAACACAGCACTTAATGAGAACCAGAAGGTTGAAGTTCAGCTTTATTCAGTTGAGGAAAAACACCAGGGAGGGGCAGACACCGTTAGTAGGCCGTAACCAAAGTTGAAGGCCAAATGCAGTTTAATATCTGATACTATAGGCCGAAAGCCAGAAGGTGGAAGCTCAGCCTTATTCAGTTGAGGGCAAACACCAGGGAGGGGCAGACACCGTTAGTAGGTCGTAACCAAAGTTGAAGGCCAAATGCAGTTTAATTTCTGATACTATAGGCCGAAAGCCAGAAGGTGGAAGCTCCGATTTAGACAGTGGAGGACAATTTGAATTAGGGACTGCAGACAGACTTAGTAGGCTGTTCCCTGTGGACCATGCATCCACCACATTAACCCATTGCGCCTTAATGGACACGTAATCTTCCGTGGCCATGCCTACAGGTCCATGCGTCTGTTGTCAGGTGCACCTTTGTACTCACAGATTGCCAGAGTGCATAGACAATGCGGTCTTTTACATGCTGGTGGAGGGTTGGGATGGCTTTTCTCACAAAAGAAGTGTCGACTGGTTAGCTTGTAGCGTGGTACAGCATAGTCCATCATGGCCTTATTAATAGTAAATAAAATATATAACTAGGCTCTATGAACTTTTAAATAGGTTCCAGGGGTACACGGGCAGCATTGGTGTGGTCAGTGGAGGAGTATTGCAAGTAGGGGCCGCAGACAGGCTAACAAAGGCCTAAAATAACAAACAATAGGCAGGCATGGCAGTTTTAAATCGGTTACATGGATACACAGGCAGGCACTCCAGGCAGCATTGTGGTCAGTGGAGGAGTATTGCAAGTAGGGGCCGCAGACAGGCTATCAAAGGCCTAAAATAACAAACAATAGGCAGGCATGGCAGTTTTAAATCGGTTACATGGATACATAGGCAGGCACTCCAGGAAGCATTGTGGTCAGTGGAGGAGTATTGCAAGTAGGGGCCGCAGACAGGCTGTCAAAGGCCTAAAATAACAAACAATAGGCAGGCATGGCAGTTTTAAATCGGTTACATGGATACACAGGCAGGCAGCATTGTGGTCAGTGGAGGAGTATTGCAAGTAGGGGCCGCAGACAGGCTATCAAAGGCATAAAATAACAAACAATAGGCAGGCATGGCAGTTTTAAATCGGTTACATGGATACACAGGCAGGCACTCCAGGCAGCATTGTGGTCAGTGGAGGAGTATTGCAAGTAGGGGCCGCAGACAGGCTATCAAAGGCCTAAAATAACAAACAATAGGCAGGCATGGCAGTTTTAAATCGGTTACATGGATACACAGTCAGGCACTCCAGGCAGCATTGTGGTCAGTGGAGGAGTATTGCAAGTAGGGGCCGCAGACAGGCTATCAAAGGCCTAAAATAACAAACAATAGGCAGGCATGGCAGTTTTAAATCGGTTACATGGATACACAGGCAGGCACTCCAGGCAGCATTGTGGTCAGTGGAGGAGTATTGCAAGTAGGGGCCGCAGACAGGCTGTCAAAGGCCTAAAATAACAAACAATAGGCAGGCATGGCAGTTTTAAATCGGTTACATGGATACACAGGCAGGCACTCCAGGCAGCATTGTGGTCAGTGGAGGAGTATTGCAAGTAGGGGCCGCAGACAGGCTATCAAAGGCCTAAAATAACAAACAATAGGCAGGCATGGCAGTTTTAAATCGGTTACATGGATACACAGGCAGGCAGCATTGTGGTGAGTGGAGGAGTATTGCAAGTAGGGGCCGCAGACAGGCTGTCAAAGGCCTAAAATAACAAACAATAGGCAGGCATGGCAGTTTTAAATCGGTTACATGGATACACAGGCAGGCACTCCAGGCAGCATTGTGGTCAGTGGAGGAGTATTGCAAGTAGGGGCCGCAGACAGGCTATCAAAGGCCTAAAATAACAAACAATAGGCAGGCATGGCAGTTTTAAATCGGTTACATGGATACACAGGCAGGCAGCATTGTGGTCAGTGGAGGAGTATTGCAAGTAGGGGCCGCAGACAGGCTATCAAAGGCCTAAAATAACAAACAATAGGCAGGCATGGCAGTTTTAAATCGGTTACATGGATACACAGGCAGGCACTCCAGGCAGCATTGTGGTCAGTGGAGGAGTATTGCAAGTAGGGGCCGCAGACAGGCTATCAAAGGCCTAAAATAACAAACAATATGCAGGCATGGCAGTTTTAAATCGGTTACATGGATACACAGGCAGGCACTCCAGGCAGCATTGTGATCAGTGGAGGAGTATTGCAAGAAGTGTCTGACACAGTTAGTACTCCCAAAAAATAAATAGATGTTAATGTCTCGCAAAACAGCTATAAATAAAAAAAAGGGTGGCATGCTTAGGTACAGGTCTGGGCTCATCTGCAGAGTTTATGACAAAGTAATTTGGCAGTAAATTAGTATTTACTGGTGTCAATATAGGACACTGACCCAGACTACTGTAACTATCATCACAGATGTCAACAAATTGGTATTGATTGTCAGTGCCAGGCATTGAATGATGTCAGCGCATAGACTAAACATTGGTGGAGCTGTGCGAGATAATTTGGCACGTGGTAGAGCACAGTTTGAGCTGGGGGGGGGACTCTATTGTGGCCGGCGGTAACGCCCCAGGGCCCCTCATGTTACAACGGTGTGTCTGACGTTGGGTGCGCACCACCACCGCCAGAGACACTACATTGTACTATGATGGACCCAGTGGCAGTGTCGTCGACCAAAAGCGAGCACACCCACCTCTTCTGACAAACAGCACTGTAAGTAACGGGTGCTTGCGCCAAGTGTCGAGAGTGAGACAACGGCCCCGTGGGGGGAGTTTTCCCATTGGGGGATGTGTAAACATGTCATATGCTGGTCAAACAGCTGCTGCAAATTAAGAGATTTTAACACTCAGTAAGACCAGTCCACAAGCAAGACCTTTTTATAGGAAAGCTAGGTGTCAGCCGGGAAAGGTGGGGCAAAATAATTTGAAATCCAGGAGTGGTTCATTTTAATGAAGGTTAGATCATCCACATTTTGGGTAGCCAGACGAGTCCTTTTTTTGGTTAATATTGAACCAGCAGCACTGAATACTCTTTCTGATAGCACACTAGCTGCTGGGCAAGCAAGCTCCTGCAACGCATATTCTGCCAATTCAGGCCAGGTGTCTAATTTGGATGCCCAGTAATCAAATGGGAATGACGGTTGAGGGAGAACATCAATAAGGGCTGAAAAATAGTTAGTAACCATACTGGACAAATGTTGTCTCCTGTCACTTTGAATAGATGCTGCAGTACCTGTCCTGTCTGCGGTCATTGCGAAATCACTGCACAACCTGGTCAGAAAACCCCTCCGTCCAACGCCACTTCTGATCTGTGCACCTCTAACACCTCTGCCCTGTAGCCCCCTGCAGCTCGTGTGAGAACCATCACCGGCGCTGTGTGCTGGGAATGCCTGAATCAAACGGTCTACAAGAGTAGCTTGTTTGGTTGCTAATATTTGTTCGAGGTTCTCATGTGGCATAATATTTTGCAATTTGCCTTTATAGCGAGGGTCAAGGATGCAGGCCAACCAGTAATCGTCATCGCTCATCATTTTAATAATGTGTGGGTCCTTTTTGAGGATACGTAAGGCATAATCCGCCATGTGGGCCAAAGTTCCAGTTGGCAAATCTGCGGTTGTGCTGGTTTGAGGGGCAGTTACAGGCAAATCTACGTCACTTGTCTCCCTTACAAAAACAGAACCCGGCCTTGCAACACCACTAATTTCTGTTGGCCCAGGAGAAGCTTCCTCATTAAAAAAGTACTCATCCCCATCATCCTCCTCGTCCTCCTCCTCCTCTTCGCCCGCTACCGCGTCCTCTACACGGCCCTGACCAGACAATGGCTGACTGTCATCAAGGCTTTCCTCTTCCTCGGCTGCAGATGCCTGCTCCTTTATGTGCGTCAAACTTTGCATCAGCAGACGCATTAGGGGGATGCTCATGCTTATTATGGCGTTGTCTGCACTAACCAGCCGTGTGCATTCCTCAAAACACTGAAGGACTTGACACAGGTCTTGTAGCTTCGACCACTGCACACCTGACAACTCCATGTCTGCCATTCAACTGCCTGCCCATGTATCCTCCCACAAATACATAACAGCACGCCTCTGTTCGCACAGTCTCTGAAGCATGTGCAGTGTGGAGTTCCACCTTGTTGCAACGTCGATGATTAGGCGATGCTGGGGAAGGTTCAAAGAACGCTGATAGTTCTGCATACGGCTGGAGTGTACGGGCGAACGGCGGATATGCGAGCAAAGTCTGCGCACTTTGAGGAACAGGTAGGGTAACCCCGGATAACTTTTCAGGAAGCACTGCACCACCAGGTTTAAGGTGTGAGCCAGGCAAGGAATGTGTTTCAGTTGGGAAAGGGCTATGGCAGCCATGAAATTCCTTCCGTTATCACTCACTACCTTGCCTGCCTCAAGATGTACAGTGCCCAGCCATGACTGAGTTTCTTTCTGCAAGAATTTGGACAGAACTTCCGCGGTGTGTCTGTTGTCGCCCAAACACTTTATTGCCAATACAGCCTGCTGACGCTTGCCACTAGCTGTCCCATAATGGCACACCTGGTGTGCAACAGTGGCAGCTGCGGATGGAGTGGATGTGCGACTGCGGTCTGTGGACGAGCTCTCGCTTCTGCAGGAGGATGAGGAAGAGGAGGAGGGGGGGCGAACGCCTACAGCCAACTCTTTCCTTGACCATGGGCTAGGCAGAACTGTCCCAATATTGCTGTCCCCTGTGGACCCTGCATCCACCACATTCACCCAGTGTGCCGTGATGGACATGTAACGTCCCTGGCCATGCCTACTGGTCCATGCATCTGTTGTCAGGTGCACCTTTGTAGTCACAGACTGCCTGAGTGCATGGACGATGCGGTCTTTAACATGCTGTTGGAGGGCTGGGATGGCTTTTCTAGAAAAGAAGTGTCGACTGGGTAGCTCGTAGCATGGTACAGCGTAGTCCATCAGCACTTTGAAAGCTTCGCTTTCAACTAACCGGTAGGGCATCATCTCTAATGAGATTAGTCTAGCAATGTGAGCGTTCAAACCCTGTGTACGCGGATGCGAGGATGAGTACTTCCTTTTCCTAACAAGAGTCTCATGTAGGGTGAGCTGGACTGGAGAGCTGGAGATCGTGGAACTAGCAGTGGTGCCGGTGGACATGGCAGACTGAGAGAGGGTTGGAGATGGTATTCTTGCCGGTGCCCTATATGCAGTGTTTCCTACTACGAACCTGGTGATTCCCTGACTGCTTTGGCCTGGAGACAAAAGCTGCACAGATACTGCAGGTGGTGCGGGAAATGGTCGGCTTACAGGGAGGGAAGGGATGTAGCGTTGCTGACTAGCTTCATTGACCGAGGGTGCTGCAACCTTTAGGCACGTTTGGTAGTTAGTCCAGGCTTGCAAATGCATGGTGGATAAATGTCTATGCATGCAACATTTTTGACAGATGACTTTGCGCTGATCATTTGGATGTTGTTTAAAAAAATGCCAGACTGCACTCTTTCTACTATCGGATACCTTTTCAGGCATTGCAGACTGAACTTCTTTAACCGGATGGCCACGCTGTCCTTCAACTGGTTTTGGTTTTGCCACGCGTTTTTGGCCAGATACGGGCCCGGCAGATGGAATCTGTTGTGATGTTGATGCCTGCTGCGGCTCCTCCTCCTCCTCCACTTCAGAACTACTGCCGCCTGCACCCTGTTCCCCCAATGGCTGCCAATCGGGGTCAACAACTGGGTCATCTATGACCTCCTCTTCTATATCGTGTGCAACTTCGTCTGTGTCACCGTGTAAGCCGGTGGTAGAGCGTTCGTGACGTGGCACCATAGTCTCAGCTGGGTTTGATTCTGGCTCAGTACACTGCGAGGGCAATGTTCTGGTCTGAGTCAAAGGAACAGCATAGTAATCTGGCTGTGGCTGTGTATCAGTGCACTCCATGTCCGATTCAACTTCTAATGGGCATGGCCTGTTAACTGTTTCACTGTCTAACCCAGGAACGGTATGTGTAAAGAGCTCCATGGAGTAACCCGTTGTGTCTCCTGACGCATCCTTCTCTCTTGTTCTGGGTGAAGAAGACAAGGAAGTGACTTGTCCCTGACCGTGAACATCCACTAACGACGCGCTGCTTTTACATTTTGCACTTTCAGAAGAGGAGGCAAAAGAGCTAGAGGCTGAGTCAGCAAGGAAAGCCAAAAATTGTTCTTGCCGCTCCAGCTTTAAAAGCGGTTTTCCTACTCCCAGAAAAGGGAGCATTCGAGGCCTTGTGTAGCCAGACGACGAACCTGGCTCAACAACTCGAGACTTAGGTGCTGTACTGCTTTTACCACGACCACCTGATGCTCCACCACCACTACCATCATTACCAGCTGACAATGACCGCCCACGGCCATGACCTCTTCCACCAGACTTCCTCATTGTTTGCAAAACGTAACCAAAGTAACGGTATTTGTTACTGTAAAACAACTTATAAGGTGAACTCTAACTTCTGTAGGATTTATATACACCTTTATAGGTGGCTGACACTGAAAGGAAAACCAGTCCCAATGTTACACACTAGGTTTTCTGTGCCCCAATAATTTGAGACAGATGGCACACACACGACCGGCACTCAAGCAGAAATGCCAATCTTAATCTTCCACTATTTTTTTTTTCAAGGAGAATTTACAAAAAAAAAAAAATGGCCCAGTATTACACACTGGTTTTCGGTGGCACACAATGAGAGACAGATGCCACACACAGCAATGGCACAGAGGCAGACTTGACAATCTTTATCTCCCACTATTTATTTATTTTTTTACAGGGAGAATTTACAAAAAAAAAAATGTCCCAGTATTACACACTGATTTTCTGTGGCACACAATGAGAGACAGATGCCACACACAGCAATGGCACAGAGGCAGACTTGCCAATCTTTATCTCCCACTATTTATTTATTTTTTTACAGGGAGAATTTACAAAAAAAAAAAATGGCCCAGTATTACACACTGGTTATCGGTGGCACACAATGAGAGACAGATGCCACACACAGCACTAGCACAGAGGCAGACTTGCCAATCTTTATCTCCCACTATTTATTTATTTTTTTACAGGGAGAATTTACAAAAAAAAAAAAAAAAGGCCCAGTATTACACACTAGGTTTTCTGTGGCACACAATGAGAGACAGATGCCACACACAGCACTGGCACAGAGGCAGACTTGCCAATCTTTATCTCCCACTATTTATTTATTTTTTTACAGGTAGAATTTACAAAAAAAAAAAATGGCCCAGTATTACACACTGGTTTTCGGTGGCACACAATGAGAGACAGATGCCACACACAGCACTGGCACAGAGGCAGACTTGCCAATCTTTATCTCCCACTATTTATTTATTTTTTTACAGGGAGAATTTCCAAAAAAAAAAAAAAGGCCCAGTATTACACACTGGTTTTCGGTGGCACACAATGAGAGACAGATGCCACACACAGCACTGGCACAGAGGCAGACTTGCCAATCTTTATCTCCCACTATTTATTTTTTTTTTACAGGGAGAATTTACAAAAAAAAAAAAGGCCCAGTATTACACACTGGTTTTCGGTGGCACACAATGAGAGACAGATGCCACACACAGCAATGGCACAGAGGCAGGCTTGCCAATCTTTATCTCCCACTATTTATTTATTTTTTTACAGGGAGAATTTACAAAAAAAAAAAATTGGCCCAGTATTACACACTGGTTTTCGGTGGCACACAATGAGAGACAGATGCCACACACAGCAATGGCACAGAGGCAGACTTGCCAATCTTTATCTCCCACTACTTATTTATTTTTTTACAGGGAGAATTTACAAAAAAAAAAAAAATGGCCCAGTATTACACACTGGTTTTTGGTTGCACACAATGAGAGACAGATGCCACACACAGCACTGGCACAGAGGCAGACTTGCCAATCTTTATCTCCCACTATTTATTTATTTTTTTACAGGGAGAATTTACAAAAAAAAAAAAAGGCCCAGTATTACACACTGGTTTTCGGTGGCACACAATGAGAGACAGATGCCACACACAGCAATGGCACAGAGGCAGGCTTGCCAATCTTTATCTCCCACTATTTATTTATTTATTTTTTCAGGGAGAATTAAAAAAAAAAAAAAAGGCCCAGTATTACACACTAGGTTTTCTGTGGCACACAATGAGAGACAGATGCCACACACAGCAATGGCACAGAGGCAGACTTGCCAATCTTAATCTCCCACTATTTATTTATTTTTTTACAGGGAGAATTTACAAAAAAAAAAAAATGGCCCAGTATTACACACTGGTTTTTGGTTGCACACAATGAGAGACAGATGCCACACACAGCACTGGCACAGAGGCAGACTTGCCAATCTTTATCTCCCACTATTTATTTATTTTTTTACAGGGAGAATTTACAAAAAAAAAAGGCCCAGTATTACACACTGGTTTTCGGTGGCACACAATGAGAGACAGATGCCACACACAGCAATGGCACAGAGGCAGACTTGCCAATCTTTATCTCCCACTATTTATTTATTTTTTTACAGGGAGAATTTACAAAAAAAAAAAAAATGGCCCAGTATTACACACTGGTTTTTGGTTGCACACAATGAGAGACAGATGCCACACACAGCACTGGCACAGAGGCAGACTTGCCAATCTTTATCTCCCACTATTTATTTATTTTTTTACAGGGAGAATTTACAAAAAAAAAAAAAAAAAAGGCCCAGTATTACACACTGGTTTTCGGTGGCACACAATGAGAGACAGATGCCACACACAGCAATGGCACAGAGGCAGTCTTGCCAATCTTTATCTCCCACTATTTATTTATTTTTTTTTCAGGGAGAATTAAAAAAAAAAAAAAAAAAAGGCCCAGTATTACACACTAGGTTTTCTGTGGCACACAATGAGAGACAGATGCCACACACAGCACTGGCACAGAGGCAGACTTGCCAATCTTTATCTCCCTGCAGTAATCTCAGAAAAGTAAGGGTACCGTCACACATTGAAATTTTCATCGCTGCGACGGCACGATTCGTGACGTCGCAGCGTCGTATAATCATCGCTCCAGCGTCGTAGACTGCGGTCACACGTTGCAATCACGGCGCTGGAGCGATGCCGAAGTCCCCAGGTAACCAGGGTAAACATCGGGTAACTAAGCGCAGGGCCGCGCTTAGTAACCCGATGTTTACCCTGGTTACCAGCGTAAACGTAAAAAAACAAACAGTACATACTCACCCGTCTGTGTCCTTCAGGTCCCTTGCCGTCTGCTTCCTGCTCTGAGTGCAGCCGTACAGTGAGAGCAGATCGCAGCACCGCTGTGATCTGCTCTCACTTTCCGGCCGGCACTCAGAGCAGGAAGCAGACGGCAAGGGACCTGAAGGACACCGACGGGTGAGCATGTACGGTTTGTTTTTTTACGTTTACGCTTGTAACCAGGGTAAACATCGGGTTACTAAGCGCGGCCCTGCGCTTAGTTACCCGATGTTTACCCTGGTTACAAGCGAAGACATCGCTGGATCGCTGTCACACACAACGATCCAGCGATGTCAGCGGGTGATCAAGCGACGAAAGAAAGTTCCAAACGATCTGCTACGACGTACGATTCTCAGCAGGGTGTCTGATCGCAGTAGCGTGTCAGACACAGCGATATCGTAACGATATCGCTAGAACGTCACGAATCGTAACGTCGTAGCGATGGAAATTTCAATGTGTGACAGTACCCTAAGGCAGGCAGCTATAAAAAGGACTGCTGGACACAAAAGTGTGGACAAACAAACAAGATAGCTGTGCAGAAAGGAAGGAACAACAGGATGTGTGCTTTGAAAAAAGCAGTTGGTTTGCACAGCGGCGTACACACACAGCAACGCAGCTATCAGGGAGCCTTCTAGGGCAGCCCAATGAGCTACAGCGCTGAGGAAAAAAAAATGTAGCTTCCACTGTCCCTGCAAACAAAAGGTGGTGTTGGACAGTGGAAATCGCTACAGCACAAGCGGTTTGGGGGTGAATGTACCCTGCCTAACACTATCCATGCTTCTGACGAAGCGGCCAGCAACCTCTCCCTACGCTCAGATCAGCAGCAGTAAGATGGCGGTCGGCGGGAACGCCCCTTTATAGCCCCTGTGACGCCGCAGAAAGCAAGCCAATCACTGCAATGCCCTTCTCTAAGATGGTGGGGACTGAGGTCTATGTCATCACGGTGCCCACACTCTGCGTCCACCTTCATTGGCTGAGAAATGGCACTTTTAGCGTCATTGAAACGCGCCTTTGGTGCGAAAGTCGCGTACCGCATGGCCGACCCCACACAGGGATCGGGTCGGGTTTCATGAGACGCCGACTTTGCCAAAAGTCGTCGACTTATGAAAATGAACGATCCGTTTCGCTCAACCCTACTCATGACAAAATTGTTTCCATTAGAAGAAAGTGTGTCTCCCATACTGTTTGCTTATGCACTGAATGCAAGGCCTGCCCTGCACCAATGTTACATGCACTCCAATAACCCTTTGAAACCATATACAGGATGGTCATATGAAACAACAGTTCACATTATTATTATTTTTTTTATTACCATAAATTTTGTCCCTGAAGTGAATGCATGGCCTGGGCGTAATTTGCGTGCACCACATTCCCCCTTGAAAAAATGTGGAGGAGGGTCTCATAAAAAAATTGTCACATTAAAAAGGAGCGCTTCACCTATACTTGGAATGCCCATACACTTATGGGTTAACAAACATTTCCCCCTGTGGGGTACAGCTTTTTTTTTTAATTATTTACTAGCATCATAAACACTCTTTCCAAAAAATAGAGTGGCTGTTGCATCACAGAATCCTTTCACCCTTGTGTTCTAGTGGTGGTGTCCGAAGAGACTTGGAGGATGTCCTCATATGTCAGTATTCCCAATTTAAAGGAGTGGGTCTCCTACATTTTGAATGCCCATGCACTAAGTGTATGGGCTGACAAACATATACCCCAGGGGTACAACATTTTTAGTTTTGGTAAGTATTTACGGGCATCATAAATACCCTTTCCAAAAAACAGTCTGAGTGTTGCATCACAGAATCAGTTCACCCTCGTGTTCTAGTGGTGGTGCCTTAAGAGACAAGGAGGATGTCCTCATATGTCTCTATTTCCAATTTAAAGGAGTGGGTCTCCTACATTTTGAATGCCCATACACTAAGTGCATGGGCTGACAAACATTTCCCATTAGTGGGTACATTTTTATTTTTGGTAAGTATTTACAGGCATCATAACAACACTTTTGCCCAAAAATTGAGTGACTGTTGCATCACGAAATACCTTCATCCTCATGTTCTAGTGGTGGTGCCTGAAGAGACATGGAGGATGTTCTCATATGATGTTAATTATGGCGTCATCGCCGCTCACCATCTTGGTGCAGTCCTCAAAGTTTTGGAGGATGGTACATATGTCTGACATCCATGTCCACTCCTGACGTCTTCTGTGTGGAGTCTGAACTGAATAACGATGCTGGCAGTCAACAACTGCCCTCTTCTGCTCACAAATCTTTTCCAACATATGCAGTGCAGAGTTCCAATGTGTGGGGACATCACACATCAGTCGGTGAGCCGGAAACTGCAAATGCTGCTGAAGCACGGCTAGGGCAGCTGAAGCTGTAGCTGACTTTCTAAAATGGGCAGACAGGCGGCATACTTTCACTAGCAGATCCTGCAGCTCCAGGTAGCTTTTGAGAAAGCGTTGAATGACGAGGTTAAGCACATGGGCCAGGCAAGGTACGTGTGTGAGCTCACCTTGTCTCATAGCTTCCGGCAATTGTCACACATGACTATGCCTGGCTGTAGGTTCAGCAGTGTCAGCCAAAAATCTGACTGCTCTTTCAGCTCTGTCCACAACTCTTCAGGATTGTGCTGTTTGTCAGCTAAGCAGATTAGCTTTGGCACACCCTGTTGCTGCTTGGCTGAGGCAGTGCTGCAGTGCTTCCAGCTTCTGACTGATGTGCTCATTTCAGAGATGGAGGCTGAAGAGGAGGAGGAGGTTCAGGAGCTGAAGACTGTGGGTGCAACCCTGATTGACAAAGTGCCTGCAATCCTCGACATTGGAAAAATGTGCTCCATCCCAAGGTCCGACTGGGTCCTGGCTTCCACTATGTTAACCCAGTGTGCCGTCAGTGAGATGTACCATCCCTGCCTACAAGCACTTGTCCAAGTATCCGTGGTTAGGTGGACTTTCCCAGTAATAGCATTGTTGAGGGCATGGCTAACGTTGTGGGACACATGCTGGTGTAATGCCAGTAAGGCACACCGGGAGAAATAGTGGGGACTGGGGACCAAGGACTTTGGGACAGCCACTGCCAAAAGGTTGCAGAAAGCTCCCGTCTCAATGTGCCTAAAAGGAAAGATTTCGAGCGAAAGCAGATGAGAAATGTGAACATTTAGTACTGTGGCCTGTGGGGCATTGGCTGCGTATTTCCTCTTACGTTCCAATGACTGGGGTATAAACAACTGAAGGCTGCGCTGGGACAAGGACGTGGATGGGCTAGATGAAGGTGCTAGTTGACTGTGGTCAACAACAGGTGCAGGGCACAAGTCATATTCACATGCACCGTGGACTGGAGATTGGCTCGTATGCAAAACAGTGGAAGAAGCAGTGGTGTCACCTGCAGACAGTGTTCCTGGAGCCTGGGGTTCATCCCACAAAGTCGAGTGCTTTGCTGCCATGTGCCTGATCATCCTGGTGGTGGTTAGGCTGGTAGATTTGCTACCCCTGCTGATGCGGGCATGGCAGTTGCTGCAAATGGCGTGTTTGGGGTTATCGTCAGAGTCTTTAAAAATTAACCAGACTCAGGAAGATCTAACAGTTGGAATGGCAACTTCTGTCATGTTGGTATTACGGGGAACTGAGGCACCAGGGGCGGACACAGACAGCTGTGCAGGAAATGTGTCTGGGCCCCCCTCCTTTTAAGGCAACAAAGCTATATATATACACTCACCGGCCACTTTATTAGGTACACCTGTCCAACTTCTTGTTAACACTTAATTTCTAATCAGCCAATCACATGGCGGCAACTCAGTGCATTTAGGCATGTAGACATGGTCAAGACAATCTCCTGCAGTTCAAACCGAGCATCAGTATGGGGAAGAAAGGTGATTTGAGTGCCTTTGAATGTGGCATGGTTGTTGGTGCCTGAAGGGCTGGTCTGAGTATTTCAGAAACTGCTGATCTACTGGGATTTTCACGCACAACCATCTCTAGGGTTTACAGAGAATGGTCCGAAAAAGAAAAAAAATCCAGTGAGCGGCAGTTCTGTGGGCGGAAATGCCTTGTTGATGCCAGAGGTCAGAGGAGAATGGGCAGACTGGTTCGAGCTGATAGAAAGGCAACAGTGACTCAAATCGCCACCCGTTACAACCAAGGTAGGCCTAAGAGCATCTCTGAACGCACAGTGCGTCGAACTTTGAGGCAGATGGGCTACAGCAGCAGAAGACCACACCGGGTACCACTCCTTTCAGCTAAGAACAGGAAACTGAGGCTACAATTTGTACAAGCTCATCGAAATTGGACAGTAGAAGATTGGAAAAACGTTGCTTGGTCTGATGAGTCTCGATTTCTGCTGCGACATTCGGATGGTAGGGTCAGAATTTGGCGTAAAAAACATGAAAGCATGGATCCATCCTGCCTTGTATGGAGCATCTTTGGGATGTGCAGCCGACAAATCTGCGGCAACTGTGTGATGCCATCATGTCAATATGGACCAAAATCTCTGAGGAATGCTTCCAGCACCTTGTTGAATCTATGCCACGAAGAATTGAGGCAGTTCTGAAGGCAAAAGGGGGTCCAACCCGTTACTAGCATGGTGTACCTAATAAAGTGGCCGGTGAGTGTATATATATATATATATATATATATATATATATATATATATATATATATATATATATATACAGTATATATATATATATATATATATATATATATATATATATATATATATATATATATATATACATGCTAAGGGACTGTGCTATACATAAGTGAGTACATTATATACTAAGGGACTGTGTTAGACATAATCGATAATAACGTCTTCCTCCACCTCCCCATTCTTAAATCCATTATAAATCCCCTTTCTTCCCTTCCCAATTCCCCACACCCCTCATTGTCCTCCTACCCCCGCATCCCATTATTGCCCTCTCCGCACCCCCATGATTACCCCCTTCACCATCTTCATTATTGCTTTATCCCCACCACCCCATTATTGCCCATTCACCACCTCCATCCTTTCCTCCTCCCCCACCACCCCTATCATTGCCCTCTCTGTCAACCCAATCATTGCCTTCCACCCCATCACCCCCATTATTGCCCTCTCCTCCACCTCCACACACACATAGCACCATTCACCTCTCTGCATACACACACACTCGCCTCACCTCACCTCTGCGCACAGTATCATGAAGCTCCACCATTGACAGCAGCTTCCTGTCTCGCACAGCCGCTGCGGTGAATGATGATGTCATTCAGCCGCTGCTGTGTGAGACAGGAAGCGCGGGCAGTAAGTAGGACAAATCCATTCCCTGCTCCACTGTCATTTTCTCCTGCAGGCCGCGGAGCTGCAGGGCTTGCTCCTTGTTCACCACACATGAGGCCACTCTGGCCAGGCCCCCCCTCCCCGGAGCCTCGGGGCCAGATAAACTGCCCAGACGTTGTAGGCAGGGCCAATTTTAGGAAAAGTTTAAAATGGGGCCCCAAATGCTAACATATTGCATATCACACGGAAGAATTTTGTTTGTATTTACATGCGCTGCGTTCAGGCCACTAAATGAGTGTGATCGACAATATTGAAGTCATTCAACGCTTGTGTCCCGGCCTCTTTTCACCATCTGAGAAAGAATTATGGGGACAGAATGATCACTAATAGATCACTAACAGATCACCATACAGGATCATGTTATCAGCAGCACATCTACAGTTTACACCGGTGATGTGCTGCTGAGAACAATGATTTCTGTTTCAGCATAAACAATTCAATCACTCGATGAAAATGCAGCATTTTGCTTGTTTTGTATAATACACCGCATAGTCTTCCATATATTATAATGTGCACCACAGTCCTCCATATTGTAAAACGCACACCGCATAGTCCTCCATATAATATAATGTGCCACATAGTCCTCCATATAGTATAATACACTCCTCAAACCTCCATATAGTATTATACACTTCCCATAGTCCTCCATATAGTATAATACATTCCCTATAGTACTTCATATATTGAAATACACTGCTCAGTCCTCCACATAGTATAATACTCTCCTCATAGTGCTCCATATAGTATAATGCACTGCCACCGTCATCCATGTAGTACAATTCACTTCCCACAGTATAATGTATGACCCATAGTCCTCTATATTGTAAACTGCACACCCCATAGTCCTCCATATAATATAATATGCCCCATAGTCCTCCATATATTAAAATACACTGCTTAGTCCTCCACATAGTATAATACACTCCTCATAGTGGTCCATATAGTATAATGCACCGCCATCATCATCCGTGTCATACAATTCACTTCCCATAGTATAATGCACCCCATAGTTCTTCATATAGTATAATTTATTCCCCATAGTCCTCGATAAAGTATAATGCAGCCCAGTATACAGTATAATGCAGCCACCCCATAGAGCATAATGCAACCACCCTACAGAGTATAATGTAACCCCCCATAGAATATAATGCAACCACCTCATATAGTATAATGTAGCCCCCTCATAGAGCATGATGCAATCACCCCTCATAGAATATAAATATAATACAGCCCCCCATAGAATATAAAGTAGCCCCATCAAAGAGTATGATGAAATCCTCCCTCATAAAATCTAATACAGCCCCCCATAGAATATAAAACAGCCCACCTCCCCATAGTATATAATGTAGCCCCCATAGAATATAATGCAGCCCCCATAGTATATAACAGCCTCCCACACAGAATATAATGTACCCCCATAGTATAACACAGCTTCCCCCTTAGAATATAAGGTATAATGTACCACCATAGTATATAACACAGCCACATAGTATATAACACAGCCTCCCCCATAGATTATAATATGCCCCCATAATATAAAACACAGCCTCCCCTTAGAATATAATATACCCCCCATAGAATATAATATATCCCCATAGTATATCGCACAGCTCGCATAGTATATAGCACAGCCTGAGTAGTATATAGCACAGCCCAGTAGTATATAACACACCCACGTAGTATATAACACAGCCCACGTAGTATATAACACAGCCACATAGTATATAACACAGCCCACGTAGTACATAACACAGCCCACGTAGTACATAACACAGCCACGTAGTATATAGCACAGACACATAGTATATAGCACAGCCTATATAGTATCTAGCACAGCCCGTGTACCAAACAGCACAGCCCATGTAGCATACAGCACAGCCTTGTAGTATATAGCACAGCCACATAGTATATAACACAGCCCATGTAGTATATAGCACAACCATGTAGTATACAGCACAGCCCATATAGCATGTAGCACAGCCATGTACTGTAGTATATAGAACAGTCATGTAGTATATAGCACAGCCACGTAGTATATAGCAAAGTGACGTAGTATATAGCACAGTTTATGTAGTTTTAGCACAGCCATGTAGTATATTGCACAGCCAATGTAGTATATAGCACAGCCACGTAGTATATAGCAAAGCCCATGTAGTTTATAGCACAACCATGTAGAATACAGCACAGCCCACATAGCATATAGAACAGCCTTGTAGTATATAGCACAGCCCACGTAGTATATAGCTGTCACGAACCCCTGACCGCTTCCACCAATATGTCAGGGATCCACACCGTGACCGTCACCCCTACGTCACAGATCGGGGTGACTTTAGGCCAACAGACGGCTATCACATGTGCAGGGGGGCTTATCTTCGTTATCCCTCCACTCCACAATGTGATAAAAAGACACACACGAGGCTATTGACCTCTTAGTTTACAGCAGTGGCTTATTCTAGGTATCCCACTGCTCTTCTATATACCACGAACTGCAGGGACTTATGTATCCCGCTAACAGTTCCACTTAACACTTGCAGCTCTCTGACACCCCCCTTACTCTCAGGTCAGATTAGGTATTGCACCCTGGGTAATTAGTCACCAGAAAGGCTGCCTTCTATGTACTGGCTATTGGGCACGCTGCAGCGACGCGATAAACTACTCCCACTCAGGCAGGAACAATAATTATCAACGCCGCAGTCGCTACAACACCCCAAAAGCCTGCACGGTATTGCTGCCACCAGCTCCGATTAAACGGGTCCGAAGCTAACCCAACACAGTAGCGTAATTCCCTTCAGGAGACTTAGGGTACGTTTTAGAGCATGGAGAAAGAACTAGTATTAAATATTATACCCCACAAAATTTAGGCAGTGCTTTATCAAAATATTTTACAAAGATGTTACAAATGAGACAATTGCAAATATGTACAAGGTAATTATATAAAAGAAAACAAGGATTACATGAGAATCACACTTACATGTGTTCAAAGCATTGCAGGCAACCAGGCTAGTGGAGTTTCCATCTGTCAAAATGCATCAGTAGGTCTGGATAGACAGCAGACAGACAGCTCAGGTAAAAACTGAAAAGCTGACTCCTGGAAGCCTGGTTGAAACTTAAAACCTACAGCCTGTGACATCACAGAAAGGGCTGGCTTTTCCAAACCCTCCTACCTCTTCAGTTTTACTAACTGTGCATTAAATATATCTGATGCCCGTAACTTCGCTACAGAACAGGTCATAATCATACCACACCCAGCATTCATCGCGTATTATCGCTGGCATTCTAGTGAGATCAAATATGTCCTATTTGGGAGGTATATTTACAGAGAAATCCCTACTTCTTTACCTAATGGAGTTAGAAGCTCATGTTTAGAGTGCTGGATAGATGCTCCAATGGAGATTAAGAATATATATTTTCGTGTTCCTATCTTAAATGGTTGACCTAATATCTTACAAAAACAGAACAAAGGACTTTCATGATTCTGGAAGTTTCTAATCCAGTAAAAGCTGGTCACTTTCCACTACAGGAAATGCCAGTCGTAAATACCTTGGCGAGGGGGATGAGGGCTTGTGAGCTGAAAGTCAGGAATTTGCAGCTACAAGCTGTTGCAGAATCACTCTAAGAAGGGGGGCTTAGCCCACAGCATGCTATCAAGAGAACTAAACTTATATGATATTTCATACCATATCGTGACAATAGCACAGACACATAGTATATAGCACAGCCTATATAGTGTCTAGCACAGCCCACGTACCATACAGCACAGCCCACGTAGCACACAGCACAGCCACATAGCATATAGCACAGCCATGTAGCATATAGCACAGCCCACATAGTATATAGCACAGCCATGTAGTATTCAGCATAGCCCACGTAGCATATAGCACAGCCATGTAGTATATAAAACAGCCATGTAGTATATAGCACAGCCATGTAGTATTCAGCATAGCACACGTAGCACATAGCACAGCCATGTAGTATATAAAACAGCCATGTAGTATATAGCACAGCCATGTAGTATATAGCACAGCCACGTTGTATATGGCATAGCTCATGTAGTTTTAGCACAGCCACGTAGTATATAGCACAGCCACATTGTTCATAGCACAGCCCATGTAGTATATAGCACAGCCATGTAGTATACAGCACAGCCCACATAGCATATAGAACAGCCATGTAGTATATAGAACAGCCATGTAATATACAGCGCAACCCACGTAGTATATAGCACAGTCCATGTAGTATATAGAACAGCCATGTAGTATATAACACAGCCCAAATAGTATATAGCACAGCCCAAGTAGTATACAGCACAGCCCGCATAGTATATAGAACAGCCATGTAGTATACAGCACAGCCCACGCAGTGTATAGCACAGACACATAGTATGTATCACAGCCTATATAGTATCTAGCACAGCCCATGTACCATACAGCACAGCCCACGTAGCATACATCACAGCCACGTAGCATATAGCACAGCCACGTAGCATATAGCACAGCTCACATAGTATATAGCACAGCCACGTAGTATATAGCACAGCCATGTAGTATAAAACACAGCCCATGTAGTATATAGCACAGCCATGTTGTATACAGCACAGCCCACGTAGTATATAGCACAGCCCACGTAGTATATAGAACAGCCACGTAGTATATAACACAGCCCACATAGTATATAGCACAGCCCAAGTAGTATACAGCACAGCCCGCGTAGTATATAGAACAGCCATGTAGTATACAGCACAGCCAACGTAGTATTTAACACAAAAAAAGGAAAAAGTAGAGCTGCACAGCCTAATTTAGAGGATATATGTGGCGCCCCTAGGGGTATTTGCCACAAAAATAGTTATTGACACCAAATACAAATACTAAAATAGCAAGACTGCACTACCATCTCCGGCCAGAAGGGGGAGCTCCAGAGACTCCCCTTGATCCATTCCAGTCTGAGAAAAGGACTGGCAGTTGGGTTGAGGAGCTGAAAGTGAGAGGTCGTATAGCTGAACTCCTAATAGCCCTATGACGGATTATAGGTCCATAGTACCAATCTGAGGAAAAGAGGAATAGAGAAAAAGGACATTGTGAGAACCAGGTAGCATTAATCACTACCCAGAATAGGCGCAGAGACGGATACCGGATCCGTGGCTTTATTCATTATATATCATATAGCAACCGGAAAAGAATGTGAGGTGATATCAACTTCACTAGGGTCGGACGCAGCAACAGACACAGAGTTCAGCGGTACTCCCGGAGGGGTAAGCCGATAAAAGTACTCGGGTTGCCCATCGAACCAAGACCCAGAAGGGACAGATTGAGCCGGCAGCTAGTTCACATACAGCAGCAGGGCTATACAGAAACTGCGTATAATAAGAGATGAAAACCTCGGCAGGGTCAAAGTAATTCAGAGTTCTTATACAGACTCCGGTGACAGGACTGGTCGTAAATCCCTTTTTGTTGAAGTAAACTAGTTAAACGTTTTAGTGCCTCAGTCTTTTATTTGGACAATAGACATATATCTAGGATCGGGATCATCACCGCTGAGAGGATCTGCTGCTGATCAAGTAAGTGCCTATTCCTTCACGATACCCTTTATACTGTGCATTGCCTGACACCACAGCAATGGGTCAAGCCACTCGTGACATTCCCCTCAAGAGATAGATTCCATTGGTCTGGTGCTGAGTACCACGGTCTCCTGGGCGTCACATATACAACACAGCCCATGTAGCACATAGCACAGCCATGTAGCATATAGAACAGCCATGCAGTATATAGAACAGCCATGTAGTATATAAAACAGCCTTGTAGTATGTAACACAGCCCACATAGTCCTCACTGTTAGAGTATAAAAAACACTCCTCACCCCTCCTCGTGCCTGCTCTATTTGCTCCTGTCTTGGTAGCTGCACTGCCGGCTGGCAAACGCTAAGTGCGCAATGATGTCATCGCACACCCGCAGAGTCAGAGGCAGAGCGGGGAATGATGAGAGAGGGAGCGTCATCTGATGCTCTCTCCTCCATCATTGCTTTGAACTTTACCGGCCGACACCAGTATAGTTCAATGCCGCGAGGGAGTCGACAGTGGTGGTAGGCAGGCCCCCCTGACTCACAGGGCCCCCATAGCAGCTGCGTGATGCACCGCTAGCTGATGGCCCCTGGGTATTGGGGGCCCTAGGCAGCTGCTTGGCCCTAATGCTGACCCTGCCTGCAGGGGCCCCGCAGAGCCTCCGGGCCCTGGTGCAGCTGCATCAGTTGAACCGGTGGTATGTCCGCCCATGGGATGCACACCTTCTGTCTGCGGCCACCACACTGCTTCTTCCTGCCTGTTGGGGTGCTATGCCTCCTTCCCCATCTGTGCTGCTGTCCTTGCTATGCATGTACTCCTAAAAAAAACACCATTGGAGGAAACCCTCCACTAAACTAAACAAAAAAACACCAGAACACAGGCATGGATGCTTACCTGTTCAAGGCCTCCAACAATTGCACTACCCAGGGTGCACCAGGCCCAAATGAAGATAGCGAAAACACAGGTGCAAATAATACCGATGCAGCCAACCTACAATCAGGAATTGGCTGCTTGGCGCCATCTTCATGTTTTTATGCATGTACTCCTGCAAGGTTGGGTCAGTTTCTATGTCATCCACCACCTCGTCTTCAACATCTGCACCCTGCTCATCCTCCTGACTTTCTGGCAATTGTGTCCATCATCATCGTGTGACCGTGGCTGCTCATATCTTTGGGCATCGCTACATGCGATCTCATCTTGCCCCACTTCAAGTTGACAGTCCGAAAGTCTGGAATCTTTAAAGGAAAAAGTGAACAGGTCTTCGGAGTATCCAAGTGTGGGATCAGTTGTCTCAGTGCACTCGGCATGGAGGGAGGCAGGAGAATCAGGGTGAGTAATATGCAGTCCAGACTCATGGTTACTCAGACTTGACTGTGTGGAAGACATGGTGGTGGCAGCAAATTGACTAGTAGTGTTATCCGCTATCCAACAAACAACCATTTCACAATGCTCTGGCTTCAATAGTGGTGTGCTGTGGTCCCCTAGAAACTGGGACAGGAAGGTCCAGCGAGAAGATGTGGGTCCTTGTTGTGGCCCACTTTCAGCTTGGCCACGGCCTCGTTCTCTGCATTCACCATCAGCATCACATCCACTTCCCCGTCCCTTGCCTTGCCCATTTTAAATGGACTACTGAAATATTTGAAAAGTTCAATACAAGTGGATTAATTTTGAGAAAACTTTTATGTGATTAGTGTGCTGAAAAAACACACTTTTAATTCAATGGAATGTTGGTAATAGTTTTATTTTGTTTTTAAGAAATTTTATTAATAACTAGGGTAAGACACACCAAAACCAGTTCAAAGGAGCACTCAAATGCAACAATTTTTATACCACAGATAGAGGAGGCATCTGACAGAGAAACCGCAATGTTCAATATGTGGCCTTTTTTTATTTACTGGAAAGAAAATTACTGTCATGAAGTAAGCTAACACAACACAAAAAAGTGGAATGTATGCCTGAAAAGCAAGTTTTTGTAGCCCACAGATAGATCGGGCGTCTGACTGAGATAACAGACTGTTCCAATATGTGGCCTAGATTTTTTAAAAATTTTTTTACCCCTAAATACTGTATAGACCTAGGCTAGCAGACAGACAAAAAATGAAATGTATGCATGAAAAGCAAGTATTTGGAGACCACAGATAGACCGGGCATCTGACTGAGATAACAGATTGCTTCAATATGTGACCTGGAGTTTTTTTTTTAAAATTACCCCAAAATACTGTATAGACCTAGGGTAGCAGACAGACAAAGAAGTGGAATGTATGCCTGAAAAGCAAGTATTTGGAGAGGCCACATATAGACCGGCGTCTGACTGAGATAACAGACTGTTTCCTCTCTACAGGGAGATAAAAAAGCGCCACGCCAATTTCTCGGAGCCAGAATCTCTCTGGTTTATAAAGAAGGGAAGGATTTGGAACAATGTGGCAGTTATAGGCCTATATCATTGTTGAATATGGATCTAAAACTATATGCGAGGATGATGGCAAACAGAATAGCAGTTGTACTGCCTCTATTAATCTCCTTAAAGCAATCCGGGTTTGTGAAAGGTAGAGAGGTGAAAGATAATACATATAACGTTTTGCACTTAATGCAACACGCAAAACTAAAGAAAATACCATTGGCACTAATGGGTATAGATACTGAAAAAGCATTTGATAGGTTCGACTGGACATTCTTACAGGAAACATTATTAAAATTTTGTTTCCCCAATCAACAATAACTGCAATCTTCGGAATGTACTCTGAGCCCACAGCTAAAATTAGACAAAATGGATCCCTTACAAACTCATTTCAGATCTTCAATGGTATAAGGCAAGGTTGTCCACTATCTCCGTTACTTTTTGTACTATCACTGGAGCCACTGTTACAGGCCATGCAACAATGTGCTGACATAGAGGGTCTGCAAATTAGAGGCACCCATTACAAAATGGCAGCATTTGCGGATGACCTTTTACTAGTAATATCTAAACCGTTAGAGTATTCCAGCCTTAATGACCATCTTAGAGAGTTATAGCAAAATCTCTAATTTTAAAATAAACGAAACAAAATCTGAACTGTAAACCTAGGTTTACCAATCAAAGTAGTAGATAATCTTAAAGCTTTATTCCCCTTTCCTTGGCAATCAAAAAGCCTAAATTACCTTGGCATACAACTGTGTGCATCAGACACAGAACTTTTTGCCCTCAATTATAGGCAGCTATTAGTAAGCACAACTGCGTGCCTCCATTCCTGGAAAGACACATTCCAATCTTGGATAGGGAGAAAAATCATTCTTAAAAGTTTAATTCTCCCAAAATTTCTCTATCTTTAACATGCTCCCGATCCAGCTCCCCTTCTCCTACCTAACTAAAATTCACTCCTTATTTGTCAAATATATTTGGCTAAAAGGTAAGCCACGTATTAATTCTAAATCTCTTAGCCTACCAAAGGGCATGGGAGGAATGGGCACCCCAGATATTGTAAAGTATTACCAAGCAGCTCATATTTCAAGAACGGTCAACTGGCTTAGGAATTCAGAAGACAAACAATGGTCTACTATAGAAGAAGCAGTGTCTTCTACCCCATTACACACCATTTTGCTTGGAAAAAGCAATGATTTGACTTTAACCAAATTAACAAATATACACACGGTAGCCACAGTTAAAATATGGAAAAAAACTCTCTCATGCCTTGGCCCCACATCTTTCCACCTTAACTAAAATCACAGACCTACTGGACTCACTCCCCAGTAGTGCTGCTCTTATCCCAATGGAACAGCTATTTAAGGATGGTACATTACTATCTCTACAAGATTTAAACAGAATACCTTAACTCTCGGGTCTAACATTCCTGCAACATAGCAAACTCTCCTTCCTCTTCCACCAACATTATCGATCGGCTGAGGTCAATAGATCTCTAACTCCTTATGAAACTGTGCGCCAGAACAAGAGCTCCTACCCAAACTCTCTCAATTATATATCAATCATTAGTTAATATAGATACACCATTAAAGCGCGCATATCTAACATGATGGGAGAAGGACATAGGTGTTCCCTTCTCTGTTCCACAGATCAAACATATATACAAGAATTCACATGGTCCTTCCAACTGTGTGCATATCCAAGAAAACTCTTATAAAATCATTACCAGGTGGTATAAAATCATTACCAGGTGGTATATAACGCCCAAACAAATACAAAGATGGCATTGGACTACAACTGCCGATTTGTTGGAGATGTGGAGCAGACGAGGGTAACTACATACACATGTGGTGGTCCTGCCCGAAGCTTTCACCTTTCTGGAGTGAGATCACATCTCTTATACAGAAGATATTAAGAAAAAGTATCACTTTGAAACCGGAAAATGTATTTTTAAACTTACCACTCTGGCCTAATGATAAGAATGCCTCTAAAATGGCTCAATTTATAATGGCAGCTGTTATGACCCCAATGGCAGAGGGTCTCAGGAATAAATACCAAGTCTGCAAACACAAAAAACCAGCTCATAGGGCAGTGGTAACTGGGCTGACCATATATCTAATCCTAGCGCCACAAATAGAAGTAGCCGGGGAACGTGCCTACGTTGGTTCTAGACGTCTCGCGCCAGCCGGAGAACTAACTAACCCTAGAAGGGAAAAGAAAGACCTTTCTTGCTTCCAGAGAAAAGACACCAAAAGTTGGATACAAGCCCCCAACAAATAATAACGGTGAGGTAAGAGGAAAAGACAAACATAAGAATGAGCTAGGTATTTAGCAAAGAGAGGCCCACTAGCTAATAGCAGAATATAGTAAGATGACTTATATGGTCAGCAAAAACATTATTAAAATATCCACGCTGGATATTCAAGAACCCCCGAACCGTCTAACGGCCGGGGGGAGAACACCAGCCCCCTAGAGCTTCCAGCAAGGTCAGAAATCACATTTAGTACAAGCTGGACAAAAATAGAAGCAAAGCAAGTAACTCAAAAAACAAAGAAGCAGGACTTAGCTTAATTTTGCAAGAGCCAGGACCAGCAGACAGGAGCAACAGAAGGATCTGATAACAACGATGCCAGGCACTGGACTAAGGATCCAGGAAGTTTATATAGCGACACCCCTGGACTAACGACCCAGGTGAGTGCCAAACTGAAGAAAGACAATCCCAGAGTCATATCACTAGTGACCACAAGAGGGAGCCAAAAAGTCTAATTCACAACAGTACCCCCCCCTTAAGGAGGGGTCACCGAACCCTCACCAAGACCACCAGGACGATCAGGATGAGCAGCGTGAAAGGCACGAACTAAATCGGCCGCATGCACATCAGAGGCAACCACCCAGGAATTATCCTCCTGACCATAGCCCTTCCACTTGACCAGATACTGAAGCCTCCGCCTGGAGAGACGAGAATCCAAGATCTTCTCCACCACGTACTCCAACTCGCCCTCAACCAACACCGGAGCAGGAGGCTCAACAGAAGGAACCACAGGTACAACGTACCGCCGCAACAAAGACCTATGGAACACGTTGTGAATGGCAAATGACACCGGAAGATCCAAGCGAAAGGACACAGGATTAAGGATTTCCAATATCTTGTAAGGACCGATGAAGCGAGGCTTAAATTTAGGAGAGGAGACCTTCATAGGAACAAATCGAGAAGACAGCCATACCAAATCCCCAACACGAAGTCGGGGACCCAAACCGCGGCGGCGGTTGGCAAAACGCTGAGCCTTCTCTTGTGACAACTTTAAGTTGTCCACCACATGATTCCAGATCTGCTGCAACCTATCCACCACAGAATCTACCCCAGGACAGTCAGAAGGCTCCACATGTCCCGAGGAAAAACGAGGATGGAAACCAGAGTTGCAGAAAAATGGCGAAACCAATGTAGCGGAACTAGCCCGATTATTAAGGGCAAACTCAGCCAACGGCAAGAAGGTCACCCAATCATCCTGATCCGCAGAAACAAAACACCTCAGATAAGCCTCCAGAGTCTGATTAGTTCGCTCCGTTTGTCCATTAGTCTGAGGATGAAAGGCCGACGAAAACGACAACTCAATGCCCATCCTAGCACAAAAGGATCGCCAGAACCTGGAAACAAACTGGGATCCTCTGTCAGACACAATATTCTCAGGAATGCCGTGTAAACGAACCACATTCTGAAAGAACACAGGAACCAGATCGGAAGAGGAAGGCAGCTTAGGCAAAGGCACCAAATGGACCATCTTAGAAAAGCGATCACATACCACCCAGATGACAGACATGCCCTGAGACACCGGGAGATCTGAAATGAAATCCATGGAAATGTGTGTCCAAGGCCTCTTCGGGACAGGCAAGGGCAAGAGCAACCCGCTGGCACGAGAACAGCAAGGCTTAGCTCGAGCACAAGTCCCACAGGACTGCACAAACGACAGCACATCCCGTGACAAGGAAGGCCACCAAAAGGACCTAGCCACCAGATCTCTGGTGCCAAAAATTCCCGGATGCCCTGCCAACACCGAGGAATGAACCTCGGAAATGACTCTGCTGGTCCACTTATCAGGAACAAACAGTCTGTCAGGTGGACAAGAGTCAGGTCTACCAGCCTGAAATCTCTGCAACACACGTCGCAAATCCGGAGAAATGGCTGACAAGATAACTCCCTCTTTAAGAATACCAACCGGCTCTGCGACTCCCGGAGAGTCAGGCACAAAGCTCCTTGAAAGAGCATCAGCCTTCACATTCTTTGAACCTGGTAAATACGAGACCACAAAGTCAAAACGGGAGAAAAACAATGACCAGCGGGCCTGTCTAGGATTCAGGCGTTTAGCAGACTCGAGATACATCAAATTTTTGTGATCAGTCAAGACCACCACATGATGCTTAGCACCCTCGAGCCAATGACGCCACTCCTCAAATGCCCACTTCATGGCCAACAACTCCCGATTGCCAACATCATAATTCCGCTCAGCAGGCGAAAACTTCCTCGAGAAAAAGGCACAAGGTCTCATCACAGAGCAACCAGGGCCTCTCTGCGACAAAACGGCCCCTGCCCCAATCTCAGAAGCATCCACTTCAACCTGAAAGGGAAGTGAGACATCAGGCTGGCACAAAACAGGCACCGAAGTAAACCGGCGCTTCAACTCCTGGAAAGCCTCCAGGGCTGCAGGAGCCCAGTTAGCAACATCAGAACCTTTCTTGGTCATATCCGTCAAAGGTTTAACAATGCTAGAAAAATTAGCAATAAAACGACGGTAGAAGTTATCAAAACCCAAGAACTTCTGAAGACTCTTAACTGACGTGGGTTGAGTCCAATCATGAATAGCTCGGACCTTGACTGGGTCCATCTCCACCGCAGAAGGGGAAAAAATAAACCCCAAAAAGGGAACCTTCTGTACTCCAAAGAGACACTTTGAGCCCTTAACAAATAAAGCATTCTCACGCAAAACCTGAAACACCATCCTGACCTGCTCTACATGCGAGTCCCAGTCATCAGAAAAAAACAGAATATCATCCAGATAAACGATCATAAATTTATCCAGATACTTCCGGAAAATATCATGCATAAAGGACTGAAACACTGAAGGAGCATTAGAGAGCCCAAAAGGCATCACCAAGTACTCAAAATGACCTTCGGGCGTATTAAATGCGGTTTTCCATTCATCTCCTCGCTTAATGCGCACAAGGTTGTACGCACCACGAAGATCTATCTTGGTGAACCACTTGGCACCTTTAATTTGGGCAAACAAGTCTGACAACAGAGGCAAAGGATACTGAAATTTAACAGTGATTTTATTCAAAAGCCGATAGTCAATACAAGGTCTCAAAGATCTGTCCTTCTTGGCCACAAAAAAGAATCCCGCACCAAGAGGGGAAGAGGATGGACGGATATGCCCCTTCTCCAGAGACTCCTTGATATACGAACGCATTGCGGTATGCTCAGGTACAGACAGATTAAATAGTCTTCCCTTAGGAAATTTGCTACCTGGAATCAAATCTATGGCACAGTCACAGTCCCTATGAGGAGGCAGAGCACTGGACCTGGACTCGCTGAACACATCCTGATAATCAGACAAATACTCAGGAACTTCCGAAGGAGTAGAGGAAGCAATAGACACCGGCGGGGAATCACCATGAATACCCTGACAGCCCCAACTTGACACAGACATTGCCTTCCAATCCAAGACTGGATTATGAGTCTGTAACCATGGCAAACCCAAAACGACCAAATCATGCATTTTATGCAGAACAAGAAAACAAATCACCTCCCGATGTTCAGGAGTCATGCACATGGTTACCTGTGTCCAAAACTGCGGTTTATTTTCCGCCAATGGCGTAGCATCAATACCCCTCAGAGGGATAGGATCAACCAACGGCTCAAGAACAAAACCACAGCGCTTGGCAAATGACAGATCCATAAGACTCAGGGCAGCACCTGAATCCACAAACGCCATAACAGGGTAAGAGGACAATGAGCAAATTAAAGTCACAGACAAAATAAATTTAGGTTGCACATTACCAATGGCGACAGGACTAACAACCCTTGTTAGGCGTTTAGAGCATGCTGATATAACATGTGTAGAATCACCACAGTAAAAACACAACCCATTCTGACGTCTATGATTTTTCCTCTCATTTCTGGTCTGAATTCTATCACATTGCATCAAATCAGGTGCTTGTTCAGACAACACCACCAGAGGATTAGCGGTTTTTCGCTCCCGCAAACGCCGGTCAATTTGAATAGCCAGCGCCATGGAATCATTCAGACTTGTAGGAATGGAGAAACCCACCATCACATTCTTAATGGCTTCAGAAAGGCCATTTCTGAAATTTGCAGCCAGAGCACACTCATTCCACTGAGTAAGCACGGACCATTTCTGAAATTTTTGGCAATACACTTCAGCTTCATCCTGGCCCTGACAAATAGCCAGCAAGGCTTTTTCTGCCTGAACCTCAAGATTGGGTTCCTCGTAAAGCAATCCGAGCGCCAGAAAAAACGCATCAATATTTGCCAATGCCGGATCTCCTGGCGCTAGCGAGAAAGCCCAATCCTGGGGGTCGCCCCGTAAAAAAGAGATAACAATTTTAACTTGCTGAGCTGAGTCTCCAGATGAACGGGGTCTCAGAGATAGAAACAATTTACAATTATCCCTGAAATTCCTAAACTTAAATCGGTCTCCAGAAAACAGTTCAGGAATAGGTATTTTAGGTTCAGACATAGAACTACTGGTAACAAAATCTTGTATGCTTTGCACACGAGCAGCAAGCTGGTCCACACTTGTAATCAAGGTCTGGACATTCATGTCTGCAGCAAGCTCAAGCCACTCAGAGGTAAAGGGGAGGAAGAGAGGAAAAAAAAACAAAAAAAAACAACTCAGAATTTCCTTTCTTATTATCCCACTTCTGCAATGCATTAAACATTCAATGTTGGCCTGGCATACTGTTATGACCCCAATGGCAGAGGGTCTCAGGAATAAATACCAAGTCTGCAAACACAAAAAACCAGCTCATAGGGCAGTGGTAACTGGGCTGACCATATATCTAATCCTAGCACCACAAATAGAAGTAGCCGGGGAACGTGCCTACGTTGGTTCCAGACGTCTCGCGCCAGCCGGAGAACTAACTAACCCTAGAAGGGAAAAGAAAGACCTTTCTTGCTTCCAGAGAAAAAACCCCAAAAGTTGGATACAAGCCCCCAACAAATAATAACGGTAAGGTAAGAGGAAAAGACAAACATAAGAATGAGCTAGGTATTTAGCAAAGAGAGGCCCACTAGCTAATAGCAGAATATAGTAAGATGACTTATATGGTCAGCAAAAACATTATTAAAATATCCACGCTGGATATTCAAGAACCCCCGAACCTTCTAACGGCCGGGGGGAGAACACCAGCCCCCTAGAGCTTCCAGCAAGGTCAGAAATCACATTTAGTACAAGCTGGACAAAAATAGAAGCAAAGCAAGTAACTCAAAAAACAAAGAAGCAGGACTTAGCTTAATTTTGCAAGAGCCAGGACCAGCAGACAGGAGCAACAGAAGGATCTGATAACAACGATGTCAGGCACTGGACTAAGGATCCAGGAAGTTTATATAGCGACACCCCTGGACTAACGACCCAGGTGAGTGCCAAACTGAAGAAAGACAATCCCAGAGTCATATCACTAGTGACCACAAGAGGGAGCCAAAAAGTCTAATTCACAACAGGCAGCTGGGAAATCCCTGATCCCATCTTTTTGGAACTCTAAGACCATACCCACATCTAACCAACTATACTCCAAAATTGAACAATTATATCACATAGAGGAACTAGCTGCGAGAGTGAACCATACTATGGTTAATTTACATAATACTTGGAGGTCTTGGACCCAATTTAGGGCTCTGAGTGCATTAATTTCTGCACTAACGCCATAGTTAATATTCATACATACCAAGGGCCAAAATACAATATACCTATCCTCTCCCTCTAGCCTCTCACCACTCCCCCCTTCCCCTCCCCTTCTACCTAACCAAAACTCTTTACTTCCCCCCCTCCTTTCTTACCTCCTTCTTCAACTGTATTTCTTAAAGCCAATCCTTATTAAAATGAGTTGAAGGATTCAGCCAACATGTTTATAATAATTCTATATATATATTCATAATAGATGGTTGGATGGAACTTTCGATTCTTGTCAATTTCTTGATTTTATAAATATTGTTACAATCTTTCATCAACTTTGATGTTCTGTTATTAACAAAATTATCAATAAAATGAAAATTGAAAGAAAGAACAGACTGTTTCAATATGTGGCCTGCAGTTTAAATTTTTTTTTTACCCCAAATTACTGTATAGACCTAGGGTAGCAGACAGACAAAAAAGTGGAATGTATGCCTGAAAAGCAAGCATTTGTACAGCACAGAGAGACCAGGTGTCGGACGGAGATAACAGACTGTTTCAATATGTGGCCTGCAGTTTTTTAAAACATTTTTTACCCCAAAATACTGTATAGACCTAGGGTAGCAGACAGACAAAGAAGTGGAATGTATGCCTAAAAAGCAAGTATTTGGAGACCACAAATAGACTGGGCGTCTGACTGAGATAACAGACTGATTCAATATGTGGCCTGCAGTTTTTAAAAAACATTTATACCCCAAAATACTGTATAGAACTAGGGTAGCAGACAGAAAAAAAGTGGAATGTATGCCTGAAAAGCAAGAATTTGTTCAGCACAGATAAACCAGGTGTCGGACGGAGATAACAGATGGTTTCAATATGTGGCCTGGAGGTTTTTTTAATTTTTCCCCAAAATACTGTATAGACCTAGGGTAGCAGGCAGACAAAGAAGTGGAATGTATGCCTGAAAAGCAAGTATTTGGAGACCACATATAGACTGGGCATCTGCCTGAGATAACAGATTGTTTCAATATGTGGCCTGCACAAACCCCAAGGGTGGTTTGCACGTTAATGACCAGGCCAATTTTTACAATTCTGACCACTGTCCCTTTATAAGGTTATAACTCTGGAAAGTTTCAACGGATCCTGGTAATTCTGACATTATTTTCTCGTGACATATTGTACTTCATGATAGTGGTAAAATTTATTTGATATTACCTGCGTTTATTTGTGAAAAAAATGGAAATTTGGCGAAAATTTTGAAAATTTTGCAATTTTCCAACTTTGAATTTTTATGCCCTTAAATCACAGAGATATGTCACCCAAAATACTTAATAAGTAACATTGCCCACATGTCTACTTTACATCAGCACAATTTTGGAACCCAAAATTTTTTTTGTTAGGGTCAAAAGTTGACCAGCAATTTCTCATTTTTACAACACCATTTTTTTAAGGACCACATCTCATTTGAAGTCATTTTGAGGGGTCTATATGATAGAAAATAACCAAATGTGACACCATTCTAAAAACTGCACCTCTCAAGGTGCTCAAAATCATGTTCAAGAAGTTTATTAACCCTTCAGGTGTTTCACAGGAATTTTTGGAATGTTTAAATAAAAATGAACTTTAACTTTTTTTCACAAAAAAATTATTTCAGCTCCAATTTGTTTTATTTTACCAAGGGTAACAGGAGACTATGGACCCCAAGCTTTGTTGTACAATTTGTCCTGAGTACGCTGATACCCCATATGTGGGGGTAAACCACTGTTTGGGTGCATGGCAGAGCTCGGAAGCAAAGGAGAGCCATTTGACTTTTCAATGCAAAATTGACAGGAATTGAGATGGCACGCCATGTTGCGTTTGGAGAGCCACTGATGTGCCTAAACATTGAAACCCCCCCAAGTGACACCATTTTGGAAAGTACACCCCCTAAGGAACTTATCTAGATGTGTGGTGAGCGCTTTGACCCATTAAGTGATTCACAGAAGTTTATAATGCAGAGCCGTAAAAATAAAAAAAACATATTTTTTCACAAAAATGATATTTTCGCCTCCAATTTTTTATTTTCCCAAGGGTAAGAGAAGAAATTGGACCTCAAAAGTTGTTGTACAATTTGTCCTGAGTACGCTGATACCCCATATGTGGGGGTAAACCACTGTTTGGGCGCATGGGAGAGCTCGGAAGGGAAAGAGCCCCGTTTGACTTTTCAATGCAAAATTTACAGGAATTGAGATGGGACGCCATGTTGCATTTGGAGAGCCCCTGATGTGCCTAAACATTGAAACCCTCCACAAGTGACACCATTTTGGAAAGTAGACACCCCCTAAGGAACTCATCTAGATGTGTTGTGAGACCTTTGAACCCCCAAGTGTTTCACTACTTTTTATAATGCACAGCCGTGAAAATAAAAATTATTATTTTTTCCACAAAAATTATTTTTTAGCCCCCAGTTTTGTATTTTTCCAAGGGTAACAGGAGAAATTGGACCCCAAAAGTTGTTGTCCAATTTGTCCTGAGTACGCTGATACCCCATATGTGAGGGGGGGGGACCACCGTTTGAGCGCATGGCAGAGCTCGGAAGGGAAGGAGTGTCCTTTGGAATGCAGACTTAGATGGATTGGTCTGCAGGCGTCACATTGCGTTTGCAGAGCCCATAATGTACCTAAACAGTACAAACCCCCCCAAAGTGACCACATAGTGGAAACTAGACCCCCAAGGAACTTATCTAGATGTGTTGTGAGAACTTTGAACCCCCAAGTGTTTCACTGCAATTTATAACGCAGAGCAGTGAAAATAAAAACACTTTTTTTCCACAAAAATTATTTTATAGCCCCCAGTTTTGTATTTTTTCAAGGGTAACAGTTGAAATTAGACCCCAAAAGATGTTTTCCAATTTGTCCTCAGTACGCTGATACCCCATATGTGGGGGGAACCACCGTTTGAGCTCATGGCAGAGCTCGGAAGGGAAGGAGCGTCATTTGGAATGCAGACTTAGATGGATTGGTGTGCAGGTGTCACATTGTGTTTGCAGAGCCCCTAATGTACCTAAACAGTAGAAACCCCCCGCAAGTGACCCCATATTGGAAACTAGACCCCCCAAGGAACTTATCTAGATGTGTTGTGAGAACTTTGAACCCCCAAGTGTTTCACTACAGTTTATAACGCAGAGCCGTGAAAATAAAAAATCCTTTTTTTTTCCACAAAAATTATTTTTTAGCCCACAGTTTTGTATTTTCCCAAGGGTAACAGGAGAAATTGGTCCCCAAAAGTTGTTTTCCAATGTGTCCTGAGTATGCTGATATGCCATATGTTGGGGTAAACCCCTGTTTGGGCGCACAGGAGAGCTCGGAAGGGAAGGAGCACTGTTTTACTTTTTCAACGCAGAATTGGCTGGAATTGAGATCGGATGCCATGTCGCGTTTGGAGAACCCCTGATGTGCCTAAACAGTGGAAACCCCAGTTATAACTGAAACCCTAATCCAAACACATCCCTAACCCTAATCCCAACGGTAACCCTAACCACACTCCTAACCCTGACACACCCCTAACCCTAATCCCAACCTTATTCCCAACCGTAAATGTAGCCCCAATCCTAACCCTAACTTTAGCCCCAACCCTAACCCTAACTTTAGCCCCAACCCTAACTTTAGCCTTAACCCTAGCCCCAATCCTAACCCTAACCCTAGCCCTAACCCTAGCCCTAACCCTAGCCCTAACCCTTGCCCTAACCCTAACCCTAGCTCTAACCCTTGCCCTAACCCTAGCCCTAACCCTAGCCCTAACCCTAGCCCTAACCCTAACCCTAATGGAAAAATGGAAATAAATGTTTTTAATTTCTTAATTTTTCGCTAAGGGGGTGATGAAGGGGGGTTTGATTTACTTTTATAGTGGGTTTTTTAGCGGATTTTTATGATTGGCAGCCGTCACACACTGAAAGATGCTTTTTATTGCAAAAAATATTTTTTGCGTTACCACATTTTGAGAGCTATAATTTTTCCATATTTTGGTCCACAGAGTCATGTGAGGTCTTGTTTTTTGCTGGACGAGTTGACGTTTTTATTGGTGACATTTTCAGGCACGTGACATTTTTTGATCGCTTTTTATTCTGATTTTTGTGAGGCAGAATGACCAAAAAGCATGAATTTCTTTTGGGGGAGGCATTTATATACCATTCCACGTTTGGTAAAATAGATAAAGCAGTTTTATTCTTCGTGTCAGTACGATTACAGCAATACCTCATTTATATCATTTTTTTATGTTTTGGCGCTTTTATACGATAAAAACTATTTTATAGAAAAAATAATTATTTTTTCATCACTTTATTCTGAGGACTATAACTTTTTTCTTTTTTCTTTGATGATGCTCTATCATGACTTATTTTTTGCGGAACAAGATGACGTTTTCAGCGGTACCATGGTTATTTATATCCATATTTTTGATTGTGTGTTATTCCACTTTTTGTGGGACAGTTTTATAGGTCAGGTCATTGTGGACGCGGTGATACTAAATATGTGTACTTTTATTTTTTTTTTTGTTTTTTTAATTTAGATAAAGAAATGTATTTATAGGAACAATACTTTTTTTTTTATTATTTTTTTGGTTATTTTTTTTTTTTTTTACACATGTGAATATTTTTTTTTTACACTATAACATTGGCCCAGGGGGGCATCATGTTATAGTGTAAGATCACCAATCTGACACATTGCTATGCACTGTGTCAGATCGGCAATCTGACGTGCACAGCTCCTGGAGGCTTCCCAGCGCCTGCTCTGAGCAGGCACTGTGAAGCCACCTCCCTGCAGGACCCGGATGCCGCCGCCATTTTGGATCCGGCCCTGCTGCAGCGAGGAGGAGGTAAGAGACCCTCGGAGCAAAGCGATCACATCGCGTTGTTCCGGGGGTCTCAGGGAAGCACACAGGGAGCCCCCTCCCTACGCGATGTTTCCCTATACCGCCGGAACACTGCGATCATGTTTGATCGCAGTGTGCCGGGGGTTAATGTGCCGGGTGCGGTCCGTGACTGCTCATGGCACATAGTACCGGATGTCAGCTGCGATAGTCAGCTGACACTCGGCCGCGATCGGCCGAGCTCCCCCCGTGAGCGCTGCCGATCGCTATAACGTACTATCCCGTCGGTGGTCATACGGGCCCACCCCACCTCGACGGGATAGTACGTCTAATGTCAGAAAGGGGTTAAAAAAAATTTACCACAAATTACTGTATAGACCTAAGGTAGCAGACAGACAAAAAAGTGGAATGTGTTCCTGAAAAGCAAGTATTTATACAGCACAAATAGACCAGGTGTCGGACAGAGATAACAGACTGTTATAATATGTGGGTAAGGTATATCTGCGCTGGATTCCTAATCTATCAGTCACCAAGTTCTTCTGGAATAAGGTGTTTAGGTAAAATAATCAGAATGAATAAAATTAGAAATGAAATAAAACAAGAAATGTCCACTACGGCTGCGTGAACCTAACTCCCATGGAGGAAAATATCACCTATAGTAAAACAACATCTTTCAGAAGAGTAAAGCCCCTTACAGCCAAAATATGAAGATCGGATTTACCCAGTCAGATGTACACGGTGATGATCGTTGTTTCCACTGTTCAGTCCTCTTGTGCAGGGAGGGACTTGTTTTAGGTAGAGTCCGTCGGTTGAGCGTGCTGTGGGTGATGCCCCGGCCGGTGGCAGACGCACCCTAAATCAGCCTGCTGTTCCGGACGATAAGCGTGGCTGTTGAAGTTACTAGGTACACTGCTCTGCAGGACCTAACGTGACGTCACGGTCACGTGATTACTCACGTGACTAACTACGGATAGCTCAATAGACCAATTTCCATTTTGTTATAATATGTGGCCTGGAGTTTTTTAAAAAGTTTGTACCCCATAAATGCTGTATAGACCAAGGTTAGCTGACAGACAAAAAAGTGGAATGTATGCCTGAAAAGCAAGTATTTGGAGACCACAGATAGACCGGGTATCTGACTGAGATAACAGACTGATCAAATTGTGTCAATAAGTAGGCTATGACACTAAAAAAAAAATTGGAGTACTAAAATTGTAAAATATTTAGGTAATGATATGCGATGCACGTGGCATACAAATCGCAGTGATAAATATAAGAACTGTAGCTAAATATATTTGGGATAGCAAAATGGTGTCCAAAAATGTTGTAAGACACTGCAAAAAATACTATAGTACCAATAAAAAGGCCAGAATTTTCTGTGCACTCGCATCTGATGCCTGTGACAAAAAAAAACCTTTTTAAATTGTTAGATTTTCACGCTCCTGTATTAACATGACCTGGCTGTAATCTGCATTGTGATCAAGCAAATAAATGTAATGTAATGAAAGGAGGCTATGGATTGCTTTGTAATATAGCTAGCAGGTATAAGGGGCAAAAAAAAATCCTAGCCACGGATACCTGCAGCTATGTATATATAAAATAGGCAGCAGCAGACAGTAATGGAGCCTTTTGATGTATGCAGTGAGATCTATATACTCACAAACAGTGCCTGCATGCCTTGCACTGATGTGGATATGCGCACATAGACTCCCCTGCCTACCTAGCACTGCAATCTATATACCCCGAGTAGCACTAAAAAGGACTGTTGGTTTATCTGGATTTCTGGATTGAACAATAGTAGACCCACGCTATCTAATCAAAGAACGAATCTGACCCTATCTCAGCAGCAGCGCTCCCTACACTAGCTGAATCCAGAGCAGAATGCACCGAGAAGGGCGATGCCAGGTCTCTTATAGACCTGATGATGCTGTGCGGCCAGTCACTGTAATACCACAACAAAGATGACCGTGGTATTAGGCTACTTTCACACTAGCGTTTTGTTCAATACGTCGCAATGCGTCGTTTTGGCAAAAAAACGCATCCTGCAAAAGTGCTTGCAGGATGCGTTTTTTTCCCATTGACTAACATTAGCGACGCATTTGCAACACATTGACACACGTCGCAACCATCGTCCGACGGTTGCACCATTTTGTGGTGGACCGTCGGCTGCAAAAAACGTTGCTTGTAACCGCGCATGCGCGGCCGGAACTCCGCCCCCTCCTCCTCGCACCTCACAATGGGGCGGCAGATGTGCTGGAAAAATGCATCCGCTGCCCCCGTTGTGCGGCGTATACAATGCTAGCGTCGGTACGTCGGCCCGACGCTCTGTGACGGGCCGAGTACGACGATAGTGTGAAAGTAGCCTTAAAGTGCATGGCAGACAATCCCTGCATGTTCATTGGCACTTTAAAAAGCACCAAAATTTAAAGGCGGAGATCTGAGCTCCCACCGAATAATCCTGAAAATACTGGGTGATCACCGAGTACACCAAGTACCTTGATATTCGGGCGAGTACCGAGTAGTGGCGAGCATGGTCACTCATCACTAGTGGTAACATCATGGTGTGGGCTGCATAGGGCAATGGTAAACTTCATATAAAGACAGAAGGATGAATATATTGTAAGCTTGCAAGCAAGGCTCTCATTCCTCTTGGTATCTGTTTATTTATGTGATTATTATTATGTTGTAATGTCTTTTTCCTGTACAAGTCTCCTTTAAAATGTAAAGTGCTGCGGAATATGTTGGCGCTATAGAAATAAAATTATTATTTATTAATGGACAAATGTACCAAGATATTCGTGATAAAAACATGCTGCCATCTACCAGAATAATGAAGATGAAATGTGGTGGACATTTCAGCAAGACAATGATCCTAAACACACAGCCAAGGACATTTTCAATTGCTTTCACTGAAAGAAAATGATACTTCTAGAATGGCCTAGCCTGTCAACGTGCCTGAATCCAAGAGAAAATTTAAGGAAGGATTTAAAGCACAGAGTTCATAGAAGGAGCCCACGTAACCTTCAGGATTGGAGAGTATGTGGAATAATGGGCCAAAATCATATCTGAGCAATGCATGCGACTAGTTTCTCCATACAGGACTTGTCTTGAAGCTGTCATTAAGCGTTTTTAGCACATTTTCTATGTGTCATTTCATGTTATCACATATAACGTAATTTATGGACATCTATAGTTTGATTTCTTTGTCTATGTGGATTAAATGGGTTGTTACCAACATCTGGTGAGAATGTCATGTCAATGGCTTCTTTAAAAATGTATTTACTTAGGAAATTGTTGTCTTGTTCAATACTTATTTCACTCACTGTGTGTTAGTCATAGTTTTGCTGGTTTTCCTTGGAAACAGGTGACATATATAATTATTTCAATTTGGTTGGGAACGATTATTCACGTTTGAGTACAGAAATTATACCCTTAAATTGTAGACAGATCAAATTCAGAAAGAACACACATTATTCTGGTAAATATTTGCTCCACTATTAATTATAGACTTGTTAAAGGTTTTTGCTTTTTTTTAAATTAAACTTGGGACATTAAACAATTGGTGAAGTAAAATCTATTATATGTTTTCCTTTTACTATAGGAAATCAATATTCTATTCCTATTTTTTTCTAAATGTCAGTTTACAAGGACTCCAGGCTTCTTTACTTTTTTAGTTTAATCTCTAAGTGCTTGCAGAGATTATCAGGCTGTTGTGGATAAATATCCATTATGTAAGGATTTTGGGAACAACAGGAATTCCAAAGAACCAAGTGCCAGTGTTCTTATGTGAATTTACATTTGTCTTTCATAGCAAATATTTTCCAATGTCTGAAACGATGTGTGCTCAAAATTTTACCTTGACTAAATATGAATTACTACATAAAAATGAACATAAAATCATCAATGCTTGCATAATCTTAACTCCATGATTATTGAAAATGATTTTATTCAGCATATAAGTTAACTGGAATTGTTGAAGGACAAATAGAGACAGCTGTAAGAGTAAGTAAATCTGCTAGCAGTAATTTCTGTAGGTGCATGAATAACATTTGACAGTCTGAGCTGTTGATAAGTTTTAAAGTTTTCCATAAAATAGGGTGATGTTGGTAAAATGTTTTTAAGGTTGCAAGAACAATTAAAAAATAGACAATTGATATGAAAAATATTGAAAACAGCAGATACAGACAGCACTGTTAAACTACTTCATTGTATAAACAAACATTCAACAACTCTTTATAATTACTTTTAGTCTGGGGTGGAACCAGGTTTAGACTGGCAGTCATCCAATTTTAGCAAATGCCATTTTGGCCAGTCAAGCAGTGGGCCACTTTGATTGCAATACTGTTAGCTATATCTGCATCCTCCAGACTCCTATACTATTAACAGTTGTAGCAGACCAGAAAATCATTGGCTTGGTACAGTCATGTTTGTTAAAAGAGTTGTTGTAATAATTATAGGGGATAACTCAGGAGACTCTTTGCGTGGAACAAGACAACTACAGGACACAGTTTTATAAGTGGTAAATAGTGTTGAGCATTCCGATACCGCAAGTATCGGGTATCGGCCGATACTTGCGGGTATCGGAATTCCGATACCGAGATCCGATACTTTTGTGGTATCGGGTATCGGTATCGAAACAACATTAATGTAAAAATGTGTAAAAGAGAGAATTAAAATAAAAAATATTGCTATACTCACCTCTCCGACGCAGCCTGCACCTTACCGAGGGAAGCGGCAGCGTTCTTTGTTTAAAATTTGCGCTTTTCTTTCCTTTACGTGAAGTCCCGGCTTGTGATTGGTTGCGTCACAGTCACATGGGCGACGCAACCAATCACAGCAAGCCGTGACGTAATTTCAGGTCCTTAAGGATTTTAAAATTACGTCCCGGCTTTGTGATTGGTTGCGTCGCAGTCACATGGGCGACGCAACCAATCACAGCAAGCCGTGACGTAATTTCAGGCCCTTAAGGATTTTAAAATTACGTCCCGGCTTTGTGATTGGTTGCGTCGCAGTCACATGGGCGACGCAACCAATCACAAGCCGTGACGTCACGGGAGGCTGGACACGCGCGCATTTTAAAATGCGCGCTTGTCCAGCCTCCCGTGACGTCCCGGCTTGTGATTGGTTGCATCGCGGTCAACCAATCACAAGCCGGGAGGCTGGACACGCGCACATTTTAAAATGCGCGCTTGTCCAGCCTCCCGTGACGTCCCGGCTTGTGATTGGTTGCGTCGCGGTCAACCAATCACAAGCCGGGAGGCTGGACACGCGCGCATTTTAAAATGTGCGTGTGTCCAGCCTCCCGGCTTGTGATTGGTTGACCGCGACGCAACCAATCACAAGCCGGGACGTCACGGGAGGCTGGACAAGCGCGCATTTTAAAATGTGCGCGTGTCCAGCCTCCCGGCTTGTGATTGGTTGACCGCGATGCAACCAATCACAAGCCGGGACGTCACGGGAGGCTGGACAAGCGCGCATTTTAAAATGCGCGCGTGTCCAGCCTCCCGTGACATCACGGCTTGTGATTGGTTGCGTCGCCCATGTGACTGCGACGCAACCAATCACAAAGCCGGGACGTCATTTTAAAATCCTTACGGGCCTGAAATTACGTCACGGCTTGCTGTGATTGGTTGCGTCGCCCATGTGACTGCGACGCAACCAATCACAAAGCCGGGACGTAATTTTAAAATCCTTAATGACCTGAAATTACGTCACGGCTTGCTGTGATTGGTTGCGTCGCCCATGTGACTGCGACGCAACCAATCACAAAGCCGGGACTTCACGTAAGGAAAGAAAAGCGCGAATTTTAAGCAAACAACGCTGCCGGTTCCCTCGGAGAGGTGAGTATAGCAATATTTTTTATTTTAATTCTTTCTTTTACACATTAATATGGTTCCCAGGGCCTGAAGGAGAGTTTCCTCTCCTTCAGACCCTGGGAACCATCAGGAATACCGTCCGATACTTGAGTCCCATTGACTTGTATTGGTATCGGGTATCGGTATCGGATTGGATCCGATACTTTGCCGGTATCGGCCGATACTTTCCGATACCGATACTTTCAAGTATCGGACGGTATCGCTCAACACTAGTGGTAAAGTCTATATTATCAAATGGTGATTCAAACAGGTGCAGAGAGAAACTCAAGTCCACAACACTTGGTGCAAATAATAAACGCAGCTTAGCAGTCTATAGGATACATCAGAGGAAAATGCAATCAAGCAGAAAGTCTATGAAGCACAGTTATTCTTGAGGATACTTGACACGAATAAATCCTTGTCTTAGTCCAGGCACAGACAGATATGCTTATTAGGCAGTTCAAATCATATCTTAGCTCAACCAGGGAGGCCTGGTTAATAGTCTCAGGGTATTGCAAAGCAGAAACAGCTTACATGTCCAGCAAATGCAGATGGAAGTAAACACGAACAGCAGATGAAGGAGGATTACTGGAAACTTGTGTATGCAGCAGGAACTCAAAGCAGAGTAGCAGGATCACCACACAGGTTCACAGGAGCAGGTGTATAGCCAGGGAGTAATAAGAGGTCAGGAGCTGGATGCAAGGCAGAATACTCTAGCACAGACTGAAGGCTGGGGTGGAGTTTTATAGCAGGAAGACACAGTGTACATGAGACCTAAGACGCCATCTTGGAAAAGGGCAGTAATGCACAAATAGTAAAAAATGTTCAGAGTCCTGACATTACTCCCTCCTTAGAAGCGGCCTCAGGACGATCCTGGACCTGGTTTCTCAGGGAATCTCTGATGAAAACGAGAAATCTTCTGTTGGGCATTGATGTTTTCCACAGGTTCCCAAGAGTCTTCCTCAGGGGGATATCCCTGCCATCTTATCAGATATTGGAGCCGATTCCTGCAAATCCTGGAATCAATAATTTCCTCCACCACAAATTGTTCTTGCCCATCAATCACCACAGGCTGCAGAGGTGGCACAACACGTCCCTGGAAGGTATTAGGAGATACAGGCTTTAGTAAAGATACATGAAAAACTTGGTGTACCTTCATTGTCCTAGGCAGCTTCAGCCAGCAGGCCACAGAGCTCACAATACCGTTGATCTTGAAAGGGCCAATGAATTTCTGTCCAAGTTTCTGTGAAGGAACGTTTAACTTCAGATTCTTAGTTGCTAACCACACGGAATCTCCTACCTTGAACATGGGTGCAGGTTTACGGAATCTATCAGCCGATCTCTTATAACGTTCTTGAGCTGTGGTCAAGGATTCCTTCAGAACCTCCAGATACTGTCTCATCGCAGTCAGCCTTTCCTCCACTGCCGGAACCGGAGAATTAATTGGAGACCTTGGTAAAATACACGGATGATAACCCAGATTGGCAAAGAAAGGTGTAAATTTAGTGGAGGCGCTTTGAAAATTATTATATGAAAATTCGGCTAATGGCAACAACTCCATCCAATCATCCTGGAGATGGCTGACATAACATCTTAGATATTGTTCCAGCGTCTGGTTGGTATGCTTAGTCTGACCATTTGTCTGGGGATGGTAAGCAGAAGAGAGACAGACATTAATATTGAGTGCAGAGCAAAACCCCTTCCAGAATCTTGAAGTGAACTGTACTCCACGGTCAGAGATGATCTCATCCGGAACCCCGTGCAACCGAAAGACATTCTGTATAACCAAGTTCACTGTATCTTTAGCTGAGGGGAGGCCGGTGCATGGAACAAAATGAGCAGATTTAGTCAGGCGATCAACTACCACCATGATTGTATTCCCGAGGTAGGAAGCTCCACAATAAAGTCCATTGATATAGACCCCCATGGGCGGAATGGAACAGGTAATGGTTGTAGAAGACCCGTAAGTGCCACATGAGGAGTCTTGTAATGGGCACATACCTCGCAAGAGAGAACATAGTCCTTGGTGTCCTTCAGGCAAGTTGGCCACCAGAAGAATCGGCTGAGGAACTCTTGTGTCTTCTCTACCCCGTGACCAGCCAACTTGGAGTCATGTACCAACTTGAGGATCTGCAGACGGACGACCTCCAGGATGTAGATACATCAATCTCTGAACCACATGCCACCCTTAAAGACAAGATTAATATCCACAGGTGGGTTGGCCAGAAATACATCACCTTCATAGGCCTCCCTGCACTCCTTCCACAAGTCCACAAGTCCTGATCATGGATAACTCTGATGAAATTGGCATCAGATAGAATGGTCTTGGACGGGGCTCCAGGTACAGAATCCACAGCATGGATTTGGGATAAAGCATCAGCCTTCCCATTATGAGAACCTGGACGGTACGAGATAACAAAGTTAAATTGATTTAAAAATAAGTTCCAACAAGCCTGACGAGGAGAAAGACATCTAGCTGATCTAAGGAACTCTAGATTGCGATGGTCAGTTAGCACTATGATCTGTTGTGCAGCTCCTTGCAGATGATGCCTCCATTCCATGAAAGCCGCAATAATAGCCAGAAATTCCTTGTCTCCCACATCGTAATTCTTCTCTGCTGAGGTTAGTCTATGGGAAAAGAAAGCACAAGCATGTAGCAGACCCTTCTCTCCAGTTCTTTGGGAGAGAATAGCCCCCAAAGCATTATCTGAAGCGTCCACCTCCACAATGAAAGGAAGTGTTGGATCTGGGTGTATCAACAGCGATGCTGATGTGAAACAGATCTTAAGCCGATCAAAAGCTTCTTGAGCCTGTGATGACCACTTAAAGGGCTTTTCCTTCTTTGTCAAGGAAGTAATGGGACAGACAATATCAGAAAAATTTCGAATGAAGCGTCTGTAGAAATTTGCAAAACCAATAAAACGTTGGACCTCCTTAACGTTCTTGGGTACCGGCCAGTCAAGGATAGCCTAAATCTTACCAGATTCCATGTTCAGCCCCTGGGGAGAGATGATATAACCTAAGAACTGTATCTCAGAACGATGGAATTTGCATTTCTCCGGCTTAATATACAGATGGTTCTCTTTCAGATGTCTTAAAACAGTTTTGACATGTTCTTCATGTTCCTGTAGAGAGTCAGAAAAGATTAGAATATCGTCCAAATAGATCACTACAAACTGGTCCAACAAATTTCTGAAAATGTCATTAGCAAGGTGTTGAAATGTTGCAGGGGCATTACAAAGCCCGAAGGGCATCACAAGAGATTCAAAGTGTCCATACCGGCATCTGAATGCTGCCTTCCACTCATCCCCTGGATGAATACGCACCAAATTATAAGCCCCACGAAGATCCAGTTTAGAGAACACCTTAGCATGGCGGACTCTTTCCAGTAATTCAGGAATCAGAGGCAAAGGGTAACGGTTTCGTACAGTTACCTTATTGAGTTCTCGATAGTCAATACAGGGTCTCAGGGTCCCATCCTTCTTCTTTACAAAAAAGATAGGTGCCCCTGCTGGTGAGGAAGAAGGACGTATGAAGCCTTTGGCCAGATTTTCATCAACATACTCTTTTAAGGCTTGAAGCTCAGGTGCCGCTAAAGGGTATATGTTACCAAAAGGAATGGCTGCCCCGGGAAGCAGCTCAATGGGACAGTCATAATGCCTGTGTGGAGGAAGCTGATCTGCATTCTTCTTGTCACAGATGTCAGAGAAGTCTTTATAAGCTGGAGGTAAAGAAAATACCTGTACATGTGGTTCCGTAGCTCAGGGACAGCTTCTGTTAACGCTGAGTTGCTCCTTGTTGGGAAGATAATCTCCTTGGTCTCACAGTTGATAATTGGGTTCTGAGAACGCAACCAAGGAATGCCTAAAATCACAGGAAAATGAGGAGAAGAAATTAGCAAGAAAGAAAGTTGCTCCTGATGATTAGGCTCCAACAAAATTTCAAGTAGTACGGTCTCCTGATCCACAGGCCCAGAGATTAAAGGTGACCCATCCACTGTTTCCATGGTGTCATGTCGGACGCTGTTCATACTAGGGTGTTCGACAGACAGCGGTAGTTCCGCTTTTGTCCACTATGCACTCTGTGGCATCGGCTAGATTTTGTCTAGCTGGTCCGGGGTTAATTTAGCTGGTGCTAGGATTGGAAGCTGGATCACGCCCACTGCCTTTAAATTGTTCTTCTGAACATTGGGCGTCGCCGATTATAGCTTCTGTCTTGTGCTTGGTTATCTCGGTCTGGAGTGGTGGTCTAGGAAAAGGAATATCGTATCTGGTGGTGTATATTTCCCTTTGTCATATTTTCATCCTTCCTATATTTGTATTTGTTTTGCCCTGTGCATTTATTGTGTATTCCTGAGTGACTGCGGCATGGTGTATATTTTCCGTTATCCTTGTCTGTGCTAACTGTGGGTATTGGTTAGTGGTCTCTTCACTGGGTGGTGGGTGGAGGTTTCAGCCTGGGTTGAAACAGGAGACAGGGTGAGGGTGGAGGCCCAGACATGCACACCATCAGTGTAAACTCTGGGAGAGGGTCAGTCAGGGTTTCCCAGAGTTGAGGGAAATCGCAGGGGCCTGAGTTATTAGCTCTTGCCTACCTAGGCTTCCCGTGATATTATAATCGGCCAAACATTATTTGAATTCCATGGATTCCATGACTTCCGTAACCCGCCAGTTGAGGGCGCTGTTCCTACAGGTCACTGAGTTGAGGGGGGCAGTTCAACAACAAGGACTAGCAGTATCTAATGTGCAAGCTGGAGCGGCAGGTAGAGTTGATGAGCCTAAGTTTCCTTTGCCTGAAAGGTTTGCTGGGGAACTCAGTAAATTTGTTACTTTTCGGGAAGCTTGCAAACTTTATTTTTGTATGCGCCCGATCTCCTCAGGTAATGAGGCTCAGCGTGTGGGTCTGGTGTTGTCATTACTAAACGGGGATCCTCAAGCATGGGCGTTTTCTTTACCTTCTGATTCTGCTGCATTTAACTCAGTGGAGAGTTTTTTTTCTGCTCTTGGAGACATTTACGATGATCCTGACAGAATGGCTCTAGCAGAATCTAAGATACGCACTATTCGACAGGGGGAGCGTGTTGCAGAGGATTACTGTTCTGAATTTCACCGCTGTGCGGTCGACACTCAGTGGAATGATCCCCCGCTGCGGAGTCAGTTTGTTCATGGGGTTTCTGGAAGGGTTAAAGAAGCCCTCCTGATGTACGAGGCTCCTGCTTCTCTGGATTCCGCTATGAGTCTTGCTGTCCGCATTGATTGCCGTTTGCGTCAGGGGGAGCCTGAGACCCGCCTATGGGAGAAGGTGTAGGTTCACGTGAGGTTGCTGCAGGTGAGCCCATGGAGCCTGTGCAAATCTCAGGGGAGTCACATGTTAAGCATCGAGCCCCTGTGCTCAAGAAGCAGGGAGCCTGTTTTTACTGTGGTAAAACTGGTCATTTTGTTAACATTTGTCCTCTGCTGTCTAAGGAAAAACGCAACGGCGGGAAACTTCTAAGCTCAGAGGGTGTGAAGGAAACCAATCTGAGCTTATGCATATCCCCCATGGTTGTTTCTCAATGCACGCGCCCTGCCAAAGTTATTATCGCTGGCAGATAGCTGTCAATCACTGTTTTTGTGGATAGTCGTTCTGCCACAAATCTCATTGATGAGGAGTTTGCACGCACAGCAGGTGTTAGGATTGAAAAACTGCCTCATCCTATCCGCGTGGTCACCATCAATGCAGCTCCTCTCTCACAGGGGGAGATTACTGAGTTTGTGGGTGAGGTGAAACTCCACATTGGGGTTCTACATTTCGAGCAGGTTACATGTAAGGTGCTCAGGAATCTTCCTGCACAGGTGGTTTTGGGTTTCCCATGGTTGTCTATGCACAACCCGGTTATCGATTGGAAAGCTCAGGACATAATTCAGTGGAGCGAATTCTGCCAGGAGAATTGCATATCCACATGTGTGTCTGCTGTGACTTCAAGCATTCCTGAGTCTCTTCTGGATTTTGCGGATGTGTTCTCTGAGAAGGGTTGTTCAGAGTTGCCACCACATCGCTCCTATGACTGTACTATCAGGTTTAAACCAGGGGCCAAATTGCCTAAAGCAAGGATGTTTAACATCTCCGGTCCGGAGAGACAAGCGTTAAAGGATTACATTGCTGACAGTTTGAGCAAAGGGCACATCAGGCCTTCGTCCTCGCCTGTGGCAGCGGGGTTCTTCTTCGTTAAGAAGAAAGATGGCGGACTACGCCCGTGTCTGGATTTCAGGGAGTTGAACCAGATTACGGTTCGTGATCCATACCCTATGCCACTGATACCAGATTTGTTCAACCAGGTGCTAAGTGGTTTACCAAGCTTTACCTCAAGGGGGCGTATAACCTCATAAGAGTCCGTCAAGGTGATGAGTGTAAGACGGGTTTTAATACCCCAGAGGGTCATTTTGAAAATTTGGTGATGCCATTTGGGTTGAGAAACGCACCAGCAGTGTTCCAACATTTCATAAATGATGTGTTCTCGCATGTTTTGGGGAAATTCGTTATTGTATACCTGGATGACATTCTCATATATTCTTGCGACCGTGATACTCATTTATATCATGTCAGGCAGGTGTTACAGCTTCTCCGTGAGAATAAGCTCTATGCAAAACTTGAGAAATGTGTATTTTCGGTTCAGGAGTTGCCTTTCTTGGGTTATATTGTGTCAGCTTCTGGGTTTAAAATGGACGCCGCTAAGGTGCAAGCGGTGTTGCGTTGGGAACGGCCTGATAACCTAAAAACACTTCAGCGGTTCCTTGGGTTTTCTAACTACTATAGGAAGTTTATCAAGGATTTTTCTATCATTGCTAAACCGCTAACAGACATGACTAAAAAGGGTACCAATTTCTCTGTTTGGCCTGAGGCCGCTGTACGTGCATTTGAATTTCTTAAGAACAGTTTTGTTTCGGCCCCCATTCTTGTGCAGCCAGATGTATCGAAACCTTTTGTTGTGGAAGTTGATGCGTCTGAGGTTGGTGTGGGGGCGGTGTTGTCACAAGGCTCATCCTTGAGCGATTTGCGTCCTTGCGCCTATTTCTCCAAAAAACTGTCGTCTGCCGAGCGTAACTACGATATTGGCAACAGGGAGTTGTTGGCAATCAAGTTGGCCTTTGAGGAATGGCGACACTTCTTGGAGGGGTCGGTTCATCAGGTTACTGTAATTACCGACCATAAGAATTTGCTTTATTTGGAGTCTACCAAGCGTCTATCTCCCAGGCAGGCTCGCTGGGCATTGTTTTTCACGCGGTTCAACTTTGTTGTCACTTACAGACCTGGGTCTAAAAACACTAAGGCGGATGCTCTGTCCAGGTGTTTTCCGGGGGTTGAACCTCGGGAAGATCCGGTTCCCATCCTCCAAAAGGGTGTTGTGGTTTCAGCTCTCACAACTGAGGTTGAGGCTGAGATTGCCGAGGCTCAGGAGGAGGTACCATCTGAGCTTCCCGTCAGCGATTTGCGTCCTTGCGCCTATTTCTCAAAAAAACTGTCGTCTGCTGAGCGTAACTACGATATTGGCAACAGGGAGTTGTTGGCAATCAAGTTGGCCTTTGAGGAATGGCGACACTTCTTGGAGGGGTCGGTTCATCAGGTTACTGTAATTACCGACCATAAGAATTTGCTTTATTTGGAGTCTGCCAAGCGTCTATCTCCCAGGCAGGCTCGCTGGGCATTGTTTTTCACGCGGTTCAACTTTGTTGTCACTTACAGACCTGGGTCTAAAAACACTAAGGCGGATGCTCTGTCCAGGTGTTTTCCGGGGGTTGAACCTCGGGAAGATCCGGTACCCATCCTCCAAAAGGGTGTTGTGGTTTCGGCTCTCACAACTGAGGTTGAGGCTGAGATTGCCGAGGCTCAGGAGGAGGTACCATCTGAGCTTCCCGTCAACAAATCGTTTGTACCGCTTCATCTCCGCTTAAAGGTTTTGGCAGAGCATCATGATGCTGTCCTGGCTGGCCACCCAGGGGTCAGGGGTACTTTGGAGTTGGTGTCACGTCGGTTTTGGTGGCCCAAAATCCGACAGGACGTGGTCTCATACGTGTCAGCTTGCACCACGTGCGCTAGGGCTAAGACTCCCCGTTCCCGTCCTGTTGGCACACTACTTCCTCTTGAGGTACCTAGTAAGCCATGGACGGAGATCTCCATGGATTTTATCACTGACTTGCCTTCCTCAGCTGGGAACACGGTCATTTTGGTGATTGTTGATCGGTTCTCAAAAATGTTGCACTTTGTGTTTTTGCCTTCGTTGCCTAACGCTAAGACTTTGGCTCAGGTATTTGTGCAGGAGGTGGTCAGACTTCATGGGGTTCCATCTGACATCGTTTCCGATAGAGCTACTCAGTTTGTGTCAAAATTTTGGAAAGCGTTTTGCTCACGGCTGGAGATCAAGTTGTCTCATTCTTCGGCGTTTCATCCTCAGTCGAATGGTCAGACCGAACGTATGAACCAAAATTTGGAGCAGTACTTATGCTGCTTTTTTTCTGATAACCAGGAGGAGTGGTCGACGTTCCTTCCTTTGGCTGAGTTTGCCATCAATAATTACCGCCAGGAGTCTTCTGGGGAGTCTCCGTTTTTTTGTGTTTACGGGCTACATCCTCAATTTTGTACTTTGAGTCAGGGGGGCTCTTCTGGCGTCCCGGAGGAAGACCAGTTAGGAGCACAACTGTCATCAGTCTGGAGGAGAGTTAAGCAGCACTTGTTGAGCGTGGTTGCTAGATACAAACGTGTGGCTGACAGTAGGCGTGTGCCAGGTCCGGACCTGAGTGTGGATGACTGGGTGTGGTTATCCACAAAAAAACATAAGACTCAAAATACCATCCCTTAAATTGGTTCCTAGGTTTATTGGTCCATTTAAGGTCACTGCTGTCATTAACCCAGTAGCTTACCGATTGGAGCTTCCTACGGTGTATAAGATGCACAACGTGTTCCACAGATCATTGCTAAAAAAGATGGTGGATCTTGTGGACGCGACACTAATGCCTCCTCCAGTCTTGGTGGATGGTAATTTGGAATTTGAAGTCTCCAAGGTGGTTGACTCTCGTGTAGTGCGCCGCACCTTACAGTACTTGGTAAACTGGCGTGGTTATGGGCCGGAGGAGAGGTCTTGGGTACCAGCCTCGGACATTCATGCGGATCGGCTGGTCAGTATGTTTCATCGCCGCCATCCGGACAAGCCGGGTCCTATAAGTTGTGAGGGCCCTGTGGTCCCTCGTAGAAGGCGGGGTACTGTCATGTCAGATGCTGTTCATACTAGGGCATTCGACAGACAGCGGTAGTTCTGTTTTTGTCCACTATGCGCTCAGTGGCGTCGGCTAGATTTTGTCTAGCTGGTCCGGGGTTAATTTAGCTGGTGCTAGGATTGGAAGCTGGATCATGCCCACTGCCTTTAAATTGTTCTTCTGAACATTGGGCGTTGCCGATTATAGCTTCTGTCTTGTGCTTGGTTATCTCGGTCTGGAGTGGTAATCTAGGAAAAGGAGAATCGTATCTGGTGGTGTATATTTCCCTTTGTCATATTTTCATCCTTTCTATATTTGTATTTGTTTTGCCCTGTGCATTTATTGTGTATTCCTGAGTGACTGCGGCGTGGTGTATATTTTCCGTTATCCTTGTCTGTGCTAACTGTGGGTATTGGTTAGTGGTCTCTTCACTGGGTGGTGGGTGGAGGTTTCAGCCTGGGTTGAAACAGGAAACAGGGTGAGGGTGGAGGCCCAGACATGCACACCATCAGTGTAAACTCTGGGAGAGAGTCTGTCAGGGTTTCCCAGAGTTGAGGGAAATCGCAGGGGCCTGGGTTATTAGCTCTTGCCTACCTAGGCTTCTCGTGACACATGCTAATTGGAGAGGCTCTTTGCTGAATTTTAATACAATGTTCCTTGGCAAATGCGATATCCATGAAATTGCCACCTGCACCAGAGTCAATCATAGCTGAACTGGAAATCCACTGTCCTGAACACAGGATCTTAATAGGGAGAGAACAGTGAGAGTTCTTTTCCTTCAGCTCCTTGGGGGGTGAAGTCATAGAAAGTGAATGGAATACAGCGTTTAAAGGCAGGCTATATTCAGAGATGTCAGATTCATCATCACAGTTGTCATACTCCCCTATTGCTGCTAGCACCTTGTTAGGCCATCTAGGACTAGTGTTGAACGATACCTTCCGATATTTGAAAGTATCGGTATCGGATTGTATTGGCCAATATCCAATAAATATTGGATATCGCCGATACCGATACCTGATACCAATACAAGTCAATGGGACACAAATATCGGAAGTGATCCTGGATGGTTCCCAGGGTCTGAAGGAGAGGAAACTCTCCTTCAGGCCCTGGGATCCATATTCATGTGTAAAATAAAGAATAAAAATAAAAATATGGATATACTCACCCTCTGACGCGCCCTGGTAGTACCCGCTGCAACCGGCAGCCTCCGTTCCTAAGAATGAGCGAGTGAAGGACCTTCGATGACGTGGCGGCTTGTGATTGGTCACGTGACCGCTCATGTGACCACTCACGCGACCAATCACAAGACCGCGACGTCATCGCAGGTCCTTCACTCGCTCATTCTTAGGAACGGAGGCTGCCGGTTGCAGCGATTACTACCATGGCGCGTCAGAGGGTGAGTATATCCCTATTTTTTCTTTTTATTCTTTATTTTACACATGAATATGCATTCCGATCCCGATTCCCGATATCGCAAAAATATCGGAACTCGGTATCGGAATTCCGATACCGCAAATATCGGCCGATACCCGATACTTGCGGTATCGGAATGCTCAACACTATCTAGGACACTTAGGACAATTAATCAAGGAGTGGTCAGACTGGCCACAGTAGAAACATAGACATTCACGAAGGCGATGCTCCCAGCGCTCATTGATCTCACGCCTCTGAACGGAATCAATTTGCATGGGCACCTCCTCCACCTCCCGAGAGGTTTTACCTGCAGGCTCTTTGGAAGGAAGGGAAAAGTTAGAAACACGGTTATATGCAAATTTCTCCTGCCTACGCTCAGTAAGGCGAATGTGGTGACGCAGAGTGGGCTAGTTCATCTTTTACGATACTAGACAGACCCCTTTTAAAAATAGGCAATTGTGCATAACTGTCCCAATTGGTATCTACCGCCAATCTCCTGAATTCAGTGGCATACTCAATAACAGAACGTTTAGCCTGGCGTAAAGACAACAAAGCAGATTCAGTGGTTGCACGGCGATTAGGGTCATCAAACATTAATTCCAAGAAATCATCCAAGTCATTTAACTGTGGGTCACGAGACTCAATCATCGGATTCGCCCAGGCGAGCACTCGTGAGGTCAGTAGCATTATTAGAACAACCAGGAAAAGAGGCCACTGAGAAATATTCGCACACCACCAGAAATGCGTATCAAAAGGAATAACTTTATTGGAAGCACAATTTAAAAACAGTTAAAACCAATACAAACGACACCTGCCCCCCCCAGACCTGTACAACACTGTGTATACTGCATGCATGGCACAGGAAATGTGACAAATACTACACAAAATCGTATATAAACAGCTGTTAGGACACACTGCAAGGGAACAAGATACAATGCTTGACATGGGCACAACCACATGTAGAGGACATCCAAACTCAAATGTAAATAAGTGAATGATCCCCCATAACCCTATCTGATGCACGGATATAAACCCAAAAATTGACGCACCATTACAAATCAAGGTATGATGAAAGAAATATAGCCCATGTCACCTCCTAATGAAGGTAGATACTAAGAGAATCCAAAGAGGAAAGGTTCCCCAGATAAAGCAGTGTGAATCCCAGTCACCCTATAATCACCTGAAATAGGGAGGGTGACGCCGCAGCCAGAGGTGTTACAGGCCCGGGAGGCAGATGAACCCAACGCGTATCGCGGTCACACCGACCGCTTCGTCAGGGGAAATGCTCACCTCCATTAGTACCTTCCTTATATAGGGCCTGCAGTAATCCCCAGACGCCGGCGTGTGCGCCGTAATGGACCGGAAACCGGGAAACCGGAAGTAAAGATCACAGGCGCAGAGCAATCTGCAGCTGCGCAGAAGAAGAAGAGTGTTAAGAATGGGCAGACGTCTCTGCCCACATTAATCCAATGCGCACGCGCCGGTAAAGTAACCAGCGGTCCGCATGAGAGTCAGATAGTGAGAACCATAGAACCTTGTTAAAGGTCAGAAAGTAAGACACTGATTTGGCGCCTGGAGCAATGACAGGAAAAACCAAAGAAGGGAACGCAGGGAAAAGCACCAAAGTAAGGACAAGGGGCTGCTGGAATTCTTTTACACAGGTCGGATGTATAAAGCCTGATCGTGGTACATATAATAGCAGCAGGAAACAAACCCACTGACCACTAATACTGATGCTAAATGATATCCTATACACTGGGACAAATAAGCCCCACAATAAATCAAAATCAAAATGTAATGCCAATAAATCAATACATAAATCAGATAAAGTACATTATAAACATAATTACATACAATAAGGCTATTTGTCCCAGAAAGGGACTATCGGCTGTAAAATGACACTCTCGTTATCAGTAGGTGTCCAACTGAACTATATAGATATGACACATATTCTTCATTTTCCAACGGCTGAAGGTCTAGACCCGCAAGATCTAGAACCCTTAGTGTTGAAAAGACGGCTTCTCCTGTAAAAAACAGTCCAATACTCGTCCACAGAAACAGGAGTTAGGACCATAGATACAAAATCTAGCCCAAGAAGCCCGTGAAGAGCAAGTCCTCATTAATCCCCTGGGGTGCTGTGGAATGGAGGGAATAGATCCAACGTGACTCCATTTGCAGTAATCGTTTGTGTAGAGAACCACCTCTGCTCGAGCTCCTGACGTGTTCCAGGCCAATTATTCTGATCTTGGCACAACTGCCCTCGTGATGTTGAAGAAAATGGGAGGCCACCGTGCTGAGCGTCTTGCCCTTCCGACTGTCCACTGCTGCAGTGTTGATGGTGGAAAGATGACTTTGTATCCTGCGCCGTAGTTCTTGCGAAGTCTGGCCTACATAAATACAAGGACACGGGCAAATCAGGGCATAGACAACATGGGAGGTTTTGCAGTTTATGTAGGCCTTTAGTTTATGTTGTATTTGATCAACAGGGTTGCGGAAGACATCACGAGTGGGATACATAAACTGACAAATACTGCAGTCGCCACACGGAAAGGAACCTCTCAAGATCACACCACGATTGAGCCTCTGTGTTGGTCTCCTATAGTGGCTCTGCGTAAGTATGTCCTTGAAATTAGGTGCCCTCCTGGCTGTAATTAATGGCCGAGTGCTGATGACTTGGGATGTTTGTGTGTCGGAGGTTAAGATTCTCCAATGGTTATTAAAAATCCTACTCACCTCAGACCAGTGGGTATGGTACCCCGTGATAAACCGTGCATAACCATCAGGTATCCTTTTATTGGCAGCAAGTAAAGAATCCTGCGACTGCCGATTAGCCCTCTGGAATGCACGAGAGACACACTTTTGGGGGTAGTTCCTGGTTTTGAACCTGGTCATGAGATCCTGGGCCTCTCTCCTAAAGTCCACATCCTGAGTGCAGTTACGCCTGGCTCTAAGGAATTGGCCAACCGGGATTCCATCTCTCGTATGCCTGGGGTGAAAGCTCCGGTAATCCAAGAATCCATTAGCCGCTGTAGGCTTGCGATAGAGGCACGTGGAAAGTGTGCCATCCTGACACCTAATCTCCAGATCCAGAAAGTTGACTGTAATGGAAGAGGATTGATAAGTCAAAAAGATATTGATAGAATTATTATTGAGAAAGTCCATAAATTGAGAAAGTTCCTCCGATGAGCCTGACCAAATGAAAAAAAACATCATCAATGAAGCGCGACCACTGTCGCACCCTGTTCTTGAAAAAATCAGAAACAAAAACAATAGTGGCTTCCCACCACCCTAAAAAAAGATTTGCGAACGAGGGGGCGCAGCGCGCCCCCATCGCCACACCGGATGTCTGTAAATAATATGCCCTGTCAAATAAGAAAAAATTGTGCCTTAAAGCAAAATCAAGCAAATCAATGATGAAAGAGTCATGTAATCTGTCCGAATTTACCTGTTGGTCCAGGAAAAATAGAACCGCCTGCATGCCGTCATCATGACTGATGATAGAGTATAACGACTCGACGTCGCATGTAACCATGAGGTCGCCCGGACTCAGCAGAACCCCTTTGTGCGTACTGATGAAGTGTGAGGAATCTCTTACATATCAAGGAAGTGTGGTCACCAAGGGCTGTAAAAAGAAGTCTATGTAAGAACATGCCTTTTCACACAGGCTACCAATGCTTGAGACTATGGGGCGACCAGGGGGCTTGATGGTACATTTGTGAACTTTGGGTAGCATATAGAAAGTTGGCGTAATCGGTTGGTCTACCCAAATAAAGTCCCGCTCATGCATATTTATAATCCCCAATTCAAAGGCTCTATCAAGCAGAGCTCTCAGCTTAATGGAATATACCCCAGTGGGATCCGAGGGCAATCTGCGATAGAAACGCACATTCTCAAGCTGCCTGTGGGCCTCCTCCACATACATCTGGTGGGGCCATAAGACAATATTGCCCCCCTTGTCCGCCTCTCTAATTACAAATTCCTTGTTGTTCCGCAGGCCATAGAGAGCCTTCCGCTCTTGATTAGTAAGATTAACACCAACATGAGAATGGCTCGGTAATGCCTCAATGTCCTGTTTAACCATCTCAAAAAAGATCTTCACAGCTGGCACTGCAGACAAGGGAGGGCACACCATTGATCTGTTTCTGTGTGGAAATCGTGGCCTACCTCTAGTGGAGTCCCCATCTTGCAGTAGGTCCAAAAGATCCTGAAGCACTCTTTGTTCAATTTGATCAGGAGCTGATATGGGGCCTGGTTGATTGTGCAGGACCTGTAGAATAATCTTTCTACAAAAAAGAAAAAGATCTTTGATGAGCATGAATTTATCCCTCCCCTGCGATGGCGAGAAGGTCAGGCCCCTCCTAAGTACTGACATTTCAGTGGAACTTAAACGATGTTCAGATAAATTTATAATTAGTAAAGGATCATCAGCTGTAGGGATGTCATACTCACGGGCGTCTTCGGTGGTCTCAAGGATTACTTGCGATTCTTTTTCCGTTGATTGTGGTAAGCTGGCCTGTAGCTTCCATTCCTGGTAATCCGGGTGAAGAGATTTGTGTCTCCTCCGCCCACGCCTGGTCCTGGCCCTGCTTCTGGCTCGCTTTCCGTGGAGGATAAAAAATCACTCGATGATTGTCTTTCAAAAGTTGAGCCATTATGAACTGGCTCACCGGCATTGGCTTTGAAATCACGGCCCCTCCGCTGATTCCCCTGATGTCTCCACTTGAAAGCCATATTTCGGTCAAAGTCTGATTTGTCCCTCAGAAATTTGGACCTCTTTTTGTCCATAATGTTTCTATCATATTTGTCCAGAGCCTCTTTTAATTTAGCCTTGAAGGGCTGGACTTGTGACACCTCATCAAATTTACTGAGATCACTCTCCAGACTTTTGATCTCCAATTTGACCTGGCCCAGGAGGTCCCTGTCATGTGAGACCAATAGATTAATCAAGATATGTGAGCACTGCAAGAGGCCTCCCTCCCAAGTGGCCCGAAAACTGTCAGAAGGCTCCCAAGCAGGAAAGATATCTTGCCTCTATCGCAAGCCTACAGCGGCTAATGGATTCTAGGATTACCAGAGCTTTCACCCCAGGCATACGAGAGATGGAATCCCGGTTGGCCAATTCCTTAGAGCCAGGCATAACTGCACTCAGGATGTGGACTTTAGGAGAGAGGCCCAGGATCTCACGACCAGGTTCAAAACCAGGAACTACCCCAAAAAGTGTGTCTCTCGTGCATTCCAGAGGGCAGAGGTGGTTCTCTACACAAACGATTACTGCAAATGGAGTCACGTTGGATCTATTCCCTCCATTCCACAGCACCCCAGGGGATTAATGAGGACTTGCTCTTCACGGGCTTCTTGGGCTAGATTTTGTATCTATGGTCCTAACTCCTGTTTCTGTGGACGAGTATTGGACTGTTTTTTACAGGAGAAGCCGTCTTTTCAACATTAAGGGTTCTAGATCTTGCGGGTCTAGACCTTCAGCCATTGGAAAATGAAGAATATGTGTCATATCTATATAGTTCAGTTGGACACCTACTGATAACGAGAGTGTCATTTTACAGCTGATAGTCCCTATCTGGGACAAATAGCCTTATTGTATGTAATTATGTTTATAATGTACTTTATCTGATTTATGTATTGATTTATTGGCATTACATTTTGATTTTGATTTATTGTGGGGCTTATTTGTCCCAGTGTATAGGATATCATTTAGCATCAGTATTAGCGGTCAGTGGGTTTGTTTCCTGCTGCTATTATATGTACAACGATCAGGCTTTATACATCCGACCTGTGTAAAAGAATTCCAGCAGCCCCTTGTCCTTACTATGGTGCTTTTCCCTGTGTTCCCTTCTTTGGTTTTTCCTGTCATTGCTCCAGGCGCCAAATCAGTGTCTTACTTTCTGACCTTTAACAAGGTTCTATGGTTCTCACTATCTGACTCTCATGCGGACTGCTGGTTACTTTACCGGCGCGTGCGCATTGGATTAATGTGGGCAGAGACGTCTGCCCATTCTTAACACTCTTCTTCTTCTGCGCAGCTGCAGATTGCTCTGCGCCTGTGATCTTTACTTCCGGTTTCCTGGTTTCCGGTCCATTACAGCGCACACGCCGGCGTCTGGGGATTACTGCAGGCCCTATATAAGGAAGGTACTAATGGAGGTGAGCACTTCCCCTGACGAAGCGGTCGGTGTGACCGCGATACGCGTTGGGTTCATCTGCCTCCCGGGCCTGTAACACCTCTGGCTGCGGCGTCACCCTCCCTATTTCAGGTGATTATAGGGTGACTGGGATTCACACTGCTTTATCTGGGGAACCTTTCCTCTTTGGATTCTCTTAGTATCTACCTTCATTAGGAGGTGACATGGGCTATATTTCTTTCATCATACCTTGATTTGTAATGGTGCGTCAATTTTTGGGTTTATATCCGTGCATCAGATAGGGTTATGGGGGATCATTCACTTATTTACATTTGAGTTTGGATGTCCTCTACATGTGGTTGTGCCCATGTCAAGCATTGTATCTTGTTCCCTTGCAGTGTGTCCTAACAGCTGTTTATATACGATTTTGTGTAGTATTTGTCACATTTCCTGTGCCATGCATGCAGTATACACAGTGTTGTACAGGTCTGGGGGGGGCAGGTGTCGTTTGTATTGGTTTTAACTGTTTTTAAATTGTGCTTCCAATAAAGTTATTCCTTTTGATACGTATTTCTGGTGGTGTGCGAATATTTCTCAGTGGCCTCTTTTCCTGGTTGTTCTGACTTTGTTTTAGCCGCTTGTGTTCGCACCCCCATTGTTCTTATATTAGTATCTAATTATAGAGTGCGCCAGTTGTTTTTGTGATTTTGGGTCAGTAGCATTATTACACACAATACTTTGGATCTATCCGTAGGAAAACGGTCAGCATGCACATCAAAATATAGCATACATTGATTCCCAAAGCCATGAAATTTGTCGCGATTACCATTAAATCTGAAAGGGGGCAACTTAGGTGGGCCAGCTGGTGGCAGTTGCCCAGAGGGTAAAGTCACTTGTGCAGCTATTTGCGTGCCTATGTCCTGAAAAGCCCGTCCATACTGGGACTCTATGCCAGCAAGTTTGTTTTCCTGGGCTGCCATGCGGTTGCTCAAGTCCTGCAAAGTTTGTCCAAACACTTGTTGATTGTGTTCAAAGCTTCCAAACTTCTTTTGCAGACCTTCCACATCTTTCTGCAGTGATCTAATTATGGAAAACACCTGCTCTAATTATTTGCTTTCTGCAGTCATTGTTCCAGCAGTCTCCTTTTTTTTTTTTTTAGGCTAGAGTATCCTGTAATAATTATAGGGGATAACTCAGGAGACTCTTTGTGTGGAACATGACAACTACAGGACACAGTTTTATAAGTGGTAAAGTCTATATTATCACATGGTGATTCAAACAGGTGCAGAGAGAAACTCAAGTCCACAACACTTGGTGCAAATAATAAACGCAGCTTAGCAGTCTATAGGAAACTTCAGAGGAAAATGCAATCAAGCAGAAAGTCTATGAAGCACAGTTATTCTTGAGGATACTTGACACAAATAAATCCTTGTCTTAGTCCAGGCACAGATAGATATGCTTATTAGGCAGTTCAAATCATATCTTAGCTCAACCAGGGAGGCCTGGTTAATAGTCTCAGGGTATTGCAAAGCAGAAACAGCTTACATGTCCAGCAAATGCAGATGGAAGTAAACACGAACAGCAGATGAAGGAGGATTACTGGAAACTTGTGTATGCAGCAGGAACTCAGAGCAGAGTAGCAGGATCACCACACAGGTTCACAGGAGCAGGTGTATAGCCAGGGAGTAATCAGAGGTCAGGAGCTGGATGCAAGGCAGAATACTCTAGCACAGACTGAAGGCTGGGGTGGAGTTTTATAACAGGAAGACACAGTGCACATGAGACCAAAGACGCCATCTTGGAAAAGAGCAGTAATGCACAAAAGGTAAAAAATGTTCAGAGTCCTAACAGTTGTACACCTCTGAGTAATTTTTTGGTAAGCACAGTAATGTACCGAATCTTAACAGTGTGCACTGTAGACACAGTAGTTAGAATTTGGCTCTGCTTGCTGATTACAGCACTTTTCACATGACTGCAAGTATGTCATTTGCATACTTGTGGTCATTTTGTAACCAGAGTCTCAGCTGCATCTCTCAGTAGAACTTTGATGCTGAATCAATTCTCATGACAATGTTGTGAGCCGGGATAGTCAGGAGTAGAGGTCAAAAGCCATGAAGGTACATCATGAACAAAAGGAAGAGACGAAGGCGTGGTAAGGTAACGTTCCACAGTCATAATACCGGGAGGGTAGTGGATCGGATCAGAAGGGGTAAAATAAATGGATGTCAGAAAGAGGTCCAAGATCATGCAAAGAAAGATCTACAAACAGAACACAAAGCACAAAGAGACAAACCACACAGTAGCTGATTGTACAACTGGATCTGGGAGTAAAAGCCCAGTTAAATAACCTGGCAATCATTTAGGATGATGTTTACCTGGAGACAGTCAGCGCCTCTCAGTCTCAGATTGGAAGGCTGAGCTGACACACTGACAGCTTAGCATACCCCTGCACCAGACTAGATGACTTCTTGTGATCAGTTACCACAGTAACTAGATGAACCGCCCCCTCCAAAAATGCCTCCATTCCTCAAAGACCAATTTGACAGCAGTCACGCAATTCCCAACATCATAATTTATTTCTGCAGACAAACATTTTTTGGAAAATCAAAAACACACGGACACGTTAGTCAGAGTTTTGTACCCCTGTGAAAAAGCTGCCCCTACTCTGACCTCCATGGAATCCACCTCCACAATGAACAGTTCTTGGAGATCAGGTTTGATCTGAATGGAAGCAGACATGAAATGCTCTTTTAATTTTCCTAAAGTTCTGATAGCACCCAGCAACCAAGCCTTGAGATTTGCCCCCTTACGTGTAAGGTCAGTAAGAGTTTTATCAAAGTATGAAAAACATGGTTCAATTTTCTCTATAATTTAGCAAATTCCAAAAAACACTGCAAAGCTTTAAGATCACAAGGTTGAACCTAATCAATTATGACCAGCACCTTCCTAGAGTCCATATTATACCTTTCTGTTGACAAGATAAACCCCAAGAATGAAAAATCCTGAACAGAAAAAACACATTTCTCTAATTTAGCAAGCAAAGCGTTCTCCCTCAGCCTTTGTTAAACAACACTGACATGTTCCTGGTGAGAGTCCAAATATGGCGAGAAAATTTGAATAATACCCAGGTAAATCACAGCATATCTTCCAATGCAATCAGAGAAAATATCAATCTTAAAATTTTGAAACACAGCCGGTGTATTGGATAATCCAAATAACATGACAAGGTTTTCAAATAAACCCATAGACATTAAAAACACAGTTTTCTACTAGTGTTGAGCATTCCGATACTGCAAATAGCGGGTATCGGCCGATATTCGCTGTATCGGAATTTCGATACCGAGTTCTGATATTTTTGCGATATCGAAAATCGGAATCGGAAGTTCCTATAGTGAAATTATGCAGTATAATGAAGTGTGGGCGGTGCGTGGGCGGAGACTGCGTGTGTGCGTGTGCACGTGTGTGGGCGGTGTCTGTGCGTGACTGTGGGTCTCTCTGCGTGTGTGCTGGGGCTCTATGCGGCGTGAGGGGTGTCTCTGTGCGGCGTGTCTCTGTGCGGCGTGCAGGGGATCTATGCGGCGTGCCGGGGCTGTATGCGGCGTGGGGGGGTCTCTGTGTGGCGCTGCTGGGGCTCTGTGCATGTGTGCAGGCATCGTCCAATGGGACTACAAGTCCCATCGGACAATGCCTGCTACACTGACAGTGATTGACACATTAGCCAATGATGGGACAGTAGTAGCCCCATCATCAACGTAATGTGTTGAATGAAAAAAAAAATACTCCATACATACTACATACATGCTACATACATGCTACATACATGCTACATACATGCTACATACATACTACATACATACATGCTACATACATACTACATACATACTACATACATACCACATACATACTACATGCATACATACTACATACATACTGCATACATACATACTACATATATACATAATGCATGCATACATACATACATACTACATACATACTGCATACATACTACATGCATACATACATACATACATGCTACATACATACTAAATACATACTAAATACATGATACATACATGCTACATACATACTGCATACATACTACATACATGCTACATACATGCTACATACATACATACTACATACATACTACATACATACTACATACATACTACATACATACTACATACATACTACATACATGCTACATACATACATACATACATGCTACATACATACTGTACATACATACTGCATACATACATACATACTACATACATACTGCATACATACTACATAGAGTAGATTCATACATTACATACATGACATACATATAGACATACAGTACATTAAACATAGATTACATACTCACCACTACTTGTCATTTTGATCCCCGAAGCCAGTGTCATCTGTAAAAAATATGAAAAAAACAAACAACCAATATACTCCCTGTCCGCAGAAATCCACGAGGGTCCCACGACGATCTCCCGTAGAGAACGGCAGCATCAGCTGGTGCGACCGCTCTCTAGGGGCCCAAGGAACACAATGACGAGAGGAAGGTATTCCTCCACCGGTGCAAAAAAAAAGTCCCTAGTCTCACTTTATGGCATTGCTGTATGAGAAATTCTCCCAGGCAGCAATTGCCAAAAAGTGGGACTTTGAACTCAGGTAACCTCAGTGATGCACTGCAGGAGCCATTGTCTCCTGTCAGTGTGTCACTGAGGGTCCTATAAAGCAGTGACATCACCCGATGTCACTGTTCTATAGGGGAGATCGTCGTGGGACACTCGTTATTAATTGGTCTACTGCGGACAGGTAGTATATGGTTTATTATTTTACATTTTTTTCAGGCGCTGAAGTATGGTAAGTATGGTGAAATGAAGAATATTAAAATACTTTGTACAAGAAAAAAAAGAGAGCATGAACCGCACCTCCAAAAATCATACGTTGATCTAAAGCCGCTAGGCAAAAATTTATATTACTGAACATGAGGTTTTCAGTTTAACATTCTGATCAGACTGTATGAAGCCCACTGCCACTTCACGGCAAACCTCGTAGTGGGTCCTACCGCCTTAACGGAGCTGAGCCATGCGCCAACCACCGCCACAGCAGCAATGCACCAGCAGGGCGGACGGCCCGTTGCCCCACAGCGCCCATGCTGCAAGACTGAGCCCCTATGACTCCAGACCGCGCCACCCCGCCAGCACAAAGCCACGGCAACAATGGCCGCCACACAGCACCAGCACCAAAATGAAAGGAGCACTTAAACTCACCTTCCCCCAGCTCTTCAGCATGGGCGCTGTGGGGCAATGGGCCGTCCGCCCTGCTGGTGCATTGCCGCTGTGGTGGTGGTTGGCGCATGGCTCTGCTCCGTTAGGGCGGTAGGACCCACTACGAGGTTTGCCGTGAAGTGGCAGTGGGCTTCATACAGTCTGATCAGAATGTTAAATTGAAAACCTCATGTTCAGTATTATAAATTTTTGCCTAGCGGCTTTAGATCAACGTATGATTTTTGGAGGTGCGGTTCATGCTTTTTTTTTCTTGTACAAAGAATATTAAAATACTTTTTCCTAATGTGTGCGTGTTTTATTAACCCTTTCTTACTATTGGATTAATAACGGATAGGCGTCTTATTGATGCCTCTCCGTTATTATCCCGGCTTAATGTCACCTTACAATAGCAAGGTGACATTAACCCCTTATTACCCCATATCCCACTGCTACACGAGAGTGGGAAGAGAGGGGCTAAGTGCCGGAATTGGCACATCTCCCAGATGCGCCATTTCCGGGGCGGCTGTGGACTGGTATTTGTAGCCGGGGGGGCCAATATCCATGGCCCCTCTCTAGGATATGAATATCAGCCCACAGCTGTCTGCATAGTCTTTCTGGCTATAAAATATAGGGGGACCCACGTCATTTTTTTGGGGGGTCCCCCTATTTTAATAGCCAGTAAAGGCTACGCAGACAGCTGCGGGCTGATATTCATAGCAGGCTACAAATATTGGCCCCGGGCCGTCGGCTTTCACCCTCTGGCGCAGAAAATTGCGTGGGAGCCCACACCGTTTTTTTTGTTTTGTTTAAATTCAATGCTCATAAAGGCCTGTTTCACACTTGCTTCGGTATGGGTCCGTTACTATGTGTCGTGCCGACGTACCGACACACATTGTGAAATTTGTGCACGACATGGGCAGCGGATGCAGTTTTTCAATGCATCCGCTGCCCATTCTGAAGTGCGGGGAGGAGGGGGGCGGAGTTTCTGCCGCGCATGCGCGGTAGAAAATGGCAGACGCGACGGACAAAAAAAAACGTTTTTTCATGCCGACGGTCCGCCAAAACATGACATGTAGTTTTTGGTGCAGTTTTTGGTGCAGGTTTTGATGCTGATTTTTGATGCAGTTTTCATTCTGTTTTTTGACCGGTTTGGAAACATGCATGAAAAAACATATTCGGAGGTCGGATTCATCATTTCACATCTGTTTCATCCGTTTTTTGCTGGATCCGTCGCTGTGCGTTTTTTCGTCGGACAGAAAAACCGTTCCTCTGTATGTGTTTTCTGTCCGGCGGAAACAGCTTCTTTGACGGATCCTGTAAAAAACGGATGAAACGTGTGGCCATCAGGGGCAATCTGGCACTAACACAACTCTATGAGAAAAAAAAAACGGATCTGGTGGAAAAAACGGATCCAGCAGAAAAAAACGGATCCGGCGGAAAAAAACGGATCCGGTGGAAAAAACGGATCTGGCGGAAAAAAACAGATCTGGTGGAAAAAACGGATCTGGTGGAAAAAAAAATGGATCCGGCGGAAAAAAATGGATCTGGTGGAAAAAAACGGATCTGGCGGAAAAAAAACGGATCCGGCAGAAAAAAACGGATCCGGTGGAAAAAACGGATCTGGCCAAAAAAATGAATCTGGTGGAAAAAACGGATTCGGCGGAAAAAAAATGGATCTGGCAAAAAAAAAGGATCCGGTGGAAAAAACGGATCCGTCGGAAAAAAACGGATCTGGCGGGAAAAAAAAGGATCTGGCGGAAAAAAAACGGATCCTGCAAATGTGCTCACAGGATGCGTTTTTTTCCCATAGACTTGTATTAGTGACGGATCGCGACGGATGGCCACACATCGCGTCCGTCGTGCAACAGATCCGTTGTGTTTTGGCAGACCGTCAGCACGAAAAAACATTCAAGTTAACCTTTTTTTTGTCCATCGCGTCCACCATTTTCTACCGCTCATGCGCGGCAGAAACTCCGCCCCCTCCTCCCTGCACTTCAGAATGGGCAGCGGATGCATTGAAAAACTGCATCCGCTGCCCATGTCATGCACAAATTTCACAACGTGCGTCGGTACGTCGGCCCGACGCACATGTGAAACAGGCCTTTATGAGCGTTGAATTTAAACAAAACCAAAAAAAATGGAAAAAAAAACGGTGTGGGCTCCCGCGCAATTTTCTGCGCCAGAGGGGGAAAGCCGACGTCCGGGAAGCAATATTTGTAGCCTGCTATAAATATCAGCCCGCAGCTGTCTGCGTAGCCTTTACTGGCTATTAAAATAGGGGGACCCCCCCAAAAAAAATGACGTGGGGTCCCCCTATATTTTATAGCCAGAAAGGCTACGCAGACAGCTGCGGGCTGATATTCATAGCCTAGAGAGGGGCCATGGATATTGCCCCCCCGGCTTCAAATACCAGTCCGCAGCCGCCCCGGAAATGGCGCATCTGGGAGATGCACCAATTCCGGCACTTAGCCCCTCTCTTCCCACTCCCGTGTAGCGGTGGGATATGGGGTAATAAGGGGTTAATGTCACCTTGCTATTGTAAGGTGACATTAAGCCGGGTTAATAACGGAGAGGCGTCAATAAGACACCTATCCGTTACTAATCCAATAGTAAGAAAGGGTTAATAAAACACGCACACATTAGAAAAAAAGTATTTTAATATTCTTCATTTCACCATACTTACCATACTTCAACGCCTGCAAAAAACGTAAAATAATAAACCGTATACTACCTGTCTGCCATAGTCCAATTAATAACGAGTGTTCCACGACGATCTCCCTTATAGAACAGTGACATCGGGTGATGTCACTGCTCTATAGGACCCTCAGTGACACACTGACAGGAGAAAATGGCTCCTGCAGTGTATCACTGAAGTTACCTGAGTTCAAAGTTTCACTTTATGGCAATTGCTGCCTGGGAAAATTTCTCATACAGCAATGCCATAAAGTGAGACTAGGGACTTTTTTTTTTACAGCGGCGGAGGAATACCTTCCTCCCGTCATTGTGTTCCTGGAGCCCCTAGAGAGCGGTCGCACGAGCTGATGCTGCTGTTTTCTACGGGAGATCGTCGTGGGACCCTCGTGGATTTCTGCGGACAGGGAGTATATTGGTAGTTTGTTTTTTTCATATTTTTTACAGATGACACTGGCTTCGGGGATCAAAATGACAAGTAATGGTGAGTATGTAATCTATGTTTAATGTACTGTATGTCTATATGTATGTCATGTATGTAATGTATGAATGTACTGTATGTAGTATGTATGCAGTATGTATGTAGTATGCATGTATGAATGTATGCAGTATGTATGTAGTATGTATGTATGTATGTAATATGTATGTATGTATGTAGTATGTATGTAGTATGTATGTAGCATGTATGTAGCATGTATGTAGCATGTATGTAGCATGTATGAAGCATGTATATAGTATGTATGCAGTATGTATGTATGTATGCATGTAGTATGTATGCATGTAGTATGTAGTATGTATGTAGTATGTATGTATGTATGTATGTAGCATTTATGTAGCATGTATGTAGCATGTATGTAGCATGTATGTAGTATGTATGTATATACGCATGAAGTATGTATGCATGTAATATGTATGTATGTAGTATGTATGTAGTATGTATATATGTATGTAGTGTGTATGCAGTATGTATGTAGTATGCATGTAGCATGTATGTAGTATGTATGCATGTAGTATGTTTGTAGTATGTATGTAGCATGTATGTATGTATCATGTATGTAGTATGTATGTAGCATGTATGTAGTATGTATGTATGTAGTATGTATGTAGTATGCATGTAGCATGTATGTAGCATGTATGTAGCATGTATGCAGTATGTATGTAGCATGTATGAAGCATGTGTATAGTATGTATGCAGTATGTATGTATGCATGTAGTATGTATGCATGTAGTATGAAGTATGTATGTATGCATGTAGCATCTATGTAGCATGTATGTAGCATGTATGTAGCATGTATGTAGTATGTATGTATATACGCATGAAGTATGTATGCATGTAATATGTATCTATGTAGTATGTATGTAGTATGTATATATGTATGTAGTGTGTATGCAGTATGTATGTAGTATGCATGTAGCATGTATGTAGTATGTATGCATGTAGTATGTTTGTACTATGTATGTAGCATGTATGTATATATCATGTATGTAGTATGTATGTAGCATCTATGTAGTATGTATGTATGTATGTAGCATGTATGTAGCATGTATGTAGCATGTATGTAGCATGTATGTAGCATGTATGTAGCATGTATGCAATATGTATGTAGCATGTATGAAGTATGTATGCAGTATGTATGTATGCATGTAGTATGTATGCATGTAGTATGTAGTATGTATGTAGTATGTATGTATGTATGTACCCCGCACAGAGACCCCCCACACCGCACAGAGACCCCCCATGCCGCACAGAGACCCCCCATGCCACACAGAGACATCCTCCACACCACACAGAGACCCCCCACGCCACACAGAAACCCCCCCACGCCCCACAGAAACCCCCCATGCTGCACAGAGACCCCCCCGCTGCCCAGAGACCCCCCCACACCACACAGAGACCCCCCATGCCCCACAGAAACCCCCCATGCTGCACAGAGACCCCCCCACGCCACACAGGGACCCCCTTATGCCGCAAAGAGACCCCCCCACACCCCACAGAAACCCCCCCACGCCACATACAGCCCCGGCACGCCGCATAGATCCCCAGCACGCCGAATACAGCCCCAGAAGGCACGTACAGATCCCTGGCAGACCCGCACAGACCCCGCCCTCACACACAGACACTCAGTGTCCGCCCACGCACCGCCCACACACTGCCCACACTCTTCCCCCCTCCGGCACAGCATATAGAAGGACAGAAAGGGCTTATTTACGTTCCAATACTTGTGTCCCATTGACTTGCATTGGTATCGGGTATCGGCGATATCCGATATTTTTCGGATATCGGCCGATCCAATCCGATACCAATACTTTTGAATATCGGAAGGTATCGCTCAACTCTATTTTCTACTCATCAACCTTCCAGATTATAATTATTATTATAGTGCCATTTATTCCATGGCGCTTTACATGTGAGGAGGGGTATACATAATAAAAACAGGTACAATAATCTTGAACAATACAAGTCACAACTGGTACAGGAGGAGAGAGGACCCTGCCCGTGATGGCTCACAATCTACAAGGGATGGGTGAGAATACAGTAGGCGAGGGTAGAGCTGGTCATGCAGTGGTTTGGTGGATCGGTGATTACTGCAGGTTGTAGGCTTGTCGGAAGAGGTGGGTCTTCAGGCTATTTTTTAAGGTTTTGATGGTAGGCGAGAGTCTGATGTGTTGTGGTAGAGGGTTCCAGAGTAGGGGTGATACGCGAGAGAAATCTTGTATACGATTGTGGGAAGAGGAGATAAGAAGGGAGTAGAGAAGGAGATCTTGTGAGGATCGGAGGTTGCATGCAGGAAAGTACCGGGAGACGAGGTCACAGATGTATGGAGGAGACAGGTTGTGGATGGCTTTGTATGTCATGATCAGGCTTTTGTACTGGAGTCTCTGGGTAATGGGGAGCAAGTGAAGGGATTGACAGAGGGGAGAGGCCGGGGAATATCGGGGGACAGGTGGATTAGTCGAGCAGCTGAGTTTAGAATAGATTGGAGGGGTGAGAGAGTGTTCGAGGGGAGGCCACAGAGCAGGAGGTTACAGTAGTCGAGGCGGGAGATGATGAGGGCATGGACTAGGGTTTTTGCAGATTCTTGGTTTAGGAATGTACGGATCCATGAAATATTTTTGAGTTGAAGGCGGCAGGAAGATGAAAGGGCTTGGATATGAGGTTTGAAGTAGAGATCAGTGTCAAGGATGACCACGAGACAGCAAGCTTGTGGGACTGGGGAGAGTGGGAAGCCGTTTACTGTAATGGATAGGTTCACTGGGGGGGTCACATGAGATGGGGAAAGACAATGAATTCTGTTTTGTCCATGTTAATTTTAGAAATCTAGCGCAGGAGAAGGATGAATAGTAGTGTTGAGCATTCCGATACCGCAAGTATCGGGTATCGGCCGATACTTGCGGGTATCGGAATTCCGATACCGAGATCCGATACTTTTGTGGTATCGGGTATCGTTATCGAAACAACATTAATGTAATAATGTGTAAAAGAGAGAATTAAAATAAAAAATATTGCTATACTCACCTCTCCGACGCAGCCTGGACCTCATTGAGGGAACCGGCAGTGTTGTTTGCTTAAAATGCGCGCGTTTACTTCCTTACGTGAAGTCCCGGCTTGTGATTGGTCGCGTGCCGCCCATGTGGCCGCGACGCGACCAATCACAGCAAGCCGTGATGTAATTTCAGGTCCTTCAGGATTTTAAAATTTTAAAATGCGCGCGTGTCCAGCCTCCCGTGACGTCACGGCTTGTGATTGGTCGCGTCGCCCATGTGACCGCGACGCGACCAATCACAAGCCAGAACGTAATTTTAAAATCCTGAAGGACCTAAAATTACGTCACGGCTTGCTGTGATTGGTCGCGTCGCGGCCACATGGGCGGCACGCGACCAATCACAAGCCGGGACTTCACGTAAGGAAGTAAACGCGCGAATTTTAAGCAAACAACGCTGCCGGTTCCCTCGGTGAGGTCCAGGCTGCGTTGGAGAGGTGAGTATAGCAATATTTTTTATTTTAATTCTTTCTTTTACACATTAATATGGATCCCAGGGCCTGAAGGAGAGTTTCCTCTCCTTCAGACCCTGGGAACCATCAGGGATACCGTCCGATACTTGAGTCCCATTGACTTGTATTGGTATCGGGTATCGGTATCGGATTGGATCCGATACTTTGCCGGTATCGGCCGATACTTTCCGATACCGATACTTTCAAGTATCGGATGGTATCGCTCAACACTAATGAATAGCGGATAGATTCTGGTTAGTAGGGTGGTGATATCTGGTCCAGAGATGTAGATCTGTGTGTCATCAGCATAGAGATGATATTGAAAACCGTGAGATTCTATGAGCTGTCCCAGGCCAAAACTGTAAATGGAGAAGAGCAGGGGCCCTAGAACTGAACCTTGCGGGACTCCGACAGATAGGGGGCGAGGTGAGGAGGTGGTGTGTGAATGGGAGACACTGAATGTTCGGTCAGTTAGGTATGATGAGATCCAGGATAGGGCCAAGTCTGTGATGCCAAGGGATGAGAGGGTCTGTAGTAATAGGCAATGGTACACTGTGTCAAAGGCAGAGGACAGGTCCAGGAGGAGGAGGATAGAGTAGTGTCACTTGCTCTGCATTTGATGCATATCAAATTGTAACTCCCTCTATTATAAAGTTTACAATACACCCTGGCCCCCAGAAAGTGATTATATAGGTCGAGTATGCATTATATTCTATAGGAGGCTGCCTTATACTCTATAGGGGCAGGTATTATACACTATGGGGTGGCTGCATTATACTCTTTGAGTGGCTACATTACAGTATACTCTATTGGGTGGCTGTTAGGTGTCAAGTTCACACCACTGCACAGGGGGAATATCGAACAATGTCCGCTGCGGTCTCCCATTCTTCTTCAGCCGCATTGGAGTCTGCTCAGCAGAGACGTGGGTCCCAGCGTCTGGCTCAAGCAGATACTGTGCGTTTGGTTACAGCTGCCATTCCAGGCTCAGCCTTTGTAACCAGCGTTGATCAGAGGCGAGCAGACGTTCCAGGGACTAAGTCCTGCTTTTCTTCTACTGAGCATGCCCACCGGACGTCCTCTCATTGATGGTCGGGGGTCACACGCTTAGGTCCTCTAGCGGCTCCGATTGGAGCACTAGGTGATAGGGCTAGCGGAATACACCGAGTAAATATAGATGATGTTATTTGTGCGTTCGCAGCCCGGAGTCCACCGTGCAGGAGGAACCTGCTGTTAGTAAATCGCACTATACGGCGGTATATGCGAACTCTGTTACCTCACAGAGTCGCTGATATAGAAAAGGACTGTGTCCTGTTAAGCTCACAGGAGCACACGGATAACTGCTGAGCAGATAGCAGTCAGTGGTCACACAGTCAGGAAAGCACACAACCAATTCCTCACTGGAGGAGCTGGTATTCTAGTGGCTTATTTCAGCCGGGCCCTGAATACATGCAACCAAACTCCTGACCAGAGTTGCCGGTCTTCTAATGGCTTTTACAGCCGACCCTGACCATAGGCATACATGACCACACTGGCGCAAAGCACATAACAAGGATTAATACTAGCGCATGGCCGTGCGGTCATGCGAACCTTTATAGCTGCAGCAACTACAGAACCTTCCTAGAAGGACCAATGGGAGGCTGCCACAGAACTTTAGCAACTTCAGGACCTTCCTAGAGGACCAATGGGAATTGCTGCAGTAGCTGAACATGTGACCCTTGATCTCCAATGAGAGATTCTACCCTGGGCATGCACAGAGGGGGAAAAGTAGGACTTAGTCTCAAAGATGTTTGCTCGCCGCTGACCAGTACTGACTACAATGGCAGAAGCTGGAAAGGCAGCAGTAACCCTTTGCACAGTGTCAGACTGAGCAAGACTCTGGGACCGATGCCTCCGCTGAGCAGGCTCCACTGTAGCAGGAGAAGAATGGGAGACCGCAGCAGAGATGGCTTGAGATTCTGCCCGTGCAGAGGCAGGAACTGGACCCCTAACACTAGGAATGTCCTGGAAAGCTACAGATATAAAAGGTTTGCATGGACGCTTGGCCTTCGCTAGTATAAATCAGTTATTGTGTGTGGATGTGTGCCTGTTCGGGTGAAAGCTCCGAATCATTCCTATCAATAGTGTTGATAAATGCTCGCGAATAGTGTTGAGCGATACTTTCCGATATCGGAAAGTATCGGTATCGGAAAGTATCGTCCGATACCGTCACAGTATCGGAATCCAATCCGATACCGATACCCGATCCCAATGCAAGTCAATGGGACGAAAATATCGGAATTAAAATAAACCCTTTCTTTCCTTGTAGGTTAATTCTACATGAAGGAAAACAACTAAGAATAATGTAGGATGTATTGGGGGAGGTGGCGGAGACATTAAAGGCACAGGGGTTTATCCCAATCAAATAGAATAGCAGTATTTTTAATTTTTTTATGACGTTCGGCGTTAGAAAGAATTTGACTATGTTAATTTTTTATTTATTTTGTCAGATATTGATGTTTCACTACTTCCACGCCCTTCACCCTATTTTTTACTTCTCCCACACTTTCTTCTTCATTATCCTCATCATCAGCTTCTGTGACATCAACTTCTTCACCTTATTCATCTTCTTCTTTTCTACGTATATATATATTTTTTTTTTTTACATTGTTCATATTCTTTTTATTTAACTATTATCTTTTTTATATTCAACTTCTTCATCATATTCTTATTTGTGACAGGCATTCCCGTAGTTGTTATCTATAAAAGTTTGAAGATTACACCTTCCGTTCTGCCTGTCACAAAACAGTTACATTTGTCCGCGTTCAGTTTGGCCTGCAGCATCAGGCTTTATCCAGGGGCACCACGAGGAGGAACGGACTCACCCCCATACACTGCTTAGTCTTCTTCTGCTTATAATTTAGATAATATCTTTTGCTCTGATATTTAGTCTTATGCTTAATGTTCTTCTGCTCTTTGTTCTGCAGCCTCTTGTTCTTCTGCTTCTCGGTCTTCCAGGTTGTCGTCGTCATCTCCAGGGTCGTCATCTCCAGGGTCGTCGTCATCGGGGTCGTCGTCATCGGGGTCGTCGTCATCGGGGTCGTCTTCAGGGTCATCGTCTCCAGGGTCGTCGTCATCTCGGTGGTTGTCGTCTCTGGTGTCGTCATCATCTTAGGGGTGGTCTTCCGGGTCATCGTCTTTCGGGTCTTGAACTTGGAAATGTAGCAGAAGGTACAAGAAGGCTGAGAAAATGCCGAGAAACAGCTGATGGAACTGGAACTCGGATGGCTACCCGAAGGTCCAAGAGCCAATGGAACTACCGAGGACCAGCTGACGTTACTGGAACCCGGTTACTAAGCAGGAGGTACCCGTGCCTGAAAGCACTACCAAGGACCACCTGACGTTGGTGGAACTCGGATACCCAGAGGGAGGCACCTAAGCCAAAGGCTCTGCCCGGAACCAGCTGACGGTACTGGAACCAGGATGGGGAGCAGAAGGTACAAGAGCAAAAGACACTGCCGAGAACCAGCTGACGGTACTGGAACCCGGATGGGTAGCCGAAGGTCCAAGAGCCAATGGAACTACCGAGGACCAGCTGACGTTACTGGAACCCGGTTACTAAGCAGGAGGTACCCGTGCCTGAAAGCACTACCAAGGACCACCTGACGTTGGTGGAACTCGGATACCCAGAGGGAGGCACCTAAGCCAAAGGCTCTGCCCGGAACCAGCTGACGGTACTGGAACCAGGATGGGGAGCAGAAGGTACAAGAGCAAAAGACACTGCCGAGAACCAGCTGACGGTACTGGAACCCGGATGGGGACCTATTCAAGCTTGTCTTCCTAGGGCCCCAACTGGCGGTGTGTTAGAGCCCAGGGACAGCAGGAGGAGGAGCAGGAGGAGGAGGAGCAGGGGGAGGGGAGTGTAGGCCGAAGCCTGCACTGGCGGCAGCTTTGGGTGTGTTGTGTCTGCGTGGCTTTTGCAGGACACGTTGCCGGCTACACAGCAGGGGAACAGCTGGCGGTGCTGGACCCCACTGACACATTGGCGAGGTGTTTGGCTCTGTGCAGCCAGCACTTCCGGACAGCAACTAGCGTTGTTGGAGCCCGGGCTCTGCAGGTGGAGCAGAGTGTAGGCCGAAGCCTAATTGAACCGATTTCAAAAGTCACCTTTAACCCCCCCTGAGGGGTTACAAAGTAGAAGAGCCACAGCTTATGCAGCAGCAGTGCTGCGCAAGTCAAAGGTTGCTCTTGTAATTTTTCTCCTTGCACACGCTGAATGGAACACGTATAACATTTAGCCCTTTATACAGTCAAACTGTGTAATGGAGGCGAGAGTTCCCTTTGTAATGAGACGCAGCACAGGTGTCAAGAATCCCACCTTGGTGCTGGGTGCAGCCTCCCGAGCGTTGTTATTTGCTGTACAGGAGTCTGCGCTGTCGTGTTATCCCCTGGCCTAGCGCCGTTAGCGCTGCCCATCTTCTGGCATCATGTAATGTCGGCCGGTGCGGTTCGCGATGCCCATGAATCCCAGCCCCGCAGTGTCTTAACATTGTTAAAACACTGCGGGGCTGGGATTCAGGGCCTGGCGCAGCACATATGTTCGCCTCTCACACTCGGGTCCTTACACCCGCTTCAGACTGTGCGGCGTCATCTGATCCCTTATCGCATGCCACGGCCATGAAGCCGCACAGTCCGAACAAGGCGGAAGGAGAGGAGGGACAGGCGAACTGATGCACTGATCCTGCCCATGAATCACACCCTCGCAGTCCCAATAAATAAGACACCGAGGGGCGTTGTGTGGGTCAGGGCGGCCGCAGAGGCGCAGCCGGCCAAACAATGATGCCAGAAGACGGGCAGCGCTACCAAGGGGGTTGCAGCGTGTCATTACAAAGGAAAGTCACACCACCGGGACGGTTAAATGGTCACACAGAGGACACATTTCAGACGTGTTTTCAGTTCCACATGTGCGAGGAGAATACGTTTCTGAGCCACCTTGCACACATGCAGCATTACCGCTGTACAAGGTGGCTGGATAACGTAAAAACGCCTGGGGGAGGGGGGACAGGTTCCCTTCAATTTCAGTTCTTGTGTCTGCGTGGCTTTTGCAGGACACGTTGCCGGCTGCACAGCAGGGGAACAGCTGGCGGTGCTGGACCCCACTGACACATTGGCTGGTGTTTTTCTCTGTGCAGCTAGCACATCTGGGCCCCAACTGGCGGTGTGTTAGAGCCCAGGGACAGCAGGAGGAGGAGCAGGAGGAGGAGGAGCAGGGGGAGGGGAGTGTAGGCCGAAGCCTGCACTGGCGGCAGCTTTGGGTGTGTTGTGTCTGCGTGGCTTTTGCAGGACACGTTGCCGGCTACACAGCAGGGGAACAGCTGGCGGTGCTGGACCCCACTGACACATTGGCGAGGTGTTTGGCTCTGTGCAGCCAGCACAGCCTCCCGAGCGTTGTTATTTGCTGTACAGGAGTCTGCGCTGTCGTGTTATCCCCTGGCCTAGCGCCGTTAGCGCTGCCCATCTTCTGGCATCATGTAATGTCGGCCGGTGCGGTTCGCGATGCCCATGAATCCCAGCCCCGCAGTGTCTTAACATTGTTAAAACACTGCGGGGCTGGGATTCAGGGCCTGGCGCAGCACATATGTTCGCCTCTCACACTCGGGTCCTTACACCCGCTTCAGACTGTGCGGCGTCATCTGATCCCTTATCGCATGCCACGGCCATGAAGCCGCACAGTCCGAACAAGGCGGAAGGAGAGGAGGGACAGGCGAACTGATGCACTGATCCTGCCCATGAATCACACCCTCGCAGTCCCAATAAATAAGACACCGAGGGGCGTTGTGTGGGTCAGGGCGGCCGCAGAGGCGCAGCCGGCCAAACAATGATGCCAGAAGACGGGCAGCGCTACCAAGGGGGTTGCAGCGTGTCATTACAAAGGAAAGTCACACCACCGGGACGGTTAAATGGTCACACAGAGGACACATTTCAGACGTGTTTTCAGTTCCACATGTGCGAGGAGAATACGTTTCTGAGCCACCTTGCACACATGCAGCATTACCGCTGTACAAGGTGGCTGGATAACGTAAAAACGCCTGGGGGAGGGGGGACAGGTTCCCTTCAATTTCAGTTCTTGTGTCTGCGTGGCTTTTGCAGGACACGTTGCCGGCTGCACAGCAGGGGAACAGCTGGCGGTGCTGGACCCCACTGACACATTGGCTGGTGTTTTTCTCTGTGCAGCTAGCACATCTGGGCCCCAACTGGCGGTGTGTTAGAGCCCAGGGACAGCAGGAGGAGGAGCAGGAGGAGGAGGAGCAGGGGGAGGGGAGTGTAGGCCGAAGCCTGCACTGGCGGCAGCTTTGGGTGTGTTGTGTCTGCGTGGCTTTTGCAGGACACGTTGCCGGCTACACAGCAGGGGAACAGCTGGCGGTGCTGGACCCCACTGACACATTGGCGAGGTGTTTGGCTCTGTGCAGCCAGCACTTCCGGACAGCAACTAGCGTTGTTGGAGCCCGGGCTCTGCAGGTGGAGCAGAGTGTAGGCCGAAGCCTAATTGAACCGATTTCAAAAGTCACCTTTAACCCCCCCTCAGGGGTTACAAAGTAGAAGAGCCACAGCTTATGCAGCAGCAGTGCTGCGCAAGTCAAAGGTTGCTCTTGTAATTTTTCTCCTTGCACACGCTGAATGGAACACGTATAACATTTAGCCCTTTATACAGTCAAACTGTGTAATGGAGGCGAGAGTTCCCTTTGTAATGAGACGCAGCACAGGTGTCAAGAATCCCACCTTGGTGCTGGGTGCAGCCTCCCGAGCGTTGTTATTTGCTGTACAGGAGTCTGCGCTGTCGTGTTATCCCCTGGCCTAGCGCCGTTAGCGCTGCCCATCTTCTGGCATCATGTAATGTCGGCCGCTGCGGTTCGCGATGCCCATGAATCCTAGCCCCGCAGTGTCTTAACATTGTTAAAACACTGCGGGGCTGGGATTCAGGGCCTGGCGCAGCACATATGTTCGCCTCTCACACTCGGGTCCTTACACCCGCTTCAGACTGTGCGGCGTCATCTGATCCCTTATCGCATGCCACGGCCATGAAGCCGCACAGTCCGAACAAGGCGGAAGGAGAGGAGGGACAGGCGAACTGATGCACTGATCCTGCCCATGAATCACACCCTCGCAGTCCCAATAAATAAGACACCGAGGGGCGTTGTGTGGGTCAGGGCGGCCGCAGAGGCGCAGCCGGCCAAACAATGATGCCAGAAGACGGGCAGCGCTACCAAGGGGGTTGCAGCGTGTCATTACAAAGGAAAGTCACACCACCGGGACGGTTAAATGGTCACACAGAGGACACATTTCAGACGTGTTTTCAGTTCCACATGTGCGAGGAGAATACGTTTCTGAGCCACCTTGCACACATGCAGCATTACCGCTGTACAAGGTGGCTGGATAACGTAAAAACGCCTGGGGGAGGGGGGACAGGTTCCCTTCAATTTCAGTTCTTGTGTCTGCGTGGCTTTTGCAGGACACGTTGCCGGCTGCACAGCAGGGGAACAGCTGGCGGTGCTGGACCCCACTGACACATTGGCTGGTGTTTTTCTCTGTGCAGCTAGCACATCTGGGCCCCAACTGGTGGTGTGTTAGAGCCCAGGGACAGCAGGAGGAGGAGCAGGAGGAGGAGGAGCAGGGGGAGGGGAGTGTAGGCCGAAGCCTGCACTGGCGGCAGCTTTGGGTGTGTTGTGTCTGCGTGGCTTTTGCAGGACACGTTGCCGGCTACACAGCAGGGGAACAGCTGGCGGTGCTGAACCCCACTGACACATTGGCTGGTGTTTTTCTCTGTGCAGCTAGCACATCTGGGCAAAAACTGGCGGTGTTAGAGCCCAGGGTCAGCAGGAGGAGCAGGGGGAGCGGAGTGTAGGCCGAAGCCTGCACTCGAGCAAGTTGAAAGGAAACCTTTAACCCCCCCCCCCCCCCCAGGCGTTTGTAGCTGAAAGAGCCATTGTGTACAGCACTAATGCTGGAAAAGGTAAACTTAGCTCTTTTAATTATGGTCCTTGTACATGCGGAACCTAACATTTATGAAATGTGTCTCCTCACAGCGTTAAACCGTCCGGTAGGTGGAACTTTCCTTTGTCGTGTGACGCAGCACAGCCATCATTTTTACCCCCTTGGCGCCGTGCGCCGCCTCCTCAGCGTTGTTTGAATCTGTCCCGGAGCCTGCGCTGTTAGGTTACCCCTTGGCCATGCACACATGTTGCGCTGCCCGTCTTCTGACCTCATTTGGTGTCAGGCTGGCTGCGCCTGTGCGGGTGCGCTGGCCGAGATCCCGCCTCGCAGTGTCGTCTAATGTAATCCCACCGCGGGCCTGTGATCCGTGCCCGTGCGCAGTGCATATCCTCTCCTCTCACTCCCCTCCCTACGGCTTCTTTTTCAGACTGTGCGGTGTCACGGCCGTGGCATGCTATTAGGGACCAGCTGACATCGCACAGTCTGAAGAAGCCGTAGGGAGGGGAGTGAGAGGAGAGGATATGCACTGCGCACGGGCACGGATCACAGGCCCGCGGTGGGATTACATTAGACGACACTGCGAGGCGGGATCTCGGCCAGCGCACCCGCACAGGCGCAGCCAGCCTGACACCAAATGAGGTCAGAAGACGGGCAGCGCAACATGTGTGCATGGCCAAGGGCTAACCTAACAGCGCAGGCTCCGGGACAGATTCAAACAACGCTGAGGAGGGGGCGCACGGCGCCAAGGGGGTAAAAATGATGGCTGTGCTGCGTCACACGACAAAGGAAAGTTCCACCTACCGGACGGTTTAACGCTGTGTGGGGACACATTTCATAAGTGTTTGGTTCAGCATGTGCAAGGAGCATCACGAAAAGAGGCACTTTTTCCCTTTGCATCATTACTGCTGCACAAGGTGGCTCCTTCAGTAACAAACGCCTGGGGGGGGGGGGTCAGGTTCCCTTACATTAAACTTGTTGTGCCTGCGTGGCGGTCGCAGTACACGTTGCCGTATACACAGCAGGGGAACAGCTGGCGGTGCTGAACCCCACTAACACATTGGCGAGGTGTTTGGCTCTGTGCGTACAGCACTTCTGGACGGCAACTGGCGGTGTTGGAGCCCAGGGACAGGTGGAGGAGGAGGAGGTTGGAGGAGGTAGGAGGGATTGCCACACACACAGCAGGGGAACAGCTGACGTTACTGAACCCCAATAACAGAGGAGGGACTGTTGACTGTGCGTACAGCACTTCTGGACGGCAACTGGCGGTGTTGGAGCCCAGGGACAGGTGGAGGAGGAGGAGGTTGGAGGAGGTTGGAGGAGGTAGGAGGGATTGCCACACACACAGCAGGGGAACAGCTGACGTTACTGAACCCCAATAACAGAGGAGGGACTGTTGACTGTGCGTACAGCACTTCTGGACGGCAACTGGCGGTGTTGGAGCCCAGGGACAGGTGGAGGAGGAGGAGGTTGGAGGAGGTTGGAGGAGGTAGGAGGGATTGCCACACACACAGCAGGGGAACAGCTGACGTTACTGAACCCCAATAACAGAGGAGGGACTGTTGACTGTGCGTACAGCACTTCTGGACGGCAACTGGCGGTGTTGGAGCCCAGGGACAGGTGGAGGAGGAGGAGGTTGGAGGAGGTAGGAGGGATTGCCACACACACAGCAGGGGAACAGCTGACGTTACTGAACCCCAATAACAGAGGAGGGACTGTTGACTGTGCGTACAGCACTTCTGGACGGCAACTGGCGGTGTTGGAGCCCAGGGACAGGTGGAGGAGGAGGAGGAGGTTGGAGGAGGTAGGAGGGATTGCCACACACACAGCAGGGGAACAGCTGACGTTACTGAACCCCAATAACAGAGGAGGGACTGTTGACTGTGCGTACAGCACTTCTGGACGGCAACTGGCGGTGTTGGAGCCCAGGGACAGGTGGAGGAGGAGGAGGTTGGAGGAGGTAGGAGGGATTGCCACACACACAGCAGGGGAACAGCTGACGTTACTGAACCCCAATAACAGAGGAGGGACTGTTGACTGTGCGTACAGCACTTCTGGACGGCAACTGGCGGTGTTGGAGCCCAGGGACAGGTGGAGGAGGAGGAGGAGGTTGGAGGAGGTAGGAGGGATTGCCACACACACAGCAGGGGAACAGCTGACGTTACTGAACCCCAATAACAGAGGAGGGACTGTTGACTGTGCGTACAGCACTTCTGGACGGCAACTGGCGGTGTTGGAGCCCAGGGACAGGTGGAGGAGGAGGAGGTTGGAGGAGGTTGGAGGAGGTAGGAGGGATTGCCACACACACAGCAGGGGAACAGCTGACGTTACTGAACCCCAATAACAGAGGAGGGACTGTTGACTGTGCGTACAGCACTTCTGGACGGCAACTGGCGGTGTTGGAGCCCAGGGACAGGTGGAGGAGGAGGAGGTTGGAGGAGGTAGGAGGGATTGCCACACACACAGCAGGGGAACAGCTGACGTTACTGAACCCCAATAACAGAGGAGGGACTGTTGACTGTGCGTACAGCACTTCTGGACGGCAACTGGTGGTGTTGGAGCCCAGGGACAGGTGGAGGAGGAGGAGGTTGGAGGAGGTTGGAGGAGGTAGGAGGGATTGCCACACACACAACAGGGGAACAGCTGACGTTACTGAACCCCAATAACAGAGGAGGGACTGTTGACTGTGCGTACAGCACTTCTGGACGGCAACTGGCGGTGTTGGAGCCCAGGGACAGGTGGAGGAGGAGGAGGAGGTTGGAGGAGGTAGGAGGGATTGCCACACACACAGCAGGGGAACAGCTGACGTTACTGAACCCCAATAACAGAGGAGGGACTGTTGACTGTGCGTACAGCACTTCTGGACGGCAACTGGCGGTGTTGGAGCCCAGGGACAGGTGGAGGAGGAGGAGGTTGGAGGAGGTTGGAGGAGGTAGGAGGGATTGCCACACACACAGCAGGGGAACAGCTGACGTTACTGAACCCCAATAACAGAGGAGCGACTGTTGACTGTGCGTACAGCACTTCTGGACGGCAACTAGCGGTGTTGGAGCCCAGGGGCAGGTGGAAAAGCAGAGGAACACAATGTAGGCCGAAGCCTGAGAAAGTCGAAAGGGAACCTTTAACCCCCCCCCCAAGGCGTTTGTAGCTGAAAGAGCCAGCTTGTGCAGCACAAAAGATGCAAAAGGAAAAGGTGGCTCTTTTCATCATGCTCCTTGCAAACACAGAACTAAACACTTTTAAAATGTGTCCCCTGAAGCCGTGAAACCGTCCCGGAGGTGGGACTTTCCTTCGTAATATGACGCAGCACAGCCATCATTACTACCCCCCCGCCGCCGTGCCCCGGCTCCTCAGCGTTGTTTGATTCCGTCCCGGAGCCTGCGCTGTTATGTTATCCCATGGCCAGGCACACTTAGCGCTGCCCATCTTCTGACATCATTTGGTGTCAGGCTGCCTGCGCCTGTGCGGCCGCGCTGGCCGAGAGCCCGCCTCGCAGTGTCTTCTGATGTAATCCCACTGGGGGCCTGGGATCCATGGCCATGCGCAGTGCATATCCTCGCCTCTCACTCCCCTCCCTACGGCTTCTTTTTAAGACTGTGCGGTGTCACGGCCGTGGCATGCTATTAGGGACCAGCTGACACCGAACAGTCTGAAGAAGCCATAGGGAGATGAGTGAGAGGTGGAGGTTCAGATATGCACTGCGCATGTCCATAGATCCCAGGCCCCCAGTGGGATTAAATCAGAAGACACTGCGAGGCGGGCTCTCGGCCAGCGTGGCCGCACAGGCGCAGCCAGCCTGACACCAAATGATGCCAGAAGACGGGCAGCGCTAAGTGTGCCTGGCCACGGGATAACATAACAGCGCAGGCTCCGGGACGGAATCAAACAACGCTGAGGAGACGGGGCGCGGCGCCGGGGGGGTAGGAATGATGGCTGTGCTGCGTCATATTATGAAGGAAAGTCCCACCTCCGGGACGGTTTTACGGTATCAGTGGACACATTTTATAAGTGTTAAGTTTTGCGTGTGCAAGGAGCAAAACCAAAATAGCTACCTTTTTCCTTGTGCAGCATTACTGCTGCACAAGGTGGCTCTTTCAGTAACAAACGCCTTGGGGGGGGGGGACAGATTCCCTTACATTTCAGTTGTTGTGTCAGCGTGGCGGTCGCATGACACATTGCCGGCTACACAGCTGGGGATCAGCTGACGTTACTGAAACCCAATAACACTGGGTCGTATGTTTTGACTGTGCAGACGGCACTTCTGAGCCTCAACTGGCGGTGTTGGAGCCCAGGAATCTAAGTTCAGGTGGTAGAAAGATGAACACAACAGGAGACCTGGATAACGTATACAGTGACCTAATTATTTAATCAGGAGGAGGAGTGGCAAATTCCTGCGAGATCCAGGCCTTGTTCATTTTCAGGAAAGTAAGCCGGTCAACGTTATCGGAGGATAGTCGCATGCGACGGTCAGTTAGTACACCACCTGCAGCACTAAAGACACGTTCCGATAATACACTGGCCGCAGGGCAAGACAGCACCTCCAATGCATACTGGCTTAGCTCTGGCCATGTATCCAGCTTTGAGACCCAAAACTTGAAAGGGGAAGAGCCGTCTGGGAGTACAGCAAGAGGGCAAGACATGTAGTCTGTCACCATCTGACGGAACCGTTGCCTCCTGCTGACTGGAGCCGTCTGTGATGGTGTAGACTTTTGTGGGGGGCACAGAAAACTGTGCCACAGTTGGGCCATACTGGTCTTGCCTTGGGCAGAGGCACTGCTTCTGCTCCCTCTTTGTGCAGAGCCTCCACCACTGCCTGGACGCACTGAGCTGCTTTGGAATGCACTAGCAGCACTTCTCTCAGTTGGAATGGAGAAGATGATGGAACTGACCAGTGTGTCTTGGTACTCCCGCATTTTTCGCTCCCGGTTCAACGGTGTGATGAGGCTTTCTACGTTGTCCCGGTAGCGAGGATCGAGGAGGGTGAACACCCAATAATCAGACATGTTGAGAATGTGGTCGATGCGGCGGTCGTTTCTCAGGCACTGCAGCATGTAATCCACCATGTGCTGCAGACTGCCAACTGCCCAAGAAACGCTGTCCCCAGCTGGAGGCGTGATCTCTGCCCGCTCGTCATCACCCCACCCTCGCTGTACACACTGAGTACTGGACAATTCGGGAACTCCCTCCTCTGGACGGATGTCTTCCTCCTCCATTGACTCCTCCTCATCCTCCTCACAAACTGTCCCCTGCCTACGCGTTTGTGAGGAACCACGTGGCGCTGACTGTCCAGAAGATGATGGAAGTGGTGAATCCTCATCCTCCACCTCTTCCACAACATCATCCCTTAGCGCTTGCAGTGATTTTTCAAGCAGGCAGATAAGGGGGACAGTCATGCTGACTAGTGCATCATCTGCACTCGCCATCCGCGTGGAATAATCAAAGGGACGCAAAACCTGGCAGACATCCTTCATAGTGGCCCACTCTGTGGTTGTGAAGTCTGTACGGCGCTGACTGCGACTTTTTTGCGCCTGATACAGCTGGTACTCCATTACAGCTTGCTGCTGCTCACACAACCGCTCCAACATATGTAACGTGGAATTCCACCTGGTAGGTAGGTCACATATGATGCGATGTTCCGGCAGGCGGTGTCGGCGCTGCAGAGCCGCAATGCGCGCTTTTGCCGTGCTGGAACGCCGCAAGTGAGCACACTCTAGGCGGACCTTGTGCAGCAGTGCATCAAGATCCGGATAGTCCCTCAAAAAACTCTGCACGACCAAATTGAGCACATGTGCCAGACATGGGATGTGAGTGAGGTTGCCGAGGCCCAGGGCTGCCACCAGATTTCGGCCATTATCACACACTACCATGCCTGGCTGGAGATTCGCTGGCTCAAACCACACATCGCTCTCCTGCTTGATGGCATTCCAGAGCTCCTGCGCTGTGTGGCTACGATTCCCCAAAAAAATTAATTTCAAGACGGCCTGTTGACGTTTGGCCACGGCTGTGCTCATGTCGGTCGTAACAGGTACACGTTCATCACGGGTCCATGTGGAGGTGGACTGTGACGGCTCCTGCAGCGATGATTCTGAGGAACTGGTGTAAGAGGAGGAGTCAATGCGTACAGAATGGATTCCTGCAATCCTTGGAGTGGGCAGGACACGTCCTGCGCCACTCGCACGGTCTGTACCCGGCTCAACTACATTAACCCAATGGGCAGTGAGGGAAAGGTATCGCCCCTGTCCATGTTGACTGGTCCACGCATCGGTGGTGAGGTGGACCTTGCTACTGACGGCGTTCAGTAGCGCGTGTTTTATGTGTCCCTCCACATGCTTGTGCAGGGCAGGGACGGCTTGCCTGCTGAAGTAAAAGCGGCTAGGCACATTGTACTGTGGGACTGCCAATGACATCAAGTCACGGAAGCTGTCAGTCTCCACCAGCCTGAATGACAGCATTTCCAGTGACAGAAGTTTGGCAATGCCTGCAGTCAGAGCCTGTGCTCGTGGGTGGTTTGACGAGAAAGGCCGCCTTTTCTCCCATGCCTGTACTACCGATGGCTGTAGACTGGGCTGGGAGTGTGTGGATGACTGGGAAAGTGGTGCTGCGGGTGGAATGACAGCGGGTCTCTGGACAACAGGGCCAGAGGTTCTTCCACGGCGATCCTGGGAGGAAGCCGAACCAGCTGCGTGTGAGCTAGAGGAAGAGGCAACACGAGCTGAAGAGGTGGTAGCTGCCGCTGTTGGTTGGCCTAGCTCTTCAGTGTGTTTGTCTAACTCCGCCGGGTGCCTGTTGCGCACATGTTTCCACATGTTGGAGGTATTGAGGTTGGCGACTTTTTGACCTCTTTTGATTTTTTGATGACACACCTTGCATCTGACATAGCAAATGTCATCTGCAACTGTGTCAAAAAAGGACCAGGCACTGCAAGTCTTGGGAGCCCCCCTTTTGACTTTTGGAAGAGACATGCTCCTTACGGGTGCCAAAGCGGAGGCTGCAGGATCCGCAGTCTTCCCCCTCCCTCTCCCTCTTTGGGCCGTACGGGGAATCTCTTCCTCAGAGCTGCTCCCACCACCTTCCTGTCCCTGACGCCAAGATGGGTCAAGGACCTCATCATCAACACTACCCTCTGCCCCCAACTGTTCCTCCTGGGTAGTCTCAGCAGCAGAGCACGCACCAGTAAGTGGCACCTGAGTGTCATCATCAGCTGATGCGGCCTGCGAGGTGGTGACCGGAGCCACTGGCCCACCCGCCTCTTCAGAGGAAGACAGAAAAAGCTGTTGGGCATCACTGCACCCTGCCTCTTCTTCCATTTCTCCAATGCTGCTTGGCTGGCCCCCTGTTTCCAAGCCAAGAGATGATTCAGAGAACAGAAGTAGAGACTGCTCCTGTCCTGGGATCTCTGTCTGCCTGGGCAATTTTGCAGGTGGTGAAGAGACAGATGGCTGCTCTCCAGTGCTCTGTGTCTGAGAGGATGTGGCACTAATGGAAGTTGATGCATTAGCTGCCATCCATCCCACAACGGCTTCAATTTGGTCTTCACGCAGCAGCGGTGTACGGCGCTCGGCGACAAAGCTGCGCATGAACGACTGTTCCCTTGTGAAAGTGGGTGCTGATGATGACTCACCGGTGCCCGCAGCAGGCACAGAATCCCCACGTCCCCTCCCTGCTCCGCGCCCACGCCCACGCCCACGTGCCTTACTCACTGCCTTCTTCATCTTGGTTGACTGATAAAGATAAGCAGAAAAGTACTAACGGCTTTGTGTGCTTATTCCTGAGCAACTCCTCCTAACAGGTATAAGACACACTAATTTTCTAAAGTGTGGACTAGACTTGAATATGAGCTAATGTGGCCTACACAAATGTAAAGTGGTGTAACTGGTGTGTTTGGTGAACTTTATTATTTATTTATTTTTTTGGGGCTGAACTGACAACGGATAGAGCTGCAATCACACGGAGACCGTGCAGACAGCCGTAAACGGCGCTGCAAGGCCCAAAAACCCTCCTCTACTTTATCCTATGTAGTGTTTTTCCACAAATTAGCTGGAGACGGGTGGAAAGACACTAATAGGATTTTTTAAAATAAATTAGCAGCAGACTACACTACTTTGAAAAAAAAGAAAATTGATTTGGCGGTATGACGCAGTGAAAAACCCTGAGCTGCAGACAACCAGGCTACGGCTGCTCACAGACTACAGGGCGAGCTGCAGTCACACGGAGACCGTGCAGACAGCCGTAAACGGCGCTGCAAGGCCCAAAAACCCTCCTCTACTTTATCCTATGTAGTGTTTTTCCACAAATTAGCTGGAGACGGGTGGAAAGACACTAATAGGATTTTTTAAAATAAATTAGCAGCAGACTACACTACTTTGAAAAAAAAGAAAATTGATTTGGCGGTATGACGCAGTGAAAAACCCTGAGCTGCAGACAACCAGGCTACGGCTGCTCACAGACTACAGGGCGAGCTGCAGTCACACGGAGACCGTGCAGACAGCCGTAAACGGCGCTGCAAGGCCCAAAAACCCTCCTCTACTTTATCCTATGTAGTGTTTTTCCACAAATTAGCTGGAGACGGGTGGAAAGACACTAATAGGATTTTTTAAAATAAATTAGCAGCAGACTACACTACTTTGAAAAAAAAGAAAATTGATTTGGCGGTATGACGCAGTGAAAAACCCTGAGCTGGAGACAACCAGGCTATAGCTGCTCACAGATTACAGGGCGAGCTGCAGTCACACGGAGACCGTGCAGACAGCCGTAAACGGCGCTGCAAGGCCCAAAAACCCTCCTCTACTTTATCCTATGTAGTGTTTTTCCACAAATTAGCTGGAGACGGGTGGAAAGACACTAATAGGAATTTTTGGAAAAAATGTGCAGCAGCCTGCACTACTTCAAAAAAAAAAAAAAAAAAGGACAGTATGAGGCAATGAACCACCCTCCCTGAACTGAATACAACCAGCTATGGATGGCCTATGTGGCTGCACTCAGACTAGAGAGTGGGCTGCACTCACACACACACACACACAGAGACCTTGCAGATCGCTGTGAAAACAGCGCTACAAGGCAAAAGCAAGGTGAATAGTAGGTGAACACAGCGGTTGCTAAATTAGCCTTTGGAAAGCACAAAGAAGCAAATCGCTATCTCTAAACTGTCCCTCAGTCAGCAAACAGCGTCCTGTCACTAACTGAATTCACAGCAGAGTGATCGCAAAATGGCGCCAGCGACTTTTAAACTGCATCATGACATCATTTCAGCAGCCAATCACAGCCTTGCCAGTAGTTTCATGCCCTCCATGCTAAACAGGATGTGCCCACACTTGGAATCTTTCTCATTGGCTGAATTTCTGAATTTTGAATCATTGAACTTCCGATTCCGGTATCCGATACGCGCCAAGTATCGGAATCCCGGTATCGGAATTCCGATACCGCTAGTATCGGCCGATACCCGATACTTGCGGTATCGGAATGCTCAACACTACTCGCGAATGTTTTGAGCTGTCTAGTGCCAGTTAGTGCCATCCAGCACCAGGCACAATCTAAAACAGCAGCGTTAGCCAGTGCGCTTACCTGTCCCTTGTTAGGGCATTTAGTGGTGTTTGCCAGAGCGGCGCTGCACGCACTCAGTGTGGTAAATCATTATTTAGGTTTTTTCCTGGCACCGCAGTTGCGACGCTGAGCGCTAATGGTCTAGAGAGACTCTAACCCCGTGTCCTTGGGGCAGACTCCTGTGACCCAATACTAGCGTTCACTCTGCAGTATTGCAGCCCTGTGATGCAACAGGGTTCGATTCCTTACATACCGGGTGAAGCTAACCCGTGTGTGTTCACATTATACCGCCATATACTGTCCGCCATTACCAAGCAGCAGGTGTCATCTCTGCACGGTGGATCCCGGGCTGCGAACGCACCTTATACCATCCCTATAATTATATGGTGCGTTCCGCCAGCCCTAACAGTGGCATCATTATACTTTGAGGGAAGTGCATTATTTTACATGTACTACATGGGACCTGCAATATATTGTATCGAGGACTATGGGAAAAACATTATACTATATAAAGAACTATGGGGTGCATTATACTATGGGGAGTGCATTGTACTACATGGAGGAATATGGGTGTGCATTATACAATATCGAGGACTGAGGAATGTATAATACTATATATATACAGTAGGACTATATATTTTATAAAACAAGCAAAATGCTGCCTATGCATCGAGTGATTGGATTGTTTATGCCATAACAAAAATCATTGTCGTAAGCAGAACATCGCCCAATGAAAACTGCAGATATGATGCTGATAACATGATACTGTATGGGGACAGAATGATCTACTATTGATTGTTCTCTTCCCATCATTGTCCCTCAGCCAGCGTAAATAAGCCAGGAAACAAGCGTCAAACATCTTCAGTATTGTCGATCACGCTCGTTTAGCGGCTTGAAATTTTGCGCATGTGAATGTAACCAAATTGTTTTTTGTGTGATGGTGCAATATGTGAGCATTTGGTGCCCCACTTTAAACTTTTGCACAGGGCCCCACTTTATCTAAAACCGACCTTGCCTGGCCGCACGTGTCTCATTCCTGGCCCCACATGTCTCATTTCTCGCCCTTTATGTCTCATTCCTGTCCCCTTGTGTCAGGAAATAGGAAGAATGTGTTGTTGTCTCTATTACACTTCCAGAACTTTCCACTGCATTTGCTGGTACAAACGCAAAGTCGCTATTGCAGGCACATGCCTGTGGGTGATGACAGCCCCCTTTGCTTGGTACAAGGCAGCTTTTCCCCTCACTATGCCTGCATTTAATAATACACGCCTTCCCCCCTCCCTTGAGAATGAGTTGTGAGCAGTTCCACTCAGCCATGTGCAAAAGTGCATGGTCGGGGGGAAATCTCTTTGTTCCTACAAACTTTCATATAATGGCACCGATTATTGATATAGGTGTGAAACTTATATTTTGGCATTTGCATCGCTATAGCTACCCTGCCGTGCATTTTCGAAGCTCCAGCACCAGTAGAGTCTGAGAAAAGTATTACTGCTCACCCAAGGCACATAGTCAAAGTGTTTGGATTCAAATTAATGCCAATCTCATGCTCGGAATGACGATAGTCTTGTCATCAATATACAAGGTTCCCACCCTGAGTTATCTTTAATAGAAGATTTTTCATAACTGTCAAAGGCTTGCGTATCCAGCCCCTCAGTGATGTCATGAGCAGAGGGTATAAGAGATTCAACCTCATTTTAGTAGAGAGGTTTTGCCCAGGAAGTCAGATACCCGAGGCTGTCCTGATGCATTAGGATGTCTCTCCCTTCCCCCACCTCATTGCCTACCATTGTCTGAGAGAACTGTAAATGCTTTTCATCTTTAATCCCTTTTATTTTGTAATCATTGTGTACATATTGTCTTTGTCTCATTTTGTAACAATCTTTTTATATATTTGTAAACACTACCTATTCTTTTTTTGGAGTAAAAGATATAATATTAACTAGTTTCATTTTCCTTGCTCTAAAACGTACCCCAACGTTCTCCAAACTAAGTCATTGCTACTAATTGGGGCGGCTCCTGACCCATTATTAATCATAAGAAATAGGAGTTGGTGGCAGCGAAGTGTCCTGAGCATTTGGGGAAGCTAGCAGCGACTGACGGCGTTTGATAATTGTATTTCCTGCCTGAGCGCGAGTAGTTATATTGCCCTCACTGCCGCATGCCCAATAGCCAGTACAAAGCAAGCCAGCCTTCCTGGTGACTAATTATCCTAGGCACAGTTCCTTGACTGACCCGAGGGTAAGGAGTGCGCCAGAGTTCCAAACTAGAACTGGGAAGTGGGATATAATTAAAACCCTGATGAAGAACTGGAGGCAACCAAACACCCCCAGTTCATGACATATTAATGGCAGCAGTGGGATAATAGAGCATTAGTGATCTGGTTTGAGCAATCATTCCTCTCACTAAAAACTTGCACAGTTCTTGTGAGGACCCTGCGCAAAACGTTTTGGAGAACGAACACAGTGTTTACTAGTCCTTAGATGATACCGTGTGTATAACGATTACCCCCTACCCCTTTTCTTCATTTTTTTATCCTATCTTTTATTTGTCAACTATGGCTACGCTTGGAGAAGCCTGGTATAAGCAGCATAACAAGCTCATTCTTATTGCCCTTTCGGGTTGAGGCAGATTGACAACACGGGCAAATCCAAGGCCCAGTTTATTGCCTCACTGATGCAAGATGCTGCAGAGTCAGTGCATCACCAGAGCCCTGGTGAGCTAGATGCCAGCTCAAGCGCCAGTGGTGCTGCTGCGAAGAGCCAACCGCTGAATGCCGGCCCTAATTGCAACCAGGGTAGCGTGGACCCAGCCTGCAGATGGCTCTGCAACTATGCCCATCAGACGATCTGGAGAGACATCTGCAGCTGATCCTGCAATTCCAAGAAGCGGAGAGAGCTGAGCGGGAGGCCCAAGCATGGAGGGCCCACGAACTGCAGATCTCCCAGCTAGGGGGTATTACCTTCTACCACCCCCTGCAGTTAGCCCAACAATGCTCAGTTCCCTTAACCCCAGCCAGATCACTTTCCTGCGATGGAAAAGGACGGGGACTTGGACACTTTTCTGAGGGCCTTTGAGAAAGCCTACCAACAGTACCAGCTGCCTGAGAACCAATGGGCCAGATTCCTGACCCCAGGGCTCAAAGGCAAAGCTCTGGAGGCATTGGCTACTCTCCCTCAAGACCAAGATGGTGACTATGAGGCCATCAAGCAGGCCCTGATAAATAAGTACCAGCTAACTACTGAGGCTTACCGTAAAACGTTCTGGAGCCTCCAATGTGGCCCACACAACAGTTATAGTGATGTGGTGCATGGACTCAGGACCTACTTTGACCAGTGGATCCAAGGACTGTCAGCGAGCACCTTTGAACATCTTCGGGACCTGATTATCAAAGACCAGTTCCTGCATCTCTGCTCAGCTGAGGTGCAACAGTTTGTGATGGACCGAGAAACAAAAGAGGCGGACAAAGCAGCGCAGATCACCGACACCTATGAGACCAACCGTAGACCAGAGGTGTGGAAGCCAGTCATTGCCAGTTGGAGAGGGGGTAAGCCATCAAACAACTCCAGTGCCCCTGCCTGCCGACTCACCGGAGGCCCTGTCCCATTTGCCAACAACACCAGACCTACCTCTGACCCTCTCAAGTGTTTTTCCTGCATTCGGACTGGCCATATCAGCGCCACCTATCCAGAAAAGCAGAAGAACCCCTGCCAAAGCCTTGAGGTCTAATGCCACAGTTCTTTTGATGGGTGGAGTGGTTGGGAGGGTCTGTGACAATGTGCAGCACATCATCGTGGGGAGCCACGTTGCTAGAGGCCTCAAAGACACTGGGGCTGAATGAACCCTCATCCGACCCAAACTGGAAGCCCCTGAAGCGTTTATTCTGGGGGAAACCCCTGACTGTAACCGGGGTTGGGGGGCGTCCGCTGTTCCTTGATGGTGGCTCGGGTTTTACAGCAGGGAGCAGGGTGAAGGAAGTGGGGTTGTCTGTTATGATTTTCCCAATGGCAGGGAAATCAAAATAACAACGGACTAGCTCTCGGGTGATGGGAACTAAAGTGACCGTGACCTGAACCTGACACGACACTGGAAGTAGCCGGGGAGTGTTTCCTACGATGCCCTAGACACCACGCGCCAGCCGGAGATCTAACTACCCCTATCAGAGGAATATACAGGCCTGCCTTACCTCCAGAGATGAACCCCAAAAGGAGATAGCAGCCCCCCACAGATATTGACGGTGAGTCAAGAGGAAAAGACATACGTAGGATGAACAGCAGATTTAGCACAGTGAGGTCCGCTTACTAGATAGCAGAAGTACAGGAAAGAGTTACTTCACGGTCAACTTCAAAACACTACTCAAAAACACCATCCTGAAATTACTTTAAAACTCCAGTGACAACTCATGCCACTGGAGTGGCAATTTCAGTCCACGAGAGCTTCCAGCTACAGAGAGTCACATTGCAAATAGCTGGACAAAAATAGCATAAACTAGAAACAAAATTCAACTTAGCTGAACAGGATCTTGAGGCAGGAGAATGCAACAGAATGCTACTGATACATTGTTGGCCGGCATCAGACCAGCAGCCAAGCAGCCTTAAATAGGAAACTCCCCTAATGGGTGTCAACAGGTGATCAAGGATAGAAGAAGGCAAATAAGTGGCACTACCATAAAACACCACCGGGGGAGCCCACAAACAGAATTCACAACAGTACCCCCCCCTTAAGGAGGGGGCACCGAACCCTCACCAGGGCGATCTGGATGAGCACTATGAAATGCACGAACCAAATCAGGAGCATGAACATCAGATGCTGTCACCCAAGAATTATCCTCCTGACCATAGCCTTTCCACTTAACCAGATACTGAAGTTTCCGTCTGGAAACACGGGAGTCCAAGATCTTTTCCACCACATACTCCAACTCACCCTCAACCAGCACAGGAGCAGGAGGATCAGCAGACGGAACAACCGGCACCTCATACCTCCGCAACAATGACCGATGAAAAACATTATGAATAGTAAAAGATGCTGGGAGGTCCAAACGAAAGGACACAGGATTGAGAACTTCCAGAATCCTATAAGGGCCGATAAACCGAGGCTTAAACTTAGGAGACGAGACCTTCATAGGAACAAATCGAGAAGACAACCAAACCAGGTCCCCAACACAAAGACGAGGACCGACACGCCGATGACGATTAGTGAACTGTTGAGTCTTCTCCTGGGACAACTTCAGATTGTCCACAACCTGTCCCCAAATCTGATGCATTCTATCAACCACAGCATCTACTCCAGGACAATCCGAAGACTCCAATTGACCGGACGAAAAGCGAGGGTGAAACCCTGAATTACAAAAAAATGGAGAAACCAAAGTGGCAGAACTGGCCCGATTGTTAAGGGCAAACTCTGCCAATGGCAAAAAATCAAGCCAATCGTCCTGATCAGCGGACACAAAACACCTCAAGTAAGTCTCCAAGGTCTGATTAGTACGCTCAGTCTGGCCATTAGTCTGAGGATGGAATGCAGACGAAAAAGACAAGTCGATGCCCATCCTGGCACAGAACGCCCGCCAAAATCTAGACACAAACTGAGTACCCCTGTCAGACACTATATTCTCAGGAATACCATGCAAACGCACAACATTCTGAAAAAATAGAGGGACCAGCTCAGAGGAGGAGGGCAATTTGGGCAAAGGTACCAAGTGAACCATCTTGGAAAAACGGTCACACACCACCCAGATGACGGACATCCTACGAGAAACAGGAAGGTCAGAAATAAAGTCCATAGAGATGTGCGTCCAAGGCCTCTTAGGAATAGGCAAGGGCAACAACAACCCGCTGGCCCGGGAACAGCAGGGCTTAGCCCGAGCACAAACATCACAAGACTGCACAAAAATACGTACATCTCGAGACAAGGAAGGCCACCAGAAGGACCTAGACACCAGATCCCTGGTGCCAAAAATTCCAGGATGACCTGCCAACGCGGAAGAGTGAACCTCCGAAATAACTCTACTGGTCCAGTCATCAGGGACAAACAGTCTACCAGGCGGACAGCGATCAGGCCTATCCACCTGAAACTCCTGCAAAGAGCGCCGCAGGTCTGGGGAGACAGCTGACAATATCACCCCATCCTTCAGGATGCCAGTAGGTTCGGAATCACCAGGCGAGTCAGGCTCAAAACTCCTAGAGAGGGCATCCGCCCTCACATTCTTAGACCCAGGCAGATATGAAACCACAAAGTTAAATCGAGAGAAAAACAACGACCAGCGCGCCTGTCTAGGATTCAGACGCCTGGCTGACTCAAGATAAATTAGATTTTTGTGGTCAGTCAAGACCACCACCTGGTGTCTAGCACCCTCAAGCCAATGACGCCACTCCTCAAATGCCCACTTCATGGCCAAGAGCTCCCGATTTCCAACATCATAATTTCGCTCAGCGGGCGAAAACTTTCGAGAGAAAAACGCACATGGTCTCATCACTGAGCAGTCAGGACCTTTCTGCGACAAAACTGCACCTGCTCCGATCTCGGAAGCATCTACTTCAACCTGGAACGGGAGCGAAACATCAGGCTGGCGCAACACAGGAGCAGAAGAAAAGCGGCGCTTAAGCTCCCGAAAGGCCTCCACAGCCGCAGAGGACCAATTAGCAACATCAGCACCCTTCTTGGTCAAATCAGTCAAAGGTTTAGCAATGGCAGAAAAACCCGCTATGAATCGGCGATAGAAATTAGCAAATCCCAAGAATTTCTGAAGACTCTTTAGAGAAGTAGGTTGTACCCAATCACAAATAGCCTGAACCTTAACAGGGTCCATCTCCATAGATGAAGGGGAAAAAATATATCCCAAAAAGGAAATTCTCTGAACCCCAAAAATACACTTTGAGCCCTTCACAAATAGAGAATTAGCTCGTAAAACCTGAAAAACTCTCCTGACCTGTTGAACATGAGATTCCCAGTCCTCCGAAAAAATCAAAATATCATCCAAATACACAATCATAAATTTATCCAGATATTCACGGAAAATATCGTGCATAAAGGACTGAAAAACGGAAGGGGCATTCGCGAGACCGAAAGGCATTACCAAATACTCAAAATGGCCTTCAGGCGTATTAAATGCGGTCTTCCACTCATCCCCCTGCTTAATCCGCACCAAATTATACGCACCACGTAGATCGATCTTAGTGAACCACTTCGCCCCCTTTATGCGAGCAAAAAGATCAGTCAGTAAAGGTAACGGGTACTGGTATTTAACTGTAATCTTATTCAGAAGTCGATAGTCGATACAAGGTCTCAATGAACCATCCTTTTTACCCACAAAGAAAAACCCTGCCCCCAGTGGAGACAAAGAGGGGCGAATATGACCCTTTTCCAAAGATTCTCTGATATACTCCCGCATAGCAGTATGTCCAGGTACAGACAAATTAAACAAGCGACCCTTAGGAAATTTACTACCGGGAATCAACTCAATAGCGCAGTCACACTCTCTGTGAGGGGGGAGAGAATCAGTTTTAGGCTCCTGAAAGACATCATAAAAATCTGACAGAAATGCTGGGATCTCAGAGGGAGTAGATGAAGAAATGGGAACCAAAGGTGCATCCCCATGAATCCCCTGACATCCCCAGCTCAGCACAGACATTGATCTCCAGTCCAAGACTGGATTATGAATTTGTAACCATGGTAATCCAAGTACTAATACGTCATGTAGATTATATAACACAAGGAAACGAATAATCTCCTGATGGTCTGGGGAAAGATGCATAGTCACTTGTGTCCAATATTGTGGTTTATTGCTAGCCAAAGGTGTAGAATCAATACCCTTTAAGGGAATAGAAACCTCCAGAGGCTCTAAATCAAACCCACAACGCTTGGCAAAGGACCAATCCATGAGACTCAGAGCGGCGCCAGAATCCACATAAGCATCCACAGTAACAGATGATAAAGTACAAATCAATGTCACGGACAAAAGAAATTTAGACTGCAAGGTACCCATAGAAAAAGATTTATCAACCTTTTTATCAACCTTCTTTATGCGTTTAGAGCATGCTGATATAACATGAGCTGGATCTCCACAATAGAAGCACAACCCATTTTTGCGCCTGTAATTCTGTCGTTCGCCTCTAGACAATACACTATCGCATTGCATATGCTCTGGTGCCTTTTCAGAGGTCACCGCCAAATGATGCACAGGTTTTTGCTCAGAAGATACCGCCATATGGTGCACAGGTTTTTGCTCAGAAGATACCGCCATATGGTGCACAGGTTTTTGCTCAAAAGATACCGCCATATGGTGCACAGATTTGCGCTCCCGTAAACGCCGATCAATCTGGATAGCCAATTTCATGGCATCATTCAGACCTGTAGGCACAGGGAACCCCACCATGACATCCTTCACGGCATCAGAGAGACCTTCTCTGAAATTAGCTGCTAGAGCGCACTCATTCCATTTAGTAAGCACCGACCATTTACGAAATTTTTGGCAGTATATCTCAGCTTCATCTTGCCCTTGGGAAAGAGCTATCAAGGCTTTCTCAGCCAAAATCTCTAAATTAGGTTCTTCATAAAGCAACCCCAAAGCCAGAAAAAACGCATCCACATTTAATAACGCAGGATCCCCTGGCGACAATGCAAATGCCCAACTTTGTGGGTCACCCCGCAATAGAGAAATAACAATTTTAACCTGTTGCGCAGGATCACCAGCAGAGTGAGATTTCAGAGACAAAAACAATTTACAATTCTCTCTGAAATTCAAAAAACGGGATCTGTCTCCGGTAAAAAATTCAGGCATAGGGATCTTAGGTTCAGACATTGGAGCACGTATAACAAAATCTTGTAAGTTCTGGACCTTTGTAGCCAGGTTATTCAGACCTGCAACCAAACTCTGTGGATCCATGATTCAAACAGGTGTAACCAAAGCCATTCAGAGATTAAGAGGAGAGGAAAAAAAAAAAAAAGGCTGAAGACTGCAGTTTAAGCAAGGAGTACAAATAAGCACTAAGGTGCACTTTCCAACCACAGAAGGAAAAAAAACCTTTTCATATCCTTTCCTGCTTTAGTGCATAGTTTTAACACATGTGGGCCGGACAAACTGTTATGATTTTCCCAATGGCAGGGAAATCAAAATAACAACGGACTAGCTCTCGGGTGATGGGAACTAAAGTGACCGTGTCCTGAACCTGACACGACACTGGAAGTAGCCGGGGAGTGTTTCCTACGATGCCCTAGACACCACGCGCCAGCCGGAGATCTAACTACCCCTATCAGAGGAATATACAGGCCTGCCTTACCTCCAGAGATGAACCCCAAAAGGAGATAGCAGCCCCCCACAGATATTGACGGTGAGTCAAGAGGAAAAGACATACGTAGGATGAACAGCAGATTTAGCACAGTGAGGTCCGCTTACTAGATAGCAGAAGTACAGGAAAGAGTTACTTCACGGTCAACTTCAAAACACTACTCAAAAACACCATCCTGAAATTACTTTAAAACTCCAGTGACAACTCATGCCACTGGAGTGGCAATTTCAGTCCACGAGAGCTTCCAGCTACAGAGAGTCACATTGCAAATAGCTGGACAAAAATAGCATAAACTAGAAACAAAATTCAACTTAGCTGAACAGGATCTTGAGGCAGGAGAATGCAACAGAATGCTACTGATACATTGTTGGCCGGCATCAGACCAGCAGCCAAGCAGCCTTAAATAGGAAACTCCCCTAATGGGTGTCAACAGGTGATCAAGGATAGAAGAAGGCAAATAAGTGGCACTACCATAAAACACCACCGGGGGAGCCCACAAACAGAATTCACAACAGTTGTCCAAAAACTTGCCCACCAATGTTTTGTTGTGAACTGATTTGAGGACAATGTTTGCTTATTATGTCCTTGACCCCCCTCCCCAATCTGATACTACAGGTAATGTTAATGCTAATGATAACTATGTGAAATTGCATGCTTTACCTTACAGTGATTTACTTTATAACCATTTATCTGATAATGATGATGTGTCTACAGGTGCAGGAGTGCTCAGCCACGTCACTCTGTGGAGTGAGATGGCTGAGGATCCCCTAACAGGATCAAGTGTCAGTGCCAAGGAAGATGGGGAGATGCACGGGAACCATGTGGAAGGTGATGCTGTGCAACTGACTAGTGCCACAGAGGAAGGTAACTGCCCCATGTATAGCACTGCTACTGAGGTAATGTGGTTTTATGGGAATGTATAAACTATAGCAGCGCCGGCTGATGGGTCTGTGGAAAACCCCCGGGGAGACAGCCTACGTAGCTGCTGTTCTGGGAATGAGGGTGTCATGGTATAGGACAGTGTTCCCCAAGTCCGGTCCTCAAGAGCCATCAACAGGTCAAGTTTTCAGTATTTTCTTAGTATTGCACAGGTGATAATTGCATCATCTGCACAGGCAATAATTCCATCATCTGGGCAATACTAAGGAAATCCTGAAAACATGACCTGTTGGTGGCTCTTGAGGACCGGACTTGGGGAACACTGGTATAGGACATGGTTCATGTCCTGCTCTCTCAGGGTTAATATTGCTGACCTCTCTTTGAATCTGGGAGGGGAATTTATACACATTCCAGACTAGGATTCCCTGTCAGCTATACTTTCATTTAGTCTGTGTGCCTGACCCTTTGAGTGTGTGCTTGGTTTGCAATTGCTTGCTTTGCTCTCTGTACATTACTCTGCTTTTTTGTTCTTCTGGTTTTCTGACTTTTGGCTCCCTTTCTGACTTTCCCTCCACCTCATCCCTTGGTTACCTCGTTATCTCCAAATTTTGATATTGGCATGCTTAATTACACTACAGTGTATATCGTCTCCTCTGCACCCCCGGCATCTGGCTCCGCCCTCGACCACCTCCTACACTGTCATGTGGTTCAGGTATTGTTTGCTACCCGTTGAGTTCCCTGCCACTCTGCTCTCAGCTCCCTTGATGCGGTGCGCAGCTCTCCCGGCAGCAGTATACCTGGGAGTCGCGACAGAGGGTAGTTGTACCGGGAGACAGTACCCGGTAAATCCGAAAAAGAGTGGTTGAGAGAAAGACAGCTAGTTGTCCTGTACCAATTTAGGGGGGAGTTTTTGCTGATTGCCCATGAGATCTCACTTGCTGGACACTTGGGGATCAGCAAAGCTAAGGCCCGGTTGTCTCAACACTGCTATTGGCCAAAGATGGGGACAGATGTAACAAACTATTGCCGCTCCTGTGTAACCTGTCAGAGAGTGGGAAAGTCAAGGCCTGCTCTTAGGGCTCCCCTGATCTCTCTGCCAGTGATAGAGGAGCCTTTCCAGAGGATCACGGTGGACATTGTGGGCCCGCTGGCGGTCCCCAGCAGCTCTGGAAAGCAATACATCCTCACTGTGGTAGACTATGCTACCTGAGGCAGTAGCTCTGTCCTCAACTAGGGCAGATAAGGTGGTGAATGCACTGTTGGCCATCTTTTCACGGGTAGGATTTCCCAAGGAAATGGGGACCCAATTTATGTCTCGCCTAATGGAGGCTCTTTGTAAGAAAATGCAGGTGAAGCATATGCTATCGAGTGCATATCACCCCCAAACCAATGGTTTGTGTGAGCGCTTCAACGGTACCCATACACAGATGCTAAGAATGCTGTCTGAGACCAAGGGACGCGACTGAGAGCGCTACGTCTTGCACCTGATATTCGTTTACCGAGAGATTCTGCAGGTGTGATGGAAATATATATCATATAGATCTCACTTGCATGTATACTCCTTTAAATCATATATACCTACATAAAGACAAATATATATATATATATATATATATATATATATATATATACACATATATCTATATATTCAGCTAGTTTATTATCAATTGCTCAATTTAACCACATGAGCTAGGCCAGATGGTTCTTGGTACTTTCCGGTATGTTTCAGACACCTAAAAACAGGAACTTAGGAATGCTCAACACTATTAATAACAGAAGAATTGTTTGTGGCATATGATTCAGGCCTCTATAACACACTAGGTGTTACAAACTATTTTAAAGTCAAGTCCCCTATTGTATGACACTAGGAACAGACACATTTTTGGTGGCCTATGGATCAGGCCTCTATAATGCTGCAAAATATTTTATAGTCAGGTCCCCTACTGTATGACACTAGGAACAGAAGAAGTTTTGATGGGCTATGGATCAGGCCTCTATAACACACTAGATCCTACAAACTATTTTAAAGTCAGGTCCCTTACTTTAGAAGTTAATAACAAAAGAATTTTGTGGCCTATGGATCAGGTTTCTATAACACAATTTATGCTACAAACTATTGTAATGTCAGGTTCCCTACTGTATGACACTAGGAACAGAAGAATTTATTGGTGGCCTATGGATCAGGCCTCCATAACACACTAGATGCTACAAACTAGGGTTGAGCGAAACGGATCGTTCATTTTCATTTTTGGCAAAGTCGGCGTCTCATGAAACCCGACCCGATCCCTGTGTGGGGTCAGCCATGCGGTACGCGACTTTCGCGCCAAAGTCGCGTTTCAATGGCGCTAAAAGCGCCATTTCTCAGCCAATGAAGGTGGACGCAGAGTGTGGGCAGCGTGATGACATAGATCTCAGTCCCCACCATCTTAGAGAAGGGCATTGCAGTGATTGGCTTGCTTTCTGCGGCGTCACAGGGGCTATAAAGGGGTGTTCCCGCCGACCGCCATCTTACTGCTGCTGATCTGAGCGTAGGGTGAGGTTGCTGCCGCTTCGTCAGAAGCAGGGACAGTGTTAGGCAGGGTACATTCACCCCCAAACCGCTTGTGCTGTAGCAATTTCCACTGTCCAACACCACCTTTTGTTTGCAGGGACAGTGGAAGCTACATTTTTTTTTCCTCAGCGCTGTAGCTCGCTGGGCTGCCCTAGAAGGCTCCCTGATAGCTGCGTTGCTGTGTGTGTACGCCGCTGTGCAAACCAACTGCTTTTTTCAAAGCACAAATCCTGTTGTTCCTTCCTTTCTGCACAGCTATCTTGTTTGTTTGTCTACACTTTTGTGTGCAGCAGTCCTTTTTATAGCTGCCTGCCATACTTTTCTGATATTACTGCAGGGAGATAAAGATTGGCAAGACTGCCTCTGTGCCACTGCAGTTTGTGGCATCTGTCTCTCATTGTGTGCCACCGAAAACCAGTGTGTAATACTGGTCCTTTATTTTATTTTATTTTTTTTATTGTTCCTTAAAAAAAAAAAATTAAATAGTGGGAGATAAAGATTGGCAAGTCTGTCTCTGTGCCATTGCTGTGTGTGGCATCTGTCTCTCATTGTGTGCCACCGAAAACCACCGAAAACCAGGGTGTAATACTGGGCCACAATTTTTTTTTTAATTCTCCCTGAAAAAAAAAAATAGTGGGAGATAAAGATTGGCAAGTCTGCCTCTGTGCCATTGCTGTGTGTGGCATCTGTCTCTCATTGTGTGCCACAGAAAACCAGTGTGTAATACTGGTCCTTTATTTATTATTTTTTTTTTTATTGTCCCTGAAAAAAAAATAAATAAATAGTGGGAGATAAAGATTGGCAAGTCTGCCTCTGTGCCATTGCTGTGTGTGGCATCTGCCTCTCATTGTGTGCCACCGAAAACCAGTGTGTAATACTGGCCCATAATTTTTTTTTTTTAATTCTCTCTGAAAAAAAAAAAAAATAGTGGGAGATAAAGATTGGCAGGTCTGCCTCTGTGCCAGTGCTGTGTGTGGCATCTGTCTCTCATTGTGTGCCACCGAAAACCAGTGTGTAATAATGGGCAATTTTTTTTTTTGTAAATTCTCCCTGTAAAGAAAAAAATTAATAGTGGGAGATAAAGATTGGCAAGTCTGCCTCTGTGCCATTGCTGTGTGTGGCATCTGTCTCTCATTGTGTGCCACCGAAAACCAGTGTGTAATACTGGGCCATTTTTTTTTTTGGTAAATTCTCCCTGTAAAAAAAAAATTAATAGTGGGAGATAAAGATTGGCAAGTCTGCTTCTGTGCCATTGCTGTGTGTGGCATCTGTCTCTCATTGTGTGCCACCAAAAACCAGTGTGTAATACTGGGCCATTTTTTTTTTTTTTGTAAATTCTCCCTGTAAAAAAATAAATAAATAGTGGGAGATAAAGATTGGCAAGTCTGCCTCTGTGCCAGTGCTGTGTGTGGCATATGTCTCTCATTGTGTGCCTCCGAAAACCAGTGTGTAATACTGGGCCATTTTTTTTTTTTAATTCTCCCTGTAAAAAAATAAATAAATAGTGGGAGATAAAGATTGGCAAGTCTGCCTCTGTGCCATTGCTGTGTGTGGCATCTGTCTCTCACTGTGTGCCACAGAAAACCAGTGTGTAATACTGGGCCATTTTTTTTTTTAATTCTCCCTGTAAAAAAATAAATAAATAGTGGGAGATAAAGATTGGCATGTCTGCCTCTGTGCCAGTGCTGTGTGTGGCATCTGTATCTCATTGTGTGCCACAGAAAACCAGTGTGTAATACTGGGCCATTTTTTTTTTTTTGTAAATTCTCCCTGTAAAAAAATAAATAAATAGTGGGAGATAAAGATTGGCAAGTCTGCCTCTGTGCCATTGCTGTGTGTGGCATCTGTCTCTCATTGTGTGCCACAGAAAACCAGTGTGTAATACTGGGCCATTTTTTTTTTTTTAATTCTCCCTGAAAAAAAAATAGTGGGAGATTAAGATTGGCATTTCTGCTTGAGTGCCGGTCCTGTGTGTGCCATCTGTCTCAAATTATTTGGGCACAGAAAACCTAGTGTGTCATACTGTTAATTTTTTTTTTTTTTTAAATTCTCCCTGAAAAAAATAAATTGTGGGAGATTAAGATTGGCATTTCTGCTTGAGTGCCGGTCCTGTGTGTGCCATCTGTCTCAAATTATTGTGGCACAGAAAACCTAGTGTGTAACATTGGGCCTGATTTTCCTTGCAGTGTCAGGCACCTATAAAGGTATATATAAATCCTACAGAAGTTTGAGTTCACCTTATAAGTTGTTTTACAGTAACAAATACTGTTACTTTGGTTACATTTTGCAAACAATGAGGAAGTCTAGTGGAAGAGGTCGTGGCCGTGGGCGGTCATTGTCAGCTGGTAATGATTGTAGTGGTGGTGGAGCATCAGGTGGTCGTGGTAAAAGCAGTACAGCACCTAAGTCTCGAGTTGTTGAGCCAGGTTCATCGTCTGGCTACACAAGGCCTCGAACGCTCCCTTTTCTGGGAGTAGGAAAACCACTTTTGAAGCCGGAGCAGGAGGAACATGTATTGGCTTTCATTGCTGACTCTGCCTCTAGATATTTCGCCTCCTCCTCGGAAAGTGCCAAATGTCAGAGCAGTGCATCGTCAGTGGATGCTCCCGGTCAGGAACAAGTCGCTTCCTTGTGTCCTTCACCCAGAACAACAGCGAAGGATGCGTCAGTCGACACAGCAGGTTACTCCATGGAGCTCTTTACACATACCGTTCCTGGGTTAGACAGTGAAACAGTTAACAGGCCATGCCCATTAGAAGTTGAATCGGACATGTAGTGAACAGATGCACAGCCACAGCCAGATTACTATGCTGTTCCTTTGACTCAGACCAGAACATTGCCCTCGCAGTGTACTGAGGCAGAATCAAACCCAGCGGACACTATGGTGCCCCGTCACGAACGCTATACCACCGGCTTACACGGTGACACAGACGAAGTTGCACACGACATAGAAGAGGAGGTCATAGATGACCCAGTTGTTGACCCCGATTGGCAGCCATTGGGGGAACAGGGTGCAGGCGGCAGTAGTTCTGAAGCAGAGGAGGAGGAGCCACAGCAGGCATCAACATCACAACAGGTTCCATCTGCCGGGCCCGTATCTGGCCAAAAACGCTTGGCAAAACCAAAACCAGTTGGAGGACAGCGTGGCCATCCGGTTAAAAAAGCTCAGTCTGCAATGCCTGAAAAGGTATCCGATAGTAGAAAGAGTGCAGTCTGGCATTTTTTTAAACAACATCCAAATGATCAGCGCAAAGTCATCTGTCAAAAATGTTCAACTACCTTAAGCAGAGGTCAGAATCTTAAAAGTCTAAATACAAGTTGCATGCATAGACATTTATCCACCATGCATTTGCAAGCCTGGACTAACTACCAAACGTGCCTAAAGGTTGCAGCACCCTCGGCCAATGAAGCTAGTCAGCAACGCTACATCCCTTCCCTCACTGTAACCCCACCATTTCCCGCAACACCTGCAGTATCTGTGCAGCTTTTGTCTCCAGGCCAAAGCAGTCAGGGAATCACCAGGTTCGTAGTAGGAAACACTGCATGTAGGGCACCGGCAAGAACACCATCTCCAACCCTCTCTCAGTCTGCCATGTCCACCGGCACCACCACTAGTTCCACGATCTCCAGCTCTCCAGTCCAGCTCACCCTACATGAGACTCTTGTTAGGAAAAGGAAGTACTCATCCTCGCATCCGCGTACCCAGGGTTTGAACGCCCACATTGCTAGACTAATCTCATTAGAGATGATGCCCTACCGGTTACTTGAAAGCGAAGCTTTCAAAGCGCTGATGGACTACACTGTACCACGCTACGAGCTACCCAGTCGACACTTCTTTTCTAGAAAAGCCATCCCAGCCCTCCAACAGCATGTTAAAGACCGCATCGTCCATGCACTCAGGCAGTCTATGACTACAAAGGTGCACCTGACAACAGATGCATGGACCAGTAGGCATGGCCAGGGATGTTACGTGTCCATCACGGCACACTGGGTGTATGTGGTGGATGCAGGGTCCACAGGGGACAGCAATATTGGGACAGTTCTGCCTAGCCCACGGTCAAGGAAAGAGTTGGCTGCAGGCGTTCGCCCCCCCTCCTCCTCTTCCTCCTCCTCCTGCAGAAGCGAAAGCTCATCCACAGACCGCAGTCGCACATCCACTCCATCCGCAGCTGCCATTGTTGCACACCAGGTGTGCCATTATGGGACAGCTAGTGGCAAGCGTCAGCAGGCTGTATTGGCAATGAAGTGTTTGGGTGACAACAGACACACCGCGGAAGTTCTGTCCGAGTTCTTGCAGAAATAAACTCAGTCATGGCTGGGCACTGTACATCTTGAGGCAGGCAAGGTAGTGAGTGATAACGGAAGGAATTTCATGGCTGCCATAGCCCTTTCCCAACTGAAACACATTCCTTGCCTGGCTCACACCTTAAACCTGGTGGTGCAGTGCTTCCTGAAAAGTTATCCGGGGTTACCCGACCTGCTCCTCAAAGTGCGCAGACTTTGCTCGCATATCCGCCGTTCGCCCGTACACTCCAGCCGTATGCAGAACTATCAGCGGTCTTTGAACCTTCCCCAGCATCGCCTCATCATCGACATTGCAACAAGGTGGAACGCCACACTGCACATGCTTCAGAGACTGAGCGAACAGAGGCGTGCTGTTATGTTTTTGTGGGAGGATACACATACACGGGCAGGCAGTTGGATGGCAGACATGGAGTTGTCAGGTGTGCAGTGGTCGAAGCTACAAGACTTGTGTCAAGTCCTTCAGTGTTTTGAGGAATGCACACGGCTGGTTAGTGCAGACAACGCCATAATAAGCATGAGCATCCCCCTAATGCGTCTGCTGATGCAAAGTTTGACGCACATAAAGGAGCAGGCGTCTGCAGCCGAGGAAGAGGAAAGCCTTGATGACAGTCAGCCATTGTCTGGTCAGGGCCGTGTAGAGGACGCGGTAGCGGGCGAAGAGGAGGAGGAGGACGAGGAGGATGATGGGGATGAGTACTTTTTTAATGAGGAAGCTTCTCCTGGGCCAACCGAAATTAGTGGCGTTGCAAGGCCGGGTTCTGTTTTTTTAAGGGAGACAAGTGACGTAGATTTGCCTGTAACTGCCCCTCAAACCAGCACAACCGCAGATTTGACAACTGGAACTTTGGCCCACATGGCGGATTATGCCTTACGTATCCTCAAAAGGGACCCATGCATTATTAAAATGATGAGCGATGACGATTACTGGTTGGCCTGCATCCTTGACCCTCGCTATAAAGGCAAATTGCAAAATATTATGCCACATGAGAACCTCGAACAAATATTAGCAACCAAACAAGCTACTCTTGTAGACCGTTTGATTCAGGCATTCCCAGCACACAGCGCCGGTGATGGTTCTCACACGAGCTGCAGGGGGCTACAGGGCAGAGGTGTTAGAGGTGCACAAATCAGAAGTGGCGTTGGACAGAGGGGTTTTCTGACCAGGTTGTGGAGTGATTTCGCAATGACCGCAGACAGGACAGGTACTGCAGCATCAATTCAAAGTGACAGGAGACAACATTTGTCCAGTATGGTTACTAACTATTTTTCATCCTTTATCGATGTTCTCCCTCAACCATCATTCCCATTTGATTACTGGGCATCCAAATTAGACACCTGGCTTGAATTGGCAGAATATGCATTGCAGGAGCTTGTTTGCCCAGCAGCTAGTGTGCTATCAGAAAGAGTATTCAGTGCTGCTGGTTCAATATTAACCGAAAAAAGGACTCGTCTGGCTACCCAAAATGTGGATGATCTAACCTTCATTAAAATGAACCACTCCTGGATTTCAAATTATTTTGCCCCACCTTTCCCGGCTGACACCTAGCTTTCCTATAAAAAGGTTTTGCTTGTGGACTGGTCTTACTGAGTGTTCCAATCTCTTAATTTGCAGCAGCTGTTTGTCCAGCATACGACATGTTTACACCTCCCTCAATGGGAAAACTCCCCCCACGGGGCCGTGGTCTCGCCACCTCGCGCAAGCACCCGTTAGAGTGCCGTTTGTCTGAAGAGGTGGGTGTGCCCGCTTTTGGTCGACGGCACAGCCACTGGGTCCCTCATAGTACAATAAAGTGTCTCTGGCGGTGGTGGCGCGCACCCAACGTCAGACACACCATTGTAACATGAGGGGCCCTGGGACGGTACCGCCGGCCACAAGACAGTTCCCCCCCCAGCTATAACTGTGCTCTACCACGTGCAAAATTATCTCTCACAGCTCCACCAATGTTTAGTCTATGCGCTGACATCATTCAATGCCTGGCACTGACAATACCAATTTGTTGACATCTATGATGCTAGTTAAAGTAGTCTGGGTCATTGTCCTATATTGGCACCAGTAAATACTTACTGCCAAATTACTATGTCAGAAAGTCAGCAGATGAGCCCACCCCTGTACCTAAGTATGCCACACTTTTTTTTTTGTTGTTCTTGTTTTGCGAGACATTAACATCTATTTATTTTTTGTGAGTACTAACTGTGTCAGACACTCCTTGCAATCGTCCTCCGCTGACCACAACAATGCTGCCTGTGTACCCCTGCGAGATAACTCTAAGTGCCTTGAGCCTATTTTTAGTTATTTTAGGCCTAGTAAGCCTGTCTGCGGTCCCTCCTTGCAATCCTCCTCCGCTGACCACAATGCTGCCTGTGTATCCATGTAACCGATTTAAAACTGCCTTGAGCCTATTTTTAGTTATTTTAGGCCTAGCAAGCCTGTCTGCGGTCCCTCCTTGCAATCCTCCTCCGCTGACCACAATGCTGCCTGTGTATCCATGTAACCGATTTAAAACTGCCTTGAGCCTATTTTTAGTTATTTTAGGCCTAGTAAGCCTGTCTGCGGTCCCTCCTTGCAATCCTCCTCCTCCGCTGACCACACCAATGCTGCCCGTGTACCGCTGGAACCTATTTTAAAGTGCATAGAGCCTATTTCTTTATTTTATGTAATATTAAAAAAGCCATGATGGACTACGCTGTCCCACGCTACGAGCTACCCAGTCGACACTTCTTTTGCAAGAAAAGCCATCCCAGCCCTCCACCAGCACCACCTCCATTGTCCATGCACTCTGGCAATCTGTGAGTACAAAGGTGCACCTGACAACAGACGCATGGACCTGTAGGCATGGCCACGGAAGGTTACGTGTCCATTACGGCGCAATGGGTTAATGTGGTGGATGCATGGTCCACAGGGGACAGCCTACTAAGTCTGTCTGCAGTCCCTAATTCAAATTGTCCTCCACTGTCTAAATTTGAGCTTCAACTTTCTGGCTCTCATTAAATGCTTGTTTAAAAAAAATTGGTGTTTAGGACCTACTAACGTTGTCTGCCGCTCCCTGGTGTTGTCCTCGACTGTATAAATCTGAGCTTCAACCTTCTGGCTCTCATTAAGTGCTGTTTTTAAAAAAATTGGTGGTTAGGGCCTACTAACGGTGTCTGCCGCTCCCTGGTGTTGTCCTCCACTGTCTAAATCTGAGCTTCAACCTTCTGGCTCTCATTAAGTGCTTTTTTAAAAAAAAATTGGTGGTCACGGCCTACTAACGGTGTCTGCTGCTCCCTGGTGTTGTCCTCGACTGTATAAATCTGAGCTTCAACCTTCTGGCTCTCATTAAGAGCTGTTTTTTAAAAAATTGGTGGTTAGGGCCTACTAACGGTGTCTGCCGCTCCCTGGTGTTGTCCTCGACTGTATAAATCTGAGCTTCAACCTTCTGGCTCTCATTAAGTGCTTTTTAAAAAAAAATTGGTGGTTACGGCCTACTAATGGTGTCTGCCGCTCCCTGGTGTTGTCCTCGACTGTATAAATCTGAGCTTCAACCTTCTGGCTCTCATTAAGTGCTGTTTTTTAAAAAATTGGTGGTTAGGGCCTACTAACGGTGTCTGCCGCTCCCTGGTGTTGTCCTCCACTGTCTAAATCTGAGCTTCAACCTTCTGGCTCTCATTAAGTGCTTTTTAAAAAAAAATTGGTGGTTACGGCCTACTAACGGTGTCTGCCACTCCCTGGTGTTGTCCTCGACTGTATTAATCTGAGCTTCAACCTTCTGGCTCTCATTAAGTGCTGTTTTATAAAAAATTGGGGGTTAGGGCCTACTAACGGTGTCTGCCGCTCCCTGGTGTTGTCCTCCACTGTCTAAATCTGAGCTTCAACCTTCTGGCTCTCATTAAGTGTTTTTTTTAAAAAAAATTGGTGTTTAGGGCCTACTAACGGTGTCTGCAGCTCCCTGGTGTTGTCCTCGACTGTATAAATCTGAGCTTCAACCTTCTGGCTCTCATTAAGTGCTTTTTTTTAAAAAATTGGTGTTTAGGGCCTACTAACGGTGTCTGCCGCTCCCTGGTGTTGTCCTCGACTGTATAAATCTGAGCTTCAACCTTCTGGCTCTCATTAAGTGCTTTTTAAAAAAAAATTGGTGGTTACGGCCTACTAATGGTGTCTGCCGCTCCCTGGTGTTGTCCTCGACTGTATAAATCTGAGCTTCAACCTTCTGGCTCTCATTAAGTGCTGTTTTTTAAAAAATTGGTGGTTAGGGCCTACTAACGGTGTCTGCCGCTCCCTGGTGTTGTCCTCCACTGTCTAAATCTGAGCTTCAACCTTCTGGCTCTCATTAAGTGCTTTTTAAAAAAAAATTGGTGGTTACGGCCTACTAACGGTGTCTGCCACTCCCTGGTGTTGTCCTCGACTGTATTAATCTGAGCTTCAACCTTCTGGCTCTCATTAAGTGCTGTTTTATAAAAAATTGGGGGTTAGGGCCTACTAACGGTGTCTGCCGCTCCCTGGTGTTGTCCTCCACTGTCTAAATCTGAGCTTCAACCTTCTGGCTCTCATTAAGTGTTTTTTTTAAAAAAAATTGGTGTTTAGGGCCTACTAACGGTGTCTGCAGCTCCCTGGTGTTGTCCTCGACTGTATAAATCTGAGCTTCAACCTTCTGGCTCTCATTAAGTGCTTTTTTTAAAAAAATTGGTGGTTACGGCCTACTAACGGTGTCTGCCGCTCCCTGGTGTTGTCCTCGACTGTATAAATCTGAGCTTCAACCTTCTGGCTCTCATTAAGTGCTGTTTTTTAAAAAATTGGGGGTTAGGGCCTACTAACGGTGTCTGCAGCTCCCTGGTGTTGTCCTCGACTGTATAAATCTGAGCTTCAACCTTCTGGCTCTTATTAAGTGCTGTTTTTTAAAAAATTGGTGGTTAGGGCCTACTAACGGTGTCTGCCGCTCCCTGGTGTTGTCCTCCACTGTCTAAATCTGAGCTTCAACCTTCTGGCTCTCATTAAGTGCTTTTTAAAAAAAAATTTGTGGTTACGGCCTACTAACGGTGTCTGCCGCTCCCTGGTGTTGTCCTCGACTGTATAAATCTGAGCTTCAACCTTCTGGCTCTCATTAAGTGCTGTTTTTAAAAAAATTAGTGGTTAGGGACTACTTGTTGTGAATTCCGTTCTCGGACTCCCTCCTGTGGTCATGAATGGTACTTTGGTTAGTTCTGCTCTTGGACTCCCTCTGGTGGCTTTGAGCGGAACTGCTGGTCACTGAGGTTGGCTTTGTCAGCTGCTCTCGTTTGTTGCTATGCTGGCTTCTCTATTTAACTCCACTCAGATCGTTACTTGATGCCAGCTGTCAATGTTTCAGTATTGGTTCAGATCTCTCTTGGACTTCTCTGAGGACCTGTCTACTCCAGCAGAAGCTAAGTCTTTGCTAGTTCATTTGTTGTTACTGCTTCCTGAATATATTTCTTAGTACTGCTAATTTCTAGTCCAGCTTACTATCATGATATTTCCTTGCTAGCTGGAAGCTCTGGGGTGCAGAGTGGCACCTCCACACCGTGAGTCGGTGTGGGGAGTCTTTTTGCTTACTCTGCGTGGTTTTTTGTAGTCTTTTTGTGCTGACCGCATAGTTCCCTTTGCTATCCTCTGACTATTTAGTGTAGTCTGGCCTCCTATGCTAAAACCTGTTTCATTCCTGTGTTTGTGACTTTCCTCTTAACTCACAGTCAATATATGTGGGGGCTGACTTTACCTTTGGGGAATTTCTCTGAGGCAAGGTTAGGCTTCTTTTCTATCTTTAGGGGTAGTTAGCTCTTAAGGTACCTTCACACTAAACGATATCGCTAGCGATCCGTGACGTTGCAGCGTCCTGGATAGCGATATCGTTTAGTTTGACATGCAGCAGCGATCAGGATCCTGCTGTGATATCGCTGGTCGTTGAACAAAGTTCAGAACTTTATTTGGTTGTCAGACCGGCGTGTATCGTCGTGTTTGACACCAAAAGCAACGATACCAGCGAGGTTTTACACTGGTAACCAGGGTAAACATCGGGTTACTAAGCGCAGGGCCGCGCTTAGTAACCCGATGTTTACCCTGGTTACCAGTGTAAAATGTTAAAAAAACAAACTACATACTCACCTTCGCGTCCCCCGGCGTCCGCTTCCCACACTGACTGAGCGCCGTAAAGTGAAAGTGAAAGTACAGCACAGCGGTGACGTCACCGCTCTGCTGTTAGGGCCGGCGGTCAGTCAGTGCAGGAAGCGGATGCCGGGGGATTCGAATGTAAGTATGTACTGTTTGTTTTTTTTACATTTTACGCTGGTAACCAGGGTAAACATCGGGTTACTAAGCGCGGCCCTGAATTGATGCCACGCCGTTGGCCAAGAATAAACCTCAGTACTGGACTCAGTTGACCATGTGCATGGCTCCTGCACATCAGGAAGATATTCGCTTTTTGGTGTTGCATAATTTGCATGATGTGGTCATGTTGGGTTTGCCTTGGCTACAGGTTCATAATCCAGTATTGGATTGGAAATCAATGTCTGTGTCTAGTTGGGGTTGTCAAGGGGTACATGGCGATGTTCCGTTGGTGTCAATTTCTGCTTCCACTCCTTCTGAAGTCCCTGAGTTTCTGTCGGATTACCAGGATGTATTTGATGAGCCCAAATCCAGTGTCCTACCCCCTCATAGGGATTGTGATTGTGCTATAAATTTGATTCCTGGTAGTAAGTTTCCTAAGGGCCGACTTTTCAATTTATCTGTGCCAGAGCATGTCGCTATGCGGAGTTATATAAAGGAGTCCTTGGAGAAAGGATCATCACCGTTGGGAGCAGGGTTCTTTTTTGTGGCCAAGAAGGATGGTTCTCTGAGACCCTGTATAGATTACCGCCTTCTCAATAAGATCACGGTCAAATTTCAGTACCCTTTGCCTCTGCTGTCTGATTTGTTTGCTCGGATTAAGGGGGCTAGTTGGTTCACCAAGATAGATCTTCGAGGGGCGTATAACCTTGTGCGTATTAAACAGGGCGATGAATGTAAAACAGCATTTAATACGCCCGAGGGCCATTTTGAGTACCTGGTAATGCCATTCGGGCTTTCAAATGCTCCATCTGTGTTTCAGTCCTTTATGCATGACATCTTCCGAAAATATCTGGATAGATTCATGATTGTATATTTGGATGATATTTTGGTCTTTTCGGATGATTGGGAGTCTCATGTGAGGCAGGTCAGGATGGTGTTCCAGGTCCTTCGTGCTAATTCGTTGTTTGTGAAGGGGTCTAAATGTCTCTTCGGAGTTCAGAAGGTTTCCTTTTTGGGCTTCATTTTTTCCCCTTCTACTATCGAGATGGACCCTGTTAAAGTTCAGGCCATTTATGATTGGACTCAACCTACATCTGTGAAGAGCCTCCAGAAATTCCTGGGCTTTGCTAATTTTTACCGTCGCTTCATCGCTAATTTTTCTAGTGTGGTTAAACCTTTGACTGATTTGACAAAGAAAGGTGCTGATGTGGTGAATTGGTCCTCTGTGGCCGTTGAGGCTTTTCAGGAGCTGAAACGTCGTTTTTCTTCGGCCCCTGTGTTGCGTCAGCCAGATGTTTCGCTCCCTTTTCAGGTCGAGGTTGACGCTTCTGAGATTGGAGCAGGGGCTGTTTTGTCTCAAAGAAGTTCTGATGGCTCTTTGATGAAGCCATGTGCCTTCTTTTCTATAAAGTTTTCGCCTGCTGAGCGTAATTATGATGTTGGCAATCGGGAGCTGCTAGCTATGAAGTGGGCTTTCGAGGAGTGGCGACATTGGCTTGAGGGAGCCAAGCACCGCGTGGTGGTCTTGACGGATCACAAAAATCTGACTTATCTCGAGTCTGCCAAGCGGTTGAATCCTAGACAGGCTCGATGGTCGCTGTTTTTCTCCCGTTTCGATTTTGTGGTCTCATACCTTCCAGGTTCTAAGAATGTGAAGGCGGATGCCCTTTCTAGGAGTTTTGTGCCTGATTCTCCGGGAGTCCCTGAACCGGCTGGTATTCTCAAAGAGGGGGTAATTCTGTCTGCCATCTCCCCTGATTTGCGGCGGGTGCTGCAGGAGTTTCAGGCTGATAGACCTGACCGTTGTCCAGCGGAGAAACTATTTGTCCCTGATAGATGGACTAGCAGAGTTATTTCTGAGGTTCATTGCTCAGTGTTGGCTGGTCATCCTGGGATTTTTGGGACCAGAGATTTGGTGGCTAGGTCCTTTTGGTGGCCTTCCTTGTCACGGGATGTGCGTTCTTTTGTGCAGTCCTGTGGGACTTGTGCTCGGGCTAAGCCCTGCTGTTCTCGTGCCAGTGGGTTGCTTTTGCCCTTGCCAGTCCCGAAAAGGCCTTGGACGCATGTTTCCATGGATTTTATTTCAGATCTTCCTGTCTCTCAAAGGATGTCTGTCATCTGGGTGGTTTGTGATCGCTTTTCTAAGATGGTCTATTTGGTACCCTTGCCTAAATTACCTTCCTCCTCTGATTTGGTGCCATTATTTTTTCAACATGTGGTTCGTTTGCATGGCATTTCGGAGAACATTGTGTCAGACAGAGGTTCCCAGTTTGTGTCTAGGTTTTGGCGGTCCTTTTGTGCTAAGATGGGCATTGATTTGTCTTTTTCTTCGGCTTTCCATCCTCAAACAAATGGCCAAACCGAACGAACCAACCAGACTTTGGAAACCTATCTGAGATGCTTTGTTTCTGCTGATCAGGATAATTGGGTGACCTTCTTGCCATTGGCTGAGTTCGCCCTTAATAATCGGGCTAGTTCGGCTACTTTGGTTTCGCCTTTTTTTTGCAATTCTGGTTTTCATCCTCGTTTTTCTTTGGGGCAGGTTGAGCCTTCTGACTGTCCTGGTGTGGATTCTGTGGTGGACAGGTTGCAGCAAATTTGGACTCACGTAGTGGACAATCTGACGTTGTCCCAGGAGAAGGCTCAACGTTTTGCTAACCGCCGTCGTTGTGTTGGTCCCCGACTTTGTGTTGGGGATTTGGTTTGGTTGTCTTCTCGTTATGTTCCTATGAAGGTTTCTTCTCCGAAGTTTAAGCCTTGTTTCATTGGTCCTTATAAGACTTCTGAAATTCTCAACCCTGTGTCATTTCGTTTGGTCCTTCCAGCTTCTTTTGCCATCCATAATGTGTTCCATAGGTCGTTGTTGCGGAGGTACGTGGCGCCTATGGTTCCCTCCGTTGATCCTCCTGCTCTGGTGTTGGTTGAGGGGGAGTTGGAGTATGTGGTGGAAAAAATTTTGGATTCTCGTATTTCGAGACGGAAGCTTCAGTACCTGGTTAAGTGGAAGGGCTATGGTCAGGAGGATAATTCCTGGGTTGTTGCCTCCGATGTCCACGCTGTCGATTTAGTTTGTGCCTTTCATTTGGCTCGTCCTGATCGGCCTGGGGGCCCTGGTGAGGGTTCGGCGACCCCTCCTCAAGGGGGGGGTACTGTTGTGAATTCCGTTCTCGGACTCCCTCCTGTGGTCATGAATGGTACTTTGGTTAGTTCTGCTCTTGGACTCCCTCTGGTGGCTTTGAGCGGAACTGCTGGTCACTGAGGTTGGCTTTGTCAGCTGCTCTCATTTGTTGCTATGCTGGCTTCTCTATTTAACTCCACTCAGATCGTTACTTGATGTCAGCTGTCAATGTTTCAGTATTGGTTCAGATCTCTCTTGGACTTCTCTGAGGACCTGTCTACTCCAGCAGAAGCTAAGTCTTTGCTAGTTCATTTGTTGTTACTGCTTCCTGAATATATTTCTTAGTACTGCTAATTTCTAGTCCAGCTTGCTATCATGATATTTCCTTGCTAGCTGGAAGCTCTGGGGTGCAGAGTGGCACCTCCACACCGTGAGTCGGTGTGGGGAGTCTTTTTGCTTACTCTGCGTGGTTTTTTGTAGTCCATTTGTGCTGACCGCATAGTTCCCTTTGCTATCCTCTGACTATTTAGTGTAGTCTGGCCTCCTATGCTAAAACCTGTTTCATTCCTGTGTTTGTGACTTTCCTCTTAACTGACAGTCAATATATGTGGGGGCTGACTTTACCTTTGGGGAACTTCTCTGAGGCAAGGTTAGGCTTCTTTTCTATCTTTAGGGGTAGTTAGCTCTTAGGCTGTGAAGAGGCGTCTAGGGAGAGTTAGGTACGCTCCACAGCTATTTCTAGTGTGTGTTATAGGAGTAGGATTTGCGGTCAGCAGAGTTCCCAGTTTCCCAGAGCTTGTTCTGATTGCTAGTTTGCTCATCGGGTCATTCCGGGTGCTCCTAACCACCAGGTCCATAACACTACTAACGGTGTCTGCCGCTCCCTGGTGTTGTCCTCCACTGTATAAATCTGAGCTTCAACCTTCTGGCTCTCATTAAGTGCTTTTTAAAAAAAAATTGGTGGTTACGGCCTACTAACGGTGTCTGCCGCTCCCTGGTGTTGTCCTCCACTGTATGAAGCTGAGCTTCAGTCTTTAGGCTTTTGGCCTATAGTAGCAGATATTAAACTGCATTTGGCCTACTAATGTGGTTGGGCCCTTAAAACAGTGTCTGCTGCTCCTGGGTTTGCTACTCTACTGAACAAAGCAATGCCGCCTGTTTAGTCCTGTTACCAATTTTGAACTGCATTTAGCCTACTTTATTCTTTGGCCCTATATCTGTGTTTCCTCCTCATCCTGCCCATTGCCCAGCCACTGCTAGATGAGTCTGCTGGTACATTGACCTAGACCACTACATTCCCCTTGCACTCTACACAGACAGAATTTGACCCTGCTGAAAGTAAGGTTCCCCTTCCCGCATGTTATACCACCTTACACAGGGACAAAGAGGAAGGTGCAGATGAAAGTGCAGGTTCCTTCATCAGGTGGGGGGGCATACTCGTTGGCGACGTCACTGGCACAGGGCCCCTCAGAGTACGCAAAAGTGTCGCTGCCGGTGGGAGGCGCCCCCGCCGTGCAAACACACCACCGTACTTTGAGGGGCCCTGTGCCAGTGCCAATGCGAACGAGTGGGCCTCCCTGCTTGCTCAGGATCACAGCACTTGCAAAGTTGAAATACTTACCTCTCAGTGCTCCACCGCCATGACGTAGTCCATGTTTCCTGGGCCCACTAAAACCTTGAACCAGCCCTACCCCCCACAACTTTTGCCAAATGACCCCCAATTTCCAATGCCCAACTATTATTATAAAGTTAATTAAGATTGACAAGCTTCAGAAACAAGAATGGATGTTTTGGCATTAAAATGGGCACTGTAGGTGTTTTCCTGGCCTCCACTCACTGCCGACTATGCTTCCCCATTGACTTGCATTGGGTTTTGTGTTTCGGTCGATCCCCGACTTTTAGCGATAATCGGCCGACTGCACTCGACTCGACTTTGGACAAAGTTGGGTTTCGCAAAACCCGACTCGATCTTAAAAAAATGAAAGTCGCTCAACCCTACTACAAACTATTTTAAAGTCAAGTCCCTTACTGTATGATGTTAATAACATAATAATTTTTGTGGCCTTTGGATCAGGCCTCTACAGCTTAATTTCAACCCAACCAAATGACAAAGTGTTATACGGCGCATTGTCTACCTTTTTGCAACTGAATAATTAAAAAAAATAATGTGCCTTAGGTCTGCAGAGAGGTTCATATCACTGCCACAAAATGACAACTTGGGATACAGCAGGCTGTTTCACATTTAGCAACAGAAAAAATTATAACTTTTTTTAATGTGCCTTAGGTCTGCACACAGTTTTATATCACCACAGCACTAAATGACAGGGTGGGATACAGCAGGCTATTTCACAGTTAGCTAGTGAAAAAAATATTCATTAGAATGCTATACTCGTGCATGGATCACAATAGAAGCAGTGCACAACACATGCCCTGCTGGCTTTCTTTGTGGACCTCAATAATGTCCAAAAAATAAAAAAAAAAGGTTGGAAGGTAAATTTAACAGCCACACTGGACATTCGCTCTCTACACTATCTGACTGATATACAACCGCATAACTAACTAGCTAAAATCTTGCTGTTAACAGTGCCAGCGTCAGGAGCAGCCTCTCTGTGCTGTATCAGTGTCAAAATGGCACTAAATCAACATGTCCGCTATTTATATTGGGAGGGACATGAGATTTGAGCAGCCAATGACACAAGCTGTTGTGTCAGAACATTGTGGGTGTTTGCTGCACCCTGATTGGCAAGCCGTAATGTGTACACATAAAGTTAGAAAAAAAAGACTGCTTTCAAGAACACCATGCCTCTGAGCTCTGCAAACCCCCTCCCCTCACCAAGCACGTTCCAAACACTCATGCTACACCACCACTATCATTGCTAAAGTGCTTTCTGGATGGATCGCCATCATCACCAAAGAGAAAAAGCAGCACCCCAATGTGCGGGAGATCAGGAGCCAAAGGAAACCTGAGTCATCTGAGGAACCTATGCAGTTGGATGGGGCAACTTATTCTGGAAAGCAGTCTGCTGTTTGATGCAAAGGGGAGTATGTTTTTACTGTGATAGAATGGGCCACGTGTCCTTCACTATCTCACTGTAAACAGCCACTGGAAAACTAAGGAACCCGCTTTGCGGGGAGGTTAGAAACCCGGGTGTACATATTTCCTCTGTGGGTAGGACAAATTTTTTTCTGACTGCTGTAATCCATCTATGCAAAAATAAGGTGTTTTTTCTGCATTTCTGGACAGTGGGAAGGGGTTTAACTTGATTGACGCTAGGTTCGTCCAGGCCCATGGCGTAAAACCACATATACATTACTGCCCAGACCTATACCCATAATCTCTTTTGACTTTGCACCCTTGAAACAGGAGTATTTTACTCAAGTCATCCGAGGGTTACATCTACAGGTGCACTCAGAATGTATTGACTTATGTGTTAGAGGGTCTGCCATCTCCTGTGGTTCTTGGACTTCCATGGCTTACTCTGAACAACCCAGTGGGAGATCAGCAGATTTGGAAGGTAGTAAAGAGGAGTGAGTATTGTCAAGGACACTGCTTGGGCACCCAACTTGCAAGGGTGGATACCCATCTTTGCCTAAATATCTGTATGACTTTGGTGATGTGTTTTCGGAGCAGGGGTGCCAAGAACTTCCTCCTCATTATCCTTATGACTGTGCCATTACTCTTGTCCCTGGGGCTAAGCTGCCAAAGAGAAGACTATATAATATATCTGGTCCAGAGAGGCAGGCGATAGAAGATTATATTGCAGAAAGTTTGGGAAAGGGTCAAATTAGACCATCCTCTTCCACCATTGCTGCTGGGTTTTTCTTTGTAAAGAAGAAAGACGGAGGGTTATACCCCTGTCTAGATTTTTGCAAACTCAATCAGATCATGGTCCGGGATTCCTATCCTCTCCCTCTCATCCTGGACCTCTTTAAACAGATTGTAGGAGCCAAAAGGCTTTCTAAACAGGATCTAAGGGAGGGTATAATCTCATTCATTTTAAAAATGGGGATAAGTGAGAAACAGCCTTCAATATGCCTGAGTGACACTATGAGAACGTTATGAAGGCATTTGGGTTGACTAATGCTCCCGCTGTCTTTCAGCACTTTGTAAATTACATCTTTTGTCACCTGATAGGTACATTTGTGGTAATTTATCTTGATGACATACTGTATTAATTTATTCACCTGACATTGAGCCACTTCAGATGCATGTCAATCAGGACTTACAGATACTCGAAGATAATAAATTATTTCTCCAACCAGAGAAATGTATGCTCTCGGTTGAGGAGATCCCTTTTCTAGGATATGTTTTATCGTCCACCGGTTTTCTTATGGACCAGGAGAAAGTCTTGGCAGTACTGGATTGGGATCATCCTGAGGATTTGAAGGCACTACAAAGGTTTTTGGGTTTAGCCAACTACTACCATAAGTTTTTCAAAGACTTTTCGGTAGTGGCCTAACCTCTGACAGATATGAACAGGAAAGGGACAGAATTTTCCAAATGGTCCAGTTTGGCCATGAAGACATTCAATACCTTGAAGGAGTGTTTTGCATCTGCGCCGATTGTCATTCAGCCTGACATCACCCAGCCTTTTATTGTAGAAGTCGGTGCTTCTGAAGTGAGAGTGGGGGGCTGTATTGCCGCAGGCTACTTGTCTCGTGGTAAATGGCATCCATATGCATACGTTTCTAAAAAACTGTCGTCTGTGGAGAGAAATCACATTGGTAACAGGGAACTCTTGGCAGTCAAGTGTGTCTTTGAAGAGTGCCATCATTTTTTGTAGGAGGCAGTTATGGTAAACACAGATTCTAAGAATCTCGTGTATCTAGAGTCTGCGAAATGTCTAACGCCGGGACAGGCAAGATAGGCATTATTCTTCACCACATTTAACTTTTTGCTACATATAGACCGGGAAATAAGAACATTAATGCGAATGCCTTATCTTGTAGTTTTCCTGGGGGTGGAGATAATTGTGAACCAGTTTCTATACTACAAAAAGGGGTAGTTATTGTATCTATATGCTCCGATCTTGAGAAAGAAGTTAATGAGTCTCAGAGGATGCCCTTGCTGCTTGTCAGTTAGGGAAACTGTTTGAACCTGTGTATCTTCTTTTGAGACTTCATCATTATTTGGTCTTGGCCAGACATTCCAGTAATGAAGCCATCACAGATTTTCTTACTCAGCGTTTTTGATGGTCAAGGACGTATGTAGAGGACTGCAATGTCTGTGCACATTCTTAAACCTTTCATACTTATCAGTGTGGGTCTCTCCAACCATTGATTAGTGATTCCCAGTAGACTGTGGAATCATTTATTCTTGGATTTTATCACTGATCTACTCATATCGGCAGGTAATACTGCAATTTTAATGGTGGTGAACAGTTTCAGCAAAATGACACATTTTATTGCGCTACCTGATTTACCCAATGCCAAGACGTTGACGCAAATTTTCAACAGAGAGATTGTAAAATTACATGGGATCCCTACTGATATTGTTTCTGACCGGGGGTGCAGTTTATTTCCAAGTTTTGGAGTGCATTTTGCACTCATTTGCGGATCCATCTGTCGCTCTCTTCAGCAATTCACCCACAGTCTAATTCTCAAACTGAACAGATTAACCAGAATCTTGAGATGTGTCTTAGGTAGTGTTGAGCATTCCGATACCGCAAGTATCGGGTATCGGCCGATACTTGCGGGTATCGGAATTCCGATACCGAGATCCGATACTTTTGTGGTATCGGGTATCGGTATCGAAACAACATTAATGTGTAAAATAAAGAATTAAAATAAAAAATATTGCTATACTCACCTCTCCGACGCAGCCTGGACCTCACCGAGGGAACCGGCAGCGTTCTTTGCTTAAAATGCGCACGTTTACTTCCTTCCGTGACGTCACGGCTTCTGATTGGTCGCGTGCCGCCCATGTGGCCGCGACGCGACCAATCACAGCAAGCCGTGACGTAATTTTCAGGTCCTCAATGCCTAATTCTAGGCATTGATGATTTTAAAATTACGTTCCGGCTTGTGATTGGTCGCGTCGCGGTCACATGGGCGACGCGACCAATCACAAGCCGTGACGTCACAGGAGGCAGGAAATGCGTGCATTTTAAAATTACGTCACGGCTTGTGATTGGTTGCGTGCCGCCCATGTGACCGCGACGCGACCAATCACAGCAAGCCGTGACGTAATTTCAGGTCCTGAATGCCTAATTCTGCATTCAGGACCTGAAAATTACGTCACGGCTTGCTGTGATTGGTCGCGTCGCGGCCACATGGGCGGCACGTGACCAATCACAAGCCGTGACGTCACGGAAGGAAGTAAACGCGCGCATTTTAAGCAAAGAACACTGCCGGTTCCCTCGGTGAGGTCCAGGCTGCGTCGGAGAGGTGAGTATAGCAATATTTTTTATTTTAATTCTTTCTTTTACACATTAATATGGATCCCAGGGCCTGAAGGAGAGTTTCCTCTCCTTCAGACCCTGGGAACCATCAGGGATACCGTCCGATACTTGAGTCCCATTGACTTGTATTGGTATCGGGTATCGGTATCGGATTAGATCCGATACTTTGCCGGTATCGGCCGATACTTTCCGATACCGATACTTTCAAGTATCGGACGGTATCGCTCAACACTAGTCTTAGGTGTTTTGTGTCTGAGAATCAGGAGGATTGGGTTACCTACTTACCTCTAGCTGAATTTGAGGTAAATAATCATTGTTGTGTGGTACTGGTAAATCCCCGTTTTTCATTGCATTTGTGTTTCATCCTCAGTTCAGCTCATTTAGTAGGAATCATTCCTCGGGAATACCTGAAGAAGAACAATTTTCATCATCAATTATGTCTGTGTGGCAAGGAGTTCTTGATAATTTGAGGAAGATGATGTTCAAATATAAGAGTGTGGCTGATCAGAAACGTTTGGTGGGTACGGACCTTTGTGTTTGTGACTTAGTGTGGTTGTCCTCAGGAACATTAAGTTGAAGTTTGCCTCTTGGAAACTGGGTCCCAGGTTCATCGGTCCTTATAAGATTGTGATTGACTGTCATCAATCCTGTAGCATTCCGCCTTGCTTTTCCACCCAATTTTTGGATCCATAATCTGTTTCATCTATCTCTACTCAAAGAATATGTTGTGTCCTTTGTACCATCACCGCTACCACCATCTCCAGTCATTGCAGATGGAAATTTGGAATTTCAGATAGTTAAGATTGTTGATTCTTGCTTAGTTTTTCGGTCGCTTCAGTATCTGGTACACGGGAAGTAATATGGTTCTGAAGAGAGGATGTGGGTATCAGCTTCTGACGTCCATGCGGCCAGGATGATTTGTTCTTTTTCACATGGCACACCTGATAAACCCGGTTCTGGGTTTCTGGAGATCCCACATAGAAGGGGGGGTACTGTCACAGGTTTACCGCCACAGAGGGTAGCCAGAAGAATGCAGCATCTGATTTCTCCAACTTATGCACTGTCGAGAAGCACTTCACCTTCATATTAAATGGTGTATCTTTTTTTTGGCAGTGCAGAGGTTAATATGCTTAGTTGAGAGCTCCTGGAAGCTTTCCTGCATTAACGCTCTCCACTGTACACTGTTAGCCACTCCCATTTCCTATATAATCTTGTCCCTGGCTAGCACTCATTGTCAGATATAGCTTTTGCTGCATAGCTGGAGGTTGCTGGTGGTTATTACTGGAGAAGGTGTTTGGTGGATTTATCTGTGACTGTTGCCAGGTTTTAAGTGTATGATAATTTCATTTCTTCTTCTTTGGTTTAACCCCATCCTCCACTCCCCGGCACATTCCTTTGTTGTCTTTGTGAGTATATTTGCATGTTTGCTATTTTTCATTATCCCTGTTTGTATTACCTGGTCTGGTTGGTGCATGACGGTACACTACTATTCCCCTCTTCCTTAGGTGGAGGAAGGGTGCAGACTGAGGGCAGATTCAAGGGCTAAGGCAAGGTATTTGGCCCCGGAATCTTTACCATCAGAAGTAATCCGGGGAATAGGGAAAGCTAGGGCACCCCCAGTGTTAGAGACAGTGAAGTAGCCCCTGGTCCCAGGACATGCGACAACAGAGTTGTGACACCCATAGCTGAAGTTTTTTGTTTTTATAAAGCTGAGAAATTTGCATCACCTGGCCTTTTCTAACAATGTGCCCAATACTGGGCAATATGGTTTGATCACATAGTGGTACATTATAGGTATAGATCTATCTCTTGTTTTGTTTAGATGTCTCTATAGATGGAAAATACCTGTGCCAAGGTGTAATCTGAGTTACCGTATATAATCGTGTATAAGCTGAGATTTTCAGCACATTTTTTTGTGCTGAAAGTGCCCCCCTCAGCTTTTACACGAGTCATGGTCCAGAAAGCTGGCGGGGGAGCGGGGAGCCGGTGGCTGTAGCACAGTGACAGCTGCAGCCACCGGCTTCCAGAAGACTTCAATACTCACCCTCCATTGCTGCATCTCCGTCTCTGAGTCTGTTCCAGCGCGGCAGTTTCTTCCTTTGCAGAGCAGTCACTTGCTACCACTCAATAAGGTCATGAATTTTGACGCGACTCCACTCCCATAGGCGTGGAGCGCATAATCATGACCTTAACCCCTTACTCCCAAGGGTGCTTTGCACATTAGTGACCAGGCCAATGTTTACAATTCTGACGACTGTCCTTTTATGAGGTAATAACTCTGGAAAGCTTCCATGAAACCTGGTGATTCTGACACTGTTTTCTCATGACATATTGTACTTCATGATAGTGGTAAAATTTATTTGATATGACTCGCATTTATTTGTGAAAAAAATGGAAATCTGGCAAAAATTTTGAAAATTTAGCAATTTTCCAACTTTGAATTTTCATTCCCTTAAATCAAACAAATATGTCACACAAAATACTCAATAAGTAACATTTCCCACATGGCTACTTTACATCAGCACAATTTTGGAGCCAAATTTTTTTTTGTTAGGGAGTTATAAGGGTTAAAAGTTGAACAGAGATTTCTCATTTTTACAACACTATTTTTTTTTAGGGACCTCAACACATTTGAAGTCACTTTGAGGGGTCTATATGATAGAAAATACCAAAAATGTACAGCATTATAAAAACTGCACCCCTCAAGGTGCTCAAACCACATTCAAGAAGTTTATTAACCCTTCAGGTGCTTCACAGGAATTTTTGGAATGTTTAAAAAAATGAACATTTAACTTTTTTCCACAAAGCATTTATTCAGATCCAATTTGTTTTATTTCACCAATGGTAACAGGAAAAATTGGACTGCAAAAGTTGTTGCACAATTTGTCCTGAGTACGATGATACCCCATATGTAGGGGTAAACCACTGTTTTGGCACATGGCAGAGCTCAGAATGGAAGGAGTTCCACTTGACTTTTCAATGCAAAATTGGCTGGAATTGAGATAGGACGCCATGTCGCAGTGGAGAACCCCTGATGTGCCTAAACAGTGGAAAAACCCACAAGTGACACCATTTTGGAAAGTAGACCCCATAAGGAACTTATCTAGATGTGTGGTGAGCACTTTGAACCCCCAAGTGCTTCACAGAAGTTTATAATGTAGAGCTATAAAAATAAAAAATCATATTTTTTCACAAAAATGATATTTTTGTCCCCAATTTTTTATCTTCCCAATTGTAAAAGGAAAATTGGACCAGAAAAGTTGTTGTGCAATTTGTCTTGAGTACGCTGATACCCCATATGTGGGAGTAAACTGCTGTTTGGGCGCTTGGCAGAGCTCGGAAGGGAAGGAGTGCCGTTTGACTTTTCAATGCAAAATTGGCTGGAATTGAGATCGGACACTATGTTGCGTTTGGAGAGCCCCTGATGTGCCTAAACAGTGGAAACCCCCCACAAGTGACACCATTTTTTAATGTAGACCCCTCAAGGAACTTATTTAGTTGTGAGAACTTTGAACCTCCAAGTATTTCACTAAAGTTTATAATGCAGAGCCGTGAAAATAAAAAAATGATTTTTGTTTTCCACAAGAATTATTTTTTTAGCCCCCAGTTTTGTATTTTTCCAAGGGCAACAGGAGAAATTGGACCCCAAAAGTTGTTGTACAATTTGTTCTGAGTACACTGATACATCATATGTGGGAGAAAACTACTGTTTGGGCATATGTCGGAGCTCGGAAGGGAAGTAGTGGCATTTTAGAATGCAGACTTTGATGGAATGGTGTGCGGGCGTCATGTTGCATTTGCAGAGCCACTGATGTGCCTAAACAGCAGAAGCCCCCACAAAAGACCCCATTTTAGGAAACTAGACCCCCCCCAAGGAACTTATCTAGGTGTGTTGTGAGAACTTTGAACCCCCAAGTGTTTCACTAAAGTTTATAACGCATTGCCGTGAAAATAAAAAATAATTTTTTTCCCATAAAAATGATTTTTTTGGCCCCCAAATTTTTATTTTCCCAAGAGGAACAGGAGATATTGCACCACAAAAGTTGTTATGCAATTTGTCCTGATACCCTTTATGTGGGGGTAAACCACTCTTTGGGGGCACGGCTGAGCTCGGAAGGGAAGGAGCACGTTTCACTTTTTCAACGCAGAATTGGCTGGAATTGAGATCGGACAACATGTCTCGTTTGGAGAGCCCCTGATGTGCCTAATCAGTGGAAACCTCCAATTCTAACTCCAGCTCAATACCCGAACACACCTTTAGCCCTAATCCCAACCATAACCCTAACAACACCCCTAACCCGAATATGCCCTTATCCCTAATCCCAAACCTAACCACACCCCTAACCCCAACACAGCTCTAACCCTAATCCTAACCCTAATCCCAACCATAAATGTAATCCAAACCCTAACCCCAACTCTAGCCCCAACCCTAACCCTAACTTTAGCCCCAACCCTAACCCTAACTTTAGCCCTAACCCTGACCCTAACCCTAACCCTAATGGGAAAATGGAAATAAATATTTTTTTTATTTTATTATTTTTCCCTAAGGGGGTGATAAAGGGAGGTTTGATTTACTTTTTCTAGCGGGTTTTTATGTTTGGTAGCTGTCACATGCTTTTTAGTGCAAAAAATAGTTTTTGCATCACCACATTTTAAGAGCTATAATTTTTCCAGATTTTGGCCCACAGAGTCATGTGTAGTCTTGTTTTTTGCGGGATGAGTCATCGTTTTTATTGGTACCATTTTTGGGTACATTACATTTTTTGATTGTTTTTTATTAACATTTTTGGGAGGCAGAATTAACAAAAAACAGCAATTCATGAATTTCTTTTGAGTGGGGCGTTTATACTGTTCTGTACGTGATAAAATTGATGCTGCAGTTTTATACTTCGGGTCTGTACGATTACAGTGATACCTCATTTATATTTCTTTAATGTTTTGGCACTTTTATACAATAAAAACTATTTTAGATAAAAAATTATTATTATTGCATCGCTTTATTCTGAGGGCTATAACTTTTTAATTTTTTTGTGATGACACTGTGTGGCAGCTCATTTCTTGCAGGACAAGATGGTGTTTTCAGCGGTACCATGTTTATTTATATCTGTCTTTTTGATCGCCTGTTATTTCCACTTTGGTTCAGCAGTATGAAGATAAAGCATTATTTTTTGCCTCGTTTTTTTACGGTGTTCACTGAAGGGGTTAACTAGTGAGACAATTTTATAGGTCGGGTCCTTACGGACGTGGCAATACTAAATATGTGTACTTTTATTGTTTTTTTATTTACTTAAAGAAATGTATTTATTGGAACAATATTTTTTTTTCTTTATTTAGGAATTAAAAAAAATATTTTTACACATGTTAATATTTTTTTTTTACTTTTTTACTTTGTCCCAGGGTGGGACATCACTATATAGTGTCAGATTGCTAATCTGACACTTTGCAGAGCACTGTGTCAGATCAGCGCTCTGACAGGCAGTGCAGCAGGCTTGCTGGCACAATCTCTCAGCAGCAATTGTGTTAATGTTCTTCATAAGCTTCTGAATAAAGATTAGTGATAAGCGAGTATTCTCATTACTCGAGATTTCCCTAGCATGATCTGATGATCTCCAAGTATTTGGATGTGCTCAGAGATTTAGTTTCTGTCGCTAGCCAGCCTGAGTACATGTGGGGATTGCTGTTTGTTAAGAAATCCCCACATGTATTAAGGCTGTCTAGCAGCTGCAAATCATGCAGCTACAGCAACAGAAATTAAATCTACGAGCACATCCAAATACTTGGAGATCACCCGATGTTATGACTCCAATGGCAGAGGGTCTCAGAAATAATAACCAAGTCTGCAAACACAAAAACCAGCTCATAGGGCAGTGGTAACTGGGCTGACCATATATCTAATCCTAGCACCACAAATAGAAGTAGCCGGGGAACGTGCCCACGTTGGTTCTAGACGTCTCGCGCCAGCCGGAGAACTAACCAACCCTAGAAGGGAAAAGAAAGACCTCTCCTGTCTCCAGAGATAAGACCCCAAAAAGTTGGATACAAGCCCCCAACAAATAACAACGGTGAGGTAAGAGGAAAAGACAAACATAAGAATGAACTAGGTATTTAGCAAAGAGAGGCCCACTAGCTAATAGCAGAATATAGTAAGATGACTTATATGGTCAGCAAAAACCCTATTAAAATATCCACGCTGGATATTCAAGAACCCCTGAACTGTCTAACGGCCGGGGGGAGAACACCAGCACCCCTAGAGCTTCCAGCAAGGTCAGAAATCACATTTAGTGCAAGCTGGACAAAAATAGAAGCAAAGCAAATAACCCAAATAACCAAAAAGCAAGACTTAGCTTAATCTTGCAAAACCCAGGACCAGCGGACAGGAGCAAACAGAAGGATCTGATTACAACGATGCCAGGCACTGGACTAAGGATCCAGGAAGTTAATATAGCAACACCCCTGGACTAACGGCCCAGGTGAGTGCCAAAGTGAAGAAAGACAAACCCAGAGTCATATCACTAGTGACCACAAGAGGGAGCCAAAAAGTCTAATTCACAACAGTACCCCCCCCCTTAAGGAGGGGTCACCGAACCCTCACCAAGACCACCAGGGCGATTAGGATGAGCAGCGTGAAAGGCACGAACTAAATCGGCCGCATGCACATCAGAGGCAACCACCCAGGAATTATCCTCCTGACCATAGCCCTTCCACTTGACCAGATACTGAAGCCTCCGCCTGGAGAGACGAGAATCCAAGATCTTCTCCACCACGTACTCCAACTCGCCCTCAACCAACACCGGAGCAGGAGGCTCAACAGAAGGAACCACAGGCACAACGTACCGCCACAACAAAGACCTATGGAACACGTTGTGAATGGCAAACGACACCGGAAGATCCAAGCGAAAGGACACCGGATTAAGGATTTCCAATATCTTGTAAGGACCGATGAAGCGAGGCTTAAATTTAGGAGAGGAGACCTTCATAGGAACAAATCGAGAAGACAGCCATACCAAATCCCCAACACGAAGTCAGGGACCCACACCGCGGCGACGGTTGGCAAAACGCTGAGCCTTCTCCTGTGACAACTTTAAGTTGTCCACCACATGATTCCAGATCTGCTGCAACCTATCCACCACAGAATCTACCCCAGGACAGTCAGAAGGCTCTACATGTCCCGAGGAAAAACGAGGATGGAAACCAGAGTTGCAGAAAAAAGGCGAAACTAATGTAGCGGAACTAGCCCGATTATTAAGGGCAAACTCAGCCAATGGCAAGAAGGTCACCCAATCATCCTGATCCGCAGAAACAAACACCTCAAATAAGCCTCCAGAGTCTGATTAGTTTGCTCCGTTTGTCCATTAGTCTGAGGATGAAAGGCAGACGAAAACGACAAATCAATGCCCATCCTAGCACAAAAGGATCGCCAGAACCTGGAAACAAACTGGGATCCTCTGTCAGACACAATATTCTCAGGAATGCCGTGCAAACCAACCACATTCTGAAAGAACACAGGAACCAGATCGGAAGAGGAAGGCAGCTAAGGCTACTTTCACACTAGCGTCGGGAACAACCCGTCGCTGTGCGTCGGGCCGCCGTTCCCAACGCTAGCGTGGTCTCCGCCGCACAACGGGGGCAGCGGATGCATTTTTCCCACGCATCCGCTGCCCCATTGTGATGTGCGGGGAAGTGCGGGGAGGTTGGGGCGGAGTTCCGGCCGCACATGCGCGGTCGGAAAAAGCGGACCGTCGGGAGCAAAAAACGTTACATGTAACGTTTTTTTCTCCCGACGGTCCGCTACCACACGCCCAAGCGTCGCAAAACGGACGCGACGTTTTGCAATGCGTCGCAAATGCTTCGCTAATGTTAGTCTATGACGAAAAAACGTATCCAGCAAGAACTTTTGCTGGATGCGTATTTTCGGCAAAACGACGCATTTGCGACGTATTGCAGTTAACGCTAGTGTGAAACTAGCCTTAGGCAAAGGTACCAAATGGACCATCTTAGAAAAGCGATCACATACCACCCAGATGACAGACATGCCCGGAGAAACTGGAAGATCTGAAATGAAATCCATGGAAATGTGTGTCCAAGGCCTCTTCGGGACAGGCAAGGGCAAGAGCAACCCGCTGGCACGAGAACAGCAAGGTTTAGCCCGAGCACAAGTCCCACAGGATTACACAAACGACCGCACATCCCGAGACAAGGAAGGCCACCAAAAGGACCTAGCCACCAGATCTCTGGTGCCAAAAATTCCCGGATGCCCTGCCAACACCGAGGAATGAACCTCGGAAATGACTCTGCTAGTCCACTTATCAGGAACAAACAGTCTGTCAGGTGGACAAGAATCAGGTCTCCCAGCCTGAAATCTCTGCAACACACGTCGCAAATCCGGAGAAATGGCTGACAAGATAACTCCCTCTTTAAGAATACCAACTGGTTCTGTGACTCCCGGAGAGTCAGGCACAAAGCTCCTTGAAAGAGCATCAGCCTTCACATTCTTTGAACCTAGTAAATACGAGACCACAAAGTCAAAACGGGAGAAAAACAATGACCAGCGGGCCTGTCTAGGATTCAGGCGTTTAGCAGACTCGAGATACATCAAATTTTTGTGATCAGTCAAGACCACCACACGATGCTTAGCACCCTCGAGCCAATGACGCCACTCCTCAAATGCCCACTTCATGGCCAACAACTCCCGATTGCCAACATCATAATTCCGCTCAGCAGGCGAAAACTTCCTAGAGAAAAAGGCACAAGGTCTCATCACAGAGCAACCAGGGCCTCTCTGCGACAAAACGGCCCCTGCCCCAATCTCAGAAGCATCCACTTCAACCTGAAAGGGAAGTGAGACATCAGGCTGGCACAAAACAGGCACCGAAGTAAACCAGCGCTTCAACTCCTGGAAAGCCTCCACGGCTGCAGGAGCCCAGTTAGCAACATCAGAACCTTTCTTGGTCATATCCGTCAAAGGTTTAACAATGCTAGAAAAATTAGCAATAAAACGACGGTAGAAGTTAGCAAAACCCAAGAACTTCTGAAGACTCTTAACTGACGTGGGCTGAGTCCAATCATGAATAGCTCGGACCTTGACTGGGTCCATCTCCACCGCAGAAGGGGAAAAAATAAACCCCAAAAGGGAACCTTCTGTACTCCAAAGAGACACTTTAAGCCCTTAACAAACAACGCATTCTCGTGCAAAACCTGAAACACCATCCTGACCTGCTCCACATGCGAGTCCCAGTCATCAGAAAAAACCAGAATATCATCCAGATAAACGATCATAAATTTATCCAGATACTTCCGGAAAATATCATGTATAAAGGACTGAAACACTGAAGGAGCATTAGAGAGCCCAAAAGGCATCACCAAGTACTCAAAATGACCTTCGGGCGTATTAAACGCGGTTTTCCATTCATCTCCTCGCTTAATGCGCACAAGGTTGTACGCCCCACGAAGATCTATCTTGGTGAACCACTTGGCACCTTTAATTCGGGCAAACAAGTCTGACAACAGAGGCAAAGGATACTGAAATTTAACAGTGATTTTATTCAAAAGCCGATAGTCAATACAAGGTCTCAAAGATCCGTCCTTCTTGGCCACAAAAAAGAATCCCGCACCAAGAGGGGAAGAGGATGGACGGATATGCCCCTTCTCCAGAGATTCCTTAATATACGAACGCATTGCGGTATGCTCAGGTACAGACAGATTAAATAGTCTACCCTTAGGAAATTTGCTACCTGGAATCAAATCTATGGCACAGTCACAGTCCCTATGAGGAGGCAAAGCACTGGACCTGGACTCGCTGAAGACATCCTGATAATCAGACAAATACTCAGGAACTTCCGAAGGAGTAGAGGAAGCAATAGACACCGGCGGGGAATCACCATGAATACCCTGACAGCCCCAACTTGACACAGACATTGCCTTCCAATCCAAGACTGGATTATGAGTCTGTAACCATGGCAAACCCAAAACGACCAAATCATGCATTTTATGCAGAACAAGAAAACGAATCACCTCCCGATGTTCAGGAGTCATGCACATGGTTACCTGTGTCCAAAACTGCGGTTTATTTTCCGCCAATGGCGTAGCATCAATCCCCCTCAGAGGGATAGGATTTACCAATGGCTCAAGAACAAAACCACAGCACTTGGCGAATGACAGATCCATAAGACTCAGGGCAGCACCTGAATCCACAAACGCCATAACAGGGTAAGAGGACAATGAGCAAATTAAAGTTACAGACAAAATAAATTTAGGTTGCAAATTACCAATGGCGACAGGACTAACTACCCTTGTTAGGCGTTTAGAGCATGCTGATATAACATGTGTAGAATCACCACAGTAAAAACACAACCCATTCTGACGTCTATGATTTTTCCGCTCTCTTCTGGTCTGAATTCTATCACATTGCATCAAATCAGGTGCTTGTTCAGACAACACCACCAGAGGATTAGCGGTTTTGCGCTCCCGCAAACGCCAGTCAATTTGAATAGCCAGCGCCATGGAATCATTCAGACTTGTAGGAATGGGGAAACCCACCATCACATTTTTAATGGCTTCAGAAAGGCCATTTCTGAAATTTGCGGCCAGAGCGCACTCATTCCACTGAGTAAGCACGGACCATTTCCGAAATTTTTGGCAATACACTTCAGCTTCATCCTGGCCCTGAGAAATAGCCAGCAAGGCTTTTTCTGCCTGAATTTCAAGATTGGGTTCCTCGTAACGCAATCCAAGCGCCAGAAAAAACGCATCAATATTTGTCAATGCCGGATCTCCTGGCGCTAGCGAGAAGGCCCAATCCTGAGGGTCGCCCCGTAAAAAAGAGATAACAATTTTAACTTGCTGAGCTGAGTCTCCAGATGAACGGGGTCTCAGAGATAGAAACAATTTACAATTATTCCTGAAATTCCTAAACTTAAATCGATCTCCAGAAAACAGTTCAGGAATAGGTATTTTAGGTTCAGACAAAGGACTCCTGGCAACAAAATCTTGTATGCTTTGCACATGAGCAGCAAGCTGGTCCACACTTGTAATCAAGGTCTGGACATTCATGTCTGCAGCAAGCACAAGCCACTCAGAGGTTAAGGGGAGGAAGATAGAAAAAAAAAAAAAAAAATCAGAATTTCCTTTCTTATAATCCCACTTCTGCAATGCATTAAACATTCAATGTGGGCCTGGCATACTGTTATGACCCCAATGGCAGAGGGTCTCAGAAATAATAACCAAGTCTGCAAACACAAAAACCAGCTCATAGGGCAGTGGTAACTGGGCTGACCATATATCTAATCCTAGCACCACAAATAGAAGTAGCCGGGGAACGTGCCCACGTTGGTTCTAGACGTCTCGCGCCAGCCGGAGAACTAACCAACCCTAGAAGGGAAAAGAAAGACCTCTCCTGTCTCCAGAGATAAGACCCCAAAAAGTTGGATACAAGCCCCCAACAAATAACAACGGTGAGGTAAGAGGAAAAGACAAACATAAGAATGAACTAGGTATTTAGCAAAGAGAGGCCCACTAGCTAATAGCAGAATATAGTAAGATGACTTATATGGTCAGCAAAAACCCTATTAAAATATCCACGCTGGATATTCAAGAACCCCTGAACTGTCTAACGGCCGGGGGGAGAACACCAGCACCCCTAGAGCTTCCAGCAAGGTCAGAAATCACATTTAGTACAAGCTGGACAAAAATAGAAGCAAAGCAAATAACCCAAATAACCAAAAAGCAAGACTTAGCTTAATCTTGCAAAACCCAGGACCAGCGGACAGGAGCAAACAGAAGGATCTGATTACAACGATGCCAGGCACTGGACTAAGGATCCAGGAAGTTAATATAGCAACACCCCTGGACTAACGGCCCAGGTGAGTGCCAAAGTGAAGAAAGACAAACCCAGAGTCATATCACTAGTGACCACAAGAGGGAGCCAAATAGTCTAATTCACAACACCCGAGCATGCTCGGGAAATCTCGATTAATGAGTAAATTCGCTCATCGCTAATAAGGATATACACGGCTATAAAAAAATAAAGTGAACACTAAAATCCCACATCCTAGATATCACTGAATGAAATATTCCAGTTGTAAACCTTTATTCTTTACATAGTGGAATGTGTTGAGAACAATGAAACCTAAAAATGATCAACGTCAATTACAACTAATATCCCACGGAGGTCTGGAGTTGGAATGATGCTCAAAATCAAAGTGGAAAATGAAGTTACAGGCTGATCCATCTTCAGTGAAAATGCCTCAAGACAAGGAAATGATGCTCAGTAGTGTGTGGCCTCCACATGCCTGTATGACCTCCCGACAATGCCTGGGCATGCTTCTGATGAGGCGGTGGATGGTCTCCTGAGCGATCTCCTCCCAGACCTGGACTAAAGCATCTGCCAACTCCTGGACAGTCTGTGGTGCAACGTGACATTGGTGGATGATGCGAGACATGATGTCCCTGATGTGTTCAATCAGATTCAGTTCTGAGGAACAGGCGGTCTAGTCCATAGCTTCAATGCCTTCATCTTGCAGGAACTGCTGACACACTCCAGTCACATGAGGTCTGGCATTGTCCTGCATTAAGAAGAACCCAGGGCCAACCGCACCAGCATATGGTCTCCCAAGGGGTCTGAGGATCTCATCTTGGTACCTAATGGCAGGCAGGCTACCTCTGGCGAGCATATGGAGGGCTGTGCGGCCCTCCAAAGAAATGCCACCCCACACAATTACTGACCCACTGCCAAACCGGTCATGCTGAAGGATGTTGCAGACAGCAGATCGCTCACCACGGCGTATCCAGACTCTGTCACATCTATCACATGTGCTCAGTGTGAACCTGCTTTCATCTGTGAAGAGCACAGGGGGCCAGTGGTGAATTTGCCAATCCTGCTGTTCACAATCCCCATCTGTGGACGTTGGGCACTCAGACCATCCTCATTGAGTCAATTTCTAACCATTTGTGCAGACACATGCACATTTGTGTCCTGCTGGAGGTCATTTTGCAGGGCTCTGGCAGTGCTCTTCCTGTTCCTCCTTGCACAAAGGATGAGGTAGCAGTCCTTCTGTTGGGTTGTTGCCCTCCTACAGCCCCCTCCATGTCTCATGGTGTACTGGTCTGTCTCCTGGTAGTGCCTCCAGCCTCTTGACACTACACTGACAGACACAGCAGACCTTCTTGCCATAGCTCGCATAGATGTGCCACCCTGAGACATTTGTGCTTGTTGTAGAGTCCATCTCATGCTACCAGGAGTGATAAAGCACAGACAACATTCAAAAGTGACAAAAACATCAGCCAGAAAGCATTGGTACTGAGATGTGGTCTGTGGTCCCTACCTGCAGAACCACTCCTTTATTCAGTGAGTCTTGATAATTGCCAATAATTTCCATCTGTTGTGTATTCCATTTGCACAACATCATGTGAAATTGATTGTCAATTAGTGTTGCTTCCTAAGTGGACAGTTTGATTTAACAGAATTTTGATTTACTTGGAGTTATATTCTGTTATTTAAGTGTTCCCTTTATTCTTTTGAGCAGTGTATATGTGAGATTTTCCACATCTTTATACTTTGTTATACTTAATATATGAATTATCGATGTGCCTTCATTACTTTATAACCACGCTGCCTTCTATTCTCTATTTTTAAAGGTTTTATATGGGGTTCATTTTATATATTTTTACTATATTTTACTCTATGTGACTGCACTGTAAGCTGTGAAGATTCTCAGGTTCCGACGCCAGTAGAGAGTGGTAATGTGACCTGTATACGATTTACATCAAACTAGATGTGTCTGTTTAAATACATTTGCATTGAGCAAGGCCGCGCAGTTCTTGTTGACATGTGATCGCATGTATGCAAATCACATATTTGCAGTCACGCACCTGAGGCTCCCAGCACCGCAACAGGTGAATCCTGACAGACTGCAAATTCACAAGTCTACAGTCACATGAATTGACTGCAGACTTGCACCTTAAAGACAAATACCCTTTTAATCAGAAGCTATTTTTTCCTCTAAAAAATGTTTAACTGACCATTGACTGACCATTAACTGACCAACAGGAAAACATGTTTAACTGACCATTAACATTTTCTAAAAATAATACAACACTTTAACGTGATCTAATTTTAGATTCTTAAAATTTCTAAAGCAAAAATCTGAAAAGTTAACCTAAATCATTTTTTGAATGTTTGTTCTACACAGTCCTTTGGTCAACCGATTTTCAATGGATCCACACACCACTCTGCACATGCTAAGCACTGCTGTATGCTGAGCTGCACTCATTTGTTCATTAGTTTGAGCCATCGGTGTGGGTTCTCAGGATCCAGGCTCCTACTAATCAACAGCACCTTGATGGAGATTTCAAATACAGTAATAAAACAAACATTCTAAATGCTAGGCATACTCTTAATCAGAAAAATATAGAAAATATTATTAATCTGACTAGTTTCCCATGGCAACACAATCTTTTGTAATATTGCTTTACAATTTGAAATAAAAACATTTTGTTAATTTGCCAGGCTTTTATGAAAAGCATGTCTCCAATCTCTTAGTAAGCTAATATGAACAGATAAAACAGTACACAATGTTCTGTAATGTGTCATTAATAGTATTTGACATTGAGCGCTTAAAAATATTTGATTGAGAGTTGGTCTCTTTAGGATTCTCTAGGTCAGGGGTTATTTGTGCTTATTTCCCTTGGGTAAAATAACATTTCTTTCAAGATCAATAAATTTTACTTATCAAAGATGAGGATTTCTTGACACTGATGAATTCATCAATTTCTGTTTAAAATTATAAGTGCAGTACAACCTGACCATTGTATTTTACTGACTCCTTATCACTTTACCATCTCCAAGTTTAACTACTTCATTAAAATGTTATATTGTTAACTGATAAGATACTTGCTACATTCTCACAATGAGCTTTGGTGAGTTTTTGATATGGTAGATTTTCTGTACCATTTCTGTATACATTAAGCAGAATAGGTTAATTGCATTTTTTCTTAGGTACTTAATGTAAAAAACTCAACAAAAGGTTATTGTTGGGATTTTCTTGTACGAGTGGTTTAAACAGGTAGCACGCGTACCTAAGATATTCTTTGTGTCTGTGTACATGTCTGATTTTTTCCTCGGACTGAATGGTCTGCGGAAAAAAAGCAGAAATGTTCAATTTTGATCTAAGTGTTGGATCAAAATCGGCAATGAAAGTCTATTGGTCCGTCACTGACAGACATCATGGTAAAGTTGCAGAAACTTTTTTTTTTCTCTCCATGTCTGAGAAAAATTGATGCCACTATTTTCAAAGTCTGATCAGAATAATTGCATTGTTTTTCTTGGATATGGAGAAAACGGTCGTGTGACCCTTCCCTTAATGAAACAGATTTGTAGAAGTTTTGCAGATAACACAGGTGCCGATACTTCTCTTTAACTTTTGTTACACAGCTAATTAAAATCAACATTTTAAGGAGAGATTTATTAAATGAATGCATAAAGAAAGTAGATTATTTCCTATAGACAGTCATGCTACATCTCTCATTTGAAAGACTTCTATTTTAGTTAAATGTTGCAGCCTGATCATTCATTACAGGCAACTGCTTCACTTTTCATTTACAACAATTTTGATAAACTCAACCTGTTTTATTTAATTTTTTAAACTGATTTTCACTATTACATTTATGAGTGTTTCCTTAGAACATGAACTTATATGCAGTACACTGCTGTAGAAACTAAACAGTATGGTGGATGATAGGTGTTCCATTCCGTACATTCCCTGGCTACTGCAGGACCTGGTAAAAGCTCATTGTTGGGGGTGCTGGGTTTGGAATCCCAATGATCTGATATGGGTGTCCTAAAATAAAGATGGGTGATCTAAATAATAGCAGTGGAAAACCCCTTTAAGTTCACCTTTTTGCGACTTATTCTGGTTCCATCACTAAGCTGAGAACATGGGCTTCACAAAATAACATTGAAAGAACATAAGAAAACTGCTATTTAAACATAGAACACCAAATAGTTTGCTAGAAAAATGAGCCTAATTTTGTATTCTCCATACACAGCACTTGTCAATGAACTATGCACTGTATTGCATTGCATCCCTTTACTTCCAATTCATGGAAAAGAGTAGCACTGGTTTTAAGGGCTAAAAGTATATCCTTTAAAAGGAGAATAAAAACACAATACGACTATAGTTGCAAGATTACTGTAAGTACAGGTTTATGTAAAGGGGTGGGTAGTTATTTAAAATGTACTTTATAAATATACATTTTTACTCGCTGAGTACTTTTCTAATTTACTTTATTTTAACCCCTTAACGACCGCCGATACGCCTTTTAACATGATTCGGGTCGGTTTTTACCGACCCCCGGGTTGCGATCGCCAGTATTAACCGTTTACCGGTGACTGCAAAAAAAAGTCCGTTGTGCCATTTAATTTCTCTGTCCTCCGATGTGATCACACACCAGAGGACAGATAAATGGGGTCCCCAATCCGCCCCGGTACCTCAGGGTGCTCCCCGTGCTTCCCCCCATGGGTGCCGCCAACTTATTTCAGGAAGAAAATGGCGGGCGCATGCGCAGTGCGGCCGCCGAGATCCGCTGGCGTCACCCGGCAGATCTCGGGGTCTCAGCTGCCGGGGGTAGCCGAGACCTCAAAAAACATGATCTGGGTTGTTTTTTAATGACCCCGGGTTGCGATTGCCGGTATTAACCGTATACCTGCGATCACAAAAAAAAGTCTGCTGTGCCATGTAATTTCTCTGTCTGCCGATGTGATCGCACATCAGAGGACAGAGAAATAGGGTCCCTGATCCCCCCGATACTTACCAGTGTCTCCCAGTGCTCCTCGGCCCTCATGCTTTTCCTGATGGGCACCACCATCTTCTTTCGGGAAGAAAATGGCAGGCGCATGCACAGTGCGCCTGCCAAGATCTGCCGTGCGGCACCCAGCAACAATAGGAGGATTTTTCCTATTGGTTCATTTTGGTCACTGTGATAGACCCTATCACAGTGATCAAAATAAACAAAATAGTAAATAACCCACCCCTTTATCACCTTTTTAGTTATGAAAAAATGATAAAATAAGGAAAATGTATTAATTTACATTTTCCAATTAGGGTTAGAGTTGGGCTAAAGCTAGGGTTAGGGTTGGGGCTGAAGTTAGGTTTAGGGTTGGGGCTAAAGTTAGCGTTAGGGATAGAGTTGGGGCTAAAGTTCAGGTTGGGTCTAAAGTTAGGGTTTGGGCTACAGTTAGGGTTTGAGTTGGGATTAGGTTAAGTTTGGATTAGAATTAGGGTTGAGATTAGGGTTAGGGTTAAGAAGATTAGAGTTGGGTTTGGGATTAGGGTTAGGTTTGGGATTAGGGTTAAGGTTAGGATTGGTATTAGGGTTAGGTGCGTATTGGAATTAGGGTTAGGTTTGGGGTTAGGGTTGGAATTAGGGTTAAGGGTGTGTTAGGGTTATGGTTAGGGTTGGGATTAGGGTTAGGGGTGTGTTGGGGTTAGGGTTATATTTAGAGATGGGATTAGGGTTAAGGGTGTGTTGGAGTTAAGGCTGTGATTAGGGTATGGTTAGGGTTAGGGATGTGTTGGGGTTGTGATTAGGGTTATGGTTATGGCTAGGGGTGTGTTGGGGTTAGAGTTGTAATTGTGATTATGGATAGGGTTGGGATTAGGGTTAGGGATGTGTTGGGGTTGTGATTAGGGTTATGGTTATGGTTAGGGGTGTGTTGGGGTTTGGGTTGTAATTAGGATTATGGTTAGGGTTAGGATTAGCCTTAGGGGTGTGCTGGGGTTAATGTTGCAGTTAGAATTGGGGGGTTTCCACTGTTTAGGTACATTAGGGGGTCTCTAAGTGCGACATTGATTTCAGACACCTCTCCTTCTGCTCCCTCTTTGACCGGTTACAATCTGGCTTCCGACCCCATCACTCAACCGAAACTGCCCTAACTAAAGTCACCAATGACCTACTAACTGCCAAGAGCAAGCGACACTACTCTGTCCTCCTTCTCCTGGACCTGTCTTCTGCCTTTGACACTGTGGACCACTCCCTTCTGCTACAGATCCTCTCATCTCTTGGCATCACAGACTTGGTCCTATCCTGGATATGTCATATCTGACAGACCGAACATTCAGTGTCTCCGTCCCCCACACCACCTCCTCACTCCACCCCTTGTCCATCGGTGTTCCTCAAGGCTCTGTTCTAGGACCCCTACTCTTCTCAATCTACACCTTCAGCCTAGGACAGCTCATAAAATCCCACGGTATGCAGTATCATCTCTACGCTGATGACGCAGATCCACCTATCCGGACCTGACCTCACCTCCTTACTTACCAAAATCCCCAATATCTATCTGCTATCTTGGCCTTCTTTTCTGCTCGCTTTCTAAAACTGAACATGGACAAAACAGAATTTATCATCTTTCCCCCATCTCACTCTACCCCTCCACCAGACCTATCTATCAATGTCAATGGCTGCTCACTTTCCCCAGTCCCATACGCCCGGTGCCTCGGGGTGATCCTCGACTCTGCCCTCTCTTTCAAGCCACATATCCAAGCCCTTGCCTCCTCCTGCCGTCTCAAACTCAAAAATATCTCCCGGATCCATGCATTCCTTGACCGCGACACCACAAAAACACTAGTGCATGCCCTTATCATCTCCCGCCTTGACTACTGCAACCTCCTACTCTCTGGCCTCCCCTCTAGCACTGTGGCACCACTCCAATCCATCCTACACTTTGCTGCCTGACTAATCTACCTGTCTCCCCGCTATTCCCCAGCCTCTCCCCTTTGCCAAGGCCTTCACTGGCTTCCTATCACCCAGAGACTTCAGTTCAAAACCTTACAGTTACATACAAAGCCATCCACAACCTGTCTCCTCCATACATCTGTGACATGGTCTCCTGGTACTTTCCTACACGCAACCTCCGATCCTTTTCCCACAACCACATCCAAGACTTCTCTTGTGCTTACCCCATACTCTGGAACGCTCTACAACAACACATCAGACTCTCGCCTACCATAGAAACCTTCAAAAACAACCTGAAGACTCACCTCTTCCGACAAGCCTACAGCCTGCAGTGATCCTCAACCTACTGCACAACCATCTCTACTCTCTCGTAGTGTATCCTCACCCATCCCCTGTAGACTGTGAGCCCTCGCGGGCAGGGTCCCCCCTCCTTATGTACCTGTGTGCCTTGTTTTTTCTCATGTTTAGTTGTATTTGTCTATATTTGCCCTCTTTTCACATGTAAAGCGCATTGGAATAAATGGCGCTGTAAAAATGTACAATAATAATAATAATAGAATGTGCTCCATGGACAATGCTTCCAGGTGTGCCACTTGTGAGATGTATGCATACATTTAGCAAGGACAGGAAAGACAGAAAAGGTGGAGGGGTGTGTATTTGAATTGAATCCAATGAAAGACCTGTGCTCATTGAAGTCATTGGGGGGAGCTGCCACAATGTCAGTGTGGGTAAATATACATGGGGATGGCAATAATGGAAAGCTGCTAATTGGAGTCTGCTGCAATCCTCCTAATATAGCTGAGCAGGTAGAGGAGGAAATGCTGCAGCAAGATATAAAGGCCTCAAATAATAATAGGGTTCTTATAATGGGGGATTTTAACTATCCAGACATTCAATGGGACATATAATCTTCTGATTGTGCTAAAAGCTGCAAATTCTTTTCCGCAATTCAAGACAAATACCTCTCTCAGCTGGTAAATTAAGCAACTAGGAGAGATAATTTGCTGGATCTGGTTCTGTCAAATAAACCAGATTCAATTTAAAATCTACAGGTCATGCAGTGGGATGCAGTGACCATTATATGGTAAGCTTCAAAGTAATTTTCAATTAAACATTCTATAGGGGAAATACAAAACCCGGAACTTTAGGAAAGTTGATTACAACAAATTAAGTGAAGAGCTTAATCACGTAGACTGGGACCATGGCATGATATCTGGGGATACAGACAATAAATGGGCCATGTTTAAGGATATACATTGGGTACAGAAAGTATTCAGACCCCTTTAAATTTGCACTCTTTGTTTCATTGCAGCCATTTGGTAAATTCAAAAAAGTTAATTTTTTTCTCATTACACTCTGCACCCTATTTTGACTTAAAAAAAATACTGAAATGTAGAGATTTTTGCAATTTTATTTAAAAGGAAAAGCTGAAATATCACATGGTCATAAGTATTTAGACCCTTTGCTCAGACACTCATATTTAAGTCACATGCTGTACATTTCCTTGTGATGCTCTTTCACAAATTAACTAACTGTTCCAATAATCATTTAACAAGGCAACAAATCAAAATTCACCCGGTACCCGACTAGCTTAACACAAGAAAAAGCATACCTGTGTCTGAGCAAATTATACATTGACAAATACCCCAAGTCAGATGGCAATCATCCATGGATACTGAGGGAATTGAGCTCAGTAATTGACAGACCACTGTTTCTGACATTCTTAGACTCTCTTGTAACAGATTTTAGTCCCACAGGATTGGAGAATAGCTAACGTGGTACCAATATACAAGAAAGGTAAGAAGGTGGATCCAGGCAATTACTGTCTGGTAAGCCTTACATCAGGAGTGTGCAAAGGTTTTAAAGTAATTATAAGAGATGACCTGCAGAAATATATTGTAGAGAATAATATAACAACTGTCAACCAGCATGGATTCATGAAGAATAAGTTGTGTCTAACTAAAATGTTGAGTTTCTATGAGGAGGTAAGTGCAAATATGGATGTTGGCAATGCAGCTGATGTGATTTATCTGGACTTTGCAAAGGCATTTGATAGTGTACCACATAACAGCCTTAACAGGAGCAGGGACTGGGGGCAACTAGGGTTGAGCGACTTTCATTTTTTTAAGATCGAGTCGGGTTTTGTGAAACCCGACTTTGTCCAGAGTCGAGTCGAGTGCAGTCGGCCGATTATCGCTGAAAGTCGGGGATCGACCGAAACACGAAACCCAATGCAAGTCAATGGGGAAGCATAGTCGGCAGTGAGTGGAGGCCAGGAAAACACCTACAGTGCCCATTTTAATGCCAAAAACATCCATTCTTGTTTCTGAAGCTTGTCAATCTTAATTAACTTTATAATAATAGTTGGGCATTGGAACTTGGCGGTCATTTGGCAAAAGTTGTGGGGGTAGGGCTGGTTCAAGGTTTTAGTGGGCCCAGGAATCGTGGACTACGTCACGGCGGTGGAGCAGGGAGAGGTAAGTATTTCAACGTTGCAAGTGCTGTGATCCTGAGCAAGCAGGGGGGGCCCACTCGTTCGCATTGGCACTGGCACAGGGCCCCCTCAAAGTACAGCGGTGTGTTTGCACGGCGGGGGCGCCTCCCACCAGCAGCGACACTTTTGCGTACTCTGAGGGGCCCTGTGCCAGTGACGTCGCCAACGAGTATGCCCCCCCACCTGATGAAGGAACCTGCACTTTCATCTGCACCTTCCTCTTTGTCCCTGTGTAAGGTGGTATAACATGCGTGAAGGGGAACCTTACTTTCAGCAGGGTCAGATTCTGGCTGTGTAGAATGCAAGGGGAATGTAGTGGTCTAGGTCAATGTACCAGCAGACTCATCTAGCAGGGGCTGGGCAATGGGCAGGATGAGGAGGAAAGAGATATAGGGCCAAAGAATAAAGTAGGCTAAATGCAGTTCAAAATTGGTAACAGGACTAAACAGGCGGCATTGCTTTGTTCAGTGGAGTAGTAAACCGTGGAGCAGCAGACACTGTTTTAAGGGCCCAACCACACTAGTAGGCCAAATGCAGTTTAATATCTGCTACTGTAGGCCAAAAGCCAGAAGGTTGAAGCTCAGCTTTATACAGTTGAGGAAAAACACCAGGGAGGGGCAGACACTGTTAGTAGGCCCTAAACACCAATTTTTTAAAAAACAGCACTTAATGAGAGCCAGAAGGTTGAAGCTCAGCTTTATTCAGTTGAGGAAAAACACCAGGGAGGGGAAGACACCGTTAGTAGGCCGTAACCAAAGTTGAAGGCCAAATGCAGTTTGATATCTGATACTATAGGCTGAAAGCCAGAAGGTTGAAGCTCAGCTTTATTCAGTTGAGGAAAAACACCAGGGAGGGGCAGACACCGTTAGTAGGCCGTAACCAAAGTTGAAGGCCAAATGCAATTTAATGTCTGATACTATAGGCCGAAAGCCAGAAGGTTGAAGCTCAGCTTTATTCAGTTGAGGAAAAACACCAGGGAGGGGCAGACACCGTTAGTAGGCCGTAACCAAAGTTGAAGGCCAAATGCAGTTTAATATCTGATACTATAGGCCGAAAGCCAGAAGGTTGAAGCTCAGCTTTATTCAGTTGAGGAAAAACACCAGGGAGGGGCAGACACCGTTAGTAGGCCCTAAACACCAATTTTTTTTAAAAAACAGCTCTTAATGAGAGCTAGAAGGTTGAAGCTCAGCTTTATTCAGTTGAGGGAAAACACCAGGGAGGGGCAGACACCGTTAGTAGGCCCTAACCAAAGTTGAAGGCCAAATGCAGTTTAATATCTGATACTATAGGCCGAAAGCCAGAAGGTTGAAGCTCAGCTTTATTCAGTTGAGGAAAATCACCAGGGAGGGGCAGACACCGTTAGTAGGCCCTAACTACCAATTTTTTAAAAAACAGCACTTAATGAGAGCCAGAAGGTTGAAGCTCAGCTTTATTCAGTTGAGGGAAACCACCAGGGAAAGGCAGACACCGTTAGTAGGCCCTAAACACCAATTTTTTAAAAAACAGCACTTAATGAGAGCCAGAAGGTTGAAGCTCAGCTTTATTCAGTTGAGGGAAACCACCAGGGAGGGGCAGACACCGTTAGTAGGCCCTAACCAAAGTTGAAGGCCAAATGCAGTTTAATATCTGATACAATAGGCCGAAAGCCAGAAGGTTGAAGCTCAGCTTTATTCAGTTGAGGAAAAACACCAGGGAGGGGCAGACACCGTTAGTAGGCCCCAACCACCAATTTTTGGTTAAAAAAGCACTTAATGAGAGCCTGAAGGTTGAAGCTCAGATTTAGACAGTGGAGGACAATTTGAATTAGGGACTGCAGACAGACTTAGTAGGCTGTCCCCTGTGGACCATGCATCCACCACATTAACCCATTGCGCCGTAATGGACACGTAACCTTCCGTGGCCATGCCTACAGGTCCATGCGTCTGTTGTCAGGTGCACCTTTGTACTCACAGATTGCCAGAGTGCATGGACAATGCGGTCTTTTACATGCTGGTGGAGGGTTGGGATGGCTTTTCTAGAAAAGAAGTGCCGACTGGGTAGCTCGTAGCGTGGTACAGCGTAGTCCATCATGGCTTCATTAATATTAAATAAAATATATAAATAGGCTCTATGAACTTTTAAATAGGTTCCAGGGGTACACGGGCAGCATTGGTGTGGTCAGTGGAGGAGTATTGCAAGGAGTGACCGCAGACAGGCTAATGAAGGCCTAACATAACAAAAAATAGGCTCATGGCAGTTTTAAATAGGTTACATGGATACACAGGCAGCATTGTGGTCAGCGGAGGAGTATTGCAAGGAGTGACCGCAGACAGGCTAACGAAGGCCTAACATAAAAAAATAGGCTCATGGCAGTTTTAAATAGGTTACATGGATACACAGGCAGCCTTGTGGTCAGCGGAGGAGTATTGCAAGGAGTGACCGCAGACAGGCTAACGAAGGCCTAAAATAACAAAAAATAGGCTCATGGCAGTTTTAAATAGGTTACATGGATACACAGGCAGCATTGTGGTCAGCGGAGGAGTATTGCAAGGAGTGACCGCAGACAGGCTAACGAAGGCCTAAAATAACAAAAAATAGGCTCATGGCAGTTTTAAATAGGTTACATGGATACACAGGCAGCATTGTGGTCAGCGGAGGAGTATTGCAAGGAGTGACCGCAGACAGGCTAACGAAGGCCTAACATAACAAAAAATAGGCTCATGGCAGTTTTAAATAGGTTACATGGATACACAGGCAGCATTGTGGTCAGCGGAGGAGTATTGCAAGGAGTGACCGCAGACAGGCTAACGAAGGCCTAACATAACAAAAATAGGCTCATGGCAGTTTTAAATAGGTTACATGGATACACAGGCAGCATTGTGGTCAGCGGAGGAGTATTGCAAGGAGTGACCGCAGACAGGCTAACGAAGGCCTAAAATAACAAAAAATAGGCTCATGGCAGTTTTAAATAGGTTACATGGATACACAGGCAGCATTGTGGTCAGCGGAGGAGTATTGCAAGGAGTGACCGCAGACAGGCTAACGAAGGCCTAACATAACAAAAAATAGGCTCATGGCAGTTTTAAATAGGTTACATGGATACACAGGCAGCATTGTGATCAGCGGAGGAGGATTGCAAGGAGTGTCTGACACAGTTAGTACTGACAAAAAATAAATAGATGTCAATGTCTCGCAAAACAACAACGAAAAAAAAAAAAAAGGTGGCATACTTAGGTACAGGGATGGGCTCATCTGCTGAGTTTCTGACAAAGTAATTTGGCAGTAACTTAGTATTTACTGGTGTCAATATAGGACACTGACCCAGACTACTTTAACTAGCATCATAGATGTCAACAAATTGGTATTGTCAGTGCCAGGCATTGAATGATGTCAACGCATAGACTAAACATTGGTGGAGCTGTGCGAGATAATTTTGCACGTGGTAGAGCACAGTTTGAGCTGGGGGGTGGGGGAACTCTCTTGTGGCCGGCGGTACCGTCCCAGGGCCCCTTATGTTACAATGGTGTGTCTGACGTTGGGTGCGCACCACCACCGCCAGAGACACTACATTGTACTATGAGGGACCCAGTGGCAGTGCCGTCGACCAAAAGCGGGCACACCCACCTCTTCAGACAAACAGCACTGTAACGGGTGCTTGCGACAAGTGGCGAGACCACGGCCTCGTGGGGGGAGTTTTCCCATTGAGGGAGGTGTAAACATGTCGTATGCTGGACAAACAGCTGCTGCAAATTAAGAGATTGGAACACTCAGTAAGACCAGTCCACAAGCAAGACCTTTTTATAGGAAAGCTAGGTGTCAGCCGGGAAAGGTGGGGCAAAATAATTTGAAATCCAGGAGTGGTTCATTTTAATGAAGGTTAGATCATCCACATTTTGGGTAGCCTGACGAGTCCTTTTTTCGGTTAATATTGAACCAGCAGCACTGAATACTCTTTCTGATAGCACACTAGCTGCTGGGCAAGCAATGCATATTCTGCCAATTCAGGCCAGGTGTCTAATTTGGATGCCCAGTAATCAAATGGGAATGATGGTTGAGGGAGAACATCGATAAGGGATGAAAAATAGTTAGTAACCATACTGGACAAATGTTGTCTCCTGTCACTTTGAATAGATGCTGCAGTACCTGTCCTGTCTGCGGTCATTGCGAAATCACTCCACAACCTGGTCAGAAAACCCCTCTGTCCAACGCCACTTCTGATTTGTGCACCTCTAACACCTCTGCCCTGTAGCCCCCTGCAGCTCGTGTGAGAACCATCACCGGCGCTGTGTGCTGGGAATGCCTGAATCAAACGGTCTACAAGAGTAGCTTGTTTGGTTGCTAATATTTGTTCGAGGTTCTCATGTGGCATAATATTTTGCAATTTGCCTTTATAGCGAGGGTCAAGGATGCAGGCCAACCAGTAATCGTCATCGCTCATCATTTTAATAATACGTGGGTCCTTTTTGAGGATACGTAAGGCATAATCCGCCATGTGGGCCAAAGTTCAAGTTGTCAAATCTGCGGTTGTGCTGGTTTGAGGGGCAGTTACAGGCAAATGTACCGTCACTTGTCTCCCTTAAAAAAACAGAACCCGGCCTTGCAACGCCACTAATTTCTGTTGGCCCAGGAGAAGCTTCCTCATTAAAAAAGTACTCATCCCCATCATCCTCCTCATCCTCCTCCTCCTCTTCGCCCGCTACCGCGTCCTCTACACGGCCCTGACCAGACAATGGCTGACTGTCATCAAGGCTTTCCTCTTCCTCGGCTGCAGACGCCTGCTCCTTTATGTGCATAAAACTTTGCATCAGCAGACGCATTAGGGGGATGCTCATGCTTATTATGGCGTTGTCTGCACTAACCAGCCATGTGCATTCCTCAAAACACTGAAGGACTTGACACAGGTCTTGTAGCTTCGACCACTGCACACCTGACAACTCCATGTCTGCCATCCAACTGCCTGCCCGTGTATCCTCCCACAAATACATAACAGCACGCCTCTGTTCGCACACTCTCTGAAGCATGTGCAGTGTGGAGTTCCACCTTGTTGCAACGTCGATGATTAGGCGATGCTGAGGAAGGTTCAAAGAACGCTGATAGTTCTGCATACGGCTGGAGTGTACAGGCGAACGGCGGATATGCGAGCAAAGTCTGCGCACTTTGAGGAGCAGGTCGGGTAACCCTGGATAACTTTTCAGGAAGCACTGCACCACCAGGTTTAAGGTGTGAGCCAGGCAAGGAATGTGTTTCAGTTGGGAAAGGGCTATGGCAGCCATGAAATTCCTTCCGTTATCACTCACTACCTTGCCTGCCTCAAGATGTACAGTGCCCAGCCATGACTGAGTTTCTTGGTGCAAGAACTCAGACAGAACTTCCGCAGTGTGTCTGTTGTCACCCAAACACTTCATTGCCAATACAGCCTGCTGACGCTTGCCACTAGCTGTCCCATAATGGCACACCTGGTGTGCAACAGTGGCAGCTGCGGATGGAGTGGATGTGCGACTGCGGTCTGTGGACGAGCTCTCGCTTCTGCAGGAGGAGGAGGAAGAGGAGGAGGGGGGGCGAACGCCTACAGCCAACTCTTTCCTTGACCGTGGGCTAGGCAGAACTGTCCCAATATTGCTGTCCCCTGTGGACCCTGCATCCACCACATTCACCCAGTGTGCCGTGATGGACACGTAACGTCCCTGGCCATGCCTACTGGTCCATGCATCTGTTGTCAGGTGCACCTTTGCAGTCACAGACTGCCTGAGTGCATGGACGATGCGGTCTTTAACATGCTGTTGGAGGGCTGGGATGGCTTTTCTAGAAAAGAAGTGCCGACTGGGTAGCTCATAGCGTGGTACAGCGTAGTCCATCAGCGCTTTGAAAGCTTCGCTTTCAACTAACCGGTAGGGCATCATCTCTAATGAGATTAGTCTAGCAATGTGGGCGTTCAAACCCTGTGTACGCGGATGCGCGGATGAGTACTTCCTTTTCCTAACAAGAGTCTCATGTAGGGTGAGCTGGACTGGAGAGCTGGAGATCGTGGAACTAGCGGTGGTGCCGGTGGACATGGGTGAGTGACAGAGGGTTGGAGATGTTATTCTTGCCGGTGCCCTACATGCAGTGTTTCCTACTGCAAACCTGGTGATTCCCTGACTGCTTTGGCCTGGCATCGAAAGCTGCACACATACTGCAGGTGGTGTGGGAAATGGTGGGTTTACAGTGAGGGAAGGGATGTAGCGTTGCTGACTAGCTTCATTGGCCGAGGGTGCTGCAACCTTTAGGGATGTTTGGTAGTTAGTTCAGGCTTGCAAATGCATGGTGGATAAATGTCTATGCATGCAACTTGTATTTAGACTTTTAAGATTCTGACCTCTGCTTAAGGTAGTTGAACATTTTTGACAGATGACTTTGCGCTGATCATTTGGATGTTGTTTAAAAAAATGCCAGACTGCACTCTTTCTACTATCGGATACCTTTTCAGGCATTGCAGACTGAGCTTCTTTAACCGGATGGCCACGCTGTCCTCCAACAGGTTTTGGTTTTGCCACGTGTTTTTGGCCAGATACGGGCCCGGTAGATGGAACCTGTTGTGATGTTGATGCCTGCTGCGGCTCCTCCTCCTCCGCTTCAGAACTACTGCCGCCTGCACCCTGTTCCCCCAATGGCTGCCAATCGGGGTCAACAACTGGGTCATCTGTGACCTCCTCTTCTATGTCGTGTGCAACTTCGTCTGTGTCACCGTGTAAGCTGGTGGTATAGCGTTCGTGACGGGGCACCATAGTCTCCGCTGGGTTTGATTCTGCCTCAGTACACTGCGAGGGCAATGTTCTGGTCTGAGTCAAAGGAACAGCATAGTAATCTGGCTGTGGCTGTGCATCTGTGCACTCCATGTCCGATTCAACTTCTAATGGGCATGGCCTGTTAACTGTTTCACTGTCTAACCCAGGAACGGTATGTGTAAAGAGCTCCATGGAGTAACCTGTTGTGTCGACTGACGCATCCTTCACTGTTGTTCTGGGTGAAGGACACAAGGAAGCAACTTGTTCCCGACCGGGAGCATCCACTGACGATGCACTGCTCTGACATTTGGCACTTTCCGAGGAGGAGGCGAAAGAGCTAGAGGCAGAGTCAGCTATGAAAGCCAATACTTGTTCCTCCTGCTCCGGCTTCAAAAGTGGTTTTCCTACTCCCAGAAAAGAGAGCGTTCGAGGCCTTGTGTAGCCAGACAACGAACCTGGCTCAACAACTCGAGACTTAGGTAATGTACTACTTTTACCACGACCACCTGATGCTCCACCACCACTACCATCATTACCAGCTGACAATGACCGCCCATGGCCACGACCTCTTCCACTAGACTTCCTCATTGTTTGCAAAACGTAACCAAAGTAACGGTATTTGTTACTGTAAAACAACTTATAAGGTGAACTCAAACTTCTGTAGGATTTATATATACCTTTACAGGTGCCTGACACTGAAAGGAAAATCAGACCCAATGTTACACACTTGGTTTTCTGTGCCCCAATAATTTGAGACAGATGGCACACACAGGACCGGCACTCAAGCAGAAATGCCAATCTTAATCTCCCACTATTTTTTTTTTTCAGGGAGAATTAAAAAAAAAAAAAAAAAAAAAAAAAATGGCCAAGTATTACACAGTGGTTTTCGGTGGCACACAATGAGAGACAGATGCCATACACAGCAATGGCACAGAGGCAGACTTGCCAATATTTATCTCCCACTAATTATTTTTTTTTGAAAAGGGAGAATTTGTAAAAAAAAAAAAAAAAAGGCCAAGTATTACACAGTGGTTTTCAGTGGCACACAATGAGAGACAGATGCCACACACAGCAATGGCACAGAGGCAGACTTGCCAATATTTATCTCCCTGCAGTAATGTCAGAAAAGTATGGCAGGCAGCTATAAAAAGGACTGCTGCACACAAAAGTGTGGACAAACACACAAGATAGCTGTGCAGAAAGGAAGGAAAAACAGGATTTGTGCTTTGAAAAAAGCAGTTGGTTTGCACAGCGGCGTACACACAAAGCAAACGCAGCTATCAGGGAGCCTTCTAGGGCAGCCCAATGAGCTACAGCGCTGAGGACAAAAAAATGTAGCTTCCACTGTCCCTGCAAACAAAAGGTGGTGTTGGACAGTGGAAATCGCTACAGCACAAGCGGTTTGTGGCTTTATGTACCCTGCCTATCACTATCCCTGCTTCTGAAGAAGCGGCAGCAACCTCTCCCTACGCTCAGATCAGCAGCAGTAAGATGGCGTTCGGCGGGAACGCCCCTTTATAGCCCCTGTGACGCCGCAGAAAGCAAGCCAATCACTGCAATGCCCTTCTCTAAGATGGTGGGGACTGAGATCTATGTCATCACGCTGCCCACACTCTGCGTCCACCTTCATTGGCTGAGAAATGGCGCTTTTAGCGTAATTGAAACGCGACTTTGGCGCGAAAGTCGCGTACCGCATGGCAGACCCCACACAGGGATCGGCTCGGTTTCATGAGACGCCGACTTTGCCAAAAGTCGGCGACTTATGAAAATGAACGATCCGTTTCGCTCAACCCTAGGGGCAACTATATGCAGATGGTTAAGGATTTGGCTAAATGACAGGAAACAAAGAGTCATTATAAATGGTACAGTGTCTAAATGGAATATAGTCATTAGAGGTGAGCCACCTCCCTAGTGTTCAGGTTCGGTTCGTCGAACAGTGAGATGTTCGTCGAACAATGAGATGTTCGACGAACTGTTCGTCGAACGTTCGACAAACACTGTCGAACCCCATTGAAACCAATGGCAGGCAAACACAAACACATACAAACACATGGAAAACACATAGAAAACATCTTAAAAGGTGTCCAAAAGCTGACAAACTGCTCAGAAGACACAACAAACACATGGAAAAGTCACAACTACATATAGTCATGCGAAAAGATAAGAGGTGGAGGAGTAAAAGGAGGAGGAGACACAGATATAGGCATGTCATGCCCTTCTAAAATCAAGAAAGGCTGGAGTAAAAATCTAAACTCACTCTACCAACACCCAGACATGTTGACAAAAAAAGTTAAAACAGAAATATCTTTAGGTAGAATGGCGGCAGGTCCATTCAGAACACTTTCCTTAGAAGACGTATTGGTACCCCCGTTGGGAGTTGTACCAAAAAATGAACCCAATACATTCAGACTAATCCACCATTTGTCATATCCAAGGGGCAGGTCAGTAAACGACAACATCGACGCAGAACCAAGTACACTACTATGTACTGTACCTCCTTTGACAAAGCAATCAGGCGGGTCAAGAAGTTGGGAAGGGGCACCCTAATGGCCAAAACAGACATTGAGGGGGCATGCCGGTTACTACCTGTGCCTCCAAATAGTGTCCTCCCATTGGGCTGCTTCTGTGAAGGAGCATACTACATAGATCGCTGTTTGCCCATGGGGTTCTCCATATCCTGCACTATTTGAGGTGTTGAGTTGCTTCCTCGAATGTGTCGTCATGGACGTTTGTAAGGTGGCACATATTATCCATTACCTCGACAACTTCTTATGCCTGGGCCCAAAAGATTCGCCACAGTGTGAAAACACACGGTAGTCCACCTGTGAGAAGGAGAGATCTGGATGGAGAGTGGACACCCCAGAGCCGAGGGGTTAGATTGAGAAAGAAAGAAGGCAGTGTAGCTTGCTTCATGGGTGGGGTACTCTGCTGAGTAGCAGAAACTGCTACTAGGCCCAAAAAGATTTCCTGGGCCAGATACCGTTACAAAATAGTAGATAGGTAAACAGGTGGTGTAGCTTGCTTCATGGGTGAGGTATGCTGCTGAGTAGCACTAAATTCTACTAGGCCCAAAAGGATTTCCTGGGCTAGATGCCGTTAAAAAATAGTACTTAGGTAAACAGGCGGTGTAGCTTGCTTCATGGGTGGGGCACGCTGCTAAGTAGCACTAAATTCTACTAGGCCCAAAAGGATTTCCAGGGCTAGATGCCGTTACAAAAAAGTACTTAGGTAAACAGGCGGTGTAGCTTGCTTCATGGGTGGGGTATGCTGCTGAGTAGCACTAAATTCTACTAGGCCCAAAAGGAATTCCTTCTCTAGATGCCCTTAAAAAATAGTAGTTAGGTAAACAGGCGGTGTAGCTTGCCTCATGGGTGAGGTACGCTGCTGAGTAGCACTAAATTCTACTAGGCCCAAAAGGATTTCCAGGGCTAGATGCCGTTACAAAATAGTAGTTAGGTAAAAAGGCGGTGTAGCTTGCTTCATGGGTGGGGTACGCTGCTGAGTAGCACTAAATTCTACTAGGCCCAAAAGGATTTCCTGGGCTAGATGCCGTTACAAAATAGTAGTTAGGTAAACAGGCGGTGTAGCTTGCTTCATGGGTGGGGTGCGCTGCTGAGTAGCACTAAATTCTACAAGGCCCAAAAGGATTTCCTGGGCTAGATGCCGTTACAAAATAGTACTTAGGTAAACAGGCGGTGTAGCTTGCTTCATGGGTTGGGTATGCTGCTGAAAGGCACTAAATTCTACTAGGAGCAAAAGGATTTCCAGGGCTAGATGCCGTTACAAAATAGTACTTAGGTAAACAGGCGGTGTAGCTTGCTTCATGGGTGGGGTACGCTGCTGAGTAACACCAAACTCTACTAGGCCCAAAAGGATTTCCTGGGCTAGATGCCGTTACAAAATAGTAGATAGGTAAACAGGCAGTGTAGCTTGCTTCATGGGTGGGGTACGCTGCTGAGTAGCACTAAATTCTACTAGGCCCAAAAGTATTTCCAGGGCTAGATGCTGTTACAAAATAGTAGTTAGGTAAACAGGCAGTGCAGCTTGCTTCATGAGTGGGGTATGCTGCTAAGTAGCACTAAATTCTACTAGGCCCAAAAGGATTTCCAGGGCTAGATGCTGTTACAAAATAGTAGTTAGGTAAACAGGCTGTGTAGCTTGCTTCATGGGTGGGGTATGCTGCTGAGTAGCACTAAATTCTACTAGGCCCAAAAGGATTTCTTAAGCTAGATGCCGTTACAAAATAGTAGTTAGGTAAACAGGCGGTGTAGCTTGCTTCATGGGTGGGGTACGCTGCTGAGTAGCACTAAATTCTACTAGGCCCAAAAGGATTTCCAGGGCTAGATGCTGTTACAAAATAGTAGTTAGGTAAACAGGCAGTGCAGCTTGCTTCATGAGTGGGGTATGCTGCTGAGTAGCACTAAATTCTACTAGGCCCAAAAGGATTTCCAGGGCTAGATGCTGTTACAAAACAGTAGTTAGGTAAACAGGCTGTGTAGCTTGCTTCATGGGTGGGGTACGCTGCTGAGTAGCACTAAATTCTATTAGGCCCAAAAGGAATTCCTTGGCTAGATGTTGTTAAAAAATAGTACTTAGGTAAACAGGCGGTGTAGCTTGCTTCATGGGTGGAGTACGCTGCTTAGTAGCACTAAATTCTACTAGGCCCAAAAGGATTTCCAGGGCTAGATGCCATTACAAAATAGTAGTTAGGTAAACAGGCGCTGTAGCTTGCTTCACTGGTGGGGTACGCTGCTGAGTAACACTAAATTCTACTAGGCCCAAAAGGGTTTCCTGGGCTAGATGCCATTACAAAATAGTAGTTAGGTAAACAGGCGGTGTAGCTTGCTTCATGGGTTGGCTACGCTGCTGAGAAGCACTAAATTCTACTAGGCCCAAAAGGATTTCCAGGGCTAGATGCCGTTACAAAATTGTAGTTAGGTAAACAGGTGGTGTAGCTTGCTTCATGGGTGGGGTACGCTGCTGAGTAGCACTTAATTCTACTACGCCCAAAAGAATTTCCTGGGCTAGATGCCGTTGCAAAATAGTACTTAGGTAAACAGGTGGTGTAGCTTGCTTCATGGGTGGGGTGTGCTGCTGAATAGCACTAAATTCTACTAGGAGCAAAAGGATTTCCTGGGCTAGATGCCATTAAAAAATAATACTTAGGTAAACAGGCAGTGTAGCTTGCTTCATGGGTGGGGTACGCTGCTGAGTAACACCAAACTCTACTAGGCCCAAAAGGATTTCCAGGGCTTGATGCTGTTACAAAATAGTAGTTAGGTAAACAGGCTGTGTAGCTTGCTTCATGAGTGGGGTATGCTGCTGAGTAGCACTAAATTCTACTAGGCCCAAAAGGATTTCCAGATCTAGATGCCGTTACAAAATTGTAGTTAGGTAAACAGGCTGTGTAGCTTGCTTCATGGGTGGGGTACGCTGCTGAGTAGCACTTAATTCTACTAGGCCCAAAAGGATTTCCAGGGATAGATGCAGTTACAAAATAGTAGTTAGGTAAACAGGCGGTGTAGCTTGCTTCATGGGTGGGGTACGCTGCTGAGTAGCACTAAATTCTACTAGGCCCAAAAGGATTTCTTGGGCTAGATGCCGTTAAAAAATAGTAGTTAGGGAAACAGGTGGTGTAGCTTGCTTCATGGGTGGGGTACGCTGCTGAGTAGCACGAAATTCTCCTAGGCCCAAAAGGATTTCCAGGGCTAGATGCTGTTACAAAACAGTAGTTAGGTAAACAGGCGGTGTAGCTTGCTTCATGGGTGGGGAACGCTGCTTAGTTGCAGTAAATTCTACTAGGCCCAAAAGAATTTCCCGGGCTAGATGCCATTACAAAATAGTAGTTAGGTAAACAGGCGGTGTAGCTTGCTTCATGGGTGGGGTACGCTGCTGAGTAGCACTAAATTCTACTAGGCCCAAAAGGATTTCCAGGGCTAGATGCTGTTACAAAATAGTAGTTAGGTAAACAGGCAGTGCAGCTGGCTTCATTTGTGGGGTATGCTGCTGAGTAGCACTAAATTCTACTAGGCCCAAAAGGATTTCCAGGGCTAGATGCTGTTACAAAATAGTAGTTAGGTAAACAGGCAGTGCAGCTTGCTTCATTTGTGGGGTATGCTGCTGAGTAGCACTAAATTCTACTAGGCCCAAAAGGATTTCCAGGGCTAGATGCTGTTACAAAATAGTAGTTAGGTAAACAGGCTGTGTAGCTTGCTTCATGGGTGGGGTACGCTGCTGAGTAGCTCTAAATTCTATTAGGACCAAAAGGAATTCCTTGGCTAGATGCTGTTAAAAAATAGTACTTAGGTAAACAGGCAGTGTAGCTTGCTTCATGGGTGGGGTACGCTGCTTAGTAGCACTAAATTCTACTAGGCCCAAAAGGATTTCCAGGGCTAGATGCCATTACAAAATAGTAGTTAGGTAAACAGGCGCTGTAGCTTGCTTCACTGGTGGGGTACGCTGCTGAGTAACACTAAATTCTACTAGGCACAAAAGGGTTTCCTGGGCTGGATGCCATTACAAAATAGTAGTTAGGTAAACAGGCGGTGTAGCTTGCTTCATGGTTGGGGTACGCTGCTGAGTAGCACGAAATTCTCCTAGGCCCAAAAGGATTTCCTGGGCTAGATGCCATTAAAAAATAGTACTTAGGTAAACAGGCCGTGTAGCTTTCTTCATGGGTTGGCTACGCTGCTGAGAAGCACTAAATTCTACTAGGCCCAAAAGGATTTCCTGGGCTAGATGCCGTTAAAAAATAGTACTTAGGTAAACAGGCGGTGTAGCTTGCTTCATGGGTGGGGCACGCTGCTAAGTAGCCCTAAATTCTACTAGGCCCAAAAGGATTTCCAGGGCTAGATGCCGTTACAAAATAGTACTTAGGTAAACAGGCGGTGTAGCTTGCTTCATGGGTGGGGTATGCTGCTGAGTAGCACTAAATTCTACTAGGCCCAAAAGGAATTCCTTCTCTAGATGCCCTTAAAAAATAGTAGTTAGGTAAACAGGCGGTGTAGCTTGCCTCATGGGTGAGGTACGCTGCTGAGTAGCACTAAATTCTACTAGGCCCAAAAGGATTTCCAGGGCTAGATGCCGTTACAAAATAGTAGTTAGGTAAAAAGGCGGTGTAGCTTGCTTCATGGGTGGGGTACGCTGCTGAGTAGCACTAAATTCTACTAGGCCCAAAAGGATTTCCTGGGCTAGATGCCGTTACAAAATAGTAGTTAGGTAAACAGGCGGTGTAGCTTGCTTCATGGGTGGGGTGCGCTGCTGAGTAGCACTAAATTCTACAAGGCCCAAAAGGATTTCCTGGGCTAGATGCCGTTACAAAATAGTACTTAGGTAAACAGGCGGTGTAGCTTGCTTCATGGGTTGGGTATGCTGCTGAAAGGCACTAAATTCTACTAGGAGCAAAAGGATTTCCTGGGCTAGATGCCGTTACAAAATAGTACTTAGGTAAACAGGCGGTGTAGCTTGCTTCATGGGTGGGGTACGCTGCTGAGTAACACCAAACTCTACTAGGCCCAAAAGGATTTCCTGTGCTAGATGCCGTTACAAAATAGTAGATAGGTAAACAGGCAGTGTAGCTTGCTTCATGGGTGGGGTACGCTGCTGAGTAGCACTAAATTCTACTAGGCCCAAAAGTATTTCCAGGGCTAGATGCTGTTACAAAATAGTAGTTAGGTAAACAGGCAGTGCAGCTTGCTTCATGAGTGGGGTATGCTGCTAAGTAGCACTAAATTCTACTAGGCCCAAAAGGATTTCCAGGGCTAGATGCTGTTACAAAATAGTAGTTAGGTAAACAGGCTGTGTAGCTTGCTTCATGGGTGGGGTATGCTGCTAAGTAGCACTAAATTCTACTAGGCCCAAAAGGATTTCTTAAGCTAGATGCCGTTACAAAATAGTAGTTAGGTAAACAGGCGGTGTAGCTTGCTTCATGGGTGGGGTACGCTGCTGAGTAGCACTAAATTCTACTAGGCCCAAAAGGATTTCCAGGGCTAGATGCTGTTACAAAATAGTAGTTAGGTAAACAGGCAGTGCAGCTTGCTTCATGAGTGGGGTATGCTGCTGAGTAGCACTAAATTCTACTAGGCTCAAAAGGATTTCCAGGGCTAGATGCTGTTACAAAACAGTAGTTAGGTAAACAGGCTGTGTAGCTTGCTTCATGGGTGGGGTATGCTGCTGAGTAGCACTAAATTCTATTAGGCCCAAAAGGAATTCCTTGGCTAGATGTTGTTAAAAAATAGTACTTAGGTAAACAGGCGGTGTAGCTTGCTTCATGGGTGGAGTACGCTGCTTAGTAGCACTAAATTCTACTAGGCCCAAAAGGATTTCCAGGGCTAGATGCCATTACAAAATAGTAGTTAGGTAAACAGGCGCTGTAGCTTGCTTCACTGGTGGGGTACGCTGCTGAGTAACACTAAATTCTACTAGGCCCAAAAGGGTTTCCTGGGCTGGATGCCATTACAAAATAGTAGTTAGGTAAACAGGCGGTGTAGCTTGCTTCATGGGTTGGCTACGCTGCTGAGAAGCACTAAATTCTACTAGGCCCAAAAGGATTTCCAGGGCTAGATGCCGTTACAAAATTGTAGTTAGGTAAACAGGTGGTGTAGCTTGCTTCATGGGTGGGGTACGCTGCTGAGTAGCACTTAATTCTACTACGCCCAAAAGAATTTCCTGGGCTAGATGCCGTTGCAAAATAGTACTTAGGTAAACAGGTGGTGTAGCTTGCTTCATGGGTGGGGTGTGCTGCTGAATAGCACTAAATTCTACTAGGAGCAAAAGGATTTCCTGGGCTAGATGCCATTAAAAAATAATACTTAGGTAAACAGACAGTGTAGCTTGCTTCATGGGTGGGGTACGCTGCTGAGTAACACCAAACTCTACTAGGCCCAAAAGGATTTCCAGGGCTAGATGCTGTTACAAAATAGTAGTTAGGTAAACAGGCGATGCAGCTTGCTTCATGAGTGGGGTATGCTGCTGAGTAGCACTAAATTCTACTAGGCCCAAAAGGATTTCCAGATCTAGATGCCGTTACAAAATTGTAGTTAGGTAAACAGGCTGTGTAGCTTGCTTCATGGGTGGGGTACGCTGCTGAGTAGCACTTAATTCTACTAGGCCCAAAAGGATTTCCAGGGATAGATGCAGTTACAAAATAGTAGTTAGGTAAACAGGCGGTGTAGCTTGCTTCATGGGTGGGGTACGCTGCTGAGTAGCACGAAATTCTCCTAGGCCCAAAAGGATTTCCAGGGCTAGATGCTGTTACAAAACAGTAGTTAGGTAAACAGGCGGTGTAGCTTGCTTCATGGGTGGGGAACGCTGCTTAGTTGCAGTAAATTCTACTAGGCCCAAAAGAATTTCCCGGGCTAGATGCCATTACAAAATAGTAGTTAGGTAAACAGGCGGTGTAGCTTGCTTCATGGGTGGGGTACGCTGCTGAGTAGCACTAAATTCTACAAGGCCCAAAAGGATTTCCAGGGCTAGATGCTGTTACAAAATAGTAGTTAGGTAAACAGGCTGTGTAGCTTGCTTCATGGGTGGGGTACGCTGCTGAGTAGCACTAAATTCTATTAGGCCCAAAAGGAATTCCTTGGCTAGATGCTGTTAAAAAATAGTACTTAGGTAAACAGGCAGTGTAGCTTGCTTCATGGGTGGGGTACGCTGCTTAGTAGCACTAAATTCTACTAGGCCCAAAAGGATTTCCAGGGCTAGATGCCATTACAAAATAGTAGTTAGGTAAACAGGCGCTGTAGCTTGCTTCACTGGTGGGGTACGCTGCTGAGTAACACTAAATTCTACTAGGCCCAAAAGGATTTCCAGGGCTAGATGCCGTTACAAAATTGTAGTTAGGTAAACAGGTGGTGTAGCTTGCTTCATGGGTGGGGTACGCTGCTGAGTAGCACTAAATTCTACTAGGCCCAAAAGGATTTCCTGGGCTAGATGCCATTAAAAAATAGTAGTTAGGTAAACAGGTGGTGTAGCTTGCTTCATGGGTGGGGTACGCTGCTGAGTAGCACTAAACTCTACTAGGCCCAAAAGGATTTCCCGGGCTAGATGCCCTTACAAAATAGTACTTAGGTAAACAGGCGATGTAGCTTACTTCATGGGTGAGGTACGCTGCTGAGAAGCACTAAATTCTTCTAGGCCCAAAAGGATTTCCAGGGCTAGATGCCGTTACAAAATAGTAGTTATGTAAACATGCGGTGTAGCTTGCTTCATGGGTGGGGTATGCTGCTGAGTAGCACTAAATTCTACTAGGCCCAAAAGGATTTCCAGGGATAGATGCAGTTACAAAATAGTAGTTAGGTAAACAGGCGGTGTAGCTTGCTTCATGGGTGGGGTACGCTGCTGAGTAGCACTAAATTCTACTAGGCCCAAAAGGATTTCTTAAGCTAGATGCCGTTAAAAAATAGTAGTTAGGGAAACAGGTGGTGTAGCTTGTTTCATGGGTGGGGTACGCTGCTGAGTAGCACTAAATTCTACTAGGCCCAAAAGGATTTCCTGGGCTGGATGCCATTAAAAAATAGTAGTTAGGTAAACAGGCGGTGTAGCTTGCTTCATGGGTGGTGTACGCTGCTCAGTAGCACTAAATTCTACTAGGCCCAAAAAGATTTCCAGGGCTAGATGCCGTTACAAAATAGTAGTTAGGTAAACAGGCGGTGTAGCTTGCTTCATGGGTGGGGTACGCTGCTGAGTATCACCAAATTCTACTAGGCCCAAAATGATTTCCAGGGCCAGATGCCGTTAAAAATAGTACTTAGGTAAACAGGTGGTGGGTGGCTAGGCTACTCTGCTGACTAGCAGACACTGAAACTTTGGAGCAGACCTCTAAATCCCAAGCCATAATATGAATAAACAACTCTGCAGACGACCCCACCCACCTGAAATTGACGATGGCAAAGTCATGTAAAACTCTGCAAGGGGACTAAATAAAAGAGTCTCCATTTTTTCAAAAAATTCTGCCACAGACACCACTTAAGTGGTATCAATTTCGCCTGAGTTTTTTAAAACGGTTGATGAGGTGATTTTCAAAAATCATCAAGCTTTTAGTCTCCATAAGATGACACAGGGGTTGAAAAGTCCTTGCGGATCAAGGATTTGTTCATCTTGATGAACGTTAGTCTGTCTACATTGTCACTGGATAGCCACATGCGCTTATCTGTCAGCACACCTCCAGCAGCACTGAACACATGTTCAGAGAGAATGCTGGCTGCGGGGCACGACAACATCTCAAAGGCGTGAGTGGCGAGCTCAGGCCATTTTTCAAGATTGGAAGCCCAAAATGAGCAAGGGTCCAGTTCCACAGTCATGGCATTGATGTTAACTTGGTGATACTCTTGTACCATCCTCTCTAGGTGTTGGCTGTGTGTCAGACTTCTTGTCTCCTGTGACCTTGCAAAGGATGGTCTAAAAAAATCTTGAAACGATTGGATAAAATTGCTGTTACCACCAGATACGATGTTACTGTTACGGTTAGAGTGATGACTCAATAGTCCCATGGTTGGCAAGTTAGAACTCAGAGATTGACTATGTGCACCGCTGGTGTTTTGTGGAAAAGCAGATGTTAGATTCTGTAACAGTCTTTGCTGATACTCCTGCATGCGTGAATCCCTTTCTATGGCGGGAATTATTTCACCAAATTTGCTTTTGTACCGGGGATCTAAGAGTGTGGCAACCCAGTAGTCGTCATTTCTTTGGATTCTGACAATCCGAGGGTCATGTTGCAGGTAGTGCAGCAAGAAGGCACTCATGTGTCTTGCGCATCCAGGAGGACCAAGTCCTTGTTGTCTTGGTGGTGGCGGGGTGAGAATCATGCTTCCTTCATCTGCCCTCTCCCCCCAACCTCGCACAACAGAAATTTGATCAAGGTCTCCCTCATCTGATGAGTCTTCTATGCCCAGCGCCAGTTCATCCTCCACTTCTTCCTCGCCTCCTGCACCTTCATCAACAGTTTGGCTGCTACCATGCACCCTCGGTAATCCCTCTCCCCCAGCCTCCAATGCCAGCCGCCTTGGTGCTGCCAACCTTCTTAACCTTGGAGATATGATCCCTTCCGCATATGACTCCTCCTGTTCCTCCTCCTCCTCTTGTTCCACCACCTGACTCCGAACACTGTGTAAGGTGTGCTTCAGCATGTAAATCACCGGAATGGTCATGCTGATAATGGCATCGTCAGCACTAAAAATCTTCATTGCTATTTCAAAACTGTGCAGAAGGATGCATAGGTCCCTGATCTGAGACCACTCCTGCAGCGTGATTTTCCCCACCTCTTGATCTCGTTGGCCCAGGCTATACGTAATAACGTATTGCACCAGGGCTCGTTGGTGCTGCCACAGTCGCTGCAACATGTGCAGAGTTGAATTCCACCATGTGGGCACATCGCATTTCAGCCGGTGAACTGGCAGGCCCAACGACTTCTGTAAAGATGCAAGTCGTCACGCTGCGGGATGCGAACGGCGGAAGTGAGCACACAGTGACCGTGCCCTCTGCAGAAGCCCATCTCGTCCGGGATAGTGGGATAAAAATTGCTGGACAACCAGGTTCAAAATGTGAGCCATACAAGGCACGTGTGTGACATTGCCCCGGCAAAGGGCCGCACCCAGGTTTGCAGCATTGTCGAACACAGCCTTCCCTGTTATGATCCCAGTGGCTTAGGAACACAAATCTAACCAGCTAAGTCGGAGACAATAGGACGAGCTCTGGGGATGTGGTAACTGGACTGACCGCAAAGCTGATCCTAACCAAACACACTAAAGGTAGCCGTGGAACGTTTCCTGAAATCCTAGACGTCTCTTCACGGCCTGAGAAACTGACTACCCCTAGAGATAAAGTAAGACCTCACTTGCCTCAGAAAAATACCCCCAAAGAAATAGAACAGCCCCCCACAAATAATAACGGTGAGTTAAGAGGAAAAGACAAACGCAGAGATGAAACAGGTTAAGCAAATGAGGCCCGCTAACACTAGATAGCAGAAAATAGCAAGGGATCTGTGCGGTCAGTAAAAAACCCTATACAAAAATATCCACGCAGAGAATGCGAGAACCCCCACACCAACTAACGATGTGGGGGGAGCAACTCAGCACCCCAGAGCTACCAGCAAGGAGAGAAATCACATATTAGCAAGCTGGACAAAACTCATAATATTCTAGGAACATATTGAACACAGATGAGCAAGAATAAGCAAACAGAACTTAGCGTCTCTTGAAGAGACTGGTAACGGATGTAGACAGGAGCAAACAGAATAGCACTGAATACAATGACAGCAGGCATAGACTGAGATTCCAAGTGAGCTTAAATAGAAAACCAGCCCACAGATAACGAGACAGCTGATGCCAGTCACAAACCTGCAGAAAGACAGCACTCACACAGTACCACTTGTGACCACAAGAGGGAGCCCAGAAATAGAGTTCACAACAGTACCCCCCCCTTGAGGAGGGGTCACCGAACCCTCATCAAAACCCCCAGGGTGATCAGGACGAGCCACATGGAAGGCACGAACCAAATCGGCCGCATGAACATCAGAGGCGACAACCCAGGAATTATCCTCCTGACCATAGCCCTTCCACTTAACCAAATACTGAAGCCTCCGTCTAGAAATACGAGAATCCAAGATCTTCTCCACCACGTACTCCTATTCGCCCTCCACCAGCACCGGGACAGGGGGCTCAACAGAAGGAACCACAGGCACCACATACCTCCGCAACAAAGACCTATGGAACACGTTATGAATGGCAAACGACGCTGGGAGGTCCAAACGAAATGACACCGGGTTAAGGATTTCCAAAATCTTATAAGGACCGATGAAGCGAGGCTTGAATTTAGGAGAGGAAACCTTCATAGGAACATACCGAGAAGACAGCCATACCAAATCCCCAACACGAAGTCGGGGACCCACACCGCGACGGCGGTTGGCAAAGCGCTGAGCCTTCTCCTGTGACAACTTAAAATTGTCCACCACATGGTTCCAAATCTGCTGCAACCTATCCACCACAGAATCCACCCCAGGACAGTCAGAAGGTTCAACCTGACCCGAGGAAAAACAAGGATGAAAACCAGAATTGCAGAAAAAAGGCGAAACCAAAGTAGCAGAACTAGCCCGATTATTAAGGGCAAACTCGGCCAATGGCAAAAAAGTCACCCAATCATCCTGATCAGCAGAAACAAAACATCTTAAATAAGTTTCCAAGGTCTGATTAGTTCGCTCAGTTTGGCCATTCGTCTGAGGATGGAAGGCCGACGAAAAAGACAAATCAATGCCCATCTTAGCAGAAAAGATCCGCCAAAATCTGGACACAAACTGGGATCCTCTGTCAGACACAATATTTTCAGGGATGCCGTGCAAGCGAACCACATTCTGAAAAAATAGAGGAACCAAATCGGAGGAGGAAGGCAACTTAGGCAAGGGCACCAAATGGACCATTTTAGAAAAACGATCACACACCACCCAGATGACAGACATTCTCTGAGAGACTGGAAGATCCGAAATAAAATCCATGGAAATGTGCGTCCAAGGCCTCTTCGGGACAGGCAAAGGCAAAAGCAAACCGCTGGCACGAGAACAGCAAGGCTTAGCCCAAGCACAAATCCCACAGGACTGCACAAAGGAACGCACATCCCGCGACAAGGAAGGCCACCAGAAGGACCTAGCCACTAAATCCCTGGTACCAAAAATCCCAGGATGGCTTGCCAACACCGAAGAATGAACCTCGGAAATAACTCTGCTGGTCCATCTAACTGGGACAAACAGTCTCTCTGGTGGGCAATGGTCAGGTTTATCCGCCTGAAATTTCTGCAGCACTCGTCGCAAATCTGGGGAAATGGCAGACAAAATCACTCCCTCTCTGAGGATACCAGCCGGCTCTGAAACTCCCGGAGAGTCAGGCACAAAACTCCTAGAAAGAGCATCAGCCTTCACGTTCTTCAAACCAGGCAGGTACGAGACCATGAAATCGAAACGGGAGAAAAACAACGACCAACGAGCCTGTCTAGGATTCAGCCGCTTGGCAGACTCGAGATAAATCAGATTTTTGTGATCAGTCAAGACCACCACACGATGCTTAGCTCCCTCGAGCCAATGTCGCCACTCCTCAAATGCCCACTTCATAGCCAACAACTCCCGATTACCAACATCATAATTCCGCTCGGGAGGCGAAAACTTTCTTGAAAAGAAAGCACAAGGCTTCATCACAGAGCCATCAGAGCTTCTCTGCGACAAAACAGCCCCTGCTCCAATCTCAGAAGCATCAACCTCGACCTGAAAAGGAAGAGAGACATCAGGCTGACACAAAACTGGAGCCTAAGAAAACCGGCGCTTCAGCTCCCGAAAGGCTTCCACGGCCGCAGGAGACCAATTAGTCACATCAGAACCCTTCTTGGTAAAATCCGTCAAGGGTTTAACCACGCCAGAAAAATTAGCAATGAAGCGACGGTAAAAATTAGCAAAACCCAAGAACTTCTGAAGACTCTTAACAGATGTAGGCTGAGTCCAGTCATGAATAGTCTGGACCTTGACTGGGTCCATCTCAATAGTAGAAGGAGAAAAAATAAAACCCAAAAAGGAAACCTTCTGTACTCCGAAGAGACATTTTGAGCCCTTCACAAATAAGGCATTAGCACGCAGGACATGAAATACCATCCTGACCTGCTTCACATGGGACTCCCAGTCCTCAGAAAAGACCAAAATGTCATCCAGATACACAATCATAAATTTATCCAGATTGTTGTGAATCCGCTTTTTGGGCTCCCCTGGTGGTTGCTGGTGGTACTGGTGACTTGTGTGTGCTTTGCTGTCTCAGTTCACCTGCTCCCATCAGTGTTTGGGAGTTTCCTATTTAGCCTTTCTCTCCAGTCATTTCCTTGCCGGTCATCATTGTAACCAGAGTCTTCAGTTGCATGTTCCTGCTACTAGTCTGCTGATCAGCTAAGTGGACTTTGTCCTTTTGTTTTGTATCTTTTGTCCAGTTTGCAGTTTTTGTTATTCTCTGTAGCTGGAAGCTCTTGCGAGCTGAAATTGCCACTCCTGTGTCATGAGTTGACACAGGAGTCTTAAAGTAATTTCAGGATGGTTTTTGAAAGGGTTTTCAGTAGTGTTGAGCGATACTTTCCGATATCGGAAAGTATCGGTATCGGAAAGTATCGGCCGATACCGTCAAAATATCGGATCTAATCCGATACCGATACCCGATCCCAATGCAAGTCAATGGGACGAAAATATCGGAATTAAAATAAACCCTTTATAAACTTGTAGGTTCATTCTACATGAAGGAAAACAACTAAGAATAATGTAGGATGTATTGGGGGACGTGGCGGAGACATTAAAGGCACAGAGGTTTAGCCCAATGTAATAGAATAGCAGGATTTTGGGGTTTTTTATGACGTTCGGCGTTAGAAAGATTTTGACTATGTTAATTTTTTTTTATTTTGTCAGATATTGATGTTTCACTACTTCCACGCCCTTCACCTTCTTTTTTACTTCTCCCACACTTTCTTCTTCATTATCCTCATCATCAGCTTCTTTGACATCAACTTCTTCACCTTATTCATCTTCTTCTTCATCTTCTACCTATTATTTTTTTTGTTACATACATTGTTCATATTCTTTTTATTTTACTATTATCTTCTTCATATTCAACTTCTTCATCATATTCTTATTTGTGACAGGCATTCCCGTAGTTGTTATCTATAAAAGTTTGAAGATTACACCTTCCATTCTGCCTGTCACAAAACAGTTACATTTGTCCGCTTTCAGTTTGGCCTGCAGCATCAGGCTTTATCCAGGGGCACCACGAGGAGGAAAGGACTCACCCCCATACACTGCTTAGTCTTCTTCTGCTTATAATTTAGATAATATTTTTTGCTCTGATATTTAGTGTTATGCTTAATGTTCTTCTGCTCTTTGTTCTGCAGCCTCTTGTTCTTCTGCTTCTCGGTCTTCCAGGTCGTCGTCGTCTCCAGGGTCGTCGTCTCCGGGGTCGTCGTCATCGGGGTGGTCTTCAGGGTCGTCGTCTCCGGGGTCGTCGTCATCGGGGTGGTCTTCGGGGTCATCGTCTCCAGGGTCGTCGTCATCACGGTGGTTGTCGTCTCTGGTGTCGTCGTCATCTTAGGGGTGGTCTTCCGGGTCATCGTGTTTAGTCTCTTGAACTTGGAAATGTAGCAGAAGGTACAAGAAGGCTGAGAAAATGCCGAGAAACCAGCTGATGGAACTGGAACTCGGATGGCTACCCGAAGGTCCAAGAGCCAATGGAACTACCGAGGACCAGCTGACGTTACTGGAACCGGGTTACTAAGCAGGAGGTACCCGTGCTTGAAAGCACTACCAAGGACCACCTGACGTTGGTGGAACTCGGATACCCAGAGGGAGGCACCTAAGCCAAAGGCTCTGCCCGGAACCAGCTGACGGTACTGGAACCAGGATGGGGAGCAGAAGGTACAAGAGCAAAAGACAGTGCCGAGAACCAGCTGACGGTGCTGGAACCCGGATGGGTAGCCGAAGGTCCAAGAGCCAATGGAACTACCGAGGACCAGCTGACGTTACTGGAACCTGGGTACTAAGCAGGAGGTACCCGTGCCAGAAAGCACTACCAAGGACCACCTGACGTTGGTGGAACTCGGATACCCAGAGGGAGGCACCTAAGCCAAAGGCTCTGCCCGGAACCAGCTGACGGTACTGGAACCAGGATGGGGAGCAGAAGGTACAAGAGCAAGTGTCTGCGTGGCTTTTGCAGGACACGATGCCGGCTGCACAGCAGGGGAACAGCTGGCGGTGCTGAACCCCACTGACACATTGGCTGGTGTTTTTCTCTGTGCAGCTAGCAGTACCGGGCCCCAACTGGCGGTGTTAGAGCCCGGGGTCAGCAGGAGGAGGAGATGGAGCAGAGTGTAGGCCGAAGCCTGCACTGGCGGCAGCTTTGGGTCTGTTGTGCCTGCGTGGCTGTTGCAGGACACGTTGCCGGCTGCACAGCAGGGGAACAGCTGGCGGTGCTGAACCCCACTGACACATTGGCTGGTGTTTGGCTCTGTGCAGCTAGCAGTACCGGGCCCCAACTGGCGGTGTTGGAGTCCGGGCTCTGCAGGGGGAGCAGAGTGTAGGCCGAAGCCTACTTGAACCAATTTCAAAGGTAACCTTTAACCCCCCCTCAGGGGTTACAAAGTAGAAGAGCCACAGCTTATGCAGCAGTAGTGCTGCACAAGTCAAAGGTTGCTCTTTTAATTTTGCTCCTTGCACACGCTGAATGAAACACGTATAACATTTAGCCCTTTATACAGTCAAACTGTGTTGGAGGCGCGAGTTCCCTTTGTAATGAGATGCAGCACAGATGTCAAGAATCCCACCTTGGTGCTGGGTGCAGCCTCCTGAGCGTTGTTATTTGCTGTACAGGAGTCTGCGCTGTCGTGTTATCCCCTGGCCTAGCGCTGTTAGCGCTGCCCATCTTCTGACCTCATTTAATGTCGGCCGCTGCGGTTCGCGATGACCATGAATCCCAGCCCCGCGGTGTCTTAACATTGCTAAAACACTGCGGGGCTGTGATACATGGCCTGGCGCAGCACATATGTTCGCCTCTCGCACTCGGGTCCTTACACCCGCTGCAGACTGTGCGGCGTCAGCTGATCCCTTATCGCATGCCCCGGCCATGAAGCCGCACAGTCCGAAGAAGGCGGAAGGAGATGAGGGACAGGCGAAGAAATGCACCGTTCATGCCCATCAATCACACCCTCGCAGTCCCAATAAATAAGACACCGAGGGGCGTTGTGTGGGTCAGGGCGGCCGCAGAGGCGCAGGCAGCCAAACAATGATGCCAGAAGACGGGCAGCGCTACCAAGGGGGTTGCAGCGTGTCATTACAAAGGAAAGTCACACCTCCGGGACGGTTAAATGGTCACGCAGAGGACACATTTTAGACGTGTTTTCAGTTCCACATGTGCGAGGAGAATACGTTTATGAGCCACCTTGCACACATGCAGCATTACCGCTGTACAAGGTGGCCTTAAAAACGTACAAACGCCTGGGGGAGGGGGGACAGGTTCCCTTCAATTTCAGTTCTTGTGTCTGCGTGGCTTTTGCAGGACACGATGCCGGCTGCACAGCAGGGGAACAGCTGGCGGTGCTGAACCCCACTGACACATTGGCTGGTGTTTTTCTCTGTGCAGCTAGCAGTACCGGGCCCCAACTGGCGGTGTTAGAGCCCGGGGTCAGCAGGAGGAGGAGATGGAGCAGAGTGTAGGCCGAAGCCTGCACTGGCGGCAGCTTTGGGTCTGTTGTGCCTGCGTGGCTGTTGCAGGACACGTTGCCGGCTGCACAGCAGGGGAACAGCTGGCGGTGCTGAACCCCACTGACACATTGGCTGGTGTTTGGCTCTGTGCAGCTAGCAGTACCGGGCCCCAACTGGCGGTGTTAGAGCCCGGGGTCAGCAGGAGGAGGAGATGGAGCAGAGTGTAGGCCGAAGCCTGCACTGGCGGCAGCTTTGGGTCTGTTGTGCCTGCGTGGCTGTTGCAGGACACGTTGCCGGCTGCACAGCAGGGGAACAGCTGGCGGTGCTGAACCCCACTGACACATTGGCTGGTGTTTGGCTCTGTGCAGCTAGCAGTACCGGGCCCCAACTGGCGGTGTTGGAGCCCGGGCTCTGCAGGGGGAGCAGAGTGTAGGCCGAAGCCTACTTGAACCAATTTCAAAGGTAACCTTTAACCCCCCCTCAGGGGTTACAAAGTAGAAGAGCCACAGCTTATGCAGCAGTAGTGCTGCACAAGTCAAAGGTTGCTCTTTTAATTTTGCTCCTTGCACACGCTGAATGAAACACGTATAACATTTAGCCCTTTATACAGTCAAACTGTGTTGGAGGCGCGAGTTCCCTTTGTAATGAGATGCAGCACAGATGTCAAGAATCCCACCTTGGTGCTGGGTGCAGCCTCCTGAGCGTTGTTATTTGCTGTACAGGAGTCTGCGCTGTCGTGTTATCCCCTGGCCTAGCGCTGTTAGCGCTGCCCATCTTCTGACCTCATTTAATGTCGGCCGCTGCGGTTCGCGATGACCATGAATCCCAGCCCCGCGGTGTCTTAACATTGTTAAAACACTGCGGGGCTGTGATTCATGGCCTGGCGCAGCACATATGTTCGCCTCTCGCAATCGGGTCCTTACACCCGCTGCAGACTGTGCGGCGTCAGCTGATCCCTTATCGCATGCCACGGCCATGAAGCCGCACAGTCCGAAGAAGGCGGAAGGAGATGAGGGACAGGCGAAGAAATGCACCGTTCATGCCCATCAATCACACCCTCGCAGTCCCAATAAATAACACACCGAGGGGCGTTGTGTGGGTCAGGGCGGCCGCAGAGGCGCAGGCAGCCAAACAATGATGCCAGAAGATGGGCAGCGCTACCAAGGGGGTTGCAGCGTGTCATTACAAAGGAAAGTCACACCTCCGGGACGGTTAAATGGTCACGCAGAGGACACATTTTAGACGTGTTTTCAGTTCCACATGTGCGAGGAGAATACGTTTATGAGCCACCTTGCACACATGCAGCATTACCGCTGTACAAGGTGGCCTTAAAAACGTACAAACGCCTGGGGGAGGGGGGACAGGTTCCCTTCAATTTCAGTTCTTGTGTCTGCGTGGCTTTTGCAGGACACGATGCCGGCTGCACAGCAGGGGAACAGCTGGCAGTGCTGAACCCCACTGACACATTGGCTGGTGTTTTTCTCTGTGCAGCTAGCAGTACAAGGCCCCAACTGGTGGTGTTAGAGCCCGGGGTCAGCAGGAGGAGGAGAGGGAGCAGAGTGTAGGCCGAAGCCTGCACTGGCGGCAGCTTTGGGTCTGTTGTGCCTGCGTGGCTGTTGCAGGACACGTTGCCGGCTGCACAGCAGGGGAACAGCTGGCGGTGCTGAACCCCACTGACACATTGGCTGGTGTTTGGCTCTGTGCAGCTAGCAGTACCGGGCCCCAACTGGCGGTGTTGGAGCCCGGGCTCTGCAGGGGGAGCAGAGTGTAGGCCGAAGCCTACTTGAACCAATTTCAAAGGTAACCTTTAACCCCCCCTCAGGGGTTACAAAGTAGAAGAGCCACAGCTTATGCAGCAGTAGTGCTGCACAAGTCAAAGGTTGCTCTTTTAATTTTGCTCCTTGCACACGCTGAATGAAACACGTATAACATTTAGCCCTTTATACAGTCAAACTGTGTTGGAGGCGCGAGTTCCCTTTGTAATGAGATGCAGCACAGATGTCAAGAATCCCACCTTGGTGCTGGGTGCAGCCTCCTGAGCGTTGTTATTTGCTGTACAGGAGTCTGCGCTGTCGTGTTATCCCCTGGCCTAGCGCTGTTAGCGCTGCCCATCTTCTGACCTCATTTAATGTCGGCCGCTGCGGTTCGCGATGACCATGAATCCCAGCCCCGCGGTGTCTTAACATTGTTAAAACACTGCGGGGCTGTGATTCATGGCCTGGCGCAGCACATATGTTCGCCTCTCGCACTCGGGTCCTTACACCCGCTGCAGACTGTGCGGCGTCAGCTGATCCCTTATCGCATGCCACGGCCATGAAGCCGCACAGTCCGAAGAAGGCGGAAGGAGATGAGGGACAGGCGAAGAAATGCACCGTTCATGCCCATCAATCACACCCTCGCAGTCCCAATAAATAAGACACCGAGGGGCGTTGTGTGGGTCAGGGCGGCCGCAGAGGCGCAGGCAGCCAAACAATGATGCCAGAAGACGGGCAGCGCTACCAAGGGGGTTGCAGCGTGTCATTACAAAGGAAAGTCACACCTCCGGGACGGTTAAATGGTCACGCAGAGGACACATTTTAGACGTGTTTTCAGTTCCACATGTGCGAGGAGAATACGTTTATGAGCCACCTTGCACACATGCAGCATTACCGCTGTACAAGGTGGCCTTAAAAACGTACAAACGCCTGGGGGAGGGGGGACAGGTTCCCTTCAATTTCAGTTCTTGTGTCTGCGTGGCTTTTGCAGGACACGATGCCGGCTGCACAGCAGGGGAACAGCTGGCGGTGCTGAACCCCACTGACACATTGGCTGGTGTTTTTCTCTGTGCAGCTAGCAGTACCGGGCCCCAACTGGCGGTGTTAGAGCCCGGGGTCAGCAGGAGGAGGAGAGGGAGCAGAGTGTAGGCCGAAGCCTGCACTGGAGCAAGTTGAGAGGGAAACTTTAACCCCCCCCCCAGGCGTTTGTAGCTGAAAGAGCCATCGTGTACAGCACTAATGCTGGAAAAGGTAAACTTAGCTCTTTTAATTATGGTCCTTGCACATGCTGAACCTAACACTTATAAAAAGTGTCCCCTCCTACCGTGATACCGTCCGGTAGGTGGAACTTTCCTTTGTGATGTGATGCAGCACAGCCGTCATTCTTACCCCCTTGGCGCCGTGCGCCGCCTCCTCAGCGTTGTTTGAATCAGTCCCGGAGCCTGCGCTGTTAGGTTAGCCCTTGGCCATGCACACATTTTGCGCTGCCCGTCTTCTGACATCATTTGGTGTCAGGCTGGCTGCGCCTGTGCGGCCGCGCTGGCCGAGATCCCGCTTCGTACTGTCTTCTGATTTAATCCCACTGGGGGCCTGAGATCCGTGGCCATGCGCAGTGCATATCCTCGCCTCTCACTCCCCTCCCTACGGCTTCTTCAGACTGTGCGGTGTCACGGCCGTGGCATGCTATTAGGGACCAGCTGACACCGCACAGTTTGAAGAAGCCGTAGGGAGATGAGTGAGAGGTGGAGGTTCAGATATGCACTGCGCATGTCCATGGATCTCAGGCCCCCAGTGGGATTAAATCAGAAGACAGTACGAGGCGGGCTCTCGGCCAGCGCGGCCGCACAGGCGCAGCCAGCCTGACACCAAATGATGTCAGAAGACGGGCAGCGCAAAATGTGTGCATGGCCAAGGGCTAACCTAACAGCGCAGGCTCCGGGACTGATTCAAACAACGCTGAGGAGGCGGCGCACGGCGCCAAGGGGGTAAAAATGACGGCTGTGCTGCGTCACATCACAAAGGAAAGTTCCACCTACCGAACGGTATCACGGTAGGAGGGGACACTTTTCATAAGTGTTAGGATCAGCATGTGCAAGGAGCACCATGAAAAGAGGCACTTTTTACCTTTGCATCATTACTGCTGCACAAGGTGGCTCCTTCAGTAACAAACGCCTGGGGGGGGGGGACAGGTTCCCTTAAATTTAACTTGTTGTGCCTGCGTGGCGGTCGCAGTACACGTTGCCGGCTGCACAGCAGGGGAACAGCTGGCGGTGCTGAACCCCACTAACACATTGGCGAGGTGTTTGGCTCTGTGCGGACAGCACTTCTGGACGGCAACTGGCGGTGTTGGAGCCCAGGGACAAGTGGAGGAGGAGGAGGTAGGAGGAGGTAGGAGGGATTGCCACACACACAGCAGGGGAACAGCTGACGTTACTGAACCCCAATAACAGAGGAGCGACTGTTGACTGTGCGTACAGCACTTCTGGACGGCAACTGGCGGTGTTGGAGCCCAGGGACAGGTGGAGGAGGAGGAGGTAGGAGGAGGTAGGAGGGATTGCCACACACACAGCAGGGGAACAGCTGACGTTACTGAACCCCAATAACAGAGGAGGGACTGTTGACTGTGCGTACAGCACTTCTGGACGGCAACTGGCGGTGTTGGAGCCCAGGGACAGGTGGAGGAGGAGGAGGTAGGAGGAGGTAGGAGGGATTGCCACACACACAGCAGGGGAACAGCTGACGTTACTGAACCCCAATAACAGAGGAGGGACTGTTGACTGTGCGTACAGCACTTCTGGACGGCAACTGGCGGTGTTGGAGCCCAGGGACAGGTGGAGGAGGAGGAGGTAGGAGGGATTGCCACACACACAGCAGGGGAACAGCTGACGTTACTGAACGCCAATAACAGAGGAGCGACTGTTGACTGTGCGTACAGCACTTCTGGACGGCAACTGGCGGTGTTGGAGCCCAGGGACAGGTGGAGGAGGAGGAGGTAGGAGGAGGTAGGAGGGATTGCCACACACACAGCAGGGGAACAGCTGACGTTACTGAACCCCAATAACAGAGGAGGGACTGTTGACTGTGCGTACAGCACTTCTGGACGGCAACTGGCGGTGTTGGAGCCCAGGGACAGGTGGAGGAGGAGGAGGTAGGAGGAGGTAGGAGGGATTGCCACACACACAGCAGGGGAACAGCTGACGTTACTGAACCCCAATAACAGAGGAGCGACTGTTGACTGTGCGTACAGCACTTCTGGACGGCAACTGGCGGTGTTGGAGCCCACGGACAGGTGGAGGAGGAGGAGGTAGGAGGAGGTAGGAGGGATTGCCACACACACAGCAGGGGAACAGCTGACGTTACTGAACCCCAATAACAGAGGAGCGACTGTTGACTGTGCGTACAGCACTTCTGGACGGCAACTGGCGGTGTTGGAGCCCAGGGACAGGTGGAGGAGGAGGAGGTAGGAGGAGGTAGGAGGGATTGCCACACACACAGCAGGGGAACAGCTGACGTTACTGAACCCCAATAACAGAGGAGGGACTGTTGACTGTGCGTACAGCACTTCTGGACGGCAACTGGCGGTGTTGGAGCCCAGGGACAGGTGGAGGAGGAGGAGGTAGGAGGAGGTAGGAGGGATTGCCGCACACACAGCAGGGGAACAGCTGACGTTACTGAACCCCAATAACAGAGGAGCGACTGTTGACTGTGCGTACAGCACTTCTGGACGGCAACTGGCGGTGTTGGAGCCCAGGGACAGGTGGAGGAGAAGGAGGTAGGAGGAGGTAGGAGGGATTGCCACACACACAGCAGGGGAACAGCTGACGTTACTGAACCCCAATAACAGAGGAGGGACTGTTGACTGTGCGTACAGCACTTCTGGACGGCAACTGGCGGTGTTGGAGCCCAGGGACAGGTGGAGGAGGAGGAGGTAGGAGGAGGTAGGAGGGATTGCCACACACACAGCAGGGGAACAGCTGACGTTACTGAACCCCAATAACAGAGGAGCGACTGTTGACTGTGCGTACAGCACTTCTGGACGGCAACTGGCGGTGTTGGAGCCCAGGGACAGGTGGAGGAGGAGGAGGTAGGAGGAGGTAGGAGGGATTGCCACACACACAGCAGGGGAACAGCTGACGTTACTGAACCCCAATAACAGAGGAGGGACTGTTGACTGTGCGTACAGCACTTCTGGACGGCAACTGGCGGTGTTGGAGCCCAGGGACAGGTGGACGAGGAGGAGGTAGGAGGAGGTAGGAGGGATTGCCACACACACAGCAGGGGAACAGCTGACGTTACTGAACCCCAATAACAGAGGAGCGACTGTTGACTGTGCGTACAGCACTTCTGGACGGCAACTGGCGGTGTTGGAGCCCAGGGACAGGTGGAGGAGGAGGAGGTAGGAGGAGGTAGGAGGGATTGCCACACACACAGCAGGGGAACAGCTGACGTTACTGAACCCCAATAACAGAGGAGGGACTGTTGACTGTGCGTACAGCACTTCTGGACGGCAACTGGCGGTGTTGGAGCCCAGGGACAGGTGGAGGAGGAGGAGGTAGGAGGAGGTAGGAGGGATTGCCACACACACAGCAGGGGAACAGCTGACGTTACTGAACCCCAATAACAGAGGAGCGACTGTTGACTGTGCGTACAGCACTTCTGGACGGCAACTGGCGGTGTTGGAGCCCAGGGACAGGTGGAGGAGGAGGAGGTAGGAGGAGGTAGGAGGGATTGCCACACACACAGCAGGGGAACAGCTGACGTTACTGAACCCCAATAACAGAGGAGGGACTGTTGACTGTGCGTACAGCACTTCTGGACGGCAACTGGCGGTGTTGGAGCCCAGGGACAGGTGGAGGAGGAGGAGGTAGGAGGAGGTAGGAGGGATTGCCACACACACAGCAGGGGAACAGCTGACGTTACTGAACCCCAATAACAGAGGAGCGACTGTTGACTGTGCATACAGCACTTCTGGACGGCAACTGGCGGTGTTGGAGCCCAGGGACAGGTGGAGGAGGAGGAGGTAGCAGGAGGTAGGAGGGATTGCCACACACACAGCAGGGGAACAGCTGACGTTACTGAACCCCAATAACAGAGGAGGGACTGTTGACTGTGCGTACAGCACTTCTGGACGGCAACTGGCGGTGTTGGAGCCCAGGGACAGGTGGAGGAGGTAGGAGGAGGTAGGAGGGATTGCCACACACACAGCAGGGGAACAGCTGACGTTACTGAACCCCAATAACAGAGGAGCGACTGTTGACTGTGCGTACAGCACTTCTGGACGGCAACTAGCGGTGTTGGAGCCCAGGGACAGGTGGAAAAGCAGAGGAACACAATGTAGGCTGAAGCCTGAGAAAGTCGAAAGGGAACCTTTAACCCCCCCCCTAGGCGTTTGTAGCTGAAAGAGCCAGCTTGTGCAGCACAAAAGATGCAAAAGGAAAAGGTGGCTCTTTTCATCACGCTCCTTGCAAACACAGAACTAAACACTTATAAAATGTGTCCCCTAAAACCGTGAAACCGTCCCGGAGGTGGGACTTTCCTTCGTAATATGACGCAGCACAGCCGTCATTCCTACCCCCCCGGCGCCGCGCCCCGGCTCCTCAGCGTTGTTTGATTCCGTCCCGGAGCCTGCGCTGTTATGTTATCCCTTGGCCAGGCACACTTAGCGCTGCCCATCTTCTGACATCATTTGGTGTCAGGCTGGCTGCGCCTGTGCGGCCGCGCTGGCCGAGAGCCCGCCTCGCAGTGTCTTCTGATTTAATCCCACTGGGGGCCTGGGATCCATGGCCATGCACAGTGCATATCCTCGCCTCTCACTCCCATCCCTAAGGCTTCTTAAGACTGTGCGGTGTCACGGCCGTGGCATGCTATTAGGGACCAGCTGACACCGAACAGTCTGAAGAAGCCATAGGGAGATGAGTGAGAGGTGGAGGTTCAGATATGCACTGCACATGTCCATGGATCCCAGGCCCCCAGTGGGATTAAATCAGAAGACACTGCGAGGCGGGCTCTCGGCCAGCGCGGCCGCACAGGCGCAGCCATCCTGACACCAAATGATGCCAGAAGACGGGCAGCGCTAAGTGTGCCTGGCCACGGGATAACATAACAGCGCAGGCTCCGGGACGGAATCAAACAACGCTGAGGAGCCGGGGCGCGGCGCCGGGGGGGTAGGAATGACGGCTGTGCTGCGTCATATTACGAAGGAAAGTCCCACCTCCGGGACGGTTTTACGGTATCAGTGGACACATTTTATAAGTGTTAAGTTCTGCGTGTGCAAGGAGCTAAAACAAAATAGCTACCTTTTCCTTGTGCAGCATTACTGCTGCACAAGGTGGCTCTTCCAGTAACAAACGCCTTGGGGGGGGGGGGACAGATTCCCTTACATTTCAGTTGTTGTGTCAGCGTGGCGGTCGCATGACACATTGCCGGCTACACAGCTGGGGATCAGCTGACGTTACTGAAACCCAATAACACTGGGTCGTATGTTTTGACTGTGCAGACGGCACTTCTGAGCCTCAACTGGCGGTGTTGGAGCCCAGGAATTTAAGTTCAGGTGGTAGAAAGATGAACACAACAGGAGACCTGGATAACGTATACAGTGACCTAATTATTTAATCAGGAGGAGGAGTGGCAAATTCCTGCGAGATCCAGGCCTTGTTCATTTTCAGGAAAGTAAGCCGGTCAACGTTATCGGAGGATAGTCGCATGCGACGGTCAGTTAGTACACCACCTGCAGCACTAAAGACACGTTCCGATAATACACTGGCCGCAGGGCAAGACAGCACCTCCAATGCATACTGGCTTAGCTCTGGCCATGTATCCAGCTTTGAGACCCAAAACTTGAAAGGGGAAGAGCCGTCTGGGAGTACAGCAAGAGGGCAAGACATGTAGTCTGTCACCATCTGACGGAACCGTTGCCTCCTGCTGACTGGAGCCGTCTGTGATGGTGTAGACTTTTGTGGGGGGCACAGAAAACTATGCCACAGTTGGGCCATACTGGTCTTGCCTTGGGCAGAGGCACTGCTTCTGCTCCCTCTTTGTGCAGAGCCTCCACCACTGCCTGGACGCACTGAGCTGCTTTGGAATGCACTAGCAGCACTGCTCTCAGTTGGAATGGAGAAGATGATGGAATTGACCAGTGTGTCTTGGTACTCCCGCATTTTTCGCTCCCGGTTCAACGGTGTGATGAGGCTTTCTACGTTGTCCCGGTAGCGAGGATCGAGGAGGGTGAACACTCAATAATCAGACATGTTGAGAATGTGGGCGATGCGGCGGTCGTTTCTCAGGCACTGCAGCATGTAATCCACCATGTGCTGCAGACTGTCAACTGCCCAAGAAACGCTGTCCCCTGCTGGAGGCGTGATCTCTGCCCGCTCGTCATCACCCCACCCTCGCTGTACACACTGAGTACTGGACAATTGTGTAACTCCCTCCTCTGGACGGATGTCTTCCTCCTCCATTGACTCCTCCTCATCCTCCTCACAAACTGTCCCCTGCCTACGCATTTGTGAGGAACCACGTGGCGCTGACTGTCCAGAAGATGATGGAAATGGTGAATCCTCATCCGCCACCTCTTCCACAACATCATCCCTTAGCGCTTGCAGTGATTTTTCAAGCAGGCAGATAAGGGGGACAGTCATGCTGACTAGTGCATCATCTGCACTCGCCATCCGCGTGGAATAATCAAAGGGACGCAAAACCTGGCAGACGTCATTCATAGTGGCCCACTCTGTGGTTGTGAAGTCTGTACGGCGCTGACTGCGACTTCTTTGCGCCTGAAGCAGCTGGTACTCCATTACAGCTTGCTGCTGCTCACACAACCGCTCCAACATATGTAACGTGGAATTCCACCTGGTAGGTAGGTCACATATGATGCGATGTTCCGGCAGGCGGTGTCGGCGCTGCAGAGCCGCAATGCGCGCTTTTGCCGTGCTGGAACGCCGCAAGTGAGCACACTCTAGGCGGACCTTGTGCAGCAGTGCATCAAGATCCGGATAGTCCCTCAAAAAGCTCTGCACGACCAAATTGAGCACATGTGCCAGACATGGGATGTGAGTGAGGTTGCCGAGGCCCAGAGCTGCCACCAGATTTCGGCCATTATCACACACTACCATGCCTGGCTGGAGATTCGCTGGCACAAACCACACATCGCTCTCCTGCTTGATGGCATTCCAGAGCTCCTGCGCTGTGTGGCTACAATTCCCCAAAAAAATTAATTTCAAGACGGCCTGTTGACGTTTGGCCATGGCTGTGCTAATGTCGGTCGTAACAGGTACACGTTCATCACGGGTCCATGTGGAGGTGGACTGTGACGGCTCCTGCAGCGATGATTCTGAGGAACTGGTGTAAGAGGAGGAGTCAATGCGTACAGAATGGATTCCTGCAATCCTTGGAGTGGGCAGGACACGTCCTGCGCCACTCGCACGGTCTGTACCCGGCTCAACGACATTAACCCAATGGGCAGTGAGGGAAAGGTATCGCCCCTGTCCATGTTGACTGGTCCACGCATCGGTGGTGAGGTGGACCTTGCTACTGACGGCGTTCAGTAGCGCGTGTTTTATGTGTCCCTCCACATGCTTGTGCAGGGCAGGGACGGCTTGCCTGCTGAAGTAAAAGCGGCTGGGCACATTGTACTGTGGGACTGCCAATGACATCAAGTCACGGAAGCTGTCAGTCTCCACCAGCCTGAATGACAGCATTTCCAGTGAAAGAAGTTTGGCAATGCCTGCAGTCAGAGCCTGTGCTCGTGGGTGGTTTGACGAGAAAGGCCGCCTTTTCTCCCATGCCTGTACTACCGATGGCTGTAGACTGGGCTGGGAGTGTGTGGATGACTGGGAAAGTAGTGCTGCGGGTGGAATTACAGCGGGTCTCTGGACAACAGGGCCAGAGGTTCTTCCACGGCGATCCTGGGAGGAAGCCGAACCAGCTGCGTGTGAGCTAGAGGAAGAGGCAACACGAGCTGAAGAGGTGGTAGCTGCCGCTGTTGGTTGGCCTAACTCTTCAGTGTGTTTTTCTAACTCCGCCGGGTGCCTGTTGCGCACATGTTTCCACATGTTGGAGGTATTGAGGTTGCTGACATTTTTCCCTCTTTTGACTTTTTGATGACACACCTTGCATCTGACATAGCAAATGTCATCTGCAACTGTGTCAAAAAAGGACCAGGCACTGCAAGTCTTGGGAGCGCCCTTTTTGGCTTTTGGAAGAGACGTGCTCCTAACGGGTGCCAAAGCGGAGGCTGCAGGATCCGCAGTCTTCCCCCTCCCTCTCCCTCTTTGGGCCGTACGGGGAATCTCTTCCTCAGAGCTGCTCCCACCACCTTCCTGTCCCTCACGCCAAGATGGGTCAAGGACCTCATCATCTACACTACCCTCTGCCCCCAACTGCTCCTCCTGGGTAGTCTCAGCAGCAGAGCACGCACCAGTAAGTGGCACCTGAGTGTCATCATCAGCTGATGCGGCCTGCGATGTGGTGACCGGAGCCACTGGCCCACCCGCCTCTTCAGAGGAAGAGAGAAAAAGCTGTTGGGCATCACTGCACCCTGCCTCTTCTTCCATTTCTCCAATGCTGCTTGGCTGGCCCCCTGTTTCCAAGCCAAGAGATTCAGAGAACAGAAGTAGAGATGGCTCCTGTCCTGGGCTCTCTGTCTGCCTGGGCAATTTGGCAGGTGGTGAAGAGACAGATGGCTGCTCTCCAGTGCTCTGTGTATGAGAGGATGTGGCACTAATTGAAGTTGATGCATTAGCTGCCATCCATCCGACAACGGCTTCAATTTGGTCTTCACGCAGCAGCGGTGTACGGCGCTCTGACACAAAGCTGCGCATGAACGACTGTTGCCTGGTGAATGTGGGTGCTGATGAGTCACCGGTGCCCGCAGCAGGCACAGAATCCCCACGTCCCCTCCCTGCTCCGCGCACACGCCCACGCCCACGTGCCTTACTCACTGCCTTCTTCATCTTGGTTGACTGATAAAGATAAGCAGAAAAGTACTAACGGCTTTGTGTGCTTATTCCTGAGCAACTCCTCCTAACAGGTATAAGAAACACTAATTTTCTAAAGTGTGGACTAGACTTTAATATGAGCTAATGTGGCCTACACAAATGTAAAGTGGTGTAACTGGTGTGTTTGGTGAACTTTATTATTTATTTATTTTTTGGGGGCTGAACTGACAACGGATAGAGCTGCAGTCACACGGAGACCGTGCAGACAGACGTAAACGGCGCTGCAAGGCCCAAAAACCCTCCTCTACGTTATCCTATGTAGTGTTTTTCCACAAGTTAGCTGGAGACGGGTGGAAAGACACTAATAGGAATTTTTTGAAAAAATGTGCAGCAGCCTGCACTACTTAAAACAAAATGAAAATTGATTTGGCGGTATGACGCAGTGAACAACCCTGAGCTGGAGACAACCAGGCTACGGCTGCTCACAGACTACAGGGCGAGCTGCAGTCACACGGAGACCGTGCAGACAGCCGTAAACGGCGCTGCAAGGCCCAAAAACCCTCCTCTACGTTATCCTATGTAGTGTTTTTCCACAAATTAGCTGGAGACGGGTGGAAAGACACTAATAGGAATTTTTTGAAAAAATGTGCAGCAGCCTGCACTACTTAAAACAAAATTAAAATTGATTTGGCGGTATGACGCAGTGAACAACCCTGAGCTGGAGACAACCAGGCTACGGCTGCTCACAGACTACAGGGCGAGCTGCAGTCACACGGAGACCGTGCAGACAGCCGTAAATGGCGCTGCAAGGCCCAAAAACCCTCCTCTACGTTATCCTATGTAGTGTTTTTCCACAAATTAGCTGGAGACGGGTGGAAAGACACTAATAGGAATTTTTTGAAAAAATGTGCAGCAGCCTGCACTACTTAAAACAAAATGAAAATTGATTTGGCGGTATGACGCAGTGAACAACCCTGAGCTGGAGACAACCAGGCTACGGCTGCTCACAGACTACAGGGCGAGCTGCAGTCACACGGAGACCGTGCAGACAGCCGTAAACGGCGCTGCAAGGCCCAAAAACCCTCCTCTACGTTATCCTATGTAGTGTTTTTCCACAAATTAGCTGGAGACGGGTGGAAAGACACTAATAGGATTTTTTTGAATAAATTAGCAGCAGACTACACTACTTGAAAAAAAAAAAAAAAAGAACAGTATGAGGCAATGAACCACCCTCCCTGAACTGAATACAACCAGCTATGGATGGCCTATGTGGCTGCACTCAGACTAGAGAGTGGGCTGCACTCACACACACACACACACAGACCTTGCAGATCGCTGTGAAAACAGCGCTACAAGGCAAAAGCTAGGTGAATAATAGGTGAACACAGCGGTTGCTAAATTAGCCTTTGGAAAGCACAAAGAAGCAAATCTCTATCTCTAAACTGTCCCTCAGTCAGCAAACAGCGTCCTGTCACTAACTGAATTCACAGCAGAGTGATCGCAAAATGGCGCCAGCGACTTTTAAACTGCATCATGACATCATTTCAGCAGCCAATCACAGCCTTGCCAGTAGTTTCATGCCCTCCATGCTAAACAGGATGTGCCCACACTTGGAATCATTCTCATTGGCTGAATTTCTGCATTTTGAATCTTGGAACTTCCGATTCCGGTATCCGATACGCGGCAAGTATCGGAATCCCGGTATCGGAATTCCGATACCGCAAGTATCGGCCGATACCCGATACTTGCGGTATCGGAATGCTCAACACTAGTTTTCAGTTGACCGTGAAGTCCTCTTTTGTATCCTTCTGCTATCTAGTAAGTGGACCTCTCTTTGCTAAATCTACTTTCATACTGTGTATGTCTTTTCCTCTTAACTCACCGTTATTACATGTGGGGGGCTGCTATCATCTTTTGGGGTATTTCCCTAGAGGTAAGCCAGGTCTGTTCCTTCCTCTACCAGGCGTAGTTAGTCCTCCGGCTGGCGCGTGGCATCTAGGAAGTCGTAGGTATGCTCCCTGGCTACTATTAGTTGTGTGGTAGATTTAGCTCACGGTCAGCTCGAGATTCCATCACCCAGAGCTCGTTCGTTATTTTTGTGTTCTGATGTTTCCCTGCCATTGGGAATCATGACAGTATGACCGGCCAATGTTAAAGTTATTGGCAGAAGAAAGGAGAGAAAAAAGAAGTCTGTAGATTTTTTTTTTTTCCCCCTATCCTTGCTCCATAGTTGGATCAGTTGTATTTCAGCTCTAATTACAGCCTTTGCCTTTCTCTCCTTCTAATCCTTGAATGGCTCTGATCTCACCTGTTTAAAGATGGACCCTCAGAGTTTGGCTGTAGGTTTAAATAATCTTGCTACCAAGGTTCAAAATTTACAAGATTTTGTTATACATACTCCGATGTCTGAACCTAAAATTCCTACACCAGAGGTGTTTTCCGGAGATAGATCTCGGTTCCTGAATTTCAAATATAATTGTAAATTGTTCCTTTCTCTCAGACCTCACTCCTCTGGAGATCCTGTCCAGCAGGTTAAGATTGTAATCTCTTTGCTGCGAGGTGACCCTCAAAATTGGGCATTTTTATTGACACCAGGGGATCCTGCGTTGCTCAATGTGGATGCGTTTTTTCTGGCTTTAGGGTTGCTTTATGAGGAACCTAATTTGGAGATTCAAGCTGAAAAAGCTTTGATAGCCCTATCTCAAGGGCAAGATGAAGCTGAGATATACTGCCAAAAATTTCGTAGATGGTCTGTGCTTACTCAGTGGAATGAGTGCGCCCTAGCGGCAAATTTCAGAGAGGGCCTTTCTGATGCCATTAAAGATGTTATGGTCAGGTTCCCTGCGCCCACAGGTCTGAATGAGTCCATGACAATGGCTATTCAGATTGATCGGCGTTTGCGGGAGCGCAAACCCGTACACCATTTGGCGGTATCTTCTGAAGAGACGCCAGAGAAAATGCAATGTGACAGAATTCTGTCCAGAAGCAAGCGGCAGAATTATAGGCGTAAAAATGGGTTATGCTTCTATTGTGGTGATTCTGCTCATGTTATATCAGCATGCTCTAAACGTACAAGGAAGGTTGACAAGTCTATTTCAATTGGCACTTTACAGTCTAAATTTATTCTGTCTGTAACCTTGATTTGTTCATTATCAGTTATTACCGTGGATGCCTATGTGGACTCTGGCGCCGCTCTGAGTCTTATGGATTGGTCCTTTGCCAGGCGCTGTGGGTTTGATTTAGAGCCTCTGGAAGTCCCTATACCTCTGAAGGGTATTGATTCTACGCCTTTGGCTTGTAATAAACCACAATTCTGGACGCAAGTGACTATGCGTATGACTCCAGACCATCAGGAGGTGATTCGCTTCCTTGTGTTGTACAATTTGCATGATGTTTTGGTGCTTGGATTACCATGGTTACAATCTCATAACCCAGTCCTTGACTGGAAAACAATGTCTGTGTTAAGCTGGGGATGTCGGGGGGCTCATGGGGACATACCTTTGGTTTCCATTTCGTCATCTATTCCCTCTGAGATTCCGGCATTTTTGTCTGATTATCGTGATATTTTTGAGGAGCCAAAAATTGGTTCACTCCCTCCCCACAGAGATTGTGATTGCGCCATAGATCTGATTCCTGGCAGTAAATTTCCAAAGGGTCGTTTGTTTAACTTATCTGTACCTGAACATGCTGCTATGCGAGAGTATATTAAGGAGTCCCTGGAAAAGGGACATATTCGTCCTTCTTCATCTCCTTTAGGAGCTGTTTTTTTCTTTGTATCTAAAAAGGATGGCTCTCTGAGGCCTTGTATTGATTATCGACTCCTGAATAAAATTACAGTCAAATATCAGTATCCGTTGCCTTTGCTGACTGATTTGTTTGCTCGCATAAGGGGGGCTAAGTGGTTCTCTAAGATTGATCTTCGTGGGGCGTATAATTTGGTGCGAATTAAGCAGGGGGATGAGTGGAAAACCGCATTTAATACGCCTGAGGGCCATTTTGAGTATTTAGTAATGCCTTTCGGCCTTTCTAATGCACCTTCAGTCTTTCAGTCCTTAATGCATGATATTTTCCGTGAATATTTGGATAAATTTATGATTATGTATTTGGATGATATTTTGATTTTTTCTGATGACTGGGAGTCTCATGTTCAACAGGTCAGGAGGGTTTTTCAGGTTTTGCGGGAGAATTCTTTGTGTGTAAAGGGTTCAAAGTGTGTTTTTGGGGTTCAAAAGATTTCCTTTTTGGGGTACATTTTTTCCCCTTCTTCTATTGAGATGGACCCTGTCAAGGTTCGGGCTATTTGTGACTGGACGCAGCCTACTTCTCTTAAGAGTCTTCAGAAATTCTTGGGCTTTGCTAATTTTTATCGTCGATTTATAACTGGTTTTTCTGGCGTTGCTAAACCTCTGACAGATTTGACCAAAAAGGGTGCTGATGTTGCCAATTGGTCCCCTGCTGCTGTGGAGGCCTTTCGGGAGCTTAAGCGCCGCTTTTTGTCTGCCCCTGTGTTGCGCCAGCCTGATGTTTCTCTTCCCTTTCAGGTTGAGGTCGATGCTTCCGAGATCGGAGCGGGGGCGGTTTTGTCGCAGAAAAGTTCCGACTGCTCAGTGATGAGACCTTGTGCGTTCTTTTCTCGAAAATTTTCGGCCGCCGAGCGAAACTATGATGTTGGTAATCGGGAGCTTTTGGCCATGAAGTGGGCATTTGAGGAGTGGCGTCATTGGCTTGAGGGTGCCAGACATCAGGTGGTAGTTTTGACTGATCACAAGAATCTGATTTATCTAGAGTCTGCCAGGCGCCTGAATCCTAGACAGGCACGATGGTCGTTGTTTTTTTCTCAGTTTAATTTTGTGGTTTCATACTTACCGGGTTCTAAAAATGTTAAGGCAGATGCTCTTTCTAGGAGTTTTGAGCCTGACTCTCCTGGGGATTCTGAACCTGCTGGTGTCCTTAAGGATGGGGTGGTTTTGTCTGCTGTCTCCCCTGATCTGCGACGTGCTTTGCAAGAATTTCAGGCGGATAGACCTGATCGTTGTCCGCCTGGTAGACTGTTTGTTCCTGATGATTGGACCAGTAGAGTCATCTCGGAAGTTCATTCTTCTTCGCTGGCAGGTCATCCTGGAATTTTTGGTACCAGAGATTTGGTGGCTAGATCCTTCTGGTGGCCTTCCCTGTCTCGGGATGTGCGTGTTTTTGTGCAGTCTTGTGATGTGTGTGCTCGGGCCAAGCCTTGTTGTTCTAGGGCCAGTGGGTTATTGTTGCCCTTGCCTGTTCCGAAGAGGCCTTGGATGCACATCTCTATGGACTTTATTTCTGATCTCCCTGTTTCTCAGAAGATGTCTGTCATCTGGGTGGTGTGTGACCGTTTTTCTAAAATGGTTCATTTGGTACCATTGCCTAAGTTGCCTTCCTCATCTGAGTTGGTCCCTCTATTTTTTCAAAATGTGGTTCGCTTGCATGGTATTCCGGAAAACATCGTTTCTGACAGGGGAACCCAGTTCGTGTCTAGATTTTGGCGGGCATTCTGTGCCAGGTTGGGCATTGATTTGTCTTTTTCGTCTGCATTCTATCCTCAGACTAATGGCCAGACGGAGCGAACTAATCAAACTTTGGAGACTTATTTGAGGTGTTTTGTGTCTGCGGATCAGGATGACTGGGTTGCCTTTTTGCCGTTGGCAGAATTTGCTCTTAATAATCGGGCTTGTTCTGCCACTTTGGTTTCTCCTTTCTTTTGCAATTCAGAGTTTCATCCTCGTTTTTCATCTGGTCAGGTGGAATCTTCGGATTGTCCTGGAGTGGATGCGGTGGTGGATCGGTTGCATCAGATTTGGGGACAAGTGGTGGACAATTTGAAGTTGTCCCAGGAGAGGACTCAGCAGTTTGCTAACCGCCGTCGTCGTCTTGGTCCTCGCCTTCGTGTTGGGGACTTGGTGTGGTTGTCTTCCCGTTTTGTCCCTATGAGGGTTTCTTCTCCTAAGTTTAAGCCTCGGTTCATCGGTCCTTATAGGATTTTGGAGATACTTAACCCTGTGTCCTTTCGTTTGGACCTCCCGGCATCTTTCGCTATCCATAATGTATTCCATCGGTCGTTGTTGCGGAGATATGAGGTACCGGTGGTTCCTTCTACTGAACCTCCTGCTCCTGTGCTGGTGGAGGGTGAATTGGAGTACATTGTAGAGAAGATCTTGGATTCCCGTATTTCCAGACGGAGACTTCAATATCTGGTTAAATGGAAGGGCTATGGTCAGGAAGATAATTCTTGGGTAACTGCCTCTGATGTTCATGCCTCGGATTTGGTTTGTGCCTTTCATAGGGCTCATCCAGATCGCCCTGGCGGTTCTCGTGAGGGTTCGGTGCCCCCTCCTTAAGGGGGGGGTACTGTTGTGAATCCGCTTTTTGGGCTCCCCTGGTGGTTGCTGGTGGTACTCGTGACTTGTGTGTGCTTTGCTGTCTCAGTTCACCTGCTCCCATCAGTGTTTGGGAGTTTCCTATTTAGCCTTTCTCTCCAGTCATTTCCTTGCCGATCATCATTGTAACCAGAGTCTTCGGTTGCATGTTCCTGCTACTAGTCTGCTGATCAGCTAAGTGGACTTTGTCCTTTTGTTTTGTATCTTTTGTCCAGTTTGCAGTTTTTGTTATTCTCTGTAGCTGGAAGCTCTTGCGAGCTGAAATTGCCACTCCTGTGTCATGAGTTGACACAGGAGTCTTAAAGTAATTTCAGGATGGTTTTTGAAAGGGTTTTCAGTTGACCGTGAAGTCCTCTTTTGTATCCTTCTGCTATCTAGTAAGTGGACCTCTCTTTGCTAAATCTACTTTCATACTGTGTATGTCTTTTCCTCTTAACTCACCGTTATTACATGTGGGGGGCTGCTATCATCTTTTGGGGTATTTCCCTAGAGGTAAGCCAGGTCTGTTCCTTCCTCTACCAGGCGTAGTTAGTCCTCCGGCTGGCGCGTGGCATCTAGGAAGTCGTAGGTATGCTCCCTGGCTACTATTAGTTGTGTGGTAGATTTAGCTCACGGTCAGCTCGAGATTCCATCACCCAGAGCTCGTTCGTTATTTTTGTGTTCTGATGTTTCCCTGCCATTGGGAATCATGACAGTATGACCGGCCAATGTTAAAGTTATTGGCAGAAGAAAGGAGAGAAAAAAGAAGTCTGTAGATTTTTTTTTTTTCCCCCTATCCTTGCTCCATATTTGGATCAGTTGTATTTCAGCTCTAATTACAGCCTTTGCCTTTCTCTCCTTCTAATCCTTGAATGGCTCTGATCTCACCTGTTTAAAGATGGACCCTCAGAGTTTGGCTGTAGGTTTAAATAATCTTGCTACCAAGGTTCAAAATTTACAAGATTTTGTTATACATACTCCGATGTCTGAACCTAAAATTCCTACACCAGAGGTGTTTTCCGGAGATAGATCTCGGTTCCTGAATTTCAAATATAATTGTAAATTGTTCCTTTCTCTCAGACCTCACTCCTCTGGAGATCCTGTCCAGCAGGTTAAGATTGTAATCTCTTTGCTGCGAGGTGACCCTCAAAATTGGGCATTTTTATTGACACCAGGGGATCCTGCGTTGCTCAATGTGGATGCGTTTTTTCTGGCTTTAGGGTTGCTTTATGAGGAACCTAATTTGGAGATTCAAGCTGAAAAAGCTTTGATAGCCCTATCTCAAGGGCAAGATGAAGCTGAGATATACTGCCAAAAATTTCGTAGATGGTCTGTGCTTACTCAGTGGAATGAGTGCGCCCTAGCGGCAAATTTCAGAGAGGGCCTTTCTGATGCCATTAAAGATGTTATGGTCAGGTTCCCTGCGCCCACAGGTCTGAATGAGTCCATGACAATGGCTATTCAGATTGATCGGCGTTTGCGGGAGCGCAAACCCGTACACCATTTGGCGGTATCTTCTGAAGAGACGCCAGAGAAAATGCAATGTGACAGAATTCTGTCCAGAAGCAAGCGGCAGAATTATAGGCGTAAAAATGGGTTATGCTTCTATTGTGGTGATTCTGCTCATGTTATATCAGCATGCTCTAAACGTACAAGGAAGGTTGACAAGTCTATTTCAATTGGCACTTTACAGTCTAAATTTATTCTGTCTGTAACCTTGATTTGTTCATTATCAGTTATTACCGTGGATGCCTATGTGGACTCTGGCGCCGCTCTGAGTCTTATGGATTGGTCCTTTGCCAGGCGCTGTGGGTTTGATTTAGAGCCTCTGGAAGTCCCTATACCTCTGAAGGGTATTGATTCTACGCCTTTGGCTTGTAATAAACCACAATTCTGGACGCAAGTGACTATGCGTATGACTCCAGACCATCAGGAGGTGATTCGCTTCCTTGTGTTGTACAATCTGCATGATGTTTTGGTGCTTGGATTACCATGGTTACAATCTCATAACCCAGTCCTTGACTGGAAAACAATGTCTGTGTTAAGCTGGGGATGTCGGGGGGCTCATGGGGACATACCTTTGGTTTCCATTTCGTCATCTATTCCCTCTGAGATTCCGGCATTTTTGTCTGATTATCGTGATATTTTTGAGGAGCCAAAAATTGGTTCACTCCCTCCCCACAGAGATTGTGATTGCGCCATAGATCTGATTCCTGGCAGTAAATTTCCAAAGGGTCGTTTGTTTAACTTATCTGTACCTGAACATGCTGCTATGCGAGAGTATATTAAGGAGTCCCTGGAAAAGGGACATATTCGTCCTTCTTCATCTCCTTTAGGAGCTGTTTTTTTCTTTGTATCTAAAAAGGATGGCTCTCTGAGGCCTTGTATTGATTATCGACTCCTGAATAAAATTACAGTCAAATATCAGTATCCGTTGCCTTTGCTGACTGATTTGTTTGCTCGCATAAGGGGGGCTAAGTGGTTCTCTAAGATTGATCTTCGTGGGGCGTATAATTTGGTGCGAATTAAGCAGGGGGATGAGTGGAAAACCGCATTTAATACGCCTGAGGGCCATTTTGAGTATTTAGTAATGCCTTTCGGCCTTTCTAATGCACCTTCAGTCTTTCAGTCCTTAATGCATGATATTTTCCGTGAATATTTGGATAAATTTATGATTATGTATTTGGATGATATTTTGATTTTTTCTGATGACTGGGAGTCTCATGTTCAACAGGTCAGGAGGGTTTTTCAGGTTTTGTGGGAGAATTCTTTGTGTGTAAAGGGTTCAAAGTGTGTTTTTGGGGTTCAAAAGATTTCCTTTTTGGGGTACATTTTTTCCCCTTCTTCTATTGAGATGGACCCTGTCAAGGTTCGGGCTATTTGTGACTGGACGCAGCCTACTTCTCTTAAGAGTCTTCAGAAATTCTTGGGCTTTGCTAATTTTTATCGTCGATTTATAACTGGTTTTTCTGGCGTTGCTAAACCTCTGACAGATTTGACCAAAAAGGGTGCTGATGTTGCCAATTGGTCCCCTGCTGCTGTGGAGGCCTTTCGGGAGCTTAAGCGCCGCTTTTTGTCTGCCCCTGTGTTGCGCCAGCCTGATGTTTCTCTTCCCTTTCAGGTTGAGGTCGATGCTTCCGAGATCGGAGCGGGGGCGGTTTTGTCGCAGAAAAGTTCCGACTGCTCAGTGATGAGACCTTGTGCGTTCTTTTCTCGAAAATTTTCGGCCGCCGAGCGAAACTATGATGTTGGTAATCGGGAGCTTTTGGCCATGAAGTGGGCATTTGAGGAGTGGCGTCATTGGCTTGAGGGTGCCAGACATCAGGTGGTAGTTTTGACTGATCACAAGAATCTGATTTATCTAGAGTCTGCCAGGCGCCTGAATCCTAGACAGGCACGATGGTCGTTGTTTTTTTCTCAGTTTAATTTTGTGGTTTCATACTTACCGGGTTCTAAAAATGTTAAGGCAGATGCTCTTTCTAGGAGTTTTGAGCCTGACTCTCCTGGGGATTCTGAACCTGCTGGTGTCCTTAAGGATGGGGTGGTTTTGTCTGCTGTCTCCCCTGATCTGCGACGTGCTTTGCAAGAATTTCAGGCGGATAGACCTGATCGTTGTCCGCCTGGTAGACTGTTTGTTCCTGATGATTGGACCAGTAGAGTCATCTCGGAAGTTAATTCTTCTTCGCTGGCAGGTCATCCTGGAATTTTTGGTACCAGAGATTTGGTGGCTAGATCCTTCTGGTGGCCTTCCCTGTCTCGGGATGTGCGTGTTTTTGTGCAGTCTTGTGATGTGTGTGCTCGGGCCAAGCCTTGTTGTTCTAGGGCCAGTGGGTTATTGTTGCCCTTGCCTGTTCCGAAGAGGCCTTGGATGCACATCTCTATGGACTTTATTTCTGATCTCCCTGTTTCTCAGAAGATGTCTGTCATCTGGGTGGTGTGTGACCGTTTTTCTAAAATGGTTCATTTGGTACCGTTGCCTAAGTTGCCTTCCTCATCTGAGTTGGTCCCTCTATTTTTTCAAAATGTGGTTCGCTTGCATGGTATTCCGGAAAACATCGTTTCTGACAGGGGAACCCAGTTCGTGTCTAGATTTTGGCGGGCATTCTGTGCCAGGTTGGGCATTGATTTGTCTTTTTCGTCTGCATTCTATCCTCAGACTAATGGCCAGACGGAGCGAACTAATCAAACTTTGGAGACTTATTTGAGGTGTTTTGTGTCTGCGGATCAGGATGACTGGGTTGCCTTTTTGCCGTTGGCAGAATTTGCTCTTAATAATCGGGCTAGTTCTGCCATTTTGGTTTCTCCTTTCTTTTGCAATTCAGAGTTTCATCCTCGTTTTTCATCTGGTCAGGTGGAATCTTCGGATTGTCCTGGAGTGGATGCGGTGGTGGATCGGTTGCATCAGATTTGGGGACAAGTGGTGGACAATTTGAAGTTGTCCCAGGAGAGGACTCAGCAGTTTGCTAACCGCCGTCGTCGTCTTGGTCCTCGCCTTCGTGTTGGGGACTTGGTGTGGTTGTCTTCCCGTTTTGTCCCTATGAGGGTTTCTTCTCCTAAGTTTAAGCCTCGGTTCATCGGTCCTTATAGGATTTTGGAGATACTTAACCCTGTGTCCTTTCGTTTGGACCTCCCGGCATCTTTCGCTATCCATAATGTATTCCATCGGTCGTTGTTGCGGAGATATGAGGTACCGGTGGTTCCTTCTACTGAACCTCCTGCTCCTGTGCTGGTGGAGGGTGAATTGGAGTACATTGTAGAGAAGATCTTGGATTCCCGTATTTCCAGACGGAGACTTCAATATCTGGTTAAATGGAAGGGCTATGGTCAGGAAGATAATTCTTGGGTAACTGCCTCTGATGTTCATGCCTCGGATTTGGTTTGTGCCTTTCATAGGGCTCATCCAGATCGCCCTGGCGGTTCTCGTGAGGGTTCGGTGCCCCCTCCTTAAGGGGGGGGTACTGTTGTGAATCCGCTTTTTGGGCTCCCCTGGTGGTTGCTGGTGGTACTCGTGACTTGTGTGTGCTTTGCTGTCTCAGTTCACCTGCTCCCATCAGTGTTTGGGAGTTTCCTATTTAGCCTTTCTCTCCAGTCATTTCCTTGCCGATCATCATTGTAACCAGAGTCTTCGGTTGCATGTTCCTGCTACTAGTCTGCTGATCAGCTAAGTGGACTTTGTCCTTTTGTTTTGTATCTTTTGTCCAGTTTGCAGTTTTTGTTATTCTCTGTAGCTGGAAGCTCTTGCGAGCTGAAATTGCCACTCCTGTGTCATGAGTTGACACAGGAGTCTTAAAGTAATTTCAGGATGGTTTTTGAAAGGGTTTTCAGTTGACCGTGAAGTCCTCTTTTGTATCCTTCTGCTATCTAGTAAGTGGACCTCTCTTTGCTAAATCTACTTTCATACTGTGTATGTCTTTTCCTCTTAACTCACCGTTATTACATGTGGGGGGCTGCTATCATCTTTTGGGGTATTTCCCTAGAGGTAAGCCAGGTCTGTTCCTTCCTCTACCAGGCGTAGTTAGTCCTCCGGCTGGCGCGTGGCATCTAGGAAGTCGTAGGTATGCTCCCTGGCTACTATTAGTTGTGTGGTAGATTTAGCTCACGGTCAGCTCGAGATTCCATCACCCAGAGCTCGTTCGTTATTTTTGTGTTCTGATGTTTCCCTGCCATTGGGAATCATGACACCAGATATTCTCGGAAGATGTCATGCATGAAGGACTGGAACACAGAAGGAGCATTAGAGAGTCCAAAAGGCATCACCAAGTACTCAAAATGGCCCTCGGGCCTATTAAATGCTGTTTTCCATTCATCCCCCTGCTTAATACGCACAAGGTTATACGCACCACGAAGATCTATCTTGGTGAACCAACTGGAAACCCTTAATCCGAGCAAACAGATCAGATAATAATGGCAAAGGATACTGAAATTTGACCGTGATTTTATTTAGAAGATGATAATCTATACAAGGTCTCAGAGAACCATCCTTCTTGGCCACAAAAAAGAATCCAGCACCAAGAGGGGAGGAGGACGGGCGAATATGTCCCTTCTCTAAAGACTCCTTTATATAACTCCGCATTGCGGCATGTTCTGTTACAGACAAATTAAAAAGTCGTCCCTTGGGGAACTTACTACCAGGAATCAAATTTATAGCACAATCACAATCCCTGTGAGGAGGCAGGGCACCGGATCTGGGCTCATCAAATACATCCTGGTAGTCCGACAAAAACTCAGGGACCTCAGAAGGAGTGGAAGAAGCAATTGACACCAAGGGAGCATCGCCAAGAATCCCCTGCCAACCCCAACTTGAAACAGACATAGCTTTCCAATCCAGAACTGGATTATGGGCCTGCAGCCATGGCAGACCCAAAACGACAACATCATGCAGATTATGCAGCACAAGAAAGCGAATCACCTCCTGATGTACAGGAGTCATGCACATGGTCACTTGAGTCCAATACTGAGGATTATTCTCAGCCAATGGTGTAGCATCAATACCCCTCAGTGGAATAGGGAATTCCAAAGGCTCCAGGACAAAACCACAGCGCCTGGCAAACAACACATCCATCAGGTTCAGGGCAGCACCCGAATCCACAAAAGCCATAACCGAGTAGGATGACAAAGAACAAATTAAAGTAACAGACAAAATGAATTTAGGCTGTATAGTACCAACGGTGACAGATTTAGCAATTTTTTTTACGCGCTTAGAGCATGCTGAGATAACATGAGTTGAATAACCACAGTAAAAGCACAACCCATTTTGACGTCTATGATTTTGCCGCTCAATTCTGGTCAGAATTCGGTCACATTGCACAGACTCAGGTCTCTGTTCAGAAAACACCGCCAGATGGTGCGTAGATTTGCGCTCCCGCAAACGCCGATCAATCTGAATGGCCAAAGCCATTGAGTCATTCAGACTTGCAGGCATAGGGAACCCCACCATAACATTCTTAATGGCTTCAGAAAGACCTTCTCTGAAATTTGCAGCCAGGGCACACTCATTCCATTGAGTAAGCACCGACCATTTCCAAAATTTTTGACAATACACCTCAGCTTCATCCTGGCCCTGAGAGAGAGCCAGCAAGGCCTTTTCTGCCTGGTTCTCAAAATTAGGTTCCTCATAAAGCAGTCCAAGCGCCAGAAAAAACGCATCCACATTCAGCAATGCAGGATCTCCTGGCGCCAGGGAGAAAGCCCAATCTTGAGGGTCGCCGCGTAAAAAGGAGATAACAATTTTAACTTGCTGAGCGGAATCACCAGAGGAACGAGGTGTCAAAGAAAGAAATAATTTACAATTATTCTTAAAATTCAGAAACCCAGATCTATCTCCAGAAAACCACTCAGGAATAGGTACTTTTGGCTCAGACATAGGACTGTGAACAACAAAATCCTAAATGCTTTGCACCCTTGCAGAAAGATGATCCACACTAGAAGTCAGACTCTGAATATCCATGTCTGCAGCTGAACTCAAAGCCACCCAGAGATTAAGGGGATGAGAGAAGCTGGACAGACTGCAGCAAAGGGAGAGGAAAAAAAAAATTGTACTCAGGACTTCTCTTATCCCACTTCTGCGATGCATTAAACACTTTTCAGGCCTGCTGTACTGTTATGATCCCAGTGGCTTAGGATCACAAATCTAACCAGCTAAGTCAGAGACAATAGGACGAGCTCTGGGGATGTGGTAACTGGACTGACCGCAAAGCTGATCCTAACCAAACACACTAAAGGTAGCCGTGGAGCGTTTCCTGAAATCCTAGACGTCTCTTCACGGCCTGAGAAACTGACTACCCCTAGAGATAAAGTAAGACCTCACTTGCCTCAGAGAAATACCCCCAAAGAAATAGAACAGCCCCCCACAAATAATAACGGTGAGTTAAGAGGAAAAGACAAACGCAGAGATGAAACAGGTTAAGCAAATGAGGCCCGCTAACACTAGATAGCAGAAAATAGCAAGGGATCTGTGCGGTCAGTAAAAAACCCTATACAAAAATATCCACGCAGAGAATGCGAGAACCCCCACACCAACTAACGATGTGGGGGAACAACTCAGCACCCCAGAGCTACCAGCAAGCAGAGAAATCACATATTAGCAAGCTGGACAAAACTCATAATATTCTAGGAACATATTGAACACAGATGAGCAAGAATAAGCAAACAGAACTTAGCTTCTCTTGAAGAGACTGGTAACGGATGTAGACAGGAGCAAACAGAATAGCACTGAATACAACGACAGCAGGCATAGACTGAGATTCCAAGTGAGCTTAAATAGAAAACCAGCCCACAGATAACGAGACAGCTAATGCCAGTCACAAACCTGCAGAAAGACAGCACTCACACAGTACCACTTCTGACCACAAGAGGGAGCCCAGAAATAGAGTTCACAACACTTCCCTGGCTGCAGGTTGAGTGTAGACAACCATTGATGGAACTCGGTCTCCAGAGCTGACCACAACTCCTCAGCTGTGTGACTCACATTTCCTAGAAATTTCAATGTAAACACTGCCTGATGCTGTTGAGCCCTGGTGACAGCATAGTGAGGAGGTGAGCAGGATTCCTTCTGCGCAGTTACAACGCGGGTGGCATTACCAGACAGGCTTTGTGTGCAGGTGGAGGACCGAGAGGAGTTTGAGGAGGCAGAAGCAGTGGAGAAACTTCTAGATGCAGAGGATTGATGAGCAACTCGTGGGGACGGCAAGATTTGGACAGCAGCCCCTTCTCCTGATGTCGCCGTAGTTACCCAGTGCCCAGTCACCGACATGTAATGCCCCGTCCATGTCTACTCGTCCAAATGTCTGTGGTGAAATGCACCCTGTCACACACAGAGTTTCTCAAGGAAGCGGTGATGTGTGCGACATGCTGGTGTAGCGCAGGCACAGCTTTCTTTGAGAAGTAGTGGCGACTGGGCATCTGGTACTGGGGCACTGTGATGGAGATAAGGTCTCGAAAATCCTCTGTGTCCACCAGGCGGAAAGGCAGCATTTCTGTAGCCAACAGCTTGCAGATGGGGAAATTTAACCTCTTAGCTTTGTCATGGCTAGGAGGAAATGTTCTTTTACTTGTCCACATCTGAGGGACTGAGGGCTGGCTGCCGTGCTTAGATGGAGTTGAGTAGGGTGTCCCCGGCAAACTGCTGGTCTGTGAGGAAGGTGCAAGCGGAGATGTTATGTTGCCTTGATCAAAATGTGGTGTCGATGTCGGAGAGCGCTCGACACCAGCAGGTGTTTCCACTTGCAAATGTTCTGATGACCTGCCAATCACACTGGCTGTTGCAGGTAAAGAGGTGGAAGGTCTGCATCCAAAACCAAGTGCGACTGCTGTCCCCACAGTCACAGAGGATGAAGAGGACACGGATGCACTTGATGGGGCAGACGGTGATTGACCCGGCCCACTAGGCCGCATTGTAGCACAGTGAGCTTCCCACTGCAACTTATGTCTCATATCCATGTGACGGTTCATGCATGAAGTACTCAAGCTAGTGATTTTTTGGCCTCTTCTGAGATTTTGTTGACAAATCTTACAGACATGAGTTGGGTCATCCTTTGCGATGTCAAAAAATGCCCAGGCTATGCAAGGCTTAGAGCCCGTGTGACCTGAAGAGCCACCACGACTTCTGGTCTGAGGCACAGTTGGGGTTCAGAATGCATTTGTTGACGTGCTTCCAGTACTCTGTCTCTGTCCAGGAAGGCGCACCATTACCTCGTCATCAGACTCGTCACTAGCATCCTCTTCCACCTCCTCTGCTGACCTCATAGACTGGCGGACTGGGGGTTGACAGTAAGTGGGGTCTACAACCTCGTCATCATCATGCTGTGTGTGCTCACACCCATCGTCCTCAGAGCCAACCTCTTCCTGCCCCGACCGAAAAGTCAAGTTTTCATTCCAATCAGGTATCTCAGTCTCATCATCATCTTCCTCATTGTCTCCACCAACAGGAGCTACAGTTTGGGAGCGAGGGTCCACATTATGCTCAGAACCTTCTTCATCTGGGCCTAGATCCGACTCACAAAGATTCTGGGCATCAGAGCAGATCATTTCCTCGTCTGGATTCACAGAAGCTCTGGAGCAGACCTCTGATTCCCAGGCTATAGTATGCATAAACAGCTCTACAGACTCAACCATGTGTGTTACTTCATGCTCAGATGGGCAGCTGGAGAGTTGGGAGCTGTGAGGAAGAAAGTGCGATTGGGGTGACAACTCTGAGGACTGGAGTAGTTGTGATGTTGAAGTTGACATGGAGGAGAGCCCACTTGAACGAGCACTTGATATCCGTTCAAGCACCTGCTGTTTTTGTGCCTCATCTGGAATTTTTGGCGATGCTTGTAGCGATGGTCGTAAGAAAGAGATCATATCAGATTGTCCACGAAAAGAAGTAGACATCTTACTTTGGCTGGAAGATGATCTTTCTTCTGCAGATGTTACTGTTGCTTTACCACCTACCCCATGGACACAACCTTTTTTTCCCTTTCCAACACGCCTATTCCCCATTCCACCAGCAGCAGGCCTTTTGCCACTCATTTTAGTGCTTAACTAATTGGCAGCTCTGTATTTGTAGTTGTTGGCACAACAACCGATGGATGAAAACCGAGCAGAACTGAGCGGCCAAACTGTGGTACTAGGCCCAAAACTATTAACTGGATTAGATGCAGTAAAAATTGAGATACACAGGCGGTATAGTTTGTTTCACAGGTGGGATACTCTGCTGATGTGCAGACACTGCTCCTAGGCCCAAAACTATTAACTGGATTAGATGCAGTAAAAATTGAGATACACAGGCGGTATAGTTTGTTTCACAGGTGGGCTACTCTGCTGACGTGCAGACACTGCTCCTAGGCCCAAAACTATTAACTGGATTAGATGCAGTAAAAATTGAGATACACAGGCAGTATAGTTTGTTTCACAGGCGGGCTACTCTGCTGACGTGCAGACAATGCTCCTAGGCCCAAAACTGTTATCTGGATTAGATGCAGTGAAAATAGCGATACACACTCGGTGTAGTTAGTTTCACAGGCGGGCTACTCTGCTGATGTGCAAACACTGCTACTAAGCCCAAAACCCCAAAACTATTAACTGGATTAGATGCAGTAAAAATTGAGATACACAGGCGGTATAGTTTGTTTCACAGGTGGGCTACTCTGCTGACGTGCAGACACTGCTCCTAGGCCTAAAGCTATTAACTGGATTAGATGCAGTAAAAATTGAGATATACAGGTGGTATAGTTTGTTTCATAGGCGGGCTACTCTGCTGACGTGCAGACACTGCTCCTAGGCCCAAAACTGTTAACTGGATTAGATGCAGTGAAAATAGAGATACACAGGCGGTGTAGTTAGTTTCACAGGCGGGCTACTCTGCTGACGTGCAGACACTGCTACTAAGCCCAAAACTCCAAAACGATTTACTGGGTTAGATGCAGTAAAAATTGAGATACACAGGCGGTGTAGTTAGCTTCACAGGCGGGCTACTCAGATGTCTATCAGACAATGCTACTAGCCCAAAAGGATTGGCTGAGCTAGATTACACCAAATGCTGTGACTAACACTTGCACAGCACTGGCTCAGACCTGCCTGGCAAACAGTGCTATGAACTGCTGTAACCTACCCTGAAAAGGGCTGATATTACAACTAGTCCCAACTCCTGACTCCCTAAACCTATCTCTCAGAAAATTTGCTGGCAAAAAAAGACTCTTTGACTGTATAGCGCCCACAGCAGCAGCGGTGCCGTCTAACACTAATCTGCAGCAGTGAGGAAATGGTGGTGACGGGGCAAATGGCTGGTTCTTATAGGGCAAGGACATGTGACATACACAGCCAATGACACATGCACTTGCTTGTGTGCATCACATGCACATTGCTGTGTGTGTGCGCACTGCTGATAGGCTGAGAGACTGCACCGCCCCTCTGTAAATGCGGGAAAGAAAAAAAAAAATGGAGATCGGCGTTATTTCAGCACAAATCTATCCCCCCCCCCCCGCCCACTATACACTGAAACAGTCCATTAACAATGATAAACAGTTTTAATGTGCAAATCAAGCTGGGCTTTTAGTGAACGACCAGCCGAATTTTAAGCAAATTGTTCGGGTTCGTCGAATGACTCGAACACCGCCCAAAACAGCTCGAATTTGAAATTGGCGAGCAGCTCGACGCGAACACCGCTCATCTCTAATAGTCATTAGTGGGGTACCGTTGGGATCTGTGCTACGACCAATGTTTTTTAACCTCTTAATTAATGACCCTGTGGATTGGATTGAGAGCAATGTATCAGTCTTTTCCTGATGACACCAAACTATGTAGGATACTAAAATCTGACCTTGACAGTACGATATTGCAAAACGATCTTAATAAGATTGATAAGACAGCACGCCTGCACTTTCCTGCTAAAATGTCCTAAATTATGAGTACTTAGCCATTACTGGCATAAGATTGATGACTGACTACTTTGGACTATAGTCATTATTAGTTGCACTGGTGGAATATTACATAGTTACATAGTTATTAAGGTTGAAGGAAGACTTTAAGTCCATCTAGTTCAACCCATAGCCTAACCTAACATGCCCTAACATGTTGATCCAGAGGAAGGAAAAAACCCCATGTGGCAAAGAGTAAGCTCCACCTTGGGGAAAAAAATTCCTTCCCGACTCCACATACGGCAATCAGACTAGTTCCCTGGATCAACGCCCTATCAAGGAATCTAGTGTATATACCCTGTAACATTATACTTTTCCAGAAAGGTATCCAGTCCCCTCTTAAATTTAAGTAATTAATCACTCATTGCAACATCATACGGCAGAGAGTTCCATAGTCTCACTGCTCTTACAGTAAAGAATCCACGTCTGTTATTATGCTTAAACCTTCTTTCCTCCAGACGTAGAGGATGCCCCCTTGTCCTTGTCACCGGTCTATGATTAAAAAGATCATCAGAAAGGTCTTTATACTGTCCCCTCATATATTTATACATTAAAATAAGATCACCCCTTAGCCTTCATTTTTCCAAACTAAATAGCCCCAAGTGTAATAACCTATTTTGGTATTGCAGACCACCCAGTCCTCTAATAACCTTGGTCGCTCTTCTCTGCACCCGCTCCAGTTCAGCTATGTCTTTCTTATACACCGGAGACCAGAACTGTGCACAGTATTCTAAGTGTGGTCAAACTAGTGACTTGTATAGAGGTAAAATTATGTTCTCCTCATGAGCATCTATGCCTCTTTTAATGCATCCCATTATTTTATTTGCCTTTGTAGCAGCTGCCTGACACTGGCCACTGAATATGAGTTTGTCATCCACCCATACACCCAGGTCTTTTTCATTGACGGTTTTGCCCAGAGTTTTAGAATTAAGCACATAGTTATACATCCTATCACTTCTACCCAAGTGCATGACCTTACATTTATTCCCATTAAAGCTCATTTGCCATTTATCAGCCCAAGCTTCTAGTTTACATAAATCATCCTGTAATATAAAATTGTCCTCCCCTGTATTGATTACCCTGCAGAGTTTAGTGTCATCTCCAAATATTGAAATTCTACTCTAAATGCCCCCTACAAGGTCATTAATAAATATGTTAAAAAGAAGAGGGCCCAATACTGACCCCTGTGGTACCCCAGTGCTAACCACGACCCAGTCCGAGTGTGCTCCATTAATAACCACCCTTTGTTTCCTATCCCTGAGCCAGCTCTCAATCCACTTACACATATTTTCCCCTATCCCCATTATTCTCATTTTATGTAACAACCTTTTGTGTGGCACCATATCAAAAGCTTTTGAAAAGTCCATATACACTACATCCACTGGGCTCCCTTGGTCCAGTCCGGAACTTACCTCTTCATAGAAGCTGATCAAATTAGTCTGACATGAACGGTCCCTAGTAAGCCCGTGCTGATACTGGGTCATGAGGTTATTCCTCTTCAGATACTCCAGTATAGCATCCCTTAGAAAGCCCTCCAGGATTTTACCCACAGTAGAGGTTAAGCTTACTGGCCTATAATTACCGAGTTCAGTTTTTGTCCCCTTTTTGGATATTGGCACCACATTTGCTATACGCCAGTCCTGTGGTACAGACCCTGTTATTATGGAGTCTTTAAAGATTAAAAATAATGGTCTATCAATGACTGTACTTAATTCCTGCAGCACTCGAGGGTGTATCTCATCCGGGCCCGGAGATTTGTCAATTTTAGTGATTTTTAGACACCGCCGTACTTCCTGCTGGGTTAAGCAGGTGACATTTAATTGGGAATTTTTATCACTAGTCATTTTGTCTGCCATGGGATTTTCTTTTGTAAATACTGATGAAAAAAAGTCATTTAGCATATTGGCTTTTTCCTCATCCTCATCCACCATTTCACCCAGACTATTTTTAAGGGGGCCAACACTATAATTTTTTAATTTCTTACTATTTATGTAGTTAAAGAATATTTTGGGATTATTTTTACTCTATCTGGCAATGAGTCTCTCTGTCTCAATCTTTGCTGCCTTGATTTGCTTTTTACAGAATTTTTATTTTTTTTAAATTTATTTAATGCCTCCTCACTAGTGTTATAAATATTGGCAAGTCTGCCTCCGTGCCATTGCTGTGTGTGGCATCTGTCTCTCATTGTGTGGCACCGAAAACACTGTGTAATACTTGGCCATTTTTTTTTTTTGGGTACATTCTCCCTTTTCCCAAAAAAAAATTAGTGGGAGATAAATATTGGCAAGTCTGCCTCCGTGCCATTGCTGTGTGTGGTATCTGTCTCTCATTGTGTGCCACCGAAAACACTGTGTAATACTTGGCCATTTTTTTTTTTGCTAAATTCATATGCCCTGAAGAAGAGAGCAAGAAAGCTCTTGAAACGCGTTGGCTTCAATAAACTACCTAAAAATTCATACCGTGTGCGCGGTCTTCAGTTCGCCTAAGACTATTACCCTCAACATCCTTATTTGGATTTTTGTGGAGACCTGCTGCTACGGTCAAGCCTACATGGGAGTTGTGACCTAGGTTCACAACTCCAATAGGTGAGTACATTCCCTGCATAGTACCATATGTTTTCTTAAACAGTGTGACACATTGGGGGCGCCTTGTGTTTTTTTCTCATTTTCCAAAAAATAAAAATAGTGGGAGATAAATATTGGCAAGTCTGCCTCTGTGCCATTGCTGTGTGTGGCATCTGTCTCTCATTGTGTGGCACCGAAAACACTGTGTAATACTTGGCCATTTTTTTTTGGGGGGGGAATACATTCTCCCTTTTCCAAAAAAAAAAATTAGTGTGAGATAAATATTGGCAAGTCTGCCTCCGTGCCATTGCTGTGTGTGGTATCTGTCTCTCATTGTGTGCCACCGAAAACACTGTGTAATACTTGGCCTTTTTTTTTTTTTGCTAAATTCTCCCTTTTCCCCCAAAAAAATTAGTGGGAGATAAATATTGGCAAGTCTGCCTCCGTGCCATTGCTGTGTGTGTCATCTGTCTCTCATTGTGTGGCACCGAAAACACTGTGTAATACTTGGCCATTTTTTTTTTGCTAAATTCTCCCTTTTCCAAAAAAAAAATTAGTGGGAGATAAATATTGGCAAGTCTGCCTCCGTGCCATTGCTGTGTGTTGTATCTGTCTCTCATTGTGTGCCACCGAAAACACTGTGTAATACTTGGCCATTTTTTTTTTTGCTAAATTCTCCCTTTACCAAAAAAAAAAATTAGTGGGAGATAAATATTGGCAAGTCTGCCTCTGTGCCATTGCTGTGTGTGGCATCTGTCTCTCATTGTGTGGCACCGAAAACACTGTGTAATACTTGGCCATTTTTTTTTTTTTTGGGTACATTCTCCCTTTTCCAAAAAAAAAATTAGTGGGAGATAAATATTGGCAAGTCTGCCTCTGTGCCATTGCTGTGTGTGGCATCTGTCTCTCATTGTGTGGCACCGAAAACACTGTGTAATACTTGGCCATTTTTTTTTGGGGGGGGTACATTCTCCCTTTTCCCCAAAAAAATTAGTGAGAGATAAATATTGGCAAGTCTGCCTCCGTGCCATTGCTGTGTGTGGTATCTGTCTCTCATTGTGTGCCACCGAAAACACTGTGTAATACTTGGCCATTTTTTTTTTTTGCTAAATTCTCCCTTTTCCCCAAAAAAAATTAGTGGGAGATAAATATTGGCAAGTCTGCCTCTGTGCCATTGCTGTGTGTGGCATCTGTCTCTCATTGTGTGGCACCGAAAACACTGTGTAATACTTGGCCATTTTTTTTTTTTTGCTAAATTCTCCCTTTTCCAAAAAAAAAAATAGTGGAAGATAAATATTGGCAAGTCTGCCTCCGTGCCATTGCTGTGTGTGGCATCTGTCTCTCATTGTCTGGCACCGAAAACACTGTGTAATACTTGGCCATTTTTTTTTGGGGGGGGGACATTCTCCCTTTTCCAAAAAAAAAATTAGTGGGAGATAAATATTGGCAAGTCTGCCTCCGTGCCATTGCTGTGTGTGGTATCTGTCTCTCATTGTGTGCCACCGAAAACACTGTGTAATACTTGGCCATTTTTTTTTTGTTGCTAAATTCTCCCTTTTCCCCAAAAAAAATTAGTGGGAGATAAATATTGGCAAGTCTGCCTCCGTGCCATTGCTGTGTGTGTCATCTGTCTCTCATTGTGTGGCACCGAAAACACTGTGTAATACTTGGCCATTTTTTTTTTTGCTAAATTCTCCCTTTTCCAAAAAAAAAATTAGTGGGAGATAAATATTGGCAAGTCTGCCTCCGTGCCATTGCTGTGTGTTGTATCTGTCTCTCATTGTGTGCCACCGAAAACACTGTGTAATACTTGGCCATTTTTTTTTTGCTAAATTCTCCCTTTTCCAAAAAAAAAATTAGTGGGAGATAAATATTGGCAAGTCTGCCTTTGTGCCATTGCTGTGTGTGGCATCTGTCTCTCATTGTGTGGCACCGAAAACACTGTGTAATACTTGGCCATTTTTTTTTTTTTTGGTACATTCTCCCTTTTCCAAAAAAAAAATTAGTGGGAGATAAATATTGGCAAGTCTGCCTCTGTGCCATTGCTGTGTGTGGCATCTGTCTCTCATTGTGTGGCACCGAAAACACTGTGTAATACTTGGCCATTTTTTTTTGGGGGGGGGTACATTCTCCCTTTTCCCCAAAAAAATTAGTGAGAGATAAATATTGGCAAGTCTGCCTCCGTGCCATTGCTGTGTGTGGCATCTGTCTCTCATTGTGTGCCACCGAAAACACTGTGTAATACTTGGCCATTTTTTTTTTTTTGCTAAATTCTCCCTTTTCCAAAAAAAAAATTAGTGGAAGATAAATATTGGCAAGTCTGCCTCCGTGCCATTGCTGTGTGTGGCATCTGTCTCTCATTGTGTGGCACCGAAAACACTGTGTAATACTTGGCCATTTTTTTTTGGGGGGGTACATTCTCCCTTTTCCAAAAAAAAAATTAGTGGGAGATAAATATTGGCAAGTCTGCCTCCGTGCCATTGCTGTGTGTGGTATCTGTCTCTCATTGTGTGCCACCGAAAACACTGTGTAATACTTGGCCATTTTTTTTTTGTTGCTAAATTCTCCCTTTTCCAAAAAAAAAATTAGTGGGAGATAAATATTGGCAAGTCTGCCTCTGTGCCATTGCTGTGTGTGGCATCTGTCTCTCATTGTGTGGCACCGAAAACACTGTGTAATACTTGGCCATTTTTTTTTTTTTGCTAAATTCTCCCTTTTCCCAAAAAAAAATTAGTGGGAGATCATTATTGGCAAGTCTGCCTCCGTGCCATTGCTGTGTGTGGCATCTGTCTCTCATTGTGTGGCACCGAAAACACTGTGTAATACTTGGCCATTTTTTTTTGGGGGGGAGTACATTCTCCCTTTTCCAAAAAAAAAATTAGTGGGAGATAAATATTGGCAAGTCTGCCTCCGTGCCATTGCTGTGTGTGGCATCTGTCTCTCATTGTGTGGCACCGAAAACACTGTATAATACTTGGCCATTTTTTTGGGGGGGGTACATTCTCCCTTTTCCAAAAAAAAAATTAGTGGGAGATAATTATTGGCAAGTCTGCCTTCGTGCCATTGCTGTGTGTGGCATCTGTCTCTCATTGTGTGGCACCGAAAACACTGTGTAATACTTGGCCATTTTTTTTGGGGGGGGGGTACATTCTCCCTTTTCCAAAAAAAAAAATTAGTGGGAGATAAATATTGGCAAGTCTGACTCCGTGCCATTGCTGTGTGTGGTATCTGTCTCTCATTGTGTGCCACCGAAAACACTGTGTAATACTTGGCCTTTTTTTTTTTGCTAAATTCTCCCTTTTCCCCAAAAAAAATTAGTGGGAGATAAATATTGGCAAGTCTGCCTCCGTGCCATTGCTGTGTGTGTCATCTGTCTCTCATTGTGTGGCACCGAAAACACTGTGTAATACTTGGCCATTTTTTTTTTGCTAAATTCTCCCTTTTCCAAAAAAAAATTAGTGGGAGATAAATATTGGCAAGTCTGCCTCCGTGCCATTGCTGTGTGTGGTATCTGTCTCTCATTGTGTGCCACCGAAAACACTGTGTAATACTTGGCCATTTTTTTTTTGCTAAATTCTCCCTTTTCCAAAAAAAAAAATTAGTGGGAGATAAATATTGGCAAGTCTGCCTCTGTGCCATTGCTGTGTGTGGCATCTGTCTCTCATTGTGTGGCACCGAAAACACTGTGTAATACTTGGCCATTTTTGTTTTTTTTGGGGTACATTCTCCCTTTTCCAAAAAAAAAATTAGTGGGAGATAATTATTGGCAAGTCTGCCTCCATGCCATTGCTGTGTGTGGTATCTGTCTCTCATTGTGTGCCACCGAAAACACTGTGTAATACTTGGCCATTTTTTTTTTTTTGCTAAATTCTCCCTTTTCCAAAAAAAAAATTAGTGGGAGATAAATATTGACAAGTCTGCCTCTGTGCCATTGCTGTGTGTAGAATCTGTCTCTCATTGTGTGGCACCGAAAACACTGTGTAATACTTGGCCATTTTTTTTGGGGGGGGTACATTCTCCCTTTTCCAAAAAAAAACTTAGTGAGAGATAAATATTGGCAAGTCTGCCTCCGTGCCATTGCTGTGTGTGGTATCTGTCTCTCATTGTGTGCCACCGAAAACACTGTGTAATACTTGGCCATTTTTTTTTTTTTGCTAAATTCTCCCTTTTCCAAAAAAAAAATTAGTGGGAGATAAATATTGGCAAGTCTGCCTCCGTGCCATTGCTGTGTGTGGCATCTGTCTCTCATTGTGTGGCACCGAAAACACTGTGTAATACTTGGCCATTTTTTTTTTTTTGCTAAATTCTCCCTTTTCCAAAAAAAAAATTAGTGGGAGATAAATATTGGCAAGTCTGCCTCCGTGCCATTGCTGTGTGTGGCATCTGTCTCTCATTGTGTGGCACCGAAAACACTGTGTAATACTTGGCCATTTTTTTTTGGGGGGGGGGTACATTCTCCCTTTTCCAAAAAAAAAAAATAGTGGGAGATAAATATTGGCAAGTCTGCCTCCGTGCCATTGCTGTGTGTGGCATCTGTCTCTCATTGTGTGGCACCGAAAACACTGTGTAATACTTGGCCATTTTATTTTTTTTTGGGTACATTCACCCTTTTCCAAAAAAAAAATTAGTGGGAGATAAATATTGGCAAGTCTGCCTCTGTGCCATTGCTGTGTGTGGCATCTGTCTCTCATTGTGTGGCACCGAAAACACTGTGAATACTTGGCCTTTTTTTTTTGGGGGGGGGACATTCTCCCTTTTCCCAAAAAAAATTAGTGAGAGATAAATATTGGCAAGTCTGCCTCCGTGCCATTGCTGTGTGTGGTATCTGTCTCTCATTGTGTGCCACCGAAAACACTGTGTAATACTTGGCCATTTTTTTTTTTTGCTAAATTCTCCCTTTTCCCAAAAAAAAATTAGTGGGAGATAAATATTGGCAAGTCTGCCTCCGTGCCATTGCTGTGTGTGGTATCTGTCTCTCATTGTGTGCCACCCAAAACACTGTGTAATACTTGGCCATTTTTTTTTGTTGCTAAATTCTCCCTTTTCCAAACAAAAAATTAGTGGGAGATAAATATTGGCAAGTCTGCCTCTGTGCCATTGCTGTGTGTGGCATCTGTCTCTCATTGTGTGGCACCGAAAACACTGTGTAATACTTGGCCATTTTTTTTTTTTGCTAAATTCTCCCTTTTCCCAAAAAAAAATTAGTGGGAGATCATTATTGGCAAGTCTGCCTCCGTGCCATTGCTGTGTGTGGCATCTGTCTCTCATTGTGTGGCACCGAAAACACTGTGTAATACTTGGCCATTTTTTTTGGGGGGGTACATTCTCCCTTTTCCAAAAAAAAAATTAGTGGGAGATAAATATTGGCAAGTCTGCCTCCGTGCCATTGCTGTTTGTGGCATCTGTCTCTCATTGTGTGGCACCGAAAACACTGTATAATACTTGGCCATTTTTTTTGGGGGGGGTACATTCTCCCTTTTCCAAAAAAAAAATTAGTGGAGATAAATATTGGCAAGTCTGCCTTCGTGCCATTGCTGTGTGTGGCATCTGTCTCTCATTGTGTGGCACCGAAAACACTGTGTAATACTTGGCCATTTTTTTTTTTGGGGGGGGTACATTCTCCCTTTTCCAAAAAAAAAATTAGTGGGAGATAAATATTGGCAAGTCTGCCTCCGTGCCATTGCTGTGTGTGGTATCTGTCTCTCATTGTGTGCCACCGAAAACACTGTGTAATACTTGGCCATTTTTTTTTTTTTTGCTAAATTCTCCCTTTTCCCAAAAAAAAATTAGTGGGAGATAAATATTGGCAAGTCTGCCTCCGTGCCATTGCTGTGTGTGTCATCTGTCTCTCATTGTGTGGCACCGAAAACACTGTGTAATACTTGGCCATTTTTTTTTTTTTGGGGGGGTACATTCTCCCTTTTGCAAAAAAAAAAAATAGTGGGAGATAAATATTGGCAAGTCTGCCTCCGTGCCATTGCTGTGTGTAGCATCTGTCTCTCATTGTGTGGCACCGAAAACACTGTGTAATACTTGGCCATTTTTTTTTGGGGGGGGGTACATTCTCCCTTTTCCAAAAAAAATTAGTGAGAGATAAATATTGGCAAGTCTGCCTCCGTGCCATTGCTGTGTGTGGTATCTGTCTCTCATTGTGTGCCACCGAAAACACTGTGTAATACTTGGCCATTTTTTTTTGGGCGGGGTACATTCTCCCTTTTCCAAAAAAAAATTAGTGAGAGATAAATATTGGCAAGTCTGCCTCCGTGCCATTGCTGTGTGTGGTATCTGTCTCTCATTGTGTGCCACCGAAAACACTGTGTAATACTTGGCCATTTTTTTTTTTTGCTAAATTCTCCCTTTTCCCAAAAAAAAATTAGTGGGAGATAAATATTGGCAAGTCTGCCTCCGTGCCATTGCTGTGTGTGGCATCTGTCTCTCATTGTGTGGCACCGAAAACACTGTGTAATACTTGGCCATTTTTTTTTTTTGGGGGGGTACATTCTCCCTTTTCCAAAAAAAAAAAATAGTGGGAGATAAATATTGGCAAGTCTGCCTCCGTGCCATTGCTGTGTGTGGCATCTGTCTCTCATTGTGTGGCACCGAAAACACTGTGTAATACTTGGCCATTTTATTTTTTTTGGGGTACATTCTCCCTTTTCCAAAAAAAAAATTAGTGGGAGATAAATATTGGCAAGTCTGCCTCTGTGCCATTGCTGTGTGTGGCATCTGTCTCTCATTGTGTGGCACCGAAAACACTGTGAATACTTGGCCATTTTTTTTTGGGGGGGGGGACATTCTCCCTTTTCCCAAAAAAAATTAGTGAGAGATAAATATTGGCAAGTCTGCCTCCGTGCCATTGCTGTGTGTGGTATCTGTCTCTCATTGTGTGCCACCGAAAACACTGTGTAATACTTGGCCATTTTTTTTTTTGCTAAATTCTCCCTTTTCCCCAAAAAAAATTAGTGGGAGATAAATATTGGCAAGTCTGCCTCCGTGCCATTGCTGTGTGTGGTATCTGTCTCTCATTGTGTGCCACCGAAAACACTGTGTAATACTTGGCCATTTTTTTGTTGTTGCTAAATTCTCCCTTTTCCAAAAAAAAAATTAGTGGGAGATAAATATTGACAAGTCTGCCTCTGTGCCATTGCTGTGTGTGGCATCTGTCTCTCATTGTGTGGCACCGAAAACACTGTGTAATACTTGGCCATTTTTTTTTTTGCTAAATTCTCCCTTTTCCCAAAAAAAAATTAGTGGGAGATCATTATTGGCAAGTCTGCCTCCGTGCCATTGCTGTGTGTGGCATCTGTCTCTCATTGTGTGGCACCGAAAACACTGTGTAATACTTGGCCATTTTTTTTTGGGGGGGGTACATTCTCCCTTTTCCAAAAAAAAAATTAGTGGGAGATAAATATTGGCAAGTCTGCCTCTGTGCCATTGCTGTGTGTGGCATCTGTCTCTCATTGTGTGGCACCGAAAACACTGTATAATACTTGGCCATTTTTTTTGGGGGGGGTACATTCTCCCTTTTCCCAAAAAAAATTAGTGGGAGATAAATATTGGCAAGTCTGCCTTCGTGCCATTGCTGTGTGTGGCATCTGTCTCTCATTGTGTGGCACCGAAAACACTGTGTAATACTTGGCCATTTTTTTTTTTTTGCTAAATTCTCCCTTTTCCCCAAAAAAAATTAGTGGGAGATCATTATTGGCAAGTCTGCCTCCGTGCCATTGCTGTGTGTGGCATCTGTCTCTCATTGTGTGGCACCGAAAACACTGTGTAATACTTGGCCATTTTTTTTGGGGGGGGTACATTCTCCCTTTTCCAAAAAAAAAATTAGTGGGAGATAAATATTGGCAAGTCTGCCTCCGTGCCATTGCTGTGTGTGGCATCTGTCTCTCATTGTGTGGCACCGAAAACACTGTATAATACTTGGCCATTTTTTTTTTTTGGGGTACATTCTCCCTTTTCAAATAAAAAAAAATAGTGGGAGATAAATATTGGCAAGTCTGCCTTCGTGCCATTGCTGTGTGTGGCATCTGTCTCTCATTGTGTGGCACCGAAAACACTGTGTAATACTTGGCCATTTTTTTTTTTTTTGGGGTACATTCTCCCTTTTCCAAAAAAAAAATTAGTGGGAGATAAATATTGGCAAGTCTGCCTCCGTGCCATTGCTGTGTGTGGTATCTGTCTCTCATTGTGTGCCACCGAAAACACTGTGTAATACTTGGCCATTTTTTTTTGGGGGGGGGTACATTCTCCCTTTTCCAAAAAAAAATTAGTGAGAGATAAATATTGGCAAGTCTGCCTCCGTGCCATTGCTGTGTGTAGTATCTGTCTCTCATTGTGTGCCACCGAAAACACTGTGTAATACTTGGCCATTTTTTTTTTTGCTAAATTCTCCCTTTTCCCAAAAAAAAATTAGTGTGAGATAAATATTGGCAAGTCTGCCTCCGTGCCATTGCTGTGTGTGGCATCTGTCTCTCATTGTGTGGCACCGAAAACACTGTGTAAAACTTGGCCATTTTTTTTTGGGGGGGGGGTACATTCTCCCTTTTCCAAAAAAAAAAATAGTGGGAGATAAATATTGGCAAGTCTGCCTCCGTGCCATTGCTGTGTGTGGCATCTGTCTCTCATTGTGTGGCACCGAAAACACTGTGAATACTTGGCCATTTTTTTTTTTGGGGGGGGGGACATTCTCCCTTTTCCCAAAAAAAATTAGTGAGAGATAAATATTGGCAAGTCTGCCTCCGTGCCATTGCTGTGTGTGGTATCTGTCTCTCATTGTGTGGCACCGAAAACACTGTGTAATACTTGGCCATTTTTTTTTGGGGGGGGGTACATTCTCCCTTTTCCAAAAAAAATTAGTGAGAGATAAATATTGGCAAGTCTGCCTCCGTGCCATTGCTGTGTGTGGTATCTGTCTCTCATTGTGTGGCACCGAAAACACTGTGTAATACTTGGCCATTTTTTTTTGGGGGGGGGGTACATTCTCCCTTTTCCAAAAAAAAAAAATAGTGGGAGATAAATATTGGCAAGTCTGCCTCCGTGCCATTGCTGTGTGTGGCATCTGTCTCTCATTGTGTGGCACCGAAAACACTGTGTAATACTTGGCCATTTTATTTTTTTTTGGGTACATTCACCCTTTTCCAAAAAAAAAATTAGTGGGAGATAAATATTGGCAAGTCTGCCTCTGTGCCATTGCTGTGTGTGGCATCTGTCTCTCATTGTGTGGCACCGAAAACACTGTGAATACTTGGCCTTTTTTTTTTGGGGGGGGGACATTCTCCCTTTTCCCAAAAAAAATTAGTGAGAGATAAATATTGGCAAGTCTGCCTCCGTGCCATTGCTGTGTGTGGTATCTGTCTCTCATTGTGTGCCACCGAAAACACTGTGTAATACTTGGCCATTTTTTTTTTTTGCTAAATTCTCCCTTTTCCCAAAAAAAAATTAGTGGGAGATAAATATTGGCAAGTCTGCCTCCGTGCCATTGCTGTGTGTGGTATCTGTCTCTCATTGTGTGCCACCCAAAACACTGTGTAATACTTGGCCATTTTTTTTTGTTGCTAAATTCTCCCTTTTCCAAACAAAAAATTAGTGGGAGATAAATATTGGCAAGTCTGCCTCTGTGCCATTGCTGTGTGTGGCATCTGTCTCTCATTGTGTGGCACCGAAAACACTGTGTAATACTTGGCCATTTTTTTTTTTTGCTAAATTCTCCCTTTTCCCAAAAAAAAATTAGTGGGAGATCATTATTGGCAAGTCTGCCTCCGTGCCATTGCTGTGTGTGGCATCTGTCTCTCATTGTGTGGCACCGAAAACACTGTGTAATACTTGGCCATTTTTTTTGGGGGGGGTACATTCTCCCTTTTCCAAAAAAAAAATTAGTGGGAGATAAATATTGGCAAGTCTGCCTCCGTGCCATTGCTGTTTGTGGCATCTGTCTCTCATTGTGTGGCACCGAAAACACTGTATAATACTTGGCCATTTTTTTGGGGGGGGGTACATTCTCCCTTTTCCAAAAAAAAAATTAGTGGAGATAAATATTGGCAAGTCTGCCTTCGTGCCATTGCTGTGTGTGGCATCTGTCTCTCATTGTGTGGCACCGAAAACACTGTGTAATACTTGGCCATTTTTTTTTTTGGGGGGGGTACATTCTCCCTTTTCCAAAAAAAAAATTAGTGGGAGATAAATATTGGCAAGTCTGCCTCCGTGCCATTGCTGTGTGTGGTATCTGTCTCTCATTGTGTGCCACCGAAAACACTGTGTAATACTTGGCCATTTTTTTTTTTTTTGCTAAATTCTCCCTTTTCCAAAAAAAAAATTAGTGGGAGATAAATATTGGCAAGTCTGCCTCCGTGCCATTGCTGTGTGTGTCATCTGTCTCTCATTGTGTGGCACCGAAAACACTGTGTAATACTTGGCCATTTTTTTTTTTTTGGGGGGGTACATTCTCCCTTTTCCAAAAAAAAAAAATAGTGGGAGATAAATATTGGCAAGTCTGCCTCCGTGCCATTGCTGTGTGTAGCATCTGTCTCTCATTGTGTGGCACCGAAAACACTGTGTAATACTTGGCCATTTTTTTTTGGGGGGGGGTACATTCTCCCTTTTCCAAAAAAAATTAGTGAGAGATAAATATTGGCAAGTCTGCCTCCGTGCCATTGCTGTGTGTGGTATCTGTCTCTCATTGTGTGCCACCGAAAACACTGTGTAATACTTGGCCATTTTTTTTTGGGCGGGGTACATTCTCCCTTTTCCAAAAAAAAATTAGTGAGAGATAAATATTGGCAAGTCTGCCTCCGTGCCATTGCTGTGTGTGGTATCTGTCTCTCATTGTGTGCCACCGAAAACACTGTGTAATACTTGGCCATTTTTTTTTTTTCCTAAATTCTCCCTTTTCCCAAAAAAAAATTAGTGGGAGATAAATATTGGCAAGTCTGCCTCCGTGCCATTGCTGTGTGTGGCATCTGTCTCTCATTGTGTGGCACCGAAAACACTGTGTAATACTTGGCCATTTTTTTTTTTTGGGGGGGTACATTCTCCCTTTTCCAAAAAAAAAAAATAGTGGGAGATAAATATTGGCAAGTCTGCCTCCGTGCCATTGCTGTGTGTGGCATCTGTCTCTCATTGTGTGGCACCGAAAACACTGTGTAATACTTGGCCATTTTATTTTTTTTGGGGTACATTCTCCCTTTTCCAAAAAAAAAATTAGTGGGAGATAAATATTGGCAAGTCTGCCTCTGTGCCATTGCTGTGTGTGGCATCTGTCTCTCATTGTGTGGCACCGAAAACACTGTGAATACTTGGCCATTTTTTTTTGGGGGGGGGACATTCTCCCTTTTCCCAAAAAAAATTAGTGAGAGATAAATATTGGCAAGTCTGCCTCCGTGCCATTGCTGTGTGTGGTATCTGTCTCTCATTGTGTGCCACCGAAAACACTGTGTAATACTTGGCCATTTTTTTTTTTGCTAAATTCTCCCTTTTCCCCAAAAAAAATTAGTGGGAGATAAATATTGGCAAGTCTGCCTCCGTGCCATTGCTGTGTGTGGTATCTGTCTCTCATTGTGTGCCACCGAAAACACTGTGTAATACTTGGCCATTTTTTTGTTGTTGCTAAATTCTCCCTTTTCCAAAAAAAAAATTAGTGGGAGATAAATATTGACAAGTCTGCCTCTGTGCCATTGCTGTGTGTGGCATCTGTCTCTCATTGTGTGGCACCGAAAACACTGTGTAATACTTGGCCATTTTTTTTTTTGCTAAATTCTCCCTTTTCCCAAAAAAAAATTAGTGGGAGATCATTATTGGCAAGTCTGCCTCCGTGCCATTGCTGTGTGTGGCATCTGTCTCTCATTGTGTGGCACCGAAAACACTGTGTAATACTTGGCCATTTTTTTTTGGGGGGGGTACATTCTCCCTTTTCCAAAAAAAAAATTAGTGGGAGATAAATATTGGCAAGTCTGCCTCTGTGCCATTGCTGTGTGTGGCATCTGTCTCTCATTGTGTGGCACCGAAAACACTGTATAATACTTGGCCATTTTTTTTGGGGGGGGTACATTCTCCCTTTTCCCAAAAAAAATTAGTGGGAGATAAATATTGGCAAGTCTGCCTTCGTGCCATTGCTGTGTGTGGCATCTGTCTCTCATTGTGTGGCACCGAAAACACTGTGTAATACTTGGCCATTTTTTTTTTTTTGCTAAATTCTCCCTTTTCCCCAAAAAAAATTAGTGGGAGATCATTATTGGCAAGTCTGCCTCCGTGCCATTGCTGTGTGTGGCATCTGTCTCTCATTGTGTGGCACCGAAAACACTGTGTAATACTTGGCCATTTTTTTGGGGGGGGGTACATTCTCCCTTTTCCAAAAAAAAAATTAGTGGGAGATAAATATTGGCAAGTCTGCCTCCGTGCCATTGCTGTGTGTGGCATCTGTCTCTCATTGTGTGGCACCGAAAACACTGTATAATACTTGGCCATTTTTTTTTTTTGGGGTACATTCTCCCTTTTCAAATAAAAAAAAATAGTGGGAGATAAATATTGGCAAGTCTGCCTTCGTGCCATTGCTGTGTGTGGCATCTGTCTCTCATTGTGTGGCACCGAAAACACTGTGTAATACTTGGCCATTTTTTTTTTTTTTGGGGTACATTCTCCCTTTTCCAAAAAAAAAATTAGTGGGAGATAAATATTGGCAAGTCTGCCTCCGTGCCATTGCTGTGTGTGGTATCTGTCTCTCATTGTGTGCCACCGAAAACACTGTGTAATACTTGGCCATTTTTTTTTGGGGGGGGGTACATTCTCCCTTTTCCAAAAAAAAATTAGTGAGAGATAAATATTGGCAAGTCTGCCTCCGTGCCATTGCTGTGTGTAGTATCTGTCTCTCATTGTGTGCCACCGAAAACACTGTGTAATACTTGGCCATTTTTTTTTTTGCTAAATTCTCCCTTTTCCCAAAAAAAAATTAGTGTGAGATAAATATTGGCAAGTCTGCCTCCGTGCCATTGCTGTGTGTGGCATCTGTCTCTCATTGTGTGGCACCGAAAACACTGTGTAAAACTTGGCCATTTTTTTTTGGGGGGGGGGTACATTCTCCCTTTTCCAAAAAAAAAAATAGTGGGAGATAAATATTGGCAAGTCTGCCTCCGTGCCATTGCTGTGTGTGGCATCTGTCTCTCATTGTGTGGCACCGAAAACACTGTGAATACTTGGCCATTTTTTTTTTTGGGGGGGGGGACATTCTCCCTTTTCCCAAAAAAAATTAGTGAGAGATAAATATTGGCAAGTCTGCCTCCGTGCCATTGCTGTGTGTGGTATCTGTCTCTCATTGTGTGCCACCGAAAACACTGTGTAATACTTGGCCATTTTTTTTTTTTTTGCTAAATTCTCCCTTTTCCCAAAAAAAAATTAGTGGGAGATAAATATTGGCAAGTCTGCCTCCGTGCCATTGCTGTGTGTGTCATCTGTCTCTCATTGTGTGGCACCGAAAACACTGTGTAATACTTGGCCATTTTTTTTTTTTTGGGGGGGGTACATTCTCCCTTTTCCAAAAAAAAAAAATAGTGGGAGATAAATATTGGCAAGTCTGCCTTCGTGCCATTGCTGTGTGTGGCATCTGTCTCTCATTGTGTGGCACCGAAAACACTGTGTAATACTTGGCCATTTTTTTTTTTTTGGGGTACATTCTCCCTTTTCCAAAAAAAAAATTAGTGGGAGATAAATATTGGCAAGTCTGCCTCCGTGCCATTGCTGTGTGTTTTATCTGTCTCTCATTGTGTGCCACCGAAAACACTGTGTAATACTTGGCCATTTTTTTTTTTTTGCTAAATTCTCCCTTTTCCAAAAAAAAATTAGTGGGAGATAAATATTGGCAAGTCTGCCTCCGTGCCATTGCTGTGTGTGTCATCTGTCTCTCATTGTGTGGCACCGAAAACACTGTGTAATACTTGGCCATTTTTTTTTTGTTGCTAAATTCTCCCTTTTCCAAAAAAAAATTAGTGGGAGATAAATATTGGCAAGTCTGCCTCTGTGCCATTGCTGTGTGTGGCATCTGTCTCTCATTGTGTGGCACCGAAAACACTGTGTAATACTTGGCCATTTTTTTTTTTTTTTGCTAAATTCTCCCTTTTCCCAAAAAAAAATTAGTGGGAGATCATTATTGGCAAGTCTGCCTCCGTGCCATTGCTGGGTGTGGCATCTGTCTCTCATTGTGTGGCACCGAAAACACTGTGTAATACTTGGCCATTTTTTTTTTGGGGGGGGTACATTCTCCCTTTTCCAAAAAAAAAATTAGTGGGAGACAAATATTGGCAAGTTTGCCTCCGTGCCATTGCTGTGTGTGGCATCTGTCTCTCATTGTGTGGCACCGAAAACACTGTATAATACTTGGCCAATTTTTTTTTGGGGGGTACATTCTCCCTTTTCAAATAAAAAAAATTAGTGGGAGATAAATATTGGCAAGTCTGCCTTCGTGCCATTGCTGTGTGTGGCATCTGTCTCTCATTGTGTGGCACCGAAAACACTGTGTAATACTTGGCCATTTTTTTTTTTTTGGGGTACATTCTCCCTTTTCCAAAAAAAAAATTAGTGGGAGATAAATATTGGCAAGTCTGCCTCCGTGCCATTGCTGTGTGTGGCATCTGTCTCTCATTGTGTGGCACCGAAAACACTGTGTAATACTTGGCCATTTTTTTTTTGGGGGGGTACAAAAAAAAAATTAGTGGGAGATAAATATTGGCAAGTCTGCCTCCGTGCCATTGCTGTGTGTGGCATCTGTCTCTCATTGTGTGGCACCGAAAACACTGTATAATACTTGGCCATTTTTTATTTTTGGGGTACATTCTCCCTTTTCCAAAAAAAAAAATTAGTGGGAGATAAATGTTGGCAAGTCTGCCTTCGTGCCATTGCTGTGTGTGTCATCTGTCTCTCATTGTGTGGCACCGAAAACACTGTGTAATAGTTGGCCATTTTTTTTTTGCTAAATTCTCCCTTTTCCAAAAAAAAATTAGTGGGAGATAAATATTGGCAAGTCTGCCTCTGTGCCATTGCTGTGTGTGGCATCTGTCTCTCATTGTGTGGCACCGAAAACACTGTGTAATACTTGGCCATTTTTTTTTTTTGCTAAATTCTCCCTTTTCCCAAAAAAAAATTAGTGGGAGATCATTATTGGCAAGTCTGCCTCCGTGCCATTGCTGTGTGTGGCATCTGTCTCTCATTGTGTGGCACCGAAAACACTGTGTAATACTTGGCCATTTTTTTTGGGGGGGGGTACATTCTCCCTTTTCCAAAAAAAAAATTAGTGGGAGATAAATATTGGCAAGTCTGCCTCCGTGCCATTGCTGTGTGTGGCATCTGTCTCTCATTGTGTGGCACCGAAAACACTGTATAATACTTGGCCATTTTTTTGGGGGGGGGTACATTCTCCCTTTTCCAAAAAAAAAATTAGTGGGAGATAAATATTGGCAAGTCTGCCTTCGTGCCATTGCTGTGTGTGGCATCTGTCTCTCATTGTGTGGCACCGAAAACACTGTGTAATACTTGGCCATTTTTTTTTGGGGGGGGGTACATTCTCCCTTTTCCAAAAAAAAAAATAGTGGGAGATAAATATTGGCAAGTCTGCCTCCGTGCCATTGCTGTGTGTTTTATCTGTCTCTCATTGTGTGCCACCGAAAACACTGTGTAATACTTGGCCATTTTTTTTTTTTTGCTAAATTCTCCCTTTTCCCAAAAAAAAATTAGTGGGAGATAAATATTGGCAAGTCTGCCTCCGTGCCATTGCTGTGTGTGTCATCTGTCTCTCATTGTGTGGCACCGAAAACACTGTGTAATACTTGGCCATTTTTTTTTTGTTGCTAAATTCTCCCTTTTCCAAAAAAAAAATTAGTGGGAGATAAATATTGGCAAGTCTGCCTCTGTGCCATTGCTGTGTGTGGCATCTGTCTCTCATTGTGTGGCACCGAAAACACTGTGTAATACTTGGCCATTTTTTTTTTTTTGCTAAATTCTCCCTTTTCCCAAAAAAAAATCAGTGGGAGATCATTATTGGCAAGTCTGCCTCCGTGCCATTGCTGTGTGTGGCATCTGTCTCTCATTGTGTGGCACCGAAAACACTGTGTAATACTTGGCCATTTTTTTTTTGGGGGGGGTACATTCTCCCTTTTCCAAAAAAAAAATTAGTGGGAGATAAATATTGGCAAGTTTGCCTCCGTGCCATTGCTGTGTGTGGCATCTGTCTCTCATTGTGTGGCACCGAAAACACTGTATAATACTTGGCCATTTTTTTTTTGGGGGGGTACAAAAAAAAAATTAGTGGGAGATAAATATTGGCAAGTCTGCCTCCGTGCCATTGCTGTGTGTGGCATCTGTCTCTCATTGTGTGGCACCGAAAACACTGTATAATACTTGGCCATTTTTTATTTTTGGGGTACATTCTCCCTTTTCCAAAAAAAAAAATTAGTGGGAGATAAATGTTGGCAAGTCTGCCTTCGTGCCATTGCTGTGTGTGTCATCTGTCTCTCATTGTGTGGCACCGAAAACACTGTGTAATAGTTGGCCATTTTTTTTTTGCTAAATTCTCCCTTTTCCAAAAAAAAATTAGTGGGAGATAAATATTGGCAAGTCTGCCTCTGTGCCATTGCTGTGTGTGGCATCTGTCTCTCATTGTGTGGCACCGAAAACACTGTGTAATACTTGGCCATTTTTTTTTTTTGCTAAATTCTCCCTTTTCCCAAAAAAAAATTAGTGGGAGATCATTATTGGCAAGTCTGCCTCCGTGCCATTGCTGTGTGTGGCATCTGTCTCTCATTGTGTGGCACCGAAAACACTGTGTAATACTTGGCCATTTTTTTTGGGGGGGGGTACATTCTCCCTTTTCCAAAAAAAAAATTAGTGGGAGATAAATATTGGCAAGTCTGCCTCCGTGCCATTGCTGTGTGTGGCATCTGTCTCTCATTGTGTGGCACCGAAAACACTGTATAATACTTGGCCATTTTTTTTGGGGGGGGTACATTCTCCCTTTTCCAAAAAAAAAATTAGTGGGAGATAAATATTGGCAAGTCTGCCTTCGTGCCATTGCTGTGTGTGGCATCTGTCTCTCATTGTGTGGCACCGAAAACACTGTGTAATACTTGGCCATTTTTTTTGGGGGGGGGGTACATTCTCCCTTTTCCAAAAAAAAAAATAGTGGGAGATAAATATTGGCAAGTCTGCCTCCGTGCCATTGCTGTGTGTTTTATCTGTCTCTCATTGTGTGCCACCGAAAACACTGTGTAATACTTGGCCATTTTTTTTTTTTTGCTAAATTCTCCCTTTTCCCAAAAAAAAATTAGTGGGAGATAAATATTGGCAAGTCTGCCTCCGTGCCATTGCTGTGTGTGTCATCTGTCTCTCATTGTGTGGCACCGAAATCACTGTGTAATACTTGGCCATTTTTTTTTTGTTGCTAAATTCTCCCTTTTCCAAAAAAAAAATTAGTGGGAGATAAATATTGGCAAGTCTGCCTCTGTGCCATTGCTGTGTGTGGCATCTGTCTCTCATTGTGTGGCACCGAAAACACTGTGTAATACTTGGCCATTTTTTTTTTTTTGCTAAATTCTCCCTTTTCCCCAAAAAAAATCAGTGGGAGATCATTATTGGCAAGTCTGCCTCCGTGCCATTGCTGTGTGTGGCATCTGTCTCTCATTGTGTGGCACCGAAAACACTGTGTAATACTTGGCCATTTTTTTTTTGGGGGGGGTACATTCTCCCTTTTCCAAAAAAAAAATTAGTGGGAGATAAATATTGGCAAGTTTGCCTCCGTGCCATTGCTGTGTGTGGCATCTGTCTCTCATTGTGTGGCACCGAAAACACTGTATAATACTTGGCCAATTTTTTTTTGGGGGGTACATTCTCCCTTTTCAAATAAAAAAAATTAGTGGGAGATAAATATTGGCAAGTCTGCCTTCGTGCCATTGCTGTGTGTGGTATCTGTCTCTCATTGTGTGCCACCGAAAACACTGTGTAATACTTGGCCTTTTTTTTTTTTTGCTAAATTCTCCCTTTTCCCAAAAAAAAATTAGTGGGAGATCATTATTGGCAAGTCTGCCTCCGTGCCATTGCTGTGTGTGGCATCTGTCTCTCATTGTGTGGCACCAAAAACACTGTGTAATACTTGGCCATTTTTTTTTTTGGGGGGTACAAAAAAAAAATTAGTGGGAGATAAATATTGGCAAGTCTGCCTCCGTGCCATTGCTGTGTGTGGCATCTGTCTCTCATTGTGTGGCACCGAAAACACTGTGTAATACTTGGCCATTTTTTTTTTTTGGGGTACATTCTCCCTTTTCCAAAAAAAAAATTAGTGGGAGATAAATATTGGCAAGTCTGCCTTCGTGCCATTGCTGTGTGTGGCATCTGTCTCTCATTGTGTGGCACCGAAAACACTGTGTAATACTTGGCCATTTTTTTTTTTTTGGGGTACATTCTCCCTTTTCCAAAAAAAAAATTAGTGGGAGATAAATATTGGCAAGTCTGCCTCCGTGCCATTGCTGTGTGTGGTATCTGTCTCTCATTGTGTGCCACCGAAAACACTGTGTAATACTTGGCCTTTTTTTTTTTTTGCTAAATTCTCCCTTTTCCCCAAAAAAAATTAGTGGGAGATCATTATTGGCAAGTCTGCCTCCGTGCCATTGCTGTGTGTGGCATCTGTCTCTCATTGTGTGGCACCGAAAACACTGTGTAATACTTGGCCATTTTTTTTTTGGGGGGGTACAAAAAAAAAATTAGTGGGAGATAAATATTGGCAAGTCTGCCTCCGTGCCATTGCTGTGTGTGGCATCTGTCTCTCATTGTGTGGCACCGAAAACACTGTATAATACTTGGCCATTTTTTATTTTTGGGGTACATTCTCCCTTTTCCAAAAAAAAAATTAGTGGGAGATAAATGTTGGCAAGTCTGCCTTCGTGCCATTGCTGTGTGTGTCATCTGTCTCTCATTGTGTGGCACCGAAAACACTGTGTAATAGTTGGCCATTTTTTTTTTTGCTAAATTCTCCCTTTTCCAAAAAAAAATTAGTGGGAGATAAATATTGGCAAGTCTGCCTCCGTGCCATTGCTGTGTGTGGTATCTGTCTCTCATTGTGTGCCACCGAAAACACTGTGTAATACTTGGCCTTTTTTTTTTTTTGCTAAATTCTCCCTTTTCCAAAAAAAAAAATTAGTGGGAGATAAATATTGGCAAGTCTGCCTCTGTGCCATTGCTGTGTGTGGCATCTGTCTCTCATTGTGTGGCACCGAAAACACTGTGTAATACGTGGCCATTTTTTTTTTTTGGGGGGTACATTCTCCCTTTTCCAAAAAAAAAATTAGTGGGAGATAAATATTGGCAAGTCTGCCTCCGTTCCATTGCTGTGTGTTTTATCTGTCTCTCATTGTGTGCCACCGAAAACACTGTGTAATACTTGGCCATTTTTTTTTTTTTGCTAAATTCTCCCTTTTCCAAAAAAAAAATTAGTGGGAGATAAATATTGGCAAGTCTGCCTCCGTGCCATTGCTGTGTGTGTCATCTGTCTCTCATTGTGTGGCACCGAAAACACTGTGTAATACTTGGCCATTTTTTTTTTGTTGCTAAATTCTCCCTTTTCCAAAAAAAAAATTAGTGGGAGATAAATATTGGCAAGTCTGCCTCTGTGCCATTGCTGTGTGTGGCATCTGTCTCTCATTGTGTGGCACCGAAAACACTGTGTAATACTTGGCCATTTTTTTTTTTTTGCTAAATTCTCCCTTTTCCCAAAAAAAAATGAGTGGGAGATCATTATTGGCAAGTCTGCCTCCGTGCCATTGCTGTGTGTGGCATCTGTCTCTCATTGTGTGGCACCGAAAACACTGTGTAATACTTGGCCATTTTTTTTGGGGGGGGGTACATTCTCCCTTTTCCAAAAAAAAAATTAGTGGGAGATAAATATTGGCAAGTCTGCCTCCGTGCCATTTCTGTGTGTGGTATCTGTCTCTCATTGTGTGCCACCGAAAACACTGTGTAATACTTGGCCTTTTTTTTTGCTAAATTCTCCCTTTTCCCAAAAAAAAATTAGTGGGAGATCATTATTGGCAAGTCTGCCTCCGTGCCATTGCTGTGTGTGGCATCTGTCTCTCATTGTGTGGCACCGAAAACACTGTGTAATACTTGGCCATTTTTTTTTGGGGGGGTACAAAAATAAAATTAGTGGGAGATAAATATTGGCAAGTCTGCCTCCGTGCCATTGCTGTGTGTGGCATCTGTCTCTCATTGTGTGGCACCGAAAACACTGTATAATACTTGGCCATTTTTTATTTTTGGGGTACATTCTCCCTTTTCCAAAAAAAAAATTAGTGGGAGATAAATGTTGGCAAGTCTGCCTTCGTGCCATTGCTGTGTGTGTCATCTGTCTCTCATTGTGTGGCACCGAAAACACTGTGTAATAGTTGGCCATTTTTTTTTTTGCTAAATTCTCCCTTTTCCAAAAAAAAATTAGTGGGAGATAAATATTGGCAAGTCTGCCTCCGTGCCATTGCTGTGTGTGGTATCTGTCTCTCATTGTGTGCCACCGAAAACACTGTGTAATACTTGGCCATTTTTTTTTTTTGCTAAATTCTCCCTTTTCCAAAAAAAAAAATTAGTGGGAGATAAATATTGGCAAGTCTGCCTCTGTGCCATTGCTGTGTGTGGCATCTGTCTCTCATTGTGTGGCACCGAAAACACTGTGTAATACTTGGCCATTTTTTTTTTTTTTTGGGGTACATTCTCCCTTTTCAAAAAAAAAAATTAGTGGGAGATAAATATTGGCAAGTCTGCCTCTGTGCCATTGCTGTGTGTGGTATCTGTCTCTCATTGTGTGCCACCGAAAACACTGTGTAATACTTGGCCATTTTTTTTTTTTGCTAAATTCTCCCTTTTCCAAAAAAAAAATTAGTGGGAGATAAATATTGGCAAGTCTGCCTCTGTGCCATTGTTGTGTGTGGCATCTGTCTCTCATTGTGTGGCACCGAAAACACTGTGTAATACTTGGCCATTTTTTTTTGGGGGGGGTACATTCTCCCTTTTCCAAAAAAAAATTAGTGAGAGATAAATATTGGCAAGTCTGCCTCCGTGCCATTGCTGTGTGTGGTATCTGTCTCTCATTGTGTGCCACGGAAAACACTGTGTAATACTTGGCCATTTTTTTTTGCTAAATTCTCCCTTTTCCCAAAAAAAAATTAGTGGGAGATAAATATTGGCAAGTCTGCCTCCGTGCCATTGCTGTGTGTGGCATCTGTCTCTCATTGTGTGGCACCGAAAACACTGTGTAATACTTGGCCATTTTTTTTTTTTTGCTAAATTCTCCCTTTTCCAAAAAAAATTTTATTGGGAGATAAATATTGGCAAGTCTGCCTCCGTGCCATTGCTGTGTGTGGCATCTGTCTCTCATTGTGTGGCACCGAAAACACTGTGTAATACTTGGCCATTTTTTTTGGGGGGGGGGTACATTCTCCCTTTTCCCAAAAAATTTAGTGGGACATAAATATTGGCAAGTCTGCCTCTGTGCCATTGCTGTGTGTGGTATCTGTCTCTCATTATGTGCCACCGAAAACACTGTGTAATACTTGGCCATTTTTTTTTTTTGCTTTATTCTCCCTTTTCCCCCAAAAAAATTAGTGGGAGATAATTATTGGCAAGTCTGCCTCCGTGCCATTGCTGTGTGTGGCATCTGTCTCTCATTGTGTGGCACCGAAAACACTGTGTAATACTTGGCCATTTTTTTTTGGGGGGGGTACATTCTCCCTTTTCCAAAAAAAAATGAGTGGGAGATAAATATTGGCAAGTCTGCCTCCGTGCCATTGCTGTGTGTGGCATCTGTCTCTCATTGTGTGGCACCGAAAACACTGTATAATACTTGGTCATTTTTTTGGGGGGGGGTACATTCTCCCTTTTCCAAAAAAAAAATTAGGGTGAGATAAATATTGGCAAGTCTGCCTCCGTGCCATTGTTATGTGTGTCATCTGTCTCTCATTGTGTGGCACCGAAAACACTGTGTAATACTTGGCCATTTTTTTTTTTTTGCTTTATTCTCCCTTTTCCCAAAAAAAAATTAGTGGGAGATAAATATTGGCAAGTCTGCCTCCGTGCCATTGCTGTGTGTGTCATCTGTCTCTCATTGTGTGGCACCGAAAACACTGTGTAATACTTGGCCATTTTTTTTTTGCTAAATTCTCCCTTTTCCCCAAAAAAAATTAGTGGGAGATAAATATTGGCAAGTCTGCCTCCGTGCCATTGCTGTGTGTGATATCTGTCTCTCATTGTGTGCCACCGAAAACACTGTGTAATACTTGGCCATTTTTTTTTTTTTTGCTAAATTCTCCCTTTTCCAAAAAAAAAATTAGTGGGAGATAAATATTGGCAAGTCTGCCTCCGTGCCATTGCTGTGTGTGGCATCTGTCTCTCATTGTGTGGCACCGAAAACACTGTGTAATACTTGGCCATTTTTTTTTGGGGGGGGTACAAAAAAAAAATTAGTGGGAGATAAATATTGGCAAGTCTGCCTCCGTGCCATTGCTGTGTGTGGCATCTGTCTCTCATTGTGTGGCACCGAAAACACTGTATAATACTTGGCCATTTTTTATTTTTGGGGTACATTCTCCCTTTTCCAAAAAAAAAAATTAGTGGGAGATAAATGTTGGCAAGTCTGCCTTCGTGCCATTGCTGTGTGTGTCATCTGTCTCTCATTGTGTGGCACCGAAAACACTGTGTAATAGTTGGCCATTTTTTTTTTGCTAAATTCTCCCTTTTCCAAAAAAAAATTAGTGGGAGATAAATATTGGCAAGTCTGCCTCTGTGCCATTGCTGTGTGTGGCATCTGTCTCTCATTGTGTGGCACCGAAAACACTGTGTAATACTTGGCCATTTTTTTTTTTTGCTAAATTCTCCCTTTTCCCAAAAAAAAATTAGTGGGAGATCATTATTGGCAAGTCTGCCTCCGTGCCATTGCTGTGTGTGGCATCTGTCTCTCATTGTGTGGCACCGAAAACACTGTGTAATACTTGGCCATTTTTTTTTGGGGGGGGTACATTCTCCCTTTTCCAAAAAAAAAATTAGTGGGAGATAAATATTGGCAAGTCTGCCTCCGTGCCATTGCTGTGTGTGGCATCTGTCTCTCATTGTGTGGCACCGAAAACACTGTATAATACTTGGCCATTTTTTTTGGGGGGGGTACATTCTCCCTTTTCCAAAAAAAAAATTAGTGGGAGATAAATATTGGCAAGTCTGCCTTCGTGCCATTGCTGTGTGTGGCATCTGTCTCTCATTGTGTGGCACCGAAAACACTGTGTAATACTTGGCCATTTTTTTTGGGGGGGGGTACATTCTCCCTTTTCCAAAAAAAAAAATAGTGGGAGATAAATATTGGCAAGTCTGCCTCCGTGCCATTGCTGTGTGTTTTATCTGTCTCTCATTGTGTGCCACCGAAAACACTGTGTAATACTTGGCCATTTTTTTTTTTTTGCTAAATTCTCCCTTTTCCCAAAAAAAAATTAGTGGGAGATAAATATTGGCAAGTCTGCCTCCGTGCCATTGCTGTGTGTGTCATCTGTCTCTCATTGTGTGGCACCGAAAACACTGTGTAATACTTGGCCATTTTTTTTTTGTTGCTAAATTCTCCCTTTTCCAAAAAAAAAATTAGTGGGAGATAAATATTGGCAAGTCTGCCTCCGTGCCATTGCTGTGTGTGGTATCTGTCTCTCATTGTGTGCCACCGAAAACACTGTGTAATACTTGGCCTTTTTTTTTTTTTGCTAAATTCTCCCTTTTCCCCAAAAAAAATTAGTGGGAGATCATTATTGGCAAGTCTGCCTCCGTGCCATTGCTGTGTGTGGCATCTGTCTCTCATTGTGTGGCACCGAAAACACTGTGTAATACTTGGCCATTTTTTTTTTGGGGGGGTACAAAAAAAAAATTAGTGGGAGATAAATATTGGCAAGTCTGCCTCCGTGCCATTGCTGTGTGTGGCATCTGTCTCTCATTGTGTGGCACCGAAAACACTGTATAATACTTGGCCATTTTTTATTTTTGGGGTACATTCTCCCTTTTCCAAAAAAAAAATTAGTGGGAGATAAATGTTGGCAAGTCTGCCTTCGTGCCATTGCTGTGTGTGTCATCTGTCTCTCATTGTGTGGCACCGAAAACACTGTGTAATAGTTGGCCATTTTTTTTTTTGCTAAATTCTCCCTTTTCCAAAAAAAAATTAGTGGGAGATAAATATTGGCAAGTCTGCCTCCGTGCCATTGCTGTGTGTGGTATCTGTCTCTCATTGTGTGCCACCGAAAACACTGTGTAATACTTGGCCATTTTTTTTTTTTGCTAAATTCTCCCTTTTCCAAAAAAAAAAATTAGTGGGAGATAAATATTGGCAAGTCTGCCTCTGTGCCATTGCTGTGTGTGGCATCTGTCTCTCATTGTGTGGCACCGAAAACACTGTGTAATACGTGGCCATTTTTTTTTTTTGGGGGGTACATTCTCCCTTTTCCAAAAAAAAAATTAGTGGGAGATAAATATTGGCAAGTCTGCCTCCGTTCCATTGCTGTGTGTTTTATCTGTCTCTCATTGTGTGCCACCGAAAACACTGTGTAATACTTGGCCATTTTTTTTTTTTTGCTAAATTCTCCCTTTTCCAAAAAAAAAATTAGTGGGAGATAAATATTGGCAAGTCTGCCTCCGTGCCATTGCTGTGTGTGTCATCTGTCTCTCATTGTGTGGCACCGAAAACACTGTGTAATACTTGGCCATTTTTTTTTTGTTGCTAAATTCTCCCTTTTCCAAAAAAAAAATTAGTGGGAGATAAATATTGGCAAGTCTGCCTCTGTGCCATTGCTGTGTGTGGCATCTGTCTCTCATTGTGTGGCACCGAAAACACTGTGTAATACTTGGCCATTTTTTTTTTTTTGCTAAATTCTCCCTTTTCCCAAAAAAAAATGAGTGGGAGATCATTATTGGCAAGTCTGCCTCCGTGCCATTGCTGTGTGTGGCATCTGTCTCTCATTGTGTGGCACCGAAAACACTGTGTAATACTTGGCCATTTTTTTTGGGGGGGGGTACATTCTCCCTTTTCCAAAAAAAAAATTAGTGGGAGATAAATATTGGCAAGTCTGCCTCCGTGCCATTTCTGTGTGTGGTATCTGTCTCTCATTGTGTGCCACCGAAAACACTGTGTAATACTTGGCCTTTTTTTTTGCTAAATTCTCCCTTTTCCCAAAAAAAAATTAGTGGGAGATCATTATTGGCAAGTCTGCCTCCGTGCCATTGCTGTGTGTGGCATCTGTCTCTCATTGTGTGGCACCGAAAACACTGTGTAATACTTGGCCATTTTTTTTTGGGGGGGTACAAAAATAAAATTAGTGGGAGATAAATATTGGCAAGTCTGCCTCCGTGCCATTGCTGTGTGTGGCATCTGTCTCTCATTGTGTGGCACCGAAAACACTGTATAATACTTGGCCATTTTTTATTTTTGGGGTACATTCTCCCTTTTCCAAAAAAAAAATTAGTGGGAGATAAATGTTGGCAAGTCTGCCTTCGTGCCATTGCTGTGTGTGTCATCTGTCTCTCATTGTGTGGCACCGAAAACACTGTGTAATAGTTGGCCATTTTTTTTTTTGCTAAATTCTCCCTTTTCCAAAAAAAAATTAGTGGGAGATAAATATTGGCAAGTCTGCCTCCGTGCCATTGCTGTGTGTGGTATCTGTCTCTCATTGTGTGCCACCGAAAACACTGTGTAATACTTGGCCATTTTTTTTTTTTGCTAAATTCTCCCTTTTCCAAAAAAAAAAATTAGTGGGAGATAAATATTGGCAAGTCTGCCTCTGTGCCATTGCTGTGTGTGGCATCTGTCTCTCATTGTGTGGCACCGAAAACACTGTGTAATACTTGGCCATTTTTTTTTTGGGGGGGTACATTCTCCCTTTTCCAAAAAAAAATTAGTGAGAGATAAATATTGGCAAGTCTGCCTCCGTGCCATTGCTGTGTGTGGTATCTGTCTCTCATTGTGTGCCACGGAAAACACTGTGTAATACTTGGCCATTTTTTTTTGCTAAATTCTCCCTTTTCCCAAAAAAAAATTAGTGGGAGATAAATATTGGCAAGTCTGCCTCCGTGCCATTGCTGTGTGTGGCATCTGTCTCTCATTGTGTGGCACCGAAAACACTGTGTAATACTTGGCCATTTTTTTTTTTTTGCTAAATTCTCCCTTTTCCAAAAAAAATTTTATTGGGAGATAAATATTGGCAAGTCTGCCTCCGTGCCATTGCTGTGTGTGGCATCTGTCTCTCATTGTGTGGCACCGAAAACACTGTGTAATACTTGGCCATTTTTTTTTGGGGGGGTACATTCTCCCTTTTCCCAAAAAATTTAGTGGGACATAAATATTGGCAAGTCTGCCTCTGTGCCATTGCTGTGTGTGGTATCTGTCTCTCATTATGTGCCACCGAAAACACTGTGTAATACTTGGCCATTTTTTTTTTTTGCTTTATTCTCCCTTTTCCCCCAAAAAAATTAGTGGGAGATAATTATTGGCAAGTCTGCCTCCGTGCCATTGCTGTGTGTGGCATCTGTCTCTCATTGTGTGGCACCGAAAACACTGTGTAATACTTGGCCATTTTTTTTTGGGGGGGGTACATTCTCCCTTTTCCAAAAAAAAATGAGTGGGAGATAAATATTGGCAAGTCTGCCTCCGTGCCATTGCTGTGTGTGGCATCTGTCTCTCATTGTGTGGCACCGAAAACACTGTATAATACTTGGCCATTTTTTTTGGGGGGGGTACATTCTCCCTTTTCCAAAAAAAAAATTAGGGTGAGATAAATATTGGCAAGTCTGCCTCCGTGCCATTGTTATGTGTGTCATCTGTCTCTCAGGCTGGGGTCACACATGGCGTAAGAAAATACGCCACGTATTATACGTCCGTACTACGGCCGTAATACGGAGAAATGTCCCCAAAATATTGATCCGTAGTCAGGGTGTTTCAGCGTATTTTGCGCATGGCATCCTCCGTATGTAATCCGTATGGCATCCGTACTGCGAGATTTTCGCGCAGGCTTGCAAAACCGACATCTAATGGATTTATGTGCTCAAATGTTAGGGAAAACATATATACAGTATATATATATATATATGTCATTGAGACACATATATATATATTCTGTATTTAGATTTCATTCAGCGCGATATCTGTGAACAGCCGCTAATTCAATTGCCGGCTTTTCATTTCTCCTGCACAAACCCGACAGGATATGAGACATGGTTTACATACAGTAAACCATCTCATATCCCCTTTTTTTTTGCATATTCCACATTACTAATGTTAGTAGTGTGTATGTGCAAAATTTCAGCGCTGTAGCTGCTGAAATAAAGGGTTAAATGGCGGAAAAAATTGGCGTGGGCTCCCGCGCAATTTTCTCCGCCAGAGTGGTAAAGCCAGTGACTGAGGGCAGATATTAATAGCCAGGAGAGGGTCCATGGTTATTGGCCCCCCCGTGGCTAAAAACATCTGCCCCCAGCCACCCCAGAAAAGGCACATCTGGAAGATGCGCCAATTCTGGCACTTGGCCACTCTCTTCCCACTCCCTGTAGCGGTGGGATATGGGGTAATGAAGGGTTAATGCCACCTTGCTATTGTAAGGTGACATTAAGCCAGATTAATAATGGAGAGGCGTCAATTATGTCACCTATCCATTATTAATCCAATTGTAGGAAAGGGTTAAAAAACACACACACACATGATTACAAAGTAGTTTAATGAAATAAACACAGCGGTTGTTGTAATAATTTATTGTTCTCCCATTCCATTTCCAGGACCTCGCTTGGCAACATAATAAACGCACAAGATACATACCTTCTGCTGTCAGATCTCGTCCCACGAAGTAATCCATCTGAAGGGGTTAACTAATATTACAGGCAGGAGCCCTGCAAATGCAGCTGTGCTCCGTGCTTGTAATCCCCGGGGAATGAATGAAATGTAGGTCATTGACCTACATTTCCTTCAGTCGCGGTGATGCGCCCCCTGGTGGATGTCCTCATATGACCTGGAGCGTGGGAAAAAGTTCCCAGGCTGCAGTTCATGAGAACATCCAGCAGGGGCGCATCACCGCGACTGAAGGAAATGTAGGTCAATGACCTACATTTCATTCATTCCCCGGGGATTACAAGCACGGAGCACAGCTGCATTTGCAGGGCTCCTGCCTGTAATATTAGTTAACCCCTTCAGATGGATTACTTCGTGGGACGAGATCTGACAGCAGAAGGTATGTATCTTGTGCGTTTATTATGTTGCCAAGCGAGGTCCTGGAAATGGAATGGGAGAACAATAAATTATTACAACAACCGCTGTGTTTATTTCATTAAACTACTTTGTAATCATGTGTGTGTGTGTTTTTTAACCCTTTCCTACAATTGGATTAATAATGGATAGGTGACATAATTGACGCCTCTCCATTATTAATCTGGCTTAATGTCACCTTACAATAGCAAGGTGACATTAACCCTTCATTACCCCATATCCCACCGCTACAGGGAGTGGGAAGAGAGTGGCCAAGTGCCAGAATTGGCGCATCTTCCAGATGTGCCTTTTCTGGGGTGGCTGGGGGCAGATGTTTTTAGCCACGGGGGGGCCAATAACCATGGACCCTCTCCTGGCTATTAATATCTGCCCTCAGTCACTGGCTTTACCACTCTGGCGGAGAAAATTGCGCGGGAGCCCACGCCAATTTTTTCCGCCATTTAACCCTTTATTTCAGCAGCTACAGCGCTGAAATTTTGCACATACACACTACTAACATTAGTAGTGTGGAATATGCAACAAAAAAGGGGATATGAGATGGTTTACTGTATGAAAACCATGTCTCATATCCTGTCGGGTTTGTGCAGGAGAAATGAAAAGCCGGCAATTGAATTACCGACTTTTCACTAACAGCGCTGCGTATTTCTCGCAAGTCACACTGCAGGTCCGTGTGGAATCCGTATTTTTCGCGCCCCCATAGACTTTCATTGGCGTATTATTTGCGCAGTACGCTGACAAACGCAGCATGCTGCGATTTTGTACGGCCGTAGAAAGCCGTATAATACTGAACCGTAATATACGGCTAATAGGAGCAGCCCCATTGAGAATAATTGTGCCGTATGTAATGCGAGTTTTACGGACGTAGTTTCTGCGCTCTTACGTCCGTAAAACTCGCATGTGTGACCCCAGCCTCATTGTGTGGCACCGAAAACACTGTGTAATACTTGGCCATTTTTTTTTTTTTGCTTTATTCTCCCTTTTCCCAAAAAAAAATTAGTGGGAGATAAATATTGGCAAGTCTGCCTCCGTGCCATTGCTGTGTGTGTCATCTGTCTCTCATTGTGTGGCACCGAAAACACTGTGTAATACTTGGCCATTTTTTTTTTGCTAAATTCTCCCTTTTCCCCAAAAAAAATTAGTGGGAGATAAATATTGGCAAGTCTGCCTCCGTGCCATTGCTGTGTGTGATATCTGTCTCTCATTGTGTGCCACCGAAAACACTGTGTAATACTTGGCCATTTTTTTTTTTTTTGCTAAATTCTCCCTTTTCCAAAAAAAAAATTAGTGTGAGATAAATATTGGCAAGTCTGCCTCTGTGTCATTGCTGTGTGTGGCATCTGTCTCTCACTGTGTGGCACCGAAAACACTGTGTAATACTTGGCCATTTTTTTGAGGGGGGGGTACATTCTCCCTTTTCCAAAAAAAAATTAGTGGGAGATAAATATTGGCAAGTCTGCCTCCGTGCCATTGCTGTGTGTGGCATCTGTCTCTCATTGTGTGCCACCAAAAACCACTGTGTAATACTGGGCCTTTTTTTTTTTTTTAGGGTAAATTCTCCCAGAAAAAAAAAAAATAAATAGTGGGAGATTAAGATTGGCATTTCTGCTTGAGTGCTGGTCCTGTGTGTGCCATCTGTCTCAAATTATTGGGGCACAGAAAACCTAGTGTGTAACATTGGGCCTGATTTTCCTTTCAGTGTCAGGCACCTATAAAGGTATATATAAATCCTACAGAAGTTTGAGTTCACCTGATAAGTTGTTTTACAGTAACAAATAGCGTTACTTTGGTTACGTTTTGCAAACAATGAGGAAGTCTAGTGGAAGAGGTCGTGGCCGTGGGCTGTCATTGTCAGCTGGTAATGATGGTAGTGGTGGTGGAGCATCAGGTGGTCATGGTAAAAGCAGTACAGCACCTAAGTCTTGAGTTGTTGAGCCAGGTTCGTTGTCTGGCTACTCATGGCCTCGAACGCTCTCTTTTCTGGGAGTAGGAAAACCACTTTTGAAGCCGGAGCAGGAGGAACAAGTATTGGCTTTCATTGCTGACTCTGCCTCTAACTCTTTCGCCTCCTCCTCGGAAAGTGCCAAATGTCAGAGCAGTGCATCGTCAGTGGATGCTCCCGGTCAGGAACAAGTCGCTTCCTTGTGTCCTTCACTAAAAAAAACAGTTAAGGATGCGTCAGTCGACACAACAGGTTACTCCATGGAGCTCTTTACACATACCGTTCCTGGGTTAGACAGTGAAACAGTTAACAGGCCATGCCCATTAGAAGTTGAATCGGACATGGAGTGCACAGATGCACAGCCAAAGCCAGATTACTATGCTGTTCCTTTGACTCAGACCAGAACATTGCCCTCGCAGTGTACTGAGGCAGAATCAAACCCAGCGGAGACTATGGTGCCCCGTCACGAACGCTATACCACCGGCTTACACGGTGACACAGACGAAATTGCACATGACATAGAAGAGGAGGTCATAGATGACCCAGTTGTGGACCCCGATTGGCAGCCATTGGGGGAACAGGGTGCAGGCGGCAGTAGTTCTGAAGTGGAGGAGGAGGAGCCGCAGCAGGCATCAACATCACAACAGGTTCCATCTACCGGGCCCGTATCTGGCCAAAAACGCGTGGCAAAAACAAAACCAGTTGGAGGACAGCGTGGCCATCCAGTTAAAGAAGCTCAGTCTGCAATGCCTGAAAAGGTATCCGATAGTAGAAAGAGTGCAGTCTGGCATTTTTTTAAACAACATCCAAATGATCAGCGCAAAGTCATCTGTCAAAAATGTTCAACTACCTTAAGCAGAGGTCAGAATCTTAAAAGTCTAGATACAAGTTGCATGCATAGACATTTATCCACCATGCATTTGCAAGCCTGGACTAACTACCAAACGTCCCTAAAGGTTGCAGTACCCTCGGCCAATGAAGCTAGTCAGCAACGCTACATCCCTTCCCTCCCTGTAAGCCCACCATTTCCCGCGCCACCTGCAGTATCTGTGCAGCTTTCGTCGCCAGGCCAAAGCAGTCAGGGAATCACCAGGTTAGTAGTAGGAAACACTGCATGTAGGGCACCGGCAAGAATACCATCTCCAACCCTCTCTCACTCACTCATGTCCACCGGCACCACCGCTAGTTCCACGATCTCTATCTCTCCAGTCCAGCTCACCCTACATGAGACTCTTGTTAGGAAAAGGAGGTACTCATCCTCGCATCCGCGAACACAGGGTTTGAATGCCCACATTGCTAGACTAATCTCATTAGAGATGATGCCCTACCGGTTAGTTGAAAGCGAAGCTTTCAAAGCGCTGATGGACTACGCTGTACCACGCTATGAGCTACCCAGTCGGCACTTCTTTTCTAGAAAAGCCATCCCAGCCCTCCAACAGCATGTTAAAGACCGCATCGTCCATGCACTCAGGCAGTCTGTGACTACAAAGGTGCACCTGACAACAGATGCATGGACCAGTAGGCATGGCCAGGGACGTTACGTGTCCATCATGGCACACTGGGTGAATGTGGTAGATGCAGGGTCCACAGGGGACAGCAATATTGGGACAGTTCTGCCTAGCCCACGGTCAAGGAAAGAGTTGGCTGTAGGCGTTCGCCCCCCTCCTCCTCTTCCTCCTCCTTCTCCTGCAGAAGCGAGAGCTCGTCCACAGACCGCAGTCGCACATCCACTCCATCCGCAGCTGCCACTGTTGCACACCAGGTGTGCCATTATGGGACAGCTGGTGGCAAGCGTCAGCAGGCTGTATTGGCAATGAAGTGTTTGGGCGACAACAGACACACCGCGGAAGTTCTGTCCGAGTTCTTGCAGAAAGAAACTCAGTCATGGCTGGGCACTGTACATCTTGAGGCAGGCAAGGTAGTGAGTGATAACGGAAGGAATTTCATGGCTGCCATAGCCCTTTCCCAACTGAAACACATTCCTTGCCTGGCTCACACCTTAAACCTGGTGGTGCAGTGCTTCCTGAAAAGTAATCCGGGGTTACCCGACCTGCTCCTCAAAGTGCGCAGACTTTGCTCGCATATCCGCCGTTCACCTGTACACTCCAGCCGTATGCAGAACTATCAGCGTTCTTTGAACCTTCCTCAGCATCGCCTAATCATCGACGTTGCAACAAGGTGGAACTCCACACTGCACATGCTTCAGAGAGTGTGCGAACAGAGGCGTGCTGTTATGTATTTGTGGGAGGATACACGGGCAGGCAGTTGAATGGCAGACATGGAGTTGTCAGGTGTGCAGTGGTAGAAGCTACAAGACCTGTGTCAAGTCCTTCAGTGTTTTGAGGAATGCACATGGCTGGTTAGTGCAGACAATGCAATAATAAGCATGAGCATCCCCCTAATGCGTCTGCTGATGCAAAGTTTGACGCACATAAAGGAGCAGGCGTCTGCAGCCGAGGAAGAGGAAAGCCTTGATGACAGTCAGCCATTGTCTCGTCAGGGCCGTGTAGAGGACGCGGTAGCGGGCGAAGAGGAGGAGGAGGACGAGGAGGATGATGGGGATGAGTACTTTTTTAATGAGGAAGCTTCTCCTGGGCCAACAGAAATTAGTGGCGTTGCAAGGCCGGGTTCTGTTTTTGTAAGGGAGACAAGTGACGTAGATTTGCCTGTAACTGCCCCTCAAACCAGGACAACCGCAGATTTGCCAATTGGAACTTTGGCCCACATGGCGGATTATGCCTTACGTATCCTCAAAAAGGACCCACGCATTATTAAAATGATGAGCGATGACGATTACTGGTTGGCCTGCATCCTTGACCCTCGCTATAAAGGCAAATTGCAAAATATTATGCCACATGAGAACCTCGAACAAATATTAGCAACCAAACAAGCTACTCTTGTAGACCGTTTGATTCAGGCATTCCCAGCACACAGCGCCGGTGATGGTTCTCACACGAGCTGCAGTGGGCTACAGGGCAGAAGTGTTAGAGGTGCACAGATCAGAAGTGGCGTTGGACAGAGGGGTTTTCTGACCAGGTTGTGGAGTGATTTCGCAATGACCGCAGACAGGACAGGTACTGCAGCATCTATTCAAAGTGACAGGAGACAACATTTGTCCAGTATGGTTACTAACTATTTTTCAGCCCTTATTGATGTTCTCCCTCAACCATCATTCCCATTTGATTACTGGGCATCCAAATTAGACACCTGGCCTGAATTGGCAGAATATGCGTTGCAGGAGCTTGCTTGCCCAGCAGCTAGTGTGCTATCAGAAAGAGTATTCAGTGCTGCTGGTTCAATATTAACCGAAAAAAGGACTCGTCTGGCTACCCAAAATGTGGATGATCTCACCTTCATTAAAATGAACCACTCCTGGATTTCAAATTATTTTGCCCCACCTTTCCCGGCTGACACCTAGCTTTCCTATAAAAAGGTCTTGCTTGTGGACTGGTCTTACTGAGTGTTCAAATCTCTTAATTTGCAGCAGCTGTTTGACCAGCATACGACATGTTTACACATCCCCCAATGGGAAAACTCCCCCCACGGGGCCGTTGTCTCACTCTCGACACTTGGCGCAAGCACCCGTTAGTTACAGTGCTGTTTGTCAGAAGAGGTGGGTGTGCTCGCTTTTGGTCGATGGCACTGCCACTGGATCCCTCATAGTACAATGTAGTGTCTCTGGCGGTGGTGGTGCGCACTCAACGTCAGACACACCGTTGTAACATGAGGGGCCCTGGGGCGGTACCACCGGCCACAAGAGAGTTCCCCCCCAGCTCAAACTGTGCTCTACCACGTGCAAAATTATCTCGCACAGCTCCACCAATGTTTAGTCTATGCGCTGACATCATTCAATGCCTGGCACTGACAAACAATACCAATTTGTTGACATCTATGATGCTAGTTAAAGTAGTCTGGGTCAGTGTCCTATATTGACACCAGTAAATACTAATTTACTGCCAAATTACTTTGTCATAAACTCTGCAGATGAGCCCACCCCTGTACCTAAGCATGCCACCCTTTTTTTTATTTATAGTTGTTTTGCGAGACATTAACATCTATTTATTTTTTGGGAGTACTAACTGTGTCAGACACTTCTTGCAATACTCCTCCACTGACCACAATGCTGCCTGCCTGTGTATCCATGTAACCGATTTAAAACTGCCATGCCTGCCTATTGTTTGTTATTTTAGACCTTTGATAGCCTGTCTGCGGCCCCTACTTGCAATACTCCTCCACTGACCACAATGCTGCCTGGAGTGCCTGCCTGTGTATCCATGTAACCGATTTAAAACTGCCATGCCTGCCTATTGTTTGTTATTTTAGGCCTTTGATAGCCTGTCTGCGGCCCCTACTTGCAATACTCCTCCACTGACCACAATGCTGCCTGGAGTGCCTGCCTGTGTATCCATGTAACCGATTTAAAACTGCCATGCCTGCCTATTGTTTGTTATTTAAGGCCTTTGATAGCCTGTCTGCGGCCCCTACTTGCAATACTCCTCCACTGACCATAATGCTGCCTGCCTGTGTATCCATGTAACCGATTTAAAACTGCCATGCCTGCCTATTGTTTGTTATTTTAGGCTTTTGATAGCCTGTCTGCGGCCCCTACTTGCAATACTCCTCCACTGACCACAATGCTGCCTGCCTGTGTATCCATGTAACCGATTTAAAACTGCCATGCCTGCCTATTGTTTGTTATTTTAGGCCTTTGTTAGCCTGTCTGCGGCCCCTACTTGCAATACTCCTCCACTGACCACAATGCTGCCTGCCTGTGTATCCATGTAACCGATTTAAAACTGCCATGCCTGCCTATTGTTTGTTATTTTAGGCCTTTGATAGCCTGTCTGCGGCCCCTACTTGCAATACTCCTCCACTGACCACAATGCTGCCTGCCTGTGTATCAATGTAACCGATTTAAAACTGCCATGCCTGCCTATTGTTTGTTATTTTAGGCCTTTGTTAGCCTGTCTGCGGCCCCTACTTGCAATACTCCTCCACTGACCACACCAATGCTGCCCGTGTACCCGTGGAACCTATTTAAAAGTTCATAGAGCCTAGTTATATATTTTATTTACTATTAATAAGGCCATGATGGACTACGCTGTACCACGCTACAAGCTAACCAGTCGACACTTCTTTTGCGAGAAAAGCCATCCCAACCCTCCACCAGCATGTAAAAGACCGCATTGTCCATGCACTCTGGCAATCTGTGAGTACAAAGGTGCACCTGACAACAGATGCATGGACCTGTAGGCATGGCCACGGAAGATTACGTGTCCATTACGGTGCAATGGGTTAATGTGGTGGATGCATAGTCCACAGGGGACAGCATACTAAGTCTGTCTGCAGTCCCTAATTCAATTTGTCCTCCACTGTCTAAATCGGAGCTTCCACCTTCTGGCTTTCGGCCTATAGTATCAGAAATTAAACTGCATTTGGCCTTCAACTTTGGTTATGGCCTACTAACGGTGTCTGCCCCTGCCTGGTGTTTGCCCTCAACTGAATAAAGCTGAGCTTCCACCTTCTGGCTTTCGGCCTATAGTATCAGATATTAAACTGCATTTGGCCTTCAACTTTGGTTACGGCCTACTAACGGTGTCTGCCCCTGCCTGATGTTTTTCCTCAACTGAATAAAGCTGAGCTTCAACCTTCTGGCTCTCATTAAGTGCTGTGTTTTTAAAAATTGGTGGTTAGGGCCTACTAACGGTGTCTGCCCCTCCCTGGTGTTTGCCCTCAACTGAATAAAGCTGAGCTTCAGTCTTTAGGATTTTGGCCTAAAGTATCAGATATTAAACTGCATTTGGCCTATTAGTGTGTTTGGGCCCTTAAAACAGTGTCTGCTGCTCCTGGGTTTGCTACTCCACTGAACAAAGCAATGCCGCCTGTTTAGTCCTGTTACCAATTTTGAACTGCATTTAGCCTACTTTATTCTTTGGCCCTATATCTGTTTCCTCCTCATCCTGCCCATTGCCCAGCCACTGCTAGATGAGTCTGCTGGTACATTGACCTAGACCACTACATTCCCCTTGCACTCTACACAGCCAGAATCTAACCCTGCTGAAAGTAAGGTTCCCCTTCCCGAATGTTATACCACCTTACACAGGGACAAAGAGGAAGGTGCAGATGAAAGTGCAGGTTCCTTCATCAGGTGGGGGGGCATACTCATTGGCGACGTCACTGGCACAGGGCCCCTCAGAGTATGCAAAAGTGTCGCTGCTGGTGGGAGGCGCCCCCGCCATGCAAACACACCGCTGTACTTTGAGGGGCCCTGTGCCAGTGCCAATGCGAACGAGTGTGCCCCCCTGCTTGCTCAGGATCACAGCACTTGCAAAGTTGAAATACTTACCTCTCCCTGCTCCACCGCCGTGACGTAGTCCACGATTCCTGGGCCCACTAAAACCTTGAACCAGCCCTACCCCCCACAACTTTTGCCAAATGACCCCCAAGTTGCATTGAACAACTATTATTATAAAGTTAATTAAGATTGACAAGCTTCAGAAACAAGAATGGATGTTTTTGGCATTAAAATGGGCACTGTAGGTGTTTTCCTGGCCTCCACTCACTGCCGACTATGCTTCCCCATTGACTTGCATTGGGTTTCGTGTTTCGGTCGATCCCCGACTTTTAGCGATAATCGGCCGACTGCACTCGACTCGACTCTGGACAAAGTCGGGTTTCACAAAACCCAACTCGATCTTTAAAAAATGAAAGTCACTCAACCCTACCCCATAATAATGACTTCTCCTTGAGTCGCAGCTTCATCTATTTGCTTTACGAGGATATTCTCCATTGCTTCCATTATTTTTGGAGATTTATAACAAACCCCTATCAGTAGTTTATTATTTTTTCCCCTCCCCTTATCTCCACCCACAGGGACTCTACATTTTCATTAAATTCACCTATATTATCACGCAGGATGGGTTTTAAGGACGATTTTACATATAGACACACCCCACCCCCTCGCTTATCTGTACGGTCATTTCTGAACAGGCTATAGCCCTGCAGGTTAACAGCCCAGTCATGGCTCTCATCCAGCCATGTTATCCCCACCATGTCATAATTATGCTCCAACAACATTAGTTCTAATTCGTATATTTTGTTGGCGAGGCTTCTGGCATTAGTATACATGCACTTGATGTTCCTCTCTGTACCTCTATTCTTTCTTAAATTATTAACTGTTCTAACCCCACCTCCCATGCCACCGCCACCCCCAACTTCCTTATTTGTGCCCAGGTCTCTATCTGCACTATCATCCCCTCCTATAAATTGAATACCCTCCCCCCCAATCCCTAGTTTAAACACTCCTCCAACCTTCTAGCCTTTTTCTCCCCCAGCACAGTTGCACCTTCCCCATTGAGGTGCAGCCCATCCCTAGCGTAGAGCCTGTAGCCAACTGAGAAGTCGGCCCAGTTTTGCAGGAACCCAAACCTCTCCTTCCTACACCAATTCTTGAGCCACTTATTAACCTCCCTAATCTCCCGTTGCCTCTCTGGCGTGGCACGTGGTACGGGCAGTATTTCGGAAAATACCACGTTGGAGGTCCTTGCTTTCAGCTTGCAGCCTAATTCCCTGAAATTATCTTTAAGGACCTTCCACCTACCTCTAACTTTGTCATTTGTGCCAATGTGCACCATGACTGCTGGGTTCTCACCAGCCCCTCCCAGTAATCTGTCCACCCGATCAGCGATGTGTCGGACTCGAGCGCCAGGTAGGCAGCACACCGTTCGACAATCCCTGTCTTTGTGACAGATTGCCCTATCTGTTCCCCTAATAATTGAGTCCCCCACTACCAGTACCTGTCTGGCCTGCCCTGCTCTCCTATTTCCCTCCTTACTGGAGCAGTCACTCCTCCGGCTTTCAGAGGACATGCCTGGCTGCAGCAGTGCTGCCCCTGTACTGGCATCCCCCTCATCTGCCAACTTAGCAAGCTTGTTAGGGTGTGCCAGATCAGGACTAGCCTCCCTGGCACTCTTCCCTCTACCCCGCTTCCTAATTGTCACCCAGCTTGCTACTTCACCGTCCTGCAGCTCCATCCTACCATCCCCCCCTCATCTATCCCATTGAGCATCTGCTCAGTGAGCAGAAGACTCCTTTCCATGTTGTCAATGGATCTCAGTGTTGCCAGCTGCACATTTTGATCCAGAATCTGGGCTTCCAAATGCTCAACGTGCTCACATCTCACACAGCAGTATGCACCCTCGACCGGCTGATCAAGGATTGCATACATGTGGCAAGATGTGCACTGGATGGCATTAGCAATAGTGGAGCACATTTCCTAATGGGGATTGCACCACACAGAAACGTTAAATAAAAAATAAATACAAAGTATTAATAAAAAACAGACAGCAATTCCTCCCTTGGAAACTCCCTGATTCCAAAGTCACTGAATCACAAGTCGCATACTTACCGCCGTTCACACTTACACTCAGGTCACACTCAGCTCGCTCACACTCGCTATGCTGAAAATTTATAGATTTTTTTTTTCTCTATTTCCCCTCAACAGCAATCCACCTTGCTGTTCAAATGCACTTCCAAAAAGGACTTGAGCCCCAAACAGCTGCCCCTTATAACCCCTTAATTATGAGCCCCCACCCTAATGGTGTTGTCATACATTGACTAACCGCTGTCAGACACTCGTCCTTGTCAGTGCGGTCATGGAGGAGCGGCCCTCTGACCTATCCCGGCCTATGCAGTGTGGCGCTAGTTACAGGATGGACAATCCCTCCGACATGTTGGGAAAATCACTTTACTGCCCGAATACCTCAGTTTGTCCTAATTGTGAAATTGATACCGTTTCACTGATTCTCTCACCTCTGATACAATCCCAGCCTGGTCTGGGGCCACACAGAGTCGCTGCGAAATGGTAGCACATCCACGTGAATGGGGTCGTGTTGCTACAACCAGCGACACTTGGCGTCCGGTTCACATTGCGTTAATGTGTGCACGCTAACGGACAACACGGCGAAAATGTTGCAATTAACGCCGTGCAACGGGTCCGTTAGCGCACCCATTGACAGCAATGTGAAGTTTCCCTGTAGCGCATCGCTAGCGCGTGCCATTTTCGGTTCGCGCTAGCGATGTGCCGTTCTTCTGTGGTGCGCCTCGGACGCTGCTTGCAGCGTCCGCGGCGCGCCCGAGGTCCGTTCCCTGCTCTCGCAGATAGGGGATCTGCGAGAGCGGGGAGGTTAACGCGGCCCCTAAAAAAACATTGCGTTAGCGCAATCCGCTAGCGCTAAACGGATTGCCCTAACGCAATGTGAACGGTCTACGTTCACATTTGCGGTCTGCGCCACAGCGTCGGGCGCCGCAGCGTCGCCGCATGCGTCATGCGCCCCTATATTTAACATGGGGGCGCATGGACATGCGTTGCACTTGCGTTTTGCGACGCATGCGTCACTGCGGCACACGCATCCGGGCGCAGAGGACGCAGCAAGTTGCATTTTTGCTGCGTCCAAAATCAACCAAAAAAAGGACGCATGCGTCGCAAAACGCAGCGTTGTGCATGCGTTTTGCTGCGTTTTTGTTTGCGTTGTGCGTTGCATCGCCGACGCTGCGGCGCACAGCGCAAATGTGAACGTAGCCTTAAGTTAACCCCTTGTGAATATAGCTACTTCCAATTCAGCAACTCACACCAATTCACACAGGTATTTGTTAAAGGCTTTCCAAATACCGTATATACTCGAGTATAAGCCGAGATTTTCAGCCCAAATTTTTGGGCTGAAAGTGCCCCTCTCGGCTTATACTCGAGTCATGATCGGTGGTGGGGTCGGCGGGTGAGCACTGTCATATACTTACCTAGTCCCGGCTCTCCTGGCGCTCCCCCTGCCCGTCCCACGGTCTCCAGGTGCCGCAGCCTCTTCCCCTGAGAGGTCACATGGGACCGCTCATTAGAGAAATGAATAGGCTGCTCCACCTCCCATAGGGGCGGAGCCGCCTATTCATTTCTCTAATGACGGTGCCGGTGACCGCTGATAGAGGAAGAGGCTGCGGCACCGAAGACCAGCTGTCCGGGGGAAGGAGCGGGACGCCGGGAGCAGGTAAGTATTACATATTCACCTGTCCTCGTTCCACACGCCGGGCGTCGCGCCATCTTCCCGGCGTCTCTCCGCACTGACTGTGCAGGTCAGAGGGCGCGATGACGCATATAGTGTGCGCGCCGCCCTCTGCCTGATCAGTCAGTGCGGAGAGACGCCGGGAAGATGGCGCGACGCCCGGCGTGTGGAACGAGGACAGGTGAATATGCCGGGACGCTGAGGAGCTGCAAGCAAGAGAGGTGAGTATGTGTGTGTTTTTTTTTATTGCAGCAGCAGCAATGGCACAGATTTATGTGGAGTATCTATGGGGCAACAGTGCAGAGCACTATATGGCACAGCTATCTATGGGGCAACGGTGCAGAGCACTATATGGCACAGCTATCTATGGGGCAACGGTGCAGAGCAATATATGGCACAGCTATGGGGCAACGGTGCAGAGCACTATATGGCACAGCTATGGGGCAACGATGCAGAGCACTATATGGCACAGCTATGGGGCAACGGTGCAGAGCACTATATGGCACAGCTATCTATGGGGCAACGGTGCAAAGCACTATATGGCACAGCTATCTATGGGGCAACGGTGCAGAGCACTATATGGCACAGTTATGGGGCAACGGTGCAGAGCACTATATGGCACAGCTATGGGGCAACGGTGCAGAGCACTATATGGCACAGCTATGGGGCAACGGTGCAGAGCATTATATATATGGCACAGCTATGGGGCAACAGTGCAGAGCATTATATATATGGCACAGCTATCTATGGGGCAATGGTGCAGAGCATTGTATATATGGCACAGCTTTATGTGGAGCATCTATGGGGCCATAATGAACGGTATGGAGCATCTATTTTTAATTTTGAAATTCACCGGTAGCTGCTGCATTTTCCACCCTAGGCTTATACTCGAGTCAATAAGTTTTCCCAGTTTTTTGTGGCAAAATTAGGGGGGTCGGCTTATACTCGGGTCGGCTTATACTCGAGTATATACTATACTGTACCTCTTCACTGAATCACAAGTCACACTTACCGCCGTTCACACTTACGCTAAGGTCACACTCACTCACACTCACTCACACTCAGCTCGCTCACACTAGCTATGCTGAAGATTTATAGATTTTTTTTTCTCTATTTCCCCTCAACAGCAATCCACCTTGCTGTTCAAATGCACTTCCAAAAAGGAATATTGGTAGGCTACTTAGCCCAGTCACTTCCTTTGGATGTCCTCTCTGTATATGATTACTCCATCTATGATGATTTAGCCTAGTGCATTGCAGGTGTTGCAGCAGGATAATTTTGCTCATTTCCTGTGTACCGATTCTATTTTTGTAACATCTAGGTACACCGGCTATATTTTAGTTGCTCTCATTCATTCATCCACTGTTTGTTTTGTCTGTGTGCATATTTAATTTTTGAAATAAATTTTTTTATATTTCATCATTAACCCCTATCTTGGCATGTATTTTGTACACAAAGATTTTGCGAATGGCGGTATATTGCCCTGATATTATTCATTGATCCATTGCCCTGCTTCTTTTTTGTAGGTTGATAGATCTTGATAAGATGTCTGAATTGGCAAATGCTTGGCAAATGAGCAGCAGCAGCAAAAGCAAACAAGATGTTATGGTGTATAAAAAAGAGAGAAAATCCTGTAATCCTAAAGTATTACTAACCCTTTAACGCTTGTGAGTCCACATCTATAATGTGGGATCCAGTTTTGAGCTCTTCTTTTAAAAAAGGATATTCAGAAATAGAATCAGTTCAAAGGCGATCACCGAGATTAATACAAAGGATGCAAGGCCTCTTAAATGAGAGGTTGGAAAAGTTAGGCTTGTTTAGCTTAGAAAAAAGATGCCTGAGAGGGGATCTTATTTACATGTCTAAATACATGTGTGGTCAGTACAAAGGACTGGCACATGACTTATTCCTTCCAAGGATGATACTTAGAACGATGGGTACTCATTACGGGTGGAAGAGAGGCAATTCCGACAGCTAAATAGGAAAGGGTTTTTTACAATTAGAACAGTCAGAATGTGGAACACCCTACAACAATAGGTAGTAATGGCAGACTCTATACCAGCTTTTAACCCCTTTACCCCCCAAGGTGGTTTACATGTTAATGACCAGGACAATTTTACAATTTAGACCAGTGTCACTTTATGAGATAAAAACTCTGGAACGCTTCTGAGATAATGAGATAATTTTTTGTTATGGGACTCGTTGAAGTGAAAATTTTCCTTGGTGAAAATTTGGAATTTTTGTTTTGCCCATTCTGCAAATTCAGTGCGCCGATCTGGGTCATCCTCATTGAGATGCTGCAGGAGCTGGATTTTGTAAGGGTGCTATTTGTGAGTAGCTAATATCTGCCGAAGAGGTGTTCGACTGATGCCAGATTGGCTCACTGAATTTGCAGAATAGGCAAAGCAAAAATTGGAACAGTTTGCACAGGACATTATGTTCAGTGATAAGTAGTGTTGAGCATTCCGATACTGCAAGTATCGGGTATCGGCCGATACTTGCTGTATCGGAATTTCCGATACCGAGATCCGATATTTTTGTGATATCGGGTATCGGGTATCGCAACAACATTAATGTAATAATGTGTAAAAAAGAGAATTAAAATAAAAAATATCGCTATACTCACCTGTCCGACGCAGCCGGGACTTCAGCGAGGGAACCGGCAGCGTTGTTTGTTTAAATTTCGCGCTTTTACTTGGTTACGTGAAGTCCCGGCTTGTGATTGGTCAGGGCGGCCATGTTGCCGGGACGCGGACCAATCACAGCAAGCCGTGACGAAATTACGTCATGGCTTGCTGTGATTGGTCCGCGTCCCGGCAACATGGCCGCCATTAACCAATCACAAGCCGTGACGTCACGGGAGGCTGGACATGCGCGTATTTTGAAAAGCGCGTGTGTCCAGCCTCCAGTGACGTCCCGGCAACATGGCCGCCATTAACCAATCACAAGCCGGGACGTCACGGGAGGCTGGACATGCGCGTATTTTGAAAAGCGCGCGTGTCCAGCCTCCCGTGACGTCACGGCTTGTGATTGGTTAATGGCGGCCATGTTGCCGGGACGCGGACCAATCACAGCAAGCCGTGACGTAATTTCGTCACGGCTTGCTGTGATTGGTCCGCGTCCCGGCAACATGGCGCCGTGACCAATCATAAGCCGGGACGTCACTGGAGGCTGGACACGCGCGCTTTTCAAAATACGCGCATGTCCAGCCTCCCGTGACGTCACGGCTTGTGATTGGTTAATGGCGGCCATGTTGCCGGGACTCGGACCAATCACAGCAAGCCATGACGTAATTTCGTCACGGCTTGCTGTGATTGGTCCGCGTCCCGGCAACATGGCCGCCCTGACCAATCACAAGCCGGGACCTCACGTAACCAAGTAAAAGCGCGAATTTTAACCCCTTCCCGACATTTGACGTACTATCCCGTCGAGGTGGGGTGGGCCCGTATGACCGCCGACGGGATAGTACGTCATCACCGATCAGCGGCGCTCACGGGGGGAGCGCGGCCGATCGCGGCCGGGTGTCAGCTGCATATCGCAGCTGACATCCGGCACTATGTGCCAGGAGCGGTCACGGACCGCCCCCGGCACATTAACCCCCGGCACACCGCGATCAAACATGATCGCAGTGTACCGGCGGTATAGGGAAGCATCGCGCAGGGAGGGGGCTCCCTGCGGGCTTCCCTGAGACCCCCGGAGCAACGCGATGTGATCGCGTTGCTGCGAGGGTCTCCTACCTCCTTCCTGGCTGCAGGTCCCGGATCCAAGATGGCCGCGGCATCCGGGTCCTGCAGGGAAGGAGGTGGCTTACCGAGTGTCTGCTCAGAGCAGACACTTGGTAAGCCTGCAGCCCTGCACAGCAGATCGTCGATCTGGCAGAGTGCTGTGCACACTGCCAGATCAATGATCTGTGATGTCCCCCCCTGGGACAAAGTAAAAAAGTTAAAAAAAAAATTTTCCACATGTGTAAAAAAAAAAAAAAAAAAAATCCTAAATAAATAATAAAAAAAAAATATATATTATTCCCATAAATACATTTCTTTATCTAAATAAAAAAAACAAAACAATAAAAGTACACATATTTAGTATCGCCGCGTCCGTAACGACCCAACCTATAAAACTGTCCCACTAGTTAACCCCTTCAGTAAACACCGTAAGAAAAAAAAAAAAAAAACGAGGCAAAAAACAACGCTTTATTACCATACCGCCGAACAAAAAGTGGAATAACCCGCGATCAAAAAGACTGATATAAATATCCATGGTACCGCTGAAAACGTCATCTTGTCCCGCAAAAAACAAGCCGCCATACAACATTATCAGCAAAAAAATAAAAAAGTTATAGTCCTGAGAATAAAGCGATACGAAAATAATTATTTTTTCTATATTTTAGTTTTTATCGTATAAAAGCGCCAAAACATAAAAAAATGATATAAATGAGATATCGCTGTAATCGTACTGACCCGAAGAATAAAACTGCTTTATCAATTTTACCAAACGCGGAATGGTATAAACGCCTCCCCCAAAAGAAATTCATGAATAGCTGGTTTTTGGTCATTCTGCCTCACAAAAATCGGAATAAAAAGCGATCAAAAACGGTCACGTGTCCGAAAATGTTACCAATAAAAACGTCAACTCGTCCCGCAAAAAACAAGACCTCACATGACTCTGTGGAGCAAAATGTGGAAAAATTATAGGTCTCAAAATGTGGAGACGCAAAAACTTTTTTGCTATAAAAAGCGTCGCTGGTTTCACACTTGCGTTTTTGTCTGCAGCGTTTTTTGCACAAAAAAACGCATGCGTTTTTTCCCTATATTTAACATTGAAAACGCATGCGGTTTTTTTGTACGCGTTTGGTCGCGTTTTCAAACGCATGCGTTTTTTTTCTGCATGCGTTCATTTTCAGAAATACAACCTGCAGTATTTTCTTGCGTTTTTAAGCACATGCGTTTGTTTGCGTTAAAAACGCATGCATTTAAACACACTGAAAAGCCACCCACCACCATCAAGGTGATAAAGGGATCCAAACCCTAACCCTAACTCTACCCCTAACCTCACCCCTAACCGTTTAATGAACATTTTCTGACAGTCATAGTGCCACGTATTTCAGTGCCACGTATTTCAGTGCCACGTATTTCAGTGCCACGTGTTTCAGTGCCACGTATTTCAGTGCCACGTATCACATATTTCAGTGCCACGTATCACGTATTTCAGTGCCACGTATCACGTATTTCAGTGCCACATATTTTAGTACCACGTATTTCAGTGCCACGTATTTCAGTGCCACGTATTTCAGTGCCACGTATTTCAGTGCCACGTATTTCAGTGCCACGTATTTCAGTGCCACGTATTTCAGTGCCACGTATCACGTATTTCAGTGCCACGTATTTCAGTGCCACGTATTTCAGTGCCACGTATTTCAGTGCCACGTATTTCAGTGCCACGTATTTCAGTGCCACGTATTTCAGTGCCACGTATCACGTATTTCAGTGCCACGTGTTTCAGTGCCACGTATTTAAGTGCCACGTATCACGTATTTCAGTGCCACGTATTTCAGTGCCACGTATTTCAGTGCCACGTATCACGTATTTCAGTGCCACGTATTTCAGTGCCACGTATTTCAGTGCCACGTATTTCAGTGCCACGTATCAGTGCCACGTATCACATATTTCAGTGCCACGTATTTCAGTGCCACGTATTTCAGTGCCACGTATTTCAGTGCCACGTATTTCAGTGCCACGTATTTCAGTGCCACGTATCACGTATTTCAGTGCCACGTGTTTCAGTGCCACGTATTTAAGTGCCACGTATCACGTATTTCAGTGCCACGTATTTCAGTGCCACGTATTTCAGTGCCACGTATTTCAGTGCCACGTATTTCAGTGCCACGTATTTCAGTGCCACGTATTTCAGTGCCACGTATCACGTATTTCAGTGCCACGTATTTCAGTGCCACGTATTTCAGTGCCACGTATTTCAGTGCCACGTATTTCAGTGCCACGTATTTCAGTGCCACGTATCACGTATTTCAGTGCCACGTGTTTCAGTGCCACGTATTTAAGTGCCACGTATCACGTATTTCAGTGCCACGTATTTCAGTGCCACGTATTTCAGTGCCACGTATCACGTATTTCAGTGCCACGTATTTCAGTGCCACGTATTTCAGTGCCACGTATTTCAGTGCCACGTATTTCAGTGCCACGTATCAGTGCCACGTATCACATATTTCAGTGCCACGTATTTCAGTGCCACGTATTTCAGTGCCACGTATTTCAGTGCCACGTATTTCAGTGCCACGTATTTCAGTGCCACGTATCACGTATTTCAGTGCCACGTGTTTCAGTGCCACGTATTTAAGTGCCACGTATCACGTATTTCAGTGCCACGTATTTCAGTGCCACGTATTTCAGTGCCACGTATTTCAGTGCCACGTATTTCAGTGCCACGTATTTCAGTCACGTTTAGGGTTAGGGGTAGGGTTAGGGTTAGGGTTAGGGCTAGGGTTGGAGGTAAAGTTAGGGTTGGGGCTAAAGTTAGGGTTGGGGCTAAAGTTAGGGTTAGGGTTTGGATTACATTTACGTTTGGATTAGGGTTGGGATTAGAATTATGGGTGTGTCAGGGCTAGGGGTGTGGTTAGGGTTACCGTTGGGATTAGGGTTAGGGGTGTGTTTGGGTTAGGGTTTCAGGTAGAATTGGGGAGTTTCCAAAGTCCAGGCACATCAGGGGCTCTACAAGCGCGACATGGCGTCCAATCTCAATTCCAGCCAATTCTGCGTTGAAAAAGTAAAACAGTGCTCCTTCCCTTCCGAGCTCTCCCGTGCGCCCAAAAAGGGGTTTACCCCAACATATGTGTTATCAGCGTACTCGGGACAAATTGAACAACAACTTCTGGGGTCCAAGTTCTCTTGTTATCCTTAGGAAAATAAAAATTTGGGGGGCTAAAAATCATTTTTGTGGGAAAAAAAAGATGTTTTATTTTCACGGCTCTGCGTTATAAACTGTAGTGAAACACTTGGGGGTTCAAAGTTCTCACAACACATCTAGATAAGTTCCTTGGGAGGTCTAGTTTCCAATATGGGGTCACTTGTGGGGGGTTTGTACTGTTTGGGTACATCAGGGGCTCTGCAAATGCAACGTGACGCCTGCAGACCAATCCATTTAAGGCTGCATTCCAAATGGCGCTCCTTCCCTTCCGAGCTCTGTCATGCACCCAAACAGTGGTTCCCCCCCACATATGGGGTATCAGCGTACTCAGGACAAATTGGACAACAACTTTTGGGGTCTAATTTATCCTGTTACCCTTGTGAAAATACAAAACTGGGGGCTAAAAAATCATTTTTGTGAAAAAAAAAAAGAATTTTTATTTTCACGGCTTTGCGCTATAAACTTTAGTGAAACACTTGGGGGTTCAAAGTTCTCAAAACACATCTAGATAAGTTCTTTGGGAGGTCTAGTTTCCAATATGGGGTCACTTGTGGGGGGTTTGTACTGTTTGGGTACATCAGGGGCTCTGCAAATGCAACGTGACGGCTGCTGACCAATCCATTTAAGTCTGCATTCCAAATGGCGCTCCTTCCCTTCCGAGCTCTGTCATGCGCCCAAACAGTGGTTCCCCCCCACATATGGGGTATCAGCGTACTCAGGACAAATTGGAAAACAAATTTTGGGGTCCAATTTATTCTGTTACCCTTGTAAAAATACAAAGCTGGGTGCTAAAAAATCATTTTTGAGAAAAAAAATAAAAATTATTTTCACGGCTCTGCGTTATAATCTGTAGTGAAACACTTGGGGGTTCAAAGCTCTCAAAACACATCTAGATAAGTTCCTTAGGGGGTCTACTTTCCAAAATGGTGTCACTTGTAGGGAGTTTCAATGTTTAGGCACATCAGGGGCTCTCCAAACGCAACATGGCGTCCCATCTCAATTCCAGTCAATTTTGCATTGAAAAGTCAAATGGCGCTCCTTCCCTTCCAAGCTCTGCCATGCGCCCAAACAATGGTTTACACCCACATATGGGGTATCAGCGTACTCAGGACAAATTGCACAACATTTTTTGGGGTCCAATTTCTTCTCTTACCCTTGGGAAAATAAAAAATTGGGGGCGAAAAGATCATTTTTGTGAAAAAATATGATTTTTTATTTTTACGGCTCTGCATTATAAACTTCTGTGAAGCACTTGGTGGGTCAAAGTGCTCACCACACATCAAGATAAGTTCCTTAGGGGGTCTACTTTCCAAAATGGTGTCACTTGTAGGGGGTTTCAGTGTTTAGGCACATCAGGGGCTCTCCAAACGCAACATGGCGTCCCATCTCAATTCCAGTCAATTTTGCATTGAAAAGTCAAATGGCGCTCCTTCCCTTCCAAGCTCTGCCATGCGCCCAAACAATGGTTTACACCCACATATGGGGTATCAGCGTACTCAGGACAAATTGCACAACATTTTTTGGGGTCCAATTTCTTCTCTTACCCTTGGGAAAATAAAAAATTGGGGGCAAAAAGATCATTTTTGTGAAAAAATATGATTTTTTATTTTTACGGCTCTGCATTATAAACTTCTGTGAAGCACTTGGTGGGTCAAAGTGCTCACCACACATCTAGATAAGTTCCTTAGGGGGTCTACTTTCCAAAATGGTGTCACTTGTAGGGAGTTTCAATGTTTAGGCACATCAGGGGCTCTCCAAACGCAACATGGCGTCCCATCTCAATTCCAGTCAATTTTGCATTGAAAAGTCAAATGGCGCTCCTTCCCTTCCAAGCTCTGCCATGCGCCCAAACAATGGTTTACACCCACATATGGGGTATCAGCGTACTCAGGACAAATTGCACAACATTTTTTGGGGTCCAATTTCTTCTCTTACCCTTGGGAAAATAAAAAATTGGGGGCAAAAAGATCATTTTTGTGAAAAAATATGATTTTTTATTTTTACGGCTCTGCATTATAAACTTCTGTGAAGCACTTGGTGGGTCAAAGTGCTCACCACACATCAAGATAAGTTCCTTAGGGGGTCTACTTTCCAAAATGGTGTCACTTGTAGGGGGTTTCAGTGTTTAGGCACATCAGGGGCTCTCCAAACGCAACATGGCGTCCCATCTCAATTCCAGTCAATTTTGCATTGAAAAGTCAAATGGCGCTCCTTCCCTTCCAAGCTCTGCCATGCGCCCAAACAATGGTTTACACCCACATATGGGGTATCAGCGTACTCAGGACAAATTGCACAACATTTTTTGGGGTCCAATTTCTTCTCTTACCCTTGGGAAAATAAAAAATTGGGGGCAAAAAGATCATTTTTGTGAAAAAATATGATTTTTTATTTTTACGGCTCTGCATTATAAACTTCTGTGAAGCACTTGGTGGGTCAAAGTGCTCACCACACATCTAGATAAGTTCCTTAGGGGGTCTACTTTCCAAAATGGTGTCACTTGTAGGGAGTTTCAATGTTTAGGCACATCAGGGGCTCTCCAAACGCAACATGGCGTCCCATCTCAATTCCAGTCAATTTTGCATTGAAAAGTCAAATGGCGCTCCTTCCCTTCCAAGCTCTGCCATACGCCCAAACAGTGGTTTACCCTCACATATGGGGTATCAGCGTACTCAGGACAAATTGTACAACAACTTTGGGGGTCCATTTTCTCCTGTTACCCTTGGTAAAATAAAACAAATTGGAGCTGAAATAAATTGTGTGTGAAAAAAAGTTAAATGCTCATTTTTATTTAAACATTCAAAAAATTCCTGTGAAACACCTGAAGGGTTAATAAACTTCTTGAATGTGGTTTTGAGCACCTTGAGGGGTGCAGTTTTTAGAATGGTGTCACACTTGAGTATTTTCTATCATATAGACCCCTCAAAATGACTTCAAATGAGATGTGGTCCCTAAAAAAAAATGGTGTTGTAAAAATGAGAAATTGCTGGTCAACTTTTAACCCTTATAACTCCGTCACAAAAAAAAATTTTGGTTCCAAAATTGTACTGATGTAAAGTAGACATGTGGGAAATGTTACTTATTAAGTATTTTGCGTGACATATGTCTGTGATTTAAGGGCATAAAAATTCAAAGTTGGAAAATTGCGAAATTTTCAAAATTTTCGCCAAATATTCGTTTTTTTCACAAATAAATGCAAGTTATATCGAATAAATTTTACCACAAACATGAAGTACAATATGTCACGAGAAAACAATGTCAGAATCGCCAAGATCCGTCAAAGCGTTCCAGAGTTATAGCCTCATAAAGGGACAGTGGTCAGAATTGTAAAAATTGGCCCGGTCATTAACGTGCAAACCACCCTTGGGGGTGAAGGGGTTAAACAAACAACGCTGCCGGTTCCCTCGCTGAGGTCCCGGCTGCGTCGGACAGGTGAGTATAGCGATATTTTTTATTTTAATTCTTTCTTTTACACATTAATATGGTTCCCAGGGCCTGAAGGAGAGTTTCCTCTCCTTAAGACCCTGGGAACCATCAGGGATACCGTCCGATACCTGAGTCCCATTGACTTGTATTGGTATCGGGTATCGGTATCGGATTGGATCCGATACTTTGCCGGTATCGGCCGATACTTTCCGATACCGATACTTTCAAGTATCGGACGGTATCGCTCAACACTAGTGATAAGGCAAACTTTTTTGGGTGGGTTATTTATATGGATACACCTAAATAACATGGGAATGGTGACACTTTTCCTGTGTAGGGTGTCTTGCATTGAAATCTGCTGCAATGTCCCGTGTTCTGCATTGACCAGACATCAACACATTTTCTATCAGCTCCTTATGTGTTAACCTCTGCAACATCTCAATGGCTGTAAACAAAGAGAAACTTGTAAATACCTCATGAAAGAATAAAGCTACATTAAAACCAAGCACATCATTGTTTTTCTTGTGAGATGCTCAATAAGTTTGATATGTCACATGCCCCTCTTCCCATTGGAAAAAATAAAGTTGGATCCAAAATGGCCAACTTCATCAGCCATTCCCATTTTATTTAGGTGTATCCATACACATGGCCCACCCTATAGAACAATCCCAGCAAATACCCAAGATGGTGCAAATTGCAGTCTCACCCTTCTGCTGACTCATCAGGATTAGAGCTGCTTCCAGGGCCATCTATCCCCACTAGTGGCAACCACGTTTGGCTGGCCCTCACAGAGAGGAAGAAATGCCAAGCTTAGAAAGCTAATCGAGAGCAGTGAGGTATGTGGCCAGGTGACCTGATTGTCCCAACTTAGATTCTTTAAGACGCCTCTGGAGTATCAGTGAAGCAGTCCTGTGTTCTTCCACTTGGGGCTGTAGTCCCATAAGCTTGCATGCTGTAGAGTCTCTTGGAAAGAAGGAAAAGTCTCCTTATATAGTTCACAACTGGCCTTCAACTAACATTCAGAGATCAAGAGAAATGTGTGAATGATGTTAACTCGCATTGTTCATTTATGTAATCTATTTGCATAGTTTCTCCTCCTCTGTTTTGCTAGTAAAAAAACTGTCTGGCTTGGACAATGTGTTATCAACATATCAGCAGACATCATTGTTCAATGGCCCTGTATTACTGTCTTGCAAAGATAGCAGACAATAAGTTGTAAAAGCTGAAATAAGATGCAAAACATTAGCCAATCATCCATTTAAAAACATCAGTTTAACATATAAGAAGAGTCAATAAATCAGATAACAGTTTGTTTCTGGGCCAACTGAATTTACATCTGGCATAATTAAAAAGAAATGCTCTGTCTTCAGAGATAAAATATTGCTCATCCAAAGAGTATTATGTCTTCTTGGGTACATTTAAGTGGTATCTAACCCTCCAAAAAATTGTTTAAAAATGTATCGGCATTATATTGCTCATCCATAGAGTATTACATGCTCTTGGGCACATTTTTGTTACATATCCTTCAAGAAAATTATTAAACATTATATCGGTATTGCATTGCTCATCCATCGAGTATTACATCTTCTTAGGTACATTTCAATAGTGTCTAACCCTCTCAAAAATTGTTAAAAAGTGTATCGGCATCATATTGCCATTGAATAGAGTAGTACATGTTCTTGGGTACAATTCGGTGGTATATAACCCTCAAAACAAGTTATCAATTTTTTCGGCATTATATATTTTTTCGGTATTATATTGCACATGTAGTATTATGTGTTCTTGGGTACATTTTGGTGATATATACAGTGAAGGAAATAATTATTTGATCCCTTGCTGATTTTGTAAGTTTGCGTACTGACTAATACATGAACAGTCTATAATTTTAAAAGTAGGTTAATTTTAACATTGGGTTAGGATATCAAAAATAAAATCAAGAAAATCACATTGTATAAATAATATAAATTTATTTGCATTTTGCAGTGAGAAATAAGTATTTGATCCCTCTGGAAAGCAAGACTTAAAGGGAACCTGTCACCTGAATTTGGTGGGACCTTTTTTCGGTCCGATGGGCGGTGTTTTCGGGTGTTTTATTCACCCCTTCCTTTCCCGCTGGCCGCATGCTGCCCGCAATATTGCCTTGAAGTTGATTCGCTTTCCTCCGTAGATCACGCCTGCGCAAGGCAATTTTGCCTTGCGCACGCGCAGTATGCTTTGCCCCGCTGTGGGCAAAGCCGAAAAGCATTAGTGCGCATGCGCCGGCGCACTATGTCCCGGAACACAACAAAATACTTCCGGGACATAGTGCGTCGGCGCATGCGCACTAATGCTTTTCGGCTTTTGCCCGCAGTTGGGCAAAGCATACTGCGCATGCGCAAGGCAATATTGCCTTGCACAGGCGTGATCTACGGAGGAAAGCGAATCAACTTCAAGGCAATATTGCGGGCAGCGTGTGGCCAGCGGGAAAGGAAGGGGTGAATAAAACACCTGAAAACACCGCTCATCGGACTGAAAAAAGGTCCCGCCAAATTCAGGTGACAGGTTCCCTTTAATACTTGGTAAAAAAAACCTTGTTGCCAAGAACAGCAGTCAGATGGTTTTTGTAGTTGATGATGAGGTTTGCGCACATGTGAGGAAAAATTTTGGTCCACTCCTCTTTGCAGATCATCTCTAAATCATTAAGATTTTGAAGCTGTTGCTTGGCAACTCGGAGCTTCAACTCCCTCCATAAGTTTTCTATGGGATTAAGGTCTGGAGACAGGCTAGGCCATTCCATGACCTTAACGTGCTTTTTAAGCCTCTACTTTGTTGCCTTGACTTTATGTTTTGGGTCATTATCTTGCTGGAAGATCCAGCCATGACCCATTTTTAATGTCCTGGTGGAGGGAAGGAGGTTGTCACTCAGGATTTTACGATACATGGCTCCATCCATTCTCCCATTGATGCCATGAAGTAGTCCTGTACCCTTAGCAGAGAAACACCCCACAAAACTTAATGTTTCTACCTCCATGCTTAATTTCCATTTCCCTTCTTCCAATCACGGCGAGTTGAGTTAATGAAAAATACCTCAATTTTTGTCTCATCTGACCAGAGCACCTTCTCTTAACCATTCACAGAATAATCCAGGTGTCCATTGGAAAACTTCAGAAGGGCCTGCACATGTGCCTTCATGAGCAGAGAGATCTTGGGGGCACTGCAGGATTTTAAACTTTTCCGGCATAATGTGTTACCAATGATTTTCTTGGTGACTGTGGTCCCAGCTGCCTTGAGATCATTAACAAGTTCCCCACATGTAGTTTTAGGTGGATCTCTTACCTTCCTCATGATCAAGGATAGCCAACGAGGTGAGATTTTGCTTTGTGCCGTAGATCAATGTCGATTGACAGTCATTTTGGATTTCTTTCATTTTCTTACTATTGCACAAACAGTTATCTCCTTCTCACCCAGCGCCTTGCATATGGTTTTGAAGCCCATTCGAGCTTTGAGCAGGTCTATGATCTTGTCCCTGAAATCCATTTAAAGCTCTTTGGTCTTGCCCATGTTGTAGACTTTAGAGTCTGACTGATTAATTAAGTCTGTGTACAGAAGTATTTTATAAAGAAGACTATGTAAGACAGCTGTCTTTAATGCAGGTAACGAGTTGATAAGGAGCATCTAACTTGTCTGTAGGAGCCAGAACTCTTAATGGTTGGTAGGGGATCAAATACTAATTTCTCACTGCAAAATGCAAATTAATTTATATAATTTATACAATGTGATTTTCTGGATTTTATTATAGACTGTTTGTCTTTGTGTGACAGTCACAACTAGTGTTGAGCATTCCGATACCGCAAGTATCGGGTATCGGCCGATATTTGCGGTATCGGAATTCCGATACCGAGATCCGATACTTGCCGCATATCGGATACCGGAATCGGAAGTTCTCAATTCAAACAGCGCAAATTCAGCCAATGAGGAATGATTACAAGTGTGGGCACATCCTGTTCAGCATGGTGGGCATGAAACTACTGGCAAGGCTGTGATTGGCTGCTGAAATGATGTCATGCTGCAGTTTAAAAGTCTCTGGCACCATTTTGGGCTCACTCTGCTGTGAATTCAGTTAGGCATAGGACGCTGTGTTCTAACTGAGGGCCAGTTGAGATAGCGATTTGCTTCTTTGTGCTTTTCCCAGGCTAATTTAGCAACCGCTGTGTGTTCACCTTGCTTTTGCCTTGCAGCGCTGTTTTCACAGCGATCTGCAAGGTCTCTGTGTGTGTGTGTGTGTGTGTGTGTGTGTGAGAGTGCAGCCCACTCTGTAGTCTGTGTGCAGCCATAGCCGGTTGTATACAGTTCTATCCATTCCATTGTCCTTTTTTGCAAATAGTGCAGCCTGCTGCACATTTTTTCAAATAATTCCTATTAGTGGCTTTCCACCCGTATCCAGCTGAATTGTGGAAAAACACTACATAGGATAACGTAGAGGAGGTTTTTGGGGCCTTGCAGCGCCATTTACGGCTGTCTGCACGGTCTCCGTGTGAGTGCAGCTCGCCCTGTAGTCTGTGTGCAGCCACATCCGGTTGTATCCAGCTCAGGGTGGTTCACTGACTCATACAGTTCTATCCATTCCATTGTCCTTATTTGCAAATAGTGCAGCCCGCTGCACATTTTTTAAAATAATTCCTATTAGTGGCTTTCCACCCGTATCCAGCTAAATTGTGGAAAAACACTACATAGGATAACGTAGAGGAGGTTTTTGGGGCCTTGCAGCGCCGTTTACGGCTGTCTGCACAGTCTCCGTGTGAGTGCAGCTCGCCCTGTAGTCTGTGTGCAGCCAAAGCCGGTTGTATCCAGCTCAGGGTGGTTCACTGACTCATACAGTTCTATCCATTCCATTGTCCTTTTTTGCAAATAGTGCAGCCCGCTGCACATTTTTTCAAATAATTCCTATTAGTGGCTTTCCTGTTGTGAATTCCATTCTTGAACTCCCTCCTGTGGTCATGAATGATACTTCGGCGAGTTCTGTCCATGGACTCCCTCTGGTGGCTGTGAGTGGAACTGCTGGTTCTGAGGTTGCTTCCTCAGCTGCCCTCGTTTGCGGCTGGGTTGGCTTCTCTATTTAACTCCACTCAGATCGTTATTCCATGCCAGCTGTCAATGTATTAGCACTGGTTCAGATCTCTCTCGGATCTTTCTGATGACCTGTCTACTCCAGCAGAAGCTAAGTCCCTGCTAGTTCATTTGTTGTTCATTGTGTACTGAATATATTTCTGAGTACTTGCTAAGTTCTTGTCCAGCTTGCTAACATGATATTGCCTTGCTAGCTGGAAGCTCTGGGTTGCAGAGTGGCACCTCCGCACCGTGAGTCGGTGCGGGGGTCTTTTTGCACACTCTGCGTGGCTTTTTGTAGTTTTTTGTGCTGACCGCAAAGATCCCTTTCCTATCCTCAGTCTATCTAGTAAGTCTGGCCTCCTTTGCTGAAACCTGTTTCATCCCTGTGTTTGTGACTTTCCTCTTAACTCACAGTTAATATATGTGGGGGGCTGCCTTTACCTTTGGGGAATTTTCTCTGAGGCAAGGTAAGGCTTATTTTCCTATCTTTAGGGGTAGTTAGTGCAGCGCCCCAGAGTCCTGGTCGTTGCAGTACTGTGGCTCCGCCACTATGGGGAGCCATGGTGCGTCCGATGGCACTGAAGGAGTTCATCTGATGAGGTATCACAGACACCAATACATTTCACAGCCGGGCCTCCGGGGGGAGCTAAGGGTTCTATTCATTAGGCCACTCCCCACCATAGTGGGTAAACTGGGGGTCAGGCAGGAAGTTAGATGAAAAAGCTGACTGGATTGGACGAAGCAACACCTAGTGGCAGAGGGTGTTGTGGAGGAGGAGACAGTAGGGTCTCTGTCAGGGGTGGGATCCTGACAGAGGCTTGGGATTGAAAAGAACGTAACGGGTCCGCGCCAGCTCCAGGAAGCGGCGGGACCCAAGAAAGGACTAGAAGCGAGATAGATTGTGCTGAGTGAGAAACGAGATCAAGCAATAGGAGAATTCCAGTAGGGGTCGTGCTGTAAGACCGGAGCAACACCCTACTGAGGCGCACTACCGGTGGCCGGAACGCCGAGGGAGTATTATAACATTCAGCTTCAAGCAATACTCTAAACAGCGGCAGGACAGTCAGTTTAAGGCGGGCTGTCTAACACATATCACCTATGAAGTCTTGGGAGGCAATTGTGGGAGAGGGGCGTCTCTAGGGTCCCGGAAGAACTCCAGGCCTATCCGACAAACGGGTGCCGTTCTAACTGTAACATCAGGAAGGGACGGAAGATTAGAAGAACATCATTTAATCGAGTTGTGAGGGAACTTAAGAAACAGACACAACGGTTGTGGGGTACTTTCCGTAAGCACAGCAGGGAAGGACTACAACACATAGCGCTAAGAAGGAAGGCACCGATTTCCACCTGTGAAGTGAACTCTGGAGGTGCCATTGGACCGGCCGGACTTGCGCAGCCTGGTGAACCGTATTCTGGACTGAGGACTCAGAGATCTCCAGTAAAGAGGTAAAGAGACTGCAACCTGGTGTCCTCGTTATTTACCGCGACCTGCACCCCACCAACATCCACACCTATTATTTACTGTGCGCCCCACGGCAGGGTCACGGACCGGGGCCTAGTCGCCGTGACAACCCCCAGAAGCAGAGACTCGTAGGCCCGGTATCGGGTACCCCTCGGCCCTGTGGCGGTGTGGGGGCGCTACAACTTGGCGTCACGAACAGGATCTACTTAAGCCTGAAGAATCAGGTCATGTGTGCCTTGGAACTGTGATTTATTGTGCTTGGACTGTACTTTATTGCAAAGACTGTGCTGTGTCACTTGCCGCCAAAAGTTCGCGCCAAATCCGCCGCCATTACAGCACTAAGGAGAGCGCGGGAGAAGAAGAAGGGCGTGGAAGTGGGCGTGAACAAGCTGAAGAGCGCGAAAGACAATGGCCGCCCAGTCTAAATATCTCGGCCCCTTGAGGACGTGTCCGTCAGCAGCCGAGATCCGCCTCCTGATCCTCAATGGTGGGCAGAGACAGAGAAAACGAAACCGCCCACGAAGGAGAGAGCGGGAAAAGGACCAGGAAGAAGGAGTGAACGACATGGAGGACGCCATGGCGAGCTGCCCGGAGCCGGAGCGTGGGGTCGGAGCAGAGGACTCCACCAGCCACCCGGAGGGGCACCGCAACCAGGCCTCCACCGCTGATGCTGAATTCCTGCAGGCCAGAGCGGACGAGCTCGGCGACCGACCCCGGTGGACACAGCTGAGCACTGAGGCCGGGTGGAAGAAGGCCATTATCAGGAGCCTCACCAGACATCTGTCGGCAGCCTCATCTGGTCCGGAGCAAGAAAGAAGTTCCAGCGCCCCGAAGCCAGAAGGCAAGGCCCTGCCGGAAAGCGAGATGCTGCAAACGGAGATGACAACGCCGCAGCGCAAGGCCCCGCAACCAGCGTTCCAGACCGGCACCGGAGGGACCACATCTGAAGCAGGTATGAAGGACGACCCTGCCCTGACGACCGACACCACTCCAGTGACTGCTAGTGCCACAGCTGCTGATTCCGTTCCAGTGACTGATCTTGCAGCAGCCGCTACCTCTGCTGCAGCAGATGCCCATACTCAAGCTGTGCAGATCTCCATCGCTGCGCACGATTTAACAGTACATGCAAGACGGATTAACGGCGTTTGTCCAGCACTGGGTATAACCCTGGACCTCACTCTTCCCAGGCCAAGAAGGGTTAAGTGCCAGGTGCAGCCCTGGAAGCCGTCCAACTAAGCCTCGGAAACCTGAAACTGTAAATAGTTAACTGTTTATTTCCTTGCTGTTTTGCTGCTAAAACCCGTCCTGGGTTAACTCTTAAAGGGATCCCTTTGTTTACCCGGGATCCCTATTGCTTTTTATTTTTGCTTTCACTTTCATTTTTGCTTTTTTGTTCCACAATGTTATAAAAACTGCTGAATCATGAACAGTGCATGATACAAACTTCTTGTAAATAGTTTGCACCTTCTTAAAGGCGCTCCCTACTGGTTTTACTTAAAGAAGGACTCTTTGCGAAGATACCGCACTGGAACCTTTGCTGAGTATGGACTGGTAGCTTGAGAAAATACGCTACCTCACAGAGACTTGGTCCTCTCTTAAAGGGGATGTTCATTTGCCGCATTTCGATAGAAATATTGCTTAAGACAAATAGCAATAATGTTGATGAGAGAAAAGTGATGATAATGTTGTACGAGAAAGTTATATGTGTTTAATTAGTTAAATGTGAAGAAATACTGATGATGTGCTCTGAGAAGTAAAAAGGTGAAAGGTAGAAGAAGGATGCAGTGGACCCGTAGGGATAGACGTGGAGTCCAGCATGCATGATAGAAAGAAAGATAATGAGAAGGCTTAATGTTCAGAAGAAAATGCTTGATAATGTTGATAGATAGTTAGGATAGAAGGTAAACCCTGAGTCCTCATAGGAGTCATGTAGAGATGGCTCAGTGCTCTTAAACTGAAAGTAATGTTATGTTCTATACTGTGTATAGTAGTTGAAAAGGCAGTAGGCCCTGGCTGAACGGGGCGGTCCTGTAACAGAGAGGAGAGGCAGTAGGTCTGGTGCCGATAGGACAGGCGGTCCTGCAGATCCAAAGTAGGAGAATGAAAAAGTTAAAGTGCCTTATAATGTGATTATAGGAAGGTCTTTAGTGGATTCAGAGTGTATGTCCTTAAAGGCAAAGTTAAATTATTGTTCAACAATTTTTGCACTTAGTAGAATACCCGGTTGGGTAAGAAAAGTTAATTATAGCATGTTGCTATGATATTTTTTGCCATGTTTGTAACGTTCAAGTGTCCTTACCTCCCATAAAGGGAAGCCTGTTCAAGTATACTTATTGTCATTGCACTCAACAAAATTGTATATCTTTTTGCTAACTTGTATTGTTGTTTTCTTCCCAGTCCCGGAGTACTGTGTTTAACCAGGGGGGAGTGCAGCGCCCCAGAGTCCTGGTCGTTGCAGTACTGTGGCTCCGCCACTATGGGGAGCCATGGTGCGTCCGATGGCACTGAAGGAGTTCATCTGATCAGGTATCACAGACACCAATACATTTCACAGCCGGGCCTCCGGGGGGAGCTAAGGGTTCTATTCATTAGGCCACTCCCCACCATAGTGGGTAAACTGGGGGTCAGGCAGGAAGTTAGATGAAAAAGCTGACTGGATTGGACGAAGCAACACCTAGTGGCAGAGGGTGTTGTGGAGGAGGAGACAGTAGGGTCTCTGTCAGGGGTGGGATCCTGACAGAGGCTTGGGATTGAAAAGAACGTAACGGGTCCGCGCCAGCTCCGGGAAGCGGCGGGACCCAAGAAAGGACTAGAAGCGAGATAGATTGTGCTGAGTGAGAAACGAGATCAAGCAATAGGAGAATTCCAGTAGGGGTCGTGCTGTAAGACCGGAGCAACACCCTACTGAGGCGCACTACCGGTGGCCGGAACGCCGAGGGAGTATTATAACATTCAGCTTCAAGCAATACTCTAAACAGCGGCAGGACAGTCAGTTTAAGGCGGGCTGTCTAACACATATAACCTATGAAGTCTTGGGAGGCAATTGTGGGAGAGGGGCGTCTCTAGGGTCCCGGAAGAACTCCAGGCCTATCCGACAAACGGGTGCCGTTCTAACTGTAACATCAGGAAGGGACGGAAGATTAGAAGAACATCATTTAATCGAGTTGTGAGGGAACTTAAGAAACAGACACAACGGTTGTGGGGTACTTTCCGTAAGCACAGCAGGGAAGGACTACAACACATAGCGCTAAGAAGGAAGGCACCGATTTCCACCTGTGAAGTGAACTCTGGAGGTGCCATTGGACCGGCCGGACTTGCGCAGCCTGGTGAACCATATTCTGGACTGAGGACTCAGAGATCTCCAGTAAAGAGGTAAAGAGACTGCAACCTGGTGTCCTCGTTATTTACCGCGACCTGCACCCCACCAACATCCACACCTATTATTTACTGTGCGCCCCACGGCAGGGTCACGGACCGGGGCCTAGCCGCCGTGACAACCCCCAGAAGCAGAGACTCGTAGGCCCGGTATCGGGTACCCCTCGGCCCTGCGGCGGTGTGGGGGCGCTACATTAGCTCTTAGGCTGTGAAGAGGCGTCTAGGGAGATTTAGGTACGCTCCACAGCTATTTCTAGTGTGTGAGTTATAGGATTAGGATATGCGGTCAACAGAGTTCCCACTTCCCAGAGCTCGTCCTGTCTTCTAGTTTAACCATCAGGTCATTCCAGGTGCACCTAACCACCAGGTCCATAACAGTACAGCTGGCCCACAAAGTGTTAATGCATCTCAATAGAGGGATAAGAGAAGTTCTGAGACCATTTTTTTTCTCTGCAGTGTGTTTTGTCTTTCTTTTCCCCTTAACCTCTGGGTGGTTCAGGACTCAGGGGTAGATATGGACATTCAAGGTCTGTCCTCTTGTGTTGATCACCTCACTGCGAGGGTACAAAGCATTCAAGATTACGTAGTTCAGAATCCTATGTTAGAGCCTAGAATTCCAATTCCTGATTTGTTTTTTGGAGATAGATCTACATTTCTGAATTTCAAAAATAATTGTAAACTGTTTCTTGCTTTGAAACCCCGCTCCTCTGGTGACCCCATTCAGCAAGTAAAAATCATTATTTCTTTGTTACGTGGTGACCCACAAGACTGGGCATTCTCCCTTGCGCCAGGAGATCCTGCATTGCTTAATGTAGATGCGTTTTTTCTGGCGCTTGGATTGGTTTATGACGAACCTAACTCTGTGGATCAGGCAGAGAAAATCTTGCTAGCTTTGTGTCAAGGTCAGGATGAAGCGGAGGTATATTGCCAGAAGTTTAGAAAGTGGTCTGTGCTTACTCAATGGAATGAGTGTGCCCTTGCAGCAATTTTCAGAAAAGGTCTTTCTGAAGCCCTTAAGGATGTTATGGTGAGGTTTCCCACGCCTGCTGGTTTGAATGAATCAATGTCCTTGGCCATTCAGATCGATCGGCGCTTGTGTGAACGCAAGGTTGTGCGCCATTTGGCGGTGTCCTCTGAGCAGAGGCCTATGCAATGTGATAGGACTTTGACCAGAGCTGAACGGCAAGAACACAGACGTCAGAATGGGCTGTGTTTTTACTGTGGTGACCCCACTCATGCTATCTCTGATTGTCCTAAGTGCACTAAGCGGTTCGCTAGGTCCGTCACCATTGGTACTGTACAGCCTAAATTTCTTTTGTCCGTTACTCTGATTTGCTCTTTGTCGTCCTACTCTGTTATGGCATTTGTGGACTCAGGCGCTGCCCTGAATTTGATGGACTTAGAGTTTGCCAGGTGCTGTGGTTTTTTCTTGGAGCCCTTGCAGTATCCTAGTCCATTAAGGGGAATTGATGCTACGCCTTTGGCCAAGAATAAGCCTCAGTACTGGACTCAGTTGACTATGTGCATGGCTCCTGCACATCAAGAAGATGTTCACTTTTGGTGTTGCATAATTTGCATGATGTGGTCGTGTTGGGTTTGCCATGGCTACAGGTCCATAATCCAGTATTGGATTGGAAATCAATGTCTGTGTCCAGTTGGGGTTGTCAAGGGGTACATGGTGACGTTCTGTTGTTGTCACTTTCTCCTTCTACTCCTTCTGAAGTCCCTGAGTTTTTGTCGGATTACCGAGATGTATTCGATGAGCCCAAATCCAGTGCCCTACCTCCTCATAGGGATTGTGATTGTGCTATTAATTTGATTCCTGGTAGTAAAGGGACGACTTTTCAATTTATCTGTGCCGGAACACGCCGCTATGCGGAGTTATATAAAGGAGTCCTTGGAGAAAGGGCATATTCGCCCGTCGTCGTCACCGTTGGGAGCAGGGTTCTTTTTTGTGGCCAAGAAGGATGGTTCTCTGAGACCTTGTATAGATTAACGCCTTCTCAATAAAATCACAGTCAAATTTCAGCACCCTTTGCCTCTACTGTCTGATTTGTTTGCTCGGATTAAGGGGGCTAGTTGGTTCACCAAGATAGATCTTCGAGGGGCGTATAATCTGGTGCGTATTAAACAGGGCAATGAATGGAAAAAAGCATTTAATACGCCCAAGGGCCATTTTGAGTACCTGGTGATGCCATTCGGGCTTTCTAATGCTCCATCTGTGTTTCGGTCCTTTATGCATGACATCTTCCGAAAGTATTTGGATAGATTCATTATTGTATATTTGGATGATATTTTGGTCTTTTCGGATGATTGGGAGTCCCATGTGAAGCAGGTCAGAATGGTGTTCCAGGTTCTTTGTGCTAATTCTTTGTTTGTGAAGGGGTTTAAATGTCTCTTCGGAGTTCAGAAGGTTTCCTTTTTGGGTTTCATTTTTTCCCCTTCTACTATCGAGATGGATCCTGTTAAAGTTCAGGCCATTTATGATTGGACTCAGCCTACATCTGTGAAGAGCCTTCAGAAATTCTTGGGCTTTGCTAATTTTTACCGTCGCTTCATCGCTAATTTTTCTAGTGTTGTTAAACCGTTGACTGATTTGACCAAGAAAGGTGCTGATGTGGTGAATTGGTCCTCTGCGGCCGTTGAGGCTTTTTGGGAGTTGAAACGTTGTTTCTCTTCGGCCCCTGTGTTGTGTCAGCCAGATGTTTCGCTCCCTTTTCAGGTCGAGGTTGATGCTTCTGAGATTGGAGCAGGGGCTGTTTTGTCTCAAAGATCTTCTGATGGCTCTGTGATGAAGCCATGTGCTTTCTTTTCTAGAAAGTTTTCGCCTGCTGAGCGTAATTATGATGTTGGCAATCGGGAGTTGTTGGCTATGAAGTGGGCGTTCGAGGAGTGGCGACATTGGCTTGAGGGAGCCAAGCATCGTGTAGTGGTCCTAACGGATCACAAAAATCTGACTTATCTCGAGTCTGCTAAGCGGTTGAATCCTAGACAGGCTCGATGGTCGCTGTTTTTCTCCCGTTTCAATTTTGTGGTTTCATACCTTCCGGGTTCTAAGAATGTGAAGGCCGATGCCCTTTCAAGGAGTTTTGTGCCTGATTCCCCAGGAGTTCCTGAGCCGGCTGGTATTCTCCAAGAGGGGGTAATTCTGTCTGCCATCTCACCTGATTTGCGGCGGGCGCTGCAGGAGTTTTCAGGCTGATAGACCTGACCGTTGTCCAGCAGAAAAACTGTTTGTCCCTGATAGATGGACTAGTAGAGTTATCTCTGAGGTTCATTGTTCGGTGTTGGCTGGTCATCCTGGGATTTTTGGTACCAGAGATTTGGTGGCTAGGTCCTTTTGGTGGCCTTCCTTGTCACGGGATGTGCGTTCTTTTGTGCAGTCTTGTGGGACTTGTGCTCGGGCCAAGCCCTGCTGTTCTCATGCCAGTGGGTTACTTTTGCCCTTGCCAGTCCCGAAAAGGCCTTGGACGCATGTTTCCATGGATTTTATTTCAGATCTCCCTGTCTCTCAAAGGATGTCGGTCATCTGGGTGGTTTGTGATCGCTTCGCTAAGATGGTCCATTTGGTACCCTTGCCTAAATTACCTTCCTCCTCTGATTTGGTTCCACTATTTTTCCAGCATGTGGTTCGTTTGCATGGCATTCCGGAGAACATCGTGTCGGACAGAGGTTCCAAGTTTGTTTCAAGGTTTTGGCGGTCCTTTTGTGCTAACATGGGCATTGATTTGTCTTTCTCTTCGGCTTTCCATCCTCAGACAAATGGCCAAACCGAACGAACTAATCAGACTTTGGAGACCTATCTGAGATGCTTTGTTTCTGCTGATCAGGATGATTGGGTGACCTTCTTGCCATTGGCTGAGTTCGCCCTTAATAATCGGGCCAGTTCGGCTACCTTGGTTTCGCCTTTTTTTTGTAATTCTGGTTTCCATCCTCGTTTTTCTTCAGGGCAGGTTGAGCCTTCGGACTGTCTTGGTGTGGATTCTGTGGTGGACAGGTTGCAGCAAATTTGGACTCATGTAGTGGACAATTTGACATTGTCCCAGGAGAAGGCTCAACGTTTCGCCAACCACCATCGCTGTGTTGGTCCCCGACTTCGTGTTGGGGATTTGGTTTGGTTGTCGTCTCGTCATGTCCCTATGAAGGTTTCTTCTCCTAAGTTTAAGCCTCGTTTCATTAGTCCTTATAAGATTTCTGAAATTCTCAATCCTGTGTAGTTTCATTTGGCCCTTCCAGCTTCTTTTGCCATCCATAATATGTTCCATAGGTCGTTGTTGTGGAGATATGTGGCGCCTATGGTTCCCTCCGTTGACCCTCCTGCTCCGGTGTTGGTCGAGGGGGAGTTGGAGTATGTGGTGGAGAAGATTTTGGATTCTCGTATTTCGAGACGGAAACTTCAGTACCTGGTCAAATGGAAGAGCTATGGTCAGGAGGATAATTCCTGGGTTTTTTCCTCCGATGTCCATGCGGCCGAGTTGGTTCGTGCCTTTCATTTGGCTCGGCCTGATCGGCCTGGGGGCTCTGGTGAGGGTTCGGTGACCCCTCCTCAAGGGGGGGGGTACTGTTGTGAATTCCGTTCTTGAACTCCCTCCTGTGGTCATGAATGATACTTCGGCGAGTTCTGTCCATGGACTCCCTCTGGTGGCTGTGAGTGGAACTGCTGGTTCTGAGGTTGCTTCCTCAGCTGCCCTCGTTTGCGGCTGGGTTGGCTTCTCTATTTAACTCCACTCAGATCGTTACTCCATGCCAGCTGTCAATGTATTAGCACTGGTTCAGATCTCTCTCGGATCTTTCTGATGACCTGTCTACTCCAGCAGAAGCTAAGTCCCTGCTAGTTCTTTTGTTGTTCATTGTGTACTGAATATATTTCTTAGTACTTGCTAAGTTCTTGTCCAGCTTGCTAACATGATATTGCCTTGCTAGCTGGAAGCTCTGGGTTGCAGAGTGGCACATCCGCACCGTGAGTCGGTGCGGGGGTCTTTTTGCACACTCTGCGTGGCTTTTTGTAGTTTTTTGTGCTGACCGCATAGATCCCTTTCCTATCCTCAGTCTATCTAGTAAGTCTGGCCTCCTTTGCTGAAACCTGTTTCATCCCTGTGTTTGTGACTTTCCTCTTAACTCACAGTTAATATATGTGGGGGGCTGCCTTTACCTTTGGGGAATTTTCTCTGAGGCAAGGTAAGGCATATTTTCCTATCTTTAGGGGTAGTTAGCTCTTAGGCTGTGAAGAGGCGTCTAGGGAGAGTTAGGTACACTCCACAGCTATTTCTAGTGTGTGTGTTATAGGATTAGGATATGCGGTCAACAGAGTTCCCACTTCCCAGAGCTCGTCCTGTCTTCTAGTTTAACCATCAGGTCATTCCAGGTGCACCTAACCACCAGGTCCATAACACTTTCCACCCGTATCCAGCTAAATTGTGGAAAAACACTACATAGGATAATGTAGAGGAGGTTTTTGGGGTCTTGCAGTGCCGTTTACGGCTGTCTGCACGGTCTCCGTGTGAGTGCAGCTCGCCCTGTTGTCAGTTCAGCCCCAAAAAATAAATAAATAATAAAGTTCACCAAACACACCACTTTACAGTTGTGTAGGCCACATTAGCTCATATTAAAGTCTAGTCCACACTTTAGAAAATTAGTGTTTCTTATACCTTTTAGGAGCTGTTCAGGAATAAGCACACTAAGCCGTTAGTACTTTTCTGCTTATCTTTATCAGTCAACCAAGATGAAGAAGGCAGGGAGTAAGGCATGTGGGTGTGGGCGCGGAGCAGGGAGAGGACGTGGGAATTCTGTGCCTGCTGCGGGCACCGGTGACTCATCATCACCCAGCTTCAGCAGGGAACAGTCCTTCATGCGCAGCTTTGTCGGAGAGTGGCATACACCGCTGCTGCGTGAAGACCAAATTGAAGCCGTTGTCGGATGGATGACAGATAACGCATCGACTTCAATTAGTGCCACATCCTCTCAGACACAGAGCACTGGAGAGCACCCATCTGTCTCTTCACCACCTGCCAAATTGCCCAGGCAGACAGAGAGCCCAGGACAGGAGCCGTCTCTACTTCTGTTCTCTGAATCTCTTGGCTTGGAAACAGGGGGCCAGCCAAGCAGCATTGGAGAAATCGTAGAAGAGGCAGTGTGCAGTGATGCCCAACAGCTTTTTCTCTCTGAGTCTGAAGAGGCAGGTGGGCCAGTGCCTCCGGTCACCACACCGCAGAACGCATCCGATGATGGTGGCAGAGGGTAGTGTAGATGATGAGGTCCTTGACCCATCGTGGCGTGAGGGACAGGAAGGTGGTGGGAGCAGCTCTGAGGAAAAGATTTCCCGAACGGGCCAAAGAGGGAGAGGGAGGGGGAAGACTGCGGATCCTGTAGCCTCGACTTCGGCACCCGTTAGGAGCATGTCTCTTCCAAAAGCCAAAAAGGGCGCTCCCAAGACTTGCAGTGCCTGGTCCTTTTTTGACACAGTTGCAGATGACAATTGCTTTGTCAAATGCAAGGTGTGTCATCATAAAATCAAAAGAGGGAAAAATGTCAGCAACCTCAATACCTCCAATATGTGGAAACATGTGCGGACCAGGCATGCGGCGGAGTTACAAAAACACACTGAAGACCTAGGCCAACCAACAGCGGCAGCTACCACCTCTTCTGCTCGTGTTGCCTCTTCCTCCAGCTCACACACAGCTGGTTCGGCTTCCTCCCAGGATCGCCATGGAAGAACCTCTGGCACTGTTGTCCAGAGACCCACTGTAATTCCACCCGCAGCACCACGTTCCCAGTCATCCTCACACTCCCAGCCCAGTCTACAGCCATCGGTAGTACAGGCATGGGAGAAAAGGTGGCCTTTCTCGTCAAACCACCCACGAGCACAGGCTCTGACTGCAGGCATTGCCAAACTTCTGTCACTGGAAATGCTGTCATTCAGGCTGGTGGAGACTGACAGCTTCCGTGACTTGATGTCATTGGCAGTCCCACAGTACAATGTGCCCAGCTGCTTTTATTTCAGCAGGCAAGCCGTCCCTGCCCTGCACAAGCATGTGGAGGGACACATAAAACACGCACTACTGAATGCCATCAGGAGCGAGGTCCACCTCACCACCGATGCGTGGACCAGTCACCATGGACAGGGGCGATACCTTTCCCTCACTGCCCATTGGGTTAATGTTGTTGAGCCGGGTACAGATCGTGCGAGTGGCGCAGGACGTGTCCTGCCCACTCCAAGGATTGCAGGAATCCAGTCTGTACGCATTGACTCCTCCTCTTACACAAGTTCCTCAGAATCATCACTGCAGGAGCCGTCACAGTCCACCTCCACATGGACCCGTGAACGTTTACCTGTTACGACCGACATGAGCACAGCCATGGCCAAACGTCAACAGGCCGTCTTGAAATTAATTTCTTTGGGGAATTGAAGCCACACAGCGCAGGAGCTCTGGAATGCCATCAAGCAGGAGAGCGATGTGTGGTTTGTGGCAGCGAATCTCCAGCCAGGCATGGTAGTGTGTGATAATGGCCGAAATCAGGTTGCAGCTCTGGGCCTCGGCAACCTCACTCACATCCCATGTCTGGCACATGTGCTCAACTTGGTCCTGCAGAGTTTTTTGAGGGACTATCCGGATCTTGATGCACTGCTGCACAAGGTCCGCCTAGAGTGTGCTCACTTGCGGCGTTCCAGCATGGCAAAATCGCGCATTGCGGCTCTGCAGCGCCGATTCCGCCTTCCGGAACATCGCATCATATGTGACCTACCTACCAGGTGGAATTCCACGTTACATATGTTGGAGCGGTTGTGTGAGCAGCAGCAAGCAGTAATGGAGTACCAGCTGCATCAGGTGCAAAGAAGTTGCACTCCGCGCCGTTCAGGCTTCACAACCACAGAGTGGGCCACTATGAAGGACGTCTGCCAGGTTTTGCGTCCCTTCGATTATTCCACGCGGATGGCGAGTGCAGATGATGCACTAGTCAGCATGACTGTCCCCCTTATCTGCCTGCTTGAAAAATCACTGCAAGCGCTAAGGGATGATGTTGTGGAAGAGGTGGAGGATGAGGAGACACCATTTCCATCATCTTCTGGACAGTCAGCACCACGTGGTTCCTCACAAACGCGTAGGCAGGCGACACTTTGTGAGGAGCATGAGGAGGAGTCAATGGAGGAGGAAGACATCGGTCCAGAGGAGGGAGTTACACAATTGTCCAGTAGTCAGTGTGTACAGCGAGGGTGTGGTGATGCAGAGCAGGCAGTGATCATGCCTCAAGCAGGGGACAGCGTTTCTTGGCCAGTTGGCAGTCTGCAGCACATGGTTGATTACATGCTGCAGTGCCTGAGAAATGACCGCCGCATCGCCCACATTCTCAACATGGCTGATTATTGGGTGTTCATCCTCCTCGATCCTTGCTACCAGGACAACGTACAAAGCCTCATCACACCGTTGAACCGGGAGCGTAAAATGCGGGAGTACCAAGACACACTGGTGAATTACATCATCTTCTCCAGTCCAACTGAGAGAAGTGCTGCTAGTGCATTACAAAGCAGCTCAGTGCATCCAGGCAGTGGAGGAGGCTCTGCACAAAGAGGGAGCAGAAGCAGTGCCTCTGCCCAAGGCAAGACCAGTATGGCCCAACTGTGGCACAGTTTTGTGTTCCCACCACAAATGTCTACACCATCACAGGCGGCTCCAGTCAGCAGGAGGCAACAGTTCCGTCAGATGGTGACAGACTACATGTTTTGCCCTCTTGCTGTACTCCCAGACGGCTCTTCCCCTTTCAAGTTTTGGGTCTCTAAGCTGGATACATGGCCAGAGCTAAGCCAGTATGCATTGGAGGTGCTGGCTTGCCCTGCAGCTAGTGTATTATCGGAACGCGTCTTTAGTGCTGCAGGTGGTGTACTAACAGACCGTCGCATGCGACTATCCTCCGATAACGTTGACCGGCTTACTTTCCTGAAAATGAACCAGGCCTGGATCTCGCAGGAATTTGCCACTCCTCTTCCTGATTAAATAATTGGGTGACTGTCTACAGTATCCAGGTCTCCTGTTGTAGTCATCTTTCTACCACCTGAACTGTAATTTCTGGGCTCCAACACAGCCAGTTGAGGCTCAGAAGTGCCGTCTGCACAGTCAAAACATATGACCCAGTGTTATTGGTTGTCTGTAACGTCAGCTGATCCCCAGCTGTGTAACTGGCAATGTGTCCTGCGACCGCCACGCTGACACAACAACTGAAATGTAAGGGAACCTGTCCCCCCCAGGCGTTTGTTACTGAAATAGCCACCTTGTGCAGCAGTAATGCTGCACAAGGAAAAGGTAACTATTTTTGTTTAGCTCCTTGCACACGCCGAACTTAACACTTTTAAAGTGTGTCCACTGATACCGTAAAACCATCCCGGAGGTGGGACTTTCCTTTGTAATGTGATGCAGCACACCCATCATTCCTACCCCCTTGGCGCCGTGCGCCGCCTCCTCCGCGTTCTTTAATTCTGTCCCGGAGCCAGCACTGTTATGTTATCCCTTGGCCAGGCACACTTTGCGGTGCCCGTCTTCTGACATCATTTGGTGTCAGGCTGGCTGCGCCTGTGCGGCCGCGCTGGCCAAGATCCCGCCTCGCAGTGTCTTCTGATTTAATCACACTGCGGGCCTGGGATCCATGGGCATGCGCAGTGCATATCTTCACCTCAGGCTGTCACTCATCTCCTTCCGCCTTCTTCAGACTGTGCGCCATCAGCTGATCCCTAATAGCATGCCACTGCCGTGACACCGCACAGTCTGAAGAAGCCGGAGGGAGGGGAGTGAGAGGCGAGGATATGCACTGCACATGGCCACGGATCCCAGGCCCACGATGGGATTACATTAGATGACACTGCGAGGCGGGATCTCGGCCAGCACAGCTGCACAGGCGCAGCCAGCCTGACAACAAATGATAGTGCAGGACAAGACGTGCACTCTCGCTAGTGCTGGTGCAGACTGAACATGGAGGGATACTCCAGAATATAGTCCTATATAATAACAGTCGCACTCAATGAGGAGAGTTCTTCTGAATTTTGTTAGTCAAAAAACGTGGTTTCTTTATTGTGAACAATAAAGAAACCACGTTTTTTGACTAACAAAATTCAGAAGAACTCTCCTCATTGAGTGCGACTGTTATGACACCAAATGATGTCAGAAGACGGGCAGGGCTAAGTGTGCCTGGCCAAGGGATAACATAACAGCACAGGCTCCGGGATGGAATCAAACAACGCTGAGGAGGCGGCGCATGGCACCAAGGGGGTAGGAATGATGGCTGTGCTGCGTCACATTACAAAGGAAAGTCCCACCTCCGGGACGGTCTCACAGTATCAGGGGACACATTTTATAAGTGTTTAGTTCTGTGTTTGCAAGGAGCATAATGAAAAGAGCCACCTTTTCCTTTGGCATCCTTTGTGATGCAAAAGCTCGCTCTTTCAGCTACAAACACCTTTTGGGGGGGTTAAAGGTTGCCTTTCAACTTGCTCCAATCAGGCTTCGGCCTAAACGGTGTTCCTCTGCTCCTCCTGCTGTCCCTGGGCTTATTGGGGTTCAGTAACGTCAGCTGCTCCCCTGCTGTGTGTGCTGCAATACCTCCTATCTGCTCCTCCTGCTGTCCCTAGGCTCTAACACCGCCAGTTGGTGCCTGGAAGTGCTGTCCGCACAGTTAACACTTGCAGCCGTGTTATTGGGGTTCAGTAACGTCAGCTGCTCCCCTGCTGTGTGTGCTGCAATACCTCCTATCTGCTCCTCCTGCTGTCCCTGGGCTCTAACACCGCCAGTTGGTGCCTGGAAGTGCTGTCCGCACAGTCAACAGTCACTCCTCTGTTATTGGGGTTCAGTAACATCAGCTTCTCCCCTGCTGTGTGTGCTGCAATACCTCCTATCTGCTCCTCCTGCTGTCCCTGGCGAGGATATGCACTGCACATGGCCACGGATCCCAGGCCCACGATGAGATTACATTAGACGACACTGCGAGGTGGGATCTCGGCCAGCGCGGCCGCACAGGCGCAGCCAGCCTGACACCAAATGATGTCAGAAGACGGGCAGCGCTAAGTGCGCCTGGCCAAGGGATAACATAACAGCGCAGGCTCCGGGACAGAATCAAACAACGCTGAGGAGGCGGCGCACGGCACCAAGGGGGTAGGAATGACGGCTGTGCTGCATCACATTACAAAGGAAAGTCAGTTTAACGGTGTGAGGGGACACATTTCATAAGTGTCTAGTTCAGCCTTTGAAAGGAGCATAATTAAAAGAGCCACCTTTTCCTTTTGCATCATTAATGCTGTACAAGATGGCTCTTTCAGCAACAAACGCCTGGGGTGGGGGTTAAAGTTTCCCTTTCAACTTGCTCCAGCGCAGGCTTCGGCCTACACTCTGCTCCTCCTGCTGACCCCGGGCTCTAACACCGCCAGTTGGCGCCCAGAAGTGCTGGCTGCACAGAGCCAAACACCTCGCCAATGTGTCAGTGGGGTTCAGCAACGCCTGCTGTTCCCCTGCTGTGTAGCCGGCAACGTGTCCTGCAAACGCCACGCAGACACAAAGCTGCCGCCAGTGCAGGCTTCGGCCTACACTCTGCTCCCTCTGCTCCTCCTTCTGACCCTGGGCTCTAACACCGCCAGTTGGCGCCCGGAAGTGCTAGCTGCACAGAGAAAAACACCAGCCAATGTGTCAGTGGGGTTCAGCAACGCCAGCTGTTCCCCTGTTGTGTAGCCGGCATCGTGTCCTGCAAACGCCACGCAGACACAAGAACTGAAATTGAAGGGAACCTGTCCCCCCCCAGGGGTTTGTTTGTATAACAGCCACCTTGTACAGCAGTAATTCTGCATTTGTACAAGGTGGCTCATTCAGTTATTATCCTTGCGCACGTCGAACTCACTGCGTATTAAATGAGTCCCCCGAGACCATTTAACTGTCCCTGAGGTGTGGCTTTCCTTTGTAATGACACGCTGCAACCCCCTTGGTAGCGCTGCCCGTCTTCTGACATCATTGGTTGGCTGGCTGCGCCTCTGCGGCCGCCCTGCCCGACACAACACCCCTCGGTGTGCGATAAGGGATCAGCTGACGCCGCACAGTCTGAAGCAGGTGTAAGGACACGAGTGTGAGAGGCAAACATATTGGCTGCACAAGGCCATGAATCCCAGCCCCGCAGTGTGAATAAATGAGAAGACACTGCGGGGCTGGGATTCATGGGCATCGCGAACCGCATCGGCCGACATTAAATGATGTCAGAAGACGTGCAGCGCTAACAGCGCAAGGCCAAGGGATAACACGACAGCGCAGACTCCTGTACAGCAAATAACGACGCTCAGGAGGCTGCGCCCAGCACCAAGGTGGGATTTTTGACAGCTGTGCTGCGTCTCATTAAGAAGGAAACTCCCGCCTCCAAGACAGTTTGACTGTATAAGGGGCTAAATGTTATACGTGTTTCTTTCAGCGTGTGCAAGGAGCAAAATTAAAAGAGCAACCTTTGACTTGTGCAGCAGTACTGCTGCCCAAGCTGTGGCTCTTCAAGTTTGTAACACCTGAGGGGGGTTAAAGGTTACCTTTAAAATTGGTTCAATTAGGCTTCGGCCTACACTCTGCTCCTCCTACAGAGCCTGGGCTCTAACACCGCCAGTTGGTGCCCGGAAGTGCTGGCTGCACAGAGAAAAACACCCGCCAATGTGTCAGTGGGGTTCAGCAACGCCAGCTGTTCCCCTGCTGTGTAGCCGGCAACGTGTCCTGCAAACGCCACGCAGACACAACAGACCTAAAACTGCATCCAGTGCAGGCTTCGGCCTACACTCTGCTCCCTCTGCTCCTCCTGCTGACCCTGGGCTCTAACAACACCAGTTGGCGCCCGGAAGTGCTGGCTGCACAGAGAAAAACACCCGCCAATGTGTCAGTGGGGTTCAGCAACGCCTGCTGTTCCCCTGCTGTGTAGCCGGCATCGTGTCCTGCAAATGCCACGCAGAAACAACAGACCTCCAAATGCCTCCAGTGCAGGCTTCGGCCTACACTCTGCTCCCCCTGCTGACCCGTTGCTCCAACCCCACTAGTTGGGGCTCTAAAAAGACAAGCTTGAATAGGTCCCCATCCTGGTTCCAGTACCATCAGCTGGTTCCGGATAGAGCCTTTGGCTTAGGTGCCTCCTTCTGGGTATCCGAGTTCCACCAACGTCAGGTGGTCCTTGGTAGTGCTTTCTGGCACGGGTACCTCCTGCTTAGTAACCGGGTTCCAGTAACGTCAGCTGGTCCTCGGTAGTTCCATTGGCTCTTGGACCTTCGGCTACCCATCCGGGTTCAGTACCGTCAGCTGGTTCTAGGCAGTGTCTTTTGCTCTTGTACCTTCTGCTCCCCATCCTGGTTCCAGTACTGTCAGCTGGTTCTGGGCAGAGCCTTTGGCTTAGGTGCCTCCCTCTGGGTATCCGAGTTCCACGAATGTCAGGTGGTCCTTGGTAGTGCTTTCAGGCATGGGTACCTCCTGCTTAGTAACCGGGTTCCAGTAACGTCAGCTGGTCCTCGGTAGTTCCATTGGCTCTTGGACCTTCGGGTAGCCATCCGAGTTCCAGTTCCATCAGCTGTTTCTCGGCATTTTCTCAGCCTTTTTTTACCTTCTGCTACATTTCCAAGTTCAAGACCCTAAAGACGATGACCCGGAAGACCACCCCTAAGATGACAACGACACCAGAGACGACAACCACTGAGATGACGACGACCCTGGAGACGACGACGACATGGGAGACCGAGAAGCAGAAGAACAAGAGGCTGCAGAACAAAGAGCAGAAGAACATTAAGCATAACACTAAATATCAGAGCAAAAGATATTATCTAAATTATAAGCAGAAGAAGACTAAGCAGTGTATGGGGGTGAGTCCGTTCCTCCTCGTGGTGCCCCTGGATAAAGCCTGATGCTGCAAGCCAAACTGAACGCGGACAAATGTAACTCTTTTGTGACAGGCAGAACGGAAGGTGTAATCTTCAAACTTTTTTAGATAACAACTACGGGAATGCCTGTCAAAAATAAGAATATGATGAAGAACTTGAATATGAAGAAGAATAATAGTTAAATAAAAAGAATATGAACAATGTAACAAAAAAAAATTATAGGTAGAAGATGAAGAAGAAGATGAATAAGGTGAAGAAGAACTTGATGTCAAAGATGTTGATGATGATGAAGAAGAAAGTGTGGGAGAAGTAAAAAAGAGGGTGAAGGGCGTGGAAGTAGTGAAACATTAATATCTGACAAAATAAAAAAAATCTTAACATAGTCAAAATCTTTGTAACTCCGAACGTCTTAAAAAAAATTAAAATTCCTGCTATTCTATTTGATTGGGTTAAACCTCTATGCCTTTAATGTCTCTGCCACCTCCCCCAATACATCCTACATTATTCTTAGTTGTTTTCCTTCATGTAGAATGAACCTACAAGGAAAGAAAGGGTTTATTTTAATTCCGATATTTTCGTCCCATTGACTTGCATTGGTATCGGGTATCGGTATCGGCGAGATCCGATATTTTGCCGGTATCGGCAGATACTTTCCGATACCGATATTTTCCGATATCGGAAGGTATTGCTCAACACTAGTCACAACACATGCATGAAGAGCCCAAGAAATAGGATCTCCATGCATGTGTTGTGACTGTCACACAGTCAAGACACATGCAGCTGTGGCGCCGAACAGCTGATTATCGGAAGCGCTCCAGGTATCCGGGTTCCTGATGCAGGCATTCAGGAAGCGCTATAGCTATTCGGATAAGGACTTATCCAAAGCTATTCATTCATCCCTATTAGGTACTACATTTGGTGCAGTCTATGACATATGGATGACTCTGCTTCTTATTTTTGGCAGGTTTTGCACTGTGCAGAACTTTTATGAGTAGAAGAGTACCACAACTGTACTTTGCTCAAAATTTTTGAATGATACACTACAATTGGTGCCTTCAAGGGTGTATGGATAACCCTGCTATTAATTTTTAGAAGGCTTTGCACTTAGTCTAGGAGTACCACTACATGACAATTTGAACATAATGTATATGAGAACCTCCTTTATGTCTAATACAGGGTGTATCTAAGTCCCTCTTACATCAATGTTTTTTTGCAGTTTTTGCTTCCTTCATAAATTACACTGAAAGTTACATTTTTTCACAAAAAAAATCAATTTTGGTTCACTTAAATTATTATTTTTTTTATAAAGGAATGTTTCTTAAAATCTTTTATTTAAACTCTAATTTTTTTGTCAATTTTGAATGTTTTTTTGTCAGTCCTTACAGTGGAGACAAAGTGTGACACCATTGTTCTCAGCAGTGAACTGGGAGTCAGAGATGCCTCCATGGCTCTCCCCCATGCTGTTCTCCTTCTGTTCTGTACTTTTTCCATCCTTTCCAAGATTTTCACTGCCCCCAGACCTCTTCATAGGGTCTGCTGGAAAAATGCTCCGATTACCTTTTGAAATTTCTATTGACTCCCTTTATACTCTTAGCTCGAAATGAGCACACCAACATTAGGAATTGCTCGGTTCAAATAACGAGCATCCAAGCATTTTAGTGCTTGCTCATTTCTACACATAATCAATTCAAGTAAAACAGGGACAAATCACTGAAGAAGTGGTGATAAGGAGATCCCTAGATTACATGAGGTCAAATTATAACACTTAGCAGTCCATGATTGAAAACCTCTATGTGCACCTGACTTGTCAAAAGAGGGAAAGGACCCCACATGTATCGACACAAAGCGTGTCTTCCTCTGGGGAAAGTGTTCATTAAACAAGCTTGAAATCACAACGCTTTCTCATTCACTCCTTTATAATGTATCTCTCATCTGAGACATGCCCTATGATCATATGTGTGTTCTTTTATCTGACTTACATCTTTAGGTATTTTTTTATTTTTCTATGCATTTTTTTTGCATAGTTTTTTCGTTAGGTCATTGGTGTTTAGTGTATTTTTATACACTCCTGTGATGTACTCGCACCTTGCAACCCTGGTTGACATCACTATTATATCAGACGGATTACATAATGCGATCTACCCACTTTGACAACATTCTGTACCCCATAGGGACACGTAAGGTCAGCTTCATACAGTTTTACACAGATGCCTGCTGTCCACATGGGCCAGGGAGGCATGGGGAATGAGAGTATGTGGCCCACACAGTCACTGATGTGGCACAGCACTCGCACACAACCCTGACAGGCAGAGAGGCCTCTTTCACTAGCACCAGTAAAACAGAGCACTGCCAGCCTGGTAGGACTGCCACCAGTTCCTCGCTAGATATAAACTCTGTTTCAGTAACAGGTTTACATCAGGCCAGAACCCAACCCTGGTAGCATAGAAATTTAAATGGATAAACGGAAGTGTGGATTCATGGTTCGGATAAAAGAGCATCTTACAGTGCACGCAAGGTCGCCCTGCTCATGCCAGTACATGTCAAGGCCCATTTGATGTTCACCAATGACCATCTAGATGACACAGATGAGGCATAGGAGAAGGTCATGTGGTCAGATGAGACCAAAATAGAACTTTTTGGTATCATCTCCATTCGCCATGTTTGGAGGAAGAAAAGGATGGGTACAACCCCAAGAACATTGTCCCAACCGTAAAGCATGTGGGCGAATCAATATACTTTGGTGTGCTTTTCTGCAAAGGGGACAGGACGACTCCACCGCATTGAAGCAAGCATGGATGGGGTCATCTATTGCGAGCATTGAAGATGGGCCGTGGCTGGGTCTTTGAGCATGACAATGACTCGAAACACGAAGCCAGTTGTGGATCCATAAAAAGCATTTCAAGGTCCTGGAGTGGCCTAGCCAGTCTCCAGGCCTGAACCCAATAGAAAATCTTTGGAGGGAGCTGAAATTCATTATTGCCCAGTGATGGCCCCAAAGTTTGATTTGCTTCCTGGGGATTAGGATTGACATGAGAGCAGAGCAGAGTGACTGTAGAGAATTGTGACTTTCAGAATCAGCGTACTTGATGCATGCGCATTACGATCAATCAGATACCAGAGATATGTGACTTCCATTTAAAACGTAGCTTGTGCATGTGCATTATTAACACTGAGAAGCCAACTTTCTTACATTGTTCCTTTACCTTACCACTGGCCAGCTAATAACCATTGTTCCAATTATTGTGCATACTCTTTTATATGTGAACAAGCTTGTTTAATGAACACTTAGGGGTTTTCAATCATAGACTTTTAAGTATTACCTCTCTACCTTGCAGACTGATTGCGTACAAATTTATATGGAATTGTTTAGGCTCTTTGACCTCATGTAATCTAGGGATTTACCTGTCACTACATCTTCATGAATTTGTCCCTGTTTTACTTGTATTGATTATGTCTATTGTGCTGGAAACACATTTTTCTGAATATCACTATTTTTGGTGTTTGGGTGGGATATACTTAATCTTGTTATTTGGTATTTCAATAATCTACCTCTGTGTTTGTTAATATTTCATACACATTTCTGGTCAGCTAGGGATTACCATAACCTTATTAAGGGTTATATGGATTAGTATTACATTCATGGCCTTTTTTAATTGTTTTAATGATGTTTTTGTTTGTTATATATTCAATAAAATTATTTATTAGGTGAGCCTTGTATTTGCATACTCTTTTTTCTTTTCTGCTGTTTGGACAGTATAAAAACCTTGTGCAATCTGTGGAACATGGTGGCTGTAGTATCATGCTTTGAGGATGTTTTGCTACAGAGCAGCTTGACATTAAAACCATTAAATTCTGAAATATTAAGTTGAAACATTAAATTATGAAATACATCAGTAAATTTAAAGATGTAATTTCATCTGTCCATGAGCAGAATCAAAAGTGAACAGTGAACAAGCAGTAAGGCTAAGTTCACATTAGCGTCTCTGTGCGCAGCTTATCATCTGCATGCGCAAACGCATGCCAAAACGCATTCAAATGCATGGTTACGCTGGATTTTGTATCCACATCAGGTTACGCATGACGCCAAATAAAAAATGATGCGTATGCATGCGTTTGTATGTGTTTTTGCACACATTTGCATTTTTTCAGCGCATGCTTTTGAATTTTCAAAGAATTTTGTTATGCGGCAAATGCTATTCCAGGAGCATTTCCTTGACAAAAGCCACACCCAATGGGGGTGTCTCATCGGGATTCTGAATATACTGTATAGACCCTACACAGATGAAATCCTCATCTTTTGCTGCTGTACCCTGCTGCAAGATGGATCTTGGCATGAAGAGCTTCTATCGTAATTTGGATTTGGAATTGAAAGTGTGTTTTGCCTTTGCTGTGGCTTGTGAAGAAGAAAGAAGAAGAGAAAGACGGAGAAGAGATCATCGCTGCTACTGGCAGCACCCCATTGTTGAAGTCCAAGAGAGTCGTGAAGCCACCACTTGTTGTACACCGAGCTACGTGAAAACCCGGAGAAGTTTTTTGAATACACAAGGATGTCTGAACAGAGCTTCGATGAATTGCTGCAGCATGTGTGAGGATCCATCACCAGGCAGGACATGCAACTACGTAGAGCAATTCCTGCTGAGGAACATCTGTTGGTGACCATGAAGTATGTAATTTTAAAAAATAAACACGTTGTTTGTATTATTGTTAGAAAAGCCATGTACTGATTTTTTTCTGTTTGTCAGATTCCTGGCTACCAGAGAGACCTTAAGATCTCTACATTTCCAATTCCGGATTTGAGTGTCCACCCTTTCTGGGATTGTTGGAGACACCTGCCATGCTTTATGTGACATTCTGCGTGCAGAATTCCTTCAACAATCCACACTTAACTCTGGCTAAAAATGCAGCAAAATTCAAAGAAATTTGTAATTTTCTTAACTGTGTGGAGCCTGTGGATGGCAAACAAATTCGAATTCTGAAACCTGCTGGAAGTGGATCCGAGTATTTCAATTACAAAAATTGCTTTTTGATTGTTCTCATGACGATTGCAGATGCTGAGTGTCAATTTGTCGCCATGGACGTTGGCTCATTTGGACGAGGAAATGACTCACAGACTTCCAAAAACTCTGACATGGGCCAACATTTGTATGGTAATAATTTTAATTTTCCACCTCCACAACCTCATCCGAACACTGAAGGACTGCAAATGCGGTTTGTTGTGGTTAGGAATGAGGCATTTCAAATGTGTGCCAACCTCATAAAACCGTACTTGAGTCGGGACTTGAATTACACCAATAGGGTTTTCAACTAATGACTGACAAGAGCACGCAGAACTGTGGAGTGTGCCTTTGGTTTGCTCACATCAATATGGTGTGTTTTTGGAACACCAAACAATCTAAAAACTGAGACAATTGATGTTGTGGTCAAAGCGTGTGTTGTTAAGCACAATTACATCCAGGCAAAAGAGCGACTACAATTAGAACTTGACAAACCTGTTGATAACACTTTGCAGGATTACCGTGATCACCCTCTGAGGACTACAGTGGAAGTTGCCCACATGAGGGATAAGTTTGCTGCTTACTTTGTTTCGGATATTGGACATCTTGCATGGCCAGACAATTTGGTTTAATGCACTTTAAGTAAATGTTATATGTTTGCTGACTTTACTACTAATAAAACACCTCCAGTTAAACACCCATTACAACTTCACTCAACAATACAATATATACATGTCTGTGGTTTCACATAAAAAGACAAAGAAAACAGGGATTGGGCAAGCAAATTAAAATTTTAATTAACAACAAACAAACAATTGGTTTTATGTTCAGGGTCTGCTTGACGGTGGTATATTGTGGACCTTGGGGGTGTTGAGCTGTGATGATTGAGTAACATTTGATGATGAAGGGGTTACAGGGGAAGGAGCAATTCATTAAAGGATTGGCTCATGGATGGGACTGGACACATTGGGAGTAGACAACACATTAGGAGTTCAACTGTGGAAAGAGATAGACAAATTAAAAGGAAGACAACCGAGGGAAGATAGTGACATATTAGACCACAGATCTACGGATCTAGGTAGATGGAGTTTCGTTACCACTTTCAACCAATCCTATGGGTTGATTAAGAAGCTCCTCATCATGTACTGGTTCATCCTGAAAGGGGACCCAGTTTTGTCCAAGCATATTCCTCCCTGACCTAGAACGTTATTCCACAGAAACCGCACATTAAGGAACCTTGTTGCACTTAGCAACACCACCTTGACTTCAGGTTCCCTACCCTCTCTTGCAAATTTTCTGATCCCGGGTTGTTATGCATGTAGAGCCCCCAAATGTCTTTGCTGCACCTCCATTTTAAATGGGGTACATGAGTTTAAATTCAACACTACAGGTACCTCATATAAAATAAATTTTCATGTCAACTGTAAGTCCATCTTTGTGGTATACCTGATTGGAAGTGGTTGCGGCCTACAATATGTAGGTTGCACCATACAAATGATGCATGCTAGATTGAACAAGCATCGACAAAATATCTGTAATGGCTTTCTCCTGCACAACTTTTCTAAACATTTTTTAACTGTTTTTAAGAATCCAAAAACTTTAAAAATAACCATTAGTGACCACATACCTGATACCGTGGCCGATCGTCTCAACAGTCTAATCAATAGAGAAAGCTTTTAGATCTTCAAGCTTAGCACGCTTGCCCCTGAAGGTCTGAATCTAATGATTGATAAAGTGACCAGATAACCTTATTTGCCTTTTTTATTCATCTGTCCGTTTTATTTATATGCTTTTGGTCATTTTATTTTGTCTACTAACCTGTTAACATTTTATATTTTTATATCTATTTATTTTATTCCTTTTAGCATATTTTATACATTTAAAACATGGTTAATTCATGCTTTTTTATCTTACGTCTTACATCTTACGTTTACATGAAATGGCTGCTTTTTTTCTCCCTTTTTTTTCTCCTTTTGATTATATATAATATATATATATATATGATGTCATCTTAACATGTGACTATGATTATATCATGTGACTGTTTTGACTGCTGTGAATGGCTGCTTCTCATTTAAATACCCCATCCCCTTTGTCATTAATAAACATCCACCTGATAAAGACGGATCCTCTGTCGAAATGCATTGTGGTTTGACCCCATCTCTCATCTGTGTCTCTTTCCTGCGCTCCTAAGACCGTTTTTCATTGTCTCATTGCTCCCATCCTCCATTGGAGGTTCTCGTCTGGAGCTGCGATGGAGACCCAACATCCTGTCTATCCCTGGGCTGCTTCCTAAGCGCTGCTATATAGACAACAGATCAGGTGTTAGGGCTAGCGGAACACACTGAGTAAATATAAATGTTTTATTGAAGTAGATGCGTTCGCAGCCCGGGGTCCACCGTGCAGGAGAACCTGCTGCTAGTAAACGGCGGCACTATATGGCGGTATGAACTAGCTCTGTTAGTTTCACAGAGTAGCTAAGAAAGCAAAGCTCTGTGTCCTGTTTGACTTCACAGAGGCACAGGCTAACTACCCAAATGAGAGCAGTCAGTGGTCATGCATGCACACATAACTCCTCGCCGGAGGTGCCAGCATTCTAAGGGCTTATTTCGGCCAGGTCCCTGAATACATACACACACAATCTCCTCGCCGAAGGTGCCAGAATTCTAGGGGCTTATTTCAGCCGGGTCCCTGAACACACACTCACATGACCACACTGGCGCAAAGCACATAACTTTAGAAAGAAGCAGGAGAAGCAGCAGTAACTCTTTGTACAGAGTCAGCCTGAGCGAGACGCTGGGACCGTCGTCTCCGCTGAGCAGGCTCCACTGCTGCAGGAGAAGAATGGGAGACCCGTACCATGAAAAGAAAAGAAAATACAGCCGCACAGCTGCTACTGGATCAAATAACTGATTGCGGTCCCTCCGGTGGTGAGCATGGAACTGACAACATGGTAGAGGTGCTCGTATGAAAAAAAGAAAAAATATCCAGGAATATGAAGAGAAATACGGCAACACTCACCGGTCCAGGTGTAGTACAAAATCTTTATTGAAGCCTCAGAAGAAACATCTCATTCATGGCCGGGGCAGTGGAACAGGAAGGGACGTGAGCAGGATGTGACGACGGCCGTTTCGCGCTTACGTCAGCGCTTCCACAGGTCTCAAGAATGGGAGACCGCAGTGGAGATGGCCCGAGATTCCCCCTGTGCAGAGGGGGAAATTTGACCCCTAACATTACCCCCCCCTCCTAGGGCCCCCCTCCTTGGACCTCGCTACGCTCGAAGGCAGCAATGAGCTGCGGAGCCCGAATGGGCTCAGCAGGCTCCCAGGACCTGTCCTCTGGGCCATAACCCTTCCAGTCCACCAAATAAAATTTTTTGCCACGTACCACCTTGCACCCCAAAATAGCATTCACCTCGTAATCGTCACATCACAGGGACACATGAAAGGTGTCGGTGATACCCAGGCGTGGCGGAGGGGCTAAACTATAGACCACAGGGTTAACCTGCTCGAGGACTTTGAAAGGACCCAAGTAGCGAGGTGCAAACTTAGTGGACTCAACTCGCAGCCTGATGTTACGGGCGGAGAGCCACACCAAGTCGCCAGGAGCAAAAGTCGGAGTGGGGCGCCGATGTGCATCGGCGGAGGACCTCATTCTCTCTTTGGAAGCCTGAATGGCATCCTGAGTACGGTCCCAAATATCCTGTGCCTCCACAGCCCAGTCTGCCACCCTGGAGTCGGTGGAAGACACGGGCATAGGCACAGGTACCCGCGGATGCTAAACATAGTTGAGGAGGAATGGGGTTTGTCCAGTGGAGTCGGCTACGGCATTGGTCAGAGCAAACTCCACCCATGATAGCAAGGATGCCCAGTCATCCTGCCTGGCAGAGACAAAATGTCACAGATATGTGACCAGGGTCTGGTTTGCCCTCTCTACCAACCCATTCGTCTCGGGATGATATGCGGAGGAGAGATTTAACTCAATGCTGAGAAGATGACAAAGCTCTCTCCAGAACCGAGACACAAACTGGGGACCCCGGTCAATGACAATTTTGTCCGGCATACCGTGTAGGCGGAAGATGTGTTTTATGAACAACGCTGCCAAAGCCCATGCAGAAGGTAACCGTGGTAGCGGCACCAAATGCACCATTTTCGAGAAATGATCGGTGATGACCCAAATGATGGTACAGCCACGAGACTTGGGCAAACCCACTACAAAATCTCATCCCGACCATCTCCCAGGGCCTGTCTGCCACCGGCAAGGGATAGAGTAGCCCAGCTGGCCGTTGTCGAGGAGACTTATTTTTGGCGCAGGAGACACACGCCTGAATATACTCTCTGAAATCTTGGACCATATGTGGCCACCAGTACATCCTCGCCAGCAGCTCAGATGTCCTCTTTGTCACAAAGTGTCCACCCACCCTGGACAAATGAGCCCAAGAGAGAACGTCCGGTCACAAATTAATGGGCACAAAAGTCTTGCCCGGAGGCATAGACTCTAGCGAAACCGAAGCTATGGTTCTCAGGCTCTCCGAAGGGACAATAAGCCGAGGCTCTCCTTCCTCCTCCTCAGATGTGACACAACAGAGCGAGAGAGGGCGTCAGCACAAATGTTCCTCTCCCCAGCGAGATAATGGAGGGTGAAGTGGAACAGGGAGAAGAACAAGGACCATCTGGCCTGATGAAAATTTAGCCGCTTGGCTGTTTGCAAATATAACAAGTTCTTGTGGTCCGTGAAGACTTGAAAGGGAAAACGAGCCCCCTCCAACAGATGCCTCCACTCCGAGAAAGCCAACTTCATTGCCAGCAACTCCCTGTCCCCGATGGAATAATTCCTCTCCGCTGGTGTGAAGGTCTTGGAGAAGAAGAAGCACGGATGCTTCCGACCTTGAGCATCCTTTTGGAAGAGGACTGCTCCTGCACCAATGGAAGAGGCATCCACCTCCATTATGAACGGCTTATCAACATCGGGACAATGTAGGATGGGAGCGCTAGCAAAATGAGAATTAATAGAAGAAAAGGACCTGGAGACCACTTCAGACCACAATTTGGGATTTGCTCCCTTCTTGGTGAGGGCTACCAAGGGAGCTACCAAAGTTGAGAAGTGCGGAATGAACTGGCGATAATAATTAATGAACCCCATAAAGCGCTGCACCACTTTAAGAGAATGGGGTTCTTGCCAGTCCATCACAGCCTGTAGTTTCGCAGGATCCATAGCCAATCCCTGGGCTGAGATGATATAGCCCAGGAAAGGTAAAGACTCCTGCTCAAACATACACTTCTACAACTTTGCATAAAGAGAATTTGCCCATAAGAGGACTAAGACTCTGCCAACATCTCTCCGGTGGGAGTCAATATCTGGAGAGAAGATGACAATATCATCCAGATAGACTACGACTGAGGTGGAGAGCATATCCCAGAAGATGTCATTGACAAAGTCTTGGAAGATGGCTGGGGCATTACAGAGCCCTAAGGGCATCACCAGATACTCATAGTGCCCATCTCTGGTGTTAAACGCCGTCTTCCATTCGTCCCCCTCACGGATGCGAATCAGGTTATATGCACCCCGCAGATCTAATTTGGTAAATACCCTTGCTCCCCAAAGCCTATCAAAAAGATCAGAAATGAGGGGCAGCGGGTACTTATTTTTTACGGTGATGGCGTTAAGACCCCTATAATCTATGCAAGGACGTAACTCTCCATTCTTCTTCTGCACGAAGAAGAAGCCCGCCCCTGCAGGTGACACTGACTTCCTAATGAACCCTCTTGCCAAATTCTCCTGGATGTATTGGGACATAGCCTCCGTTTCCGGGAGAAAGAGGGGATAGACACGTCCCCGAGGAGGTTCTGCTCCAGGCAAGAGATCAATAGGACAGTCATAGGGACGGTGAGGCGGAAGGGTCTCCGCAGCTTTTTTGGAGAAGACGTCTGCATAGGGCCAATAGCATTTGGGTAGAGAAGAGAGATCTGCGGGTATCTCAGTGGTGGAAACCTGAATGCACTCTTTCACACATCTGCCCTTACAAGCTTCACTCCAACCCAATATCCTCCCTGAGGTCCACTCAATATGTGGGGAGTGGAAAGCCAGGGTATCCCCAACAGAATCTCATCCATTCCCTCGGGAAGGACAAGAAGGGAAATTATCTCCTGGTGGGATGGAGACATGGCTACGTGAAAGGGACAGTCTGATGTGTGATTTGTAATGGAAGTGTTGACCCACTCACCACTCTAACTGTTACTGGTTTAGCAAGCATTACCAGACGTATTGTGTGGTGCAAAGCAAAAGCAGAGGACATGAAATCTCCCTCTGCTCCAGAATCCACACAAAGCTCAACAGTATGAGTGGATGAGCCTAAGAGGATTGTCCCTTTAAAGGACAACTTGGAGGAAAATGCCGCTGAGTCTAGTAAACCCCCTCCTATCGTCATTAGATGCGATCGTTTTCCTGACCGCCGTGGACATTGATTAGCATAATGTCCCAGTTGTTGGGAATTTTTACACCCCACGGGTACTCGAGCGGTCTGAGACCTAGGTCCCGCTCGAGAAACCTCCATGGCCTCATGGGAGTAGGATGCCATAACAGGAGATTCTAGAGGTTTGGCAAAGGTGGGAGCCAGCCGAAACCTCTGCCTACACTGGATCCACTCCAACCTCTGCTCGTTAAAACGGAGATCGATGTGGGTAGAGATGGAAATGAGCTCCTCCAGTGTGGCGGGAATCTCCCTGGTGGCTAAGGCGTCCTTTATATGATCTGCCAGACCTTTCCAAAACACCAGAATAAGGACTTTATCTGGCCATTCTAGCTCGGAGGCTAGAGTCCGGAATTGGATGGCAAACTGGCTGACCATGGACGAACCCTGAGTATTTGCCAACAATTGGAGCGCGGTATCGTGAATGACACATGGTCCCAAAAAGACCTGCCTCAGAGCGTCCAAGAAGAGAGGAGCATTCTGTACCACACGATCATCACTGTTGTGAATTCCATTTCTCTGACTCCCTCCTGTGGTCATGAATGGTACTTTGGTTAGTTCTGCTCTTGGACTCCCTCTGGTGGCTTTGAGGGGAACTGCTGGTCTCTGAGGTTGCTTTCTCAGCTGCCCTCGTTTATTGTTATGCTTGCTTCCCTATTTAACTCTACTCAGATCGTTACTTCATGCCAGCTGTCAAAGTTTCAGTATTGGTTCAGATCTCTCTTGGACTTCTCTGAGGACCTGTCTACTCCAGCAGAAGCTAAGTCACTGCTAGTTCATTTGTTGTTACTGCTGCCTGAATATATTTCTTAGTACTGCTAAATTCTAGTCCAGCTTGCGATCATGATATTTCCTTGCTAGCTGGAAGCTCTGGGGTGCAGTGTTGCACCTCCACACCGTGAGTCGGTGTGTGTTTTTTTTGCATACTCTGCGTGGTTTTTTGTAGTTTTTTGTGCTGACCGCATAGTTTCCTTTTCTTTCCTCTGACTATTTAGTTAAGTCTGGCCTCCTTTGCTAAAACCTGTTTCATTTCTGTGTTTGTGACTTGCCTCTTAACTCACAGTCAATATATGTGGGGGGCTGCCTTAACCTTTGGGGAATTTCTCTGAGGCAAGGTTAGGCTTCTATTTCTATCTTTAGGGGTAGTTAGCTCTTAGGCTGTGAAGAGGTGTCTAGGGAGAGTTAGGTACGCTCCACGGCTATTTCTAGTGTGTGTGATAGGAGTAGGGTTTGTGGTCAGCAGAGTTTCCACTTTCCCAGAGCTTGTTCCGATTACTAGTTTACTCATCAGGTCATTCCGGGTGCTCCTAACCACCAGGTCCATAACAGTACAGCTGGCCATAAAGTGTTAATGCATCTCAAAAGAGGGATAAGGGAAGTTCTGAACCCATTTTTTTTTCTTTGCAGTGTGTTTTGTCTCTCTTTTCCCCTTAATCTCTGGGTGGTTCAGGACTCAGGTGTACATATGGATATTCAAGGTCTGTCCTCTTGTGTGGATCAACTCGCTGCAAGGGTCCAAAGCATTCAAGATTATGTAGTTCAGAATCCGATGTTAGAGCCTAGAATTCCAATTCCTGATTTGTTTTCTGGGGATAGATCTAAGTTTCTGAATTTCAAAAATAATTGTAGACTGTTTCTTGCTTTGAAACCCCGCTCCTCTGGTGACCCCATTCAGCAAGTAAAAAATATTATTTCTTTGTTGCGTGGCGACCCTCAAGACTGGGCGTTCTCCCTTGCGCCAGGAGATCCTGCATTGCTTAATGTAGATGCGTTTTTTCTGGCGCTGGGTTTGCTTTATGATGAACCGAATTCAGTGGATCAGGCAGAGAAAACCTTGCTGGCTTTGTGTCAGGGTCAGGATGAAGCGGAGGTATATTGTCAGAAGTTTAGAAAGTGGTCTGTGCTTACTCAATGGAATGAGTGTGCCCTGGCAGCAATTTTTAGAAAGGGTCTCTCTGAGGCCCTTAAGGATGTTATGGTGGGCTTCCCCACGCCTGCTGGTCTGAATGAATCAATGTCCTTGGCCATTCAAATTGATCGGCGTTTGCGCGAACGCAAAGTTGTGCACCATTTGGCGGTGTCCTCTGAGCAGAGGCCTGAGCTTATGTAATGTGATAGAACTTTGACCAGAACTGAACGGCAAGAACACAGACGTCAGAATCGGCTGTGTTTTTACTGTGGTGACCCTACTCATGCTATCTCTGATTGTTCTAAGCGCATTAAGCGGTTCGCTAGGTCTGTCACCATTGCTACTGTACAGCCTAAATTTCTATTGTCTGTTACTTTGATTTGCTCTCTGTCGTCCTACTCAGTTATGGCATTTGTGGATTCGGGCGCTGCCCTGAATTTGATGGACTTGGAGTTTGCCAGGCGTTGTGGTTTTTTCCTGGAGCCGTTGTAGTATCCTTTTCCATTAAGGGGAATTGATGCTACGCCTTTGGCCAGGAATAAACCTCAGTACTGGACTCAGTTGACCATGTGTATGGCTCCTGCACATCAGGAAGATATTAGCTTTTTGGTGTTGCATAATTTGCATGATGTGGTCGTGTTGGGTTTGCCATGGCTACAGGTTCATAATCCAGTATTGGATTGGAAATCAATGTCTGTGTCTAGTTGGGGTTGTCAAGGGGTACATGGCGATGTTCCGATGATGTCAATTTCTTCATCCATTCCTTCTGATGTCCCTGAGTTTCTGTCGGATTACCGGGATGTATTTGATGAGCCCAAATCCAGTATCCTACCACCTCATAGGGATTGTGATTGTGCTATAAATTTGATCCCTGGTAGTAAGTTTCCTAAGGGCCGACTTTTCAATTTATCCGTGCCAGAACACACCGCTATGCGGAGTTATATAAAGGAGTCCTTGGAGAAAGGGCATATTTGCCCGTCTTCATCACCATTGGGCGCAGGGTTCTTTTTTGTGGCCAAGAAGGATGGTTCTCTGAGACCCTGTATAGACTACTGCCTTCTCAATAAAATCACGGTCAAATTTCAGTACCCTTTGCCTCTGCTGTCTGATTTGTTTGCTCGGATTAAGGGGGCTAGTTGGTTCATCAAGATAGATCTTTGAGGGGCATACAACCTTGTGCATATTAAACAGGGCGATGAATGGAAAACAGCATTTAATACGCCCGAGGGCCATTTTGAGTACCTGGTGATGGCATTCGGGCTTTCTAACGCTCCATCTGTGTTTCAGTCCTTTATGCATGACATCTTCCGAAAGTATCTGGATAGATTCATGATTGTATATTTGGATGATATTTTGGTCTTTTCAGATGATTGGGAGTCTCATGTGAAGCAGGTCAGAATGGTATTCCAGGTCCTTCATGCTAATTCCTTGTTTGTGAAGGGGTCTAAATGTCTCTTCGGAGTTCAGAAGGTTTCCTTTTTGGGCTTCATTTTTTCCCCTTCTACTATCGAGATGGATCCTGTTAAAGTTCAGGCCATTTATGATTGGACTCAACCTATATCTGTGAAGAGTCTTCAGAAATTTCTGGGCTTTGCTAATTTTTACCGTTGCTTCATCGCTAATTTTTCTAGTGTGGTTAAACCTTTGACTGATTTGACAAAGAAAGGTGCCATTGTTCTTTCAGCATGTGGTTTGTTTGCATGGCATTCCGGAGAACATTGTGTCGGACAGAGGGTCCCAGTTTGTCTCTAGGTTTTGGCGGTCCTTTTGTGCTAAGATGGGCATTGATTTGTCTTTTTATTCGGCTTTCCATCCTCAGACAAATGGCCAAACCGAACGAACCAACCAGACTTTGAAGGCCTATCTGAGATGCTTTGTTTCTGCTGATCAGGATGATTGGGTGAACTTTTTGCCATTGGCTGAGTTCGCCCTTAATAATCGGGCTAGTTCGGCTACTTTGCTTTCGCCTTTTTTTTGCAATTCTGGTTTTCATCCTCGTTTTTCTTCAGGGCAGGTTGAGTCTTCTGACTGTCCTGGTGTGGATTCTGTGGTGGACAGATTGCAGCAAATTTGGACTCACGTAGTGGACAATCTGACGTTGTCCCAGGAGAAGGCTCAACGTTTCGCTAACCGCCGTCGTTGTGTTGGTCCTCGACTTCGTGTTGGGGATCTGGTTTGGTTATCTTCTTGTTATGTTCCTTCTCCTAAGTTTAAGCCTCGTTTCATTGGTCCTTATAAGATTTCTGAAATTCTCAACCCTGTGTCATTTCGTTTGGTCCTTCCAGCTTCCTTTGCCATCCATAATGTGTTCCATAGGTCGTTGTTGCGGAGGTATGTGGCGCCTATGGTTCCCTCCGTTGATCCTTCTGCTCCGGTGTTGGTTGAGGGGGAGTTGGAGTATGTGGTGGAAAAAATTTTGGATTCTCTCATTTCGAGACGGAAGCTCCAGTACCTGGTTAAGTGGAAGGGCTATGGTCAGGAGGATAATTCCTGGGTTGTTGCCTCAGATGTCCATGCTGCCGATTTAGTTTGTGCCTTTCATTTGGCCCGTCCTGATCGGCCTGGGGGCCCTGGTGAGGGTTCGGTGACCCCTCCTCAAGGGGGGGTACTGTTGCGAATTCCATTTCTCGGACTCCCTCCTGTGGTCAAGAATGGTACTTTGGTTAGTTCTGCTCTTGGACTACCTCTGGTGGCTTTGAGGGGAACTGCTGGTCTCTGAGGTTGCTTTCTCAGCTGCCCTCGTTTATTGTTATGCTTGCTTCCCTATTTAACTCTACAGTCTGAGGACCTGTCTACTCCAGCAGAAGCTAAGTCACTGCTAGTTCATTTGTTGTTACTGCTGCCTGAATATATTTCTTAGTACTGCTAAATTCTAGTCCAGCTTGCGATCATGATATTTCCTTGCTAGCTGGAAGCTCTGGGGTGCAGTGTTGCACCTCCACACCGTGAGTCGGTGTGGGTTTTTTTTGCATACTCTGCATGGTTTTTTGTAGTTTTTTGTGCTGACCGCATAGATTCCTTTTCTTTCCTCTGACTATTTAGTTAATTCTGGCCTCCTTTGCTAAAACCTGTTTCATTTCTGTGTTTGTGATTTTCCTCTTAACTCACAGTCAATATATGTGGGGGGCTGCCTTAACCTTTGGGGAATTTCTCTGAGGCAAGGTTAGGCTTCTATTTCTATCTTTAGGGGTAGTTAGCTCTTAGGCTGTGAAGAGGCGTCTAGGGAGAGTTAGGTACGCTCCACGGCTATTTCTAGTGTGTGTGATAGGAGTAGGGGTTGCGGTCAGCAGAGTTCCCACTTTCATAGAGCTTGTTCCGATTACTAGTTTACTCATCAGGTCATTCCGGGTGCTCCTAACCACCAGGTCCATAACACATCACGCTCCCAAAGCGGCGTTGCCCACTCCACCCTGCCCGACAAAAGAGATATAATGAAGCCCACTTTCGCCCGTTCCGTAGGGAAACGTGCAGCCAAAAGCTCGAGATGTATGGAGCACTGGCTCACGAATCCCCGACATAGCTTACTATCACCAGCAAACTTGTCTGGAAGCGGGAGACGGGATATAGACGGAGCAGGAGTGGCAGTGGACAAACTGGCTGCAGCTACACTCGCAGCCTGAACAGCGACAGCAGTGACGTCCACAGCTGAGGTTGTACGCTCTAGAGCCGCCAACCTACCCTCCAGCTGCTGGACGTACCACTGTAGACGCTGATCATCCACCATTTACTAGCCAGACCCTGGCGCTAGTGTACTGTTAGGGCTAGCGGAACGCACTGGGTAAATATAAATGTTTTATTGAAGTAGATGCATTCGCAGCCCGGGGTCCACCGTGCAGGAGAACCTGCTGCTAGTAAACGGTGGCACTATATGGCGGTATGAATTAGCTCTGTTAGTCTCACAGAGTAGCTAAGAAAGCAAAGCTCTGTGTCCTGTTTGACTTCACAGAGGCACAGGCTAACTACCCAAATGAGAGCAGTCAGTGGTCATGCATGCACACATAACTCCTCGCCGGAGGTGCTAGCATTCTAAGGGCTTATTTCAGCCAGGTCCCTGAATACATACACACACAATCTCCTCGCCGGAGGTGCCAGCATTCTAGGGGCTTATTTCAGCCGGGTCCCTGAACACACACTCACATGACCACACTGGCGCAAAGCACATAACTTTAGAAAGACACTAGCGCATGGCTGTGCGGCCATGCGAGCCTTAAATAGTTACAGCACGTACAGGACCTTCCTAGGAAGACCAATGAGAGGCTGCTACAGAGCCTGTTCACCTACAGGACCTTCCTAGAAGGACCAATAGATTAGACTGCCGTATCTGAACATGTGTCCCTCGATCTCCACTGAGAGATCTTACCCTGGGCATGCTCAGAACGGGAAAAGCAGGACTTAGTCCCAGAAGCGTCTGCTCGCCACTGGCTTCAATGGCAGAAGCAGGAGAAGCAGCAGTAACTCTTTGTACAGAGTCAGCCTTAGTGAGACGCTGGGACCGACGTCTTCGCTGAGCAGGCTTCACTGCGGCAGGAGAAGAATGGGAGACTGCAGCGGAGATGGCCCGAGATTCCCCCTGTGCAGAGGGGGAAACTCGACCTCTAACATCAGGTAACTAACTTTTTCTTCATTAATATTTTTATTTTTTATCATCTTTTATTATTATTTATTTTTCATTTTATCATTTCTTTTAATATATATTTTTGTATTTTTTTATCTTTATTTTTTATCTTGTCATCATGTTTTTGTCATTTTTCCTTTCATTTTTGTATTTTATTTTTTATTTTTTATTTCTTTAATTTTTTCCATCTTTTCATTTTTTTGCTTTCTCTATTTCTTATGATTGCCTCCAGTTAGTCACACATTCTTTTATTTTCATTTTCATTATATTTATTTTTATTTTCGTTTTTTCCTATTTTTATTTTATTTTTTGCCATTTCTGGTTGTTACCAATATCATACCTTACTCTATTTACTTCCATTTCATTAATTTGCTTCAGCCTACATTCATTTTACTTTTTATTTTAATTTTTTGTATATTTTTTTATCTTTTATTTTTTTCATTTTTTTTCATTTTTTTCTTTTATTTCTCCTTTTAATTATATTTTTCTTTTTTATTCATTTTTTCTTATTTTTTATGTCCCATGTTTCATTATTTTTATAAGATCTGTTGCTCTATATTATTTTTCTTTCCTACACCATTTCTTACATACTCTGGCTTAATACATCCTGTTCCTTTGATATCTGCCTCCCGTCTCTCTCACTTCTGTCCTCGTACTCCTCTCATCATCTACCCTCCTAGCTTTCCCTTTTCTTTTCCCCTCCATACTTCCCCGTGACCGCTACTAAGTTTTGTCATACTGACACCTTGCCCACCTATTGCGCAGGCGCATTTTCACATATTATCAGGCTGCAGGGTTGCGCAAGCGTGTTTACACCCGCGCCCTTAGCTGCACCGCCGGAAGTTCCGGCGACTTCTCCCCGTCCTACAGTTCAAAAAGCAGGCGCCGCACACAGCACCCACACGTAACGCCCGCAGAGGGTTCCTAGCCATCTGCAGCTGTACGGGGCACTCTTCATTCACAGGTACCTGCTGCTACCACTACTACATCATTAGCCACCTTCCCATCAGCCCATATGCACTGGCAATAGCCTCTCCAATTGGCGCTCCGACTTCCAGCCCTGCTTGTGCACTTACGCACACATGTGCGTTTTTACTAATATTAGTATTTATGTTGGTGCTACGGGATCACAATTAGCCTCCATTCCATTAGTCTACACACCGTGGGCTATAGCCTCCCTTGCTGGCGCTTCCATTGCCTCCCCTAGCCCTGCTTCGCACTCACGCATATATATGCGTTGTATTAATATGAGTATTTATTTTAGGCTTCACAGCCATGGTGATTCCCACACCGTAATTTTTCCAATACAGGTAACTTGGCTTGTCATTACGTATTTCATTTGCCTCTTTAGCGCACTTCATCCTTGGCGTATTCTATAGGTGTCTCCCCATTCCTTTGTTCCATCCTCCTCTACCTTTAGCTTTACCTTTCTTTTTTATTCTCCCTTAATCCTCCTTCATGGGTCCTCAGTCAGAATGTATACTTCAAGAAATGTATATTCTTAAGATATATATTCGAAAAATACAATATGCATTTTGCATTTCTATGTATTCTTTTCCCTGTGGTTTTTTTCTCTCTGCTTATGTCCTTAGCGATTTGACCTTATTTTTATGTATTTATTACACTTTGTAGTGCCGCAGTTATGTACACCTTATTGTACTAGCCATATCCAGTATTTCATAGCCGGAACATTACTTCAGTTATCCTAACTTGTTATCTCTAGCAAGGTTGTTTTGTATTCTTTTGGTGTTATCTAGCACCTTATTTATGTGTGTCACTTATTTGCATCACTTTTGTTTTTTTTGTAATGTTTTGTTAACATATATTGTCTTTGTGTGTATTTTATTTTTTGCCGAAACGTCGCTGCTGAGGTATATCTGTACAAACCTACATGTTGCTTGTTCCTTTGTATTTGGTGGATGTTTTGCCTCTTTTTTTCAATTTGAACACTGAACAATAAATTGTTCTTATTTGAGTGCCGAAGGTTCTTACTTATAGTCTGCTTCCCATTTAAATACCCCATCCCCTTTTTCATTAATAAACATCCACCTGATGAAGACGGATCCTCCGTCGAAACGCGTTGTGGTTTAACCCCATCTCTCGTCTGTGTCTCTTTCCTGTGCTCCTAAGACTGTTTTTCATTGTCTCATTGCTCCCATTCTCCATTGGAGGTTCTCAGCTGGAGCTGCGGTGGAGACCCGACATCCTGTCCATCCCTGGGCTGCTTCCTAAGCACTCCTACATGACCGCTCATCACTGACTCTTATATTAGACCACAGAGACACATTGGGAGGTGAGGGAGGAGGTGGTAGGACCACTTTTGGCTGACGTTTCTTGCTCCTGGTCTTTATTTTACGGTGTGGTGCCAAGTATCTAGTGGGAGTCTTTCTGAGTTTCTTTTTTGTATGAGTGGGAGTTTTGGCCTCTGTAGCAGCGAGTGGTGCTGGACTGTGCAGTGTGGTGGATGCTGCTTGCTGCAGGGGTGCTGCACTCTGGAGCATGGTGGATGCTACACTCTGGAGCGTGGAGAATGCTGCTTGCTGCAGGGGTGCTACACTCTAGAGCATGGTGGATGCTGCACTCTGGAGCATGGTGGATGCTGCTTGCTGCAGGGCTGCTGCACTCTGGAGCGTGGTGTAGCTGTGAACTGGGGGAACAGGCCAGTGATGCTGTGCTTATTGATGCTGGTAAAATCCGGCATGTGGCTGATAGCTTCAGTACTGCTGCTGCTGTAAGGCCTGACTGTAAGCAGCCTGGCAGGCCTGCACGACATTCAGCTGGAGTTCAGGCGTAAGGTTTTCCAACACGCCACACTCTATTGCTGAAAAAAAAGTCTTGCTGGTCTCTGAAGGTCGGCTTCCAGGCAGTCAAGGTGTCTGTGGACATCCTGGAAAAGTGTGTTCACCTGAATGAACCCACTGTCCAGTCTATCTCCAATCATCTTCATCCCATCCTGGAAGACTGAGTTAAAGTGAATAAACTCGGGCATGACTGACCTCTCCCAGGCCCTCTGCCACTGACAAGAAGTCCCAACAAAAGCAGTTGCAGAGGGCAGGGAGAGGGGAAAACCTGATGGACCGGCTGCCTGTTCCCCAGCCTGTGAAGCCTGCCTGGTTGCTACATCGCTGGTAGATGATTGGGACTGTTCGTTGGCTGGTCGATGAGGGGCTGCTTCAACAGAGGAAGATTCAGGTTCTATAGTGATGCTCCAGGTTCTGTCTGGAAAATAAAAGAAAAACATTACGAACATTTTTTTTAGAGTTTATATAATAGTCAGACAACAGAAAAGATACTCATGTTCGCTGAGCAAGCACAGGCCTCAGAAAAGACAGCATACAATTGTATTTATACTTTGAAAGCTTTGGAGCAGCATCACTTTTAACCCGCATCTCCTGTCTGATATCCTTATTGAAGTGATCCTTCATCGAACACCAATGAACTTTTACTCTCTTCACTGTGAGGGGGGGAAGAAAAAAATTAGTTGTAAAAAAAGAAAACAACATTTACAGCAAAACAGAGACCACATTCCAATACTTATAAAAATCCTTTCTGACTTTTGGCCTTGCATGGCCCCAACCATCCAGTCGTCGAATCAATAGTCGGAATGATTACTATCACGGGGGTCCTACAATGCTACACACTCTTGAACCAGTGGAATGAGTAGATCATTGTCAATGACATGTTGACTTTTGTCACATTGTCAAATCTATAGATCAAATAAAATAAGAAAAAAATAAGTCATACAGTTTTAAATACACTGTGTGCAGAAATATTAGGCAAGTTGTATTTTAGACGATTATTTTTATTACTGATCAACAACTATGTTCTCAATCAACCCAAAAGACTCATAAATATAAAAGCTTAATACTTTTTGGAAGTTGGAGTGTTTTTTTTTTTTTTAGATTTGGCTATCTTAGGAGGATATCTGTTCAGGTAACTATTACTGTGCAGAATTATTAGGCAACTTAATAAAAACCAAATATATTCCCATCGCACTTGTTTATTTTCACCAGGTAAACCAATTTAACTGCACAAATTTAATTCCCATTAAAGGATGAACTTGAAGTTTTGGCAAAGCAAAGTTAAAGTCCTGACATTAATCCATTAGAAATATTGTTGAAATACCTTAATTGAGCAATTCATGGGAGAAACCCCACCAACATAACAAAGCTGAAGCTGTTTTGTAGTGAGTAATAGGTTAGAAATTCCTCCTAGCAAATGTGCAGAACTAATCAATAATTGCCGGAAAAGTTTTAAATTAATTATTTGTACATATGGGGTCACTGCTTATATTGAAAGCAAAGGTTCACCTCCTTTTGCCACTCTCAGATATGAAATTGGATCATTCAGGGGTGGGGAACCTCGGCTCTCCAGCTGTTATAAAACTACAACTCCCAGCATGCCCTAGCAACTTGCAGCAGTTGAGGCATGCTGGGAATTGTAGTTCTCCCACAGCTGGAGGGCCAAGGTTCCTGACCCCTGAGTTACTGTCTTAGGTTCCTCATTTAAACATTGAAGTCAAGAATTGTTGACTCACTAGTTTGATTTGGATCTTTTAATCTACTTTTAGGACTTGTGTAGTTCTAGGTAAATTTTATGCAGAAATACAAAAAATTGTGAAAGGTTCACAAACTTTGAAGCATCTTCAAACCTATAGAAACAGTGTTAATCTGAAGGTAAAGAGTATAAAGAACAAGGAAGAAATTAGATTTTATATCTGCCTGAAAACGCTAGTTTCCATTTATTGGGGGAGTTGCAGGGAGGTGTAAGGGTATGTGCACACATCAGGATTTCTTGCAGAAATTTCCTGAAGAAAACCGGAAATTTTCTGCAAGATATCCGCACTTTTTTTTTGCGTTTTTTTTCCCTTTTTTTCGCGTTTTTTTTTAGCATTTTGCAAGCGTAATTAGCTTGCAGAATGCTAAAGTTTTCCAAGCGATCTGTAGCATCGCTTGGAAAACTGAATGACAGGTTGGTCACACTTGTCAAACATAGTGTTTGACAAGTGTGACCAACTTTTTACTATAGATGCTGCCTATGCAGCATCAATAGTAAAATATAGAATGTTTAAAAATAATAAAAAAATAAAAAAAATGGTTATACTCACCTGCAGACAGACGATCTCCTCAGCGGCGTCCGTTCCTATAGATGGTGTGTGCGCACAGGACCTTCGATGACGTCACGGCTTGTGATTGGTCGCATGAGCAGTCACATGAGCGGTCTCGCGACCAATCACAAGATCGCGACGTCATCGCAGGTCCTTCACACAGAGCATCTATAGGAACGGAAGAGAGAGGATGCACCGCTGAGAGGCGGGAAGACTCCGGGGCCATCGCAGGTGAGTATATCACTATTTTTTATTTTAATTCTTTTTTTTTTACCAATTATATGGTGCCCAGTCCATGGAGGAGAGTCTCCTCTCCTCCACCCTGGGTACCAACCGCACATAATCTGCTTACTTCCCGCATGGTGTGCACAGCCCCGTGCGGGAAGTAAGCAGATCAATGCACTCCTAGGTGTGCGAAATCCCCGCAATTCCGCATTTTTAATGAACATGTTGCTTTTTTTTCCACGATGCGATTTTTTTGCGGAAAAAAATGCAACATTTGCACAAGAAATGCTGAATACACTGTAAATAATAGGAGGCATATGTTAGCATTTTTTTCGCGCTTTTTTCGCGTTTTTATCACTTTTTTATAGCGAAAAAAACATGAAAAATACTGAACGTGTGCACATGGCCTCACAGTCACCACTCATTACTAGTGTTGAGCGATACCGTCCGATACTTGAAAGTATCGGTATCGGAAAGTATCGGCCGATACCGGCAAAGTATCGGATCCAATCCGATACCGATACCCGATACCAATACAAGTCAATGGGACTCAAGTATCGGACGGTATTCCTGATGGTTCTCAGGGTCTGAAGGAGAGGAAACTCTCCTTCAGGCCCTGGGATCCATATTAATGTGTAAAAGAAAGAATTAAAATAAAAAATATTGCTATACTCACCTCTCCGACGCAGCCTGGACCTCACCGAGGGAAGCGGCAGCGTTCTTTGTTTAAAATTCGCGCTTTTCTTTCCTTACGTGAAGTCCCGGCTTGTGATTGGTTGCATGCCGCCCATGTGGCGGCGACGCAACCAATCACAGCAAGCCGTGACGTAATTTCAGGTCATTCAGTATTTTAAAATTACGCTCCGGCTTTGTGATTGGTTGCGTCGCAGTCACATGGGCGACGCAACCAATCACAGCAAGCCGTGACGTAATTTCAGGTCCTTAAGGATTTTAAAATTACGTCCCGGCTTGTGATTGGTTGCGTCGCGGTCAACCAATCACAAGCCGGGAGGCTGGACACGCGCGCATTTTAAAATGGGCGCGTGTCCAGCCTCCCGTGACGTCCCGGCTTGTGATTGGTTGCGGCGCGGTCAACCAATCACAAGCCGGGAGGCTGGACATGCGCCCATTTTAAAATGCGCGCGTGTCCAGCCTCCCGGCTTGTGATTGGTTGACCGCGCCGCAACCAATCACAAGCCGGGACGTAATTTTAAAATCCTTAAGGACCTGAAATTACGTCACGGCTTGCTGTGATTGGTTGCGTCGCCGCCACATGGGCGGCATGCGACCAATCACAAGCCGGGACTTCACGTAAGGAAAGAAAAGCGCGAATTTTAAACAAAGAACGCTGCCGCTTCCCTCGGTAAGGTGCAGGCTGCGTCGGAGAGGTGAGTATAGCAATATTTTTTATTTTAATTCTCTCTTTTACACATTTTTACATTAATGTTGTTTCGATACCGATACCCGATACCACAAAAGTATCGGATCTCGGTATCGGAATTCCGATACCCGCAAGTATCGGCCGATACCCGATACTTGCGGTATCGGAATGCTCAACACTACTCATTACACAATGAGTGCTTTGTTATACCTTGTCCTGTACATTGAATGAAAGCCAGCTTATCACATAGACACTGCAGAGCTGCCTGGCACTCAAGTTAAGGTGAGTTAGAGAATGTGCAAACACAAATCTCTAAATATAATGCGTTTCTATGCTCATAGGCCCAACAGAGATAGTTACACATACAGTGGAAACTAAAAGTTTACATACACTATATAAAAAGACACATATGCATGTTTTTCTCAATATCTCACGTGAAATCAGAATAAACCTTTCATGTTTTGGGTTAATTAGGATTACCATGATTATTAATATTTGCCAAATGCAAGAATAATGAGAGAGAAGAGCTACAGCATGTACAGATCAGATGATCAGGTAATCACTGAAACTGGATGCCAATCACCAAAGTGGCTGGCACATGTGCACACAAGTTGGTGATGTTACCAAGAGATTTGTGGATGCTAAAATTTCAGAGAGCATAGCATATGGATGAGGGAGAGCCACCGCAGAAGCTTGTGGCATCACTATGAGACCCAGGTCACGAACTGATGATAAACAAATATGGATGCACAGAAGATCTTCACATAGCAAAAAAATCTACCTGTATTAACAAAAGTTTAAAATATTACCAGAAAACGGTAAAGTCAAGGAAGTAGCAATCCCTTACTTGGTGTAGATACCTGCTCAGTTTAAAAAGCTGGTTAGTAGGACAATGTGTGTATTATTAATTGTGATGGTAAATGGATCCAATAAGTAAAAATTAATGGATAAAAGAAAACTTTGGAATTGTGTATTGTTAGGATTTTGTATTATTGTGATTGCAACATGTAATGTGACAGTCCGCCCCATAGAGTAACAATGGGGCTTCACAGAGACCTTGAAGCCAAATAAAAAATAAAAATATGTTGGGAAATAAAGACAGATAATAAAAAAAGTAAGGCATATGTAATATATGCCGTACTTACCGCTATATATTGAAGCCATGAGGGGATAGATAGTATAAGATAAAGATACAAACATCTCTCACCTTCTGAAGGCTTCAAAACGATCTTCTCTAGATTCATTAATCAATTAAAGGTGGATAGATCGCACTTGTGCAAATTCTAAACATGTCTGGAAATGCTGTACTTGGTATATTTATTGAACACATTCCAACGATGTGTATTGACCCTAGTGGGCAAACATCGATTGGTGTATCAAATTTACTGCTGTAATCACAAACAATAAGGTAAATAACATAGGAGGAAGAACAATTGAGGAAGGTCATCTTGTGAAAGATCTCTTCCATGATGGTATTATTAAAAACTGTATGTGTTTACTCTATTATCCCAGCATTTGCAGTTTCTCAGCACAAAAGAGTGAGATTCTTGCCACCCCTCACTCTCTCAAACTCTCTTACACAGTTGTTTATATTCATTTTAATTCTAGTTCTGATATCCACCACAGGGTTGATATATTTGATGCCTGAAGGGTTCCCTGACAACTTTTGGTAAGATAGATAACCCCAATTTCTTTTATTTTGTGCTCTATCAAATCTACATGCTCACTAGAAGACTAATTCACAACGAATGTCACAAGCCTGACCTCCATAAGTAGTATGTTGAATACTGTGGGTACAGAAAGTATTCAGACCCATTTAAATTTTTCACTCTTTGCTTCATTGCAGCCATTTGGTAAATTCAAAAAAGTTCATTTTTTCACATTAATGTACACTCTGCACCCCATCTTGACTGAAAAAGACAAAAAGTGTAGTAATTTTTGCAAATTTATTAAAAAAGAAAAACTGAAATATCACATGGTCATAAGTATTCAGACTCTTTGCTCAGTATTGAGAAGAAACACCCTTTTGAGCTAGTACAGCCATGAGTCTTCATGGGAATGATGCAGCAAGTCTTTCACACCTGGATTTTGGGATCCACCGCCATTCTTCCTTGCAGATCCTCTCCAGTTCCGTCAGGTTGGATGGCGAACGTTGGTGGACAGCCATTTTCAGGTCTCTCAAGAGATGTTCAATTGGGTTTAGGTCAGGGCTCTGGCTGGGCCAGTCAAGAATGGTCACAGAGTTGTTCTTAAGCCACTCTTTTGTTATTTTAGCTGTGTGCTTAGGGTAATTGTCTTGTTGGAAGGTGAACCTTCGGCCAAGCCTGAGGTCCAGAGCACTCTGGAAGAGGTTTTCATCCAGGATATCTCTATAATTGGCTGCATTCATGTTTCCTTCAATGAAAACTAGTCATCCTGCCCCTGCAGTTGAAAAACACCCCCATAGCATGATGCTGCCACCTCCATGTTTCACTGTTGGGATTGTATTGGGCAGGTGATGAGCAGTGCCTGGTTTTCTCCACACATACTGCTTATAATTATCATCAAAAAGGTCTATCTTCGTCTCACCAGACCAGAGAAGCTTATTTCTCAAAGTCTGGGAGTCCGTCATATGTATTTAGCAAACTCTTCGTGGGCTTTCATAAGTCTTGCACTGAGGAAAGGCTTCCGTTGGGCCACTCTGCCATAAAGGCCCGACTGGTGGAGGGCTGCAGTGATAGTTGACTTTGTGGAACTTTCTCCCATCTCCCTGCTGCATCTCTGGAGCTCAGCTACAGTGATCTTGGGGTTCTTCTTTACCTCTCTCACCAAGGCTCTTCTCCCATGATTGCACAGTTTGGCTGGATGGCTAGGTCTAGAAAGACTTCTGGTGGTCCCAGACTTCTTCCATTTAAGGATTATGGAGGCCACTGTGCTCTTAGGTTGAGTACTTGCAAAAAATTTTTGTAACCTTGGCCAGATGCCACGATTTGTCTCTGAGCTCCTTGGCCAGTTACTTTGACCTCATGATTCTCATTTGGTCTGACATGCACTGTGAGCTGTGAGGTTTGATATAGACAGGTGTGTGCCTTTCTAAATCAAGTCCTATCAGCTTAATTAAACACAGCTGGCCTCCAATGAAGGAGTAGAACCATCTCAAGGAGTTTCACAAGAAAGTGGACTGCATATGACTTAAATATGAGTGTCTGAGCAAAGGGTCTGCATACTTATGACCATTTGATATTTCAGTGTTTCTATTTTTTAAAATTTCCAAAAAATTCTACATTTCTGTTTTTTTTCAGTCAAGATGGGGCGCAGAGTGTACATTAATGTGAAAAATGAACTTTTTTGAATTTACCAAATGGCTACAATGAGACAAAGAGTGAAAAATTTAAAGGGTATTTTCCATGACCACAGTATGTAAACAATAGACCACAGCTTACCAGATTTTTTTCTATGGCTTGCTTCACATTCTGGATTTTCACCAGGAGTCTCAAATCCACTATAAATAATGAAATATTTTCAGCCACTACATCATGAGTCATAAAGGAAAAATACCAAAGAAATTGCAGAGAGGAAGAAAAAAAGCATGTACAATAGCAAATGATATTGTAACACATGATATTGTGGTATTTCTGGCATACAAAACTTCTGAAAACGAACATACCGTCTTCTAAATTCTAAAATTCATAGGACCTTTTTCAAATTTTTGCACAAATTAACCCAGTTGCTTTCTGTCTAAAACTTCCTAACAGCCTTAAAATTCACCATGTTCCATGTATCCTTGCTCAATCCATTCTGCGAGAAGACATTTCCTGGAACAACTCAGTCACCTCCTCCACTACAAAAAGTTCATGGTGAAGAAGAGTATATGGTGGATGAAATTCTGGACTCTAGATGATTTAGAAGAAGACTACAACATTTGATGAAGTGGAGGGGTTACGGACCAGAAAATAATTCATGTGAGCCGGAGGCAATGTCCATGCACCCAGGCTTACAAAACCTTTTCATCAGAGACATCCAGAGAAATCTGTAACTCAGATGTCCAGAGACCATCTGGGAAGGAAGGGAGTACTGTCACGATTTGAACCCAGCAGCTGTTGTGCACCAGGCGACAGCTCTTCCCTCTGATATATTTAGCTCGCTGGACAGTTCCTGTTATGGAGCTGCAACACAGAAGTAGGATAGAAGGGGGAAAACTGACCCTGCACTAAGACTAGGCTGATACCCTACGATGGAGTGGGCGACCCATTCCTTGCGAATAGACCCACCGACGATCCTAGGTTAATCTCAGCAAAGACCTATAGATAGGGGGAAGGAGGTCCATAAAAGCTATAAGGACTGGGTATAAAAACAGGTCACCTCCTAATAGAAAATACAGAGACGGCTGCAGAAACCAACTGAAAACAGAAACTAAAGATAGCAGAACCAGATATCCCAGAACTGCACAAGATTAAACACAGAAAGCTATCAAAGCACCTAGCCAGAACTCTAGTGGATTAACACTGTTGTCCATAAAGGATTGGGAGGCAGGTCCTGGGTAATAAAGGGTGATACAATCACCTGACCTAAGGCAACCCATCACCAGGGGAAAAAGACCAGCAGCCAGAAAACCACAAGATGGCAGATGTTCAAAAGCAAAACAGATTCTAACAGTACCTCCCCTTTTACGAGGATCCTCCGGATCCTCTTGGCCGAGCCTTATTCGGAGATCTCCTGTAAAAAGCTTTAATCAGCCTTGAGGCCAAGACCTCCTCAGCTTTCACCCAGGAATTATCCTCGGGACCAAAACCCTTCCAGGATACGAGATACTGCAACCTTCCTGTGTGCCACCTGGAATTTAAAACGTGTGAAATCTCAAACTCGCCATCCTCATCAACTGGGGGAACAGTCGGCATCGCCTCCTTATCTGGTGTGTCAACTTCCTTCAGTACAGGTACATGAAAAACTGAATTAATTCTCCAGGACGAGGGGATGTCTAATCTCATCGCTGCTGAGTTGACAACCTGAACCACTTTGAAGGGTCCTACAAACTTAGGCCCCAGTTTTTTAGAAGGGATCTTCAAATGCAGATTCCTAGAGGACAACCAGACATGTCCCCAACTGCAAACAAAGCCCCACTTCTTTTCTTGTAAAAATATTTCTTTGACCTCCTATTTGCCTCTTTCAGATTATGGCATACATTGGTCCAAACCCTGTCCTGGGGTATAGTTGCTGGATGGTGAAACGAGCGTACAGCCGCGCTAAACATTCTTCTAAACATGATCTAGTATACAAATCTGAAAGGAAATTGCCTAGTGAAAAGTTTAGATTTGTTACTATCACAACCGCTTTGCATCCGTGAGAGAGGCTCTTACTAGATCTTGGCCTATTCTTCAAGCCGATCTGGTTATTTCCAAACATATACCAGAGAGACCCATGATTACCACCAGATGTTCAAGAAACCTCAGAGACAGGCTAGTGTATAGTCACTATACTGGTAACTATAAACCCACATTTCTTGATTCATGTCCTAAAAAGCGTGGATGTGTCCCATGTGGACGTTGTGTGGCCTGCCCAAATGTGAAAAAATGCGATACTTTTTTCAATACTGATAAATCAAAAACTTTTGAGATTAAAGAGCATATTACTTGTACTACCCGCTATGTAATCTACTTTGCTAAATGTCTCTGTGGACTTATCTTTATTGGTTTAACCACATGTCCTTTTAAAGCCTGTATTAGGGAACACGTCTTGGGTATATTGGTGGCTGCTGAACATATAGATACATCTACCCTCAAAACCATCCCCAGGCATTTTTGGCAGTGCCATGATTGAGATGCCAGCCTTCTTCCAGTAAGGGGCATAGTAACATAGTAACATAGTAACATAGTTAGTAAGGCCGAAAAAAGACATTTGTCCATCCAGTTCAGCCTATATTCCATCATAATAAATCCCCAGATCTACTTCCTTCTACAGAACCTAATAATTGTATGATACAATATTGTTCTGCTCCAGGAAGACATCCAGGCCTCTTTTGAACCCCTCGACTGATTTCGCCATCACCACCTCCTCAGGCAAGCAATTCCAGATTCTCACTGCCCTAACAGTAAAGAATCCTCTTCTATGTTGGTGGAAAAACCTTCTCTCCTCCAGACGCAAAGAATGCCCCTTGTGCCCGTCACCTTCCTTGGTATAAACAGATCCTCAGCGAGATATTTGTATTGTCCCCTTATATACTTATAGATGGTTATTAGATCGCCCCTCAGTCGTCTTTTTCCTAGACTAAATAATCCTAATTTTGCTAATCTATCTGGGTATTGTAGTTCTCCCATCCCCTTTATTAATTTTGTTGCCCTCCTTTGTACTCTCTCTAGTTCCATTATATCCTTCCTGAGCACCGGTGCCCAAAACTGGACACAGTACTCCATGTGCGGTCTAACTAGGGATTTGTACAGAGGCAGTATAATGCTCTCATCATGTGTATCCAGACCTCTTCTTTCAGCCCAAGTTTCCAACTTATCCAGATCCATCTGTAGCAGAATACTATCTTCTCTTGTATTAACTGCTTTACATAGTTTTGTATCATCTGCAAATATCAATATTTTACTGTGTAAACCTTCTACCAGATCATTAATGAATATGTTGAAGAGAACAGGTCCCAATACCGACCCCTGCGGTACCCCACTGATCACAGCAACCCAGTTAGAGACTATACCATTTATAACCACCCTCTGCTTTCTATCACTAAGCCAGTTACTAACCCATTTACACACATTTTCCCCCAGACCAAGCATTCTCATTTTGTGTACCAACCTCTTGTGCGGGCACGGTATCAAACGCTTTGGAAAAATCGAGATATACCACGTCCAATGACTCACCGTGGTCCAGCCTATAGCTTACCTCTTCATAAAAACTGATTAGATTGGTTTGACAGGAGCGATTTCTCATAAACCCATGCTGATCTAGGGCATAGATTCCCTGGATGTCACCATTCGTGGGGGGAGGTGTCGCAGAGGCTAGCCCAGTTGGAATCTCACTGGATATGGACTCTTAATACACTACATCCTAGGGGATTAAACAAGCAAATTAGTTTTGTCCCCTTTCTCTGAAATTGATGTCTGCGTTGTCTATTTCCATCTGTGCTATGTCAATTTTTTCTTGTTTTTAATTCTGTATTTTCTCATTTTACTATTTTATGTTTTTGATGTAGGATTGCCAGTCCTTTTTTGGTGTCCCCGGTGACTGCACACTTGATCATACTCTGAGCTCATGCCACATGAAGATATATGATGTGTATTCATGATCCATCCATCAATGTGTATTCATAGTTTGTGTATTTTATTTCACTTTGTTTTCTTCTCTCTTTTTTGTATTTTTTCTTCCCTTTTTTTGTGTTTATCTATGTTAGGTCTCGAGTTCCCGCCACTGCACATGCACAGGTGGAATCTCGAGCAATCTCCGCTGCGGTCTCCCATTCTTCTTCAGCCGCAGTGGAGCCTGCTAGGCAGGAACATTGGTGCCAGCGTCTGGCTCATGCAGATACTGTGCGCTTGGTTACTGCTGATCTTCCAGGCTCAGCCATTGTAACCAGCACTGTTCTGCAGCGAGCAGACGCTCCTGGGACTAAATCCTGGTTTTCCTCTACTGAGCATGCCCAAGGGATGACCTCTCATTGGAGGTCGGGGATCACATGCTCAGGTCCTGTAGCGATTCCTATTGGACCACTGGGAAGGTCCTGGAGAGCTTCCTCTATAAAATGTTTGCATGGCCGCACAGCCATGCGCTAGTATCAACTTATGCTCATGAGTTCATGAGCTTTGCTACTTTATGGTCTGTGTCAGCATGTGCTCAGGGTTGGCTGTAAGCCGTTAGAATTCCGGCACCCCCGGAGAGGAGTTTGTGTGAATTTAGGGCTTGCGTATAGCCACTAGAATTCCGGCACCTCCGGAGAGATTGTTTGTATGGATCTAGGGCTGGCTTATAGCCACTAGAATTCCGGCACCTCTGGAGAGGAGTTGTTTGAGTGCTGTTGCTGACTGTATGACCACTGTATGCTACCTGCTCCGTTCGTTAGCTTCTCTCCCTTGTGAGGTTAACAGGACACAGTGTTATCTTTAATCCCGGCGACTCTGTGAAGCAACAGAGTTTGCTCCTATACAGACCGGGTGACGGAACCCGTGTCAATTCAGGCATAGTACCGCTATATAGTACCGCCATATAGTGCCGCCATTTACTAGCAGCAGGTTCCACTCCTGCACGGTGGACCCCGGGCTGAAAACGCACCTATACTATATATTTACACTGTGCGTTCCGCCAGCCCTAACATTATGCTAGCACCAGAGTCTGGCTAGTAATGGCGGACGACCAGTGTCCACAACGGTACATCCAGCAGCTGGAGGGTAGGTTGGCGGCTCTTGAATGCACAACTTCGGCTGTGGATGTCACCACAGTCGTTGTTCAGGCTGCTATCGTAGCTGCAGCCAGTTTGTCCACTGCCACCCTGCTCCGACTTTATCCTGTCTCCCGTTACCAGACAAGTTTGCTGGTGACAGTAAGCTGCATTGGGGATTCGTAAGCCAGTGTGCTATACATCTAGAGCTTCTGGTTGAATGTTTTCCCACAGAACGGGCTAAAGTGGGATTTATTTTATCCTTTCTGTTGGGCAGGGCATTGGAGTGGGTAACGTCGCTGTGGGAGTGCGATGATCGTGTGGCGCAGAGTGCTCCTCTCTTCCTGGACTCTCTGAAACAAGTCTTTCTAGGAACTCTTGTCACCCATGATATGGCGCTCCAACTGTTGGCAATAACACAGGGTTCGTCCATGGTCAGCCAGTTCGCCGTCCAGTTCTGGACTCTGGTCTCAGAGATGGAGTGGCCGGATAAAATCCTTATTCCGGTGTTCTGGAAAGGACTGGCAGACTATGTGAAGGATGCCTTGGCCACCAGGGAGATTCCTGCCACACTGGAGGAACTCATTACAATATCTACCCACATCGACCTCCGTTTTAATGAGTGGCAGAGGTTCCAGCGGGCTCCCACCTTCGCCAGACCTCTAGAATATTTTGTTCAGGCATCCGTCTCCCATGAGGCCATGGAGGTTTCTCGAGCGGGACCTAAATCCAGGGCTGCTTGAGAACCCGTGGTCTGTAATATTTGCCAACAGTTAGGACATTATGCTAATAAATGTCCACAGCGGTCGGGAAAACGATCGCGTCTAGTAACCATTGGAGGTGGTTCACTAGACACAGTGGCATTTTCCTCCAAGCTGTCCTTTAAAGGGACAATCACTTTAGGCTCATCCACTCTAACATTCAAGCTTTGTGTGGACTCAGGAGAAGAGGGGAATTTCATGTCCTCTGCCTTTGCTCATCGCCACACAATACCTCTGGTGATGCTTGCCAAACCAGTGACTGTTTGAGTAGTGAATGGGTCGACACTGCCCTCACAAAGCACACATCAGACTATCTCTTTCACATTATTCATGTCCCCTTCCCATCAGGAGTTTATTTCCCTTCTTGTCCTTGCCGAGGGAATAGATGAGATTCTGCTGGGAATACACTGACTCCGTTTCCACTTCCCACATATTAAGTGGACCTCTGGGGGGATACTGGGTTGGAGTGAATCATGTAAAGGCAGATGTGTGAGGGAGTGCATTCAGGTTACCGCTACAGAGATACCCACAGATCTTACTTCCCTTCCCAAGTGCTATTGGTACGTGTTCTCCAAAAAAGGCTGTGGAGACCCTTCCACCTCACCGCCCCTATGACTGTCCTATTGATCTCATGCCTGGAGCAGAACCTCCTCGGGGACTGGTCTATCCCCTCTCTCTCCCGGAAATGGAGGCTATGTCCCAATACATCCAGGAGAATTTGGCAAGAGGGTTCATTAGGAAGTCAGTGTCACCTGCAGGGGCGGGGTTCTTCTTCGTGCAGATGAAGAACCTAGAATTACGTCCATGCATAGATTACAGGGATCTTAACGCCATCACCATTAAGAATAAGTACCCATTGCCCCTGATTTCTGAGCTCTTTGATAGGCTACGGGGAGCAAGGGTATTTACCAAATTAGGTCTGTGGGGTGCTTATAACCTGAATTGCATCCGTGAGGGGGACGATTGGGAGACAGCTTTTAATACCAGAGATGGGCACTATGAATATCTGGTGATGCCCTTCGGGCTCTGTAATGCCCCAGCCGTTTTCCAAGATTTTGTTAATGATATCTTCCAGAATATGCTCTCCACCTCAGTCGTATTCTATTTGGATGATATTCTCATCTTCTCTCCAGGTATTGACCCCCACCGGAGAGATGTTTGCAGAGTCTTCGACCTCTTACAGGCAAATTCCCTCTATGCAAAGTTGGAGAAGTGTTTGTTTGAGCAGGAGTCCTTGCATTTCCTTAGCTATATCATCTCTGCCCAGGGATTGGCCATGGATCCTAACAAGCTACAGGCTGTGATGGACTGGCAGGAACCCCATTCTCTCAAAACGGTGCAGTGCTTTATGGGGTTCATTAACTATTATCGCCAGTTCATTCCCCACTTCTCAACTTTGGTAGCTCCCTTGGTAGCCCTCACCAGGAAGGGAGCAAATCCCAAATTGTGGTCGGAGGAGGTCTCCAAGGCCTTCCTCTCTATTAAGTCTCATTTTGCTAGCGCTCCCATCCTACATCGCCCCAATGTAGATAAACCATTTATAATGGAGGTGGATGTAAACCATTTATAATGGAGGTGGATGCCTCATCTGTCGGTGCTGGAGCAGTCCTCTTCCCAAACGATGCTCAAGGTCGGAAGCATCCTTGCTTCTTTTCCTCTAAGACCTTCACTCCAGCGGAGAGGAATTATTCCATCAGGCACAGGGAGTTGCTAGCAATGAAGTTGGCCTTCGCGGTGTGGAGACACCTCCTGGAGGGGGCTCATTTTCCCTTCCAAGCATATACCGACCACAAAAATTAGCTTTACTTACAGACTGCCCTGCGGCTAAACTCTCGCCAGGCTAGATGGTCCTAGTTCTTCTCCTGCTTCCACTTCACCCTCCATTATCTTTCTGGGGAGAAGAGCATCCGTGCCGATGCTCCCTCCTGCTCCGTAGTGTCATCAGTAGAGGAGGTGCCATCTAATTTGTGACCAGAGGTTCTCTCTTGGGCTCACTCGTCCAGGGTGGGTGGACATTTTGGGACCAAGAGGAAATCTGAGCTTCTGGTGAGGATGTACTGGTGGCCGCTAGGGTTGAGCGAAACGGGTCGATCATTTTCAAAAGTCGCCGACTTTTGGCTAAGTCGGCGTCTCATGAAACCCGATCCGACCCCTGTGCTTGTCGGCCATGCGGTACGCGACTTTCGCGCCAAAGTCGCGTTTCAATGACGCGAAAAGCACCATTTCTCAGCCAATGAAGGTGAACGCAGAGTGTGGGCAGCGTGATGACATAGATCCTGGTCCCCACCATCTTAGAGAAGGGCATTGCAGTGATTGGCTTGCTGTCTGCGGCGTCACAGGGGCTATAAAGGGGCGTTCCCGCCGACCGCCATCTTACTGCTGCTGATCTGAGCTTAGGGAGAGGTTGCTGCCGCTTCGTCAGAAGCAGGGAGAGCGTTAGGCAGGGTCCACTAACCACCAAACCGCTTGTGCTGTAGCGATTTCCACTGTCCAACACCACCTTCGGTGTGCAGGAACAGTGGAAGCTTTTTTTTTTTTTTTTTTTCCTCAGCGCTGTAGCTCATTGGGCTGCCCTAGAAGGCTCCGTGATAGCTGTATTGCTGTGTGTACGCCACTGTGGAAACCAACTGCTTTTTTCAAAGCACATATCCTCTTGTTCCTTTCTGCACAGCTATCTTTTTTGTTTGTCCACACTTTTTATTTAATTTGTGCATCAGTCCACTCCTATTGCTGCCTGCCATACCTGGCTTAGATTACTGCAGGGAGATAGTAATTGTAGGACAGTCCCTGTTTTTTTTTTTTGTTTTTTTTTTTGTGGGAGATTAAGATTGGCATTTCTGCTACAGTGCCATCCCTGTGTGTGCCATCTCTCACTGAGTGGGCCATAGAAAGCCTATTTATTTTTTCCGTGATTTGTGTTCTAAATTCTACCTCAACACAAAAACACTACATCAATCAGTGGTAGAAAAATATTGGCCTCAGTCAGGGCTTGTGTGCCACTGCTGTGTGTGCTATCTCTCATTCAGTGGGCCATAGAAAGCATTTTTTTTTTTCCTTGATTTGTGTTCTAAAATCTACCTCAACACAAAAACACTACATCAATCAGTGGTAGAAAAATATTGGCCTCAGTCAGGGCTTGTGTGCCACTGCTGTGTGTGCTATCTCTCATTCAGTGGGCTATAGAAAGCCTATTTATTTATTTATTTTTTTTCTTATTATTTGGTTTCTAAAGTCTCCCTGAAAAAAAAAAAAAAAAAAACAGTGGGAGAGTAATATTGCCCTTTCAGCTTGTGTGCCAGTCTTGACTCCTGGGTGTGCCACCTCTCTCTCATTCAGTGGGCCATAGAAAGCCTATTTATTTTTTTGGTTTTTTTAATATTATTTGGTTTCTAAAGTCTCCCTGAAAATAAAAAAAAAAAAACTTAAAAAAACAGTGGGAGAGTAATATTGCCCTTTCAGCTTGTGTGCCAGTCTTGACTCCTGGGTGTGCCACCTCTCTCATTCAGTGGGCCATAGAAAGCCTATTTATTTATTTTTTTAAATATTATTGGGTTTCTAAAGTCTCCCTTAAAAAACAAAAAATACATAAAAAAACAGTGGGAGAGTAATATTGCCCTTTCAGCTTGTGTGCCAGTCTTGACTCCTGGGTGTGCCACCTCTCTCATTCAGTGGGCCATAGAAAGCCTATTTATTTTTTTTTAAAATATTATTGGGTTTCTAAAGTCTCCCTTAAAAAACAAAAAAAACATAAAAAAACAGTGGGAGAGTAATATTGCCCTTTCAGCTTGTGTGCCAGTCTTGACTCCTGGGTGTGCCACCTCTCTCATTCAGTGGGCCATAGAAAGCATTTTTTTTTTCCTTGATTTGTGTTCTAAAATCTACCTCAACACAAAAACACTACATCAATCAGTGGGAGAAAAATATTGGCCTCAGTCAGGGCTTGTGTGCCACTGCTGTGTGTGCTATCTCTCATTCAGTGGGCTATAGAAAGCCTATTTATTTATTTTTTTTTTTCTTATTATTTGGTTTCTAAAGTCTCCCTGAAAAAAAAAAAAAAAAAAAAACAGTGGGAGTGTAATATTGCCCTTTCAGCTTGTGTGCCAGTCTTGACTCCTGGGTGTGCCACCTCTCTCTCATTCAGTGGGCCATAGAAAGCCTATTTATTTTTATTTTTAAATATTATTGGGTTTCTAAAGTCTCCCTTAAAAAACAAAAAATACATAAAAAAACAGTGGGAGAGTAATATTGCCCTTTCAGCTTGTGTGCCAGTCTTGACTCCTGGGTGTGCCACCTCTCTCATTCAGTGGGCCATAGAAAGCCTATTTATTTTTTTTTAAAATATTATTGGGTTTCTAAAGTCTCCCTTAAAAAACAAAAAAAACATAAAAAAACAGTGGGAGAGTAATATTGCCCTTTCAGCTTGTGTGCCAGTCTTGACTCCTGGGTGTGCCACCTCTCTCATTCAGTGGGCCATAGAAAGCATTTTTTTTTTTCCTTGATTTGTGTTCTAAAATCTACCTCAACACAAAAACACTACATCAATCAGTGGGAGAAAAATATTGGCCTCAGTCAGGGCTTGTGTGCCACTGCTGTGTGTGCTATCTCTCATTCAGTGGGCTATAGAAAGCCTATTTATTTTTATTTTTTTTCTTATTATTTGGTTTCTAAAGTCTCCCTGAAAAAAAAAAAAAAAAAAAAACAGTGGGAGAGTAATATTGCCCTTTCAGCTTGTGTGCCAGTCTTGACTCCTGGGTGTGCCACCTCTCTCTCATTCAGTGGGCCATAGAAAGCCTATTTATTTTTTTTTAAAATATTATTGGGTTTCTAAAGTCTCCCTTAAAAAACAAAAAATACATAAAAAAACAGTGGGAGAGTAATATTGCCCTTTCAGCTTGTGTGCCAGTCTTGACTCCTGGGTGTGCCACCTCTCTCTCTCATTCAGTGGGCCATAGAAAGGCTATTTATTTTTTTGGTTTTTTTAATATTATTTGGTTTCTAAAGTCTCCCTGAAAAAAAAAAATAAATAAATTAGGTGGGAGATTAATATTGACATTAGTGCTTGAGTGACAGTCCTGCGTGTGTGTCATCTCTGTGATTTTGTGCCACAGAAAACAGAGTGTGTAACATTGTGCCTGATTTTCCTTGTGGTCTCACCAACCTGTTAAGGGATATTGAAATCATACTGAAGTTATAGCTCACCGTGTAAGTTGTTTGACAGCAACAAATAAAGTTACTTTGGTTAAGATTTTAAAACAATGAGGAAGTCTGGTGCAAGAGGTCGTCGTGGGCGTTCATTGTCAGCTGGTAATGATGGTAGTGGTAGTGGAGCATCAGGTGGTCGTGGGGATAAAAATATTCCACCTAAGTCTGGAGCTGTGGAGCCAGTTTCGTCGTCAGGCTACACAAGGCCTCGAACGCTCTCTTTTCTGGGAGTAGGAAAACCGCTTTTAAAGGCGGAGCAGCAACAGCAAGTTTTGGCTTACATTGCAGACTCAGCCTCTAGCTCTTTTGCCTCCTCTTCCGAAACTGGTAAATGTAAAAGCAGCGCGTCGCTTGTGGATGTTCACGGTCAGGGACAAGTCGCTTCCTTGTCCTCCTCAGCAAAAACTACAACAAGAGAGAAGGATGCAGCAGGCGACACAACGGGTCACTCCATGGAGCTCTTTACACATACCGTCCCTGGCTTAGAAAGTGAAACATTTAACAGGCCATGCCCATTACAAGTATATTCTGACATGGAGTGCACTGATGCACAGCCACAGCCAGAGTACTATGCTGCTCCTTTGACTCAGACCACCACATTGCCCTCTCAGGGTACAGATCCACAATCAGACCCTGATGAGACTATGTTGCCCCGCCACGAACGCTATACCACCGACCGACACAGTGACACAGACGAAGTTGCACACGAGCTCGAAGAGGAGGTAATAGATGACCCAGTTATTGACCCCGATTGGCAGCCATTGGGGGAACAGGGTGCAGGCGGCAGTAGTTCAGAAGCGGAGGTGGAGGAGGGGCCGCAGCAGGCATCAACATCGCAACAGGTTCCATCTGCCGGGCCCGTATCTGGCCCAAAACGCGTGTCAAAGCCAAAACCTGTTGGAGGACAGCGTGGCCTGTTGTGAATTTGGATTCTGGGCTCCCCCGGTGGCCGCTTGTGGAATTGGACTTGTCATCCTCTTTCCTGTTTCACCTGGTTCCATCAGTAGTGGGTGTCGCTATTTAAGCTCATTTCTCTGGTGGTTTCTTGCCGGTCAACAATGTTATCTGATGCCTCTCAGTGCTTGTTCCTGCTTCTAGACAACTTCTAGATAAGTTGGACTTTTGTCCATGTTTTGTTTTGCCTATTTGTTCCAGTTCACAGCTGAAGTTTTGTTACTGTGTCTGGAAAGCTCTCGTTGATCAGGGATTGCTACTCTGGCGTTATGAGTTAATGCCAGAGTTTAAGGTAATCTCTGGATGGTGTTTTGTTAGTGTTTTTCTGCTGACCATGAAAGTATACTATCTGTCTTCTGCTATCTAGTAAGCGGACCTCAAATTTGCTATGACTATTTTCCTGCTGCGTTTGTTGTTTCATCTGAACTCACCGTCATTATATGTGGGGGGCTACTGTCTTCTTTGGAATATTTCTCTAGAGGTGAGCCAGGTCTTATATTTCCCTCTGCTAGCTATTTAGGTCTTAGGCCAGAGCTGGGCATCTAGCTATAAATAGGAAATGCTACCTGGCTATTTCTAGTTGCGCGGCAGGCTTAGTTCATGGTCAGTATAGTTCCATCTTCCGAGAGCTTGTCCCTCTATAGGCTTGCTATGATCTCTGCCTGCAGAGATCATGACAGTTTGACCGGCCAATAAAGTGTTAAAGACCCAGGTTGAGAAAGGAGAGTTATAAGAAGTCTGCTGGAATTTTTTTTTTTTTTTTTCCTCCAGTCTGCCTTGCTACAGTCTTTTTTCTCTCTCTCCTCCTAATCTCTGTATGCTCTGTGTGCACCTGACAATAATGGATCTCCAGAGTGTAACTGCGGGTTTGAATAATCTCATCACGAAAGTACAAAATTTACAAGATTTTGTGGTACATGCTCCGGTATCTGAGCCGAGAATTCCTTTGCCGGAGTTCTTCACAGGGAATAGAGCTAGCTTCCAGAATTTCCGAAATAATTGTAAGCTTTATTTGTCCCTGAAGTCTCGTTCAGCTGGAGACCCTGCTCAGCAGGTTAGGATTGTGATTTCCTTGCTCAGGGGTGACCCTCAAGATTGGGCCTTCTCATTGCCAGCAGGGGATCCTGCGTTACGCGATGTGGATGCGTTTTTTCTGGCCTTGGGCTTGCTTTATGAGGAACCTCATTTGGAACTTCAGGCAGAAAAAACTTTGATGGCACTATCTCAGGGGCAAGACGAAGCTGAAGTTTTCTGCCAAAAATTCCGTAAATGGTCTGTGCTTACTCAGTGGAATGAGTGCGCCTTGGCGGCAACTTTCAGAGAGGGTCTCTCTGATGCCGTTAAGGATGTTATGGTGGGGTTCCCTTTGCCTGCAGGTCTGAATGAGTCCATGACAATGGCTATTCAGATTGATAGGCGTCTGCGAGAGCGCAAACCGGTGCACCATCTGGCGGTGTCTATGGAAAAGACGCCAGAAAGTATGCAGTGTGATAGAATTCTGTCCAGGAGCGAGCGACAGAATTTTAGACGGAAGAATGGATTGTGTTTCTATTGTGGGGATTCTACTCATGTTATATCAGCATGCTCTAGGCGTACAAAGAAGCTTGATAAGTTTGTTTCCATTGGCACCATTCAGTCTAAGTTTATTTTGTCTGTAACCCTGATTTGTTCTTTGTCATCCATTGCCACGGACGCCTATGTTGACTCTGGCGCCGCTCTGAGTCTTATGGATTGGTCCTTTGCCAATCGTTGTGGTTTTGATTTAGAGCCTTTGGAGACTCTTATTCCTCTGAAGGGGATTGACTCCACCCCATTGGCTAATAATAAACCACAATACTGGACACAAGTAACCATGCGTATCGATCCGGATCACCAGGAGATTATTCGTTTCCTGGTGCTGTATAATTTACATGACGATTTGGTACTGGGATTGCCATGGTTGCAGTCTCACAACCCAGTCTTGGACTGGAGAGCAATGTCTGTGTTGAGCTGGGGATGTAAGGGTATTCATGGGGACGTACCTTTGGTTTCTATTTCGGCGTCCATTCCCTCTGAAGTCCCTGAGTTCCTCTCTGATTATCAAGACGTCTTTGACGAACCCAAGCTTGGGTCGTTACCTCCGCACCGTGAGTGCGATTGTGCCATAGATTTGATACCGGGTTGTAAATATCCAAAGGGTCGTTTGTTTAATTTGTCTGTGCCGGAACATGCTGCTATGCGGGAATATATAAAGGAGTCTTTGGAAAAGGGACATATTCGTCCATCTTCTTCTCCCTTGGGAGCTGGGTTTTTCTTTGTCTCAAAAAAAGACGGTTCTTTGAGACCATGTATTGATTATCGGCTTCTGAATAAGATCACTGTTAAGTATCAATACCCATTGCCATTGCTTACTGATTTGTTTGCTCGTATAGAGGGTGCTAAGTGGTTCTCTAAAATTGATCTTCGTGGGGCGTATAATTTGGTGCGGATCAGGCAGGGGGATGAGTGGAAGACCGCATTTAATACGCCCGAGGGCCACTTTGAGTATTTGGTCATGCCTTTTGGTCTTTCTAATGCCCCTTCAGTTTTCCAGTCTTTTATGCATGATATTTTCCGCGATTTTCTGGATAAATTTATGATAATATATCTGGATGATATTCTGATTTTTTCTGATGACTGGGACTCTCATGTCCAGCAGGTCAGGAGAGTTTTTCAGGTTCTGCGGTCTAATTCTTTATGTGTGAAGGGGTCTAAGTGCGTTTTTGGGGTCCAGAAAATTTCCTTTTTGGGGTATATTTTTTCTCCCTCTTCCATTGAGATGGATCCCGTCAAGGTGCAAGCTATTTGTGACTGGACTCAGCCCTCCTCTCTTAAGGGTCTTCAGAGATTTTTGGGCTTTGCCAACTTTTACCGCCGATTTATTGCTGGTTTTTCGGATGTCGTTAAACCACTGACTGATTTGACCAGACAAGGCGCTGATGTTGCTAATTGGTCCCCTCATGCTGTAGAGGCCTTTCAGGAGCTTAAGCGCCGTTTTGCCTCTGCCCCTGTGTTGCGTCAGCCTGATGTGAATCTGCCTTTTCAGGTTGAGGTTGACGCTTCGGAGATTGGAGCTGGGGCAGTGTTGTCGCAGAAAGGTTCCGACTGCTCCGTCATTAGGCCTTGTGCCTTCTTTTCTCGCAAATTTTCGCCCGCAGAGCGGAATTATGATGTTGGGAATCGGGAGCTTTTGGCCATGAAGTGGGCTTTTGAGGAGTGGCGCCATTGGCTCGAGGGGGCTAGGCATCAGGTGGTGGTATTGACTGACCACAAAAATTTGATTTATCTTGAGACTGCCAGACGCCTGAATCCTAGACAGGCGCGCTGGTCTTTATTTTTTTCTCGCTTTAATTTTGTGGTGTCATACCTACCGGGTTCTAAGAATGTTAAGGCAGATGCCCTTTCTAGGAGTTTTGACCCGGACTCTCCTGGTAATTCTGAACCCACAGGTATCCTTAGGGAGGGAGTAATTTTGTCGGCCGTTTCTCCTGATCTGCGGCGGTCCTTGCAAGAGTTTCAGGCGGATAGACCGGATCGTTGTCCGCCTGATAGACTGTTTGTTCCGGATGATTGGACCAGCAGAGTCATCTCTGAGGTACATTCTTCTGCATTGGCAGGTCATCCCGGAATTTTTGGTACCAGGGATTTGGTGGCAAGATCCTTCTGGTGGCCTTCCCTGTCACGAGATGTGCGAGTCTTTGTGCAGTCATGTGACGTTTGTGCTCGGGCCAAGTCTTGTAGTTCTCGGGCTAGCGGACTGCTGTTGCCCTTGCCTATTCCTAAGAGGCCTTGGACACACATCTCGATGGATTTTATTTCAGATCTGCCTGTTTCCCAGAAGATGTCTGTCATCTGGGTGGTCTGTGACCGTTTCTCTAAAATGGTCCATTTGGTTCCTCTGCCCAAGTTGCCTTCTTCTTCTGAGTTGGTTCCTCTGTTTTTTCAGAATGTTGTCCGATTGCACGGTATTCCTGAGAATATTGTTTCTGACAGAGGTACCCAATTTGTGTCTAGATTTTGGCGGGCATTCTGTGCTAGGATGGGCATAGATTTGTCTTTTTCATCTGCTTTTCACCCTCAGACTAATGGCCAGACCGAGCGGACTAATCAGACCCTTGAGACATATCTGAGGTGTTTTGTCTCTGCTGACCAGGATGATTGGGTTGCTTTTTTGCCATTGGCAGAGTTCGCCCTCAATAATCGGGCCAGTTCTTCCACCTTGGTGTCCCCGTTTTTCTGTAATTCGGGGTTTCACCCTCGATTTTCCTCCGGTCAGGTGGAATCCTCGGATTGTCCTGGAGTGGATGCGGTGGTGGAGAGATTGCATCACATCTGGGGGCAGGTTATGGACAATTTGAAGTTGTCCCAGGAGAAGACTCAGCGTTTTGCCAACCGTCATCGTCGTGTTGGTTCTCGGCTTTGTGTTGGAGATTTGGTGTGGTTGTCTTCTCGTTTTGTCCCTATGAGGGTCTCTTCTCCTAAGTTTAAACCTCGGTTCATCGGCCCTTATAGAATATTGGAGATTCTTAATCCTGTTTCTTTCCGTTTGGACCTCCCTGCGTCCTTTTCCATTCATAACGTTTTTCATCGGTCGTTATTGCGCAGGTATGAGGTACCTGTTGTACCTTCAGTTGAGCCTCCTGCTCCGGTGTTGGTTGAGGGTGAGTTGGAGTACGTTGTGGAGAAAATTTTGGACTCTCGTGTTTCCAGACGGAAACTCCAGTATCTGGTCAACTGGAAGGGTTACGGCCAGGAGGATAATTCTTGGGTCAATGCATCTGATGTTCATGCTTCTGATCTTGTTCGTGCCTTCCATAGGGCTCATCCTGGTCGCCCTGGTGGATCTGGTGAGGGTTCGGTGCCCCCTCCTTGAGGGGGGGGTACTGTTGTGAATTTGGATTCTGGGCTCCCCCGGTGGCCGCTTGTGGAATTGGACTTGTCATCCTCTTTCCTGTTTCACCTGGTTCCATCAGTAGTGGGTGTCGCTATTTAAGCTCATTTCTCTGGTGGTTTCTTGCCGGTCAACAATGTTATCTGATGCCTCTCAGTGCTTGTTCCTGCTTCTAGACAACTTCTAGATAAGTTGGACTTTTGTCCATGTTTTGTTTTGCCTATTTGTTCCAGTTCACAGCTGAAGTTTTGTTACTGTGTCTGGAAAGCTCTCGTTGATCAGGGATTGCTACTCTGGCGTTATGAGTTAATGCCAGAGTTTAAGGTAATCTCTGGATGGTGTTTTGTTAGTGTTTTTCTGCTGACCATGAAAGTATACTATCTGTCTTCTGCTATCTAGTAAGCGGACCTCAAATTTGCTATGACTATTTTCCTGCTGCGTTTGTTGTTTCATCTGAACTCACCGTCATTATATGTGGGGGGCTACTGTCTTCTTTGGAATATTTCTCTAGAGGTGAGCCAGGTCTTATATTTCCCTCTGCTAGCTATTTAGGTCTTAGGCCAGAGCTGGGCATCTAGCTATAAATAGGAAATGCTACCTGGCTATTTCTAGTTGCGCGGCAGGCTTAGTTCATGGTCAGTATAGTTCCATCTTCCGAGAGCTTGTCCCTCTATAGGCTTGCTATGATCTCTGCCTGCAGAGATCATGACAGTGGCCATCCGGTTAAAGCTCAGTCTGCAATCCCTGAAAAGGGATCCGAGTCTAGGAAGAGTGCAGTCTGGCATTTTTTTAAACAACATCCAACTGATCAGCGCAAAGTCATCTGTCAAAAATGTTCAACTAGCTTAAGCAGAGGTCAGAATCTGAAAAGTCTAAATACTAGTTGCATGCATAGACACTTAACCACCATGCATTTTCAAGCCTGGACTAACTACCAAACGTCCCTTAAGGTTGTAGCACCCTCGGCCAATGAAGCTAGTCAGCAACGCAACATCCCTTCCGTCACTGTAAGGCCACCATTTTCCGCACCACCGGCAGTATCTGTGCAGGTTTCTTTGCCAGCCAAAAGCAGTCAGGGTCAGGGAACCACCAGTTTTGTAGGAGGAAATATTGCATCTAGGGCACCGGCGGAAACAATACCGTCTCCAACCGTCTCTCAGTCTGCCATGTACACCGGCACACCCGAAAGTTCCACGATCTCCAGCTCTCCAGTCCAGCTCACCCTACATGAGACTCTGGTTAGAAAAAGGAAGTACTTATCCTCGCATCCGCGTACACAGGGTTTTAACGCCCACATAGCTAGACTAATCTCGTTAGAGATGATGCCCTACCGGTTAGTTGAAAGCGAAGCTTTCAAAGCCCTGATGGAGTACGCTGAACCACGATACGAGCTACCCAGTCGACACTTTTTTTCCAGAAAAGCCATCCCAGCCCTGCACCAGCATGTTAAACAGCGCATCGTCCATGCACTCAGGCAATCTGTGAGTACAAAGGTGCACCTGACTACAGATGCATGGACCAGTAGGCATGGCCAGGGACGTTATGTGTCCATCACGGCACACTGGGTGAATGTGGTGGATGCAGGGTCCACAGGCAACATCAATTTAGGGACAGTTGTGCCTAGCCCACGGTCTAGGAAACAGTTGGCTGTAGGCGTTCGCACCCCCTCCTCCTCCTCCTCCTCGTCCTCCTGCAGAAGCTACAGCTCTTCCACAGAACGCAGTCTGCCAACCACTCCATCGGCAGATGACACTGTTGCACACCAGTTGTCCCATTATGGGCCAGCTACTGCCAAGCGTCAGCAGGCTGTATTGGCTATGAAGTGTTTGGGCGACAACAGACACACCGCGGAAGTTCTATCCGAGTTCTTGCAACAAGAAACGCAGTCGTGGCTGGGCACAGTAGATCTTGAGGCAGGCAAGGTAGTGAGTGATAACGGAAGGAATTTCATGGCTGCCATCTCCCTTTCCCAACTGAAACACATTCCTTGCCTGGCTCACACCTTAAACCTGGTGGTGCAGTGCTTATTGAAAACTTATCCTGGGTTCTCTGACCTGCTCCTCAAAGTGCGTGCACTTTGCTCACATATCCGACGTTCGCCTGTACACGCCAGCCGTATGCAGACCTATCAGCAGTCTTTGAACCTTCCCCAGCATCGCCTAATCATAGACGTTGCAACAAGGTGGAACTCAACACTGCACATGCTTCAGAGACTGTGCGAACAGAGGCGTGCTGTTATTTATTTGTGGGAGGATACACGGGCAGGCAGTAGGATGGCAGACATGGAGTTGTCAGGTGTGCAGTGGTCTAAGATACAATACATGTGTCAAGTCCTTCAGTGTTTTGAGGAATGCACACGGCTGGTTAGTGCAGACAACGCCGTAATAAGCATGAGCATCCCCCTAATGCGTCTGCTGATGCAAAGTTTGACGCACATAAAGGAGCAGGCGTCTGCACCAGAGGAAGAGGAAAGCCTTGATGACAGTCAGCCATTGTCTGGTCAGGGCAGTGTACAGGACGAGGTAGCGGGCGAAGAGGAGGTGGAGGACGAGGAGGATGATGGGGATGAGTATATTTTTAATGCCGAACCTTTCCCGGGGGCACAGGAAATTGGTTGCGTGTCACGGCCGGGTTCTGGTTTTTTGAGGGACACAAGTGACGTAGATTTGCCTGCAACTGCCCCTCAACCAATCACAACCGGAGATTTGACAACTGGAACTTTGGCCCACATGGCGGATTATGCCTTACGTATCCTAAAAAGGGACACACGCATTACGAAAATGATGAACGATGACGATTACTGGTTGGCCTGCCTCCTTGATCCACGCTATAAAGGCAAATTGCAAAATATTATGCCACATGAGAACTTGGAACTAATATTAGCAACCAAACAATCAACTCTTGTTGACCGTTTGCTTCAGGCATTCCCAGCACACAGCGCACGTGATCGTTCTCACACGAGCTCCAGGGGGCAGCAGACTAGGAGTGTTAGGGGTGCACACATCAGAAGTGGCGTTGGACAGAGGGGTTTTCTGACCAGGTTGTGGAGTGATTTTGCTATGACCGCAGACAGGACAGGTACTGCTGCATCAATTGAAAGTGACAGGAGACAACATTTGTCCAGTATGGTTACTAACTATTTTTCATCCCTTATCGATGTTCTCCCTCAACCATCATTCCCATTTGATTACTGGGCCTCCAAATTAGACACCTGGCCAGAATTGGCAGAATATGCATTGCAGGAGCTTGCTTGCCCGGCAGCAAGTGTCCTATCAGAAAGAGTATTCAGTGCTGCAGGTTCAATATTAACCGAAAAAAGGACTCGTCTGGCTACCCAAAATGTTGACGATCTAACATTCATTAAAATGAACCACAACTGGATTTCGAAATCTTTTGCCCCACCTTGCCCGGCCGACACCTAGCTTTCCTATGAAAAGCTCTTGCCTGTGAATTACTTTTCTAATGTCTAATTTGCTGCAGCTGATTGTACAGCATACGACATGTTTACACCTCCCTAAATGGCAAAACTCCCCACACGGGGCCGTGGTATCGCGACTTGGCGCAAGCACCCGTGAGACTGCTGTTTGTCTGAAGAGGTGGGTGTGCTCGCTTTTGGTTGACGGCATTGCTACTGGGTCCCTCATAGTACAATGTAGTGTCTCTGGCGGTGGCGGTGCGCACCCAACGTCAGACACACCGTTGTAACATGAGGGGCCCTGGGGCGGTCCCGCCGGCCTCAAGAGAGTTCCCCCCTACCCCAGCTCAAAATGTGCTCTACCACGTGCAAAATTATGTCGCACAGCTCCACCAATCTTTAGTCTATTCGCTGACATCATTCAATGTCTGGCACTGACAATACAAATTTGTAGACATCTATGATGCAACTTAAAGTAGTCTGTGTCTGTGTCCTATATTGGCACCATTAAATAGTTACTGCCAAATTACTATGTCAGAAACTCAGTAGATGAGCCCACCCCTGTACCTAAGTATGCCACCTTTTTTTTTGTTTTGGTTGTTTTGCGAGACATTAACATCTATTTATATTTTGGGAGTACTGGGACAGACACTCCTTGCACTACTCCTCCACTCACCACCAAGCTGCCTGTGTATCCATGTAACCGCTGTAAAGCTGCCATGAGCCTATTGTTTGTTATTTTAGGCCTTTGATAGCCTGTCTGCGGTCCCTACTTTAAATACTCCTCCACTGACCACCAAGCTGCCTGCCCGTGTATCCATGTAACCGCCGTAAAACTGCCATGAGCCTATTGTTTGTTATTTTAGGCCTTTGATAGCCTGTCTGCGGTCCCTACTTTAAATACTCCTCCACTGACCACCAAGCTGCCTGCCCGTGTATCCATGTAACCGCTGTAAAACTGCCATAAGCCTATTGTTTGTTATTTTAGGCCTTTGATAGCCTGTCTGCGGTCCCTACTTTAAATACTCCTCCACTGACCACCAAGCTGCCTGCCCGTGTATCCATGTAACCGCTGTAAAACTGCCATAAGCCTATTGTTTGTTATTTTAGGCCTTTGATAGCCTGTCTGCGGTCCCTACTTTAAATACTCCTCCACTGACCACCAAGCTGCCTGCCCGTGTATCCATGTAACCGCTGTAAAACTGCCATAAGCCTATTGTTTGTTATTTTAGGCCTTTGATAGCCTGTCTGCGGTCCCTACTTTAAATACTCCTCCACTGACCACCAAGCTGCCTGCCCGTGTATCCATGTAACCGCTGTAAAACTGCCATAAGCCTATTGTTTGTTATTTTAGGCCTTTGATAGCCTGTCTGCGGTCCCTACTTTAAATACTCCTCCACTCACCACCAAGCTGCCTGTGTATCCATGTAACCGCTGTAAAGCTGCCATGAGCCTATTGTTTGTTATTTTAGGCCTTTGATAGCCTGTCTGCGGTCCCTACTTTAAATACTCCTCCACTGACCACCAAGCTGCCTGCCCGTGTATCCATGTAACCGCTGTAAAACTGCCATGAGCCTATTGTTTGTTATTTTAGGCCTTTGATAGCCTGTCTGCGGTCCCTACTTTAAATACTCCTCCACTGACCACCAAGCTGCCTGCCCGTGTATCCATGTAACCGCTGTAAAACTGCCATAAGCCTATTGTTTGTTATTTTAGGCCTTTGATAGCCTGTCTGCGGTCCCTACTTTAAATACTCCTCCACTGACCACCAAGCTGCCTGCCCGTGTATCCATGTAACCGCTGTAAAACTGCCATAAGCCTATTGTTTGTTATTTTAGGCCTTTGATAGCCTGTCTGCGGTCCCTACTTTAAATACTCCTCCACTGACCACCAAGCTGCCTGCCCGTGTATCCATGTAACCGCTGTAAAACTGCCATAAGCCTATTGTTTGTTATTTTAGGCCTTTGATAGCCTGTCTGCGGTCCCTACTTTAAATACTCCTCCACTGACCACCAAGCTGCCTGCCCGTGTATCCATGTAACCGCTGTAAAACTGCCATAAGCCTATTGTTTGTTATTTTAGGCCTTTGATAGCCTGTCTGCGGTCCCTACTTTAAATACTCCTCCACTCACCACCAAGCTGCCTGTGTATCCATGTAACCGCTGTAAAGCTGCCATGAGCCTATTGTTTGTTATTTTAGGCCTTTGATAGCCTGTCTGCGGTCCCTACTTTAAATACTCCTCCACTGACCACCAAGCTGCCTGCCCGTGTATCCATGTAACCGCTGTAAAACTGCCATGAGCCTATTGTTTGTTATTTTAGGCCTTTGATAGCCTGTCTGCGGTCCCTACTTTAAATACTCCTCCACTGACCACCAAGCTGCCTGCCCGTGTATCCATGTAACCGCTGTAAAACTGCCATGAGCCTATTGTTTGTTATTTTAGGCCTTCGAAGCCTGTCTGCGGTCCCTCCTTCCACTAGGCCTCCACTGACCAGACCACTGCTGCCCGTGTACCCCTGGAACCAATTTTAAAGTGCCTACAGCCAGCCCATTTTATTGTGTTAGGCCTTCGAAGCCTGTCTGCGGTCCCTCCTTCCACTAGGCCTCCACTGACCAGACCACTGCTGCCCGTGTACCCCTGGAACCAATTTTAAAGTGCCTACAGCCAGCCCATTTTATTGTGTTAGGCCTTCGAAGCCTGTCTGCAGTCCCTCCTTCCACTAGGCCTCCACTGACCAGACCACTGCTGCCCGTGTACCCCTGGAACCAATTTTAAAGTGCCTACAGCCAGCCCATTTTATTGTGTTAGGCCTTCGAAGCCTGTCTGCGGTCCCTCCTTCCACTAGGCCTCCACTGACCAGACCACTGCTGCCCGTGTACCCCTGGAACCAATTTTAAAGTGCCTACAGCCAGCCCATTTTATTGTGTTAGGCCTTCGAAGCCTGTCTGCGGTCCCTCCTTCCACTAGGCCTCCACTGACCAGACCACTGCTGCCCGTGTACCCCTGGAACCAATAATAAAGTGCCTACAGCCAGCCCATTTTATTATGTTAGGCCTTTGAAGCCTGTCTGCGGTCCCTCCTTCCACTAGGCCTCCACTGACCAGACGACTGCTGCCCGTGTACCCCTGGAACCAATTATAAAGTGCCTACAGCCAGCTCATTTTTTTATGTTAGGCCTTCGAAGCCTGTCTAAGGTCCCTCCTTCCACTAGGCCTCCACTCACCTGACCACTGCTGCCCGTGTACCCCTGGAACCAATAATAAAGTGCCTACAGCCAGACCATTTTATTATGTTAGGCCTTTGAAGCCTGTCTGCGGTCCCTCCTTCCACTAGGCCTCCACTGACCAGACCACTGCTGCCCGTGTACCCCTGGAACCAATTATAAAGTGCCTACAGCCAGCTCATTTTTTTATGTTAGGCCTTCGAAGCCTGTCTAAGGTCCCTCCTTCCACTAGGCCTCCACTCACCTGACCACTGCTGCCCGTGTACCCCTGGAACCAATAATAAAGTGCCTACAGCCAGCCCATTTTATTATGTTAGGCCTTTGAAGCCTGTCTGCGGTCCCTCCTTCCACTAGGCCTCCACTGACCAGACCACTGCTGCCCGTGTACCCCTGGAACCAATAATAAAGTGCCTACCGCCAGCCCATTTTATTATGTTAGGCCTTCGAAGCCTGTCTAAGGTCCCTCCTTCCACTAGGCCTCCACTCACCTGACCACTGCTGCCCGTGTACCCCTGGAACCAATAATAAAGTGCCTAGAGCCTATTTTTTTATTTAATTTAATATTAATAAAGCCAGGATGAACTACGATATACCACGCTATGAGCTACCCAGTTGACAATTCTTTTGCGAGAAAAGCCATCCCACCCCTCCACCTGCATGTTAAAGACCGCATTGTCCTTGCATTCTGTCAATTTGTCAGTCCAAAGGTATACCTGACAACAGACACATGGACCTGTAGGCCTGGCCACGGAAGGTTACGTGTCCTTTGTGGCTAAATGGGTTAATGTATTGGATGCATGGTCCACACAGGGGACAGCCTGCAAAGTCTGTCTGCAGTCCCTAATTCAAGTTGTCCTCAACTGAATAAAGCTGAGCTTCTACCTTCTGGCTCTGATTAACTGCTGTTTTTAAAAAAATTGGCTGTTCCGTCCTTCTAAAGGTGTCTGCCCCTGCCTGGTGTTGTCCTCAACTGAATAAAGCTGAGCTTCAACCTTCAGTTCCAAACATACAACAGAAAACTGGTACAATACAAAAAGTGGCCTCCAGCTACAAAAACTTTCTCCTACAAGTAGTTAACTGACAGTTTTTTTTCCAGTGAAAACACAGATATGGCATCCAACGAGTGTTGTCCTGTCTCGTCTTCTTTATATTATTGCCAAGAAGCTGCAACTGAATAAAGCTGAGCTTCAACCTTCAGTTCCAAATTACCATTTTTAAAAAAGCAATTGGCTGTTCCGGCCTACTAAAGGTGTCTGTCTGCCCCTGCCTGGTGTTGTCCTCAACTGAATAAAGCTGAGCTTCAACCTTCTGTTCCAAATTACCATTTCTAAAAATGCCATTGGCTGTTCCGGAATACTAAAGGTGTCTGTCTGCCCCTGCCTGGTGTTGTCCTCAACTGAATAAAGCTGAGCTTCAACCTTCAGTTCCAAATTACCATTTTTAAAAATGCCATTGGCTGTTCCGGCCTACTAAAGGTGTCTGTCTGCCCCTGCCTGGTGTTGTCCTCAACTGAATAAAGCTGAGCTTCAACCTTCTGTTCCAAATTACCATTTTTAAAAATGCAATTGGCTGTTCCGGCCTACTAAAGGTGAATGTCTGCCCCTGCCTGGTGTTGTCCTCAACTGAATAAAGCTAAGCTTCTACCTTCTGCCTCTTACTAACTGCTGTTTTTTTTAAAAATTGGCTGTTCCGGCCTACTAAAGGTGTCTGTCTGCCCCTGCCTGGTGTTGTCCTCAACTGAATAAAGCTGAGCTTCAACCTTCAGTTCCAAATTACCATTTTTAAAAATGCCATTGGCTGTTCCGGCCTACTAAAGGTGTCTGTCTGCCCCTGCCTGGTGTTGTCCTCAACTGAATAAAGCTGAGCTTCAACCTTCAGTTCCAAATTACCATTTTTAAAAATGCCATTGGCTGTTCCGGCCTACTAAAGGTGTCTGTCTGCCCCTGCCTGGTGTTGTCCTCAACTGAATAAAGCTGAGCTTCAACCTTCAGTTCCAAATTACCATTTTTAAAAATGCCATTGGCTGTTCCGGCCTACTAAAGGTGTCTGTCTGCCCCTGCCTGGTGTTGTCCTCAACTGAATAAAGCTGAGCTTCAACTTTCAGTTCCAAATTACCATTTTTAAAAATGCCATTGGCTGTTCCGGCCTACTAAAGGTGTCTGTCTGCCCCTGCCTGGTGTTGTCCTCAACTGAATAAAGCTGAGCTTCAACCTTCAGTTCCAAATTACCATTTTTAAAAATGCCATTGGCTGTTCCGGCCTACTAAAGGTGTCTGTCTGCCCCTGCCTGGTGTTGTCCTCAACTGAATAAAGCTGAGCTTCAACCTTCAGTTCCAAATTACCATTTTTAAAAATGCCATTGGCTGTTCCGGCCTACTAAAGGTGTCTGTCTGCCCCTGCCTGGTGTTGTCCTCAACTGAATAAAGCTGAGCTTCAACCTTCAGTTCCAAATTACCATTTTTAAAAATGCCATTGGCTGTTCCGGCCTACTAAAGGTGTCTGTCTGCCCCTGCCTGGTGTTGTCCTCAACTGAATAAAGCTGAGCTTCAACCTTCTGTTCCAAATTACCATTTTTAAAAATGCAATTGGCTGTTCCGGCCTACTAAAGGTGAATGTCTGCCCCTGCCTGGTGTTGTCCTCAACTGAATAAAGCTGAGCTTCTACCTTCTGCCTCTTACTAACTGCTGTTTTTTTAAAAAATTGGCTGTTCCGGCCTACTAAAGGTGTCTGTCTGCCCCTGCCTGGTGTTGTCCTCAACTGAATAAAGCTGAGCTTCAACCTTCAGTTCCAAATTACCATTTTTAAAAATGCCTTTGGCTGTTCCGGCCTACTAAAGGTGAATGTCTGCCCCTGCCTGGTGTTGTCCTCAACTGAATAAAGCTGAGCTTCTACCTTCTGCCTCTTACTAACTGCTGTTTTTTTAAAAAATTGGCTGTTCCGGCCTACTAAAGGTGTCTGTCTGCCCCTGCCTGGTGTTGTCCTCAACTGAATAAAGCTGAGCTTCAACCTTCAGTTCCAAATTACCATTTTTAAAAATGCAATTGGCTGTTCCGGCCTACTAAAGGTGAATGTCTGCCCCTGCCTGGTGTTGTCCTCAACTGAATAAAGCTAAGCTTCTACCTTCTGCCTCTTACTAACTGCTGTTTTTTTAAAAAATTGGCTGTTCCGGTCTACTAAAGGTGTCTGTCTGCCCCTGCCTGGTGTTGTCCTCAACTGAATAAAGCTGAGCTTCAACCTTCAGTTCCAAATTACAATTTTTAAAAATGCAATTGGCTGTTCCGGCCTACTAAAGGTGAATGTCTGCCCCTGCCTGGTGTTGTCCTCAACTGAATAAAGCTGAGCTTCTACCTTCTGCCTCTTACTAACTGCTGTTTTTTTAAAAAATTGGCTGTTCCGGCCTACTAAAGGTGTCTGTCTGCCCCTGCCTGGTGTTGTCCTCAACTGAATAAAGCTGAGCTTCAACCTTCTGTTCCAAATTACCATTTTTAAAAATGCAATTGGCTGTTCCGGCCGACTAAAGGTGAATGTCTGCCCCTGCCTGGTGTTGTCCTCAACTGAATAAAGCTGAGCTTCAACCTTCTGTTCCAAATTACCATTTTTAAAAATGCAATTGGCTGTTCCGGCCTACTAAAGGTGTCTGTCTGCCCCTGCCTGGTGTTGTCCTCAACTGAATAAAGCTGAGCTTCTACCTTCTGCCTCTTAATAACTGCTGTTTTTTTAAAAAACTGGCTGTTCCGGCCTACTAAAGGTGTCTGTCTGCCCCTGCCTGGTGTTGTCCTCAACTGAATAAAGCTGAGCTTCAACCTTCAGTTCCAAATTACCATTTTTAAAAATGCCATTGGCTGTTCCGGCCTACTAAAGGTGTCTGTCTGCCCCTGCCTGGTGTTGTCCTCAACTGAATAAAGATGAGCTTCAACCTTCAGTTCCAAATTACCATTTTTAAAAATGCCATTGGCTGTTCCGGCCTACTAAAGGTGTCTGTCTGCCCCTGCCTGGTGTTGTCCTCAACTGAATAAAGCTGAGCTTCAACCTTCAGTTCCAAATTACCATTTTTAAAAATGCCATTGGCTGTTCCGGCCTACTAAAGGTGTCTGTCTGCCCCTGCCTGGTGTTGTCCTCAACTGAATAAAGCTGAGCTTCAACCTTCTGTTTCAAATTACCATTTTTAAAAATGCAATTGGCTGTTCCGGCCTACTAAAGGTGAATGTCTGCCCCTGCCTGGTGTTGTCCTCAACTGAATAAAGCTGAGCTTCTACCTTCTGCCTCTTACTAACTGCTGTTTTTTTAAAAAATTGGCTGTTCCGGCCTACTAAAGGTGTCTGTCTGCCCCTGCCTGGTGTTGTCCTCAACTGAATAAAGCTGAGCTTCAACCTTCAGTTCCAAATTACCATTTTTAAAAATGCCATTGGCTGTTCCGGCCTACTAAAGGTGTCTGTCTGCCCCTGCCTGGTGTTGTCCTCAACTGAATAAAGCTGAGCTTCAACCTTCTGTTCCAAATTACCATTTTTAAAAATGCAATTGGCTGTTCCGGCCTACTAAAGGTGAATGTCTGCCCCTGCCTGGTGTTGTCCTCAACTGAATAAAGCTGAGCTTCTACCTTCTGCCTCTTACTAACTGCTGTTTTTTTTAAAAAATTGGCTGTTCCGGCCTTCTAAAGGTGTCTGTCTGCCCCTGCCTGGTGTTGTCCTCAACTGAATAAAGCTGAGCTTCAACCTTCAGTTCCAAATTACCATTTTTAAAAATGCCATTGGCTGTTCCGGCCTACTAAAGGTGTCTGTCTGCCCCTGCCTGGTGTTGTCCTCAACTGAATAAAGCTGAGCTTCAACCTTCAGTTCCAAATTACCATTTTTAAAAATGCCATTGGCTGTTCCGGCCTACTAAAGGTGTCTGTCTGCCCCTGCCTGGTGTTGTCCTCAACTGAATAAAGCTGAGCTTCTACCTTCTGCCTCTTACTAACTGCTGTTTTTTTTAAAAATTGGCTGTTCCGGCCTACTAAAGGTGTCTGTCTGCCCCTGCCTGGTGTTGTCCTCAACTGAATAAAGCTGAGCTTCAACCTTCTTTTCCAAATTACCATTTTTAAAAATGCAATTGGCTGTTCCGGCCTACTAAAGGTGAATGTCTGCCCCTGCCTGGTGTTGTCCTCAACTGAATAAAGCTGAGCTTCAACCTTCAGTTCCAAATTACCTTTTTTAAAAATGCAATTGGCTGTTCCGGCCTACTAAAGGTGTCTGTCTGCCCCTGCCTGGTGTTGTCCTCAACTGAATAAAGCTGAGCTTCAACCTTCTGTTCCAAATTACCATTTTTAAAAATGCAATTGGCTGTTCCGGCCTACTAAAGGTGTCTGTCTGCCCCTGCCTGGTGTTGTCCTCAACTGAATAAAGCTGAGCTTCTACCTTCTGCCTCTTACTAACTGCTGTTTTTTTTAAAAAATTGGCTGTTCCGGCCTACTAAAGGTGTCTGTCTGCCCCTGCCTGGTGTTGTCCTCAACTGAATAAAGCTGAGCTTCAACCTTCAGTTCCAAATTACCATTTTTAAAAATGCCATTGGCTGTTCCGGCCTACTAAAGGTGTCTGTCTGCCCCTGCCTGGTGTTGTCCTCAACTGAATAAAGCTGAGCTTCAACCTTCAGTTCCAAATTACCATTTTTAAAAATGCCATTGGCTGTTCCGGCCTACTAAAGGTGTCTGTCTGCCCCTGCCTGGTGTTGTCCTCAACTGAATAAAGCTGAGCTTCTACCTTCTGCCTCTTACTAACTGCTGTTTTTTTTTAAAAATTGGCTGTTCCGGCCTACTAAAGGTGTCTGTCTGCCCCTGCCTGGTGTTGTCCTCAACTGAATAAAGCTGAGCTTCAACCTTCTGTTCCAAATTACCATTTTTAAAAATGCAATTGGCTGTTCCGGCCTACTAAAGGTGAATGTCTGCCCCTGCCTGGTGTTGTCCTCAACTGAATAAAGCTGAGCTTCAACCTTCAGTTCCAAATTACCTTTTTTAAAAATGCAATTGGCTGTTCCGGCCTACTAAAGGTGTCTGTCTGCCCCTGCCTGGTGTTGTCCTCAACTGAATAAAGCTGAGCTTCAACCTTCTGTTCCAAATTACCATTTTTAAAAATGCAATTGGCTGTTCCGGCCTACTAAAGGTGTCTGTCTGCCCCTGCCTGGTGTTGTCCTCAACTGAATAAAGCTGAGCTTCAACCTTCAGTTCCAAATTACCATTTTTAAAAATGCCATTGGCTGTTCCGGCCTACTAAAGGTGTCTGTCTGCCCCTGCCTGGTGTTGTCCTCAACTGAATAAAGCTGAGCTTCAACCTTCTGTTCCAAATTACCATTTTTAAAAATGCAATTGGCTGTTCCGGCCTACTAAAGGTGTCTGTCTGCCCCTGCCTGGTGTTGTCCTCAACTGAATAAAGCTGAGCTTCTACCTTCTGCCTCTTACTAACTGCTGTTTTTTAAAAAAATTGGCTGTTCCGGCCTACTAAAGGTGTCTGTCTGCCCCTGCCTGGTGTTGTCCTCAACTGAATAAAGCTGAGCTTCAACCTTCTGTTCCAAATTACCATTTCTAAAAATGCCATTGGCTGTTCCGGCCTACTAACGGTGTCTGTCTGCCCCTGCCTGGTGTTGTCCTCAACTGAATAAAGCTGAGCTTCAACCTTCAGTTCCAAATTACCATTTTTAAAAATGCCATTGGCTGTTCCGGCCTACTAAAGGTGTCTGTCTGCCCCTGCCTGGTGTTGTCCTCAACTGAATAAAGCTGAGCTTCAACCTTCTGTTCCAAATTACCATTTTTAAAAATGCAATTGGCTGTTCCGGCCTACTAAAGGTGTCTGTCTGCCCCTGCCTGGTGTTGTCCTCAACTGAATAAAGCTGAGCTTCTACCTTCTGCCTCTTACTAACTGCTGTTTTTTTTAAAAATTGGCTGTTCCGGCCTACTAAAGGTGTCTGTCTGCCCCTGCCTGGTGTTGTCCTCAACTGAATAAAGCTGAGCTTCAACCTTCAGTTCCAAATTACCATTTTTAAAAATGCAATTGGCTGTTCCGGCCTACTAAAGGTGTCTGTCTGCCCCTGCCTGGTGTTGTCCTCAACTGAACAAAGCTGAGCTTCCACATTCTGGCTTTCGCCCTATACTATCAGATATTAAACTGCATTTGGCCTACTAGTGTGGTTATGCCCTTGAAACAGTGTCTGCTGCTCTTGGGTTTGCTACTCCACTGAACAAAGCAATGCCGCCTGTTTAGTCCTGTTACCAATTTTGAACTGCATTTAGCCTACTTTATTCTTTGGCCCTATATCTGTTTCCTCCTCATCCTGCCCATTGCCCAGCCACTGCTAGATGTGTCTGCTGGTACATTGACCTAGACCACTACATTCCCCTTATACTCTACACAGCCAGAATCTGACCCTGCTGAAAGTAAGGTTCCCCTTCCCGCATGTTATACCACCTTACACAGGGACAGAGAGGAAGGTGCAGATGAAAGTGCAGGTTCCTTCATCAGGTGGGGGGGCATACTCGTTGGCGACGTCACTGGCACAGGGCCCCTCAGAGTACGCAAAAGTGTCGCTGCTGGTGGGAGGCGCCCCCGCCATGCAAACACACATCGCTGTACTTTGAGGGGCCCTGTGCCAGTGCCAATGCGAACGAGTGGGCCCCCCCTGCTTGCTCAGGATCACAGCACTTGCAACGTTGAAATACTTACCTTTCCCTGCAACACCGCCGTGACGTAGTCCGCATTTCCTGGGCCCACGAAAAACTTGAGCCGGCCCTACTCCCCCCACAACTTTTGCCAAATGACCCCCAATTCCCTATGCCCAACTATTATTATAAAGTTAATTAAGATTGACAAGCTTCAGAAACAAGAATGGATGTTTTTGGCATTAAAATGGGCACTGTAGGTGTTTTCCTGGCCTCCACTCACTGCCGACTATGCTTCCCCATTGACTTGCATTGGGTTTCGTGTTTCGGTCAATCCCCGACTTTTAGCGATAATCGGCCGACTGCACTCGACTCGACTCTGGACAAAATCGGGTTTCACAAAACCCGACTCGATCTTAAAAAAATGAAAGTCGCTCAACTCTAGTGGCCGCATATGACCCGTGACGTCAGAGAGTATATTTGGGCATGTGTCTCCTGCGTCAAGAATAAGACTCCTTGACAATGGCCTGCTGTGCTACTTTACCACCTGCTGGTGGCAGACAGGCCCTGGGAAATGGTCGGGATGGACTTTGTGGTGGGCTTACCCAAGTCCTGTAGCTGCACCATTATTTGCGTAGTCACCGACCATTTTTCCAAAATGGTGCACTTGGTGCCTCTTCCATGACTACCTTCTGCACAGGCCTTTAGTGGCATTGTTTATTAAGCATGTTTTCCATCTACATGGTATGCCAGACAAAATTGTCTGTGACCGGGGTCCCCAGTTTGCATCTCGGTTCTGGAGAGAGCTTTGTTGTCTTCTCAGCATGAATCTCTCTTCAGCATACAATCCCGAGACGAATGGGTTGGTAAAGAGGGCTAACCAGACCCTGGTCACATAACTGCGACATTTTGTCTCAGCCAGGCAGGATGACTGAGCATCCTTGCTTCCATGGGTGGAGTTTGCGCTTAACAATGCCGCAGCCGACTCTACTGGTCAGACCCCATTCCTCCTTAATTACGGCCAGCATCCGCGGGTTCCTGTACCCATGCCCGTGTCTTCCGCTGACTCCAGGGTTCTAGACTGGGCTGTGGAGGGACGTGACAATTGAGACCGCACACAGGATGCTATCCGGGCCTCCAAGGAGAGAATGAGGCTCTCTGCCGATGCACATCGGCTCCCCGCTCTGACCTTTGCTTCTGGCAATTTAGTGTGCCTCTCCGCCCATAACATCAGGCTGCGAGTTGAGTCCACTAAGTTTGTGCCTTGCTACCTAGGTCTCTTCAAGGTCCTGGAACAGGTTAATCTTGTAGTCTACCCTCTGGGCCTTCCTCCAAACCTTGGCATCACTGACACCTTTCATGTGTCCCTCCTAAAGCCAGTCCACATGTCCTGGTTTTCCGAGTCATCTGCTGGGACATCAAGCTCATCCACGGACGAATACGAGGTGAATGCCATCATGGGGTGTAAGGTGGTACGTGGCAAAAAGTTCTATTTGGTGGATTGGAAGGGTCATGGCCCAGAGGACAGGTCCTGGGAGCCTGTTGAGCACATTTGGGCTCCGCAGCTCATTGCTGCCTTCGAGTGTAGTGAGGCCCAAGGAGTTGAGGGCCCTAGGAGGGGGGTGTCGAGTTCCCGCCACTGCTCAGGGGAATCTCGAGCCATCTCTTCTGTGGTCTCCCATTTTCTGGCTCAAGCTGATGCTGTGCAGCTGTTTACTGCTTTCTTTCCAGGTTCAGCCATTGTAACCAGTACTGATCAGCGGCAAGCTGGCATCCCTGGGACTAAGTCCTGCTTTTCTTCTTCTGAGCATGCCCAAGGGATGACCTCTCATTGGAGGTCGGGGTGTTGTGGATTCTGTTGGTGGGCTCCCTCTGGTGGTTACTGCTGGTACTGGGTGACTTTGGTGGGTTGCGGCCTTTGGTTTCCACCTGTCCATCAGAGGCTGGGTGTTTCCTATTTTACCTGGCCTTTCTGTCATTTCCCTTGCCGGCTATCAATGTGTTCAGATGTGCTCTGTTTGGTTCCTGCCTACCTGCTCCCAGATCTTTCAGGATAAGCTAAGTGCTGATTTTCAGTTGTTTGGTTTTTGGTCCAGCTTGCTTAGAATGTCTCTATGCTAGCTGGTTGCTCTAGTGGACTGAGGTTCTCCCCATGTGCCATGAGTTGGCACATGGGTTCTTGTAATCTCAGGATGGTTTTTTTGATTAGGGTTTTTTGCTGACCGCTCAGTCCCCTTTTGTATCATTCTGCTTTCTAGTTTTCAGCGGGCCTCTATTTGCTAAAGCTATATACATCATCTCTATGTGTGTGCCTTCCTCTCATTTCACCGTCAATACATGTGGGGGGCAACTATACCTTTGGGGTTAATTCCTCTGCAGGCAAGTGAGGTCTTGTTTTCTCTGCAGTACTAGTTAGCTCTTAGGCTGGTGCGTGGCGTCTAGAACCAACGTAGGAACGCTCCCTGGCTATCTCTAGTTGCGTTTGTCAGGCGTAGGGCAGCGGTCAGCCCAGGTTCCATCACCCTAGAGCTCGTCCGATATTTGTTATACTTTGCTTGTCCTGTGCTATCCCTAGCCATTGGGGATTCATGACATCGGGGGTCACATGCTCAGGTCCTGTAGCAGCTCCTATTGGTCCACTGGGAAGTGGGAAGGTCCTGGAGAGCTTCCGCTATAAAAAGTTTGCATGGCCGCATGTCCATGGGCTAGTAAACTTATTATTGTGTGTGTGTGTGTGGATGTGTGCCTGTCGATGTATGAAAGCTCCGAATCATTCCCATCTCAGTGCTGTTGACTGTTTGCAAATGGTGGAAGCTACCTAACGCCTGACAGTGCTATCCCACACAGCTAGCACACAAAACAGCATCTGATAGCAGTTACTACCAGTGCGGCACCATGCGCTGATAGAGCGCTTTCCTAGCTCATGTCTGGGTGGTTAGTGGCGTCCGCCAGAGCGGCACTGTACATACTCTTGTGCAGTAAATTATTAGTTCTGTTAATCTCTGGTACCGCAGTAGCGGTGGCGAGCGCAAGAGGTCTAGAGGAACTCTTTCCCTGAGTCTTGGGACAGAGTTCTGTGACTCTTTGCTTGCGCTCTTTGTGCGGTACCGTGGCCCTGTGACGCTGCAGTGTTCACTTCCTTCATACCGGGTGAAGCTAAGCCGTGTGTGTATCTACATTATACCGCCTTATAGTCCATCATTACTCAGCAGCAGGTTCTATCTCTGCACGGTGGACCCCGGGCTGCGAACGCACCTTATACCATCTTTATAATTATTTGGTGCCTTCCGCTAGCCCTAACACTGGTGGTCACTTTAAATCTACATATGTAAAGCTGGGTGTATGTCTGTGTGTGCATGTGTGTATCAAGTCCTACCCACTCCACGTAGCTCCACCCACTCCGCAAATCCACACTCACTCCACACACAAAGCCCCATCCACACGGCCCACGTTTTTAGCACACACGGGTGGAGACACATACACCTCGAAAGCCACCCTGCAAAATTCAACGGCTGAAACATCCCAGCCGCTGTGACCTACAATCAGGGACGCCGCCTTCAGAGTATTAGAGTGTGGCAGGCACAGGCCACATCTAGCTCCATGGTGTCTAGAATTGAGTTGCTCCTGAAAGGCATGATGTCAAGGGAAAGGGTGAAGCCTCTATGATTACATCACTGTGCTAATAACAGGAAGTTTCTGAGCACGTGTGAGGGGAAGAGAGGAGTGAGATGAAACTGAGAGGAGTGAGGGGAAAATGAGAGGAGTGAGGGGAAATAGTGGAGTGATCAGAAAATGACAGTTGTGAGGTCAAAATGACAGGTGTGAGGGGGGAAAATGAGAGATGTGAGGGGGAAAATGAGAGACCTGATGGGGAAATGAGAGGAGTGAGGTGTTGCTGCAGTTTGAGGCTGTGTATAGCAAAGAGTTAGGAGCTGCAGGTGGAGGCTGTGTATAAAGCCACATTCACACGTTAAGTATTTGGTCAGTATTTTACCTCAGTATTTATAAGCTAAAACCATGAGTGGGAGAAATATACAGAAGTGGTGATGTGTTTCTAATATACTTTTCCTCTCATTGTTTTACTCCAAGTTTTAGCTTACAAATACTGATTAAAAATACTGACCAAATAACGTGTGAATGAGGTCTAAATGAGAAAAGTGTGGTGCTGCAGAAGAAGTAGGCTATGTATACGATACGCTTTATTGCAATTAGTGTAATTTATCTCAGGATCAAGTTTTTCCAATTGTATGTGGAAGAGGAGTGTGAGGTGCTGCCGGAGGAGGCGACTGTAAAAGAGAAAAGCTTTACTGCAGAAAAATGCTGTGTATAAAGGAGGAGCATGGGGTGCAGGAGGAGGCTGTGTAAAAAGAAGGAGCATGAGGTGCAGGAAGAATAAGGCCCCTTAACTGCCGTTGTTAAAATTCGTATCGGCAGTCGTTAAGGGGTTAATAGTGTGTTAAAAAGCTTTTGCTTCAACAAAATGGTGCCGGTTGTGTTCCGTATACCAGTGCGGGAGCGTTGCTATGTTCAACAGCAGAAAATGACAGGTGCGAGGTCAAAATGCCCAGGCAACACCGGACTCTTCAGCTAGTATATATACAGCTTTTGCAAAAATTAAGAGACCAACACATCAAAACCCTGTCATGGGTAGCACAACCTTCAGACCTGAACCCCATTGAAAACCTCTGCAATGTAATCAAGAGGATGATGGATAGTCACAAGCCATCAAACAAGAAGAATTGCTTAAATTTTTGCTCCAGAAGCAGTGTGAAAGACTGTTGGAAAACATGCCAAGACGCATTAAAGCAGTGATTAAAAATCATGGTTATTCCACAAAATATTGATTTATGAACTCTTCCTGAGTTAAAACATTAGTATTGTTGTTTCTAAATGACTATGAACTTGTTTTCTTTGCATTATTTGAGGTCTGAAAGCACTGTTTTTTTTAAATTTTGACCATATTTCTTCATCAGAAAAAAAATACAAAATGTATTGCTTGGAAATTCATGACATGAGACATGTTGTCAGAAGTTTATAGAATAAAAGAACAATGTACATTTTAATCAAAAATATACCTATAAAGAGAAAAATCAAACAAACTGAACATTTTGCAGTGGTCTCCTAATTTTTAGCAGAGCTGTATATATATATATATATATATATATATATATATATATATATATATATATATATATATATATATATATATATGTGTGTGTGTGTGTGTGTGTGTGTGTGTGTGTGTGTGTGTGTGTGTGTGTGTGTGTGTGTGTGTGTGTGTGTGTGTATATATATATATATATATATATATATTTATATACCGTATTTTCTGGTGTATAAGACGACTGGGTGTATAAGACGACCCCCAACTTTTCCATATAAAATATGGAATTTGGGATATGCCCGCTGTATAAGACGGGGGTCATCTTATACGCCCAGTCATCTTATACGGCGTGTGGTTCCCAGGGTCTGAAGGAGAGGAGACTCTCCTTCAGGCCCTGGGATCCATATTCATGTTAAAAATAAAGAATAATAAAAAAAAATATGTATATACTCACCCCTCCGAGAAGCCTGGCTGTCACTGATGCAAGTGTCTGCCTTCGTTCCTAAGAATTGCAGAGCATGAAGAACCCTCAATGACGTCGCAGTCCTGTGATTGGTCCGTGATCGCTCATGTGACCGGTCACCTGACCGTGACGTCATCAAGGTCCTTCACGCTCTGCAATTCTTAGGAACGGAGGCAGACGCTTGCAGCGGTGACAGCCAGGCTTCTCGGAGGGGTGAGTATATACATTTTTTTTTTTTTATTCTTTATTTTTAACATGAATATGGATCCCAGGGCATGAAGGAGAGTTTCCTCTCCTTCAGACCCTGGGAACATCCAGGATCGCTCCCTGCACATGCCGTACCTGGCGTATAAGACGACCCCCGACTTTTGGGACACTTTTTAGGGGTTAAAAAGTCGTCTTATACGCCGGAAAATACAGTATATATATTATATATATATATATATATATATATATATATATATATATATATATATATATATATATATATATACACTCACCGGCCACTTTATTAGGTACACCATGCTAGTAACGGGTTGGACCCCCTTTTGCCTTCAGAACTGCCTCAATTCTTCGTGGCATAGATTCAACAAGGTGCTGGAAGCATTCCTCAGAGATTTTGGTCCATATTGACATGATGGCATCACACAGTTGCCGCAGATTTGTCGGCTGCACATCCCAAAGATGCTCAATACAAGGCAGGATGGATCCATGCTTTCATGTTGTTTACGCCAAATTCTGACCCTACCATCCAAATGTCGCAGCAGAAATCGAGACTCATCAGACCAAGCAACGTTTTTCCAATCTTCTACTGTCCAATTTCGATGAGCTTGTACAAATTGTAGCCTCAGTTTCCTGTTCTTAGCTGAAAGGAGTGGTACCCGGTGTGGTCTTCTGCTGCTGTAGCCCATCTGCCTCAAAGTTCGACGCACTGTGCGTTCAGAGATGCTCTTAGGCCTACCTTGGTTGTAACGGGTGGCGATTTGAGTCACTGTTGCCTTTCTATCAGCTCGAACCAGTCTGCCCATTCTCCTCTGACCTCTGGCATCAACAAGGCATTTCCGCCCACAGAACTGCCGCTCACTGGATTTTTTTTCTTTTTCAGACCATTCTCTGTAAACCCTAGAGATGGTTGTGCGTGAAAATCCCAGTAGATCAGCAGTTTCTGAAATACTCAGACCAGCCCTTCTGGCACCAACAACCATGCCATGTTCAAAGGCACTCAAATCACCTTTCTTCCCCATACTGATGCTCGGTTTGAACTGCAGGAGATTGTCTTGACCATGTCTACATGCCTAAATGCACTGAGTTGCCGCCATGTGATTGGCTGATTAGAAATTAAGTGTTAACAAGAAGTTGGACAGGTGTACCTAATAAAGTGGTCGGTGAGTGTATATATACATATATATATATACTAGATGGTGGCCCGATTCTAACACATCGGGTATTCTAAAATATGCATGTCCACGTAGTATATTGCCCAGTTACATAGTATATTGCCCAGCGACGTATTATATTGCCCAGCGACGTAGTATGTTGTCCAGCCACGTAGTATATTGCCCAGTTACATAGTATATTGCCCAGTGACGTAGTATATTGCCCAGTGACGTAGTATACAGCACAGAGCCATGTAGTATATTGCACAGCAATGTAGTATACACCACAGAGCCACGTAGTATATTGCACAGCGACATAGTATACAGCACAGAGCCATGAAGTATATTGGCCAGTCACGTAGTGTATTGCCCAGCTACGTAGTATATAGCCCAGCCACGTATGTCACAGGTTAAAAAATAAAAAATAAACATATACTCACCTTCCGAGGGGCCCCTTGTAGTTCTGTCACCTGTGTGCGGTGCAGGCGGCAGCTTCCGGTGCCAGGGTGTGATGATGTCACTCTCGCGCAGGCGCGCAGGGCCTGCGATGACGTCACGGTCACATGACCGTGATGTCATGGCAGGTCCTTCTCGCATCCTTGGCACCGGAACCTGCCGCTTGCATGGAGCGGTGACCGGAACGTCGCGAGGAGCGGGAAAGGTGGCGGAAGGTGAGTATATAATGATTTTTTTTTCATTATTTTTAACATTAGATGTTTTTACTATTGACGCATAGGCAGCATCAATAGTAAAAACTTGGTCACACAGGGTTAATAGCAGCGGTAATGGAGTGAGTTACCCCCTGTATAACGCGGTCCGATAACGCTGGCATTACCCTGTGTGAGCGGTGACTGCGGGGAGTATGGAGCGGGCGCCGAGCACTGACTGCAGGGGAGTAGGGAGGGACTAATTGGACTGTGGCCGTCGCTGATTGGTCGCGGCAGCCATGACAGGCAGCTGGCGAGACCAATCAGCAACTTTGATTCCATGACAGACAGAGGCCGTGACCAATGAATATCCGTGACAGACAGACAGACAGAAAGACAAACAGACAGACAGAAAGACGGAAGTACCCCTTAGACAATTATATAGTAGATCTTTTTATTTCCAATTTGTTCCACTCATAAAAAGATCATTGGAGGCATTGGAGTTTTAGCATTAAAGTATATATTTTATTATGACTAAGTTCCCTTTTAACTGGACAAATCCTTAAATCCTTCAACTGCATAATCATTGGGAAGCTGATTTTCCCTGCTAAAACTTGTTAAGACATTCAGCAATAATAAAATACCGTAGTTAAAATATTCAAGGTGTGGATGGACCCAAGACATTGGTCAGCTTAATTTATCTCTTCATATCACCTGTCCAAACATGTGGGCGGGATAAGTTGGGCAGAGAATGTGCTGTTGTTTTGACTAAAGAAATTAGGAAATGTATAAAAATAAATTTAATTTTTATCATACATTTTCATCTTCTATTTGTTAACAGTGTGATTTTCACTCTTGAAATCAATTGAGTTTGTTATCCTTTTTCATGTTCTTTACAACTGTCAAACTTCCCTAACATTTTACTGTAATTGTCGCTATTCCCAGTTATCAGAGGGAAGTAGCTTCGTGATACTTTAATTCAGCTTTCAAAAGTAGGTTTTTTATTTAATATAAAAATTAAATTTACATTTAGTATTTCATGAAGTGACCTATATGGCAGTGGTATTAATAAGGAAAATCACAAAAAAACATTGACAGTCAACGTTATGCAGGTATGCACTTAAAGAAATAATTGGAAGGTTTGGGAATTAGAAAAGTCTTATAAAAATGTACATTTATGCACAACACATAAAATGTAGAATTTGATTAACACTGTTGAAAAAGAATTCCTGATTGTATTAAACAAGAGTTAAAGAAATTTCGAGAGTAGATCCCATAGGAAATGTGCAATAAGACTTCAGATACACTAAGCTGCAATAAGAATGTTGTGATTAGGAATAAAGATGAAAGAGCTTTTGTAATAAGTTTTAAAAGATGAATGAATTGGGATGTCATTGTCAGTTCTGTGAGAATTTAGTGCATGCTGCATTTCCCTTTCAAATCAACCAATGTAAGGTCCCATGCTCCATAGTATTGTGACTTACAGAATCCCAATGGTCCTTGATTACAGACCAATAGGCACGCGTTGTCCTGCAAAATGGAGCCTTCACTCTGTATTCTCTTTGGAAACGGAAGTATAGATGTGAATAGTTAAAAAATTTGCATTTATTTTGTTTAACCCCTTACCGACATAGGGCGTAATAGAACGCTGATGTCAGACTCCCTCCCGTTGACATGGGCACACAGGTTTATACTATATACAGGGGAGATGACACACAGGTATATAATATATACAGGAGGAGATGACATACAGGTACATACTATATACAGGAGGAGATGACATACAGGTATATACTATATACAGGAGGAGATGACATACAGGTATATACTATATACAGGGGATGAAATACAGGTATATACTATATACAGGGGAGATGACACACAGGTATATAATATATATAGGAGGAGATGACATACAGGTACATACTATATACAGGAGGAGATGACATACAGGTATATAGTATATAAAGGAGGAGATGACATACAGGTACATACTATATACAGGATTAGATGACACACAGGCATACACTATACACAGGAGGAGATGACATACAGGTATATACTATATACAGGAGGAGATGACATACAGGTATACACTATATACAGGAGGACATGACATACAGGTATATACTATAAACAGGAGCAGATGACACACAGGTACATACTATATACAGGAGGAGATGACATACAGATATATACTATATACAGGAGGAGATGACATACATGTACATACTATATGCAAGGGAGAGGACATACAGGCATATACTATATACAGGAGGAGATGATATACAGGTATATACTATATGCAGGAGATGACATACAGGTATATACTATATATAGGAGGAGATGACATACAGGTATATACTATATACAGGAGGAGATGACATACAGGCATATACTATATACAGGAGGAGATGACATACAGGTATATACTATATATAGGAGGAGATGACACACAGGTATATACTATATACAGGAGAGATGACATACAGGCATATACTATATACAGGAGGAGATGACATACAGGTATATACTATATACAGGAGGGGATGACATACAGGTATATACTATATACAGGAGGAGATGACATACAAGTAGTGTTGAACGATACCTTCCGATATCGGAAAGTATCAGTATCGGAAAGTATCGGCCGATACCGTCAAAGTATCGGATCTAATCCGATACCGATACCCGATCCCAATGCAAGTCAATGGGACGAAAATATCGGAATTAAAATAAACCCTTTCTTTCCTTGTAGGTTAATTCTACATGAAGGAAAACAACTAAGAATAATGTAGGATGTATTGGGGGAGGTGGCAGAGACATTAAAGGCACAGAGGTTTAGCCCAATCAAATAGAATAGCAGGATTTTTATTTTTTTTTATGACGTTCGGCGTTAGAAAGATTTTGACTATGTTATTTTTTTATTTTTTATTTTGTCAGATATTGATGTTTCACTACTTCCACGCCCTTCACCTTGTTTTTAACTTCTCCCACACTTTCTTCTTCATTATCCTCATCATCAGCTTCTTTGACATCAACTTCTTCACCTTATTCATCTTCTTCTTCTACCTATTATTTTTTTTGTTACATTGTTCATATTCTTTTTATTTTACTACTATCTTCTTCATATTCAACTTCTTCATCATATTCTTATTTGTGACAGGCATTCCCGTAGTTGTTATCTATAAAAGTTTGAAGATTACACCTTCCGTTCTGCCTGTCACAAAACAGTTACATTTGTCCGCGTTCAGTTTGGCCTGCAGCATCAGGCTTTATCCAGGGGCACCACGAGGAGGAACGGACTCACCCCCATACACTGCTTAGTCTTCTTCTGCTTATAATTTAGATAATATCTTTTGCTCTGATATTTAGTCTTATGCTTAATGTTCTTCTGCTCTTTGTTCTGCAGCCTCTTGTTCTTCTGTTTCTCGGTCTTCCAGGTCGTCGTCGTCTCCAGGGTCGTCGTCTCCGGGGTCGTCGTCATCGGGGTGGTCTTCAGGGTCATCGTCTCCAGGGTCGTCGTCATCTCAGTGGTTGTCGTCTCTGGTGTCGTCGTCATCTTAGGGGTGGTCTTCCGGGTCGTCGTCTTTAGGGTCTTGAACTTGGAAATGTAGCAGAAGGTACAAGTAGGCTGAGAAAATGCCGAGAAACAGCTGATGGAACTGGAACTCGGATGGCTACCCGAAGGTCCAAGAGCCAATGGAACTACCGAGGACCAGCTGACGTTACTGGAACCCGGTTACTAAGCAGGAGGTACCCGTGCTGAAAGCACTACCAAGGACCACCTGACGTTGGTGAAACTCAGATACCCAGAGGGAGGCACCTAAGCCAAAGGCTCTGCCCGGAACCAGCTGACGGTACTGTAACCAGGATGGGGAGCAGAAGGTACAAGAGCAAAAGACACTGCCGAGAACCAGCTAACGGTACTGGAACCCGGATGGGTAGCCGAAGGTCCAAGAGCCAATGGAACTACCGAGGACCAGCTGACGTTACTGGAACCCGGTTACTAAGCAGGAGGTACCCGTGCCTGAAAGCACTACCAAGGACCACCTGACGTTGGTGGAACTCGGATACCCAGAGGGAGGCACCTAAGCCAAAGGCTCTGCCCGGAAACAGCTGACGGTGCTGGAACCAGGATGGGGACCTATTCAAGCTTGTCTTCCTAGAGCCCCAACTAGCGGTGTTGGAGCAAAGGGTCAGCAGGGGGAGCAGAGTGTATGCCGAAGCCTGCACTGGAGGCATTTGTAGGTCTGTTGTGTCTGCATGGCATTTGCAGGACACATTGCCGGCTACACAGCAGGGGAACAGCTGGCGGTGCTGAACCCCACTGACACATTGGCTGGTGTTTTTCTCTGTGCAGCTAGCAGTACCAGGCGCCAACCGGCTGTGTTAGAGCCCAGGGTCAGCAGGAGGAGGAGAGGGAGCAGAGTGTAGGCCGAAGCCTGCACTGGCGGCAGCTTTGTGTCTGCGTGGCTGTTGCAGGACACGTTGCCGGCTACACAGCAGGGGAACAGCTGGCGGTGCTGAACCCCACTGACACATTGGCGAGGTGTTTTTCTCTGTGCAGCCAGCACTTCGGGGCACCAACTGGCGGTGTTAGAGCCCAGGATCTGCAGGGGGAGCAGAGTGTAGGCCGAAGCCTAATTGAACCAATTTTAAAGGTAACCTTTAACCCCCCCTCAGGGGTTACAAACTAGAAGAGCCACGCCTTATGCAGCAGTAGTGCTGCACAAGTCAAAGGTTGCTCTTTTAATTTTTCTCCTTGCACACGATGAATGAAACACGTATAACATTTAGCCCTTTATACAGTCAAACTGTGTTGGAGGCGAAGAGTTCCCTTCGTAATGAGACACAGCACAGATGTCAAAAATCCCACCTTGGTGCTGGGCGCAGCCTCCTGAGAGTTGTTATTTGCTGTACAGGAGTCTGCGCTGTCGTGTTATCCCTTGGCCTTGCGCTGTTAGCGCTGCCCATCTTCTGACATCATTTAATGTCGGCCGTTGCGGTTCGCGATGACCATGAATCCCAGCCCCGCAGTGTCTTTACATAGTTAAAACACTGCGGGGCTGGGATTCATGGCCTGGCGCAGTACATAGGTTCGCCTCTCGCTCGTGTCCTTACACCTGCTACAGACTGTGCGGCGTCAGCTGATCCCTTATCGCATGCCACGGCCATGAAGCCGCACAGTCTGAAGAATGCGGAAGGAGATGAGGGACAGGCGAACATATGCACTGCTCATGCCCATCAATCACACCCTTGCAGTCAAAATAAATAAGAGACCAAGGGGCGTTGTGTGGGTCAGGGCGGCCGCAGAGGCGCAGCCAGCCAAACAATGATGCCAGAAGACGGGCAGCGCTACCAAGGGGGTTACAGCGTGTCATTACAAAGGAAAGTCACACCTCCGGGACGGTTAAATGGTCACAGAGGACACATTTTTGATGTGTTTAGTTCCACATGTGCAAGGAGAATAAGTTTATGAGCCACCTTGCACACATGCAGCATTACCGCTGTACAAGGTGGCTGTAAAACATACAAACGCCTGGGGGAGGGGGGACAGGTTCTCTTCAATTTCAGTTCTTGTGTCTGCATGGCTGTTGCAGGACACGTTGCCGGCTGCACAGCAGGGGAACAGCTGGCGGTGCTGAACCAAACTGACACATTGGCTGGTGTTTTTCTCTGTGCAGCTAGCAGTACCGGGCGCCAACTGGCTGTGTTGGAGCCCAGGGTCAGCAGGTGGAGGAGAGGGAGCAGAGTGTAGGCCGAAGCCTGCACTGGCGGCAGCTTTGTGTCTGCGTGGCTGTTGCAGGACACGTTGCCGGCTACACAGCAGGGGAATAGCTGGCGGTGCTGAACCCCACTGACACATTGGCTGGTGTTTTTCTCTGTGCAGCTAGCATTACCGGGCACCAACTGGCGGTGTTAGAGCCCAGGGTCAGCAGGAGGAGAGGGAGCAGAGTGTGGGCCGAAGCCTGCACTGGCGGCAGCTTTGTGTCTGCGTGGCTTTTGCAGGACACGCTGCCGGCTACACAGCAGGGGAACAGCTGGCGGTGCTGAACCCCACTGACACATTGGCGGGTGTTTTTCTCTGTGCAGCCAGCACTTCGTGGCACCAACTGGCGGTGTTAGAGCCCAGGCTCTGCAGGGGGAGCAGAGTATAGGCCGAAGCCTAATTGAACCAATTTTAAAGGTAACCTTTAACCCCCCCTCAGGTGTTACACACTAGAAGAGCCACGCCTTATGCAGCAGTAGTGCTGCAGAAGTGAAAGGTTGCTCTTTTAATTTTGTTCCTTGCACAAGCTGAATGAAACACGTACAACATTTTGGCCCTTATACAGACAATCTGTCTTGGAGGCAGGAGTTCCCTTCGTAATGAGACGCAGCACAGCTGGCAAAAATACCACCTTGGTGCTTGGCACGGCCTCCTGAGCATCGCATTTTGATGTACAGGAGTCTGCGTTGTTGCGTTATCCCTTGGCCATGCGCTGCCCGTCTTCTGACATCATTTCATGTCGGCTGGTGCGGTTCGCGATGCCCATGAATCCCAGCCCCGCAGTGTCTTTACAGTGTTTCACACTGCGGGGCTGGGATTCATGGCCTGGCGCAGTACATATGTTCGCCTCTCGCTCGGGTCCTTACACCTGCTTCAGACTGTGCGGCGCCAGCTGATCCCTTATGGCATGCCACGGCCATGAGGCCGCACAGTGTGAAGAAGGCGGAAGGAGATAAGTGCCAGGCGAAGATAGGCACTGCTCATGCCCATCAATCACACCCCCGCAGTCAAAATAAATTAGCCACCGAGGGGCGTTGTGTCGGGCAGGGCTGCCGCAGAGGCGCAGCCAGCCAAACAATGATGTGAGAAGACGGGCAGCGCTACCAAGGGGGTTGCTGCGTGTCATTACAAAGGAAAGTCACACCTCAGGGACGTTTTAATGGTCTCAGGGGACACATTGTAGACGTGTTCCGTTCCACGTGTGCAAGGAGAATAAGTTTATGAGCCACCTTGCACACATGCAGCATTACTGCTGTGCAAGGTGGCTGTAAAACACACAAACACCTGGGGGAGGGGGGACAGGTTCCCTTCAATTTCAGTTCTTGTGTCTGCGTGGCTTTTGCAGGACACGATGCCGGCTACACAGCAGGGGAACAGCTGGCGGTGCTGAACCCCACTGACACATTGGCTGGTGTTTTTCTCTGTGCAGCTAGCAGTACCGGGCGCCAACTGGCTGTGTTAAAGCCCAGGGTCAGCAGGAGGAGTAGAGGGAGCAGAGTGTAGGCCGAAGCCTGCACTGGTGGCAGCTTTGTGTCTGCATGGCTGTTCCAGGACACGATGCCGGCTACACAGCAGGGGAACAGCTGGCGGTGCTGAACCCCACTGACAGAGTGGCGTGTGTTTTGCTCTGTGCAGCCAGCACTTCCGGACAGCAACTAGCGGTGTTGGAGCCCGGGCTCTGCAGGTGGAGCAGAGTGTAGGCCAAAGCCTAATTGAACCGATTTTAAAGGTAACCTTTAACCCCCCCTGTTGTGAATTTGGTTTTTGGGCTCCCCCGGAGGTCACTGGTGGTACTGGACTTGTGTGCTTCACTTTCTCTGTTCACCTGTTTCCATCAGGATATGGGAGTATCCTATTTAGCCTTGCTGCTCAGTTATTCTAGTGCCGGCCATCAATGTAACCAGAGCCTTTCTGTTGCATGTTCCTGCTTCTAGACTACTATCAGCTAAGTTGGACTCTTAGTCCTAAGTTTGTTTGCATTTTTGTTCCAGTTCACAGTTATGTTATGTTTCTGTAGCTGGAAGCTCTTGTGGGCCGAAATTACCACTCCGGTGTCATGAGTTGACACATGAGTCTTAAAGTAATTTCTGGATGGTATTTTAATAGGGTTTTCAGCTGACCGTGAAGTTCCCGATTGTATCTTCTTACTATCTAGTAAGCGGACCTCGCTTTGCTGAACCTACCTTCATACTGCGTATGTCTTTTCCTCTGAACTCACCGTCAATATATGTGGGGGGCTTCTGTCTCCTTTTTGGGGGAATTTCCCTAGAGGTAAGCCAGGTCTGTTTTTTCCTCTATTAGGGTTAGTTAGTTCTCCGGCTGGCGCTGGGCGTCTAGGGATAAAACGTAGGTACGTCACCCGGCCACTGTTAGTTGTGTGGTAGGTTTAGCTCACGGTCAGCTCGAGATTCCATCACCCAAGAGCTAGTCTGTTATTTAAGTTCTCTGACGTTCCCTTGCCATTGGGAACCATGACACCCCCCTCAGGGGTTACAAACTACAAGAGCCACAGCTTGGGCAGCAGTAATGCTGCACAAGTCAAAGGTTGCTCTTTTAATTTTGCTCCTTGCACACGCAGAAAGAAACACGTATAACATTTAGGCCCTTAAGCAGTCAAACTGTTTTGGAGGCGTGAGTTCCCTTTGTAATGAGACGCAGCACAGCTGTCAAAAATCCCACCTTGGTGCTGGGCGCGGCCTCCTGAGCGTCGTTATTTGCTGCACAGGAGTCTGCGCTGTCGTGTTATCCCTTGGCCTTGCGCTGTTAGCGCTGCCCATCTTCTGACATCATTTAATGTTGGCCGGTGCGGTTCGCGATGACCATGAATCCCAGCCCCGCAGTGTCTTTACATAGTTAAAACACTGCAGGGCTGGGATTCATGGCCTGGCGCAGTACATAGGTTCGCCTCTCGCTCGTGTCCTTACACCTGCTACAGACTGTGCGGCGTCAGCTGATCCCTTATCGCATGCCACGGCCATGAAACCGCACAGTCTGAAGAAGGCGGAAGGAGATGAGGGACAGGCGAACATATGCACTGCTCATGCCCATCAATCACACCCTCGCAGTCAAAATAAATAAGACACCGAGGGGCATTGTGTGGGTCAGGGCGGCCGCAGAGGCGCAGCCAGCCAAACAATGATGCCAGAAGACGGGCAGCGCTACCAAGGGGGGTTGCAGCGTGTCATTACAAAGGAAAGTCACTCCTCAGGGACGGTTTAATGGTCACAGAGGACACATTTTAGACGTGTTCAGTTCCACGTGTGCAAGGGGAATAAATTTCTGAGCCACCTTGCACACATGCAGCATTACTGCTGTACAAGGTGGCTGTGAAACATACAAACGCCTGGGGGAGGGGGGACAGGTTCCCTTCAATTTCAGTTCTTGTGTCTGCGTGGCTTTTGCAGGACACGATGCCGGCTACACAGCAGGGGAACAGCTGGCGGTGCTGAACCCCACTGACACATTGGCGAGGTGTTTGGCTCTGTGCAGCTAGCAGTACCGGGCACCAACAGGCGGTGTTAGAGCTCAGGGTCAGCAGGAGGAAAGGGAGCAGAGTGCAGGCCGAAGCCTGCACTGGCGGCAGCTTTGTGTCTGCGTGGCTGTTGCAGGACACGTTGCGGGCTACACAGCAGGGGAACAGCTGGCAGTGTTGAACCCCACTGACACATTGGCGGATGTTTTTCTCTGTGCAGCCAGCACTTTGGGGCACCAACTGGCGGTGTTAGAGCCCAGGCTCTGCAGGGGGAGCAGAGTGTAGGCCGAAGCCTAATTGAACCAATTTTAAAGGTAACCTTTAACCCCCCCTCAGGTGTTACAAAGTAGAAGAGCCACGCCTTATGCAGCAGTAGTGCTGCACAAGTCAAAGGTTTCTCTTTTAATTTTGTTCCTTGCACAAGCTGAATGAAACACGTACAACATTTTGGCCCTTATAGAGTCAATCTGTCTTTGAGGCGGGAGTTCCCTTCGTAATGAGACGCAGCACAGCTGGCAAAAATACCACCTTGGTGCTTGGCGCGGCCTCCTGAGCATCGCATTTTGATGTACAGGAGTCTGCGTTGTTGCGTTATCCCTTGGCCATGCGCTGCCCATCTTCTGACATCATTTCATGTCGGCTGGTGCGGTTCGCGATGCCCATGAATCCCAGCCCCGCAGTGTCTTTACAGTGTTTCACACTGCGGGGCTGGGATTCATGGCCTGGCGCAGTACATAGGTTCGCCTCTCGCTCGTATCCTTACACGTGCTACAGACTGTGCGGCGTCAGCTGATCCCTTATCGCATGCCGCGGCCATTAAGCCGCACAGTCTGAAGAAGGTGGAAGGAGCTGAGTGACAGCCTGGCGAAGATATGCACTGCTCATGCCCGTCAATCACACCCTCGCAGTCAAAATAAATAAGACACCAAACAATGATGTCAGAAGAAGGGCTGTGCTACCAAGGGGGTCGTTGCGTGTCATTACAAAGGAAAGTCACACCTCAGGGATGTTTTAATGGTCTCAGGGGACACATTTTAGACGTGTTCTGTTCCACGGGTGCAAGGAGAATAAGTTTATGAGCCACCTTGCACACATGCAGCATTACTGCTGTACAAGGTGGCTGTAAAACATACAAACACCTGGGGGTGGGGCGACAGGATCCCTTCAATTTCAGTTCTTGTGTCTGCGTGGCTTTTGCAGGACACGATGCCAGCTACACAGCAGGGGAACAGCTGGCGGTGCTGAACCCCACTGACACATTGGCTGGTGTATTTCTCTGTGCAGCTAGCAGTACCGGGCACCAACTGGCGTTGTTAGAGCCCAGGGTCAGCAGGAGGACCAGGGGGAGCAGAGTCTAGGCCGAAGCCTGCACTGGCGGCAGCTTTGGGTCTGTTGTGTCTGCGTGGCTGTTGCAGGACACGTTGCGGGCTACACAGCAGGGGAACAGCTGGTGGTGCTGAACCCCACTGGCACATTGGCGAGGTGTTTTTCTCTGTGCAGCCAGCACTTCCGGACAGCAACTAGCGGTGTTGGAGCCCGGGCTCTGCAGGTGGAGCAGATGTGAAATGTGTCCCCTCACACGGTTAAACCGTCCGGTCGGTGGAGCTTTCCTTTGTCATGTGACGCAGCACAGCCGTCATTCTTACCCCCTTGGCGCCGTGCGCCTCCTCCTCAGCGTTGTTTGAATCTGTCCCGGAGTCTGCGCTGTTATGTTATCCCTTGGCCAGGCACACTTAGCGCTGCCCGACTTCTGACATCATTTGGTGTCAGGATGGCTGCGCCTGTGCGGCCGCGCTGGAGGAGATCCAGCCTCGCTGTGTCATCTAATGTAATCACTCTGCGGACCTGTGATCCATGGGCATGAGCAGTGCATATCCTCGCCTCTCACTCCCCTCCCTACGGCTTCTTCAGACTGTGCGGCGTCACGGCCGTGGCATGCTATTAGGGATCAGCTGACAGCGCACAGTCTGAAGAAGGCGTAGGGAGATGAGTGAGAGGCGGAGGTTCAGATATGCACTGCTAATGTCCATGGTCACAGGTCCGCAGTGGGATTAAATCAGAAGACACTACGAGGCAGGATCTCGTCCAGCGCGGCCGCACAGGCGCAGCCATCCTGACACCAAATGATGTCAGAAGACGGGCAGCGCTAAGTGTGCCTGGCCAAGGGATAACATAACAGCGCAGACTCCGGGACAGCTTCAAACAACGCTGAGGAGAAGGCGCACGGCGCCAAGGGGGTAAGAATGACGGCTGTGCTGCGTCACATGACAAAGGAAAGTTCCACCGACCGGACGGTTTAACCGTGTGAGGGGACACATTTCAAAAGTGTTAGGTTCAGCATGTGCAAGGAGCACGACGAAAAGAGGCACTTTTTCTCTTTGCATCATTACTGCTGCACAAGGTGTCTCCTTCAATAACAAACGCCTGGGGGGGGGGACAGGTTCCCTTAAATTTAACTTGTTGTGCCTGCGTGGCGGTCGCAGGACACGTTGCCGTATACACAGCAGGGGAGCAGCAGGCATTACTGAACCCCACTAACACATTGGCCAGGTGATTTGGCTCTGTGCGGACAGCACTTCTGGACGGCAACTAGCGGTGTTGGAGCCCAGGGACAGGAGGAGGAGGAGGTGGAGGAGATAGGAGGGATTGCCACACACACAGCTGGGGAACAGCTGACGTTACTGAACCCCAATAACAGAGGAGGGACTGTTGGGACTGTGCGGGCAGCACTTCTGGACGGCAACTAGTGGTGTTGGAGCCCAGGGACAGGAGGAGGAGGAGGTGGAGGAGATAGGAGGGATTGCCACACACAGCTGGGGAACAGCTGACGTTACTGAACCCCAATAACAGAGGAGGGACTGTTGGGACTGTGCGGGCAGCACTTCTGGACGGCAACTAGCGGTGTTGGAGCCCAGGGACAGGAGGAGGAGGAGTTGGAGGAGATAGGAGGGAATGCCACACACACAGCTGGGGAACAGCTGACGTTACTGAACCCCAATAACAGAGGAGGGACTGTTGGGACTGTGCGGGCAGCACTTCTGGACTGCAACTACCGGTGTTGGAGCCCAGGGACAGGAGGAGGAGGAGGAGATAGGAGGGATTGCCACACACACAGCTGGGGAACAGCTGACGTTACTGAACCCCAATAACAGAGGAGGGACTGTTGGGACTGTGCGGGCAGCACTTCTGGACGGCAACTAGCGGTGTTGGAGCCCAGGGACAGGAGGAGGAGGAGGTGGAGGAGATAGGAGGGATTGCCACACACACAGCTGGGGAACAGCTGACGTTACTGAACCCCAATAACAGAGGAGGGACTGTTGGGACTGTGCGGGCAGCACTTCTGGATGGCAACTAGCGGTGTTGGAGCCCAGGGACAGGAGGAGGAGGAGGAGGTGGAGGAGATAGGAGGGATTGCCACACACACAGCTGGGGAACAGCTGACGTTACTGAACCCCAATAACAGAGGAGGGACTGTTGGGACTGTGCGGGCAGCACTTCTGGATGGCAACTAGCGGTGTTGGAGCCCAGGGACAGGAGGAGGAGGAGGTGGAGGAGATAGGAGGGATTGCCACACACACAGCTGGGGAACAGCTGACGTTACTGAACCCCAATAACAGAGGAGGGACTGTTGGAACTGTGCGGGCAGCACTTCTGGACGGCAACTAGCGGTGTTGGAGCCCAGGGACAGGAGGAGGAGGAGGTGGAGGAGATAGGAGGGATTGCCACACACACAGCTGGGGAACAGCTGACGTTACTGAACCCCAATAACAGAGGAGGGACTGTTGGGACTGTGCGGGCAGCACTTCTGGATGGCAACTAGCGGTGTTGGAGCCCAGGGACAGGAGGAGGAGGAGGTGGAGGAGATAGGAGGGATTGCCACACACACAGCTGGGGAACAGCTGACGTTACTGAACCCCAATAACAGAGGAGGGACTGTTGGGACTGTGCGGGCAGCACTTCTGGATGGCAACTAGCGGTGTTGGAGCCCAGGGACAGGAGGAGGAGGAGGTGGAGGAGATAGGAGGGATTGCCACACACACAGCTGGGGAACAGCTGACGTTACTGAACCCCAATAACAGAGGAGGGACTGTTGGGACTGTGCGGGCAGCACTTCTGGACAGCAACTAGCGGTGTTAGAGCCCAGGGACAGGAGGAGGAGGAGGTGGAGGAGATAGGAGGGATTGCCACACACACAGCTGGGGAACAGCTGACGTTACTGAACCCCAATAACAGAGGAGGGACTGTTGGGACTGTGCGGGCAGCACTTCTGGACGGCAACTAGCGGTGTTGGAGCCCAGGGACAGGAGGAGGAGGAGGTGGAGGAGATAGGAGGGATTGTCACACACACAGCTGGGGAACAGCTGACATTACTGAACCCCAATAACAGAGGAGGGACTGTTGGAACTGTGCGGGCAGCACTTCTGGACGGCATCTAACGGTGTTGGAGCCCAGGGACAGGAGGAGGAGGAGGTGGAGGAGATAGGAGGGATTGCCACACACACACAGCTGGGGAACAGATGACGTTACTGAACCCCGATAACAGAGGAGGGACTGTTGGGACTGTGCGGGCAGCACTTCTGGACGGCAACTAGCGGTGTTGGAGCCCAGGGACAGGAGGAGGAGGAGGTGGAGGAGATAGGAGGGATTGCCACACACACAGCTGGGGAACAGCTGACGTTACTGAACCCCAATAACAGAGGAGGGACTGTTGGGACTGTGCGGGCAGCACTTCTGGACGGCAACTGGCGGTGTTGGAGCCCAGGGACAGGAGGAGGAGGAGGTGGAGGAGATAGGAGGGATTGCCACACACACAGCTGGGGAACAGCTGACGTTACTGAACCCCAATAACAGAGGAGGGACTGTTGGGACTGTGCGGGCAGCACTTCTGGACGGCAACTAGCGGTGTTGGAGCCCAGGGACAGGAGGAGGAGGAGGATGTGGAGGAGATAGGAGGGATTGCCACACACACACAGCTGGGGAACAGCTGACGTTACTGAACCCCAATAACAGAGGAGCGACTGTTGACTGTGCGTACAGCACTTCTGGACGGCAACTGGCGGTGTTGGAGCCCAGGGACAGGTGGAGGAGGAGGAGGTAGCAGGAGGTAGGAGGGATTGCCACACACACAGCAGGGGAACAGCTGACGTTACTGAACCCCAATAACAGAGGAGGGACTGTTGACTGTGCGTACAGCACTTCTGGACGGCAACTGGCGGTGTTGGAGCCCAGGGACAGGTGGAGGAGGAGGAGGTAGGAGGAGGTAGGAGGGATTGCCACACACACAGCAGGGGAACAGCTGACGTTACTGAACCCCAATAACAGAGGAGCGACTGTTGACTGTGCGTACAGCACTTCTGGACGGCAACTGGCGGTGTTGGAGCCCAGGGACAGGTGGAGGAGGAGGAGGTAGCAGGAGGTACGAGGGATTGCCACACACACAGCAGGGGAACAGCTGACGTTACTGAACCCCAATAACAGAGGAGCGACTGTTGACTGTGCGTACAGCACTTCTGGACGGCATCTAACGGTGTTGGAGCCCAGGGACAGGAGGAGGAGGAGGTGGAGGAGATAGGAGGGATTGCCACACACACAGCTGGGGAACAGATGACGTTACTGAACCCCGATAACAGAGGAGGGACTGTTGGGACTGTGCGGGCAGCACTTCTGGATGGCAACTAGCGGTGTTGGAGCCCAGGGACAGGAGGAGGAGGAGGTGGAGGAGATAGGAGGGATTGCCACACACACAGCTGGGGAACAGCTGACGTTACTGAACCCCAATAACAGAGGAGGGACTGTTGGGACTGTGCGGGCAGCACTTCTGGACGGCAACTAGCGGTGTTGGAGCCCAGGGACAGGAGGAGGAGGAGGTGGAGTAGATAGGAGGGATTGCCACACACACAGCTGGGGAACATCTGACGTTACTGAACCCCAATAACAGAGGAGGGACTGTTGGGACTGTGCGGGCAGCACTTCTGGACGGCAACTAGCAGTGTTGGAGCCCAGGGACAGGAGGAGGAGGAGGTGGAGGAGATAGGAGGGATTGCCACACACACAGCTGGGGAACAGCTGACGTTACTGAACCCCAATAACAGAGGAGGGACTGTTGGGACTGTGCGGGCAGCACTTCTGGATGGCAACTAGCGGTGTTGGAGCCCAGGGACAGGAGGAGGAGGAGGATGTGGAGGAGATAGGAGGGATTGCCACACACACAGCAGGGGAACAGCTGACGTTACTGAACCCCAATAACAGAGGAGGGACTGTTGGGACTGTGCGGACAGCACTTCTGGACGGCAACTAGCGGTGTTGGAGCCCAGGGACAGGAGGGGGAGGTGGAGGTGGAGGAGATAGGAGGAATTGCCACACACACAGCAGGGGAACAGCTGACGTTACTGAACCCCAATAACAGAGGAGGGACTGTTGGGACTGTGCGGACAGCACTTCTGGACGGCAACTAGCGGTGTTGGAGCCCAGGGACAGGAGAAAAAGCAGAGGAACACAATGTAGGCCGAAGCCTGATTGGAGAAAGTCGAAAGGGAACCTTTAACCCCCCCCCCAAGGCGTTTGTAGCTGAAAGATCCAGCTTGTGCAGCACAAAAGATGCAAAAGGAAAAGGTGGCTCTTTTCATTATGCTCCTTGCAAACACAGAACTAAACACTTATAAAATGTGTCCCCTGAAACCGTGAGACCGTCCCGGAGGTCGGACTTTCCTTCGTAATATCACGCAGCACAGCCATCATTCTTACCCCCCCGGCGCCGTGCCCCGGCTCCTCAGCGTTGTTTGATTCCGTCCCGGAGCCTGCGCTGTTAGGTTATCCCTTGGCCAGGCACACTTAGCGCTGGCCATCTTCTGACATCATTTGGTGTCAGGCTGGCTGCGCCTGTGCGGCCGCGCTGGCCGAGAGCCCACCTAGCAGTGTTGTCTAATGTAATCCCACCGCGGGCCTGGGATCCGTGGCCATGCGCAGTGCATATCCTCGCCTCTCACTCCCCTCCCTACGGCTTCTTCAGACTGTGCGGCGTCACGGCCGTGGCATGCTATTAGGGATCAGCTGACGGCGCACAGTCTGAAGAAGGCGTAGGGAGATGAGTAAGAGGCGAAGGTTCAGATATGCACTGCGCATGTCCATGGATCTCAGGCCCCCAGTGGGATTAAATCAGGACAATGCGAGGCGGGCTCTCGGCCAGCGCGGCCGCACAGGCGCAGCCAGCCTGACACCAAATGATGTCAGAAGATGGGCAGCGCTAAGTGTGCCTGGCCAAGGGATAACATAACAGCGCAGGCTCCGGGACGGAATCAAACAACGCTGTGGAGCCGGGGCACGGTGCCAAGGGGGTAGGAATGACAGCTGTGCTGCGTCATATTACGAAGGAAAGTCCCACCACCGGGACGGTTTTACGGTATCAGTGGACACATTTTATAAGTGTTAAGTTCTGCGTGTGCAAGGAGCTAAACAAAAATAGCTACCTTTTCCTTGTGCAGCATTACTGCTGCACAAGGTGGCTCTTTCAGTAACAAACGCCTTGGGGGGGGGGGACAGGTTCCCTCACATTTCAGTTGTTGTGTCAGCGTGGCGGTCGCAGGACACATTGCCGGCTACACAGCTGGGGATCAGCTGACATTACTGAAACCCAATAACACTGGTTCGTATGTTTTGACTGTGCAGACGGCACTTCAGAGCCTCAACTGGCGGTGTTGGAGCCCAGGAATTTAAGTTCAGGTGGTAGAAAGATGAACACAACAGGAGACCTGGATAACGTAGACAGTCACCTAATTATTTAATCAGGAAGAGGAGTGGCAAATTCCTGCGAGATCCAGGCCTTGTTCATTTTCAGGAAAGTAAGCCGGTCAACGTTATCGGAGGATAGTCGCATGCGATGGTCAGTTAGTACACCACCTGCAGCACTAAAGACGCGTTCCGATAATACACTAGCCGCAGGGCAAGCCAGCACCTCCAATGCATACTGGCTTAGCTCTGGCCATGTATCCAGCTTTGAGACCCAAAACTTGAAAGGTGAAGAGCCGTCTGGGAGTACAGCAAGTGGGCAAGACATTTAGTCTGTCACCATCTGACGGAACCGTTGCCTCCTGCTGACTGGAGCCGTCTGTGATGGTGTAGATTTTTGTGGCGGGCACAGAAAACTGTGCCACAGTTGGGCCATACTGGTCTTGCCTTGGGCAGAGGCACTGCTTCTGCTCCCTCTTTGTGCAGAGCCTCCACCACTGCCTGGACGCACTGAGCTGCTTTGTAATGCACTAGCAGCACTTCTCTCACTTGGAATGGAGAAGATGATGGAATTCACCAGTGTGTCTTGGTACTCCCGCATTTTTCGCTCCCGGTTCAACGGTGTGATGAGGCTTTCTACGTTGTCCCGGTAGCGAGGATCGAGGAGGGTGAACACCCAATAATCAGAAATGTTGAGAATGTGGGCGATGCGACGGTCGTTTCTCAGGCACTGCAGCATGTAATCCACCATGTGCTGCAGACTGCCAACTGCCCAAGAAACGCTGTCCCCTGCCGGAGGCGTGATCTCTGCCCACTCGTCATCACCCCACCCTCGCTGTACACACTGACTACTGGACAATTGTGTAACTCCCTCCTCTGGACGGATGTCTTCCTCCTCCATTGACTCCTCCTCATCCTCCTCACAAACTGTCCCCTGCCTACGCGTTTGTGAGGAACCACGTGGCGCTGACTGTCCAGAAGATGATGGAAATGGTGAATCCTCATCCTCCACCTCTTCCACAACATCATCCCTTAGCGCTTGCAGTGATTTTTCAAGCAGGCAGATAAGGGGGACAGTCATGCTGACTAGTGCATCATCTGCACTCGCCATCCGCGTGGAATAATCGAAGGGACGCAAAACCTGGCAGACGTCCTTCATAGTGGCCCACTCTGTGGTTGTGAAGTCTGAACGGCGTTGAGTGCGACTTCTTTGCGCCTGAAGCAGCTGGTACTCCATTACAGCTTGCTGCTGCTCACACAACCGCTCCAACATATGTAACGTGGAATTCCACCTGGTAGGTAGGTCACATATGATGAGATGTTCCGGCAGGCGGTGTCGGCGCTGCAGAGCCGCAATGCGCGCTTTTGCCGTGCTGGAACGCCGCAAGTGAGCACACTCTAGGCGGACCTTGTGCAGCAGTGCATCAAGATCCGGATAGTCCCTCAAAAAACTCTGCACGTCCAAATTGAGCACATGTGCCAGACATGGGATGTGAGTGAGGTTGCCGAGGCCCAGAGCTGCCACCAGATTTCGGCCATTATCACACACTACCATGCCTGGCTGGAGATTCGCTGGCACAAACCACACATCGCTCTCCTGCTTGATGGCATTCCAGAGCTCCTGCGCTGTGTGGCTTCGATTCCCCAAAGAAATTAATTTCAAGATGGCCTGTTGACGTTTGGCCACGGCTGTGCTCATGTCGGTCGTAACAGGTAAATGTTCATCACGGGTCCATGTGGAGGTGGACTGTGACGGCTCCTGCAGCGATGATTCTGAGGAACTGGTGTAAGAGGAGGAGTCAATGCGTACAGAATGGATTCCTGCAATCCTTGGAGTGGTATCACCAAATCCAGACTCATAATGTGACCTTTACCAATAGCTTGGTCACTACGTTTACCTCCATATATAGCAATATAAAGATAGGAGAAAAGCATGGAGTTTGTTTAAAAATCGTACAAAAACCTTTAATTACACATGCAAAAATTACAGGAAAATACACTGAATGACAGACAAACAATGTGATATGATGTGTAGACACCTAAAATGCAAAGCGAGCCACATATCTATACCATTCCATCACAAAATTGTGTATATGCAGTAACAGGTGAGAAAAACCCACCCACCTCACAACTCTCAGGATCAATCAAAAGTCCACCCCCTCTCAAAAGATAGTCAGTAGGGTTGAGCGACTTTCATTTTTTTAAGATCGAGTAGGGTTTTGGGAAACCCGATTTTGTCCAGAGTCGAGTCGAGTGCAGTCGGCCGATTATCGCTAAAAGTCGGGGATCGACCGAAACACGAAACCCAATGCAAGTCAAAGGGGAAGCATAGTCGGCAGTGAGTGGAGGCCAGGAAAACACCTACAGTGCCCATTTTAATGCCAAAAACATCCATTCTTGTTTCTGAAGCTTGCCAATCTTAATTAACTGTATAATAATAGTTGGGCATAGGGAATTGGGGGAAAGTTGTGGGGGGAGTAGGGCTGGCTCAAGTTTTTCGTGGGCCCAGGAAATGCGGACTACGTCACGGCGGTGTTGCAGGGAAAGGTAAGTATTGAAACGTTGCAAGTGCTGTGATCCTGAGCAAGCAGGGGGGGGCCCACTCGTTCGCATTGGCACTGGCACAGGGCCCCTCAAAGTACGGCGGTGTGTTTGCATGGCGGGGGCGCCTCCCACCAGCAGCGACACTTTTGCGTACTCTGAGGGGCCCTGTGCCAGTGACGTCGCCAACGAGTATGCCCCCCCACCTGATGAAGGAACCTGCACTTTCATCTGCACCTTCCTCTTTGTCCTTGTGTAAGGTGGTATAACATGCGGGAAGGGGAACCTTACTTTCAGCAGGGTCAGATTCTGGCTGTGTAGAGTACAAGGGGAATGTAGTGGTCTAGGTCAATGTACCAGCAGACTCATTTAGCAGTGGCTGGGCAATGGGCAGGATGAGGAGGAAACAGATATAGGGCCAAAGAATAAAGTAGGCTAAATGCAGTTCAAAATTGGTAACAGGACTAAACAGGCGGCATTGCTTTGTTCAGTGGAGTAGCAAACCCAAGAGCAGCAGACACTGTTTCAAGGGCCTAACCACACTAGTAGGCCAAATGCAGTTTAATATCTGATAGTATAGGGCGAAAGCCAGAATGTGGAAGCTCAGCTTTGTTCAGTTGAGGACAACACCAGGGAGGGGCAGACACCTTTAGTAGGCCGGAAAAGCCTATTGCATTTTTTAAAATGGTAATTTGGAGCAGAAGGTTGAAGCTCAGCTTTATTTAGTTGAGGACAACACCAGGCAGGGGCACACAGACAGACACCTTTAGTAGGCCGGAAAAGCCTATTGCATTTTTTAAAATGGTAATTTGGAGCAGAAGGTTGAAGCTCAGCTTTATTTAGTTGAGGACAACACCAGGCAGGGGCACACAGACAGACACCTTTAGTAGGCCGGAAAAGCCTATTGCATTTTTTAAAATGGTAATTTGGAGCAGAAGGTTGAAGCTCAGCTTTATTTAGTTGAGGGCAACACCAGGGAGGGGCAGAAGCCGTTAGTAGGCCCTAACCAAAGTTGAAGGCCAAATGCAGTTTAATTTCTGATACTATAGGCCGAAAGCCAGAAGGTGGAAGCTCCGATTTAGACAGTGGAGGACAATTTGAATTAGGGACTGCAGACAGACTTAGTAGGCTGTCCCCTGTGGACCATGCATCCACCACATTAACCCATTGCGCCGTAATGGACACGTAATCTTCCGTGGCCATGCCTACAGGTCCATGCGTCTGTTGTCAGGTGCACCTTTGTACTCACAGATTGCCAGAGTGCATGGACAATGCGGTCTTCTACATGCTGGTGGAGGGTTGGGATGGCTTTTCTCGCAAAAGAAGTGTCGACTGGTTAGCTTGTAGCGTGGTACAGCGTAGTCCATCATGGCCTTATTAATAGTAAATAAAATATATAACTAGGCTCTATGAACTTTTAAATAGGTTCCAGGGGTACACGGGCAGCATTGGTGTGGTCAGTGGAGGAGTATTGCAAGTAGGGGCCGCAGACAGGCTATCAAAGGCCTAAAATAACAAACAGTAGGCAGTCATGGCAGTTTTACATCGGTTACATGGATACACAGGCAGGCACTCCAGGCAGCATTGTGGTCAGTGGAGGAGTATTGCAAGTAGGGGCCGCAGACAGGCTATCAAAGGCCTAAAATAACAAACAGTAGGCAGTCATGGCAGTTTTACATCGGTTACATGGATACACAGGCAGGCACTCCAGGCAGCATTGTGGTCAGTGGAGGAGTATTGCAAGTAAGGGCCGCAGACAGGCTATCAAAGGCCTAAAATAACAAACAATAGGCTCATTGCAGTTTTACAGCGGTTACATGGATACACAGGCAGCTAGGTGGTGAGTGGAGGAGTATTTAAAGTAAGGACCGCAGACAGGCTATCAAAGGCCTAACATAACAAACAATAGGCTCATGGCAGTTTTACAGCGGTTACATGGATAGACGGGCAGGCAGCTTGGTGGTGAGTGGAGGAGTATTTAAAGTAGGGACCGCAGACAGGCTATCAAAGGCCTAAAATAACAAACAATAGGCTCATGGCAGTTTTACAGCGGTTACATGGATACACAGGCAGCTTGGTGGTGAGTGGAGGAGTATTTAAAGTAGGGACCGCAGACAGGCTATCAAAGGCCTAAAATAACAAACAATAGGCTCATAACAGTTTTACAGCGGTTACATGGATACACGGGCAGGCAGCTGGTGATGAGTGGAGGAGTATTTAAAGTAGGGACCGCAGACAGGCTATCAAAGGCCTAAAATAACAAACAATAGGCTCATGGCAGTTTTTCAGCGGGGACATGGATACACGGGCAGGCAGCTTGGTGGTGAGTGGAGGAGTATTTAAAGTAGGGACCGCAGACAGGCTATCAAAGGCCTAAAATAACAAACAATAGGCTCATGGCAGTTTTACAGCGGTTACATGGATACACAGGCAGCTTGGTGGTGAGTGGAGGAGTATTTAAAGTAGGGACCGCAGACAGGCTATCAAAGGCCTAAAATAACAAACAATAGGCTCATGGCAGTTTTACAGTGGTTACATGGATACACGGGCAGGCAGCTGGTGATGAGTGGAGGAGTATTTAAAGTAGGGACCGCAGACAGGCTATCAAAGGCCTAAAATAACAAACAATAGGCTCATGGCAGTTTTATAGCGGTTACATGGATACACGGGCAGGCAGCTGGTGATGAGTGGAGGAGTATTTAAAGTAGGGACCACAGACAGGCTATCAAAGGCCTAAAATAACAAACAATAGGCTCATGGCAGTTTTACAGCGGTTACATGGATACACGGGCAGGCAGCTTGGTGGTGAGTGGAGGAGTATTTAAAGTAGGGACCGCAGACAGGCTATCAAAGGCCTAAAATAACAAACAATAGGCTCATGGCAGTTTTACAGCGGTTACATGGATACACGGGCAGGCAGCTGGTGATGAGTGGAGGAGTATTTAAAGTAGGGACCGCAGACAGGCTATCAAAGGCCTAAAATAACAAACAATAGGCTCATGGCAGTTTTACAGCGGTTACATGGATACACAGGCAGCTTGGTGGTGAGTGGAGGAGTATTTAAAGTAGGGACCGTAGACAGGCTATCAAAGGCCTAAAATAACAAACAATAGGCTCATGGCAGCTTTACAGCGGTTACATGGATACACAGGCAGCTTGGTGGTGAGTGGAGGAGTAGTGCAAGGAGTGTCTGTCCCAGTACTCCCAAAATATAAATAGATGTTAATGTCTCGCATAACAACCAAAACAAAAAAAAAGGTGGCATACTTAGGTACAGGGGTGGGCTCATCTACTGAGTTTCTGACATAGTAATTTGGCAGTAACTATTTAATGGTGCCAATATAGGACACAGACACAGACTACTTTAAGTTGCATCATAGATGTCTACAAATTTGTATTGTCAGTGCCAGACATTGAATGATGTCAGCGAATAGACTAAAGATTGGTGGAGCTGTGCGACATAATTTTGCACGTGGTAGAGCACATTTTGAGCTGGGGTAGGGGGGAACTCTCTTGAGGCCGGCGGGACCGCCCCAGGGCCCCTCATGTTACAACGGTGTGTCTGACGTTGGGTGCGCACCGCCACCGCCAGAGACACTACATTGTACTATGAGGGACCCAGTAGCAATGCCGTCAACCAAAAGCGAGCACACCCACCTCTTCAGACAAACAGCAGTCTCACGGGTGCTTGCGCCAAGTCGCGATACCACGGCCCCGTGTGGGGAGTTTTGCCATTTAGGGAGGTGTAAACATGTCGTATGCTGTACAATCAGCTGCAGCAAATTAGACATTAGAAAAGTAATTCACAGGCAAGAGCTTTTCATAGGAAAGCTAGGTGTCGGCCGGGCAAGGTGGGGCAAAAGATTTCGAAATCCAGTTGTGGTTCATTTTAATGAATGTTAGATCGTCAACATTTTGGGTAGCCAGACGAGTCCTTTTTTCGGTTAATATTGAACCTGCAGCACTGAATACTCTTTCTGATAGGACACTTGCTGCCGGGCAAGCAAGCTCCTGCAATGCATATTCTGCCAATTCTGGCCAGGTGTCTAATTTGGAGGCCCAGTAATCAAATGGGAATGACGGTTGAGGGAGAACATCGATAAGGGATGAAAAATAGTTAGTAACCATACTGGACAAATGTTGTCTCCTGTCACTTTCAATTGATGCAGCAGTACCTGTCCTGTCTGCGGTCATAGCAAAATCACTCCACAACCTGGTCAGAAAACCCCTCTGTCCAATGCCACTTCTGATGTGTGCACCCCTAACACTCCTAGTCTGCTGCCCCCTGGAGCTCGTGTGAGAACGATCACGTGCGCTGTGTGCTGGGAATGCCTGAAGCAAACGGTCAACAAGAGTTGATTGTTTGGTTGCTAATATTAGTTCCAAGTTCTCATGTGGCATAATATTTTGCAATTTGCCTTTATAGCGTGGATCAAGGAGGCAGGCCAACCAGTAATCGTCATCGTTCATCATTTTCGTAATGCGTGTGTCCCTTTTTAGGATACGTAAGGCATAATCCGCCATGTGGGCCAAAGTTCCAGTTGTCAAATCTCCGGTTGTGATTGGTTGAGGGGCAGTTGCAGGCAAATCTACGTCACTTGTGTCCCTCAAAAAACCAGAACCCGGCCGTGACACGCAACCAATTTCCTGTGCCCCCGGGAAAGGTTCGGCATTAAAAATATACTCATCCCCATCATCCTCCTCGTCCTCCACCTCCTCTTCGCCCGCTACCTCGTCCTGTACACTGCCCTGACCAGACAATGGCTGACTGTCATCAAGGCTTTCCTCTTCCTCTGGTGCAGACGCCTGCTCCTTTATGTGCGTCAAACTTTGCATCAGCAGACGCATTAGGGGGATGCTCATGCTTATTACGGCGTTGTCTGCACTAACCAGCCGTGTGCATTCCTCAAAACACTGAAGGACTTGACACATGTATTGTATCTTAGACCACTGCACACCTGACAACTCCATGTCTGCCATCCTACTGCCTGCCCGTGTATCCTCCCACAAATAAATAACAGCACGCCTCTGTTCGCACAGTCTCTGAAGCATGTGCAGTGTTGAGTTCCACCTTGTTGCAACGTCTATGATTAGGCGATGCTGGGGAAGGTTCAAAGACTGCTGATAGGTCTGCATACGGCTGGCGTGTACAGGCGAACGTCGGATATGTGAGCAAAGTGCACGCACTTTGAGGAGCAGGTCAGAGAACCCAGGATAAGTTTTCAATAAGCACTGCACCACCAGGTTTAAGGTGTGAGCCAGGCAAGGAATGTGTTTCAGTTGGGAAAGGGAGATGGCAGCCATGAAATTCCTTCCGTTATCACTCACTACCTTGCCTGCCTCAAGATCTACTGTGCCCAGCCACGACTGCGTTTCTTGTTGCAAGAACTCGGATAGAACTTCCGCGGTGTGTCTGTTGTCGCCCAAACACTTCATAGCCAATACAGCCTGCTGACGCTTGGCAGTAGCTGGCCCATAATGGGACAACTGGTGTGCAACAGTGTCATCTGCCGATGGAGTGGTTGGCAGACTGCGTTCTGTGGAAGAGCTGTAGCTTCTGCAGGAGGACGAGGAGGAGGAGGGGGTGCGAACGCCTACAGCCAACTGTTTCCTAGACCGTGGGCTAGGCACAACTGTCCCTAAATTGATGTCGCCTGTGGACCCTGCATCCACCACATTCACCCAGTGTGCCGTGATGGACACATAACGTCCCTGGCCATGCCTACTGGTCCATGCATCTGTAGTCAGGTGCACCTTTGTACTCACAGATTGCCTGAGTGCATGGACGATGCGCTGTTTAACATGCTGGTGCAGGGCTGGGATGGCTTTTCTGGAAAAAAAGTGTCGACTGGGTAGCTCGTATCGTGGTTCAGCGTACTCCATCAGGGCTTTGAAAGCTTCGCTTTCAACTAACCGGTAGGGCATCATCTCTAACGAGATTAGTCTAGCTATGTGGGCGTTAAAACCCTGTGTACGCGGATGCGAGGATAAGTACTTCCTTTTTCTAACCAGAGTCTCATGTAGGGTGAGCTGGACTGGAGAGCTGGAGATCGTGGAACTTTCGGGTGTGCCGGTGTACATGGCAGACTGAGAGACGGTTGGAGACGGTATTGTTTCCGCCGGTGCCCTAGATGCAATATTTCCTCCTACAAAACTGGTGGTTCCCTGACCCTGACTGCTTTTGGCTGGCAAAGAAACCTGCACAGATACTGCCGGTGGTGCGGAAAATGGTGGCCTTACAGTGACGGAAGGGATGTTGCGTTGCTGACTAGCTTCATTGGCCGAGGGTGCTACAACCTTAAGGGACGTTTGGTAGTTAGTCCAGGCTTGAAAATGCATGGTGGTTAATAGTGTTGAGCGATACCGTCCGATACTTGAAAGTATCGGTATCGGAAAGTATCGGCCGATACCGGCAAAATATCGGATCCAATCCGATACCGATACCCGATACCAATACAAGTCAATGGGACTCAGGTATCGGACGGTATTCCTGATGGTTCCCAGGGTCTGAAGGAGAGGAAACTCTCCTTCAGGCCCTGGGAACCATATAAATGTGTAAAATAAAGAATTAAAATAAAAAAAATCGCTATACTCACCTGTCCGACGCAGCCGGGACCTCGGCGATTGTAAGCGGCAGCGTTGTTTCTTTAAAATTCGCGCTTTTACTTGCTTACGTGAATTCCCAGCTTCTGATTGGTCAGGGCGGCCATGTTGCCGGGACTCGGACCAATCACAGCAAGCCGTGACGAAATTACGTCACGGCTTGCTGTGATTGGTCCGCGTCCCGGCAATATGGCGCCGTGACCAATCACAAGCCGTGACGTCACGGGAGGCTGGACACGCGCGCTTTTCAAAATAAGCGCGTGTCCAGCCTCCCGTGACGTCACGGCTTGTGATTGGTTAATGGCGGCCATGTTCCTGGGACGCGGACCAATCACAGCAAGCCGTGACGTAATTTCGTCACGGCTTGCTGTGATTGGTCCGCATCCCGGCAATATGGCGCCGTGACCAATCACAAGCCGTGACGTCACGGGAGGCTGGACACGCGCGCTTTTCAAAATAAGCGCGTGTCCAGCCTCCCGTGACGTCACGGCTTGTGATTGGTTAATGGCGGCCATGTTGCCGGGACGCGGACCAATCACAGCAAGCCGTGACGTAATTTCGTCACGGCTTGCTGTGATTGGTCCGAGTCCCGGCAACATGGCCGCCCTGACCAATCAGAAGCCGGGAATTCACGTAAGCAAGTAAAAGCGCGAATTTTAAAGAAACAACGCTGCCGCTTACAATCGCCGAGGTCCCGGCTGCGTCGGACAGGTGAGTATAGCGATTTTTTTTATTTTAATTCTCTCTTTTACACCTTTTTACATTAATGTTGTTTCGATACCGATATCCGATATTACAAAAATATCGGATCTCGGTATCGGAAATTCCGATACAGCAAGTATCGGCCGATACCCGATACTTGCAGCATCGGAATGCTCAACACTAGTGGTTAAGTGTCTATGCATGCAACTAGTATTTAGACTTTTCAGATTCTGACCTCTGCTTAAGCTAGTTGAACATTTTTGACAGATGACTTTGCGCTGATCAGTTGGATGTTGTTTAAAAAAATGCCAGACTGCACTCTTCCTAGACTCGGATCCCTTTTCAGGGATTGCAGACTGAGCTTTAACCGGATGGCCACGCTGTCCTCCAACAGGTTTTGGCTTTGACACGCGTTTTGGGCCAGATACGGGCCCGGCAGATGGAACCTGTTGCGATGTTGATGCCTGCTGCGGCCCCTCCTCCACCTCCGCTTCTGAACTACTGCCGCCTGCACCCTGTTCCCCCAATGGCTGCCAATCGGGGTCAATAACTGGGTCATCTATTACCTCCTCTTCAAGCTCGTGTGCAACTTCGTCTGTGTCACTGTGTCGGTCGGTGGTATAGCGTTCGTGGCGGGGCAACATAGTCTCATCAGGGTCTGATTGTGGATCTGTACCCTGAGAGGGCAATGTGGTGGTCTGAGTCAAAGGAGCAGCATAGTACTCTGGCTGTGGCTGTGCATCAGTGCACTCCATGTCAGAATATACTTGTAATGGGCATGGCCTGTTAAATGTTTCACTTTCTAAGCCAGGGACGGTATGTGTAAAGAGCTCCATGGAGTGACCCGTTGTGTCGCCTGCTGCATCCTTCTCTCTTGTTGTAGTTTTTGCTGAGGAGGACAAGGAAGCGACTTGTCCCTGACCGTGAACATCCACAAGCGACGCGCTGCTTTTACATTTACCAGTTTCGGAAGAGGAGGCAAAAGAGCTAGAGGCTGAGTCTGCAATGTAAGCCAAAACTTGCTGTTGCTGCTCCGCCTTTAAAAGCGGTTTTCCTACTCCCAGAAAAGAGAGCGTTCGAGGCCTTGTGTAGCCTGACGACGAAACTGGCTCCACAGCTCCAGACTTAGGTGGAATATTTTTATCCCCACGACCACCTGATGCTCCACTACCACTACCATCATTACCAGCTGACAATGAACGCCCACGACGACCTCTTGCACCAGACTTCCTCATTGTTTTAAAATCTTAACCAAAGTAACTTTATTTGTTGCTGTCAAACAACTTACACGGTGAGCTATAACTTCAGTATGATTTCAATATCCCTTAACAGGTTGGTGAGACCACAAGGAAAATCAGGCACAATGTTACACACTCTGTTTTCTGTGGCACAAAATCACAGAGATGACACACACGCAGGACTGTCACTCAAGCACTAATGTCAATATTAATCTCCCACCTAATTTATTTTTTTTTTTTTCTCAGGGAGACTTTAGAAACCAAATAATATTAAAAAAAAAAAAAAAAAAAAGGCTTTCTATGGCCCACAATTAGAGAGAGAGAGGTGGCACACCCAGGAGTCAAGACTGGCGCACAAGCTGAAAGGGCAATATTACTCTCCCACTGTTTTTTTATTTTTTTTTTATTTTTTTCAGGGAGACTTTAGAAACCAAATAATAAGAAAAAAAAAATAAATAAATAGGCTTTCTATAGCCCACTGAATGAGAGATAGCACACACAGCAGTGGCACACAAGCCCTGACTGAGGCCAATATTTTTCTCCCACTGATTGATGTAGTGTTTTTGTGTTGAGGTAGATTTTAGAACACAAATCAAGGAAAAAAAAAAAATGCTTTCTATGGCCCACTGAATGAGAGAGAGGTGGCACACCCAGGAGTCAAGACTGGCACACAAGCTGAAAGGGCAATATTACTCTCCCACTGTTTTTTTATGTTTTTTTTTTTTTTTTTCAGGGAGACTTTAGAAACCAAATAATATTAAAAAAACCAAAAAAAAAAATAGCCTTTCTATGGCCCACTGAATGAGAGAGAGAGAGGTGGCACACCCAGGAGTCAAGACTGGCACACAAGCTGAAAGGGCAATATTACTCTCCCACTGTTTTTTATGTATTTTTTGTTTTTTAAGGGAGACTTTAGAAACCCAATAATATTTAAAAAAAAAAATAAATAGGCTTTCTATGGCCCACTGAATGAGAGGGAGAGAGGTGGCACACCCAGGAGTCAAGACTGGCACACAAGCTGAAAGGGCAATATTACTCTCCCACTGTTTTTTTATGTATTTTTTGTTTTTTAAGGGAGACTTTAGAAACCCAATAATATTTAAAAAAAAAAATAAATAGGCTTTCTATGGTCCACTGAATGAGAGGGAGAGAGGTGGCACACCCAGGAGTCAAGACTGGCACACAAGCTGAAAGGGCAATATTACTCTCCCACTGTTTTTTTTATGTATTTTTTGTTTTTTAAGGGAGACTTTAGAAACCCAATAATATTTTTTAAAAAAAATAAATAGGCTTTCTATGGCCCACTGAATGAGAGGGAGAGAGGTGGCACACCCAGGAGTCAAGACTGGCACACAAGCTGAAAGGGCAATATTACTCTCCCACTGTTTTTTTATGTTTTTTTTTTTTTCAGGGAGACTTTAGAAACCAAATAATATTAAAAAAAAAACCCCCAAAAAATAGCCTTTCTATGGCCCACTGAATGAGAGAGAGAGGTGGCACACCCAGGAGTCAAGACTGGCACACAAGCTGAAAGGGCAATATTACTCTCCCACTGTTTTTTTAGGTTTTTTTTTTTTTTTCAGGGAGACTTTAGAAACCAAATAATATTAAAAAAAAAAAATAAAAAAAAAAATAGGCTTTTTATAGCCCACTGAATGAGAGATAGCACACACAGCAGTGGCACACAAGCCCTGACTGAGGCCAATATTTTTCTCCCACTGATTGATGTAGTGTTTTTGTGTTGAGGTAGAATTTAGAACACAAATCACGGAAAAAATAAATAGGCTTTCTATGGCCCACTCAGTGAGAGATGGCACACACAGGGATGGCACTGTAGCAGAAATGCCAATCTTAATCTCCCACAAAAAAAACAAAAAAAAAACAGGGACTGTCCTACAATTACTATCTCCCTGCAGTAATCTAAGCCAGGTATGGCAGGCAGCAATAGGAGTGGACTGATGCACAAATTAAATAAAAAGTGTGGACAAACAAAAAAGATAGCTGTGCAGAAAGGAAGGAACAAGAGGATATGTGCTTTGAAAAAAGCAGTTGGTTTCCACAGTGGCGTACACACAGCAATACAGCTATCACGGAGCCTTCTAGGGCAGCCCAATGAGCTACAGCGCTGAGGGGAAAAAAAAAAAAAAATAGCTTCCACAGTCCCTGCACACCGAAGGTGGTGTTGGACAGTGGAAATCGCTGCAGCACAAGCGGTTTGGTGGTTAGTGGACCCTGCCTAACGCTCTCCCTGCTTCTGACGAAGCGGCAGCAACCTCTCCCTAAGCTCAGATCAGCAGCAGTAAGATGGCGGTCGGCGGGAACGCCCCTTTATAGCCCCTGTGACGCCGCAGACAGCAAGCCAATCACTGCAATGCCCTTCTCTAAGATGGTGGGGACCAGGATCTATGTCATCACGCTGCCCACACTCTGCGTTCACCTTCATTGGCTGAGAAATGGCGCTTTTCGCGTCATTGAAACGCGACTTTGGCGCGAAAGTCGCGTACCGCATGGCCGACAAGCACAGGGGTCGGATCGGGTTTCATGAGACGCCGACTTAGCCAAAAGTCGGCGACTTTTGAAAATGATCGACCCGTTTCGCTCAACCCTAATAGTCAGTACTCCATATAGCACAATCCATTAAATGCCATCCATAACATAACCCATGTGGGCAACAAGAGAGGGAGGGAGGGGAAAAAAAAAAAAACTGATGGGAGAGGGAGGAAAGGTAATGATATATCTCACCACGTGTGGCAGCGCTCACTGAACGTCCCCGACGCGCGTTTCGCCGCTTCTCAGCCCTGCTTTCTCAAGGGGAAGTGTGGTATAATCTCCTTTGAGGACCTTAAGTATCCTAGGATACTGGTCATGTGCCCATCACATGACCCGGAAGTGTGGTGTAATCTCCTTTGAGGACCTTAAGTATCCTAGGATACTGGTCATGTGCCCATCACATGACTCGGCTTATTCACTGCTGCATAGTTGCGGCGCATACACCCGCCGTCACCAGCGCCCCATCCCCCGCTGCCCGGGCCCATCCAGATGTCTGCTGCGAGTGGGTAAATACCTCAGTTGCGCACACATCAAGACTGTGCCAGACAACAAGAGGTGGGCGCCCGCGACCGACAAGCGCATGCGCACCGCAGTGTGAAGTGTGCCCATCATATACACCATCAAAAGAGCCCTTATGACCAATACATAAAATACACTATTAAAATATAAAGTGGTATCCAATAATCCAGATCGATCCACAGGATAATGAGATTTCTTCCTCTGATGCCTGCATAGTCTTTCCAAAGTAAGTCCATAATATGTAAATGTATGTTTCAATCCATAGGTGGCTCTGTAATCTCAGAGGGAATCCTGATAGTGGGATTATATAGAACCTATACATAAAACAAAGCAATTAAAACCACACAAACAGTTAAAAATACAAAAAAGAGGGATTACTACGGGGCCTGCGAATGTAAACCAATTCTTCTTATAGAAAAGGACCAAAATTAAGCGCATCATTAAGCCCAGCTGGTTTCATGGTGCCTAATGTGACTATCCATTTAAGTTCCCGTTGTGCAAGGAGTTTTTTGATATCACCCCCTCTAATTCCTGTGTGCACTACGTCTATTCCTCTCACCATAAAGTCCTTAGGGTTACAATTGTGTACCAGCCTAAAGTGCTTTGGGATGGTCTTGAGTGTTGTCACATCCTCCACTGTGCTTGCAGCACCAATATCCCGTACATGTTCCCTTACACGCACTCTCAATTCGCGTGACGTTAATCCCACGTAAATTAGGGAACAGCTACATGTGGCATAGTAGATCACATTCGTGGTACTACACGAAATATATTCTCTTATCTGATATTCTCTTTTACTATCCACTGAGCAAAAAAATGTTGTACGTACCATATTAGCACAAGCTACACAGTGGCCACATTTGAAAGAACCTTTAATTGGATGTGTCATACCAAATGGATAAGTACTTGGCGCCACATAGTGGCTTGATACCAAAAGGTCTCTAAGATTCTTAGATCTACGAGGAGTCATTAAAGGCCGGTCGCTAAGGAAAGGTCCCAGGGAGGGCTCGGCACTCAAAACGGGCCAATATTTAGTTAGAATCATTCTCATACTCTCCCACTCATGATTATACACTGAAATAAACCGAATCATATCGTCCTTTTTATCACGTTTAACATTACCATGTATCAGCGAATCCCGTGTTACTGATCTGGCTCTCTTGTATCCGTTTTTTATGCATCTTTGGCTATAGCCTCTGTCCTTAAATCTTTGTCTCAAATCCAGGGCCTGTGTTTCAAACCTCTGATTCGTCGAGCAGATCCGCCTCATCCTCAGGAATTGACCAACCGGGACGGCCCTAATGGTAGCTTGACTATGCGCTGACTTTGCATCTATGAGCGCATTCACAGATGTTGTCTTACGAAAGACATCAGTCTGGATGGACGAAGTTGAGTCCACCTCCAAGCTGATGTCTAAAAAATCAATTTTCTTATAATCATATCTGTAAGTCAGCTTGATATTGAAATTGTTACTGTTGAGCTCACTGTTGTGAAATTGGATTCTGGGCTCCCCCGGTGGCCACTTGTGGAATTGAACTTGTGTGCATCATCCCCTCTGTTCACCTGCTCCTATCAGGATGTGGGAGTCGCTATATAACCTTGCTCCTCTGTCAGTTTCTTGCCGGTCAACAATGTAATCAGAAGCCTTCTGTGCTTGTTCCTGCTACTAGACAACTCCCAGCTAAGTTGGACTTTTGTCCTTGTGTGTTTTTGCATTTTGTTCCTGTTCACAGCTGCTGTTTCGTTACTGTGTCTGGAAAGCTCTTGTGATCGGAAATTGCCACTCTGGTGTTATGAGTTAATGCTAGAGTCTTAAAGGAATTTCTGGATGGTGTTTTGATAGGGTTTTCTGCTGACCATGAAAGTGTCCTTTCTGTCTTCCTGCTATCTAGAAAGCGGACCTCGATTTTGCTAAACCTATTTTCATACTACGTTTGTCATTTCATCTAAAATCACCGCCAATATATGTGGGGGCCTCTGTCTGCCTTTTGGGAAAATTTCTCTAGAGGTGAGCCAGGACTGTCTTTTCCTCTGCTAGGATTAGGTAGTTCTCCGGCTGGCGCTGGGCATCTAGGGTTAAAAAACGTAGGCATGCTACCCGGCCACTTCTAGTTGTGCGGCAGGTTTAGTTCATGGTCAGTATAGTTTCCATCTTCCAAGAGCTAGTTCTCATATATGCTGGGCTATGTTCTCTCGCCATTGAGAATCATGACAGTTTGACCGGCCAAAAAAAGGGTTAAATTACTGGCTGAGAAAGGAGAGAAAAAAGAAGTCTGCTACAATTTTTTTTTTTTTTTTTCCTCTAGTTCTGAGTGTGCTCTTAATTGAATCACTTGCTAGTCTGCCTATACTGCAGCCTTCCTCTCTTTCTCTCCTTCTAAATCCTTGAATGGCTCTGTGTTCACCTGTTTCAAATGGATCTTCAGAGTGTAGCTACAGGTTTGAATAATCTCGCCACAAAGGTACAAAATTTGCAAGATTTTGTTGTTCATGCACCTATGTCTGAGCCTAGAATTCCTTTGCCTGAATTCTTCTCGGGGAATAGATCTCACTTTCAAAATTTTAAAAATAATTGCAAATTGTTTTTGTCCCTGAAGTCTCGCTCTGCCGGAGACCCTGCACAGCAGGTCAGGATTGTAATTTCCTTGCTCCGGGGCGACCCTCAAGACTGGGCTTTTGCATTGGCACCAGGGGATCCTGCGTTGCTCAATGTGGATGCGTTTTTTCTGGCCTTGGGGTTGCTTTATGAGGAACCTCATTTAGAGCTTCAGGCGGAAAAGGCCTTGATGTCCTTGTCTCAGGGGCAAGATGAAGCTGAAATATACTGCCAAAAATTCCGCAAATGGTCTGTGCTTACTCAGTGGAATGAGTGCGCCCTGGCGGCGATTTTCAGAGAAGGTCTCTCTGATGCCATTAAGGATGTTATGGTGGGGTTCCCTGTGCCTGCGAGTCTGAATGAGTCCATGACGATGGCTATTCAGATCGATAGGCGTCTGCGGGAGCGCAAACCTGTGCACCATTTGGCGGTGTCTACTGAGAAAACGCCAGAAAATATGCAATGTGATAGAATTCTGTCCAGAAGCGAGCGGCAGAATTTTAGACGAAAAAATGGGTTGTGCTTCTATTGTGGTGATTCAACTCATGTTATATCAGCATGCTTTAAGCGTACTAAGAAGCCTGACAAGTCTGTTTCAATTAGCACTTTACAGTCTAAGTTTATTCTATCTGTGACCCTGATTTGTTCTTTGTCATCTATTACCGCGGACGCCTATGTCGACTCTGGCGCTGCTTTGAGTCTTATGGATTGGTCCTTTGCCAAACGCTGTGGGTATGATTTGGAGCCACTGGAGGCTCCGATACCTCTGAAAGGGATTGACTCCACCCCATTGGCTAGTAATAAACCACAATACTGGACACAAGTGACTATGCGTGTTAATCCGGATCACCAGGAGGTTATTCGCTTTCTGGTACTGTATAATCTACATGATGTTTTGGTGCTGGGATTGCCATGGCTGCAATCTCATAACCCAGTCCTCGACTGGAGAGCTATGTCTGTGTTAAGCTGGGGATGTAAAGGAACTCATGGGGACGTACCTTTGGTTTCCATTTCATCATCTATTCCCTCTGAGATTCCTGAATTCTTGTCTGACTTTCGTGACGTTTTTGAAGAACCCAAGGTTGGTTCACTACCTCCGCACCGGGAGTGCGATTGTGCCATAGACTTGATTCCGGGTAGTAAATACCCTAAGGGTCGTTTATTTAATCTGTCTGTGCCTGAACACGCTGCTATGCGAGAATATATAAAGGAGTCCTTGGAAAAGGGACATATTCGTCCTTCGTCATCTCCCTTAGGAGCCGGTTTTTTCTTTGTGTCTAAGAAAGACGGCTCTTTGAGGCCGTGTATTGATTATCGACTTTTGAATAAAATCACGGTTAAATATCAATATCCGTTACCACTGCTTACTGATTTGTTTGCTCGTATAAAGGGGGCCAAGTGGTTCTCTAAGATTGATCTCCGTGGGGCGTATAATTTGGTGCGAATCAAGCAGGGGGATGAGTGGAAAACCGCATTTAATACGCCCGAGGGCCATTTTGAGTATTTGGTGATGCCTTTTGGTCTTTCAAATGCCCCTTCAGTCTTCCAGTCCTTTATGCATGACATTTTCCGCGATTATTTGGATAAATTTATGATTGTTTATCTGGATGATATTCTGATTTTTTCGGATGACTGGGACTCTCATGTCCAGCAGGTCAGGAGGGTTTTTCAGGTTTTGCGGTCTAATTCCTTGTGTGTGAAGGGTTCTAAGTGTGTTTTTGGGGTTCAAAAGATTTCTTTCTTGGGATACATTTTTTCCCCCTCTTCCATCGAGATGGATCCTGTCAAGGTTCAGGCTATTGGTGATTGGACGCAACCCTCTTCTCTTAAGAGTCTTCAGAAATTTTTGGGCTTTGCTAACTTTTATCGTCGATTTATTGCTGGTTTTTCTGATGTTGTAAAACCATTGACTGATTTGACTAAGAAGGGTGCTGATGTTGCTGATTGGTCCCCTGATGCTGTGGAGGCCTTTCGGGAGCTCAAGCGCCGCTTTTCTTCCGCCCCAGTGTTGCGTCAGCCTGATGTTGCTCTTCCTTTTCAGGTTGAGGTCGACGCTTCTGAAATCGGAGCTGGGGCGGTGTTGTCGCAGAGAAGTTCCGACTGCTCCGTGATGAGACCTTGTGCTTTTTTTTCCCGTAAATTTTCGCCCGCCGAGCGGAATTATGATATTGGGAATCGGGAGCTTTTGGCCATGAAGTGGGCTTTTGAGGAGTGGCGTCACTGGCTTGAGGGGGCCAGACATCAGGTGGTGGTATTGACTGACCACAAAAATTTAATTTACCTTGAGTCTGCCAGGCGCCTGAATCCTAGACAGGCGCGCTGGTCGTTGTTTTTCTCTCGGTTTAATTTTGTGGTGTCGTACCTACCGGGTTCTAAGAATGTTAAGGCGGATGCCCTTTCTAGGAGTTTTGAGCCTGACTCCCCTGGTAATTCTGAGCCCACAGGTATCCTTAAAGATGGAGTGATATTGTCTGCCGTTTCTCCAGACCTGCGGCGGGCCTTGCAGGAGTTTCAGGCGGATAGACCTGATCGTTGCCCACCTGGTAGACTGTTTGTTCCTGATGATTGGACCAGTAGAGTCATCTCTGAGGTTCATTCTTCTGCGTTGGCAGGTCATCCTGGAATCTTTGGTACCAGGGATTTGGTGGCAAGGTCCTTCTGGTGGCCTTCCCTGTCACGAGATGTGCGAGGCTTTGTGCAGTCTTGTGACGTTTGTGCTCGGGCCAAGCCTTGTTGTTCTCGGGCTAGTGGATTGTTGTTGCCCTTGCCTATCCCGAAGAGGCCTTGGACGCACATCTCGATGGATTTTATTTCGGATCTGCCTGTTTCTCGGAAGATGTCTGTCATCTGGGTGGTGTGTGACCGTTTCTCTAAGATGGTCCATCTGGTTCCCTTGCCTAAGTTGCCTTCTTCTTCCGAGTTGGTTCCTCTGTTTTTTCAAAATGTTGTTCGTTTGCATGGTATTCCTGAGAATATCGTTTCTGACAGAGGGACCCAATTCGTGTCTAGATTTTGGCGGGCATTCTGTGCTAGGATGGGCATAGATTTGTCTTTTTCGTCTGCTTTCCATCCTCAGACTAATGGCCAGACCGAGCGGACTAATCAGACCTTGGAGACATATTTGAGGTGTTTTGTGTCTGCGGATCAGGATGATTGGGTTGCTTTTTTGCCTTTGGCGGAGTTCGCCCTCAATAATCGGGCCAGCTCTGCCACCTTGGTGTCCCCGTTTTTCTGTAATTTGGGGTTTCATCCTCGATTTTCCTCCGGTCAAGTGGAATCTTCGGATTGTCCTGGAGTGGATGCTGTGGTGGAGAGGTTGCATCAGATTTGGGGGCAGGTGGTGGACAATTTGAAGTTGTCCCAGGAGAAGACTCAGCTTTTTGCCAACCGCCGTCGTCGTGTTGGTCCTCGGCTTTGTGTTGGGGACTTGGTGTGGTTGTCTTCTCGTTTTGTCCCTATGAGGGTTTCTTCTCCTAAGTTTAAGCCTCGGTTCATCGGCCCGTACAAGATATTGGAGATTCTTAACCCTGTGTCCTTCCGTTTGGACCTCCCTGCATCCTTTTCGATTCATAATGTTTTTCATCGGTCATTGTTGCGCAGGTATGAGGTACCGGTTGTGCCTTCCGTTGAGCCTCCTGCTCCGGTGTTGGTTGAGGGTGAGTTGGAGTACGTTGTGGAAAAGATCTTAGACTCTCGTGTTTCCAGACGGAGACTCCAGTATCTGGTCAAATGGAAGGGATACGGTCAGGAGGATAATTCTTGGGTCACTGCCTCTGATGTTCATGCCTCCGATCTTGTCCGTGCCTTTCATAGGGCTCATCCTGATCGCCCTAGTGGTTCTGGTGAGGGTTCGGTGCCCCCTCCTTGAGGGGGGGGGTACTGTTGTGAAATTGGATTCTGGGCTCCCCCGGTGGCCACTTGTGGAATTGAACTTGTGTGCATCATCCCCTCTGTTCACCTGCTCCTATCAGGATGTGGGAGTCGCTATATAACCTTGCTCCTCTGTCAGTTTCTTGCCGGTCAACAATGTAATCAGAAGCCTTCTGTGCTTGTTCCTGCTACTAGACAACTCCCAGCTAAGTTGGACTTTTGTCCTTGTGTGTTTTTGCATTTTGTTCCTGTTCACAGCTGCTGTTTCGTTACTGTGTCTGGAAAGCTCTTGTGATCGGAAATTGCCACTCTAGTGTTATGAGTTAATGCTAGAGTCTTAAAGGAATTTCTGGATGGTGTTTTGATAGGGTTTTCTGCTGACCATGAAAGTGTCCTTTCTGTCTTCCTGCTATCTAGAAAGCGGACCTCGATTTTGCTAAACCTATTTTCATACTACGTTTGTCATTTCATCTAAAATCACCGCCAATATATGTGGGGGCCTCTGTCTGCCTTTTGGGAAAATTTCTCTAGAGGTGAGCCAGGACTGTCTTTTCCTCTGCTAGGATTAGGTAGTTCTCCGGCTGGCGCTGGGCATCTAGGGTTAAAAAACGTAGGCATGCTACCCGGCCACTTCTAGTTGTGCGGCAGGTTTAGTTCATGGTCAGTATAGTTTCCATCTTCCAAGAGCTAGTTCTCATATATGCTGGGCTATGTTCTCTCGCCATTGAGAATCATGACAGCTCACCCATAAATCCATCCAGCTGCCGCACCGTCCCCCGCCAAAAAAACAAAACATCTATGTAGCGCAGCCAACACAGCACATGGTCAGCGGCCCCCACCCCCGAGTCACCAAACACCAACCTCTCCCAGAATCCCAGAAAGAGGTTAGCGTACGCGGGGGCACAGGCCGCACCCATGGCTGCGCCGCGCTTCTGCTGGTAAAACTGATCTTAAAATGTAAAAAAATTATGTGTGAGGACAAAGTGCAGCAGCTGGATGATGAGCTCACACAAAGGGCCGTCCAGGTTGGAAGTCCCGAGGAAGAAGCGGACCGCACTCAAAACGTCGACATGATTTATACAGGTACCTGATGTTTTGTTTTTTTGGCGGGGGACGGTGCGGCAGCTGGATGGATTTATGGGTGAGCTCAACAGTAACAATAAGGAGGCTATAGCCAAAGATGCATAAAAAACGGATACAAGAGAGCCAGATCAGTAACACGGGATTCGCTGATACATGGTAATGTTAAACGTGATAAAAAGGACGATATGATTCGGTTTATTTCAGTGTATAATCATGAGTGGGAGAGTATGAGAATGATTCTAACTAAATATTGGCCCGTTTTGAGTGCCGAGCCCTCCCTGGGACCTTTCCTTAGCGACCGGCCTTTAATGACTCCTCGTAGATCTAAGAATCTTAGAGACCTTTTGGTATCAAGCCACTATGTGGCGCCAAGTACTTATCCATTTGGTATGACACATCCAATTAAAGGTTCTTTCAAATGTGGCCACTGTGTAGCTTGTGCTAATATGGTACGTACAACATTTTTTTGCTCAGTGGATAGTAAAAGAGAATATCAGATAAGAGAATATATTTTGTGTAGTACCACGAATGTGATCTACTATGCCACATGTAGCTGTTCCCTAATTTACGTGGGATTAACGTCACGCGAATTGAGAGTGCGTGTAAGGGAACATGTACGGGATATTGGTGCTGCAAGCACAGTGGAGGATGTGACAACACTCAAGACCATCCCAAAGCACTTTAGGCTGGTACACAATTGTAACCCTAAGGACTTTATGGTGAGAGGAATAGACGTAGTGCACACAGGAATTAGAGGGGGTGATATCAAAAAACTCCTTGCACAACGGGAACTTAAATGGATAGTCACATTAGGCACCATGAAACCAGCTGGGCTTAATGATGCGCTTAATTTTGGTCCTTTTCTATAAGAAGAATTGGTTTACATTCGCAGGCCCCGTAGTAATCCCTCTTTTTTGTATTTTTAACTGTTTGTGTGGTTTTAATTGCTTTGTTTTATGTATAGGTTCTATATAATCCCACTATCAGGATTCCCTCTGAGATTACAGAGCCACCTATGGATTGAAACATACATTTACATATTATGGACTTACTTTGGAAAGACTATGCAGGCATCAGAGGAAGAAATCTCATTATCCTGTGGATCGATCTGGATTATTGGATACCACTTTATATTTTAATAGTGTATTTTATGTATTGGTCATAAGGGCTCTTTTGATGGTGTATATGATGGGCACACTTCACACTGCGGTGCGCATGCGCTTGTCGGTCGCGGGCGCCCACCTCTTGTTGTCTGGCACAGTCTTGATGTGTGCGCAACTGAGGTATTTACCCACTCGCAGCAGACATCTGGATGGGCCCGGGCAGCGGGGGATGGGGCGCTGGTGACGGCGGGTGTATGCGCCGCAACTATGCAGCAGTGAATAAGCCGAGTCATGTGATGGGCACATGACCAGTATCCTAGGATACTTAAGGTCCTCAAAGGAGATTACACCACACTTCCGGGTCATGTGATGGGCACATGACCAGTATCCTAGGATACTTAAGGTCCTCAAAGGAGATTATACCACACTTCCCCTTGAGAAAGCAGGGCTGAGAAGCGGCGAAACACGCGTCGGGGACGTTCAGTGAGCGCTGCCACACGTGGTGAGATATATCATTACCTTTCCTCCCTCTCCCATCAGTTTTTTTTTTTTTCCCCTCCCTCCCTCTCTTGTTGTCCACATGGGTTATGTTATGGATGGCATTTAATGGATTGTGCTATATGGAGTACTGACTATCTTTTGAGAGGGGGTGGACTTTTGATTGATCCTGAGAGTTGTGAGGTGGGTGGGTTTTTCTCACCTGTTACTGCATATACACAATTTTGTGATGGGATGGTATAGATATGTGGCTCGCTTTGCATTTTAGGTGTCTACACATCATATCACATTGTTTGTCTGTCATTCAGTGTATTTTCCTGTAATTTTTGCATGTGTAATTAAAGGTTTTTGTACGATTTTTAAACAAACTCCATGCTTTTCTCCTATCTTTATAATCCTTGGAGTGGGCAGGACACGTCCTGCGCCACTCGCACGATCTGTACCCGGCTCAACGACATTAACCCAACGGGCAGTGAGGGAGAGGTATCGCCCCTGTCCATGTTGACTTTTCCACGCATCGGTGGTGAGGTGGACCTTGCTACTGACGGCATTCAGTAGCGCGTGTTTTATGTGTCCCTCCACATGCTTGTGCAGGGCAGGGACGGCTTGCCTGCTGAAGTAAAAGCGGCTGGGCACATTGTACTGTGGGACTGCCAATGACATCAAGTCACGGAAGCTGTCAGTCTCCACCAGCCTGAATGACAGCATTTCCAGTGACAGAAGTTTGGCAATGCCTGCAGTCAGAGCCTGTGCTCGTGGGTGGTTTGACGAGAAAGGCCGCCTTTTCTCCCATGCCTGTACTACCGATGGCTGTACACTGGGCTGGGAGTGTGTGGATGACTGGGAAAGTGGTGCTGCGGGTGGAATTACAGCAGGTCTCTGGACAACAGGGCCAGAGGTTCTTCCACGGCGATCCTGGGAGGAAGCCGAACTAGCTGCGTGTGAGCTGGAGGAAGAGGCAACACGAGCTGAAGGGGTGGTAGCTGCCGCTGTTGGTTGGCCTAGCTCTTCAGTGTGTCTTTCTAACTCCGCCGCGTGCCTGGTGCGCACATGTTTCCACATGTTGGAGGTATTGAGGTTGCTGACATTTCGACCTCTTTTGACTTTGTGATGACACACCTTGCATTTGACATAGCAAATGTCATCTGCAACTGTGTCAAAAAAGGACCAGGCACTGCAAGTCTTGGGAGCGCCCTTTTTGGCTTTTGGAAGAGACATGCTCCTAACGGGTGCCAAAGCGGAGGCTGCAGGATCTGCAGTCTTCCCCCTCCCTCTCCCTCTTTGGGCCGTACGGGGAATCTCTTCCTCAGAGCTGCTCCCACCACCTTCCTGTCCCTCACGCCAAGATGGGTCAAGGACCTCATCATCTACACTACCCTCTTCCCCCAACTGCTCCTCCTGGGTAGTCTCAGCAGCAGAGCACGCACCAGAAAGTGGCACCTGAGTGTCATCAGCGGATGCGTCCTGCGATGTGGTGACCAGAGCCACTGGCCCACCCGCTTCTTCAGAGGAAGAGAGAAAAAGCTGTTGGGCATCACTGCACCCTGCCTCTTCTTCCATTTCTCCAATGCTGCTTGGCTGGCCCCCTGTTTCCAAGCCAAGAGATTCAGAGAACAGAAGTAGAGACGGCTCCTGTCCTGGGATCTCTGTCTGCCTGGGCAATTTGGCAGGTGGTGAAGAGACAGATGGCTGCTCTCCAGTGCTCTGTGTCTGAGAGGATGTGGTACTAATTGAAGTTGATGCGTTAGCTGCCATCCATCCGACAACGGCTTCAATTTGTTCTTCACGCAGCAGCGGTGTACGGCGCTCTGCGACAAAGCTGCGCATGAAGGACTGTTCCCTGGTGAAAGTGGGTGCTGATGAGTCACCGGTGCCCGCAGCAGGCACAGAATCCCCATGTCCTCTCCCTGCTCCGCGCCCACGCCCACGTGCCTTACTCACTGCCTTCTTCATCTTGGTTGACTGATAAAGATAAGCAGAAAAGTACTAACGGCTTTGTGTGCTTATTCCTGAACAACTAACACGTATAAGAAACACTAATTTTCTAAAGTGTGGACTAGACTTTAATATGAGCTAATGTGGCCTACACAAATGTAAAGTGGTGTCACTGGTGTGTTTGGTGAACTTTATGATTTATTTATTTTTTGGGGGCTGAACTGACAACAGAGAGAGCTGCAGTCACACGGAGACCGTGCAGACAGCCGTAAACGACGCTGCAAGGCCCAAAAACCCTCCTCTACGATATCCTATGTAGTGTTTTTCCACAAGTTAGCTGGAGACGGGTGGAAAGACACTAATAGGAATTTTTTGAAAAAATGTGCAGCAGCCTGCACTACTTAAAACAAAAGGAAAATTGATTTTACGGTATGACACAGTGAAGAACCCTGAGCTGGAGACAACCAGGCTATGGCTGCTCACAGACTACAGGGCGAGCTGCAGTCACACGGAGACCGTGCAGACAGCCGTAAACGGTGCTGCAAGGCCCAAAAACCCTCCTCTACATTATCCTATGTAGTGTTTTTCCACAAGTTAGCTGGAGATGGGTGGAAAGACACTAATAGGAATTTTTTGAAAAAATGTGCAGCAGCCTGCACTACTTAAAACAAAAGGAAAATTGATTTTACGGTATGACGCAGTGAAGAACCCTGAGCTGGAGACAACCAGGCTATGGCTGCTCACAGACTACAGGGCGAGCTGCAGTCACACGGAGACCGTGCAGACAGCCGTAAACGGCGCTGCAAGGCCCAAAAACCCTCCTCTACGTTATCCTATGTAGTGTTTTTCCACAAGTTAGCTGGAGACGGGTGGAAAGACACTAATAGGAATTTTTTAAAAAAATGAGCAGCAGACTACACTACTTGAAAAAAAATAAAAAGAACAGTATGAGGCAATGAACCACCCTCCCTGAACTGAATACAACCAGCTATGGATGGCCTATGGCTGCACTTAGACTAGAGAGTGGGCTGCACACACACACACACACACACACACAGACCTTGCAGATCGCTGTGAAAACAGCGCTACAAGGCAAAAGCAAGGTGATTAGTAGGTGAACACAGCGGTTGCTAAATTAGCCTTTGAAAAGCACAAAGAAGCAAATCGCTATCTCTAAACTGGCCCTCAGTCAGCAAACAGCGTCCTGTCACTAACTGAATTCACAGCAGAGTGAGCGCAAAATGGCGCCAGCGACTTTTAAACTGCATCATGACATCATTTCAGCAGCCAATCACAGCCTTGCCAGTAGTTTCAGGCCCTCCATGCTGAACAGGATGTGCCCACACTTGGAATCATTCTCATTGGCTGATTTCGTACAAATTTGTGCAGTTTGAATCCTGGGAACTTCCGATTCCGGTATCCGATACGCGGCAAGTATCGGATCTCAGTATCGGAATTCCGATACCGCTAAGTATCGGCCGATACCCGATACTTGCGGTATCGGAATGCTCAACACTACATACAAGTACATACTATGTACAGGTGAGATGACATACAGGTATATACTATATACAGGAGATGACATACAGGTATACACTATATACAGAGGAGATGACATACAGGTACATAGTATATACAGGAGGAGATGACATACAGGTACATACTATATACAGGAGGAGATGACATACAGGTATATACTATATACAGGAGGAGATGACATACAAGTACATACTATATACAGCTGAGATGACATACAGGTATATACTATATACAGGGGATGACATACAGATATATACTATATGCAGGTGAGATGACATACAGATGTATACTGAGGTGAAAATGAGAAGTGTGAGTGCACAATGAAGAGGTGTGAGTGCAAAATGAGAGTAGTGAGGGGAAAATAGTGGAGAGATCGGAAAATGACAGGTGTGAGGTCAAAATTACAGGTGTTGAGGGGGAAAATGAGAGGAGTGAGGGGGAAAATAAGAGATGTGAGGGGGAAAATTAGAGGCGTGATAGGAAACTGGGAGAAGTGAGGTGCTTTAACTAACCACAGTTAGTTACTATGCCCAGGCAATGCCGGGCTCTTCAGCTAGCATGTTATAAAAACACAAGCTGCCCTTTACTCACCATCCCTGGATCCAGCTCCGGGGTCTGGAATTTGCTTTAGCACCGATGTCACAATTACAGCACAGCAACTAATCAGTAAGATCATTGACACGGTCCTGGCGAAGATTTGCAAAACGCGCATTGGGGTGGGGACATGCTGCTGTCACTATTGTCATTAAGGTAGTTATGCGAAGCTTACATATACAGTGGGGCAAAAAAGTATTTAGTCATTCAGCAATAGTGCAAGTTCCACCACTTAAAAAGATGAGAGGCGTCTGTAATTTACATCATAGGTAGACCTCAACTATGGGAGACAAACTGAGAAAAAAAAATCCAGAAAATCACATTGTCTGTTTTTTTATCATTTTATTTGCATATTATGGTGGAAAATAAGTATTTGGTCAGAAACAAACAATCAAGATTTCTGGCTCTCACAGACCTGTAACTTCTTCTTTAAGAGTCTCCTCTTTCCTCCACTCATTACCTGTAGTAATGGCACCTGTTTAAACTTGTTATCAGTATAAAAAGACACCTGTGCACACCCTCAAACAGTCTGACTCCAAACTCCACTATGGTGAAGACCAAAGAGCTGTCAAAGGAAACCAGAAACAAAATTGTAGCCCTGCACCAGGCTGGGAAGACTGAATCTGCAATAGCCAACCAGCTTGGAGTGAAGAAATCAACAGTGGGAGCAATAATTAGAAAATGGAAGACATTCAAGACCACTGATAATCTCCCTCGATCTGGGGCTCCACGCAAAATCCCACCCCGTGGGGTCAGAATGATCACAAGAACGGTGAGCAAAAATCCCAGAACCACGCGGGGAGACCTAGTGAATGAACTGCAGAGAGCTGGGACCAATGTAACAAGGCCTACCATAAGTAACACACTACGCCACCATGGACTCAGATCCTGCAATGCCAGACGTGTCCCACTGCTTAAGCCAGTACATGTCCGGGCCCGTCTGAAGTTTGCTAGAGAGCATTTGGATGATCCAGAGGAGTTTTGGGAGAATGTCCTATGGTCTGATGAAACCAAACTGGAACTGTTTGGTAGAAACACAACTTGTCGTGTTTGGAGGAAAAAGAATACTGAGTTGCATCCATCAAACACCATACCTACTGTAAAGCATGGTGTTGGAAACATCATGCTTTGGGGCTGTTTCTCTGCAAAGGGGCCAGGACGACTGATCCGGGTACATTAAAGAATGAATGGGGCCATGTATCATGAGATTTTGAGTGCAAACCTCCTTCCATCAGCAAGGGCATTGAAGATGAAACGTGGCTGGGTCTTTCAACATGACAATGATCCAAAGCACACCACCAGGGCAACAAAGGAGTGGCTTCGTAAGAAGCATTTCAAGGTCCTGGAGTGGCCTAGCCAGTCTCCAGATCTCAACCCTATAGAAAACCTTTGGAGGGAGTTGAAAGTCCGTGTTGCCAAGCGAAAAGCCAAAAACATCACTGCTCTAGAGGAGATCTGCATGGAGGAATGGGCCAACATACCAACAACAGTGTGTGGCAACCTTGTGAAGACTTACAGAAAACGTTTGACCTCTGTTATTGCCAACAAAGGATATATTACAAAGTATTGAGATGAAATTTTGTTTCTGACCAAATACTTATTTTCCACCATAATATGCAAATAAAATTATAAAAAAAACAGACAATGTGATTTTCTGGATTTTTTTTTCTCAGTTTGTCTCCCATAGTTGAGGTCTACCTATGATGTAAATTACAGACGCCTCTCATCTTTTTAAGTGGTGGAACTTGCACTATTGCTGAATGACTAAATACGTTTTTGCCCCACTGTGTATATATATATATATATATATATATATATATATATATATATATATATATATATTTGGCACTGTCTTATTATTTATTTATATATTACAGTATTGATCATAATTGGATGGTACTACTATCCTTAGCTTTTTACCTTCACATATAGAATATTATACTACATGGCTGTTTTTATGTCCCCTTTAAAGTTTTTCCTTGTTATCACATTATTTTAACAGTTAAAGATTACATTTATTTGAGACCTCCTTCTCTCCTCCACACTTATTCGCTCCTCATCCAATCGCCTCCAAGACTTCTCCCGAATATCCCCCATCCTCTGGAATTCTCTGCTCCAACACGTCCGGTTATCCACCACATTCGGATCCTTCAGACGGAACCTGAAAACTCATCTCTTCAGGAAAGCCTACAGCCTGCACTGTCCCCGCTGCCTCCTCATCACCACCGAAGCTACCGCCTCACCAACACCGGAGCTCCTGAAAACCCCCAACCTACTGTCTCCTTCCCCTTAATCCTGCAGAATGTAAGCCCGCAAGGGCAGGGTCCTCGCCCCTCTGTATCAGTCTGTCATTGTTAGTTTGTTTTCTGTAAGTGATATCTGTAACTTGTATGTAACCCCTTCTCATGTACAGCACCATGGAATCAATGGTGCTTTATAAATAAATAATAATAATAATGTCTCAAATTATTATTATTATTATTGTTTCACTGTATTTGTATTTTTAATTTACCCATTATTACATAGCATCATCTCTTATTATGTATAGCAATGTCCCTTACCTAGCATATTCATTTGTTACTTTTGTTATTCATAGCATCCTCTAATTATTACAGTGAGTCCTCCCTTGTTAGATATAAAATAAAATGACTGCTGATGGACCAGCACGTGACCAAACAACCAGTCTATTAGCCTCCCCCATTAGAAAAGAAGATTTCCCATGTTCCATCAGCTGTCATTATCATTTATATTTAACAAAAGAGGATGCTATGAAATAAAGACAGGGTGCCATGAATAATGAAAGTAAGAATAGAATATGTTATGTAATGGACATTACATAAAAAGAGATGACACTATATCATAGTGGGACTACACTATATATAACAAGAAACACCATGTATATAACTAGAACACGCGATACGTAATAATGGATGGCCGTGAACGTAACAAGAGGATAATAGGCAATAAGCACAGTGCTATACTAAAAAAATAATAATAATTTAATACCAAAGGTGTGTAGGTCCTATTTTGATTTTTTTTTGCAATATTTATTGGGGGGTGTGGCCCGCACCATGGCTCAGCATTCTTATCTGCACGTCCTTCCTGAGTTTTAACTGCCAGCTACGCCAGCTATTCTTTCAATTCCCCATTCAGATGAGGTCTAGTTTGGCACATGGAGAGGTAGAACGTTTGTGCACCTGTAAACTAATTTATTACTAAAGGTGTTTTGTTCTTTGATGGTATACATCCTAGGGTGTGGCCGGCTCCAGGGCTCAGCACCCTTATGGACACATCCTTCCCACACAAGATTTTAATTGCAAGCTATGTTTAGTTTATTTTCACCTCCCCATTCAGATGAGGCCTGGTTTTTGTAAATGGAGAGGTAGGGCATTAGTGATAGGGATCATCCATATTTAGGTACAACTTGACATGGTTGGATGGCGCTTGCACTCTTTGATCCAAAAATGCTAGCCAAGTATCTTAAGTTTTTAATGTTTAGAGCAATACTGGAGTTAATGTACTTATTAATCGCAGTGTGCTCATGCATACTGTATGCAACCACCTTGACGTGTTGGATGACTTTTGTGCTCTTTAATCAAAAAATGCAAACGTAATACCTTACATTTCTAATGTTTAACGCAATGGTGAAGTCCATGTATTCATTAACTGCTGTGCTGGTGTTTAGGGCATGCATAGGTGCTATCCACAGACAAGAAACTATGTAATATATTTGCAGCGACTCAAGAATATTTTTCGACAACGCTGACTGAAATGCTCGATTAACACTCTAGTGTGCTTGGGTAACACCTTATCTGAGCATGCTTCCTCTTCACTAAATTTTACTCATGTGCAGTATATGTAATCTGTAGCTTTGTTCCCATAAAAGAAGAGGGGCCCAGACACATTTCTTGCACAGGTGCCCCATGCCGTTAGTGTCCACTCCTGGGTCAATGAAAAGGAAGTTTAGATTCTGTATTGTCAGAAAAAATGTGACTTGTGGAGGAAATTAAAAGTTTAAAACTGTGACTTCAGTGAAGAGAAATCCTTGCAATGCATAGCAAAACTTAACAGGAGACATCAGTGCTTGTCTCTCACCATCATTCAGTTGCTAATACCTGGCCTACAAAAATAGATCCAAAGGAACTAAAGCACAAAATCTATCAAGATGGCCATTTGCCCTCAAAATTAGCTTTTTCTTACTTACCATAATGTCTGGTTGATCTTAACTTCTGACTGTAATGGGATGCTGCTTATGAAAATTAATACTTTAATTCTCTTAACCCTAGAACGCATACCTGGGGCCTCGCAGGCCTGCCAGGTTACTTGTTTTCTATTTTCTGTAAAAGTACTTTAGTTAGAATTTTGAAAATCTAGGTAATCCTCAGGTATATAGTTGTTGGTAATTTCCAGTTATTCATATATTTTTATGTTACAGACATTTTGGTATAACAACCTTTTTTTGGGACTACCCCATATTCACGCACCTGGGGCCTTTTAGGCCTGTACTAGGTTTACATGTGATACTCAGTCTTTTTGTCTGTATTGTTGCTGGGGAAGAACTTTTATGACTCTGCTATTGCAGGGAAGAGTGTGGATTCTGCATGACAGCGCTGCTATATTTGTCCAGCAAAGAAGGAAAGAAAATCGGAGCGTTTCTGTTCTACTTGCAAACAAAATGTATGCAAGGAACATTCAGCCGAAAAAATATTATGCGAGAATTGTCGGGGGAATATGTAAAGTTACAAATAAATATTCCTGCACCAAGTTTGCTACAACCAAAAAATGTTTTCATAAAAAAATTGCATACAGAATGCCTATTTTTGGCGTGCCCGTTTACTTACTTTTTTGTTGTTTTATGCACAAAATTATGTTTTGAAATATACACATCTTAGGCTGTGTTCCCAGTAGCGCTGGGGTTCGCCAGAAGGGGATCCATAATGGATCTGACCTCCTGGTAACTCCAGCTAAGGCTGCCGGAAAGGCGGGATTCTGCCAGCCTTAGCTGGGGTCACCAGGAGGTCAGATCCATTACGGATCCCCTCCTGGCGGACCCCAGCGCTAGTTGGAATGCATCCTTACCTTGCAATTGTAAAATACATTTTGAAAAGTATTTTTATTTGAGTTATTCCGTGTTATTTGCACACAGGCCTAAAAGGCCCCAGGTGCGTGAATATGGAGTAGTCCCCAAAAAAGGTTGTTATACCGAAATGCCTATAACATAAAAATATATGAACAACTGGAAATTACTAACAACAATATACCTGAGGAATACCTGGAGTTTCAAAATTCTAACTAAAGTAATTTTACAGAAAATAGAAAACAAGTAACCTGGAAGGCCTGCGAGGCCCCAGGTATGCATCCGCCAGCCTTAGCTGGGGTCACCAGGAGGTCAGATCCATTACGGAATCCCATCCTGGTGGACCCCTGCGCTAGTGGGAATGCATCCTTACTTTGTAATAAACTTTGAAAAGTATTTTTATTTGGGGATGCATTCATGCAGGGGTGCATTCGTGCACTATTATTCGTGTAGTTTTATTCAAAGTATTTTTTTTCTAAGTATGCAGCAGTTATAACATGGCAGAATATAACAAGCATCTCTCTTCTCTTCATACAGGTAAACATATCATTCATTCCTTCAACTGAAATATCCTGCATGTCTATTGCTCCATTCCCTGACAGCAAGCGGCTTGGATGGTAAACATATCATTCATTCCCTGAACTGAAATATCCTGCATGTCTATTGCTCCATTCCCTGACAGCAAGCGGCTTGGATGGTAAACATATCATTCATTCCCTGAACTGAAATATCCTGCAAGTCTATTGCTCCATTCCCTGACAGCAAGCGGCTTGGATGGTAAACATATCATTCATTCCCTGAACTGCAATATTCTGCATGTCTATTGCTCCATTCCCTGACAGCAAGCGGCTTGGATGGTATCTGAGTCATTCTATCTTCGGCATTGAATCCTGCATATATCTATATATGTTAGTCATCTTATTATGCATTTGTTTGTGTTTATAGATATTTAACTCACTTTTGCTTGTCCCTATGTAGAGAGATCACATAACTGTCTCAAAGGGGTTTATGATCCATGTAGACCTGGACATTTGTTTATCTGATCACTACATTTATTGTGTCCTGCTGTCTCAACTGAGTTAGATTGATTGGTAACGAGAGGGGGAGCTAGCCTTCTATAAATGTAGACATAGCTTGGGGATGCATTCATGCAGGGGTGCATTCGTGCACTATTATTTGTGTACTTTTATTCAAAGTATTTTTTTCTAAGTATGCAGCAGTTATAACATGGCAGTTACACAGGGCAGGAGACAGGTAAGACAATCTAAAACAATTCCCTATTCACTTGAAACAGAACAAATACACACCATATGTATCTGTATAAGCTATATCCTGGCTGCTGCATTCACTCACCACTAGTGTTGAGCATTCCGATACCGCAAGTATCGGGTATCGGCCGATACTTGCGGTATCGGAATTCCGATACCGAAATCCGATACTTTTGTGGTATCGGGAATCGGTATCGGGATTAATATCAATGTGTAAAAGAAAGAATTAAAATAAAAAATAGGGATATACTCACCTCTCCGGCGGCCCCTGGACTTTACCGCCATAACCGGGAGCCGTTGTACCTAAAAATGCGCGCTTGAAGGGCCTTAGATGACGTCACGGTGCTCTGATTGGTCCGTAGCGGTCGCGTGACCGCTATGCGACCAATCACAAAGCAGTGACGTCACCTAAGGTCTTTCAAGCGCTTGAAAGACCTTAGGTGACGTCACTGCATTGTGATTGGTCGCGTAGCGGTCACGCGACCGCTACGCGACCAATCAGAAGCTGCGAACGTCTTCTAAGGTATTTCAAGCGCTTGAAAGACCTTAGGTGACGTCACTGCTTTGTGATAGTTTCCTCTCCTTCAGACCCTGGGAACCATACAGGATACAGTCTGATACTTGGTGTCCCATTGACTTGTATTGGTATTGGGTATCGGTATCGGATTAGATCCGATACTTTGCCGGTATCGGCCGATACTTTCTGATACCGATACTTTCAAGTATCGGACGGTATCGCTCAACACAACTCACCACCCTTGCATAAACTCTTTACACTCCATCCATATCGGCCCCTCTGTCCTTGCCTCTCCTATGTATAGCACTCATGCTCTGTTCACATTGCTTAACAGCGCAGATCCATTCAGTCCCACCATCCAACACAAGAGACGCTGTCACAAATCACTTAACCATCTGCTCACTCTTTCTATCCTCCTTCTCCTAGTCGCTGGAGACATCTCTCCAAACCCCGGCCCCCCATGTTATAGCCAAACCTCCCAACTGCTACACCCAGAAACCCCTCTAACCTTATTAATATTCCATGCATGCCTTCTGTCTCTTTCAATTGTGCCCTTTGGAATTCTCGCTCTGTGTGTAATAAACTCTCCTTCATTCATGACTTCTTCCTTTCTAATTCCCTTAATCTCCTGGCTCTTACTGAAACCTGGATCCAGCAGTCAGACACCACCACTGCTGCTGCTCTTTCATATGGTGGACTACACTTTTCTCATACCCCAAGATCAGACAACAGAGCAGGTGGAGGCGTTGGTCTGCTCCTTTCACCCAAATGTACCTTCCAAGTTATCCCCCAAGTACCCTCACTTGTATTCTCTTCCTTTGAGGTCCATGCTGTCAGACTCTACGTCCCCTTCTCCATGCGAGTGGCGGTGGTGTATCGTCCTCCTGGCCCCTCTCATCGGTTCCTGGATCATTTTGCCACCTGGCTTCCACACTTTCTCTCCTGTGACACCCCCACCCTTATCATGGGTGATTTCAACATCCCCATTGCTTCTCCCCTCTCCCCATCTGCTTCTCACCTTTTATCTCTAACCTCCTCTTTCGGCCTCTCGCAGCATACTAACTCTCCAACGCATGAAAATGGAAATTCCCTTGACTTGGTCTTCTCCCGGCTTTGCTCAGTGGATGATTTCACAAACTCCCCTCTCCCGCTCTCTGACCACAACCTTCTTTCATTCTCTATCAAGAACTGCCATCCCGCTCAGGTCACCCCCACTTTCTACACTTATAGAAACATACAGGCCATTAACACCCAGAAACTTATGAAGAACTTGCAGTCCTCATTGGTCCCAATCTCCTCCATCTCATGTCCTGATTCTGCTCTGAAGCATTACAATGAAACCCTGCAAAGTGCCCTGGATGAAGCTGCTCCTCCTATACATAGAGCAACTCGACAAAGATGGCGACAACCGTGGCACACGCTGCAAACACATTTCCTGCAGCGGTGCTCCAGGTGCGCTGAACGTCTGTGGAGAAAATCTAATCTACCCGAAGATTTCATCCATTATAAGTTCATGCTAAAAAGATACAACTCTGCCCTTCACCTCTCCAAACAAACCTATTTCAACACCCTCATCACCTCACTGTCCAATAACCCTAAACGTCTCTTCAACAATTTCCAGTCCCTACTCAACCCAAGAGAGCAAGCCCCAACCACCGATCTCCGCGCTGATGACCTGGCCAATTACTTCAAAGAAAAAATTGACCACATTCGACAGGAAATCATCTCCCAATCTCTTCATACCAGGCACTGTCCTCCCTCCCCCACTGCATCTAGTTCACTCTCTGACTTTGAACCAGTTACAGAAGAAGAAGTAAGCAGGCTCCTTGCATCTTCTCGCCCGACCACTTGCACAAGTGACCCCATTCCGTCACATCTCCTCCAGTCCCTTTCCCCGGCTGTCACCTCTCACATAACAAAAATATTCAACCTTTCCCTCACTTCCGGTATTTTTCCCTCCTCATTTAAGCATGCCATCATACATCCATTACTTAAAAAACCCTCCCTCGACCAAAACTGTGCTGCTAATTATAGACCTCTCTCTAATCTTCCCTTCATCTCTAAACTCCTGGAACGCCTGGTCCACTCCCGTCTTACCTGCTATCTCTCAGATAACTCTCTTCTCGACCCTCTTCAATCTGGCTTCCGCTCTTTACACTCTACTGAAACTGCCCTCACTAAAGTCTCTAATGACCTACTAACAGCTAAATCTAATGTTCACTACTCCATGCTAATTCTCTTGGATCTTTCCACAGCATTCGACACTGTGGATCATCAGCTCCTCCTCACTATGCTCCGCTCCATTGGCCTCAAGGACACCGTTCTCTCCTGGTTCTCCTCCTATCTCTCTGACCGATCCTTCACTGTATGTTTTGCTGGTTCCTCCTCCTCTCCCCTTCCCCTTACTGTTGGGGTTCCTCAAGGATCAGTCCTAGGCCCCCTCCTCTTCTCTTTGTATACTGCCCCTATTGGACAAACAATCAGTAGATTTGGTTTCCAGTACCATCTCTATGCTGATGACACCCAATTATACACCTCTTCTCCTGCTTTTACTCTGACCTTCTTAGAAAACACCAGTGATTGTCTTACCGCTATCTCTAACATCATGTCCTCCCTCTATCTGAAACTGAACCTGTCAAAAACTGAACTCCTCATGTTCTCTCCCTCTACTAACCTACCTTTGCCTGACATTGCCATCTCCGTGTGCGGTTCCACCATTACTCCCAAGCAACATGCCTGCTGCCTTGGGGTCATCCTTGATTCCGAGCTTTCATTCACCCCCCACATCCGATCACTGGCTCGCTCTTCTTATCTGCATCTCAAAAATATTTCTAGAATTCGCCCTTTTCTTACTTTCGACTCTGCAAAAACTCTTACTGTCTCACTTATTCATTCTCATCTGCACTATTGTAACTCTCTACTAATCGGCCTCCCTCTTACCAAACTCTCCCCGCTCCAATCTGTCCTCAATGCTGCTGCCAGGATCATATTCCTCACCAACCGTTACACCGAAGCCTCTACCTTGTGCCAGTCATTACACTGGCTACCCATCCACTCCAGAATCCAGTAAAAAACTACTACCCTCATCCACAAAGCACTCCATGGCTCAGCACCACCCTACATCTCCTCTCTGGTCTCAGTCTACCACCCTACCCATGCCCTCCGCTCCGCTAATGACCTCAGGTTAGCATCCTCAATAATCAGAACCTCCCATTCCCGTCTCCAAGACTTTACACGTGCTGCGCCGATTCTTTGGAATGCACTACCTAGGATAATACGATTAATCCCCAATCCCCACAGTTTTAAGCGTGCCCTAAAAACGCATTTGTTCAGACTGGCCTACCACCTCAACGCATTAACCTAACTATCCCTGTGTGGCCTAATTAAAAAAAAAAAAAACATAATCAGGTTCCTCGCATCATGTTTTCATACACTTTATGCAGTCAATAGCCTCTGTGTCTGTACTGCTACATACTTAGGCTGTTAACTGGTTCATGCAGCTTTACATGAACACCCGAGCCTTACACTATGGCTGGTCCAAATAACTAAAGCAATTGTTACCATCCACCTCTCGTGTCTCCCCTTTTCCTCATAGTTTGTAAGCTTGCGAGCAGGGCCCTCATTCCTCCTGGTATCTGTTTTGAACTGTGATTTCTGTTATGCTGTAATGTCTATTGTCTGTACAAGTCCCCTCTATAAGTTGTAAAGCGCTGCGGAATATGTTGGCGCTATATAAATAAAATTATTATTATTATTATTTATTATTCCATTTAGTTATTCCATGATAATTGTAAACAGGCCTAAAAGGCCCCAGGTGCGTGAATGTGTAGATTTCTATGGGTATGCGTTCTAGGGTTAAGAGCATATGTAGAAATGCACTTAAATTTGATTTATTTTTTAGTCAATGCCAGTCATATGTAATAGCAGTATTTTGTGTTGCTACTGTGTTTGGCATTAAATCTTCAGGGAAAATAAGGCGACATGGAATGCTCGATAGAATACCAAATAATTGTAGTCTTTAATTGTTAAACTAATAATACCTACGATAACACATGTTGAACTATTAATGTATTTTTATATATAATTGAAGCTCAGGAGTCAGGGCCATTTACAGATAGTCATTAGTATTTTTAATAAGAAGAATAATAATATTATTATGTAATAGGCTGTAATGTTTTACATTTCTGCCTGTTTTAGATGTTACAGTAATAACAGTTAAAGAAGACAATAATAAATAATAAAAAACCCACCCTCTTTTTCCATAACAGTTTTATCAGTACAATTGAACACCAGAAATGTAGCTGTACTTTCCACACGCTCCTTTCCATAAATGAACCTAACAGCCAAAGTAGCATTGTTGGATATTTTTGTCAAGGGGATAATAGAGATAATAGAGCTTAAACATATATATAAATATATATATAAATATATACAGTACAGACCAAATGTTTGGACACACCTTCTCATTTAAAGATGTTTCTGTATTTTCATGGTTATGAAAATTGTACATTCACACTGAAGGCATCAAAACTAGAGTTGAGCGACTTTTACTTTTTTGGGATCGAGTCGGGTTTCGCGAAACCCTACTTTGCGAAAAGTTGGGTCGGGTGAAATCGGCCGATTATTGCGAAAAGTCGGGGGCCGACTGAAACACGAAACCCAAAGTGTTGTGAATTCCGCTCTTGGGCTCCCTCCAGTGGTTGTAAGTGGCACTTTTGTGAATTCTGCTCTTGGGCTCCCTCCGGTGGTTTTAAGTGGTACTGCTGCTCTTTGGATTTAGCAGTCAGCAGCTGCTTCCACTGATTGTCTTTCTGGCTCGGCTATTTAACCTGGTTCTATCCTTCAGCCTGTGCCGGTTGTCAATGGTTCCTGCTTGGATTCACATCTCTGCTTGGATTTCCCTGATATTCTGACCTGTTCAGCAAAGATAAGTCCTTGCTTTGTTCTTTTGCAGTTCACTTGTTGTGGATTTAATCGTTCTGCACTTTCTATGTTTTTTTCTTGTCCAGCTTGTCAGTATGGATTTATTCAGTTAAGCTGGAAGCTCTGGGAAGCAGATTTACCCTCCACACCTTTAGTCAGGTGTGGAGATTTTTGTAAACTCTGTGGTGGATTTTTCTAGTTTTTAATACTGACCGCACAGTATTCCGTCCTGTTCTATCTATCTAGCTAGACTGGCCTCCTTTGCTACATCCTGGTTTCATTCTGCGTATGTCATTTCCCTCTCCACTCACAGTCAATATTTGTGGGGGGCTGCCTATCCTTTGGGAATTTTCTCTGAGGCAAGATAGCTTTCCTGTTTCTATCTCTAGGGGTAGTTAGTCCTCCGGCTGTGACAAGGTGTCTAGGGAGTGACAGGAACATCCCACGGCTACTTCTAGTGTTGTGTTAAGCTCAGGAACTGCGGTCAGTACAGGTACCACCTCCTCCAGAGCACGTCCCATGTTGCTCCTAAACCACCAGTTCATAACACCAAAGCAAGTCAATGGGGAATCAAAATCGGCAGTGAGTGGAGGACAGGAAAACACCTACAGTGCCCATTTTAATGCCAAAAACATAAATTCTTATTACTTAAACTTGTCAATCTTAATTTACTTTATAATAATAGTTAGGCATTGAAAACTGGGGATCATTTAACTAAAGTTGTGGGGGGGTAGGGCTGGCTCAAGATTTTTGTGGGCCCAGGAAATGCGGAATACGTCACGGCGGTGGAGCAGGGAGAGGTAAGTATTTCAACTTTGCAAGTGCTGTGATCCTGAGCAAGCAGGGGGGGCCCACTCATTGGCATTGGCACTAGCACAGGGCCCCTTACAGTATGGCAGTGTGTTTGATGGTGGGTGGCGCCTCCCACCGGCAGAGACACTTTTGCGTACTATGAGGGGCCCTGTGCCAGTGACGTCGCCAACGAGTATGCCACCCCACCTGATGAAGGAACCTGCACTTTCATTTGCACCTTCCTCTTTGCCCCGTATAAGGTGGTATAGTATGCGGGAAGGGGAACCTGACTTTCAGCAGGGTCAAATTCTGGCTGTGTAGAGTGCAAGGGGAATGTAGTGGTCTGGGTCAATGTATCAGCAGACTCATCTAGCAGTGGCTGGGCAGTGGGCAGGAAGAGGAGGAAACACAGATATAGGCCCAAATAATAAAGTGGGCTAAATGCAGTTCAAAAGTGGTAACAGGACTAAACAGGTGGCATTGCTTTGTTCAGTGGAGGACAACTGTAATGAGTGGCAGACACAGTTAGTAGGCCCAAATAGTAAAGTGGGCTAAATGTCTCACGTTGGTTGTGCACCACCACCGTCAGAGACACTTCATTGTACTATGAGGGACCCTGTGCCAGTGCTGTCGCCCAAGAGTGGGCCCACCCACCTGTCCAGGCAAATGGCACTTGCACGGGTGCTTGCGCCAGGCGGTGACCATGGCCCTGTGGGGGGAGTCAGCCCATTTAGGGAGGTATAAAAATGGCCTATGGTGGACATTCAGTAGCTGCAAATGGAGGAATTGGAGAAGTCAGTAAGAGGAGGCCAAAAGCAAGACATTTTTCAGGCAAGCTACGTGTCAGCAGGAGAAGGTGGGGCAAAATAATTTGAAATCTATGATTGGTTCATTTTAATGAAGGTTAGATCATCAACAATTCAGGTCGCCAGACGTGTCCTTTTTTCGGTCAGTATTGAACCAGCAGCACTGAAGACTCTTTCTGATAGCACACTAGCAGCAGGGCAAGCGAGCTCCTGTAATGCATATTCTGCCAATTCAGGCCAGGTGTCTATTTTAGATGCCCAGTAATCAAAAGGGAATGACCTGTGAGGGAGAACATCGATAAGGGAGGAAAAGTAGTTCATAACCATACTGGACAAATGCTGTCTCCTGTCACTTTGAATCGATGCAGCAGTACCTGTTGTGTCAGTGTTCATTGCAAAATCACTCCACAACCTGGTCATAAAACCCCTCTGTCCAACGCCACTTTGGAATTGTGCACCTCTAACACCTCTGCCATGTTGCCCCCTACTGCTCGTGTGAGTACTATCACCGCCGCTGTGTGCTGGGAATGCCTGAACCAAACGGTCTACAAGAGTTCCTTGTTTGGTAGCCAATATTTGCTCAAGGTTCTAATGTGGCATGATATTTTGTAATTTTCCTTTATATTGTGGATCCAGGAGGCAGGCCAACCAGTAATCGTCATCGGTCATCATTTTTATAGGATTTTTTTAGGATACGCAAGGCATAATCAGCCATGTGGGCCAATGTTCCAGGTGTCAATTCACTGCTTGTGCTGGGTTGAGGAGCACTTTCTTGAAAATCAACATCACTTGTGTCCCGCAAAAACCCTGTACCTGACCTTGCAATGCCACCAGTTTCTATTGCCCCCAGAGAAGCATCCTCCACCCATAAATATTCATCCCCATCCTCCTCCTCCTCCTCCTCTTCGTCCGTCACCTAGTCCAGGAGAGTTCCCTGAGCAGACAATGGCTGACTGTCATCAAGGCTTCCCTCCTTCTCGGCTGCAGATGCTTGCTCCTTAATGTGCTCAAACTTTGCATCAGCAGACGCATTAGTGGGATGCTCATGCTTATGATGGCGTCGTCTGCACTTACCAGCCGTGTGCATTCCTCAAAACACTGAAGGACTTAACAGAGGTCTTGGAGATTCCACCACTGCACACCAGAAAACTCCATGTCTGCCATCCAAGTGCCTGCCTGTGTATGTGTATCCTCCCACAAATTAATTACAGCACACCTCTGTTCGCACAGCCTCTGAACCATTTGCAGTGTGGAGTTCCACCTTGTTGCAATGTAGATTATTAGGCGGTACTGGGGAAGATTCAGTGATTGCTGATGGTTCTGCATACGGCTGGAGTGTACGGGCGACCGGCGGATGTGCGCGCAAAGTCTTCGCACCTTCAGGAGCAGGGTTGGTAACTCAGGATAATTTTTGAGGAAGCACTGCACCACCAGGTTCAAGGTGTGAGCCAGGCAAGGTATATGTTTCAGTTCTGAAAGGACTATGGCACCCATAAAATTCCTTCCGTTATCACTGACTACCTTGCCTGCCTCAAGATGTACACTGCCAAGTCATGACTGCGTTTGTTGCTCGGCCAGTACTTCCGCAGTGTGTCTGCTGTCACCCAAACACTTCATTTGTAACACAGCCTGCTGACGCTTACCACTTGCTGTTCGATAATGGGACACCTCGTGTGCAACACTGGTAGCTGCGGATGGAGTGGTCATGCTACTGCGCTCTGTGGATGAGCTTTCGCTTCTGTAGGAGGAGGAGGAGGGGTGGCAAATGCCTACAACCAACTGTTTCCTAGACTGTGGGCTAGGCAGAACTGTCCCCACTATGGCTATCCCCTGTCGACCCTGCATCCATCACATTAACCCAGTGTTCCGCGATGGACACATAACGTCCCTGGCCATGCCTACTGGTTCATGCATCTGTTGTGAGGTTTACCTTTCCACTGACTGATTGCCTCAGTGCATGGACAATGCGGTCTTTGACATGCTGGTGGAGGGCTGGGATGGCTTTTCTCACAAAGAAGTGCCAACTGGGTAGGTCATAGCGTGGTACTGCGTAGGCCATCAGGTCTTTGAAAGCTTCGCTTTCAACCAACCGGTAGGGCATCATCTCTAACAAGATTAGTCTAGCAATGTGGGCGTTCAAACCCTGTGTACGATGAGAGGATGAGTACTTTATTTTCCTAACAAGAGTCTCTTGTAGGGTGAACTGGACTGGAGAGCTGCATATGGTGGAACTAGCGGTGGGAGTGGTGGACATGGCGGATTGAGAGAGGGTTGGTGATGGTATTCTTGATGTTGACCTACATACAGTGTTTCCTACCAATAACCTTGTGATTCCCTGACTGCTTTGGCCTTGCGACGATACCTCCACATTTGCTGGTGGTGGTGTCCTAACCGGTGGGCTTACAGTGAGGGAGGCAATGTAGCGTTGCTGACTACCTTCATTCTGAGCAGGTGCACCAATGGTACAGGATGTTTGGTAGTTAGTCCAGACTTGCAAGTGCATGCTGGTTAAATGTCTAAGCATGCACGTTGTATTTAAATTTTGAAGATTCTTCCCTCTGCTAAAGGTCTTTGAGCATTTCTTACAGATAACTTTGCACTGATCATTCGGATCTTGGTTAAAAAATTGCCACACTACACTCTTCCTACTATGGAATACCTTTTCAGGTATTGCACGCTGTGCTACTTTCACCAGATGGCCATGCTGTCCTAAAACTGTTTTTGTTGTTGACAAACGTCTTTGGCCTGATACGGGCCTGCCAGATGACAGCTGTTGCAATGTAGATGGCTGCTGCGGATCATCCTCCTCCGCTTCTGAGCTACTGGCAGCGGCACCCTCTTCCCCCAATGACTGCCAATCTGGGTCAACAAGTGGGTCATCTATCACCTCCTCTTCAATGTCATGTGCACCTTTCTCTGTGTCACCGTGTAAGGTGCTATAGCTTTCGGGACGGGGCACCATAGTCTCATCAGGGTCAGATTCTGGCTCAGTACACTGCGAGGGCAATGTAGTGATCTGAGTCAATGGAACAGCATAATAATCTAGCTGTGGCTGTGCATCAGTGCACTCCATGTCCGATTCATCTTGTAATGGGCAGTTAACAATTTCCCTTTCTAACCCAGGCACGGTATGTGTAAAGAGCTCTATGGAGTAACCTGTAGTGTCACCTGACGCATCCTTCACTTTTAGTTTGGGTGAAGGACACAAGGAAACGTCTTGTTCCTGACCGGGAGCATCCACTGATGACTCGCTGCTTTTATATTTTGAACTTTCTGAAGAGGAGGCGAAAGAGCTAGAGGCTGAGTCAGCAAGGAAAGCCAAAACTTTTTCCTGCTGCTCCGGCTTTAAAAGATGTTTTCCTACTCCCAGATAAGGGAGCCTTCGAGGCCTTGTGTAACCAGACAATGATGCTGGCTCAACACCTCCAGCCTTAGGTGCTATTGTGCTTTTGCCACTACCACCGGATGCACTACCACCACCATCAGTACCAGCTGGCAACCAACGCCCATGGCCTCTTCCACCAGACTTCCTCATTTTTTGGAAAATCTAACCAAAATAACAACCGTTATATGTTACTGTAAACAAGGTAGAAGGTGTATATAAACTTGTTGAGAATTGAAATCTCCCTTTTTTTTGGGGGGGAGACAGAACCAAAACTCAGGCCCTGTGCATAAAAAAACACAATGTACAGTCATGCCAAAAGTATTCACACCCCTGCAATTCTGTCAGATAATACTCAGTTTCTTCCTGAAAATGATTGCAAACACAAATTCTTTGGTATTATTATCTTCCTTTAATTTGTCTTAAATGAAAAAAACACAAAAAGAATTGTTTTAAAGCCAAATTGGATATAATTCCACACCAAACATAAAAAGGGGGGTGGACAAAAGTATTGGCACTGTTTGAAAAATCATGTGATGCTTCTCTAATTTGTGTAATTAACAGCACCTGTAACTTACCTGTGGCACCTAACAGGTGTTGGTAATAACTAAATCACACTTGCAGCCAGTTGACATGGATTAAAGTTGACTCAACCTCTGTCCTGTGTCCTTGTGTGTACCACATTGAGCATGGAGAAAAGAAAGAAGACCAAAGAACTGTCTGAGGACTTGAGAAACCAAATTGTGAGGAAGCATGAGCAATCTCAAGGCTACAAGTCCATCGCCAAAGACCTGAATGTTCCTGTGTCTACCGTGCGCAGTGTCATCAAGAAATTTAAAGCCCATGTCACTGTGGCTAACCTCCCTAGATGTGGATGGAAAAGAAAAATTGACAAGAGATTTCAACGCAAAATTGTGCGGATGTTGGATAAAGAACCTCGACTAACATCCAAACATGTTCAAGCTGCCCTGCAGTCCAACGGTATAACAGTGTCAACCCGTACTATCCGTTGGCGTCTGAATGAAAAGGGACTGTATGGTAGGAGACCCAGGAAGACCCCACTTCTTACTCCGAGACATAAAAAATCCATGCTGGAGTTTGCCAAAACTTACCTGAAAAAGCCTAAAACGTTTTGGAAGAATGTTCTCTGGTCAGATGAGACAATAGTAGAGCTTTTTTGGGCAAAGGCATCAACATAGAGTTTACAGGAGAAAAAAAGAGGCATTCAAAGAATAGAACACGGTCCCTACAGTCAAACATGGCGGAGGTTCCCTGATGTTTTGGGGTTGCTTTGCTGCCTCTGGCACTGGACTGCTTGACCGTGTGCATGGCATTATGAAGTCTGAAGACTATCAACAAATTTTGCAGCATAATGTAGGGTCCAGTGTGAGAAAGCTGGGTCTCCCTCAGAGGTCATGGGTCTTCCAGCAGGACAATGACCCAAAACACACTTCAAAAAGCACTAGAAAATGGTTTGAGAGAAAGCACTGGAGACTTCTAAGGTGGCCAGCAATGAGTCCAGATCTGAAACCCATAGAACACCTGTGGAGAGATCTAAAAATGGCAGCTTGGAGAAGGCACCCTTCAAATATCAGGGACCTGGAGCAGTTTGCCAAAGAAGTATGGTCTAAAACTCCAGAAGAGCATGGGAAGAAACTCATTAATGGTTACCGGAAGCGGTTGTCATGTCGGACGCTGTTCATACCAGGGCGTTCGACAGACAGCGGTAATTCCGCTTTTGTCCACTATGTGCTCAGTGGCATCGGCTAGATTTTATCTAGCTGGTCCAGGGTTAATTTAGCTGGTGCTCGGATTGGAAGCTGGGCCACGCCCACTGCCTTTAAATAGTTCTTCTGAACATTGGGCGTCGCCGATTATAGCTTCTGTCTAGTGCTTGGTTATCTCGGTCTGGAGTGGTGAGCTAGGAGTTGGAGTATCGTATCTGGTGGTGTATTTCCCTTTGTCTTATTTACTCCTTCCTATATTTGTATTTGTTTTGCCCTGTGCATTTATAGTGTATTCCTGATTGACTGCGGCGTGGTGTATATTTTCCGTTATCCTTGTCTGTTCTTACTGTGGGTATTGGTGTATGATCTCTTCACTGGGTGGTGGGTGGTGGCTTCAGCCTAGGGTTGAAACAGGAGACAGGGTGAGGGTGGAGGCCTAGACATGCACACCATCAGTGTACACTCTAGGTAGAGGGTCAGTCAGGATTTCCCTAGTCTGAGGGAAATTGCAGGGGCCCAGGTTATTAGCTCTTGCCCACCTAGGCTTCCCGTGACAGCGGTTGGTCGCAGTTATTTTGGCTAAAGGTTGTGCAACTAAGTATTAGGCTGAGGGTGCCAATACTTTTGTCAGGCCCATTTTTGGAGTTTTGTGTGAAATGATCAATGTTTTGCTTTTTGCTTCATTCTCTTTTGTGGTTTTTCATTTAAGACAAATTAAATGAAGATAACAATACCAAAGAATTTGTGATTGCAATCATTATCAGGAAGAAACTGAGTATTATCTGACAGAATTGCAGGGGTGTGAATACTTTTGGCCATGACGGTAAGTGGCAGAAAGTGGCTGACTGATATACGACAAACTAACAGGACTGAAATATATCCACTTTGTGAGAATTTGAATCTCCCTTTTTTGGGGGGGAGACTGAACCAAAACTCAGGCCCAATGTATAAAACAACGCAATGTAAGTGGCTGAAAGTGGCTGGCTGATATACGACAAACTAACAGGACAGAAGTATATCCACTTTGTGAGAATTTGAATCTCCCTTTTTTGGGGGGGAGACTGAACCAAAACTCAGGCCCAATGTATAAAACAACGCAATGTAAGTAGCTGAAAGTGGCTGGCTGATATACGACAAACTAACAGGACAGAAGTATATCCACTTTGTGAGAATTTGAATCTCCCTTTTTTGGGGGGGAGACTGAACCAAAACTCAGGCCCAATGTATAAAACAACGCAATGTGAGTTGCAGCAGGTGGCTGGCTGATATATGACAAACTAACAGGACAGAGCATATCCACTTTGTGAGAATTTGAATCTCCCTTTTTTGGGGGGAGACTGAACCAAAACTCAGGCCAAATGTATAAAACAACGCAATGTAAGTGGCAGAAAGTGTCTGACTGATATACGACAAACTAACAGGACTGAAATATTTCCACTTTGTGAGAATTTGAATCTCCCTTTTTTGGGGGGGGAGACTGAACCAAAACTCAGGCCCATGTATAAAACAACGCAATGTAAGTGGCTGAAAGTAGCTGGCTAACAGGACAGAAGTATATCCACTTTGTGAGAATTTGAATCTCCCTTTTTTGGGGGGGAGACTGAACCAAAACTGAGGCCCAATGTATAAAACAACGCAATGTGAGTTGCAGCAAGTGGCTGGCTGATATACGACAAACTAACAGGACAGAAGTATATCCACTTTGTGAGAATTTGAATCTCCCTTTTTTTGGGGGGAGACTGAACCAAAACTCAGGCCCAATGTATAAAACAACGCAATGTAAGTGACTGAAAGTGGCTGGCTGATATATGGCAAACTAACAGGACAGAAGTATATCCACTTTGTAAGAATTTGAATCTCCCTTTTTTGGGGGGAGACTGAACAAAAACTCAGGCCCAGTGTATAAAACAATGCAATGTTAGTGGCAGCAAGTGGCTGGAAGATATATGAAAAAATACAAGGACTGTAGTACAATTTCAATCTCCCTACAATGATTTCAGGACAAGTATGACAGCAGTAAAAAGGACTGCTGCACACAAAAGTGTGGACAAATAAACAAGATAACTGTGCAGAAAGGAGCAACAGGATTTTTGCTTTTAAAAAAGCAGTTGGTTTGCACAGCAGCGTGCAAACAGCAATGCAGCTATCAGGGAGCCTTATAAGGCAGCCTAATAAGCTACAGAGCTGATGCACAAAAATATAGCCTCCACTGTCCCTGCAAAACAAAGGTGGTGTTGGACAGTGGAAATCGCTACAGCACAAGCAGTTTGGGGGTTAATCTTCCCTCCCTAACTATATCTTTTCTTCTGATGAAGCTGCAGCAATCTCTCCCTATGCTACGATCGGCAGAAGTAAGATGGCGGTCGGCGTGCTCGCCCCTTTATAGCCCCTGTGACACCGCAGAAAGCAAGCCAATCACTGTCATGCCCTTCTCTAAGATGGTGGGGACCGAGACCTATGTCATCACGCTGCCCACACTCTGCGCCCTCCTTCATTGGCTGAAAAATGGCGCTGAACGTGTCATACGAAATGCGACTTTGGCGCGCTGATCTCCGACCGCATGGCCGATCCCACACTAGGAACAGGTCGGTTTTCATAAAACCCGACTTTGCCGAAAGTCGGCGATTTTTGAATTTGTCCGATCCGTTTCGCTCAACCCTAATCAAAACTATGAATTAACACATGTGGAATCATATACTTAACAAAAAAGTGTGAAACAACTGAAATTATGTCTTATATTCTAGGTTCTTCAAAGTAGCCACCTTTTGCTTCGATGACTGCTTTGCCCACTCTTGGCATTCTCTTGATGAGCTTCAAGAGGTAGTCACCGGGAATGGTTTTCACTTCACAGGTGTGCCCTGTCAGGTTTAATAACTGGGATTTCTTGCCTTATAAATGAGGTTGGGACCATCAGTTGTGTTATGCAGAAGTCTGGTGGATACACAGCTGATAGTCCTACTGAATAGACTGTTAGAGTTTGTATTATGGCAAGAAAAAAGCAGCTAAGTAAAGAAAAACAAGTGGCCATCATTACTTTAAGAAATGAATGTCAGTCAGTCCGAAAAATTGGGAAAACTTTGAAAGTGTCCCCAAGTGCAGTGGCAAAAACCATCAAGCGCTACAAAGAAACTGGCTCACAAGAGGACCGCCCCAGGAAAGGAAGACCAAGAGTCACCTCTGCTTCTGAGGATAAGTTTATCTGAGTCACCAGCCTCAGGAATCGCAGGTTAACAGCAGTTCAGATTAGAGACCAGGTCAATGCCACAGACTTCTAGCAGCAGACACATCTCTGCAACAACTGTTAAGAAGAGACTTTCTGCAGCAGGCCTTCATGGTAAAATAGCTGCTAGGAAACCTCTGTTAAGGAGAGGCAACAAGCATAAGAGACTTGTTTGGGCTAAAGAACACAAGGAATGGACATTAGACCAGTGGAAATCAGTGCTTTGGTCTGATGAGTCCAAATTTGAGATCTTTAGTTCCAACCACCATGTCTTTGTGCAACGCAGAAAAGGTGAATGGATGGACTCTACATGCCTGGTTCCCACCGTCAAGCATAGAGGAGGAGGTGTGATGGTGTGGGGGTGCTTTGCTGGTGACCACTATTTGGAATTTATTCAAAATTGAAGGCATACTGAACCAGCATGGCTACCACAGCATCTTGCAGCGGCATACTATTCCATCCGGTTTGTGTTTAGTTGGACCATCATTTATTTTTCAAAAGGACAATGACTCCAAACACACCTCCAGGCTGTGTAAGGGCTATTTGAAAAAGAAGAAAAGTGATGGGGGGCTACGTCAGATGACCTGGCCTCCACAGTCACCAGACCTGAACCCAATCGAGATGGTTTGGGGTGAGCTGGACCGCAGAGTGAAGGCAAAAGGGCCAACAAGTGCTAAGCATCTCTGGGAACTCCTTCAAGATTGTTGGAAGACCATTCCCGGGGACTACCTCTTAAAGCTCATCAAGAGAATGCCAAGAGTGTGTGAAGCAGTCATCAAAGCAAAAGGTAGCTACTTTGTCATTGGAACGCAAGCGGAAATACCCCGCCAACGCCCAACAGGCCACAGTCCTAAATTCTAACATTTATCTTCTGCTTGTGCTCGAAATCTTGCCTTTTAGGGTCATTGTGACAGAAGCTTTCCACAACCTGATGATGGCGGCCGTCCCAAGGTACTCGGCCCCCAGTCGCCACTATTTCTCGCGGTATGCCGTGCCGGCATTACATCAACATGTGTCAAACAACATTACCCATGCCCTCAACAATGCTGTTACTGGAAAAGTCTACCTAACCATGGATAAGTTATAGAGAAGAAGGCGTGCACTCAGTGTATCGTTAGATAGGTGCTGGCTGGATGTGGAAATGATCCAAACAAAGTCATATATTGAAGAAAACAGCCGCACTCAGGTTTGAATTTTTTAATTGCATAACAGGAGCAAAAAGTTTATTCAAGTCACCAGAGTGTTAAGGCTATTAGGAGAGGGACTCCGTGGTAGGTATAAAGTAGGTGAGTAGGTAAGGTTTCGACCCCGTGGTGGGTCTTTGTCAAACCTCACTTGAAAGAGGATAAGGATAGCAGAACGGAGATGCAGTGTAGACATTCTGGAGAAATTCCCAGTCCCTGGGAATGCTGCAGGAGCTGGAGCAGTGCCTGGTGGTGACGTCTCCTGCTGCATTCCCAGGGACATATCCCTTCCGTGCCATTCCGGATCTCCACATGCATTAACCATAGTCCAAACTGGGAATTTCTCCAGATTTTCTACACTGCATCTCCGTTCTGCTATCCTTATCCTCTTTCAAGTGAGGTTTGACAAAGACCCACCACGGGGTCGAAACCTTAACTACTCACCTACTTTATACCTACCATGGAGTCCCTCTCCTAATAGCCTTAACAATGTGGTGACTTGAAAAAACTTTTTGCTCCTGTTATGCATTTAAAAAATCCAAACCTGAGTGCGGCTGTTTTCTTCAATATATACCTAACCATGGACACTGACTTCACACTGGGTTAACATAGTGGAAGCCGGGACCCAATCGGACCTTGGGATGGAACACATCCTCCCCATGCCAAGGATTGCGGGCCCTATGTCAAACAGGGTTGCACCCACAGTCTACAGCTCCTGCACCTCTTTCTACTCCTCTTCAGCCTCCATCTCTGAAATGAGCACATCAGTCAGAAGAAGGAAGCACGGCAGCACTGCCTTAGCCAAGCGGCAACAGGCTGTACTAAGGCTAATCTGCATAGGTGACAAACCGCACAATGCAGAAGAGTTGTGGACAGCGCTGAAAGAGCAGTCAGATATTTGGATGACACCACTGAACCTACAGCCAAGCATGGTCATGTGTGACAATGGCCAGAACCCGGTGGCGGCTCAGAGGCAAGGTTAGCAAACACATGTACCTTGTCTGGCCCTTGTGCCTAACCTTGTGGTTCAACATTTTCTGAAAAGCTACCCACAGCTGCCGGATCTGCTATGAAAAGTACACTGTCTGTCTGCCCATTTTAGAAAATCAGCTACAGCTTCAGCCACCATTGCGGTGCTTCAGCAGCGTTTGCAGCTTCTGGGTCACCGACTGGTGTGTGATGTCCCCACGCATTGCAATTCTATGCTACATATGTTGGAAAGGATTTGTGAGCAGAAGGCCGTCGATATTCAGTTCAGACTCCACACATAAGACCTCAGGAGTGGACATGGATGTCAGACATATGTACCATCCTCCAAAACTTTGAGGACTGCACCAAGATGGTGAGCGGCAATGACGCTATAATTATCTTCACCATCCCGCTTCTTAGCATTCTGAAAACCTCTCTGCTCACAATTAAAGAGGATGCATTATAGGCAGAGCACAAGTACATGGACCAAGGAACCATACAGGGGGATTAGCCCAGCCTCATGTCTTCCCAACGTGGATTGGTAGGCAATAAGGAGGAGGAGGAAGAACAGGAGCTACTTTCATGCGCTATAGATGGTACAACAAGCACAGCTGTCATACCATCTGTTCAGCAGGGATTGCCTGAAGACAGGGAGAAGGAGGATGAGGATGATGAGGAGGAGGACATCATGGTCAGTCGTCTTGTTTGTGAGGACACGGAACTCTTGCCTGTTAGCAGTCTGGCATGCATGGCTGACTTTATGTTGCTCTGCGTTTCACGTGACCCTCGCATTATAAAAATTTTTGGTGACACCCATTACTGGATGGTGACACTTCTAGACCCATGCTATTAGGAGAACTTTCAATCTCTTCTGGCAGAGGCAGAGGTGTACTAAAATGTTGCAGTACGAGAGGGCCCTTGTAGTGGAATTACTTAGAAAATTCTCATGTGAGAACGCTGGCAGCAGACGTCAGAGTTTGTTGTACAACCAAGGAGTCCAAGCGAGAGAGACAGAAGTACAATCCAGCTCAGTCAGGGAAACAATGGCAAGGTTCTGGGACAGTTTTATCAGACCCTCCCATCGTGCTGGCACAGAGGAAAGGGGTGCTGTCACAAGAAGTGCTTTGTTTGGGAAGATGCTGAGGGAGTACCTTGCAGATCGTACATACGTCCTCCGTGATTCCTCTGTGCCTTTTAATTATTGTGTATGCAAGCTGGAAACATGGCATGAACTCGCTCTCTACGCCTTGGAGGTCCTGGCCTGCCCTGCTGCTAGCTTTCTGTCAGAGCTGGTTTTTAGTGCCCTGTTATGACCTGATGGGTACGGAGCGGTACTGAGATGACCTGGTGGGCAAAACCAATCATGGACTCACTAAGGAGCAGCGCTGAAATGACCTGGTGGGTAAAACAAAAATAGGACTAGCTCTGAGGAGGTGGTAACGTTACTGACCGCAATCCCTACTCCTAACACCAACACTAGAAATAGCCGTGGAGCGTTCCTATCTCTGCCTAGACGCCTCTGCACAGCCTAAGAACTAACTACCCCTGAAGATGGAAACAGAAAGCTATCTCGCCTCAGAGAAACTCCCAAAGGAAGATAGCCCCCCACAAATATTGACGATGAGTGAAGAGAGAAATGACAAACTCAGAAATGAAACTAGATTTTTTAGCAAAGGAGGCCAAACTATCTAAATAGACAGAGATAGAAAAGGCTACTGTGCGGTCAGTATAAAAACTAAAAATCCACGCAGAGTTTACAAAAATAACCACCACACCGACTCACGGTGTGGAGGGGCAAAACTGTGACCCCAGAGCTTCCAACTAGCCGGAATATTTCATAATGACAAGCTGGACAAAAGAGACATAAATTGAACTGAACAGAAGGTCATAAGCAGGGAAACACCCAAAAAGTAGCAGACTTATCTTAAGCTGAAAATGGACTGGCCAACAGGGAACTTCCAGGAAAGGACTGAATCCACAGGAAATACATTGACAGCTGGCATCCACTAAAGCCAAAAGCCCAGTTAAATAACAAGGCCAGGAAACCGATTAGTGAACGCAGCTGCTAAGTTCCACTTGAGACCACCAGAGGGAGCCCAAGAGCAGAACTCCCAAAAATACCATTCGCAACCACAGGATGGAGCCCAAGAACGGAATTCACAACAGTGCCCCTGATGAAATTATAACAGATAAGCGCATCCGCCTTTCAACTGAAAATACAACAGTACCCCCCCTTGAGGAGGGGTCACCGAACCCTCACCAGAGCCCCCAGGCCAATCGGGACGAGCCAAATGAAAAGCACGTACCAAATCGGCAGCATGGACATCGGAGGCAAAAACCCAAGAGTTATCCTCCTGGCCATAACCCTTCCACTTGACCAGATACTGAAGTTTCCGCCTTGAAAGACGAGAATCCAAAATCTTCTCCACCACATATTCCAGCTCCCCCTCAACCAACACCGGAGCAGGAGGGTCAACGGAGGGAACCATGGGCACCACATATCTCCGCAACAAAGATCTATGGAACACATTATGAATGGAAAACGAAGCTGGAAGGGCCAAACGAAAAGACACCGGATTGATAATTTCCGAAATCCTATAAGGACCAATAAAACGAGGTTTGAACTTAGGGGAAGAGACCTTCATAGGAACATGACGAGAAGACAACCAGACCAAATCCCCAACCCGAAGCCGGGGACCAATGCACCAACGGCGATTAGCAAAACGTTGAGCCTTTTCCTGAGACAATGTTAAATTGTCCACCACATGAGTCCAAATCCGCTGCAACCTGTCCACCACAGAATCCACCCCAGGACAGTCCGAAGGCTCAACCTGCCCTGAAGAAAAACGAGGATGAAAACCGAAATTGCAAAAAAAAGGCGAAACCAAAGTAGCCGAACTAGCCCGATTATTAAGGACAAACTCGGCCAACGGCAAGAAGGTAACCCAATCATCCTGATCAGCAGACACAAAGCATCTCAAGTAGGTTTCCAAGGTCTGATTGGTTCGCTCCGTCTGTCCATTTGTCTGAGGGTGAAATGCCAAAGAAAAAGACAAATTAATGCCCATTCTACCACAAAAGGGCCACCAAAACCTAGAAACAAACTGGGTACCTCTGTCAGACACAATATTCTCCGGAATACCATGCAAACAAACCACATGCTGGAAAAACAAAGGAACCAAATCAGAGGAGGAAGGCAACTTAGGCAAAGGTACCAAATGGACCATTTTAGAAAACCGGTCACAAACCACCCAGATGACAGACATCTTCTGAGACACAGGAAGATCGGAAATAAAATCCATGGAAATATGCGTCCAGGGCCTCTCAGGGATAGGCAAGGGCAAAAGCAACCCACTAGCACAAGAACAGCAGGGCTTAGCCCGGGCACAAATCCCACAGGACTGCACGAAGGAACGCACATCCCATGACAAAGAAGGCCACCAAAAGGACCTGGCAACCAAATCTCTGGTTCCAAAGATCCCAGGATGACCAGCCAACACCGAACAATGGATCTCAGAAATCACCTTATTAGTCCATCTATAAGGAACAAACAATTTCCCCACAGGACAGCGGTCGGGTTTATCAGCCTGAAACTCCTGAAGCACGCACCGCAAATCAGGGGAGATAGCAGAAAGAATCACCTCCTCCTTGAGAATACCAGCCGGCTCACGGACTCCAGGAGAATCAGGCAAAAAACTCCTAGACAAGGCATCAGCTTTCACATTCTTAGATCCCGGAAGATACGAGACCACAAAATCAAAACGGGAGAAAAACAATGACCACCGAGCCTGTCTAGGATTCAAGCGCTTGGCAGACTCAAGGTAAATCAGCACTCCATGGCTCAGCACCACCCTACATCTCCTCTCTGGTCTCAGTCTACCAACCTACCCGTGCCCTCCGCTCTGCTAATGACCTCAGGTTAGCATCCTCAATAATCAGAACCTCCCACTCCCGTCTCCAAGACTTTACACGTGCGGCGCCGATTCTTTGGAATGCACTACCTAGGTTAATACAATTAATCCCCAATCCCCACAGTTTTAAGCGTGCCCTAAAAACTCATTTGTTCAGATTGGCCTACCGCCTCAACGCATTAACCTAACTATCCCTGTGTGGCCTATTAATAAAAAAACAACAACATAATCACGTTCCTCCATCATGTTCTCATACACTTTATGCAGTTAATAGCCTCTGTGTCTGTACTGTTACATACTTAGGCAGTTAACTGGTTCATGCAGCTTTACATGAACACCCGAGCCTTACACTATGGCTGGTCCAAACAACTAAAGCAATTGTTACCATCCACCTCTCGTGTCTCCCCTTTTCCTCATAGATTGTAAGCTTGTGAGCAGGGCCCTCATTCCTACTGGTATCTGTTTTGAACTGTGATTTCTGTTATGCTGTAATGTCTATTGTCTGTATAAGTCCCCTCTATAAGTTGTAAAGCGCTGCGGAATATGTTGGCGCTATATAAATAAAATTATTATTATTAATTATTATTATTCTTATGGTCGGTCAAGACCACAACACGATGCTTGGCTCCCTCAAGCCAATGTCGCCACTCCTCGAATGCCCACTTCATAGCCAACAACTCCCTATTGCCGACATCATAATTACGCTCAGCAGGCGAAAACTTTCTGGAGAAGAAAGCACACGGCTTCAACACAGAGCCATCAGAGCTTCTCTGAGACAGAACAGCTCCTGCCCCAATCTCAGAAGCTTCAACCTCAACCTGAAAAGGGAGAGAAAAATCTGGCTGATGCAACACAGGGGCAGAAGTAAAACGACGCTTAAGCTCCTGAAAGGCCTCCACAGCCGCAGAGGACCAATTCACCACATCTGCACCTTTCTTGGTCAAATCGGTCAGAGGTTTAACCACAGTAGAAAAATTAGCAATGAAGCGGCGATAAAAATTAGCAAAGCCCAAAAACTTCTGAAGGCTCTTCACAGATGTGGGCTGAGTCCAATCATAAATTGCCTGGACCTTAACAGGGTCCATTTCAATAGCTGAGGGAGAAAAAATGAACCCCTGAAAAGAAACCTTCTGAACTCCAAAAAGGCACTTAGACCCCTTCACAAACACTGTACTAGCACAAAGAATCTGAAATACCATCCTGACCTGCTTCACATGAGTCTCCCAATCATCGGAAAAAAACAAAATATCATCCAAATATACAATCATAAATTTATCCAAATACTCACGGAAAATATCATGCATAAAGGACTGAAACACAGATGGAGCATTAGAGAGCCCGAAAGGCATCACAAGATATTCAAAATGGCCTTCGGGCGTATTAAATGCTGTTTTCCATTCATCACCCTGTTTGATGCGGACCAGATTATATGCCCCTCGAAGGTCAATCTTGGTAAACCAGCTAGCCCCTTTGATCCGAGCAAACAAATCAGAGAGCAAAGGCAAAGGGTACTGGAATTTGACCGTGATCTTATTGAGAAGGCGATAATCTATACAGGGCCTCAAGGAGCCATCCTTCATGGCAACAAAAAAGAACCCCGCTCCCAACGGTGACGAAAACGGGCGAATATGCCCCTTCTCCAAGGACTCTTTTACATAAGTCCGCATAGCGGTATGCTCTGGCACAGACAGATTGAAAAGTCGACCCTTAGGGAACTTACAGCCAGGAATCAAATTAATAGCGCAATCACAGTCCCTATGAGGAGGCAGAGAACTGGATTTAGGCTCCTCAAATATATCCTGGAAATCTGACAAAAACTCAGGAACTTCAGAAGAAGGGGACGAGGAAATTGACATCAGAGGAACGTCACTATGTATCCCCTGACAACCCCAACTAGTCACGGACATAGATTTCCAATCCAGCACTGGATTATATACCTGTAACCATGGAAACCCCAGCACAACCACATCATGCAAATTATGCAACACCAAAAAGCGAATATTTTCCTGATGTGCTGGAGCCATGTTCATGGCTAACTGTGTCCAGTACTGAGGTTTATTCTTGGCTAATGGCGTAGCATCAATCCCCCTCAAGGGAATAGGACTCTGCAACGGCTCCAAGGAAAAACCACAGCGCTTGGCAAATTCCAGGTCCATTAAGTTCAGGGCAGCGCCAGAATCCACAAATGCCATTACAGAAAAGGACGACAATGAGCAAATCAGGGTAATAGACAAGAGAAATTTAGGCTGTAGAGTACTGATGGTAACCGACTCAGCAACCCTCTTAGTTCGCTTCGGGCAGTCAGAGATAGCATGAGTAGCGTCACCACAGTAAAAACACAGCCCCTTCTGATGTCTGAACTCCTGCCATTCTGCTCTCGTCAAAACTCTATCGCATTGCATAGGCTCAGAACTCTGCCCAGAGGACAACGCCATATGGTGCATCTCCTTACGTTCACGTAAGCGCCGATCAATCTGAATGGCCAGACATTGATTCTTTCAAACCAGCAGGTGTGGGAAACCCCACCATAACATCTTTAAGAGCTTCAGAAAGACCCTTTCTGAAAATAGCCGCCAGGGCATCCTCATTCCATTTTGTAAGCACAGACCACTTTCTAAATTTCTGACAATATATCTCTACTGCTTCCTGACCCTGACACAGAGCCAGCAAAATTTTTTCTGCCTGATCCACAGAATTGGGTTCGTCATAAAGCAGTCCAAGTGCTTGAAAAAACGAATCTATATTGAGCAATGCAGGATTCCCTGGCTCAAGGGAGAATGCCCAGTCCTGCGGGTCGCCACGCAACAGAGAAATAACAATCTTCACCTGCTGAATGGGGTCACCAGAGGAACGGGGTCTCAGAGCAAAAAATAATCTGCAATTATTTTTAAAATTCAAAAACCTAGATCTATCCCCAGAAAACAAATCAGGAATAGGAATTCTAGGCTCAGAAACAGGAGTTTGAACAACATAGTCTTGGATACTCTGTACCCTTGCAGCGAGATGATCAATACGCGCAGACAAACCCTGAACCTCCATATCAGCACCAAGCTCCTGCACCATCCAAAAATCAAGGGGAAAAAAAAGGACAAAACAAGCAACACAAAAGAAAAAAAATGACTCAGAACTTTTCTCTTCCCTCTTTTGAGATGCATTTAACACATTGTGGGCCAGCTGTACTGTTATGACCTGATGGGTACGGAGCGGTACTGAGATGACCTGGTGGGCAAAACCAATCATGGACCCACTAAGGAGCAGCGCTGAAATGACCTGGTGGGTAAAACAAAAATAGGACTAGCTCTGAGGAGGTGGTAACTTTACTGACCGCAATCCCTACTCCTAACACCAACACTAGAAATAGCCGTGGAGCGTTCCTATCTCTGCCTAGACGCCTCTGCACAGCCTAAGAACTAACTACCCCTGAAGATGGAAACGGAAAGCTATCTCGCCTCAGAGAAACCCCCAAAGGAAGATAGCCCCCCACAAATATTGACGGTGAGTGAAGAGGGAAATGACAAACTCAGAAATGAAACTAGATTTTTTAGCAAAGGAGGCCAAACTATCTAAATAGACAAAGATAGAAAAGGCTACTGTGCGGTCAGTATAAAAACTAAAAATCCACGCAGAGTTTACAAAAATAACCACCACACCGACTCACGGTGTGGAGGGGCAAAACTGCGACCCCAGAGCTTCCAACTAGCCGGAATATTTCATAATGACAAGCTGGACAAAAGAGACATAAATTGAACTGAACAGAAGGTCATAAGCAGGGAAACACCCAAAAAGTAGCAGACTTATCTTAAGCTGAAAATGGACTGGCCAACAGAGAACTTCCAGGAAAGGACTGAATCCACAGGAAATACATTGACAGCTGGCATCCACTAAAGCCAAAAGCCCAGTTAAATAACAAGGCCAGGAAACCGATTAGTGAACGCAGCTGCTAAGTTCCACTTGAGACCACCAGAGGGAGCCCAAGAGCAGAACTCCCAAAAATACCATTCGCAACCACAGGATGGAGCCCAAGAACGGAATTCACAACAGTGCCCCTGATGAAATTATAACAGATAAGCGCATCCGCCTTTCAACTGAAAATGCTGACAGGCTGACTATTATAAAAATGAATAAGGGCTGGATTGGGCAAGATTTCTGTATACCACAAAGTGAAAACAGCAAAACATAACCTGTAATGCATTGTTTTTTTTGTGGAGGTGTATTGTCATGCACCTCTCCCCAACCACACATGGCTATCCGCTTCCTGAGTTCGACTGTTTAGTGTTATCTACCTTATCCTCATCAATTTCCTGTGAGCATTTTTCACCTTGCACCTCAAATATCATTGATCTGATACTTTGTGATGCTGAAATTGGCAATTTTCCATGTGGGCAATTTTCTGTGTGGGCAATTTTCCGTGTGGGCAATTTCCATGTGGGCAATTTTCCATGTGGGCAATTTTCCGTGTGGGCAATTTTCCTGTGGGCATTTTTCCTGTGGGCAATTTTCCATGTGGGCAATTTTTCTGGTCACCGCTAACCACTGAACCACCATGCTGCCGAGCTTGTCTTTTTTTAGCTCAAACAGTAAAAACGAAATTAGGTTTCCACAAATATAGGTTTCCCTGTGCCTAGAATTGTTGCCCAGTCGCAATCACTTTAAATGGACTGAGCACTGCATGGTGCCAACTGTTAGGAAATCTGCTGCTTATTCTTGCCTCTTGCTTCCTCCTTTCATTCTCTCTTCATGTATGATGCCCCCATCTCTGCAATTTCATTACAATATCTAGAAGCTGCCACATGTAAACATGCATTGCACATCTTTTCATGTTAATATCAGCAGTGAATAGTCTTACAATTTGCAAATTGCTGAATATTATGCATTACTGAAGCATGTAAAAGGATGTGCCTTTTTTAATTTATTATATGCATTGGTTTTCATTTCATACATTGGTTTTCATTTCATTTTATGAGGTATTGGTGACAGCTTTCACTATAGCAATAGCATGACAGGAACACCCTTGTCATGAAGAAAATGCATAGATTTGAATTTTTTATCAGCACATTCCTACCCACTCGTGATAACTGATGTTATCAAATGAGAATGTCCAGAATTGATCCCATATTTGTTTCTACCACAAACTACATACTACAGTACTTAGCAATGACCGAGTGGATTTGCTGCAATAATGACTCCAAATTAGTGATTAAAGAGCACTCTTGGATAACATCTTATCCCAGCACCCTCGGATATGATCCAAGCATCTATGAGTGCTCGTATATTATGTTCAAGTTTCTGCGGCTGCATGATTTGCGGCTGTTAGTCAGACTAAACACATGTGGGGATTGCCTGTTTGCTAGGGAATCCCCGCATGTGTTTAGTCTGTCTAACAGCCAGAAATCATGCTGCCACAGGGAATCGGAACATAATATATGAGTACTCGCAGATGTTCGGAGCATACTTGAGCGTGCTGGGATAAGACGTTATCCGAGCACTTTCTTTCATCACTACTCCACATACTGTATATCCACAACTGCAGTATCAAATCCACACATATATGCAAGTATATGCCAAGTATATCAAACTTCTAGCACTTTTAATGAAAGTATAATCAATATTATCCAAACAAAAAACATAGGAATAAATCAAAATATAATGACAGTGTGTCTATAAATAACCAAAAGGGCAAATAATGATGGATACTTCATTAAGATGTATAACCTATAAGAGACTATAAGTCAAAATCCAAAGAAATTTTGTGTAAAAATTATCAAATAGATTATTACAGAAAAAATTACCAAAAACAATGGCAGACAAAAAAATATGTAATAAAATAAAATAGTCAATGGTGATGGCACAGGGTTTCAAAATGTTGCAAATCCACAATAAAGTGACGGGTAGAGGTAAAGACTGAGGCCTGTAGATGCACGTACAACCAAACATATGGTATCCACAATACGGCGACATGTACATTAAAGTAACTGAAGGATCACGGATGTCAAGAAAAAAGGTGTATGGATCTCTGGTTGCTGTGTTTAAGTAGACCTTACAGTCTTAGTAAGATCTCCCAAAATAGAATGCGTAGCAGTATACAAGTAAAAAATTGCAGGCGGCAAAAACAATTAGTCTTATGCAGTAGGGTGCAAAAGGAAAGCCATATGCAAAAGTAGAAGGGAAGAAGAATATACATAATTAAAAGGCCATCGTGCACTGTGAGCAGGAGAACTTTCTCATGCTCATGATACTGTTATGATCCGGTGACCTTGGAGCCGCATGAGAGACTTTCTTAGGAGTAGGTGGTACCTGTACTGACCGCAAACCCTAAACTAACACCGCAACTAGAAGTAGCCGTGGGATGTACCTAACACGTCCTAGACACCTCGACACAGCCGGAGGACTAAATACCCCTATAGATGGAAATGGGAATTCTATCTTGCCTCAGAGCAGAACCCCAAAGGATAGGCAGCCCACAAATATTGACTGTGAGTATAAGAGGAAAAACACACGCAGGCAGAAAAACAGGATTTAGCAAAAGAGGCACTTCTAGCTAAACAGAAAAGGATAGGACAGAATTCTAAGCGGTCAGTATTAAAATCCTAAAAATATCCACAGCAGATAATACAAATATTCTACATCTAACTAAAGACATAGAAAGTATATCTGCATCTCCTGAGAATCCAGCATGACTGAAAATTCCAAACAAAGTCTAAGCTGGACAAAAACACAATGTATTGCACTGAATTGCAAAGCACACTGCATGTGTGCACAGAGACAAAAAACCAGACACTTATCTTAGCTGAATTGGCAGCAGGGCATGAGGAGCCAGAGAGAGATGCAATCCCTCCAAGTACAATGGACAACTGGCATGGACTCATGGATCCTGCACACCTAAATACCTAATAGAGCTGCAATCAGCAGAAACACCTGCCCGGATTACAACCCCAAGACAACTGCACTACCACCAACAACCACCGGAGGGAGCCTAAGAGCAGAATTCACAACAGTACCCCCCCTTGAAGAGGGGTCACCGAACCCTCACCAGAGCCCCCAGGCCAATCAGGACGAGCCAGATGAAAGGCACGAACCAAATCAGCAGCATGGACATCAGAGGCAAAAACCCAAGAATTATCCTCCTGGCCATAACCCTTCCATTTGACAAGGTACTGAAGCCTCTGCCTCGAAAAGCGAGAATCCAAAATCTTCTCAACCACATACTCCAACTCCCCATCAACCAACACAGGAGCAGGAGGATCAACCGAGGGAACAACGGGCACCACATATTTCCGCAATAAAGATCTATGGAAAACATTATGGATGGCAAAAGAGGCCGGAAGGGCCAAAGGAAAAGACACCGGATTGATAATCTCAGAAATCCTATAAGGACCAATAAACCGAGGCTTAAACTTAGGGGAAGAAACCTTCATAGGAACATGATGGGAAGACAACCAGACCAAATCCCCAACCCGAAGCCGGGAACCAACACACCGACGACGGTTAGCAAAACGCTGAGCCTCTTCCTGAGACAACACCAAATTGTCCACCACATGAGCCCAAATCTGCTGCAACCTGTCAACCACAGAATCCACACCAGGACAATCAGAAGGTTCAACTTGCCCCGAAGAAAAACGAGGATGAAAACCAAAATTACAAAAGAAGGGGCGAAACCAAGGTAGCCGAACTAGCCCGATTATTAAGGGCAAACTCGGCCAATGGCAAGAAAGCCACCCAATCATCCTGATCAGCAGACACAAAGCATCTCAAATAAGTTTCCAAAGTCTGATTAGTTCGCTCAGTCTGGCCATTTGTCTGAGGATGAATTGCGGAAGAAAAAGACAAATCAATGCCCAGCCTAGCACAAAAGGCCCACCAAAACCTAGAAACAAACTGGGAACCTCTGTCGGACACAATATTCTCCGGAATACCATGCAAACGAACCACATGCTGAAAAAACAACGGAACCAAATCAGAAGAGGAAGGCAATTTAGGCAAAGGCACCAAATGAACCATCTTAGAAAACCGGTCACAAACCACCCAGATAACCGACATCCTCTGGGAAACCAGAAGATCTGAAATAAAATCCATAGAAATATGCATCCAGGGCCTCTCAGGGACCGGCAAAGGCAAAAGCAACCCACTAGCACGGGAACAACAAGGCTTGGCCCGCGCACAAGTCACACAGGACTGCACAAAAGAACGCACATCACGCGACAAAGAAGGCCACCAAAAGGACCTACCAACCAAATCTCTGGTACCAAAAATACCAGGATGACCAGCCAACACAGAACAGTGAACCTCAGAAATCACTCTACTAGTCCATCTATCAGGAACAAACAGTTTCCCCACTGGACAGCAGTCAGGTTTGTCAGCCTGAAATTCCTGCAGAACCCGTCGCAAATCAGGGGAAATGGCAAAAAGGAAAACCCCTTCCTTCAGAATGCCGACCGGCTCAAATACCTCAGGAGAATCAGGCAAAAAACTCCTAGAGAGGGCATCAGCCTGAACATTCTTAGAACCCGGAAGATACGAGACCACGAAATCAAAACGGGAAAAAAACAGGGACCATCGAGCCTGTCTAGGATTCAGCCGCTTGGCAGACTCGAGGTAAATCAGATTCTTATGATCGGTCAAGACCACAATACGGTGCTTGGCTCCCTCAAGCCAATGTCGCCATTCCTCAAACGCCCACTTCATAGCCAACAACTCCCGATTGCCGACATCATAATTGCGTTCAGCAGGCGAAAACTTACGGGAAAAGAAGGCACACGGTTTCATAAAGGAACCATCAGAATTCCTCTGAGACAAAACGGCCCCTGCCCCAATCTCAGAAGCGTCAACCTCAACTTGAAACGGAAGAGAAACATCTGGCTGATGCAACACCGGGGCAGAAGTAAATCAGCGTTTAAGCTCCTGAAAGGCAGAGACAGCCGCAGGGGACCAATTCGTTACATCAGCGCCTTTCTTCGTCAAATCGGTCAGGGGTTTAACCACACTGGAGAAGTTAGCAATGAAACGGCGATAAAAATGAGCAAAGCCCAAAAATTTCTGAAGGCTCTTCACAGATGTGGGTTGAATCCAATCATGAATGGCCTGAACCTTAACCGGATCCATTTCTATAGATGAAGGCGAAAAAAATAAAGCCCAAAAAAGAAACCTTCTGCACTCCAAAGAGACACTTAGACCCCTTCACAAACAAAGCATTATCACGAAGGATCTGAAATACCATCCTGACCTGTTTCACATGAGACTCCCAATCATCGAAAAAAATTAAGATGTCATCCAAATATACAATCATGAATTTATCAAGATAATTCCAGAAGATATCATGCATGAAGGACTGAAAAACAGATGGAGCATTAGAGAGCCCGAATGGCATCACAAGGTATTCAAAATGGCCTTCGGGCGCATTAAGCACAGTTTTCCATTTTTCACCCTGCTTAATACGAACAAGATTATATGCCCCCCGAAGGTCAATTTTAGTAAACCAACTAGCCCCCTTAATCCTGGCAAACAAATCGGAAAGCAAAGGTAAAGGGTATTGAAACTTGACTGTGATCTTATTCAAGAGACGATAATCAATACAGGGTCTCAAGGAGCCATCCTTCTTAGCAACAAAAAAAAATCCCGCTCCCAACGGTGAAGAAGATGGCCGAATATGCCCTTTCTCCAAAGACTCCTTAACATAACTCCGCATGGCGGTAGGTTCCGGCACAGACAGGTTGAAAAGTCGGCCCTTAGGAAACTTACAGCCTGGGAGCAAGTCAATAGCACAATCACAGTCCCTATGCGGTGGAAGGGAACTGGACTTGGGCTCATCGAATACATCCTGAAAATCAGACAAAAACTCTGGAACTTTAGAAGAGGAGGAAGAGGAGATTGACATCACAGGAACGTCATTATGAACCCCCTGACAACCCCAACTAGTCACATACATAGACTTCCAATCCAACACAGGATTATGTATCTGCAACCATGGATAACACAGCACAATAGCATCATGCAAATTATGCAACACCAGAAAACGACAATCTTCCTGATGGGCTGGCGCCATGCACATGGTCACCTTTGTCCAAAACGGGTTTATTTTTAGCCAAAGGTGTAGCATCAATGCCCCTTAAAGGAATAGGGTTCTGCAAAGACTGCAAGGGGAAACCACAACACCTGGCAAATTCAAAGTCCATTAAGTTCAAAGCGGCGCCTGAATCCACAAACGCCATGACAGAAAATGACGACAGTGAGCAGATCAATGTCACAGATAACAGAAATTTAGGTTGTACAGTTCCGGTAACTGAACTAGCGATTCTCTTTGTACACTTTGGGCAGACTGAAATGACATGAGAAGCATCGCCACAATAAAAACACAACCTATTCTGACGTCTGAATCCTTGTTGTTCCGTTCTAGACAGAATCCCATCACACTGCATAGGCTCAGGCATCTGCTCTGAGGACAACACCACAGCGCGCACAGTTCTGCGCTCCCGCAAGCGCCGATCAATCTGAATGGCCAGAGACATAGAATCACTCAGACCAACAGGCGTGGGAAACTCCACCATAACATCTTTAACAGATTCAGAAAGACCCTTTCTGAAAATTGCCGCCAAAGCATCCTCATTCCATTTAGTCAGCACAAACCATTTTCTAAATTTCTGACAATACAATTCTGCCGCTTCTTGACCCTGAGACAGGGCCAACAAGGTCTTCTCCGCTTGATCCACAGAATTTTGTTCATCATATAATAATCCTAGAGCCTGAAAAAAGGCATCTACATTAAGCAAGGCCAGATTCCCAGATTCCAGGGAAAATGCCCAATCCTGAAGGTCGCCACGCAGCAGGGAGATGACAATTTTAACCTGCTGAATGGGATCACCAGAGGAACGAGGCTTCAGAGCAAAAAAAAGTTTACAATTGTTTTTAAAACTCAAAAATTTGGACCTGTCCCCAAAAAACAAATCAGGAGAAGGAATCCTAGGTTCTAAAAGCGGAGTCTGAACAATATAATCAGAAATACCCTGTACCTTAGCAGCAAGCTGGTCTATATGAGAAACCAATCCCTGAACATCCATGCTAGCACAAGACTCCTCAGTCACCCAGAGGAAAAGAGGGAAGAAAAGACAAAGCAGGCTACAGAAAAAAAAAATGGCTCTTTCTTCCCTTCTTCTGAGATGCATTTAACTCATTGTTGGCAAGTTGTACTGTTATGATCCGGTGACCTTGGAGCCGCATGAGAGACTTTCTCAGGAGTAGGTGGTACCTGTACTGACCGCAAACCCTAAACTAACACCGCCACTAGAAGTAGCCGTGGGATGTACCTAACACGTCCTAGACACCTCGACACAGCCGGAGGACTAAATACCCCTATAGATGGAAATGGGAATTCTATCTTGCCTCAGAGCAGAACCCCAAAGGATAGGCAGCCCCCCACAAATATTGACTGTGAGTATAAGAGGAAAAACACACGCAGGCAGAAAAACAGGATTTAGCAAAAGAGGCACTTCTAGCTAAATAGAAAAGGATAGGACAGAATTCTAAGCGGTCAGTATTAAAATCCTAAAAATATCCACAGCAGATAATACAAATATTCTACATCTAACTAAAGACATATAAAGTATATCTGCATCTCCTGAGAATCCAGCATGACTGAAAAATCCAAACAAAGTCTAAGCTGGACAAAAACACAATGTATTGCACTGAATTGCAAAGCACACTGCATGTGTGCACAGAGACAAAAAAACAGACACTTATCTTAGCTGAATTGGCAGCAGGGCATGAGGAGCCAGAGAGAGATGCAATCCCTCCAAGTACAATGGACAACTGGCATGGACTCATGGATCCTGCACACCTAAATACATAATAGAGCTGCAATCAGCAGAAACACCTGCCTGGATTACAACCCCAAGACAACTGCACTACCACCAACAACCACCGGAGGGAGTCCAAGAGCAGAATTCACAACATGATACCCTCAGAGAGGTAATAGGAATTCACAGGGAGACACTGAGCACATGGTGCTCAGTGTCTCTGCTGTATGACAGGTTGTATGGTAGCATCATGTAACCATGCACCCTGCCATCTAGATGTAGCAGAGCTAGACCCGTTGAAGGACAAATGGATTAGCATCATCTCTGTGGAAAGATGAGGAATATTGTTGTTTTTTATTATTAACTCTATGCAGATGGCAAGAGCACCATGGAATGGGTGTGGTTGTAAGTATGGTTTAATTAAGATTTATTAAAGGTGTCTGTATCATTCTTTCAATTAACCCCTTTCTGCCATTTGACGTGCTATCCCATCGAAGTGACCTGGGACTTAATTCACAGGGACGGAATAGTATGTCACAGGCGATCAGCCATGCTCACGGGGGAAGCACGGTCGATCACCGCCGAGTATCAGCTGATTATTACAGCTGACATCCGGCACTATGTGCCAAGAGGGGTCATGGACCACTCCTGGCACATTAACCCACCAGAACACTGAGATCAAACATAATCGCAGCGTTATGGTGGCATAGGGAATCATCACGCAGAGAGGGGGCTCCCTGCGTCCTTCCCTGAGACCCTCGGAACAACACGATGTGATTGTGTTGTTCCAAGCGTCTCCTCCCTGCAGGCCCCAGTTCCAAAGTGGTCGTGGGGCTCCTTCCAGGTCCTGCAGGGAGGTGGCTTGCAAGCCTCCTGCACTGCCTGTCAGATAGCTGATCTGACACAGTGCTTTGCAAAGTGTCAGATCAGCGATCTGACACTATAGGACAATTTCCCACCCTGGGACAAAGTAAAAAAGTTAATAAAAAAATTAAAAAAAAATTCCTAAATAAAGAAAAAAATATATTGTTCCAATAAATACATTTCTTTATGTAAATAAAAAAGCAATAAAAGTACACATTTAGTATCACTGCATCCGTAACGACCCAAACTATAAAACTGTCCCTCTAGTTAACCCCTTCAGTGAACACTGTAAAAAAAAAGAAAAAAACGATGCAAAAAACAACGCTTTATTATCATACCCCGAACAAAATGTGGAATAACACGCGATCAAAAAGATGGATATAAATAATCATGACACCTCTGAAAACGTCATCTTGTCCCGCAAAATCGAGCTGCCATACAGCATCATCAGCAAAAAAATAAAAAGTTATAGTCCTCAGAATAAAGCAATGTAAAAATAATTATTTTTTATATAAAATAGTTTTTATTGTATAAAAGCGCCAAAACATAAAAAAATTACATAAATGAGGTATCGCTGTAATCATGTAAACTCCAAGAATAAAATTGCTTTATCAATTTTACCAAAGGCGGAAGGGTATAAGCGCCTCCCCAAAAGAAATTCATGAATTGCTGATTTTTGGTCATTCTGCCTCACAAAAATCGGAATAAAAAGTGATCAAAAAATGTCACATGCCCAAAAATGGCACCAATACAAACGACAACTTGTCCCGCAAAAGCAAGACCTCACAACTCTGTGGACCAAACATGGAAAAATTATAGTGCTCAAAATATGGAGATGCAAAAACAATTTTTTGCAATAAAAAGCGTCTTTTAGTGTGTGACAGCCGCCAATCATAAAAATCTGCTAAAACACCCGCTATAAATAGTTAATCAACCTCCTCTTCATCACCCCCTTAGTTAGGGAAAAATAATAACATTAAAAACATGTATTTATTTCCATTTTCCCGTTAGGGTTAAGGTTGGGGCTAAAGTTAGGGTTAGGGTTGGGGCTAAAGTTAGGGTTAGGGCTACCGTTAGGGTTGGGGCTACAGTTAGGGTTGGGGCTAAAGTTAGGGTTAGGGTTGGGGCTAAAGTTAGGGTTAAGGTTGGGGCTAAAGTTAGGGTTAGAGTTGGGGCTAAAGTTAAGGTTAGGGTTGGGGCTAAAGTTAGGGTTAGGCTTGGGGCTAAAGTTAGGGTTAGGGCTACAGTTTGGGTTGGGACTAAAGATAGGGTTAGGGTTGGGGCTAACATTAAGGTTAGGGTTGGGGCTAAAGTTAGGGTTGGGGCTAAAGTTAGGTTTAGGGTTTGGATTACATTTACGGTTGGGATTATGGTTGGGATTAGGGTTAGGGGTGTGTTGGAGTTAGGGGTGTGGTTGGGGTTGGGATTAGGGTTAGGGGTGTGTGGGTGTTAGGGGTGTGGTTGGGATTAGGGTTAGGGGCGTGTTTCAGTTAGGGGTGTGGTTATGGTTATGGTTAGGATTGGGATTAGGATAAGGGATGTGTACGGTTAGGGTTGGAGTTAGAATTGAGGGTTTCCACTGTTAAGGCACATCAGGGGCTCTCCAAACGTGACATGGCGTCCGATTTCATTTCCAGCCAATTCTGAGTTGAAAAAGTAAAACAGTGCTCCTTCCCGTCCGAGCTCTCCAGTGCGCCCAAACAGGGGTTTACCCCAACATATGGGGTATCAGCATACTCAGGACAAATTGGACAACAACTTTTAAAGTCCAATTTCTCTTGGTACCCTTGGGAAAATAAAACATTGGGGGCTAAAAATTATTTTTGTGGGAAAAAAATATTTTTTATTTTCACGGCTCTGCGTTATAAACTGTACTGAACCACTTGTGGGTTCAAAGTTTGCACAACACATCTAGATAAGTTCCTTGGGGGTCTAGTTTTCAATATGGGGTCACTTGTGAGAGGTTTCTACTGTTTAGTTACATCAGGGGCTCTGGAAATATAATGTGACTCCTGCAGACCAATCCATCTAAGTCCGCATTCCAAATGGTGCTCCTTCCCTTCCGAGCTCTGCCATGCACCCAAACAGTGGTTCCCCCCACATATGGAGTATCAGCGTACTCAGGACAAATTGTACAACAACTTTTGGGGTCCAAGTTCTCCTGTTACCCTTGGGAAAATACAAAACTGGGGGCTAAAAAATAATTTTTGTGGAAAAAAAAGAATTTTTATTTTCACGGCTCTGCGTTACAAACTGTTATAAACTGTTCAAAGTTCTCAGTCACAACACATCTAGGTAAGTTCCTTAGGGGGTCTACTTTCCAAAATGGTATCAATTGTGGAGGGTTTCCACTGTTTGGGCACATCAGGGGCTCTCAAAACGCGACATGGCGTCCTATCTCAATACCAGTCAATTTTGCAGTGAAAAGTAAACAGTGGTTTACCCACACATATGGGATATCAGCGTACTCGGGACAAATTGCACAACAACTTTTGGGACCCAATTTCTTCTGTTACCCTTAGAAAAATAAAAAATTGGGGGCGAAAAATCATTTTTGTTAAAAAATATGATTTTTTATTTTTACGGCTCTACATTATAAACTTCTGTGAAGCACTTGGTGGGTCAAAGTGCTCACCACCTATCTAGGTAAGTTCTGTAAGGGGTCTACTTTCCAAAATTGTGTCAATTGTGGGGGGCTTCAATGATAAGGCATATCAGGAGCTCTCCAAACGCGACATGGTGTCCGATCTCAATTCCAGTCAATTTTGCATTGAAAAGTCAAACGGCGCTCCTTCCTTCCGAGTTCTGACATGCACCCAAACAGTGGTTTACACCACATATGAGGTATCTGCATACTCAGGACAAATTGTACAACAACGTTTGGGATCGAATTTATCTTGTTACCCTTGGTAAATTAAAACAAATTGGAGCTGAATTAAAATTTTTGTGAAAAAAAGTTAAATGTTCATTTTTTTTAAACATTCATAAAATTCCTATGAAACACCTAAAAGGTTAATAAATAGTGTTGAGCATTCCGATACCACAAGTATCGGCTATCGGCCGATATTTGCGGTATTGGAATTCCGATACCGAGTTCCGATACTTTCATTATTTCGAATACCGGAATCGGAAGTTCCCATAATTCAAAGTGCCCGAATTCAGCCAATGAGGAATGATTAGAAGTGTGGGCACATCCTGTTCTGCATGGCGGGCATGTAACTACTGGCATGGCTGTGATTGGCTGCTGAAATGATGTCATGATGCACTATAAAATTTGCCGCCGCCATTTTGGGCTCACTCTGCTGTGAATTCAGTTAGGGACAGGACACTGTGTTCTGACTGAGGGCCAGTTTAGAGATAGCGATTTGCTTCATTGTGCTTTACCAAGGCTAATTTAGCAACCGCTGTGTGAGAACCTTGCTTTTGCCTTGCAGCACTGTTCACAGCTTTCTGCAAGGTCTCTTTGTGTGTGAGTGCACATCGCTCTGTAGTCTGTCCACAGGTACAGCCGGTTGTAGTCAGCTCAGAGTGCGTCACTGCCTCATACCGTTCAATCCATTGTCCTTTTTTGCAATTAGTGCAGCCTGCTGCACATTTTTTCAAACATTTCCTATTAGTGGCTTTCCATCTGTATCCAGCTAAATTGTGGAAAAACACTACATAGGATTACATAGAGGAACTTGTTTTGGCCTTGCAGCGCCGTTTACGGCTGTCTGCACGGTCTCTGTGTGAGTGCACATCGCTCTGTAGTCTGTCCGCAGCCACAGCCAGTTGTAGTCAGCTCAGGGTGCGTCACTGCCTCATACCGTTCAATCCATTGTCCTTTTTTGCAATTAGTGCAGCCTGCTGAAATTTTTTTCAAATATTTCCTATTAGTGGCTTTCCATCTGTATCCAGCTAAATTGTGGAAACACACTACATAGGATTACATAGAGGAGCTTGTTTTGGCCTTGCAGCGCCGTTCACGGCTGTCTGCACGGTCTGTGTGTGAGTGCAGCTCACTCTGTAGTCAGTTCGGCCAAAAAAAAATAATAATAAAGTTCACCAAACACACAGTTGTGTAGGCCACATTAGCTCATATTAAAATCTAGTCCACACTTTAGAAAATTAGTGTTTCTTATACTTGTTAGGAGCTGTTCAGGAATAAGCACACTAAGCCCTTAGTACTTTTCTGCTTATCTTTATCAGTCAACCAAGATGAAGAAGGCAGGGAGTAAGGCACCTGGACGTGGGCGTGGGCGTGGAGCAGGGAGAGGACATGGGGATTCTGTGCCTGCTGTGGGCACCGGTGACTTATCATCACCCAGTTTCAGCAGGGAACAGTCCTTCATGCGCAGCTTTGCAGGAGATCGCTGTACACGGCAGCTGCATGAAGAACAAATTGAAGCCGTTGTCGGATGGATGGCAGCTAACGCATCGACTTCAATTAGTGCCACATCCTCTCAGGCACAGAGCACTGGAGAGCACCCTTCTGACTCTTCACCACCTGCCAAATTGCCCAGGCAGTCAGAGAGCCCAGGACAGGAGTCATCTCTACTTCTGTTCTCTGAATCTCTTGGCTTGGAAAGAGGGGGCCAGCCAAGCAGCATTGGAGAAATGGAAGAAGAGGCAGTATGCAGTGATGCCCAACAGCTTAGTCTCTCTGACTGAAGAGACAGGTGGGCCAGTGCCTCCGGTCAGCACAACTCAGTAGGCATCTGATGATGAGACTCAGGTGCCACTTTCAGGTGTGTACTGTGCTGCTGATACTACCCAGGAGAAACAGTTGGTGGAAGAGGGTAGTAAAGATGATGAGGTCCTTGAGCCAATATGGCGTGAGGTACAGGAAGTTGGTGGGAGCAGCTCTGAGGAAGAGATTCCCCGAATGGCCCAAAGAGGGAGAGGGAGGGGGAAGACTGCGGAGCCTGTAGCCTCCACTTCGGCACCCGTTAGGAGCATACCTCTTCCAAAATCCAAAACGGGCGCTCCCAAGACTTGCAGTGCCTGGTCCTTTTTTGACACAGTTGCAGATGACATTTGCTTTGTCAAATGCAAAGTGTGTCATCACAAAGTCAAAAGAGGGAGAAATGTCAGCAACCTCAATACCACAAATATGTGGAAACATGTGCGGACCAAGCACGCAGTGGAGTTACAAAAACACACTGAAGACCTAGGCCAACCTACAGCGGCACCTACCACCTCTTCAGCTCATGTTGTTGCCTCTTCCTCCAGCTCGCACACAGCTGGTTTGGCTTCCTCACAGGATCGTCATGGAAGAACCTCTGGCACTGTTGTCCACAGACCCAGTGTAATTCCACAAACAGCACCACGTTCCCAGTCATCTTCACACTCCCAGCCCATTCTACAGCCATCGGTAGCACAGGCATGGGAGAAAACGCGGCCATTCTCGGCAAACCACCCCCGAGCACAGGCTCTGAATGCTGGCATTGCAAAACTACTGTCCCTTGAAATGCTGTCATTCAGGCTGGTGGAGACTAACAGCTTCCGTAACTTGATGGCATTGGCAGTCCCACAATACAATGTGCGAAGCCACACAGCGCAGGAGCTCTGGAATGCCATCAAGCAGGAGAGCGACGTGTAGTTTGTGCCAGCGAATCTCCAGCCAGGCATGGTAGTGTGTGACAATGGCCGAAATCTGGTGGCAGCTCTAGCCCTAGGCAACCTCACTCACATCCCATGTCTGGCACATGTGCTCAACTTGGTCGTGCAGAGTTTTTTGAGGAACTATCTGGATCTTGATGCACTGCTGCACAAGGTCCGCCTAGAGTGTGCTTACTTGCGGCGTTCCAGCATTGCAAGATCGCGCATTGCAGCTCTGCAGCGCCTATTGCGCCTTCCGGAACATCGCATCATATGTGACCTACCCACTAGGTGGAATTCCGCGTTACATATGTTGGAACGGTTGTGTGAGCAGCAGCAAGCAGTAATGGAGTACCAGCTGCATCAGGCGAAATGAAGTCGCAGTTTGCGCCTTTCAGACTTCACAACTACTGAGTGGGCCACTATGAAGGACATCTGCCAGGATTTACGTTCCTTCGATGATTCCACATGGATGGCGAGTGCAGATGATGCACTAATCAGCATGACTGTCCCCCTTATCTGCCTGCTTCCACAAACACTGCAAACGCTAAGGGATGATGTTGTGGAAGAGGTGGAGGATGAGGAGTCACCAATTCCATCAGCTTCTGGACAGTCAGTGCTATGTGTTTCCTCACAAAGACCTAGGCAGGGGACACTTTGTGAGGAGGATAAGGAGGAGTCAATGGAGGAGGAAGACATCAGTCCAGAGGAGGGAGTTACGCAATTCTCCAGTAGTCAGTGTGTAGAGCGAGGGTGGGGTGATGCAGAGCAGGCAGAGATCATGCCTCAAGCAGGGGACAGCGTTTCTTGGCCAGTTGGCAGTCTGCAGCACATGGTTGATTACATGCTGCAGTGCCTGAGAAACGACCACTGCATCGCCCACATTCTCAACATGGCTGATTATTGGGTGTACACCCTTCTAGATCCTCACTACCGGGACAAATTGCAAAGCCTCATAACACTGTTGAACCAGGAGCATAAAATGCGGGAGTACCAAGACACACTGGTGAATTCCATCATCTTCTCCAGTCCAACTGAGAGCAGTGCTGCTAGTGCTTTACAAAGCAGCTCAGTGCGTCAAGGCAGTGGAGGAAGCTCTGCACAAAGAGGGAGCAGAAGCAGTGCCTCAGCACAAGGCAAGACCAGTATGGCCCAACTGTTGCACAGTTTTGTGTGCCTGCCACAAATGTCTACACCATCACAGGTGGCTCCAGTCAGCAGGAGGCAACGTTTCCGTCAGATGGTGACAGACTACATGTCTTGCCCTCTTACTGTACTCCCAGACGGCTCTTCCCCCTTCACGTTTTGGGTCTCTAAGCTGGATACATGGCCAGAGCTAAGCCAGTACGCACTGCTGCTAGTGTATTATCGGAACGCCTCTTTAGTGCCGCAGGTGGTGTACTAAGAGACCGTCGCATGTGACTATCCTCCGATAACGTTGACCGGCTTACTTTTCTGAAAATGAACAAGGCCTGGATCTCACAGGAATTTGCCACTCCTCTTCCAGATTAAATAATTGGTTGGCTACAGTATCCATGTCTCCTGTTGCGTTCATGTTTCTACCACCTGAACTGTAATCCCTGGGCTCCAACACCGCCAGTTGATGCTCACAAGTGCCGTCTGCACAGTCAAAACACATGACCCAGTGGTATTGGGTTTCAGTAACGTCAGCTGATCCCCAGCTGTGTATGCGACAATGTGTCCTGCGACCGCCACGCTGACACAACAACTGAAATTTAAGGGAACCTGTACCCCCCAGGCGTTTGTTATTGAAAGAGCCACCTTGTGCAGCAGTAATGCTGCAAAAGGAAAAGGTAGCTCTTTTAGTTTTGCTCCTTGCACACGCTGAACTTAACACTTATACAATGTGTCCCCTGATACCGTAAAACCGTCCCGGAGGTGGGACTTTCCTTCGTAATGGGATGCAGCACAGCCATCATCCCTACCCCCTTGGCGCCATGCGCCGCTTCCTTAGCGTTGTTTGAATCTGTCCCGTAGCCTGCAGTGTTTTGTTCAACCTTGGCCATGCACAGTTTGCGCTGCCCGTCTTCTGACATCATTTGGTGTCAGGCGGACTGGGCCTGTGCGGCCGCGCTGCCCGAGATCCTGCCTCGCAGTCTCTTCTGATTTAATCATACTGCGGGCCTGGGATCCATGGGCATGCGCAGTGCATATCTTCACCTCAGGCTCTGACTCATCTCCCTCCGCCTTATTCAGACTGGGTGCTGTCAGCTGATCCCTACTAGCATGCCACGGCCATGACGCCGCGCAGTCTGAAGAATCCAAAAGGAGAAGAGTGAGAGGCGAAGATATGCACTGCACATGCCAATGGATCCCAGGCCCGCAGTGTGATTACATTAGACGACACTGCGAGGCAGGATCTCGGGCAGCGCGGCTGCAGAGGTGCAGCCAGCCTGACACCAAATGATGTCAGAAGATGGGCAGCACTAACTGCGCATGGCCAAGGTTGAACATAACAGTGCAGGCTCTGGGACAGATTCAAACAATGTAGAGGAGGCGGCGCACGGCGCCAACGGGGTAGGAATAACGGCTGTGCTGCTTCCCATTGCGAAGGAAAGTCTCACCTCCGGGACGGTTTCACTGTATCAGGGGACACATTTTATAAGTGTTTAGTTTGGTGTTTTCAAGGAGCATAATTAAAAGAGCCATATTTTCCTTTTGCAGCATTAGTGCTGCACAAGTTGGCTCTTTCAGCTACAAACGCCTGGGGGGTAAAAGGTTACCTTTCAACTTACTCCAATTAGGCCTCAGCCTACACTCTGCCCCTCCTGCTTTCCCTGGGCTTCAACACTGCCAGTTGCTGCCCGGAAGTGCTGTCTGCACAGTCATCACTTTCTGCCATGTTATTGGGGTTCAGTAATGCCAGCTGTTCCCCTGCTGTGTAGCCGACAATGTGTCCTGCAAATGCCACGCAGACACTACAAATATTTAACTGCCTCCAGTGCAGGCTTCGGCCTACACTCTGCTCCTCCTGCTGTCCCTGGGCTCTAACACCGCCAGTTGGTGCTCGGAAGTGCTGGCCGCACAGAGAAAAACACTCGCCACTGTGTCAGTGGGGTTCGGTAACGCCAGCTGTTCCCCTGCTGTGTAGCCGGCAATGTGTCCTGCAAACGCCACGCAGACACTACAGATATTTAACTGCCTCCAGTGCAGGCTTCGGCCTACACTCTGCTCCTCCTGCTGTCCCTGGGCTCTAACACCGCCAGTTGGTGCTCGGAAGTGCTGGCCGCAAAGAGAAAACCACTCGCCACTGTGTCAGTGGGGTTCGGTAACGCCAGCTGTTCCCCTGCTGTGTAGCCGGCAATGTGTCCTGCAAATGCCACGCAGACACTACAGATATTTAACTGCCTCCAGTGCAGGCTTCGGCCTACACTCTGCTCCTCCTGCTGTCCCTGGGCTCTAAAACCGCTAGTTGGTGCTCAGAAGTGCTGGCTGCACAGAGAAAAACACTCGCCACTGTGTCAGTGGGGTTCAGTAACGCCAGCTGTTCCCCTGCTGTGTAGCCGGCAATGTGTCCTGCGAACGTCACGCTGACACTACAACACAAATTAAAGGGAACCTGTCCCCCCCCAGGCGTTTGTATCTAGAAGAGCCACCTTGTGCATCACTAATGCTGCATTTTTACAAGGTGGCTCATTTAGTTATTCTCCTTGCACACACAGAAGTAAGCACGTATAAAATGTGTCCCCTGATACCGTTAAACCGTCCCTGAGGTGAGACTTTCCTTCGTAATGACACGCAGCAACCCCCTTGGTGTAGTGCACCACCTCCTCTGTGTTGTTTGAATCTGTCCCAGAGCCTGCGCTGTTATGTTCAACCTTGGCCATGCGCAGTTAGCGCTGCCCGTCTTCTGACATCATTCGGTGTCAGCCTGGCTGCGCTTGTGCGGCCGTCCTGCCCGAGATAACGCCCTGCAGTGTCTTATTTATTCTCACTTTGGGCCTGTGATTCATGGGCATGCGCAGTGCATATCTTCACCTCTCACTCATCTCCTTCCGCCTTCTTCAGACTGTGCGGCTTCACGGCCGTAGCATGTGATTAGGGATCAGCTGACGCCGCACAGTCTGAAGCAGGCGTAAGGACATGAGTGAGAGGCGAACATTTTTACTGCGCAAGGCCATGAATCCCAGCCCCGCAGTGTGAATGAATCACAAGACACTGCAGGGCTGGGATTCATGGGCATGCGCTGTGCATATCTTCGCCTCTCACTCATCTCCTTCCGCCTTCTTCAGACTGTGCGGCTTCACGGCCGTGGCATTTGATTAGTGATCAGCTGACGCGGCACAGTCTGAAGCAGGCGTAAGGACATGAGTGAGAGGCGAACATTTTTACTGCGCAAGGCCATGAATCCCAGCCCCGCAGTGTGAATGAATCACAAGACACTGCAGGGCTGGGATTCATGGGCATGCGCTGTGCATATCTTCGCCTCTCACTCATCTCCTTCCGCCTTCTTCAAACTGTGCGGCTTCACGGCCGTGGCATGTGATTAGGGATCAGCTGACGCGGCACAGTCTGAAGCAGGCGTAAGGACATGAGTGAGAGGCGAATATTTTTACTGCGCAAGGCCATGAATCCCAGCCTCGCAGTGTGAATGAATCACAAGACACTGCAGGGCTGGGATTCATGGGCATGCGCTGTGCATATCTTCGCCTCTCACTCATTTCCTTCCGCCTTCTTCAAACTGTGCGGCTTCACGGCCGTGGCATGTGATTAGGGATCAGCTGACGCCACACAGTCTGAAGCAGACGTAAGGACATGAGTGAGAGGTGAACATTTTTACTGCGCAAGGCCATGAATCCCAGCCCCGCAGTGTGAATGAATCACAAGACACAGCGGGGCTGGGATTCATGGGCAGCGCGACCGCACAGGCTGACATCAAATGATGTCAGAAGACGGGCAGAGCTAACAGCGCATGGCCAAGGGATAACATAACAGCGCAGACTCCGGTACACAAAAAAGCAACGCTCAGGAGGCTGCGCCCAGCGCCAAGGGGGTATTTTTAACAGCTGTGCTGCGTCTCATTAAGAAGGAAAGTCCCGTCTCCTTGACGGTTTCACGGTATGAGTGGCACAATTTTATATGTGTTTTGTTCACCGTGTGCAAGGAGCATAATTAAAAGAGCCACCTTTTCCTTGTGCAGCATTACTGCTGCACAAGGTGGCTCTTCTAGTTACTAACACCTGGGGGGTTTAAAGGTTCACTTTCAATTTGCTCCAGTTAGGCCTCAGTCTACACTCTGCTCCTCCTGCTGACCCTGGTTCCAACACTGCCAGTTGTGTTGTGTATCCGCTTTTTGGGCTCCCCTGGTGGTTGCTGGTGGTACTGGTGACTTGTTTGCACTTTGCTTCTTCTGTTCACCTGCTTCCATCAGTGTTTGGGAGTTTCCTATTTAGCCTTGCTCTCCAGTCATTTCCTTGCCGGTCATCATTGTAACCAGAACCTTCGGTTGCATGTTCCTGCTACTAGTCTGCTGATCAGCTAAGTGGACTTTGTCCTTTTGTTTTGTACCTTTTGTCCAGTTTGTAGTTTTTGTAATTCTCTGTAGCTGGAAGCTCTTGCGGGCTGAAATTGCCACTCCTGTGTCATGAGTTGACACAGGAGTCTTAAAGTAATTTCAGGATGGTTTTTGAAAGGGTTTTCAGTTGACCGTGAAGTCCTCTTTTGTATCCTTCTGCTATCTAGTAAGTGGACCTCGCTTTGCTAAATCTACTTTCATACTGTGTATGTCTTTTCCTCTTAATTCACCGTTATTACATGTGGGGGGCTGCTATCATCTTTTGGGGTATTTCCCTAGAGGTAAGCCAGGTCTGTTTCTTCCTCTACCAGGCGTAGTTAGTCCTCCGGCTGGCGCGTGGCATATAGGAAGCCGTAGGTATGCTCCCTGGCTACTGTTAGTTGTGTGGTAGATTTAGCTCACGGTCAACTCGAGTTTCCATCACCCGAGAGCTCGTTCGTTACTTATATGTTTTTTACGTTCCCTTGCCATTGGGAACCATGACAGTATGACCGGCCAGTGTTAAACTTATTGGCAGAAGAAAGGAGAGAAAAAAGAAGTCTGTAAATTTTTTTTTTTTTTCCCTTTTTCCTCTATGCTTGTTCCATAGTTGGATCTGTTGTATTTCAGCTTTAATTACAGCCTTTGCCTTTCTCTCCTTATAATCCTTGAATGGCTCTGAGCTCACCTGTTTAAAGATGGATCCTCAGAGTTTGGCTGCAGGTTTAAATAATCTTGCTACGAAGGTTCAAAATTTACAAGATTTTGTTATACATGCTCCTATTTCTGAACCTAAAATCCCTACACCAGAGGTGTTTTCCGGAGATAGATCTCGGTTTTTGAATTTCAAATATAATTGTAAATTATTCCTTTCTCTCAGACCTCACTCCTCAGGAGATCCTGTCCAGCAGGTTAAGATTGTAATCTCTTTGCTGCGAGGTGACCCTCAAAATTGGGCATTTTCATTGGCACCAGGGGATCCTGCGTTGCTCAATGTGGATGCGTTTTTCCTGGCTTTAGGGTTGCTTTATGAGGAACCTAATTTGGAGATTCAAGCTGAAAAAGCTTTGATAGCCCTATCTCAAGGGCAAGATGAAGCGGAGATATACTGCCAAAAATTTCGTAGGTGGTCTGTGCTTACTCAGTGGAATGAGTGCGCCTTAGCGGCAAATTTCAGAGAGGGCCTTTCTGATGCCGTTAAAGATGTTATGGTCGGGTTCCCTGCGCCTACAGGTCTGAATGAGTCCATGACAATGGCAATTCAGATTGATCGGCGTTTGCGGGAGCGCAAATCCGTGCACCATTTGGCGGTATCTTCTGAAGAGACGCCAGAGAAAATGAAATGTGACAGAGTTATGTCCAGAAGCGAGCGGCAGAATTATAGGCGTAAAAATGGGTTATGCTTCTATTGTGGTGATTCTGCTCATGTTATATCAGCATGCTCTAAGCGTACTAGGAAGGTTGACAAGTCCATTTCAATTGGCACTTTACAGTCCAAATTTATTTTGTCTGTAACCTTGATTTGTTCATTATCAGTTATTACCGTGGATGCCTATGTGGACTCTGGCGCCGCTCTGAGTCTTATGGACTGGTCCTTTGCCAGGCGCTGTGGGTTTGATTTAGAGCCTCTGGAAGTCCCTATACCTCTGAAGGGTATTGATTCTACACCTTTGGCTTGTAATAAACCACAGTTCTGGACGCAAGTGACTATGCGTATGACTCCAGACCATCAGGAGGTGATTCGCTTCCTTGTGTTGTACAATTTACATGATGTTTTGGTGCTTGGATTACCATGGTTACAGTCTCATAACCCAGTCCTTGACTGGAAGGCTATGTCTGTGTTAAGCTGGGGATGTCGGGGGGCTCATGGGGACACTCCTATGGTGTCCATTTCGTCATCTATTCCATCTGAGATTCCTGCATTTTTGTCTGATTATCGTGATATTTTTGAAGAGCCTAAGATTGGTTCACTCCCTCCTCACAGGGATTGTGATTGCGCCATAGATCTGATTCCTGGCAGTAAATTTCCAAAGGGTCGTTTGTTTAACCTATCTGTACCTGAACATGCTGCTATGCGCGAGTATATTAAGGAGTCCCTGGAAAAGGGACATATTCATCCTTCTTCATCACCTTTAGGAACCGGTTTTTTCTTTGTCTCTAAAAAGGATGGCTCTCTGAGTCCTTGTATTGATTATCGTCTCCTGAATAAAATTACAGTCAAATATCAGTATCCGTTGCCTTTGCTGACTGATTTGTTTGCTCGCATAAGGGGGGCTAAGTGGTTCTCTAAGATTGATCTTCGTGGGGCGTATAATTTGGTGCGAATTAAGCAGGGGGATGAGTGGAAGACCGCATTTAATATGCCTGAGGGCCATTTTGAGTATTTGGTAATGCCTTTCGGCCTTTCTAATGCACCTTCTGTCTTTCAGTCCTTAATGCATGATATTTTCCGTGAATATTTGGATAAATTTATGATTGTGTACTTGGATGATATTTTGATTTTTTCTGATGACTGGGAGTCCCATGTTCAGCAGGTCAGGAGGGTTTTTCAGGTTTTGCGGGAGAATTCTTTGTGTGTAAAGGGTTCAAAGTGTGTTTTTGGGGTTCAAAAAATTTCATTTTTGGGGTATATTTTTTCCCCTTCTTCTATTGAGATGGACCCTGTCAAGGTTCGGGCTATTTACGACTGGACGCAGCCTACTTCTCTGAAGAGTCTCCAGAAATTCTTGGGCTTTGCTAATTTTTATCGTCGATTTATAGCTGGTTTTTCTGGCGTTGCTAAACCTCTGACGGATTTGACTAAAAAGGGTGCTGATGTTGCCAATTGGTCCCCTGCTGCCGTGGAGGCCTTTCGGGAGCTTAAGCGCCGCTTTTTGTCTGCCCCTGTGTTGCGCCAGCCTGATGTTTCTCTTCCCTTTCAGGTTGAGGTCGATGCTTCCGAGATCGGAGCGGGGGCGGTTTTGTCGCAGAAAAGTTCCGACTGCTCAGTGATGAGACCTTGTGCGTTCTTTTCGCGAAAATTTTCGGCCGCCGAGCGAAACTATGATGTTGGTAATCGGGAGCTTTTGGCCATGAAGTGGGCATTTGAGGAGTGGCGTCATTGGCTTGAGGGTGCCAGACATCAGGTGGTAGTTTTGACTGATCACAAGAATTTAATTTATTTGGAGTCTGCCAGGCGCCTGAATCCTAGACAGGCACGTTGGTCGTTGTTCTTTTCCCGGTTTAATTTTGTGGTCTCGTACTTACCGGGTTCTAGGAATGTGAACGCAGATGCTCTTTCTAGGAGTTTTGAGCCTGACTCTCCTGGGAATTCTGAACCTGCTGGTGTCCTTAAGGATGGAGTGGTTTTGTCTGCTGTCTCTCCAGATTTGCGACGTGCTTTGCAAGAATTTCAGGCGGATAGACCTGATCGTTGTCCGTCTGGTAGACTGTTTGTTCCTGACGAGTGGACCACTAGAGTCATCTCGGAAGTTCATTCTTCTACTCTGGCAGGTCATCCGGGAATTTTTGGCACCAGAGATTTGGTGGCTAGATCCTTCTGGTGGCCTTCCCTGTCTCGAGATGTGCGTGTTTTTGTGCAGTCTTGCGATGTGTGTGCTCGGGCCAAGCCTTGTTGTTCTAGGGCTAGTGGGTTGTTGTTGCCCTTGCCTATTCCGAAGAGGCCTTGGACGCACATCTCTATGGACTTTATCTCGGATCTCCCTGTTTCTCAGAAGATGTCTGTCATCTGGGTGGTGTGTGACCGTTTTTCTAAAATGGTTCATTTGGTGCCATTGCCTAAGTTGCCTTCCTCATCTGAGTTGGTCCCTCTGTTTTTTCAAAATGTGGTTCGCTTGCATGGTATTCCGGAAAACATCGTTTCTGACAAGGGTACCCAGTTCGTGTCTAGATTTTGGCGGGCAGTCTGTGCCAGGTTGGGCATTGATTTGTCCTTTTCGTCTGCATTCCATCCTCAGACCAATGGCCAGATGGAGCGAACTAATCAAACTTTGGAGACTTATTTGAGGTGTTTTGTGTCTGCGGATCAGGATGATTGGGTTGCCTTTATGCCGTTGGCGGAGTTTGCTCTTAATAATCGGGCTAGTTCTGCCACTTTGGTTTCTCCTTTCTTTTGCAATTCAGGGTTTCATCCGCGTTTTTCATCTGGTCAGGTTGAATCTTCGGATTGTCCTGGAGTGGATGCGGTGGTGGATCGGTTGCATCGGATTTGGGGACAAGTGGTGGATAATTTGGAATTGTCCCAGGAGAGGACTCAGCAGTTTGCTAACCGTCGTCGTCGTGTTGGTCCCCACCTTCGCGTTGGGGACTTGGTGTGGTTGTCTTCCCGTTTTGTCCCTATGAGGGTTTCTTCTCCCAAATTTAAGCCTCGGTTCATCGGTCCTTATAGGATTTTGGAGATTCTTAACCCTGTTTCCTTTCGTTTGGACCTCCCGGCATCTTTCGCTATCCATAATGTGTTCCATCGGTCGTTGTTGCGGAGATATGAGGTACCGGTGGTTCCTTCTACTGAACCTCCTGCTCCTGTGCTGGTGGAGGGTGAATTGGAGTACGTCGTAGAGAAGATCTTGGACTCCCGTATTTCCAGACGGAGACTTCAATATCTGGTTAAATGGAAAGGCTATGGTCAGGAAGATAATTCTTGGGTAACTGCCTCTGATGTTCATGCCTCGGATTTGGTTCGTGCCTTTCATAGGGCTCATCCAGATCGCCCTGGCGGTTCTTGTGAGGGTTCGGTGCCCCCTCCTTAAGGGGAGGGTACTGTTGTGTATCCGCTTTTTGGGCTCCCCTGGTGGTTGCTGGTGGTACTGGTGACTTGTTTGCACTTTGCTTCTTCTGTTCACCTGCTTCCATCAGTGTTTGGGAGTTTCCTATTTAGCCTTGCTCTCCAGTCATTTCCTTGCCGGTCATCATTGTAACCAGAGCCTTCGGTTGCATGTTCCTGCTACTAGTCTGCTGATCAGCTAAGTGGACTTTGTCCTTTTGTTTTGTACCTTTTGTCCAGTTTGCAGTTTTTGTAATTCTCTGTAGCTGGAAGCTCTTGCGGGCTGAAATTGCCACTCCTGTGTCATGAGTTGACACAGGAGTCTTAAAGTAATTTCAGGATGGTTTTTGAAAGGGTTTTCAGTTGACCGTGAAGTCCTCTTTTGTATCCTTCTGCTATCTAGTAAGTGGACCTCTCTTTGCTAAATCTACTTTCATACTGTGTATGTCTTTTCCTCTTAATTCACCGTTATTTCATGTGGGGGGCTGCTATCATCTTTTGGGGTATTTCCCTAGAGGTAAGCCAGGTCTGTTTCTTCCTCTACCAGGCGTAGTTAGTCCTCCGGCTGGCGCGTGGCATATAGGAAGCCGTAGGTATGCTCCCTGGCTACTGTTAGTTGTGTGGTAGATTTAGCTCACGGTCAACTCGAGTTTCCATCACCCGAGAGCTCGTTCGTTACTTATATGTTTTTTACGTTCCCTTGCCATTGGGAACCATGACACAGTTGCTTCCCGGAAGTGCTGTTTGCACAGAGAAAAACACTTGCTCCTGTGTTAGTGGGGTTCAGTAATGTCAGCTGCTCCCCAGCTGTGTATCCAGCAATATGTCCTGCGACTGCCACGCTGACACTCCTTCAGATATTAAACTGCCTCCATTGCAGGCTTCGGCATACACTCTGCTCCTCCTGCTGACCCTGGGTTCCAACACCGCCAAATGCTTCCCGGAAGTGCTGTTTGCACAGAGAAAAACACTTGCTCCTGTGTTAGTGGGGTTCAGTAATGTCAGCTGCTCCCCTGCTGTGTATCCAGCAATGTGTCCTGTGACCGCCATGCTGACACTCCTTCAGATAATAAACTGCCTCCAGTGCAGGCTTCAGCCTAGACTCTGCTCCTCCTGCTGACCCTGGGTTCCAACACCGCCAGTTGCTTCCCAGAAGTGCTGTTTGCACAGAGAAAAACACTTGCTCCTGTGTTAGTGGGGTTCAGTAACGTCAGCTGCCCCCCTGCTGTGTATCCAGCAATGTGTCTTGCGACCGCCATGCTGACACTCCTTCAGATATTAAACTGCCTCCAGTGCAGGCTTCAGCCTACACTCTGCTCCTCCTGCTGACCCTGGGTTCCAACACTGCCAGTTGCTTCCCGGAAGGGCTGTTTGCACAGAGAAAAACACTTGCTCCTGTGTTAGTGGGGTTCAGTAACGTCAGCTGCTCCAGCTGTGTTTCCGGCAATGTGTCCTGCGACCGCCACGCTGACACTGCATCAGATATTAAACTGCCTCAAGTGCTGGCTTCGGCCTACACTCTGCTCCTCCTGCTGACCCTGGGCTCCAACACCGCTAGTTGGGGCTGTAGGAAGACAATCTTGAATAGGCCCCCTGTTATGACCCCAATGGCAGGGAGACTCAGAAATAGTTACCAAGTCTGCAAACACAAAAACCAGCTCATAGGGCAGTGGTAACTGGGCTGACCATATATCTAATCCTAGCACCACAAATAACAGCAGCCGGGGAACGTGCCTACGTTGATTCTAGACGTCTCGCGCCAGCCGGAGAACTAACTAACCCTAGAAGGGAAAAGAAAGACCTTTCTTGCCTCCAGAGAAAAAGACCCCAAAAGTTGGATACAAGCCCCCAACAAATAATAACGGTGAGGTAAGAGGAAAAGACAAACGTAGGAATGAGCTAGGTATATAGCAAAGAGAGGCCCACTAGCTAATAGCAGAATATAGAAAGATAACTTATATGGTCAGCAAAAACCCTATCAAAAATATCCACGCTGGAAATTCAAGAACCCCCGAACCGTCTAACGGCCCAGGGGGAGAACACCAGCCCCCTAGAGCTTCCAGCAAGGTCAGGAATCACATTTAGTACAAGCTGGGCAAAAATGAGAGCAAGCAAATAACTGAAAAAACAAAGAAGCAAGACTTAGCTTAATTTTGCATGAACCAGGACCAGCAGATAGGAGCAAACAAAAAGGATCTGATTACAACGATGCCAGGCACTGGACTAAGGATCCATGAGGTTTATATAGCAACACCCCTGGACTAACGACCCAGGTGGGTGCAAACTGAGGGAAGAAAATCCCAGAGTCATATCACTAGTAACCACCAGAGGGAGCCAAAAAGTCTAATTCACAACAGCCCCCATCCTGGTTCCAGTACCGTCAGCTGGTTCCGGGCAGAGCCTTTGGCTTAGGTGCCTTCTTCTGGGTATCCGAGTTCCACCAACGTCAGGTGGTCCTTGGTAGTGCTTTCTGGCACGGGTACCTCCTGCTTAGTAACCGGGTTCCAGTACCATCAGCTGGTCCTCGGTAGTTCCATTGGCTCTTGTACCTTCAGCTACCCATCCGGGTTCCAGTACCGTCAGCTGGTTCTCGGCAGTGTCTTTTGCTCTTGAACCTTCTGCTCCCCATCCTGGTTCCAGTACCGTCAGCTGGTTCCGGGCAGAGACTTTGGCTTAGGTGCCTCCTTCTGGGTATCCGAGTTCCACCAATGTCAGGTAGTCCTTGGTAGTGCTTTCTGGCACGGGTACCTCCTGCTTAGTAATCGGGTTCCAGTAACGTCAGCTGGTCCTCGGTAGTTCCATTGGCTCTTGGACCTTCGGGTAGCCATCCGGGTTCCAGTTCCATCAGCTGGTTCTCAGCATTTTCTCAGCCTTCTTGTACCTTCTGCTACATTTCCAAGTTCAAGACCTTAAAGACGACGACCCTGAAGACCACCCCTAAGATGACGACGACATCAGATACGACAACCACTGAGACGACGACTCTGGAGATGACGACCCTGAAGACCACCCCGATGATGACGATGACCCCCGAGACGATGATCCTGGAGACGACGACCCGGAAGACCGAGAAGCAGAAGAACAAGAGGCTGCAGAACAAAGAGCAGAAGAACATTAAGCATAACACTAAATATCAGAGCAAAAGATATTATCTAAATTATAAGCAGAAGAAGACTAAGCAGTGTATGGGGGTGAGTCCGTTCCTCCTCGTGGTACCCCTGGATAAAGCCTGATGCTGCAGGCCAAACTGAACGCGGACAAATGTAACTCTTTTGTGACAGGCAGAACGGAAGGTGTAATCTTCAAACTTTTATAGATAACAACTACGGGAATGCCTGTCACAAATAAGAATATGATGAAGAAGTAGAATATGAAGAAGATAATAGTTAAATAAAAAGAATATGAACAATGTAATGGGGGTGAGTCCGTTCCTCCTTGTGGTGCCCCTGGAAAAAGCCTGCTGCTGCAGGCCTAACTGAATGCAGACAAATCCTGTTGTAACTCTTTTGTGACAGGCAGAACGGAAGGTGTAATCTTCAAACTTTTATAGATAACAACTACAGGAATGCCTGTCACAAATAAGAATATGATGAAGAAGTAGAATATGAAGAAGAAGAATAGTTTAATAAAAAGAATATGAAGAATGTAACAAAAAATAATAGGTAGAAGATGAAGAAGAAGATGAATAAGGTGAAGAAGAAGTTGATGTCAATGATGCTGCTGAGGATAATGAAGAAGAAAGTGTGGGAGAAGTAAAAAAGAAGGTGAAGGGCATGGAAGTAGTGAAACATCAATATCTGACAAAATAAAAAAATTCTTAACATAGTCAATATCTTTGTAACTCCGAACGTCTTAAAAAAAAATTAAAATTCCTGCTATTCTATTTGATTGGGCTGAACCTCTATTATGTCTCCGCCACCTCCCCCAATACATCCTACATTATTCTTAGTTGTTTTCCTTCATGTAGAATGAACCTACAAGGAAAGAAAGGGTTTATTTTAATTCCGATATTTTGGTCCCATTGACTTGCATTAGTATCGGGTATCAGTATCGGCGATCTCCGATCTTTTTTGAATATCGGCCGATCCAATCCGATACCGATACTTTCCGATATCGGAAGGTAGCGCTCAACACTATTAATAAACTTCTTGAATGTGGTTTTGAGCACCTTGAGGGTGCAGTTTTTAGAATGTTGTCAGACTTTTGTATTTTCTATCATATAGACTCCTCAAAGTTACTTCAAATGTAATGTAGTCCTTAAAAAAATGGTGGTGTAAAAATGAGAAATTGCTGGTCAATTTTTAACCCTTATAACTCTCTAAGAAAAAACTATTTGGTTCCAAAATTGTGCTGATGTAAAGTAGACATGTGGGAAATGTTACTTATTAAGTATTTTGTGTGACATATCTCTTTGATTTAAGGGCATAAAAATTCAAATTTGGAAAATTGCAAAATTTTTAACATTTTCGCCAAATTTCAGTTTTTTTTCACAAATAAATGCAGGTAGTATCAAAGAAATGTTACCACTATTATGAAGTGCAATATGTCAAGAGAAAACAGTGTCAGAATCATTAAGATCCGTTGAAGCGTACCCTCATAAAGAGACAGTGGTCAGAATAGTAAAAATTGGCCCTGTCATTAATGTGCAATAATGTGTGGGGATTAAAAGGTTAAAGGACTTTATTTTGAATGTGTTTTCATACAATGTGACCACAGGTTTAGTAATGGGGGTGTCTTATTGATGCTTCTCCATTACTAACCTCGGGGCTTGATGTCGCCTGACAATAAAAAGGTGACATCAAACCCCCCACCTATCACACCACTTGCCACAACTACAGAGAATGTGGGAAGTGCGAGGCTAAGAGCCAGAATTGGCACATCTTAGAGATGCTTCTTTTCTGGGGCTGCTGACAGCTGATATTAATAGCCTGGGAAGCTCCATGGGTATTACCCCTTCACAGGCTATAAACATTGGCCCTTAGCCGTCTGCCTTCCCTCTGCTGGTTATGAAAATTATGTGGGAGCCACACCATTTTTTTCAGAAAAAATATATTTTTATTAATTTAATACATGTACAGTAAGCTGCGCACACACTGTACTAATTGTATATGCACATACATCTATATATTTACCTTTTCTATTTGTATTTACTGTGTGTAATCCATCTCTTCTTTCCTGTCCGCTTTAAATTTTTCACATTGTTTCAATGCAGCCATTTGGTAAATTCAAAAAGTTCATATTTTTTTCACATTAATGTACACTCCGCATCCCATCTTGACTGAACAAAACCAGAAAAGAAGAAATTTTTGCAAACTTAATAAAAAAAGCCAAACTGAAATATAACAATTGTTCAGACACTCATATTTAAGTCACATGCTGTCCATTTACTTGTGATCCTCATTTAGATGGTTCTACTCCTTCATTGGAGGCCAGCTGTGTTTAATTAAACTAATGGGACTTGATTTGGAAAGGCACACACCTGTCTATATAAGACCTCACAGCTTACAGTGTATTTCAGAACAAATAAGAATCATGAGGTCAAAGGAACTGGCCAAGGAGCTCAGAGACAGAATTGTGGCAAGGTACAGAACTGGGCAAAGTTCTAACAGAATTTCTGCAGTACTCAAGGTTTCTAATAGCACAGTGGCCTCCATAATCCTTAAATGGAAGAAGTTTGGAACCACCAGAAGTCTTCCTTGACTTGGCCATCCAGCCAAACTGAGCAATCGTGGGAGAAGAGCCGTAGTGAGAGAGGTAAAGAAGAACCACAAGATCATTGTGGCTGAGCTTCAGAGATGCAGTAGTGAGATGGGAGAAAGTTCCACAAAGTCAACTATCACTGCAGCCCTCCACGAGTTGGCCGTTTATGGCAGAGTAGCCAACGGAAGCCTCTCTTCATTGCAAGACATATGAAAACCCGCATAGAGTTTGCTAAAAAACACATGAAGGACTCCCAAACTATGAGAAATAAGATTCTCTGGTTTGATGAGATGAAGATAGACCTTTTTGGTGATAATCCTAAGCAGTATGTGTGGGGAGAACCAGGCACTGCTCATCACCTGCCCAATACAATCCCAAAAGTGAAAGATGGTGGTGGCAGCATCATGCTATGGCGGTGTTTTTCAGCTGCAGGGAAAGCACGACTGGTTGTCATTGAAGGAAACATGAATGCGGCCAAGTACAGATATATCCTGGATGAAAAGAGATGAGGAAGGTTCACCTTCCAACAAGACAATGACCCTAAACACACAGCTAAAATAACAAAGGAATGGCTTCAGAACAACTCTGTGGCCATTCTTGACTGGCTCAGACAGAGCCCTGACCTAAACCCAATTGAGCATCTCTGGAGAGACCAGAAAATGGCTGTCCATCAACGTTCACCATCCAACCTAATGGAACTGGAGAGGATCTACAAGGAAGAATGGCAGAGGATCCCGAAATCCATGTGTGAAAAATGATGCATCATTCCCAAGAAGACTCATGGCTGTACTAGCTCTAAAGCGTGCTTCTACTCAATACTGAGCAAAGGGTCTGAATACTTATTACTAGTTATGGGCGAACACTAAAATGCTCTGGTGCTCGTTGCTCGGGTCGAGCAAATAGGAATACTCGGGTACTTAACCCGAGCAACTAGCCCAATGTAAGTCTATGGGAAACCGAAGCATTTTTACAGCGATCCCCCCGGGGGTCCTTTTAAGCTCTAAAAACATCTGAAAATGATGGAAACACTGCTCAAATAACACAGGATCATCATAGAGATTACTCCTGGAAGCATATCTGACTCCTAGGTCACAGCTGTAAGCAATGTTGTCAGAGTTTCACACCATTTATACAGGTGCACTAAAAACATACAAAAGGAAACCAAAATGGATTTTGCTGGGAAATATGTTAAGGTACATCCTTTCCAGGGTATGACTTGTATGGCAAAATAATTAACCCCAGACCAAAATATTCCCCCACCACTTGGGCATTTTTTCAGCACTTTTGATGCGTTTTTCAAATTTAACAATGCTTTCAACCAATACAAATGCATTCACTGGGGAATGTCATTGTATTATGTCATTGTACCATTTAACAACCCTAGCTGGCCATGTGTTGTGTGACACATAAGGAGACCCATCTTGCCTCATTTATGAAGGAGGGACTCTTAAATTCACAAAGCCTATTTTTAGAGGGGCATCAGGCGGCATTTATATTCTTAAAGGGCCATTATTAAACACTGGGTCTCCTATGCTGTTATTGCATATGCAGTGAGTGGCTGGGCTGCCAACAATTATGACGCACCCCAACACCCCTTTCATGAGAGATACAGGAGGGCTACCTGAAAAAATGATGCATTGAATGCAAAGCCTGCCCTGCTATCAAGTCATATGCACCCCACGAATCCTTTGAACCCAGGTACTGGACTACAGGAAAATACACTTCACATTAGTCATTTTGTAATCCCATACTGTTCTCTTATGTATTGACTGCAAGGCCTGCCTTGCTACCAAGTCATATGCACTCCAATAAGCCTTTGAACCCAGGTACTGGATGGCCACAGGAAAACCCACTTCACATTCTTCAGTTGGTCCTGCCACACAGTTTCCTTATGCATTGAATGCAAGGGCCCCCTTGACCCAAATTTGCACGCAACACAATCCCCCCTTGGAAGAAACATGGAGGAGGGCCTGCTAAAAAAAACTGTACCATTATAAAGGAGCGGGACTCATAATGCCTATACACTTTGTCCCCATGGGGGGTATATTTAAAAAAATTTTTTTATGGGGATCATAGACACCCTTGCCCAAAAATTGACTGGCTGTAGCAGAAAGGAACACGTTAACCCTGGTGATCTATTGGTGGAGAATAATGAGACATTGATGAAGGCATCATTAAAAACTAGACCCAATGTAAAGGAGCGGGTCTCCTATACTTGTAATGCCCATACGCTAAGTGCATGGGCTGACAAACATTTCCCCATGGGGGGTACATTTAAAAAAAAATATTTTACGGGCATCACAGACAACCTTGCCAAAAATTGGAATGTCTGTAGCAGCACGGAACATGGTAAACCTGGCAATCTAGTGGTGGTGGATGATGAGACGTTGAAAAAACCTCAATAAAAACTAGGCCCAATTTAAAGGAGCGGGTCTCCTATACTTGTAATGCCCATACACTAAGTGCATGGGCTGACAAACATGTCCCCATGGGGGTACATTTTTTTAAAATATTTTATGGGCATCATAGACACCCTTGCCAAAAATTGGAATGTCTGTAGCAGCACGGAACACAGTAAACCTGGTGATCTAGTGGTGGTGGTGGATGATGATACGTTAAAAAACCTAATTAAAAACTAGGCCCACTTTAAAGGAGCGGGTTTCCTATACTTGTAATGCCCATACACTAAGTGTATGGGCTGACAAATATTTCCCCCTTGGAGAGTAATTTTTTTTTTGGTTTAAAATTGTTAACAGGCATCATAAAAACACCCTTGCACAAAAAATGAGTGACTTTTGCAATATGTACACCCTGGTGTTCGTATGGTTGTGGATGATGAGGATGAAGATAAGGAGGAGGATAACACCAAACAGAACAAATCAGGGAGCGTATACCCATGTGTGGTTGTGAAGAGGTGCATGAGAATACACCTCCACAAAAAAGACAATGTATTTGAGGTTATGTTTCGCTGTTTCCATTCGATGGTGTAAGTTTTGCCCAATCCAGCCCTTGTTCATTTTTATAAGAGTCAGTCTGTCATCATTTTCAGTTGACAGTCGGATGCGCTTATCTGTATAATTACATCAGCGGCACTAAAAACCCGCTCTGTCAGAATGCTTGCAGCAGGGCAGGTCAGGATCTCCAGAGCCAGTTCAAGCCACGTGTCCAGCTTGGATACCCAATAATTAAAAGGCACAGAGGAATCACGGAGGACGTTTGTACGATCAGCAAGGTACTCCATCAGCATCTTCCCAAACATTGCACTTCTTGTGACAGCACCCCTTGTCTCTGGTGCGGCACGATGGGAGGGTCTGAGAAAACTATCCCAGTACTTTGCAATTGTTCCCCTGCCTGTGCTGGATTGTACTTCTGGCTGTATCACTTGGACTTCTTGGTTGTACAACAAACTCTGACGTGTGCTGCAAGCGTTCTCAGATGTGAATTTTTTTAGTAATTCCACTACAAGGGCCCTCTGGTACTGCAACATTTTAGTACACCTGTCTGCCTCTGGAAGAAGAGATTGAAAGCGTGGGTCTAGAAGTGTCACCAACCAGTAATGAGTGTCAACAAAAATTTTTATAACGTAAGGGTCATGCAGCGCAACATAAAGTCAGCTATACGTGCCAGACTGCTAACAGGCAAGACTTCCGTGTTCTCACCAACAGGACAACAGACTTACCATGCTGTCCTCATCCTCCTCGCCCCTCCTTCTCACTGTCCTCACGCCATCCACGCTGAACAGACGGTATGACAGCTGTGCTTGTAGTACCGTCTATAGCGCGTGAAAGTAGCTCCTGTTCTTCCTCTTCCTCTTCCACATTGTCTACCAATCCACATTGGGATGACATGAGGCTGGGCTGAGTGTAATCACCCTGTATGGTTCCTTAGTCCATTTCCTCATGCTCCGCCTTGTTGAGCAGACAGATTTTCAGAATGCAGCGAAGAGGGATGGTGATGCTAATTATGACGTCATCGCCACCCACTATCTTGGTGCAGTACTCAAAGTTTTGGAGGATGGTACATATGTCTGACATCCATGTCCACTCCTGAGGTCTTATGTGTGGAGTCTGAACTGAATAACGAAGGCCTTGTTGATGTTGGTGGTCAACAACTGCCCTCTTCTGCTCACAAATTCTTTCCAACATATGCAGTGTAGAGTTCCATCGGGTGGGGACATCACACACCAGTTGTTGAGCCGGAAGCTGCAACCCCTGCTAAAGCATGGCAAGGGTGGCTGAAACTGTAGGTGACTTTCTAAAATGGGAAGACAGGAGGCATACTTTCACTAGCAGATCTGGCACCTCCAGGTAGCTTTTGAGAAAATGTTGAATGATGAGGTTAAGCACATAGGCCAAGCAAGGTACGTGTGTGAGCTCACCTTGCTTCAGAGCTGCCACCAGGTTTCAGCCATTGTCACACATGACCATGCCTTGCTGTAGGTTCAGCGGTGTAATCCGAAAATCTGACTGCTCTTTCAGCGCTGTCCACAACTCTTCAGAATTGTGCGGTTTGTCAACTAAGCAGATTAGCCTTAGTACAGCCTGTTGCCACATGGCTAAGGCAGTGCTGCTGTGCTTCCTTCTTCTGACTGATGTGCTCATTTCAGAGATGGAGGCTGAAGAGGAGTAGAAGGAGGTGCAGGAGCTGTAGACTGTGGGTGCAACCCTGTTTGACGTAGGGCCCGCAATCCTTGGCATGGGGAGGATGTGTTCATCCCAAGGTCTGACTGGGTCCTGGCATCCACTATGTTAACCCAGTGTGCTGTCAGTGAGATGTACCATCCCTGCCCACAAGCACTAGTCCACGTGTCTGTGGTTAGGTGGACTTTCCCTGTAACAGCATTGTTGAGGACACGGGTAATATTGTGGGACACATGCTGGTGTAATGCCAGTACGGCACACAGGGAAAAATAGTGACGACTGGGCACCGAGTGCTTTGGGATGGCCACCACCATCAGGTTGCGGAAACCTTCCATCTCAATGAGCCTAAAAGGCAACATTTCGAGAGCAAGCAGACGTGAAATGTCAGAATTTAGTACTGTGGCCTTTAGGGCATTGGCTGGGTATTTCTGCTTGTGTTTCAATGACTGGGGTATAGACAACTGAAGGCTGCGCTTGGGCAAGGATGTGGACGGGCTTGATGGTGGTGCTGGTTGGCTATGGGAAGCAACAGGTGCAGGGCACAAGGCATCTTCACATGCACTGTGGCTTGGGGGATTGGCTTCTATGCAAAACAGTGGAAGAAGCAGTGGTGTCACCTGCAGACAGTGTTCCTGGAGCCTGGAGTTCGGTGCACAAAGTCGCGTGCTTTGCTGGCATGTGCCTGATCATACTGCTGGTGGTCAGGCTGGTAGTTTTCCTACCCCTGCTGATGTGGGCATGGCAGGTACTGCAAATGGCTTGTTTAGGGTTATCGACAGAATCTTTAAAAAATCACCAGACTCTGGAATATCTAACAGTTGGAATGGCAACTTCCGTCATGTTGATGTTACTGGGAATGGATGCATGCTTTCTGTCAGTGGCCACCACACTGCTTCTTCCTGCCTGTTGGGGTCATATGCCTCCTTCCTCTTGTGTGCTGTAGTCCTTGATCTGCATGTCCTCCTTCCAGTTTGGGTCAGTTACTGTGTCATCCACCACCTCATCTTCCACATCTGCACACTGCTCATCCTCCTGACTTTCTGGCAATTGTGTATCATCATTGTCCACCTCCTGTGACACTTTCCCACCATCACCTTCATGTGGCCATGGCTGTTCAAATCTTTGGGCATCGCTACATGCTATCTTATCTGGCCCCACTTCAAGTTGACCGGCCGAAAGTCCAGAACCTTTAAAGGGAAAACTGAACAGCTCTTTGGAGTGTCCAAGTGTGGGATCAGTTGTCTCAGAGCACTCGGCATGGTGGGAGGAAGGAGGATCAGGGTGAGTAATATGCGGTCCACACTCACGGCTACTCAGACTTGACCGCGTGGAAGACATGGTGGTGGTGGCCAAGACAAACCATCAACCGTTTCACTCTGCCCTGGCTTCAATAATGGTGTGCTGCGGTCCCCTGGAAACTGGGACAGGAAGGTCCAGCGAGAAGATGAAGGTCTTTGTTGTGGCCCACTTTCAACTGTTTAAATATGTTGCCTTTTTATGTTTTCAAATTTTTTAAACCACAAAATACTGTTTAGACCAAGGCTAGCAGACAAAAAAAATGCAATTTATGCCTGCAAAGCAAGGATTTGGACACCACAGATTCACCAGAAGTCTAGCAGAAATATTAGACTGTTCAATATGTAGCTTTTTTTTAACCACAAAATACTGTATAGACCAAGGCTAGTAGACCAAAAATGCATTGTATGCCTGCAAATCGAGGATTTGAACACCACAGATACACTGTGCGTCTGACGGAGATAACATATTGTTTCAATATGTGGCCTGTTTTTTTTGTTTTAACATTTTTTAAACCACAAAATACTGTATAGACCAAGGCTAGCAGACCAAAAAATGCATTGTATGCCTGCAAAACAAGGATTTGGACACCACAGATACACCGGGCATCTAATTGAGATAACAGAGTAGCTGTGGCTTTCTTTTTTTAACCACAACATACTGTATAACGTATGCCTGCAAAGCGAGGATTTGGACACCACACATACATTGGGCATCTGATTGTGATAACAGACTGTTTCAATATGTGGCCTTTTTAAAAATATATATTTTGTAACCACAAAATACTGTATAGACCAAGGCTAGCAGACCAAAAAATGCAATGTATGCCTGCAAAGCGAGGATTTGGACACCACAGATACACCGGGCATCTGACGGAGATAAAAGACTGTTTGATAGGTGTCGAGTTCCTGCTGCTGAACAGGGGGAATCTCGAACCATGTCATCTGCGGTCTTCCACTCTTCCCCAGCCGCAGTGGAGTCTGCTCAGCAGAGATATCGGTCCCAGCGTCTGGCTCAACCACAACATACTGTATAAACCAAGGCTAGCAGACCCAAAAATGCAATGTATGCCTGCAAAGCGAGGATTTGGACACCACACATACACTGGGCATCTGATTGTGATAACAGACTGTTTCAATATGTGGCCTTTTTAAAAAAATATATTTTTTAACCACAAAATACTGAATAGACCAAGGCTAGCAGACCAAAAAATGCAATGTATTCCTGCAAAGCAAGGATTTGGACACCACAGATACACCGGACATCTAACAGGGATAAGACTGTTTCAATATGTGGCCTTTTTTTAAAAACAAATATTTTTAAACCACAAAATACTATATAGACCAAGGCTAGCAGACCGAAAAATGGAATGTATGCCTGCAAATCGAAGATTTAGACACCACATATACACCGGGCGTCTGACAAAGATAACAGACTGTTTAAATATGTGGCCTCTTTTAAAAAAAAATACTTTTTTAACCACAAAATACTGTATAGACCAAGGCTAGCAGACCAAAAAATGAAATGTATGCCTACAAAGTGGGGATTTGGGAACCACAGATACACCAGGCATCTGACGGATGTAACAGACTGTTTCAATACGTGGCATGTTTTTTTTTTCAATATTTTTTAACCACAGAAAACTGTGTAGACCTAGGCTAGCAAACCAAAAAAATGCTATGTATGCCTGAAAAGCAAGAATTTGGAGACCACAGCTAAACCAGGCGTCAGATGAAGATAACAGAATGATCAAAATGTGGCCTTGATGTTTTTAGCCAACCAAAATTGTGTCAATAAGAAGGCTATGAGACTAAAAAAAAATTGGAATACTAAAATTGTAAAATATTTAGCGCAATGATATGCGATGCGTGTGGCACACAAATCACAGTGATAAATATAAGAACTGTAGCTAAATATTTTTGGGCTAGCAACAGATTTTTTGGACAGCAAAATGGTGTCCAAAAATGTTGTAAGACACTCCAAAAAATAGAACAGTACCCCCCAAAAAAGACCATATTTTTCTGCCACTCACATCTGATGCCTGGGACAATTTTTTTTTTTAAATTGTTAGATTTTCATGGTCTTGTATTGCAATAACCTGGCTGTAGTCTGCAGTGTGACCAAGCAAATGAATGTAGAAAAAAGGGGGCTATGGATTGCTTTCTAATAAAATTAGCAGGTATGCTGTAAGGTGCAATAAAAAAAATTGCCACGGATACCTGCAGTTACATATATATAAAATACGCAGCAGCAGACAGGAATGGAGCTTTTTGAGGTATGCAGTGAGATCTATATACTCACATACAGTGCCTGACGGCCTTGCTCTGATGTGGATATTTGCATATAGACTCCCCTGCCTACCTAGCGCTGCAATCTATGTACCCCCGAATTAGCCTTAAAAGGACTGTTTGTTTATCAGGATTTGTGGATTGAACACTAGCAGACCCACACTAACTAATAAAAGTAAGAATCTGACCCTATCTCAGCATCAGCTCTCCCTACACTAGCTGAGTCCGGAGCAGAATGCGGGCATCCAATCACTGTAATACCACAACAAATATGGCTGCGGTATTACAGTGCATGGCAGACAATCCCTGCATGCTGATTGGCGCTCTAAAAAGCGCCAAAATTAAAAGGAGGAGACCTGAGCTCCGTCAAATAATCCCGGAAATACTTGGTGCTCGCCGAGTACACCAAGCATAGTGATACTCTGGCGAGTTTGCAAAAATTACTACATTTCTGTTTTTTTCAGTCAAGATGGGATGCAGAGTGTACATTAATAAGAAAAAAAATTAACTTTTTTGAATTTACCAAATAGCTGCAATGAAACATAGAGTGACAAATTTAAAGGGGTATGAATACTTTCTGTACCCACTGCATATGTGTGTGTCACTGACATCTATATATCTATGTATTCTTTGTGGATATATCTATTCTATCTATTCTATTTTAACCTGTCTATCTGTGATGTTACTGTACACGACACATGAATTGCAGGCTTTTATTCTATCTATCTATCTATCTAGCTATCTATACCTATCTATCTATATGTTTTGAAGAATATTTCCTTTAAAAACGATGTGTAAATGACAGAGAATTGCTCTATGTAAAAGCTCATTTTAAAATCACATTGCAGTCGGATAGCAATCACACTGCATTTGGATGTAAATCGGATGCTAGGTGTGAAAAATCAGATTGTACTCGCATAAAAAACACATGACACTCACATAACACTTGCATTACACTTGTCTGACTCTCCTGCATCAAAATCAGACCAATTTTAAAATCGCTAGTGTGACTCCAGCCTTAGTCACATGTTGACAAGCTGCTGTCCCTAATTCTCTCAATATTCAGTGAAAAACTGAGAGAAGCTCGTTGTCACGTGACTGTCAGTATGAAAATCGCATATGAGTGAAGTGGCACGTGATGACTGATGGAACATGTAGAGCTGAATCCTGACAGTGAGGATATTACATGCTGTTAGGATCGGCTACAGAGGTTCATTTTATAATTAAAGGGTGCATCCAGGTTTGAGATCAAAGTCTGTAGTCATTTAATGTCACTGCAGACTTCTGAATTCTCACAGCGCATGCACTGCACACTTTTAGGATTCTCCCTTACCAGTGGCAAGAGTGGATGGTCATGTCAGCACAAGAATGTGATTTGTGTACTTCTAACCACACTCTAACTAGACTTGTCTGGCATCGCTCAAGTCATTGTTATTGAGTGAGGCCACACATGTCTAGTCAGTATGTGACTGCATGTATGCAAATCGCCGACAGGAGAGAATCCTGACAGCATGCAGTGCACACTGTGAGAATTCAGAAGCCTGAAGTCTAATGGAATGACTGCAGACTGAGCACAAACTTGGACAACCCTTTTAATGCTCTCAACATAAACAAAAATGTGAAAATTAGTATCACAAAAAACATTTACATCCAGTTGTCTGATAGATGACGTCTCTGGAGTCGTTCTCTTTCTTTTCTTCTTCAGCTTGTCCAGCTCTTCTCTGCAGACTTCCTACTTCTCCATTCTACTCATACTGTGTCCACACCCATCTCCCCACTCACCCCCCACAGAATAAATCCACCACACCCCACACAGAATTAATGCACCCTGCCACACGCACAGAATAAATCCTCCAACACGCACAGAATAAACCTCACACACACACACTGAATAAATCCCCACACACTCTCTGAATAAATCCCCCCACACACTGGATAAATACTCACACACACACACACTCACTCTGAATAAATGCCCCAACACACACCTTCGGTGTCTTCACCTCCTCAGCCACAGGAGCACTTACTACCTCTCTCTTCTGTGCTGGCAAGGGACGTTAGCAGCATGATCACATGACCTGATTACGCTGCTGTCGTCTCTGTGACCCGGTGGTAAGAGCTTCAGTTGAGTTGTACTCGCATCTGTAAGTTTATCACAGAGATCCGGTGCACTGCAGCTTATTGATAGCTGACTCAGAGAACTGCCGACTCCCAGTCCGGGAGGCAGCAGAATACAGCCAGCGGGGGAGACACTTTGGACCACTGCAGGCGACCCAACTGCACCCCCTGCAGGCTGTGCCTGGGGCACATGCCCCACCTGCGTCCCACCCCCAGATACACCTCTCCCTATAATTCATGAGATCAAGGCTCTGAAACCCCAAGATTGGGGCTCTACAGCCCTGTTCTGAATATAGTAGAAGTGTACATGTGTAGAGGAGAAGACCAGGCTGTGGTTGCTTACAAGGCACTGGGTCCAGAACTGCTGGGGCCGGGCCTACTGTTGCAGGGGGAAGGGGATTGAGGACTGGGCAGACCCTTGACCTGTGCAGAGGGGCATGGTGAGCCAGGGAGGTATAAGAGGGTTTGCACGGGAAAAGAGAGGGGTTTCCTGCCAGAGAGAAGAGTTAGTGAGGACTGGTGCAGAGCTGCGAGTAAAGAGAGGGCGCATGGCAGTGATTACGGCCGTTTACAGCAAGGACTCTCAGACCTCATTGGGTGTGCGGAGGGACTTATGCCGAGTGGAGGATCGCAGTGAGTTAATCCCTGCTGCGCTGCAGCATGACAGACTAGGGGTTCAGCGAGTCAGACCGGTGACCGCTTGCTGCCGCCAGAAGTGAGACCAACTTTTTAGGTGGGGAAGTCAGAAGAACTCAGCTCCGGCAACAGTAGCAGCCAGCCATCCAAACCAAGAAGAGAGAAGGAAGTTACACTAAGTGCAATTGACATTTATAAACTGCCAGCTTGAGTTATTTTCCCCCTTGTACCCCTCAGCTTTTACCTTATTTTTTCCCCGTTGCTCCCTGTGAGGTCTATCCCTATACCTATTAAATATGTAATTGTTTTTCCCTGTTACCCTTTGCTCTGTGCATATGTGTCATTGCATCCTAGTACCTGGGTTACATTTGGCGTAGTACGCAGGATGCAGTCTTTGGACACATACGCTGCTGATCAATCCACCATGAGTGCCCCAAGGTTTAGCTTGCCACTAGGGGCCATGCTTAGCAATCTCCCAACATTCACAAGGAGTGATACGATGTTGTGGGACTGGACTAAGAGGGTTAATAGCATGTTGCGGATGCACCCCATGACCCCTGCTATGCAAGCTGAGATTGCTTTAATGGCCCTGAATGGTGAGGTCCTGTACTCTGTTATGCACCAAAACCGCCACAAGCGGGATGCACTGGACAAGGTGGTACAAATCCTAGAGGAAATGCATGGTGACCCGACTGATGTTGGGGAGCTGCGGATGTGACTGTTTCATCGCGTTCAGTGGGAGGGAGATACTTTGACTCAGTATATCAATGCATTGCAGGAGGTGAACACATATATCACTAAGCGGGATAATGTGGGGACCATGGGAATGGGGCCCCCTGATATGATATTAAGATATCAGTTTGTGTCGGACCTCAGGGACTTGTCACTCAAGCAGGCCTTATGATAACGCCTGTGTACTAACCTAAGTATGACCAACCTAGAAGTAGGGGCAGAGGCGTGAGTGAGAGAACAGGAGCAAGTTGTGGCAGCCTTAACAGGGGTGGTCTGAAGCCAAGAACTAACCACATTCAGGGCACTCGATGCTGAACCAGACTGGGCCAATGAATTACGGCAGGAAATGCGAGAAATTAGAGCGGAACTATGGAGCATAAAAGAAGCCCTTGTTACTACCCTGGAATCGAATCCCATACCCTGGGGTGATTTATGTCAGGAGGTGAGAGAAATTAGAGGAGAGATATGGAGTATAAAAAAAATCCAAGTAGCAACCCCATAATCTAATCCTATATACTGGGGTGAAGAATGATTACAGAGGGGGAATGACTCTCCCAGAGCACAGCGATACAGACCGAAGCGCCCATCAGACAGGTTCAGAATTGAGTGTTGGACTTTTGGAAAAATGGGACACGTGTCAAGGAGTTGCCCCACATGAGGCAGCCAACAACAAAGATTCGCCTGCTCCTCCAACGGTCATGTCCACTGGAGAAAATGCTGTGCCTGGAGAAGTCGGTCCTTGGAGGGGAATGCACGCCCTCAAAGGACAGAGTGGAGAGAGAAGGTCCCTCTGTTGCACAGTGACCACAGCGGATGGATGGAGACCTAGAAGAAATGGAATGGTGAGCAGAGGGTAGTTTCACCCCAAGAAAGGCAGAGCCATGGAGCAAGATGCCGAGAAGTGAGGGAGATGGCGTTATTTGCCTGCAGCAAGATGTCGAAATTACCCAGGAGAGTATAAGTGAATCAGGTGGGGCACCGTGGAAGTTGAAGATGGCGGTGGCCCCAGCGAAGAGGCGGAGGTAGGACTCATACCTAGTGCGCAGTCAGGTGTTGGGGACAACATGCAAATGTGGCGCCCCAGGGTCCTGGACATCACAGTAGCATTGCTTTACTCACGGGGAGAGTGGTGTTACGCTTGAAGGCAAGAAGGGATAACTGCAACCAGGTACCACAAACATGCAACACATTCACACTCCAGGCCACCAGAGGGAGCTTTTGATCCTACTTGATAGGTGACTAGTTGTGGTCGGGTGGAAGAAGGCCATCAACGCGAGCCTCCCCGGACTTCTGTCGGCAGCATCGTCTGGTGTGAAGCCTGAAAGAGCGACTCTGCTGCAGGAGCCAGAATGTGAGACCCTGCTGAGGGGGACAACAGCCCCGTGGCCCGTCCAGCGATCAGCGACTGCAGCTTTAGCAGTAGAGCAGACCGGCACCAGAGGGACTGCATCTGAAGCAAGTATGAAGAACGACCCTGCCCCAGTGACCATTCCTGCTCCAGCAACTGCTCCTGCTACTGACCCTCCTCCAGTGACTGACCTTACCACAGCCACCGACTGTGCCACGCTGCAGACCGACGAATCAATGGTAGGCCCGCTCCTAGCACCATCAGCTCCCCGACCTGGTTGGGGCCGTTACAATATTCACTTGGACCAGGGATCCGGGATGGAGAAGCACATGAGAGCACTGCTAAAACTCACAGGCACACTACTGGAGGTGAGCACAGAGGAGGACTTGATCATGCTCCAAGGGGAAATCCCCATGATAACCTGGCAGAAGCGCTGTAAATGTCAGGAGAAGCAGGGAAGGCAACCATCCCTGGCCAGACAAGCATAAGGGAAAGTAGAGCGTTAAATAACTGTTGCTGAGAATTTAAAATAACTGTAAATAGTTAAAAGTTCACCCATTGCTGCAAGTTTCTAAAGTAACTATTACTGTTCAAAAGTTCATTAAACCTGACCAGGTTTATACTTAAAGGGGTCCCACATTTAAAGGGATCCTATGGTTACAAAAGTTACATTTTGCTTAAAGACACTCGAGTCATGGACAGTAAATGGCTCACAAACTCTCCATTGTAAATAGTTTGCACCTTCTTAAAGGTGCTTCCTACTGCTTTTACAAAGGAGCTTTTAAAAAGACTGCTCTAACATTTCCATGAAAGTTGCTTTGTTTTACAGAGACCTGAAGAAAAACCTGTTTGGCGCGACAGGATTCCAGGTCTGGATACACGCCTTGTAGCCTGCCCAAAGCCAATGTTGGGGGTTAATGACGGGTCCCTCGCATTGTTGCTGCTGTTCTAAAGTTAATGATTGACTTGAGTATTAATTGCACTACCTCAGTATTGAAAGACTTGAATGTTGATAGAAAGTTAATATATTAAAGAGTGAATATAGTGAATGAAAATAAAATTGAGATTTGAACTAAAAGTCTACGTTCACATTTGCGGTCTGCGCCGCAGCGTCGGGCGCCGCAGCGTCGCCGCATGCGTCATGCGCCCCTATATTTAACATGGGAGCGCAAGGACATGCGTCGCACTTGCGTTTTGCGCCGCATGCGTCCCTGCGGCGTCCGGGCGCAGAGGACGCAGCAAGTTGCATTTTTGCTGCGTCCAAAATCAATTAAAAAAGGACGCATGCGGCGCAAAACGCAGCGTTGTGCATGCGTTTGGCTGCGTTTTTGTTTGCGTTGTGCGTTGCGGCGCCGACGCTGCGGCGCACAACGCAAATGTGAACGTAGCCTTAGATAGTATTGTGTCATGGTTCCCAATGGCAAGGGAACGTCAGAGAACATAAATAACAGAACAGCTCTTGGGTGATGGAATCTCGAGCTGACCGTGAGCTAAACCTACCACACAACTAACAGTGGCCGGGTGGCGTACCTACGTTTTATCCCTAGACGCCTAGCGCCAGCCGGAGGACTAACTAACCCTAATAGAGGAAAAGACAGACCTGGCTTACCTCTAGGGAAATTCCCCCAAAAAGGAGACAGAAGCCCCCCACATATATTGGCGGTGAGTTCAGAGGAAAAGACATACGTAGTATGAAGGTAGGTTCAGCAAAGCGAGGTCCGCTTACTAGATAGCAAGAAGATACAATGGGGAACTTCACGGTCAGCTGAAAACCCTATTAAAGTACCATCCCGAAATTACTTTAAGACTCATGTGTCAACTCATGACACCGGAGTGGCAATTTCGGCCCACAAGAGCTTCCAGCTACAGAAAAATAACATAACTGTGAACTGGAACAAAAATGTAAAACAAACTTAGGACTAAGAGTCCAACTTAGCTGATAGTAGTCTAGAAGCAGGAACATGCAACAGAAAGGCTCTGGTTACATTGATGGCCGGCACTAGAATAACTGAGCAGCAAGGCTAAATAGGATACACCCATATGCTGATGGAAACAGGTGAACAGAGAAAGTGAAGCACACAAGTCCAGTACCACCAGTGACCACCGGGGGAGCCCAAAAACCAAATTCACAACAGTACCCCCCCCTCAAGGAGGGGGCACCGAACCCTCACAAGAAACACCAGGGCGATCAGGATGGGCCCTATGAAAGGCACAGACCAAATCAGAGGCATGAACATCAGAGGCTGTCACCCAAGAATTATCCTCTTGACCGTAGCCCTTCCACTTGACCAGATACTGAAGTTTCCGTCTGGAAACACGGGAGTCCAAGATCTTCTCCACAACGTACTCCAATTCACCCTCAACCAACACCGGAGCGGGAGGCTCAACGGAAGGCACAACCGGTACCTCATACCTGCGCAATAATGACCGATGGAAGACATTATGGATAGAAAAAGATGCTGGGAGGTCCAATCGAAAGGACACGGGGTTAAGAATCTCCAAAATCTTATACGGACCGATGAACCGAGGCTTAAACTTAGGAGAAGAAACCCTCATAAGGACACAACGAGAAGACAACCACACCAAGTCCCCAACACGAAGACGAGGACCAACACGACGACGGCGGTTAGCAAAATGCCGAGTCTTCTCCTGGGACAACTCCAAATTGTCCACCACCTGTCCCCAAATCCGATGCAACCTATCCACCACAGTATCCACTCCAGGACAATCCGAAGACTCCACCTGACCGGAAGAAAAACGAGGATGAAACCCCGAATTGCAAAAGAAAGGAGAAACCAAAGTGGCAGAACTAGCCCGATTATTGAGGGCAAACTCCGCCAACGGCAAAAAGGCAACCCAGTCATCCTGATCCGCAGACACAAAACACCTCAAATAAGTCTCCAAGGTCTGATTAGTTCGCTCAGTCTGGCCATTAGTCTGAGGATGGAACGCAGACGAAAAAGACAAATCAATGCCCATCCTAGCACAGAACGCCCGCCAAAATCTACACACGAACTGGGTCCCCCTGTCAGAAACGATATTCTCCGGAATACCATGCAAGCGAACCACATTTTGAAAAAACAGAGGAACCAACTCGGATGAGGAAGGTAACTTAGGCAAGGGCACCAAATGGACCATCTTTGAAAAACGGTCACACACCACCCAGATGACAGACATTTTCTGAGAAACAGGGAGATCAGAAATAAAATCCATAGAGATGTGAGTCCAAGGCCTCTTCGGAATAGGCAAAGATAACAACAATCCGCTGGCCCGAGAACAACACGGTTTGGCCCGAGCACAAACATCACAAGACTGCACAAAAACTCGTACATCTCGAGACAGGGAAGGCCACCAGAAGGACCTAGCCACCAAATCCCTGGTACCAAAGATCCCGGGATGACCTGCCAACACAGAAGAATGAACCTCCGAGATGACTCTACTGGTCCAATCATCAGGAACAAACAGTCTACCAGGCGGGCAACGATCAGGTCTATCCGCCTGAAACTCCTGCAAAGCCCGTCGCAGGTCTGGGGAAACAGCAGATAATATCACCCCATCCTTAAGGATACCTGTAGGTTCAGAATCACCAGGGGAATCAGGCTCAAAACTCCTAGAAAGGGCATCCGCCTTCACATTTTTAGAACCTGGTAAGTATGAGACCACAAAATTAAACCGAGAGAAAAACAACGACCAGCGCGCCTGTCTAGGATTCAGGCGCCTGGCAGACTCAAGATAAATCAAATTCTTGTGATCGGTCAATACCACCACCTGATGTCTAGCCCCCTCAAGCCAATGACGCCACTCCTCAAAAGCCCACTTCATAGCCAAAAGCTCCCGATTACCAATATCATAATTTCGCTCGGCGGGCGAAAATTTTCGAGAAAAGAACGCACAAGGTCTCATCACGGAGCAGTCGGAACTTTTCTGCGACAAGACCGCCCCAGCTCCGATCTCGGAAGCATCGACCTCAACCTGAAAAGGAAGAGTAACATCAGGCTGACGTAACACAGGGGCGGAAGAAAAGCGGCGCTTAAGCTCCCGAAAGGCCTCCACAGCAGCAGGGGACCAATCAGCAACATCAGCACCCTTTTTGGTCAAATCAGTCAAAGGTTTAGCAACATCAGAAAAACCAGTTATAAATCGACGATAAAAATTAGCAAAGCCCAAAAATTTCTGAAGGCTCTTAAGAGAAGAAGGTTGCGTCCAATCACAAATAGCCCGAACCTTGACTGGATCCATCTCAATGGAAGAGGGGGAAAAAATGTACCCCAAAAAAGAAATCTTTTGAACCCCAAAAATACACTTAGAACCCTTCACACACAAGGAATTAGCCCGCAAAACCTGAAAAACCCTCCTGACCTGTTGGACATGAGAATCCCAGTCATCCAAAAAAATCAAAATATCATCCAGATACACGATCATAAATTTATCCAAATATTCACGGAAAATGTCATGCATAAAGGACTGAAAGACTGAAGGGGCATTTGAAAGACCAAAAGGCATTACTAAATACTCAAAATGGCCCTCGGGCGTATTAAATGCGGTCTTCCACTCATCCCCCTGCTTAATTCGCACCAAATTATACGCCCCACGGAGATCAATCTTAGAGAACCACTTAGCCCCCTTTATTCGAGCAAACAAATCAGTCAGCAGTGGCAGAGGATACTGATATTTGACTGTAATTTTATTCAAGAGTCGATAATCAATACACGGCCTCAAAGAGCCATCTTTTTTAGATACAAAGAAAAAACCGGCTCCTAAGGGAGATGAAGAAGGACGAATATGTCCCTTTTCCAGGGACTCCTTAATATATTCTCGCATAGCAGCATGTTCAGGTACAGATAGATTAAATAAACGACCCTTTGGAAATTTACTGCCCGAAATCAGATCTATGGTACACTCGCAATCTCTGTGAGGAGGTAGTGAACCAAGCTTAGGCTCCTCAAAAACATCACGATAATCAGACAAAAATTCCGGAATCTCAGAGGGAATAGATGACGAAATGGAAACCAAAGGTACGTCCCCATGAGCCCCCTGACATCCCCAGCTTAATACAGACATAGCTTTCCAGTCAAGGACTGGGTTATGAGATTGTAACCATGGTAATCCGAGCACCAAAACGTCATGTAGATTGTACAACACAAGGAAGCGAATCATCTCCTGATGGTCTGGATTCATACGCATAGTCACTTGTGTCCAGTATTGTGGTTTATTACTAGCCAATGGTGTAGAGTCAATACCCTTCAGAGGTATAGGAACTTCCAGAGGCTCTAGATCAAACCCACAGCGCCTGGCAAAGGACCAATCCATTAGACTCAAAGCGGCGCCAGAGTCGACATAGGCATCCGCGGTAATTGACGATAATGAACAAATCAAGGTCACAGACAGAATAAACTTAGACTGTAAAGTGCAAATTGAAATAGACTTATCAACCTTTTTTGTACATTTAGAGCATGCTGATATAACATGAGTTGAATCACCACAATAGAAGCACAACCCATTCTTTCGCCTAAAATTCTGCCGTTCGCTTCTAGACAGAATTCTATCACATTGCATATTTTCTGGAGCCTTCTCAGAAGACACCGCCAAATGGTGCACAGGTTTGCGCTCCCGCAAACGCCGATCAATCTGAATAGCCATTGTCATGGACTCATTCAGACCTGTAGGTGCAGGGAACCCCACCATAACATCTTTAATGGCATCAGAGAGACCCTCTCTGAAATTCGCCGCCAGGGCGCACTCATTCCACTGAGTAAGCACAGACCATTTACGAAATTTTTGGCAGTATATTTCAGCTTCATCTTGCCCTTGAGATAGGGCCACCAAGGCTTTTTCAGCCTGAATCTCTAAGTTAGGTTCCTCATAAAGCAACCCCAAAGCCAGAAAAAACGCATCCACATTGAGCAACGCAGGATCCCCGGGTGCCAATGCAAATGCCCAGTCTTGAGGGTCACCCCGCAGCAAGGAAATTACTATCTTAACCTGCTGTGCGGGATCTCCAGCGGAGCGAGATCTCAGGGAAAGAAATAATTTACAATTATTTTTGAAATTCAGGAAACGAGATCTATCCCCGGAGAAAAATTCTGGTATAGGAATTGTAGGTTCAGCTATAGCAGCATGAATAACAAAATCCTGTAAATTTTGAACCTTCATAGCAAGATTATTCAAACCTGTAGCCATACTCTGAGGATCCATTTTAATCAGGTGAGATCAGAGCCATTCAAGGATTAGAAGGAGAGAGAGAGACAAAGGCTGCAATTAGAGCAGAAATGCAACTGAGTCAACTAAAAAGCAAGCTCAGAAGGAAAAAAAAAAAAAAAATCTGCAGACTTCTTTTTCTCTCCTTTCTTCTGCCAACGGTTTTAACCCTTGGCCGGCCATACTGTCATGGTTCCCAATGGCAAGGGAACGTCAGAGAACATAAATAACAGAACAGCTCTTGGGTGATGGAATCTCGAGCTGACCGTGAGCTAAACCTACCACACAACTAACAGTGGCCGGGTGGCGTACCTACGTTTTATCCCTAGACGCCTAGCGCCAGCCAGAGGACTAACTAACCCTAATAGAGGAAAAGACAGACCTGGCTTACCTCTAGGGAAATTCCCCCAAAAAGGAGACAGAAGCCCCCCACATATATTGGCGGTGAGTTCAGAGGAAAAGACATACGTAGTATGAAGGTAGGTTCAGCAAAGCGAGGTCCGCTTACTAGATAGCAAGAAGATACAATAGGGAACTTCACGGTCAGCTGAAAACCCTATTAAAGTACCATCCCGAAATTACTTTAAGACTCATGTGTCAACTCATGACACCGGAGTGGCAATTTCGGCCCACAAGAGCTTCCAGCTACAGAAAAATAACATAACTGTGAACTGGAACAAAAATGTAAAACAAACTTAGGACTAAGAGTCCAACTTAGCTGATAGTAGTCTAGAAGCAGGAACATGCAACAGAAAGGCTCTGGTTACATTGATGGCCGGCACTAGAATAACTGAGCAGCAAGGCTAAATAGGATACACCCATATGCTGATGGAAACAGGTGAACAGAGAAAGTGAAGCACACAAGTCCAGTACCACCAGTGACCACCGGGGGAGCCCAAAAACCAAATTCACAACAGTATTGTATACAGATAGTTATGATGATATCTCGTAATGCACCTTTAAATAAAATGAACAAGATATAGTGAGCCCGTGGGGGTTGGTTGAAAGTTTTGCACTTGAATAAAGAAAGCGGTTGTTTTGCACTTTGAAGTCTTAAGATAGTATACCCGTAGCGGGTCATAGCTTTTCATAGTTATACTGTTTTCTCTTCTGAAAAGTATGCATACAATGTAAACAGTTATTGTAACGTTCAAGTGTTCTCACCTCCCATAAAGGGAAGCTCTAGTTTGCATAGTATTAATTTGTTTTTATAAGTTTATATCATTCCAAGAATTGTTTGTCTTTTTTTAATTTATATTGTTGTTCTTCTTTTCCCAGTCCAGGAGTACTGGATTTAACGGGGGGGGGGGGGAGTGTGGGGGGGAGTGTGGCGCCCCAGGGTCCAGGTCATCACTGTAGCATTGCCCTCCTCATGTGGAGAGTGATGTTATGCTTGAAGGCAAGAAGAGATAACTGCAACCAGGTACCACAAACATGCAACACATTCACACTCCAGGCCACCGGGGGAGCTTTTGATCCTACTTGCTAGGTGACTTCTCATATATAAGGTAGTTTTGGAGTCAAAGTTAGGGAGTTCCTGCCAGAGACACAGAGGGAGAGAGGAGTTCAGTCTTGCCAGGAAACAGACTGGATCAGTCTGAGGCAGAGGAAGGTTTTATGGAGCTGTGCCACTACAGTGCAGCAGTTCCTGGAAAGATACATTTAGAAGGCCGAATTGATTGCAGCGAACATGCAGGAGAGCAAAGCACAGGAGTGGATATCAGGGGGAGACCAGCCCCGAGCTGGCTGCCTCTTTCTGTGGCGCAGAGGCCGGTAGCCGGAACACTGAGGTTATAAGGACCTCTAAGACTTACATCAGAGACCGGCAGGACAGCTTACCTTTAAGTTACCTGTCTGACCTAACACCCAGGAGGCACAGTGGCACCCCTCAGAGGTCGGGGCGTGCTAGAGTCCCTATAAACAACCTCAAGCCACCAGTTATATGGGTTATGTCCTATCATACCTTTGGGACAGAGAGAGAGATAACATCTGTGAGGACCTTATGTGGAGCTTTAAGCCGTAAGGGACTACGCCACTGCGGTGCTAGAGGAAGACTTTTGATTTCCACCTGGGTAAGGGGACTCCTAACTTGTCTTCAAGCCGGCCTGATCCTGCCTGCCCTGTGATCTGGTGCTCTAGACTGCAGATGCTGAAGTCTTCAGTAAACCAAGGTAAAGAGACTGCAACCCTGTGTCCTCATTCTGTACTGCACTCCTCACCATCTTCCATCTACACACCGGGAGCCCTGGGGACATACTTCACCTGTGGGAAGTTATACCATCTAGCTGCCATAACATCACCCCAGAGGACCCCTTAAAGCAGCGTCGGTCCCCACTGATCGAACACCACAGGTGGCATCACAAACACAAACTTTATTCCCTTTTAAGATCTTTCCCTTTAATTTTGATGCCCAGGGTCACGGACGGGGTCACCACCGTGACATCCCTCTGTGAACCGCAATACCTGGTACCGAGTACCCAATGGCCCTGTGAGCGCGTCACTAACGCAGCTGAAGGAGGTACTGAGTACGCAGGTGTCACTTCATGTTCTGGATGGCTGTGAGGCTGGAGAGACCCGAGAGCTGCAGCCAGATGATGAAGTGGAGTCAGATGACTTAGTGGAGGAGGTCACTGAATGCCATGGAGGAGAGCCAGACGTCGAAATTCTGTATGAAGTACCTGAAATTATGAATACTCCTGACAAGAAAATTCAAGAGGTGCCTCGAAGTGCTCAGTGTGTCCGCGCTGGTGTCCCGCCCATGAGATACAAGCAGAATGAGTTTCTCTGGAAAAATGTAGTGCAACAGAGGCAGGAATGGGCGTGAAAACTGTGGGCATCTGGCCCACCTCCAAAGAACATTAAGGGGCACAAGGACTCATCTCGCCTGTGGACTGTCAAATTTAAAGAAGGGAGGAATGTAACAAGATAGATAAGAGAGACTGAGTAGCTGTAAGCGAACGATGGCTGGAGTGCCTCCCACCCCTTATGAACAATTCAATTCATCTGGCAACAAATCGACCAAGAAGTTATGAAATGTGAACGCCTGGTGAAAGAGCTCTCGCCTGTGGAATGGCGAGTTATTAGACAATGGGGGAATAGAGGAGAAGACCAGGCTGTGGATGCTGACAAAGCACTGGGTCCGGAACTGCTGGGGCCGGGCATATTGTTGCAGGGGGAAGGAGATTGAGGAAGGAGCAGACCCTTGACCTGTGTAGAGGGGGCTTGGTGAGCCAGGGAGATAAGAGGGTTTGTGTGGGAAAAGACAGAGGCTTTCCACCAGAGAGAGGAGTTACAGTAGACCGGCGCTGAGATGCGGGTAAAGAGAGGCCGCATGGCAGCAATTATGGTCAGGTACAGCAAGGACTCTCAGACCTCATCGGGCGTGCAGACAGGCGTACGCCGAGTGGAGGATCGCAGTGAGTTTCTCCCTGCTGCACTGCAGCATAACAGACTAGGGGCTTAGTGGGTCAGACTGGTGACCGCCCGCTGCCGCTAGAAGTGAGACTGACTTGTTAGTCAGGGAAGCTGTAAGAACTCAGCACCAGCCTCAGCCGGCAGCCTGCCATCCAAACCAGGAAGAGAGAAGGACATCCGAGTTACACTAACTGCATTTGCAAATTGCCTCCGCTGAAAAAAAGAGGACTTAACTCTATAGCGCCACCTATTGGAAGTAGCGATCCTACAAGTCACAATCAACCCTTTAATGAGTCGTGCAATATGACTTAGGATAAAAGCCAAATCAGTGCATTTGACATTTATAAAGTGCCAGCTTGAGGTATTTTCCCCCCTTGTACTCCTCAGCTTTCACCTTGGTTATTCCCTGTTGCTCCCTGCGAGGAGTTCTATCCCTGTACCTATTAGATAAGTAATTGTCTTCTCCTGATACCCTTTGCTCTGTGCCTCTGTCACTGTATCCTTGTACCTGTGTTACACATGCACTGCTTCTGCTTCATTCATTGTCTATGTGACTGCCAAACACATCCCTCAGCTTTTTTCGACAGTCCCATAGAGAATAAATGAAGCAAAAGGGGCACATTCGCACCTCCGCTCCATTTAGGAGGAAACTGCAGAGCCCCGTTCTCAGGATTTCATAGCTCCAGTTTCTGGACCCTTACAAATCCCAGTGGACAGACCCCCACCGATCAGCAAGCCATCCCCTATCCTACAGACAGGTTATTACTTGCCTTTTTGAAAATAGCCCTTTAATTCAGAAAGTTGCCATGACATCGTTTTTAATTTTTAATCTATTATTGCTCTGCATCATTAAATAGAAAAGCTTCAGAAACCAATAAGCTGGAAAGAATGTGGTATGCAGATTGCTCTTTTTGATCAAGAGACACATTAGTTTATGCATGACTACATCATTATTACCAATAAAAACATTAGCGATTGGAGATTAAAATGTGCTTCTCCTGCATTCCTAGGTGCTGTAAAAGAAAGCTGCATATATATGGCATTTTGTAATCATTGTAAAAAAATACATACCCATGTGCACTGTTTGTATTATGGATATTCTTTTGCAAAAAATAGAATTGTAAATAAATAAATGAATAAATATCCCAACAAATATTACATACAATTTTAAACTGTGGATTTTCAATAATCAGAGTGTGATCAGTGAGCTGATAAGCAAAATGCCTTCTGTGCCTAGAAAAACATTAGTAAGGGGCTGCAGTCCTTCCATTTTGTTGATTGGCAGTATCATCCAAAGGTTAACTCTGATCAATCACATTTCAAACAGTAATTTTCAGGAACTCTTCTTAAAGCACCACTCCAGCGATTTATTGTTATTGTAGTGCTGGAGTGGTGCTACTAATATAAGGTTCATGTACCTAGTCTTATACTTACCAGGCGCCATCTTCACCTTTTATTGCCACCTCTCCTGATGGTCTCCAGCAGTTGTGACCTGTCAGATCGCTCCAGTGTATATTGGAGCAAGCTGGAGGTCATTTTTTAATGCAAGTCTATGAGCATAGGCTTGCATAGAGAGCTTGTACCTGTTTTGTCTGACTTCAGGCCGGTCAAAGGTTGCAATCACAAGATGGAGCGGTGCTGATAGATGGTGAAGAAGGCGGCATGTAAGCATGAGACTATGATCAGGGATCTCAGATTAGAAGCACCAATCCAGCACTGAAAAAACCCTGTTGGAGTGGTACTTTAATATTGTTGTTCAGGGATTCTTATTTGGCAAGTTTATTTTTCCTTATTCTACATTTTTCTCTCTAGAAATAAAGGCTTATTCATGCATTGCTTAACCATGTTATATGCATGTTAAAGTGTGAATAATAAATGCTTTCTGTTATAAAAAGCTTGGCATATGGTGTTGCACCATGGATTTCAGCATTTGCACTTCTACCAAGGGTTTGATGATCATTCTAAGCCCTAGATATAGCACTTTTTTTTCTTGCTATTTCATCATCATATCCATTATTTTCACAAGAATTATTTTTATAAATCAGCAGTGTATGTGCATTTTAAAGTCAGACTACAAGGAAGAGATACAATTTTACTCTAGTGGATCTTAGAGAACAGTCATTTAGAGAGTGTGCAATTTAAATAATGTGAACATGAATCCTATTAATATCAATATTACTCTAGGACTGGAGTGGACAATAATTTTCTCTAAGGGGCGCCACATGAAAGATTGTGACTGTTGAGGAGAGCCAAACCTAGAGACTGAAATTAATTCTGCTCAATATTAATATTAACATATTAATTAAAATTATTTTATATTAATATTAATTGTATCATTTAATACTGAGCAGAATTAAGTATGCTGATATCCCCTATGTGCCATATGAGCACCTTATATACAGCAGAGGTGTCAAACTGCATTCCTCGAGGGCCGCCAACAGGTCATGTTTTCAGGATTTCCTTGTATTGCACAGGTGATAATTTAATCACCTGCACAGAATGATTCCAGCACCTTGTGGAATGCTAAGGAAATCCTGAAAACATGACCTGTTGGCGGCCCTCGAGGAATGCAGTTTGACACCTCTGATATACAGTATAAGACCCCACATAGCCCCATTTATACAATGTTAGCCACCACATAGGTCATCTATATACAGTATGAGCCTCCACATACTCCACTGTATATAGTGTGATGTTGTGAATTAGACTTTTTGGCTCCCTCTTGTGGTCACTAGTGATATGACTCTGGGATTGTCTTTCTTCACTTTGGCACTCACCTGGGCCGTTAGTCCAGGGGTGTTGCTATATTAACTTCCTGGATCCTTAGTCCAGTGCCTGGCATCGTTGTAATCAGATCCTTCTGTTTGCTCCTGTCCGCTGGTCCTGGTTTTTGCAAAATTAAGCTAAGTCCTGCTTTTTGGTTATTTGGGTTATTTGCTTTGCTTCTATTTTTGTCCAGCTTGTACTAAATGTGATTTCTGACCTTGCTGTAAGCTCTAGGGGTGCTGGTGTTCTCCCCCCGGCCGTTAGACGGTTCGGGGGTTCTTGAATATCCAGCGTGGATATTTTAATAGGGTTTTTGCTGACCATATAAGTCATCTTTCTATATTCTGCTATTAGCTAGTGGGCCTCTCTTTGCTAAATACCTAGTTCATTCTTATGTTTGTCTTTTCCTCTTACCTCACCATTATTATTTGTTGGGGGCTTGTATCCAACTTTTTGGGGTCTTATCTCTGGAGGCAAGAAAGGTCTTTCTTTTCCCTTCTAGGGTTAGTTAGTTCTCCGGCTGGCGCGAGACGTCTAGAACCAACGTAGGCACGTTCCCCGGCTACTTCTATTTGTGGTGCTAGGATTAGATATATGGTCAGCCCAGTTACCACTGCCCTATGAGCTGGTTTTTTGTGTTTGCAGACTTGGTTATTATTTCTGAGACCCTCTGCCATTGGGGTCATAACAGTATGCCAGGCCAACATTGAATGTTTAATGCATTGCAGAAGTGGGATTATAAGAAGGGAAATTCTGAGTTTTTTTTTTTCCTCTCTTCCTCCCCTTTACCTCGGAGTGGCTTGTGCTTGCTGCAGACATGAATGTCCAGACCTTGATTACAAGTGTGGACCAGCTTGCTGCTCGTGTGCAAGGCATACAAGATTTTGTTACCAGGAGTCCTTTGTCTGAACCTAAAATACCTATTCCTGAACTGTTTTCTGGAGATCGATTTAAGTTTAGGAATTTCAGGAATAATTGTAAATTGTTTCTATCTCTGAGACCCCGTTCATCTGGAGACTCAGCTCAGCAAGTTAAAATTGTTATCTCTTTTTTACGGGGCGACCCTCAGGATTGGGCCTTCTCGCTAGCGCCAGGAGATCCGGCATTGGCAAATATTGATGCGTTTTTTCTGGCGCTTGGATTGCTTTACGAGGAACCCAATCTTGAGGTTCAGGCAGAAAAAGCCTTGCTGGCTATTTCTCAGGGCCAGGATGAAGCTGAAGTGTATTGCCAAAAATTTCGGAAATGGTCCGTGCTTACTCAGTGGAATGAGTGCGCTCTGGCCGCAAATTTCAGAAATGGCCTTTCTGAAGCCATTAAGAATGTGATGGTGGGTTTCCCCATTCCTACAAGTCTGAATGATTCCATGGCGCTGGCTATTCAAATTGACCGGCGTTTGCGGGAGCGCAAAACCGCTAATCCTCTGGTGGTGTTGTCTGAACAAGCACCTGATTTGATGCAACGTGATAGAATTCAGACCAGAAATGAGCGGAAAAATCATAGACGTCAGAATGGGTTGTGTTTTTACTGTGGCGATTCTACACATGTTATATCAGCATGCTCTAAACGCCTAACAAGGGTTGTTAGTCCTGTCGCCATTGGTAATTTGCAACCTAAATTTATTTTGTCTGTAACTTTAATTTGCTCATTGTCCTCTTACCCTGTTATGGCGTTTGTGGATTCAGGTGCTGCCCTGAGTCTTATGGATCTGTCATTCGCCAAGCGCTGTGGTTTTGTTCTTGAGCCGTTGGTTAATCCTATCCCTCTTAGAGGTATTGATGCTACGCCATTGGCGGAAAATAAACCGCAGTTTTGGACACAGGTAACCATGTGCATGACTCCTGAACATCGGGAGGTGATTCGTTTTCTTGTTCTGCATAAAATGCATGATTTGGTCGTTTTGGGTTTGCCATGGTTACAGACTCATAATCCAGTCTTGGATTGGAAGGCAATGTCTGTGTCAAGTTGGGGCTGTCAGGGTATTCATGGTGATTCCCCGCCGGTGTCTATTGCTTCCTCTACTCCTTCGGAAGTTCCTGAGTATTTGTATGATTATCAGGATGTGTTCAGCGAGTCCAGGTCCAGTGCTCTGCCCCCTCATAGGGACTGTGACTGTGCCATAGATTTGATTCCAGGTAGCAAATTTCCTAAGGGTAGACGATTTAATCTGTCTGTACCTGAGCATACCGCAATGCGTTCGTATATCAAGGAATCTCTGGAGAAGGGGCATATCCGTCCATCCTCTTCCCCTCTTGGTGCGGGATTCTTTTTTGTGGCCAAGAAGGACGGATCTTTGAGACCTTGTATTGACTATCGGCTTTTGAATAAAATCACTGTTAAATTTCAGTATCCTTTGCCTCTGTTGTCAGACTTGTTTGCCCGATTTAAAGGTGCCAAGTGGTTCATCAAGATAGATCTTCGTGGTGCGTACAACCTTGTGCGCATTAAGCGAGGAGATGAATGGAAAACCGCGTTTAATACGCCCGAAGGTCATTTTGAGTACTTGGTGATGCATTTTGGGCTCTCTAATGCTCCGTCAGTGTTTCAGTCCTTTATGCATGATATTTTCCGGAAGTATTTGGATAAATTTATGATCGTTTATCTGGATGATATTCTGTTTTTTTCTGATGACTGGGACTCGCATGTGGAGCAGGTCAGGATGGTGTTTCAGGTTTTGCGCGAGAATGCGTTGTTTGTTAAGGGCTCAAAGTGTCTCTTTGGAGTACAGAAGGTTCCCTTTTTGGGGTTTATTTTTTCCCCTTCTGCGGTGGAGATGGACCCAGTCAAGGTCCGAGCTATTCATGATTGGACTCAGCCCACGTCAGTTAAGAGTCTTCAGAAGTTCTTGGATTTTGCTAACTTCTACCGTCGTTTTATTGCTAATTTTTCTAGCATTGTTAAACCTTTGACGGATATGACCAAGAAAGGCTCTGATGTTGCTAACTGGGCTCCTGCAGCTGTGGAGGCTTTCCAGGAGTTGAAGCGCCGGTTTACTTCAGCGCCTGTTTTGTGCCAGCCTGATGTCTCACCTCCCTTTCAGGTTGAAGTGGATGCTTCTGAGATTGGGGCAGGGGCCGTTTTGTCGCAGAGAGGCCCTGGTTGCTCTGTGATGAGACCTTGTGCCTTTTTCTCTAGGAAGTTTTCGCCTGCTGAGCGGAATTATGATGTTGGCAATCGGGAGTTGTTGGCCATGAAGTGGGCATTTGAGGAGTGGCGTCATTGGCTCGAGGGTGCTAAGCATCGTGTGGTGGTCTTGACTGATCACAAAAATTTGATGTATCTCGAGTCTGCTAAACACCTGAATCCTAGACAGGCCCGCTGGTCATAGTTTTTCTCCCGTTTTGACTTTGTGGTCTCGTATTTACCAGGTTCAAAGAATGTGAAGGCTGATGCTCTTTCAAGGAGCTTTGTGCCTGACTCTCCGGGAGTCGCAGAACCAGTTGGTATTCTTAAAGAGGGAGTTATCTTGTCAGCCATTTCTCCAGATTTGCGACGTGTGTTGCAGAGATTTCAGGCTGGGAGACCTGATTCTTGTCCACCTGACAGACTGTTTGTTCCTGATAAGTGGACCAGCAGAGTCATTTCCGAGGTTCATTCCTCGGTGTTGGCAGGGCATCCGGGAATTTTTGGCACCAGAGATCTGGTGGCTAGGTCCTTTTGGTGGCCTTCCTTGTCTCGGGATGTGCGGTCGTTTGTGCAGTCCTGTGGGACTTGTGCTCGGGCTAAACCTTGCTGTTCTCGTGCCAGCGGGTTGCTCTTGCCCTTGCCTGTCCCGAAGAGGCCTTGGACACACATTTCCATGGATTTCATTTCAGATGTTCCGGTTTCTCAGGGCATGTCTGTCATCTGGGTGGTATGTGATCGCTTTTCTAAGATGGTCCATTTGGTACCTTTGCCTAAGCTGCCTTCCTCTTCCGATCTGGCTCCTGTGTTCTTTCAGAATGTGGTTCGTTTACACGGCATTCCTGAGAATATTGTGTCTGACAGAGGATCCCAGTTTGTTTCCAGGTTCTGGCGATCCTTTTGTGCTAGGATGGGCATTGAGTTGTCGTTTTCGTCTGCCTTTCATTTTCAGACTAATGGACAAACGGAGCGAACTAATCAGACTCTGGAGGCTTATTTGAGGTGTTTTGTTTCTGCGGATCAGGATGATTGGGTGACCTTCTTGCCGTTGGCTGAGTTTGCCCTTAATAATCGGGCTAGTTCCGCTACATTGGTTTCGCCTTTTTTCTGCAACTCTGGTTTCCATCCTCGTTTTTCCTCGGGACATGTGGAGCCTTCTGACTGTCCTGGGGTAGATTCTGTGGTGGATAGGTTGCAGCAGATCTGGAATCATGTGGTGGACAACTTAAAGTTGTCACAGGAGAAGGCTCAGCGTTTTGCCAACCGCCGCCGCGGTGTGGGTCCTCGACTTCGTGTTGGGGATTTGGTATGGCTGTCTTCTCGATTTGTTCCTATGAAGGTCTCCTCTCCTAAATTTAAGCCTCGCTTCATCGGTCCTTACAAGATATTGGAAATCCTTAATCCGGTGTCCTTTCGCTTGGATCTTCCGGTGTCGTTTGCCATTCACAACGTGTTCCATAGGTCTTTGTTGCGGCGGTACGTTGTGCCTGTGGTTCCTTCTGTTGAGCCTCCTGCTCCGGTGTTGGTTGAGGGCGAGTTGGAGTACGTGGTGGAGAAGATCTTGGATTCTCGTCTCTCCAGGCGGAGGCTTCAGTATCTGGTCAAGTGGAAGGGCTATGGTCAGGAGGATAATTCCTGGGTGGTTGCCTCTGATGTGCATGCGGCCGATTTAGTTCGTGCCTTTCACGCTGCTCATCCTGATCGCCCTGGTGGTCTTGGTGAGGGTTCGGTGACCCCTCCTTAAGGGGGGGGTACTGTTGTGAATTAGACTTTTTGGCTCCCTCTTGTGGTCACTAGTGATATGACTCTGGGATTGTCTTTCTTCACTTTGGCACTCACCTGGGCCGTTAGTCCAGGGGTGTTGCTATATTAACTTCCTGGATCCTTAGTCCAGTGCCTGGCATCGTTGTAATCAGATCCTTCTGTTTGCTCCTGTCCGCTGGTCCTGGTTTTTGCAAAATTAAGCTAAGTCTTGCTTTTTGGTTATTTGGGTTATTTGCTTTGCTTCTATTTTTGTCCAGCTTGTACTAAATGTGATTTCTGACCTTGCTGTAAGCTCTAGGGGTGCTGGTGTTCTCTACCCGGCCGTTAGACGGTTCGGGGGTTCTTGAATATCCAGCGTGGATATTTTAATAGGGTTTTTGCTGACCATATAAGTCATCTTTCTACCGTTATTATTTGTTGGGGGCTTGTATCCAACTTTTTGGGGTCTTATCTCTGGAGGCAAGAAAGGTCTTTCTTTTCCCTTCTAGGGTTAGTTAGTTCTCCGGCTGGCGCGAGATGTCTAGAACCAACGTAGGCACGTTCCCCGGCTACTTCTATTTGTGGTGCTAGGATTAGATATATGGTCAGCCCAGTTACCACTGCCCTATGAGCTGGTTTTTTGTGTTTGCAGACTTGGTTATTATTTCTGAGACCCTCTGCCATTGGGGTCATAACAGTGTGAGCACCAACATAGCCTCTCTATATACAGTATGAGACTCCCACATTGCCTCCTTATGTACAGTAACAAGCCCCCATATAAACCTTTTTATTCAGTCTGAGCCCCCACATAGCCCCTCCATATTCAGTGTGAGCCTTCACATAGCCACCTACATACAGTGTGAGTCCCGACATAGCCCCTCTATATACAGTATGAGGTTCCACATATCCCCCTTTATACAGTGTGAGCACTAGTGATGAGCGAATTTGTTCGGAAAAAGACCGCCAAACATAAATTCAGCAACATTTTAGAAAATCAAGAAAAATCAGTAACATTTGTTAAAAAGTGCAGGAAAATATGTGCGTTGTCACAAAAGTATTTTCAACACTTTTGCAATGATAATGGTGGTGTGTTATAAGCGTTTGTCATGTGTTTGATGAGGGGAGTGGGTTTGCAGAGCTCAGAGGCGCGGCATACTTGTAAACTGTATTTTTTTTTTCTTTCCTATCTTTATGTGTACAAATTGCAGCTAGCCAATCAGGGAGCAGGAAACATCCACAGTTACCTGAAACAACGGTTTGTGTCATTGGCTGCTGAAATCACATGTCCCTCTCCATATAAAAAGGGGACATCTTATTTTAGCACCACTTTGACACTGTAACAGCTCAGGTTTTACAAACATGATACAGCAGGCTAAATCTGAATTTGAAATTGGAGCATATCTTCTAGTTTATACAGGCGTCACTCACACTAAAAAATTCCTCTGTTACTAAAGCCAAACAGTAGGGTCATATCACTTTGAAATTGTTTGGGACATCTAGTGTATTATAGAGACCTGATCCACAGACTCCCCCAAAATTCTTCTGTTACTAATGTCATACAGTATGGGACATCTCATTTTGAAATTATTAGTAGCATCTAGTCTGTTACAGAGGCCTAATGCACAGGCACCAAAGAAAATTATTTTGTTACTAACGTTGTACAGTAGGGGATATATCACTATCAAATTGCTTGTAGCATCTAGTCTGTTATAGAGACCTGATCCACAGGCCCCCTCAAAATTCTTCTGTTACTAGCATCATACAGTAGAGGACATTTGACGTTCACATTTTTTGTAATATCTAGTCTGTTATAGAGGCTTGATCCAAAGCCCCCCCAAAATTATTTTGTTACAAACATTATACAGTATGGATGTCTCACTTTGAAATTATTTGTAGCATCTAGTGAGTTACAGAGGACTGATCCACAAGCACCAAAAAAATTCTTCTGTTATTAACGTCGTACAGTACAGGACATCTCACTTTGAAATTGTTTGTAGCATCTAGTCTGTTATAGAGGCTTGATCCACAGGCCCCCCAAACATTAATCTTTATAAATAATAATCTTTATTTTTATATAGCGCTAACATATTCCGCAGCGCTTTACAGGTTGCACACATTATCGTCGCTGTCCCCGTTGAGGCTCACAATCTAAATTCCCTATCAGTATGTCTGTTACTAACATCATACAGTGTTGGGACATCTGTCTTTCAAATTGTTTGTACCATCTAGTCTGTTATAGAGGCTTGATCCACAGGCCCCCCAAAAATTCTTCTGTTACTAAAATCATACAGTGTTGGGACATCTGTCTTTCAAATTGTTTGTACCATCTAGTCTGTTATAGAGGCCTGATCCTCAGACCCCCAAAAAATTAATCTGTTAATATTGTCATGCAGTGTGGGGACATCTGACTTTCAAATTGTTTGTACCATCTAGTCTGTTATAGAGGCCTGATCCACAGGCCTCAAAAAAATTATTCTGTTACTAATGTCATACAAGAGGGAACATCTCACTTTCAAATTGTTTGTACCATCTAGTCTGTTATAGAGGCCTGATCCTCAGACCCCCAAAAAATTAATCTGTTAATATTGTCATGCAGTGTGGGGACATCTGACTTTCAAATTGTTTGTACCATCTAGTCTGTTATAGAGGCCTGATCCACAGGCCTCAAAAAAATTATTCTGTTACTAATGTCATACAAGAGGGAACATCTCACTTTCAAATTGTTTGTACCATCTAGTCTGTTATAGAGGCCTGATCCTCAGACCCCCAAAAAATTAATCTGTTAATATTGTCATGCAGTGTGGGGACATCTGACTTTCAAATTGTTTGTACCATCTAGTCTGTTATAGAGGCCTGATCCACAGGCCTCAAAAAAATTATTCTGTTACTAATGTCATACAAGAGGGAACATCTCACTTTTAAATTGTTTGTACCAGCTAGTCTGTTATAGAAGGCAAATCCACAGGCTTCAAAAAAATTCTTCTCTTTCTAATGTCGTACAGTAGTGGACATCTCACTTTCAAATTGTTGGTAGCGTATCTTCTTTGTCATATAGGCCTCATCCACCCTCAAACAATTCTTTCTTCTGTGACTAACGCAATTCAGCACGCCATATTTCACCTTGTAATTTACTGCTGCTGAAATTCAGCTGTTTGCAGAGCTGGGGTAGAGATTAAAATCTATTTTTGTTGCTAATACTGTGCTGCTACCACACTCTCTGAGCAGCATGACGGGGTAAAAGCAAAGCTGTGGTGGAAGGGGGACTAGGCTTGGATTTCAAGATGTACGTGGGGTAGGTAGCAATGTTTGTGAAAGCACTAGTGAATCAACAAAGTCACATTCTATGTAAAGACAACTGACAACTTTTGTTAATGGACGGGCTTCTCCACTACCCTTCTTTGGCAGTTGCGCATCGGTATGCCTTGTTAATAAGGCCCAGAAAGAGCATGTGATCAAGTGGATGGCAAGCGCATCTCCAAGTGGACTCTCCTCCTCTTCCACCACCTCAACATCACACCTAGTATAGTCCACAGAGGTGGCACCCACATTTTTCTTGCTTCACCCCTCGTCCCAACTCAACAACCATACAATTGACTGTAATGAACCACAGATGGGCGAGTCTGAAGAGCTATTCACACATTCTATGCCATGGTCATCAGAAGCGTACTCAAAAGATTCACAGAATCCAGTGGAGGAAATCTGCACCGATGCCCAATTTTTTTTTTAGCTTGGATCAGTGTCAGGAAGAAGTAGGGTCCGAGCAGCATCCTCACCCTCATCATCAGATGTTAACTAGCGAGGACAAAGGTTGATTCTGATGAGACTCAGATATCTGAGGCTCACATGGACTGTACTGTGCTGTCAGGGCAGGAAGAGGAGGAGAGCGACTCTTAGGGCAAGGAATGTGATAACACAGAGGAGGATGATGATGATGAGGTGGTAGATTCCAGTTGGCGTGAACATAGAGGCACACAGATGAATAGGTCATCTGAGGAGGAAGACAAGGAGGTTACGTTGCACCGTATGTCGCAGCCATGTAGTGATGTAGCCACGACGAGCAATGCTTCCTCAGCTATAACTGTGGATGTGTCCAGCAGCGTCCGTGGGTCTGCAGCTCGTAGGGGTGGCAAGTGTTGCCTAGCCTTGTTTTTTTTTGATGCTGCAAAGGAAGAGCCAACTCATGTAATCTTCCAACTTTGCAAAAAAACTGTGTAGATGTAAAAAGTGCAATAATTTGACTGCTACATGAAAGAAACTTAACATGTGCAATCAACATGAGTTACTCTGGGAATCCCACTGTGCCAAAATCAATCACATCTGCTGCTTTTTCCTCCTCTGCTACTTTGCTAATTATTGAGAAGCAGGTCTTCAGCTGCAGAACCTCAGATTCTTTATCTGCTCCAGCCACATTGGACAGAGGCAAGCCAGGTCCATAAGACACCACACTATTAATATGCAAAACCCCTCCAGTGGGACCAATACATCAAATTGCCCTGATGATAGATGGGGTTGCCAGATCTTTTTTTGTGGACACTGGTGCAGCCAGAAGTGTGATGCGACATGTGGAACTCCCTGACCCCACCTGCCTATCAGAATCCTCTGTGTTTTGCATGGGGATTGATGGCCTGGTCAGGCACTCCCCGCTTACAAAGCCCCTGAGGGTGTGAACTCAGCCAGTACACTATATTCTGACCCAGTTCATGGTGTCAACGACCTGTCCACTCAACCTGCTGGGGGCGGACCTATTGCAGAAGCTAAAGGCGACCATAGTGTTCCAGGAAGATGAGACCCTGACATTTTCTTCACCCCAGACTCAAGAAGAATCCATTATGCTGGCGGCTCTACAAGAACCTCAAACAACCAATGCAAACCTATTTCAGAAGGTACTGGATGCAATACCTGAGAGCCTCTGGTCCAAGGGACCCCAGGGGACATGGGAAAACTTCAAGTTGCCCCAGTATGGGTGTAACTCAAGCTCTTCTTGAATATAGGAATCATTGTTTCCTGCACGTCGCCTTGCAATACCCTGCTTTTCCCGGGCAAGAAAAAGACTGTAAAAGCAGAACCAGCTAAGTTTAAAATGGTGCATAACGTGAGGGCTGTGAACGAGGTTATGGTATTTGAAACCCCAATTATACCAAATCCACAAACTCTGCTATCAAATGTGCCAGCCAAAGCAACGGTGTTCACATTGAGCGATCTGGCAAATGCTTTCTTCAGTGTTCCCCTTCATCCAGATGACTAGTACCTGTTTGCCTTCATGCACCAGGGGGCACAGTATACATGGACAGTGATATCCCAGGGGGTCCAGAAAAGCTCTTCACAGTTCACTAAAGCAATGTCCTCTATTCTTCCCAACTGGATTGCAGAGCATACAGAAGTCGCTCTTCTGCAATATGTGGGTGATCTCTTCCTTTGTGCATCAGATATCGATATCTGCATAGCACATTCCTTGTCCCTACTACTCTATCTGGCAGAACAGCAATGCAAGGTCTCGAAAAACAAAGTCCAGTGGTGTCAAAAGCGAGTGATGTTCCTAGGACACTGTATTGCCCACCAGACAAAATATCTGACAGACGACTGGAAGACCACAGTGGAGAAAATGACTCCTCCAACAACTCCAAAGGCATTACAGGTTTTCCTTAGTCTAGTTTTGTATTGCAGGACTTGGATCCCTGATGCCTCAGTCTTGATGCAGCCTCTATACGATTGCATCAATGTGACCCCATTCCTTCTCTCGGATGCAGCCTTCAGCTCGTTCGGGAAACTAAAAGACTCCATAGTCTCAGTGCCAGCACTGGGCCTACCTGTCTATGAGAAGCCATTTTGTTTATACCTTATGGAAAAAGACGGCCATGCCACCGGGGTCCCGACACAGATTCAAGGAGAAAAACAGAGACCTCTAGGCTACTTTTCAGCTTGCCTAGATCCAGTTGCAAGGGGAGCCCACTCCTGCATGAGGGCAGTATTTGCAGCACATGCCCTCCTAGACAAGACTGCTGACATCATTCTTGGACATCCACTGGAGATGCAGGCTCCGCACGACATCACAGCAATCCTTAATCAAACCTAGCCAAAACACCTTTCCACTGCTAGGTATCTTCGCCTCTAGTGCTCTCTGCTCTTGCCTGATAATGTCACCAACTTCAGATGCAAGGTGCTCAATCTGGCCACTCTACTCCCCCTTCCCAGGGGGATACAGACTTTTCAGATCAAAATCTGCATGATACCTTCCACAAGGATCTGGATTTACTCTGGACTGATGACCAGGATTGTTTCAGCATCATGCAACAGGAAAAAGCAGGATTACTCAATGTGGCAGATGAGCCACTGACCAACTAAGAGTTGATCCTTTACACAGATGGCTCCAGATTTGCAGATGATGAAGGAAGGTTCCATACAGGATGTTCAGTCACCAGCAATCAAGAGATCCTATGGTCCCAAAGTCTGCAACCTAACCTGTCAGCCCAGAAAACAGAATTGATAGCGCTGACCAAAGCCTGCAAGATGGCAGAAGGCAGAACTGCGAACATGTGTACTGACTTCAGGTATTCTCACGGTACAGCACATAACTTTGGACCCGTCTGGGCTGTGAGGGACTTTATCATGGCAAGCGAGACAACTGTGGAGCCATCAGATACTTGCTGGATGCACTCCAACTGCCAAAGTTGGTCGCTATATTAAAAGTCAAAGCACATGGAAAACTGAATACAGTAGAGGCATGAGGCAATAAAATGGCTGACATGGCAGCCAAGGAAGCAGCCAAAGAAAGATAGTATGAAGAGGTGGAAAAGGTTGTAGAGCCGGAAGGCTACTACAATACAACTCAGGACAAGAAACCTGACAAGATGACGACCTGGGATCTGTACAAGAAACTACAAGACCAGGCTCCAAAGGAGGAGAAGGAAAACTGGATGCAGAAGGGAGCAACACATGAAGAAGGAAGGGATAGGCAATAGATTTCAAACCCTGTCTACCTCATAGCATATACCCTATGGCGGTTCAATGGGCACATGGGCCCACAGACAGATCCAAGACAGATGAATGATCTGATCGGCACTTACTGGTTCAAATCAGGGATTTTCCACCCTAACAGCTAAGTTTACTAGCAGCTGTTTGACATGTGGCAAATGCAACCCCAGTCAAGGGGACAAAGTTCCTTCACATCATCTGGCCAGACCACTGCACTGTTTCCAGAGGATCCAGATAGACCACATCCAGATGCCACCAAGTGGAGGATTCGAATATGACCTCATGATTGTAGATGTGTTCTCAGGATGGCCAGAAGCTTACCCAGTGAGGAACCAGTCGGCAAAGACTACTACAAAGAAACTACTTTCAGAAATAGTGTGTAGATACGGGGTTCAAGAAGTGATAGAGAGTGATCAAGGACCCGCATTCACAGCAAACCTGACACAAGAGATCTGTTCAGCAGTAGGGTCAGAAGGCCTACACACTCCCTACCATCCCCAAAGCAGCGGGAAAGTAGAAAGACTAAACTGGACACTTAGGAACAGGATGTTGACGGTTGCCCAAGAGACAAACAGACCATGCATGAGACACTCCCAATTGCACTCTTTAGCATAAGGCACACTCTGAGAGGCCCAGAAAAGCTGTCACCATATGAAATTTTATTTGGGTTCAGTCCCAGGTTAGGGGTATTCTTCCCTCAACAACTGACTAGGCCTGCTTTTTTCCAGCAGTCTCCCACATAATAAAGGGAGATTTAAATTGCCACTAAGTGGATCTGCGTCAATTCTGTTTGTCATATATCTGCCTGCCACGTTCTGCCACGTTGTCAGGACTCTGCCTTGCATCCAGCTCCTGACCTCTGATTTCTCCCTGGCTATACACCTGCTCCTGTGAACCTGTGTGGTGGTCCTGCTACTCTGCTCTGAGTTCCTGCTGCATACACAAGTTTCCAGTAATCCTCCTTCATCTGCTGCTCGTGTTTACTTCCATCTGCATTTGCTGAACATGTAAGCTGTTGCTGTTTTGCAATAACCTGAGACTATTAACCAGGCCTCCCTGGTTGAGCTAAGATTTGATTTGAACTGCCGTATAAGCATATCTATCTGTGCCTGGACTAAGACAAGGATTTATTCGTGTCAAGTATCCTCAAGAATAACTGTGCTTCATAGACTTTCTGCTTAATTGCATTTCCCTCTGAAGTTTCCTATAGACTGCTAAGCTGCGTTTATTATTTGCACTGTGTTGTGGACTTGAGTTTCTCTCTGCACCTGTTTGAATCACCATGTGATAATATAGACTTTACCACTTTTAAAACTGTGTCCTGTAGTTATCTTTTTCCACGCAAAGAGTCTCCTGAGTTATCCCCTATAATTATTACAGGATACTCTAGCCTAAAAAAAAAGGAGACTGCTGGAACATTGACTGCAGAAAGCAGATTAGAGCAGATGTTTTCCATAATTAGATCACTGCAGAAAGATGTGGAAGGTCTGCAAAAGAAGTTTGGAAGCTTTGAACACAATCAACAAGTGTTTGGACAAACTTTGCAGGACTTGAGAAACCGCATGGCAGCCCAGGAAAAAAACTTGCTGGCATAGAGTCCCAGTATGGACGGGCTTTTCAGGACATAAGCACGCAAAAAGCTGCACAAGTAACTTTACCATCTGGGCAACCGCCACCAGCTAGCCCACCTAAGTTGCCCCCATTCAGATTTAATGGTGATCGCGACAAATTTCGTGGCTTTGTGAATCAATGTATGCTATATTTTGATGTGCATGCAGACCGTTTTCCTACTGATAGATCCAAAGTATTGTGTGTAATAATGCTACTGACCTCACGAGCGCTCGCCTGGGTGAATCCGATGATTGAGTCCTGTGACCCACAGTTAAATGACTTGGATGATTTCTTGGCTGCTATGGCATTAATGTTTGATGACCCTAATCGCCGTGCAACCGCTGAATCTGCTTTGTTGTCTTTACGCCAGGCTAAACGTTCTGTTATTGAGTATGCTACTGAATTCAGGAGATTTGCGGTAGATACCAATTGGGACAGTTATGCACAATTGCCTATTTTTAAAAGGGGTCTGTCTAGTATTGTAAAAGATGAACTAGCCTGCTCTTAGTCACCACAAGAGCTAGAGACATTTATACAGCATTGCGTGCGCATAGACATTCACCTTACTGAGAGTAGGCAGGAGAAATTTGCTGCATATAACCGTGTTTCTAACTTTTCCCTTCCTTCCAAAGAGCCTGCAGGTAAAACCTCTAGGGAGGTGGAGGTGCTGCCCATGCAAATTGATTCCGTTCAGAGGCGTGGGATCAATGAGCGCCAGGAGCATCGCCTTCGTGAAAGTCTATGTTTCTACTGCGACCAGTCAGACCACTTCTTGATCAATTGTCCTAAGTGTCCTAGACGGCCTAACAAGGTGCTAGCAGCAGTAGGGGAGTATGACAACTGTGATGATGAATCTGACATCTCTGAATGTAGCCTGCCTTTAAACGTTGTATTCCATTCACTTTCTATGACTTCACCCCCAAGGAGCTGAAGGAAAAGAACTCTCACTGTTCTCTCCCTATTAAAATCCTGTGTTCAGGACAGTGGATTTCCAGTGCAGCTATGATTGATTCTGGTGCGGTCGGCAATTTCATGGATATTGCATTTGCCAAGGAACATGGTATTAAAATTCAGCAAAGAGCCTCTCCAATTACCATGGAAACAGTGGATGGGTCACCTTTAATCTCTGGGCCTGTGGATCAGGAGACCGTACCCATTGAAATTTTGTTGGAGCCTAATCATCAAGAGCAACTTTCTTTCTTGCTAATTTCTTCTCCTCATTTTCCTGTGATTTTAGACATTCCTTGGTTGCGTTCTCAGAACCCAATTATCAACTGTGAGACCAAGGAGATTATCTTCCCAACAAGGAGCAACTCAGCGTTAACAGAAGCTGTCCCTGAGTCCACAGCTACGGAACCACATGTACAGGTATTTTCTTTACCTCCAGCATATAAAGAGTTCTCTGACATCTGTGACAAGAAGAATGCAGATCAGCTTCCTCCACACAGGCATTATGACTGTCCCATTGAGCTGCTTCCCGGGGCAGCCATTCCTTTTGGTAACGTATACCCTTTGGCGGCACCTGAGCTTCAAGCCTTAAAGGAGTATATTGATGAAAATCTGGCCAAAGGTTTGATACGTCCTTCTTCCTCACCAGCAGGGGCACCTATCTTTTTTGTAAAGAAGAAGGATGGGACCCTGAGACCCTGTGTTGACTATCGAGAACTCAATAAGGTAACCGTACGAAACCGTTACCCTTTGCCTCTGATTCCTGAATTACTGGAAAGAGTCCGCCATGCTAAGGTGTTCTCTAAACTGGATCTTCGTGGGACTTATAATTTGGTGTGTATTCGTCCAGGGGATGAGTGGAAGACAGCATTCAGATGCCGGTATGGACACCTTGAATCTCTTGTGATGCCCTTCGGGCTTTGTAACGCCCCTGCAATGTTTCAACACTTTGCTAATGACATTTTCAGAGATTTGTTGGACCAGTTTGTAGTGATCTATTTGGACGATATACTAATCTTTTCTGACTCTCTACAGGAACATGAAGAACATGTCAAAACTGTTTTAAGACGTCTGAAAGAGAACCATCTGTATATTAAGCTGGAGAAATGCAAGTTCCATCATTCTGAGATACAGTTCTTAGGTTATAGCATCTCTCCCCAGGGGCTGAACATGGAATCTGGTAAGATTCAGGCTATCCTTGACTGGCCGGTACCCAAGAATGTTAAGGAGGTCCAACGTTTTATTGGTTTTGCAAATTTCTACAGACGCTTCATTCGAAATTTTTCTGATATTGTCCGTCCCATTACTTCCTTGACAAAGAAGGAAAAGCCCTTTAAGTGGTCATCACAGGCTCAAGAAGCTTTTGATCGGCTTAAGATCTGTTTCACATCAGCACCACTGTTGATACACCCAGATCCAACACTTCCTTTCATTGTGGAGGTGGACGCTTCTGATAATGTTTTGGGGGCTTTTCTCTCCCAAAGAACTGGAGAGAAGGGTCTGCTACATCCTTGTGCTTTCTTTGCCCGTAGACTAACCTCAGCAGAGAAGAATTACGACGTGGGAGACAAGGAATTGCTGGCTATTATTGCGGCTTTCAAAGAATGGAGGCATCATCTGCAAGGAGCTGCACAACAGATCATAATGCTAACTGACCATCGCAATCTAGAGTTCCTTAGATCCGCTAGATGTCTTTCTCCTCATCAGGCTCGTTGGAACTTATTTTTAAATCAATTTAACTTTGTTATTTCGTACCGTCCAGGTTGTCGTAATGGGAAGGCTGATGCTTTATCCCGAATCCATGCTGCGGATTCCGTACCTGGAGCCCCATCCAAGACCATTCTATCTGATGCCAATTTCATCGGAGTTATCCACGATCAGGACTTGTGGAAGGAGTGCAGGGAGGCCTATGAAGGTGACATATTTCTGGCCAACCCACCTGTGGATATTAATCTTGTCTTTAAGGGTGGCATGCGGTTCAGAGATCAACGTATCTATGTCCCTGAGGTTGTCCGTCTGCAGATCCTCAAGTTGGTACATGATTCCAAGTTGGCTGGTCACAGGGGGGTACAGAAGACACAAGAGTTCCTGAGCCGATTCTTCTGGTGGTCAACTTGCCTGAAGGATACCAAGGACTATGTTCTCTCTTGCGAGGTATGTGCCTGTTAAGAGACTCCTCATGTGGCACCTACGGATCTTCTACAACCATTACCTGTTCCGTCCCACCCTTGGGGGTCTATATCAATGGACTTTATTGTGGAGCTGCCTACATCGAGGGGCATGAATACAATCATGGTGGTAGTTGATCGCTTTACTAAAGCTGCTCATTTTGTTCTGTGCACCGGCCTCCCCTCAGCTAAAGATACAGTGAACTTGGTTATACAGAATGTCTTTCGGTTGCATGGGGTTCCGGATGAGATCATCTCTGACTGTGGAGTGCAGTTCACTTCAAGATTCTGGCAGGGGTTTTACTCTGCACTCAATATTAATGTCTGTCTCTCTTCTGTTTACCATCCCCAGACAAATGGTCAGACTGAGCGTACCAACCAGACGCCGGAACAATATCTAAGATGCTATGTCAGCCATCTCCAGGATGATTGGTTGGAGTTGTTGCCGTTAGCCGAATTTTCATATAATAATTCTCAGAGCGCCTCCACTAAATTTACACCTTTCTTTGCCAATCTGGGTTATCATCTGTGTATTTTACTTAGGTCTCCAATTAATTCTCCGGTTCCAGCAGTGGAGGAAAGGCTGACCGCGATGAGACAAAATCTGGAGGTTCTGAAGGAATCCCTGACCACAGCTCAAGAACGTTATAAGAGATCGGCTGATAGATTCCGTAAACCTGCACCCATGTTCAAGGTAGGAGATTCCGTGTGGTTAGCAACTAAGAATCTGAAGTTAAACGTTCCTTCACAAAAACTTGGACAGAAATTCATTGGCCCTTTCAAGATCAATGGTATTGTGAGCTCTGTGGCCTGCCGGCTGAAGCTGCCTAGGACAATGAAGGTACACCCAGTTTTCCATGTATCTTTACTAAAGCCTGTATCTCCTAATACCTTCCAGGGACGTGTTGTGCCACCTCCGCAGCCTGTGGTGATTGATGGGCAAGAACAATTTGTGGTGGAGGAAATTATTGATTCCAGGATTTGCAGGAATCGGCTCCAATATCTGATAAGATGGCTGGGATATCCCCCTCAGGAACACTCTTGTGAACCTGTGGAAAACATCAATGCCCAACAGAAGATTTCTCATTTCCATCAAAGATTACCTGAGAAATCAGGTCTAGGATCATCCTGAGGCCACTTCTAAGGAGGAAGTAATGTCAGGACTCTGAACATTTTTTACCTTTTGTGCATTACTGCCCTTTTCCAAGATGGCATCTTTGGTCTCATGTGCACTGTGTCTTCCTGCTATAAAACTCCACCCCAGCCTTCAGTCTGTGCTAGAGTATTCTGCCTTGCATCCAGCTCCTGACCTCTGATTACGCCCTGGCTATACACCTGCTCCTGTGAACCTGTGTGGTGATCCTGCTACTCTGCTCTGAGTTCCTGCTGCATACACAAGTTTCCAGTAATCCTCCTTCATCTGCTGCTCGTGTTTACTTCCATCTGCATTTGCTGAACATGTAAGCTGTTGCTGCTTTGCAATAACCTGAGACTATTAACCAGGCCTCCATGGTTGAGCTAAGATTTGATTTGAACTCCCTTTTAAGCATATCTATCTGTGTCTGGACTAAGACAAGGATTTATTCATGTCAAGTATCCTCAAGAATAACTGTGCTTCATAGACTTTCTGCTTGATTGCATTTTCCTATTAAGTTTCCTATAGACTGCTAAGCTGCATTTATTATTTGCAACAAGTGTTGTGGACTTGAGTTTCTCTCTGCACCTGTTTGAATCAGCGTGTGATAATATAGACATTACCACTTATAAAACTGTGTCCTGTAGTTATCTTGTTCCATGCAAAAAGTCTCCTGAGTTATCCCCTATAATTATTACACACGTTCTGCCACTTACATTGTGTAGTATAATACAGCGGGCCTGGTTTTTACCAGCAGCCTCCCACATAATAAAGGGAGATTTAAATTGCCCCTAAGTGGATCTGGGTCAGTTCTGTTTGTCGTATATCTGCCTGCCATGTTCTGCCACTTACATTGGGTAGCGTAATACAGTGGGCCTAGTTTTTTGCAGCAGTCTCCCACCCAAAAAAGGGTGATTTAAATTGCCCCTAAGTGGATCTGCATCAGTTCTGTTTGTCGTATATCTGCCTGCTACATTCCATTCTGCCACTTACATTGTGTAGTGTAATACAGTGGGCCTGGTTTTTTGCAGCAGTCTCCCACCCAAAAAAGGGAGATTTAAATTGCCACTAAGTGGATCTGTGTCAGTTCTGTTTGTCGTATATCTGCCTGCCACGTTCTGCCACTTACATTGTGTAGTATAATACAGCGGGCCTGGTTTTTTCCAGCAGTCTCCCACATAATAAAGGGAGATTTAAATTGCCCCTAAGTGGATCTGCGTCAGTTCTGTTTGTCGTATATCTGCCTGCCACGTTCTGCCACTTACATTGTGTAGTATTATACAGCGGGCCTGGTTTTTTCCAGTATTCTCCCACATAATAAAGGGAGATTTAAATTGCCACTAAGTGGATCTGCGTCAGTTCTGTTTGTCGTATATCTGCCTGCCACGTTCTGCCACTTACATTGTGTAGTGTAATACAGCGGGCCAGGTTTTTGCAGCAGTCTCCCACACAAAAAAAGGGAGATTTAAATTCTCAACAAGTTTATATACACCCTCTACCTTGTTTTATAGTACCATATAACGGTTGTTAGTTTGTTTACATTTTCCCAAAAATGAGGAAGTCTGGTGGAAGAGGCCGTGGGCGGTCTTTGCCTGCTGGTAATGGTGGTGGTGGTGGTGGTGGAGCATCTGGTGGTAGTGGGAAAAGCAAAATAGCACCTAAGGCTCGAGTTGTTCAGACAGCGTCATCGTCTGGCTACACAAGGCCTCAAAGGCTCCCTTATCTGGGAGTAGGAAAACCGGCTTTAAAGCCGGAGCAGCAGGAACAAGTTTTGGCTTTCATTGCTTACTCAGCCTCTAGCTCTTTCGCCTCCTCTTCCGAAAGTTCGAAATATAAAAGCAGCGAGTCGTCAGTGGATGCTCCCGGTCAGGAACAAGTCGCTTCCTTGTGTCCTTCACCCAAAGCAAAAGTGAAGGATGCGGCAGGCGAAACTACAGTTTACTCCATGGAGCTCTTTACACATACCGTGCCAGGGTTAGAAAGGGAAATAGTTAACAGCCCATTACAAGATGAATTGGACATGGAGTGCACAAATGCACAGCCACAGCTAGATTATTATTGACTCAGATCACTACATTGCCCTCGCAGTGTACTGAGCCAGAATGTGACCCTGATGAGACTATGGTGCTCCGTCCCGAACGCTATAGCACCTTACAAGGTGACACAGAGGATGGTGCACAGGACATTGAAGAGGAGGTGATAGATGACCCAGTTGTTGACCCAGATTGGCAGCCATTGGGGGAACAGGGTGCCGCTGGCAGTAGCTCTGAAGCGGAGGAGGATGATCCGCAGCAGGCATCAACATCGCAACAGCATTTTCATCTGGCAGGCCCGTATCAGGCCCAAAACGTGTGTCTAAAACTAAAACAGTTTTAGGACAGTGTGGCCTTTCATTGAAAGTAGCACAGCATGCAATGCCTGAAAAGGTATGCGATAGTAGGAAGAGTGCAGTGTGGCAATTTTTTAACCAAGATCCGAATGATCAGTGCAAGGTTATCTGTAAGAAATGCTCAAAGACCTTTAGCAGAGGGAAGAATCCCCTAAATTTAAATACAACGTGCATGTGAAGACATTTAACCAGCATGCATTTGCAGGCCTGGACTAACTACCAAACGTCCCGTAATGTTGGTGCACCCCCTCAGAATGAAGGTAGTCAGCAACGCTACATTGCTTCCCTCACTGTAAGCCCACCGTTTAGGAAACCACCTGCAGCAAATGTGGAGGTTTCATCGCAAGGCCAAGGCAGTCAGGGAATCACCTGGTTCTTGGGAGGAAACACTGCATGTAGGCCAACATCAAGAATACCATCACCAACCCTCTCTCAATCTGCCATGTCCACCACCACCCTCGCTAGTTCCACCATATGCAGCTCTCCAGTCCAGCTCACCCTACAAGAGACTCTCTTTAGGAAAAGGAAGTACTCATCCTCTCATCCGCGTACACAGGGTTTGAACACCCACATTGCTAGACTAATCTCATTAGAGATGATGCCCTACCGGTTGGTTGAAAGTGAAGCTTTCAAAGCCCTGATGGCCTACGCAGTACCACACTATGACCTACCCAGTCGACACTTTTTTGCGAGAAAAGCCATCCCAGCCTTACACCAGCATGTCAAAGACCGCATTGTCCATGAACTCAGGCAATCAGTCAGTAGAAAGGTGCACCTCACAACAGATGCATGGACCAGTAGGCATGGCGAGGGATGTTACGTGTCCATCACTGCGCACTGGGTTAATGTGGTGGATGCAGGGTCCACAGGGGACAGCTATAGTGGGACAGTTCTGCCTAGCCCATGGTCCAGGAAACAGTTGGCAGTAGGTGTTCGACATCCCTCCTCCTCCTCATCCTCCTCCTCCTCCTCCTCCAGAAGCAAAAGGTCGTCCACAGAGTGCTGTCACCCTACCACTCCATCCGCAGCTGCCACTGTTGCACATGAGGTGTCCCATTATGGAACAGCTAGTGGTAAGCGTCAGCAGGCTGTGTTGGAAATGAAGGGTTTGGGTGACAACAGACACACCGCGTAAGTACTGGCAGAGTATTTACAGCAAGAAACTCAGTCATGGCTGGGCAGTGTACATCTTGAGGAATGCAAGGTAGTCAGTGATAACGGAAGGAATTTTATGGCTGCCATAGACTCAGAACTGAAACACATACCTTGCCTGGCTCACACCTTGAACCTGGTGGTGCAGTGCTTCCTGAAAAGTTATCCAGGGTTACCAGCCCTGCTCCTGAAGGTGCGAAGACTTTGCTCGCACATCCGCCGGTCGCCCGTACACTCCAGCCGTATGCAGAACCATCAGCGATCGTTGAAGTTTCCCCAGTACCGCCTAATAATCGACGTTGCAACAAGGTGGAACTGCACACTGCACATGCTTCAGAGGCTGTGCGAACAGAGGAGTGCTGTAATGTATTTGTGGGAGGATACACATACACGGGCAGGCAGTTGGATGGCAGACATAGAGTTGTCAGGTGTTCAGTGGTCGAAGCTACAAGACCTCTGTCAAGTCCTTCAGTGTTTTGAGGAATGCACATAACTGGTAAGTGCAGACGACACCATCGTAAGCATGAGCATCCCACTAATGTGTCTGCTGATGCAAAATTTGACGCACATTAAGGAGCAGGCGTCTGCAGCCGAGGATGAGGGAAGCCTTGATGACAGTCAGCCATTGTCTGCTCAGGGACCTCTCCTGGACGAGGTGGCAGATGAAGAGGAGGAGGAGGATGATGGGGATGAATATTTATGGGAGGAGGATGCTTCTCTGAGGGCAATAGAAACTGGTGGTGTTGCAAGGTAAGGTACAGGGTTTTTGCGGGAGACAAGTGATGTTGATTTGCAAGAAAGTGCTCCTCAGCCCAGAACAAGCAGTGAATTGACACCTGGAACATTGGCCCACATGGCTGATTATGCCTTGCGTATCCTAAAAAGGGACCCCCGCATTATAAAAATGATGACCGATGATGATTACTGGTTGGCCTGCCTCCTGGATCCACACTACAAAGGGAAATTACAAAATATCATGCCACATGAGAACCTTGAACAAATATTGGCTACCAAACAAGCAACTCTTGTAGACCGTTTGGTCCAGGCATTCCCTGCACACAGCGGCGGTGATGGTTCTCACACGAGATGCAGGGGGCAACATGGCAGAGGTGTTAGAGGTGCACAAATCAGAAGTGGTGTTGGACAGAGGGGTTTTATGACCAGGTTGTGGAGTGATTTTGCAATGACCGCAGACATGACAGGTACTGCTGCATCAATTCAAAGTGACAGGAGACAGCATTTGTCCAGTATGGTTATGAATTATTTTTCCTCCCTTATCGATGTTCTCCCTCACACGTCATTCCCCTTTGATTACTGGGCATCTAAAATAGACACCTGGCCTGAATTGGCCGAATATGCATTACAAGAGTTTGCTTGCCCAGCTGCTAGTGTGCTATCAGAAAGAGTGTTCAGTGCTGCTGGTTCAATACTGACCAAAAAAAGGACTCATCTGGCTCCCCAAAATGTTGATGATCTAGCCTTCATTAAAATGAACCAATCATGGATTTCAAATTATTTTGCCCCACCTTCCCCTGCTGACACGTAGCTTGCCTGAAAAATGTCTTGCTTTTGGCCTCCTCTTACTGACTGCTCCAATTCCTCCTTTTGCAGCTGCGGAATGTCCACCATAGGCAATTTTTATACCTCCCTAAATGGGCTGACTCCCCCCACAGGGCCGTGGTCACCATCTAGCGCAAGCACCCGTGCGAGTGCCCTTTGCCTGGACAGGTGGATGTGCCCACTCTTGGGTGACGGCACTGGCACAGGGTCCCTCATAGTACAATGAAGTGTCTCTGATGGTTGTGGTGCACAACCAATGTCAGACACACCGTCGTAATATGAGGGGCCCTTTGCCAGTACCGCCGCCCACAAGAGAGTGTTCCCCCCAGGTCGAACAGTGCTCTACCACTTGCAATACTTACCTCTCCCGGCTCCACCACTGTGTAGTCTGTGCTGATAAATCCTTCAATGGCACTGCCAATACAAATTTGTTGACATGATAGATAATAGTTAAAATATACAGGGGCCCTGGCCTCCATTTAGTCCATTTAATACTTTGCGCCTACTACCACTGTCTGCTACTCAGCAGAGGAGCCCACCCCTGTACGTATCTATGCCACCTGTTTATTTTTGAAAATTGTTTTGTCAGACATTTACCTCACTTTATTATTTTGGCCTAATAACTGTGTCAGACACTCCTTACTGTTGACCTCCACTGACCTATCCAATGCCGCCTGTGTACCCCTGTAAGCAATTTTAAACTGCATTGAGCCTACTTTTTTATTTTAGGCCTACTAAGTCTGTCTGCGCCACTCCTTACAGTTGACCTCCACTGAACTATCCAATGCCGCCTGTGTACCCTGCAACCAGGATGTCATGACTGCCGTATGCTGTATCCTGTGGCCCCGGTTTCTTCCATTAGCCTCCTGATGAACTGTCATCATGGAAGGGAAACGCATTGAGGCATCACTTTATCGTGTGGACTCCAGATAAGCTTTGTTTTCTTAGATTATTGTGGCTCACTATGTTTGCTGGGCAATATGTACTTTTTGGGATTTGTGCAATAGGGGAGAGCTGAAATAGTTATTATGTTGCTTCAGCTGCAGTGTTGTTCTGTGCACCCTAATGAGGTTTCACATGTATATTTTTGTGTGTTATCCGGGTTTAAATCGTTTCTTGGTGCCCTCGTAGGATGTGTTTACCTCTTAGATCCCAATATAGGTTATCGTGTGGTTTTTGGAGGTTGTGCAATTGTGAAGAGTCGCAGTATAGTTTCTTATATCTTTTGTGAGGTAATTTCCTCTGACTTTGGCGGCCGTTGTCTTGCGAGTATCTGCATGACTCAAAAACAGTTCTTTTATTTTTCCTCCTAAACTGGATTTGTAGGACTATAATAGCATAACAACTTCATAGTTCGTATCATATGCCCTTATTTATTTTTGCATGTAAGCCTACTTTAAACTTATCAATCTGTGTTTAAACTGTCCTTTGCACTCTTTCCCCATCTAGTATTTCTATACACGTGGTTCCCTCACCACCTTTATCAGGGAAGGGTGTGAGGGCTGACGTGTAGGGTCATTGAGGTTTAGCCGATGGGAGCGGGGGCACCACTGTCGTTATTATAGGGTGCCAACCTCTGCTGTCAGGCAGGGACAGCGTCAGTAGGGCTGACCGAGGGCCAGCTAGTATAGGCCTTTATCTCCTTTATCCTTCACCCTAGTTTCTTTTGCTTGTCAAATTGGAGTTCTATTTTTTTAGTCATGTGAATAAGTTATTGTACTTGGTTCTTTCTCTTTACAGTTGGCTTGTTTAGGGATTGACACCGGCCCGTACGGTTCTTAATCCTACCTTCCTTCCTTTTTTCCTATGGCACACTGTTTTATTGCACCCGTTTATTTATTAGGTTGGACTAGATTAGTGTTAGGGTTCAATAGTTTACATCCAGGGCGAGCCATCGGTGAGTGGGGGCGCCACGTTGCGTACAAGATAGGGTGCCAACCTCCACTGCTAGGAAGGGTATACTAGTGAGTAACAGGGTTTAGTAGGGGCCCAGTTATTTACTATTACCTCTTTGGATGTGGGTTTGTGGCTAATTGTCAAAGTTTTTAATAGTTTCTAATAAAGGCATCTTTTAGGTATTGGGTTTTTTTCTGTTTGAGTATTATATTACCATACCATTATAACTAAAAATTTTCTCCACTGAACTATCCAATCCCGCCTGTGTACCCCTGTAAGCAATTTTAAACTGCATTGAGCCTACTTTTTTATTTTAGGCCTACTAAGTCTGTCTGCGCCACTCCTTACAGTTGACCTCCACTGAATTATCCAATGCCGCCTGTGTACCCCTGTAAGCAATTTTAAACTGCATTGAGCCTACTTTTTTATCTTAGGCCTACTAAGTCTGTATGCGCCACTCCTTACAGTTAACCTCCACTGAACTATCCAATGCCGCCTGTGTACCCCTGTAAGCAATTTTACACTGCATTGAGCCTACTTTTTTATTTTAGGCCTACTAAGTCTGTCTGCGCCACTCCTCACAGTTGACCTCCACTGAACTATCCAATGCCGCCTGTGTACCCCTGTAAGGCTACGTTCACATTTGCACCTTTTGGCGCAGCGTCGTCGACGCATATCGACGCATGCGTCATGCGCCCCTATCTGTAACATTGGGGACGCATGGACATGCGTTGTCATGCGTTTTCATGCGTTTTACGATGCATGCGTCGTTTGGGCGCACCTGGCAGGGCGCGGCCGACGCTACATGTTGCAGTTTTCTGGCGTCATAATTTTTTCAAAAAACGCATGCGTCGCACTTGCGTCGTCAATGCGACAAAAAACACATTCAAGTCAATGGAAAACGCAGAGGGCGCAAGAGCTTGCTTCGCAGTGCGTTGTGTCCTTTAATAAAAAAACAAGAAAAGTGTCTAGTCGGTGACAAAACAACCCATATATATATAAAAAAAAAGTGTTTTGCATTGTTTTTCAATTGCCTGCAGGATAGGACAAAAGAAAGACAAGCTCTCTGATCTGCTTTCAAGAGATGTAAGTATATATAATTTCTCTGCACATTTTTCTTTTTTATGTGTGTTTTATTTGTTCATTTTTTAAATGCAATTTGTGCAGGTTTTATTTAATGTTTGGTCTGTACTTAAATCCGGCTGTGCCATTGTGGTTGTTTAATGGAAATTGGTGTTTTTTTATCTGGTTGTGATGTATTTCTGGCATTATATGATGGCGTTTCCTTGTCTCAGGCCTTGTTGTTTTTATTGTTTAGTATGGTGGTTTATCCTGGATTGACTTTTATTTTCCCTTTTTTTTTTTTGGTGTTCGTTTTTTTTTTTTAAAGAATTTATGGTGGTTTACTTAATTAATTTTGGGTTGTTCTGTAATTTCGTGCGGTGGTTCCACTGTGGGTTTTTTTAATATGATTTTTTTTTATTATTCTGCTTCTGGGGTTATATGGTTTCTGGTTTCTGGGGTTTTAATTCTGGTTTTTATGTCTGGGGTTATATGTAACCGTATGGCGTTTTCTTGGCTCCTGTCTTGTTGATTTTTATTGTAAAGTATGGCGGTTTATACTGTATTTCCTTTTCTTGGCCATTTTTAAAAAAAATAATAATTTTTTTAAAAAAAGGTATATGTGTCTTTTTTTGATTTGTACATAAGAGGCTGTTGTTTATTAAATGTTTTTTTATCTTTTCTGGGACTGTTATTCTGCTTTTGCTATACTCTGGCATTGTGTCGTCTCTGCCATTGATTTTTATTTTAATGTATGGTGGTGTGGTTTGCTCAGCGCTTGTTCAGTTGGCATTGTCCTATGAGTGCACTGTCCGTTGTGGTCGTAATGTTATGTATGGTATTTTTGCTATTTTCTTGTATGTGGCTGTGTTTTGTGCATTCTGTAAATGTAATAATTTTTTAAACTTTTAATTGCAGAATTATCTTGTTAAACCATGGCCACAGATTCAAGCCACACAGCGCAGGGGAGTACAGTGAGTACGTTATCTACTGTTGCTTACTATTCGGTGTCATTTGTACATGTGTCACTAATTTTTTTTTTTTAATTTAACAGGCTTCTTCAAGTGAGGAGGAAGCGACCCAGCAGGAGCAGCGACCTCGGGGCCAAGCTGTGGTGGCAAGACGGCGAGTAAGTATTTTTTCTAACAAAATTAGAAATGCTTTTTATTTTTATTTCAGTATTTTTTTTGGGGGGTGGTGGGTGGTGGTGGTTAGCAATTTTTATTTAGCTTGCAAACATTAATGTTTTTCTATTATTCTAAGTTTCACAACGGGACCAAGAGGAGGTGATCAACATTGATCTCCTGGTCACCTATATCCAGGAGCGAGGCCCGTTGTGGGACAGCCGTGACCCTCAGCACGCAGACCAGGTGGTGTTGAGGCGGATGTGGAATGAGGTGGCCAAATCGCTGTGGGATGGCTTTGATGGTGCTTCAGCTACAGACAAAGCAAACTTTGGTAAGTATTGCTGAAACGCTGCTCTGACCCATCAGGCCAGGATAACACAACCGTGTGTGATGTGATCAACTCCTGCAAGTGTTTTGCATCGCACACGGTTGTGTTATCATTAAATGTACAATCTCTCACCTTTTTTTGTTTTGCTTTTTCACAGTCAAAAAATTGAAGACAAGTTGGCATTCCATGATAGACCGTTTCAATCGGGGCCTGCGGATGGAGGAGAAACAGGCTCGAAGTGGTGCTGCTGCGGCAAGGTCAACAGCCTATAAGTACACTAGGCTGCTCCACTTCCTGAGACCGGTCCATGGCCGCCGAGCGTAAGTATTTAATTATTGGTGTACCTATTCCAACGCATCGGGTATTGTACAATATGCATGTCCACGTAGTATATTGGCCAGCCACGTAGTATATTGCCCAGCCACGTAGTAAATTGCCAAGCCAACTATTATATTGCCCTGTGACGTAGTATATAGCACAGAGTCACGTTGTATATTGCCAAGCCACACATTATATTTTTTCCAGTGATGTAGTATACAGCACAGAGCAACATATTATATTGGCCAGCCACGTACAATATTTCATAGTGTCGTAGTATATTGCCCAACCTGGTTTGTCACAGTTTTTTAAAAATAAAAAAAATAACCTTTCAGCGGGTGACCTTGTAGTCCACGGCAGGTTTCATTCCCAGGGTTGGTCTGATCGCAGGACCTGTGATTACGTCTCGGTCACATGACCGCGACGTCATGGCAGGTCCTGCGATCAGCGTTAAATATTGCCGGCCGTCGCAAACGCCTACGGTGGGCGAGTATATATTTTTTGTAATCAAATTTGGACATTACATTTTTTACTATTGATGCGGCATAGGCAGCGTCAACAGTAAAAAGTTGGTGACACCAAGGTTTAGCGGCGGCAACGGATTGCGTTACCCGCGGCATAACGCGGTGCGTTACCGCATGCCTTAACCCTGTGTTTAGTGATGACAGAGGGGAGTATGCGGGCGACAGGCATTGACTGCAGGGAGTAAGGAGCGGCCATTTTATTCTGGACTGTGCCAGTCACTGATTGGTCACGTCAGCCATGACAGGCAGCTGGCGAGAACAATCAGCGAATTAATAACCGTGAGTGAAGGACAGACAGACTGACAGACGGAAGTGACCCTTAGAATTATATGTTACATTATTTTATAGTGTTGTGTGATGTAATGTTAACTTTTACACAGGAGGTGGCGAATGTGAAATTTTATTTTTTGTATACTAATGTTTTCCTTATGTTTTCACAGAACACACAGCAGCACCCTCGAACCTGTTCGGCCATCTGGAGCGGTCCTTCATGAATCGCCATCGGACCCGTCACAGCCATCCCACAGCGAGAGCAGGCATGCACCACCATCTGGAGAACAGGCAGCCGGTCCATCTGGTGTTCCCCTGGCCGAGGCCTCAGGCGCTCCTTCTTTCGGGTATTCCCACCAGCGTCAGCGGGCCTCGGACAGGCCGCTAATGCCCGAATATTTTCATTTGGGCATGGTTTTCAAAAATTGTTTCAAGGTGCTGGGAGATAGGATGGACACTGCTCTGTCCAATTTCGACCGGCGCCTTGAATCAATGGTATCCGAGCTCATGAAGCCGGCAAAACATTTTTTTAGTGCCATTGCTAAGGGCATGGTGGAACACCTTACACTGGAACTCCAGATTTCGGTGATGCAGGCCTGCAACAACGCCTATGTGAGTGCTCTGCAGCAGGCTAGGATCATGCAGTCAGCGACCACAATGCCAGTAGTACCAACGCTGGCAAGCATGACTCCTAGTCCTGCTGCACTGCAACTTTACAGAGGTCCGGGTGCTGAGGGACGCCGCCACCAACACCATCGCACCCAGCCGCTGAGTCCTTCTTCTGCCAGGCCCTCAAGCTCAAGAAGACGCCCTTCGGAGGAACACTCAGAGAGAGAGAGAAAAAGGAGAAAAAAAGGACAGCTGCGGCAGCTCAGGCTGCTCCAGTACCCACACCTACCTCTCGGCTGGGGTCAAGCCGTAGCCGGACTAGCCAGAGCCAGTCAACAAGCAAACGTAGACTGGTGGTGCCTCCTCCCTCCCCTCCAGAGGTGGAAATATCACCACCGTCGGCCACAGGGTGGTCGGAAATACCGACCAGCATTGTGGACTATAGTTCATCCTCCTCCTCCTCCTCCTCTACCCACTCCCAAACCGGTACTTATCAATCACCCTTGATTGCGGACGTCCATACCCCTTAATAATCTTTCCCCCTTTTTTTGTGTGTCCCAAAATAAAAATCTTATGTTAAAAACTCTATTTATTTCTATTGTTCTAAATTAGTTGGCGGCAACTCACCGTGCGCCGTGTACACAAATCTTTTTTTTTTTACGCCTCATTTCTGCAATGTCAGACACTATTTTATCAATTGTTTAATCTGCATTTTTTTCGTGTCTCTCATTGTAGTATGAGTTGTAAACACAAAGAGGATTACAAAATCTTATAATTTTCAAACATACAATAAGGTCATGGGTCAGGTGAGGTGGTAGCAATGGTCACGTGGTCAAGTGTCGCCACTATTTGACTCAGGATGTATTTCAGCATCCTGAGTTCAATAGTTTTAACTCACTAGAGTTGAGAAAACATGATCGGCTCCCTCCTTGGCAAGCTATAACACTTGCCGACTACTTGCATATGGAACCCGGCTTCCTGGAGCGCGGATGATAATCTGCATTTTTTAGCCACCGCAGACGCATGTTCCGAGGCTGTGTGTCAGGCACAACACATGCACAACTCAAGCCTATTTGTTGGCCTCGCCATGCATGTGTAGTGCCTGTCACACAGCCGCAGCACGTGCAGCTGCGGCGGCTGAAAACTGGTGAACAGCCAGCGTGCTCCTTGAAGCCAGGTTCCATATGCAACTAGTCGGCAAGCTTTATAGCTTGACACGGAGGGAGCAGAGCATCTTTGCTCAACTATAGAACACACGGCCATGTGAACATAATGGTTTGGCAGAGTGTATTTGGGAGCTGGTGATCACCTGAGTACATTTTTTTTGGTACACACTAGACCGGTTGGTAGGAAAATGGACATTAGAATAGTTTAAACATTTTTTTATTGACAACAACATTTAAAAAAAAAAGGGGAGCAGGTTTTTTAAAGTAAAGGCACAATAAAGTAAGTTTATTCAAAACACAAAACAGTAGAAAAGCTAGATACATTACAAATTTAAAAAAATATTATATTAGGCACCATTTAAAGTAGTTACATTGAATGGACACAATAGTGTTAAAATCGTTTATTGTCATTATATTCTTTTATTTTAAAAACTATAAATTTAATTTTAGTTAAAAGCACGATAAAGTATAACTGAAAAACCTAAACACTACACCATTTCATCTTGCCATGACACACGCCCAACATCAGAAACAAAATAGGAAGCAAATCGATCCCTCATCTGCCCAATTTCAACAGTTGTGCTCAGAGGATGATCTTGGTAATCGGGCAATGGGTTTGATATGGGTTCATCTAGTTCCACGTTCAGTCTCTCTTTGGCAGTAATATAATTGCGGAGAACCACACAAGCCTTCACCACCTCATCCACTGTCTCAATTTTGAGATTAATGGCGGATCCTAAAATATGCCATTTGGAGACCAGAATCCCAAAGGTGCACTCCACAGTTCTTCTGGCCCTGGACAGTCTATAATTAAAAACACTTTGGTGTGGTCCAAGCCCCGACTGGAGTAGGGTTTCAGTAGGTTAGCACACATTTGAAATGCCTCATCCCCAACCACAACAAATGGCATTGCCGTGCCTTCGGTGTTGGGAAGAGGTCGTGGCTGGGGGAAATTAAAATTGTTCCCATATAACCTTCGGCCCATATCAGACTCTTTAAATGTCCGCGAGTCATTTGTATGGCCAAACGCTCCAATGTGCACGGCGAGAAACCTGCAGTCCGCACCTGCAATTGCCATGAGCATGGTGGAAAAGTATTTTTTATAATTAAAGAACTGAGATCCAGTTCTTGCAGGCTTTGTAATCCTAATGTGCTTCCCAACCACAGCTCCAATGCAGTTCGGGAAAGAACACATTTGTTCAAATTTTTTGGCGTTGGCCTCCCACAATTCAGTTGTAGGGAGGGGTAAAAATTCATCCCGGAGATTGTCCCACAAAGCGCGGCATGTGTCAGCAACAATTCCTGAAAGTGTGGAGATTCCAATCCGAAATTGAAAATGCAGGGATCTTAAGGTCTCTCCGGTAGCCAGGAAACTGAAAAATTAATTAAAAATTTTTATTGAGTACATTGAAAAAAAAAAAAAGAATGTACAAAAAAAAAAAAAATTGCAGAACATATGACAGTCGTTCGCATTGCAAGATAACGTACCGTAGAGTCACCAGCAGCCATTCCTCTGCAGAAATTGATCTCCGTAGCTGTGTGTCCTGCCTTGTAATGGCTCCTTCCACAAGACGCAGCAGATACTGGAAGCTGTCTTGAGACATCCTGGTAAATTCAAAATATTTTTCCAGATTGTCACTTAGCTCGCCAAACAAGCAATGGTAGGCTCCACCCTCACCCGGACTTCAACTATAGGGTGTAGCCAAAAGCGCCGATGACTCCTTCTCTGTTTTTCTCTTTTCCTTTGTTTGTAATAGGCAATAGAATAAGCATTAGCCAAGGCAAAATCCAGCTCCATATTCATGTAGATACTCTCCATGGGACGCTCCATCATGATGCTGGAAACACAAGCAAAATGGGTGGAATTCATCTCTGCCAGGGTATATACACAAATTCCATTACACCAACCCTCTTCTATCCATTGGTGGTTATTACGAGCAGGAACGAAACAAGAGTGGACCCTCTGGACCGTGGGGGAACTACCCCTGGGCGAGCGGACCTAGATAGGAAACCAACCCCTATACAGGGATCGTTTAGGAGCAAGCCCAGAGGTCTCTTACCCACGGTGGAGTACCAAGAGGGACGGCTCCAGGAAGGAAGACGGGAGAGGCTGGAGGAGAACAAGGCTGAAGGTGTTTTGAAAGGCTGGAAATCGGAGCAGGGAGACGGATGGAAAGAAACAAAGGAACAAAGACAAGGGAAGGAAGGAGCGGGTACTGGAAGGGAAAGGAGGGCAATGGTGAGACTAGACGAGGAACCAAACGGAGTAGGTACACAGCACAGTAGCGGAAGGGGCCAGACGCACAAGCAAAAGCTAATGACAATCAGGCACAGAGGAACAGGTGAAGCAGCCTTTTGTAGCAGGAGCAAGAACAGGATAGGATGAGAGAGACCCCATGACTTCAGGGGGCGGTGGCCGAGAGGCTGTACCTGCGTCCAGGAGCGAAGCTAGAGCGCCTGCATTGAGACAGGACACCAGCCGAGGACCTGGAGACCGGAAGTGCCGGGAAGGCAGAGGAGCGTGCAAACCGGGACGCAGCAGAGGTGGAATGAGAACGCAGGAGAGTGGCGGTTGTACCAGGCGCAACGCTGGAGAGGTGAGAACCGCGCCGCAGGAGAGTGGCGGTTGTAACAGTGGTCTTTATTTAGTGTCTAGACACTAATTGGGGTTTTTTTTTCTGCAATTATGTAAAGAATGACATCATTCTAGGCCAACGCATGCGTCATAAAACGCAGCGTTTTTTGCAAAAAACGCAAGTTTTTTTGTAAAAAACGCTGCGTTTTTCGATGCATGCATTGAACGCATGCATCAAAAAATGCTGCGTTTTGTATGCGTTTTGAATGCGTTATGCGTTGCATCGACGACACTGCGCCAAAAGGCGCAAATGTGAACGTAGCCTAAGCAATTTTAAACTGCATTGAGCCTACTTTTTTATTTTAGGCCTACTAAGTCTGTCTGCTCCACTCCTTACAGTTGACCTCCACTGAACTATCCAATGCCGCCTGTATACCCCTATAAGCAATTTTAAACTGCATTGAGCCTACTTTTTTATTTAAGGCCTACTAAGTCTGTCTGCGCCACTCCTTACAGTTGACCTCCACTGAACTATCCAATGCCGCCTGTGTACCCCTGTAAGCAATTTTAAACTGCATTGAGCCTACTTTTTTATTTTAGGCCTACTAAGTCTGTCTGCGCCACTCCTTACAGTTGACCTCCACTGAACTATCCAATGCCGCCTGTGTACCCCTGTAAGCAATTTTAAACTGCATTGCGCCTACTTTTTTATTTTAGGCCTACTAAGCCTGTCTGCGCCACTCCTTAATGTTGACCTCCACTGAACTATCCAATGCCGCCTGTGTACCCCTGTAAGCAATTTTAAACTGCATTGAGCCTACTTTTATATTTTAGGCCTACTAAGTCTGTCTGCACCACTCCTTACAGTTGACCTCCACTGAACTATCCAATGCCGCCTGTGTACCCCTGTAAGCAATTTTAAACTGCATTGAGCCCACTTTTTTATTTTAGGCCTACTAAGTCTGTCTGCGCCACTCCTTACAGTTGACCTTCACTGAACTATCCAATGCCACCTGTGTACCCCTGTAAGCAATTTTAAACTGCATTGAGCCTACTTTTTTATTTTAGGCCTACTAAGTCTGTCTGCGCCACTCCTTACAGTTGACCTTCACTGAACTATCCAATGCCGCCTGTGTACCCCTGAAAGCAATTTTAAACTGCATTGAGCCTACTTTTTTATTTTAGGCCTACTAAGTCTGTCTGCTCCACTCCTTATAGTTGACCTCCACTGACCTATCCAATGCTGCCTGTGTACCCCTGTAAGCAATTTTAAACTGCATTGAGCCTACTTTTTTATTTTAGGCCTACTAAGAATGTCTGCACCACTCCTTAACGTTGACCTCCACTGAACTATCCAATGCCGCCTGTGTACCCCTGTAAGCAATTTTAAACTGCATTGAGCCTACTTTTATATTTTAGGCCTACTAAGTCTGTCTGCGCCACTCCTTACAGTTGACCTTCACTGAACTATCCAATGCCGCCTGTGTACCCCTGAAAGCAATTTTAAACTGCATTGAGCCTACTTTTTTATTTTAGGCCTACTAAGTCTGTCTGCTCCACTCCTTATAGTTGACCTCCACTGACCTATCCAATGCCGCCTGTGTACCCCTGTAAGCAATTTTAAACTGCATTGAGCCTACTTTTTTATTTTAGGCCTACTAAGAATGTCTGCGCCACTCCTTACAGTTGACCTCCACTGAACTATCCAATGCCGCCTGTGTACCCCTGTAAGCAATTTTAAACTGCATTTGGCCTACTTGTTTGGTTGGGCCTACTAACGGTGTCTGCCGCTCCTTGCTTTTCTCCTCCACTGAAAAAAGCGGAGCTTCAATTTTCAGGCTTTCAGCCTATATCAGATATTTAACTGCTTTTGGCCTACTTGTTTGGTTGGGCCTACTAACGGTGTCTGCCGCCCCTTGCTTTTCTCCTCCACTGAACAAAGCTGAGCTTCAATTTTCAGGCTTTCAGCCTATATCAGATATTTAACTGCATATGGCCTACTTGTTTGGTTGGGCCTACTAACAGTGTCTGCTGCTGCTTCTTGTTCTCCTCCACTGAACAAAGCTGAGCTTCAATTTTCAGGCTATATCAGATATTAAACTGCATTTGGCCTACTTGATTGGTTGGGCCTGCTAATGGTGTCTGCCGCTCCTTGCTTTTCTCCTCCACTGAACAAAGCTGAGCTTCAATTTTCAGGCTTTCAGCCTATATCAGATATTTAACTGCATTTGGCCTACTTGTTTGGTTGGGCCTACTAACGGTGTCTGCCGCTCCTTGCTTTTCTCCTCCACTGAACAAAGCTGAGCTTCAATTTTCAGGCTTTCAGCCTATATCAGATATTTAACTGCATTTGGCCTACTTGTTTGGTTGGGCCTAGTAACGGTATCTGCTGCTCCTTGCTTTTCTCCTCCACTGATCAAAGCTGAGCTTCAATTTTCAGCCTATATCAGATATTAAACTGCATTTGGCCTACTTGTTTGGTTGGGCCTACTAACGGTGTTTGCTGCTGCTTGTTGTTCTCCTCCACTGAACAAAGCTGAGCTTCAATTTTCAGGCTATATCAGATATTAAACTGCATTTGGCCTACTTGTTTGGTTGGGCCTACTAACGGTGTCTACCGCTGCTTGTGGTTCTCCTCCACTGAACAAATCTGAGCCGCAATTTTCATCCTGTTTCGAGTATTAAACTGCATTTGGCCTGCTTGTTTGGTTGGGCCTACTAACGGTGTCTGCCGCTGCTTGTTGTTCTCCTCCACTGAACAAAGCAGTGCCGCCTGTTTACTCCTGTTACCAATTTTGAACTGCATTTGGCCCACTTTATTATTTGGCCCTACTAACTGTGCCTGCCACTCATTACAGTTGTCCTCCACTGAACAAAGCAATGCTGCCTGTTTAGTCCTGTTACCACATTTGAACTGCATTTAGCCTACTTTATTATTTGGGCCTACTAACTGTTTCCTTCTTATCCTGCCCATTGCCCAGCCACTGCTAGATGAGTCTGCTGGTACGTTGACCCAGACCACTACATTCCCCTTGCACTCTACACAGCCAGAATCTGACCCTGCTGAAAGTCAGGTTCCCCTTCCCGCATACTATACCACCTTATACGGGGACAAAGAAGAAGGTGCATATGAAAGTGCAGGTTCCTTCATTAGGTGGGGGGAATATTTGTTGGCGATGTCACTGGCACAGGGCCCCTCATAGTACGCAAAAGTGTCTCTGCCGGTGGGAGGCGCCCCCACCGTCCAACACACCGCCGTACTTTGAGGTTCCCTGTGCCAGTGCCAATGCGAACGAGTGTGCCCCCCCCTGCTTGCTCAGGATCACAGCACTTGCAAAGTTGAAATACTTACCTCTCCCTGCTCCACCGCCGTGACGTAGTCCGCATTTCCTGGGCCCACGGAAAACTTGAGCCAGCCCTACCCCCCCAACTTTAGTCAAATGACCCCCAATTTTCAATGCCTAACTATTATTATAAGGCAAATTAAGATTGACAAGCTTAAGTAACAAGAATTGATGTTTTTGGCATTAAAATGGGCACTGTAGGTGTTTTCCTGTCCTCCACTCACTGCAGACTTTGCTTCCCCATTGACTTGCATTGAGTTTCGTGTTTTAGTCTGGTCCCCAACTTTTCGCAATAATCGGCCGATTTCACCCAACCCGACTTTTGACAAAGTCAGGTTTCGCGAAACCCGACTCGATCCTAAAAAAGTAAGTCGCTTAACTCTAGTGACTGCTAGACAGGCTGAATACATGTGGGAATTTCCTAACAAACAGGCAACCCCACATGTATTAAGGCTGTCTAGCAGTCGCAAATCATGCAGCTGCGGCAACGAAAACTAAATCTCCGAGCACACCAAAATACTCAGAGACCACCCAAGCATGCTCGGGTAAACCCAAGTAACGAGTATACTTGCTCATCACTAATTATAATCAATTGCTTAAAATGGCTGCTACAGACTAGACAATGCCTTGGGACTCTCCAGAGATTAAAATGAACTGAACAACACATGTCTCAAATTTGGCCTAATTACAGAAAAAGCTACAGTTATACATTAAATGCTTAATCAACCTGTTGCTATGCCTTAACCACAATATTCCATATATTTAGATAACCAATACCAGAGAAGCTTGACCATATGATCTTTAACTAACCTCCCTTTTCTATATGCAACTATAAAAACATATGTTACTCAAATAAATCATCAGTATTGATGGAATGTTATTCTGTCACCTTAGTGTACAGTGTCATTCTTGAGTGCTCAAATACTAGGCCTAATTGGGAACAGATGCAGCACACACGGGGATAGATTTTTCCTAATAAAATTTCTTTCAAATATGGCCAAAGTGCAGAGATAGGAGGGGGAAAAAGAAAGTTCCTTTCACTATCAGTGAGTACCAGCCACAGGAATAAACAGAGCTAAGGAAGGCAGAATTCCTCTAGGCAGCTAGAAGGTGTGGGCTACATAAACGCATCATGTAAACTGGCCCTGGAGAATTAGAGAAGTCATAGTCCCCTCTTATCTCCTCTTCCCACAATCGAATACAAAATTTCTCTCACGCATCACCCCTACTCTGGAACTCTCTACCACAACATATCAGACTCTCGCCTACCATTGAAACCTTCAAAAAGAACCTGAAGACCTACCTCTTCCAACAAGCCTACAACCTGCAGTAACCACCATTTGGCCAAGCCACTGCATGACCAGCTCTACCCTTGCCTATTGTATCCTCATCCATCCATTGTAGACTGTAAGCCCTCGCAGGCAGGTTCCTCTCTCCTCCTGTACCAGTCGTGACTTGTATTGTTTATGACTATTGTACTTGTTTTTATTATTTATACCCCTCGTCAAATGTTAAACGCCATAAAATAAATGGCGCCATAATAATAAATAATAATAACAATAATTCTGATTAGGAAGGAATACCAGATACCCGTTGCAGTGAAGGATAAAGAAAGTAAGAACAGAGCAAGAAAGCTTGAGATGTTCTCTGTTACTCTTGAATTGTACTATAAAAATGTCATATTTGCTTCTTTCAAACAAGGAGCCTCTGCATGATGCAGACAATTTGTATATCAAGCATTGTGCCTGCTATCAATTGTTGAAATTCTGTGTGAAGCATAATTACAAAGTGCTTGTACCATCAAGCTACTCCTGGTCTGAATAGCGGTAAGCAGCAGACCCCCAAAGTTCACACACACTCAGGGGTACTGCAATTGGATGCTTCAGAACCGCAAAGCAAGCCTGGATATGTCTGTGTGTGGTGGCTCTTGAAGCAATGACTCCTGCAGCAGTACACTCCTTGTGAATCTCCCCCAAATTTTTGAATGGCCTTTTCTTAACAATCCATTCAAGGCTGCGGTTATCCCGGTTGCTTGTGCACCTTTTTCTACTACACTTTTTCCTTCCACTCAGCATGCCATTAATATGCTTGGACACAGCACTCAAGAACAGCCAGCTTCTTTAACAATGACCTTTTGTGGCTTACCCTCCTTGTGGAGTGTGTCAATGACTGCCATCTGGATATCTGTCAAGTCAGCAGTCTTCCCCATGATTGTGGAGCCTACTGAAACAGACTAAGGGACCTTTATAAATGCTTAGGAAGCCTTTGCAGGTGTGTTTTTAGTTAATTATTCTAATTTACTGAGAAAAGGATTTTTGGGTTCATTGGCTGCAAGCCATAATCATCAATATTAACAGAATTAAACACTTGAAATAGATCACTCTGTTTGTAATGACTCCATATAATATATGAGTTTCACTTTTTGTACTGAAAAACAGAAATTAACTTTTTGATGATATACTAATTTAGTGATAAGCACTTGTATATTCTTATGGAAGACCTTTGAGAAGTAATGTTGTCCTGGGATGTGGCTCTTGTAAGGTGGACAAGATTCTGATTGAGAGATGTACAATTATTGTCATATTCTGTTCAGTTTAAGCTCAATGTTAAGCAACAGCACCACCATGTGTGTATGAAAACCACAAAGGATTTGTGCCTTGTCTTAGTGTAAGGACTAAACATGTGAATTAAAAAAAGTAAAGCTGAATATTATAAACTGATTTTCATCTGCACTTGTCTTCTTTTAAAGGGGAATTCATAAAAAATCCCCACTGTACAAGCATACACTGTTTTGCTAACTAATGTTCTGCTATGAAAATGGTTGTTTTATAGCTTAGGCATATGACCGATCCTGAGATTCTATGCAAAGTTGCTTGTACAAATGCTGTACATAACACACTATGCATGTACACATGCACAGTCACTGTAAGCTCTTCTTACTGTATATGTTGGTAATAACGGAAGCTTCAGGGGAGAACACTTCCATAATGTAGTTGGTACTGGAACATGCCACCATTTTTTTCACTTCTTGTATCTCCAATACTGCAGGGTGCATGACCTTTTGAACCATGAACCATCTATGGGAAAGCTAAATTTGACTGGAGATTTAAAGAGCAGATCATTAAAGTATAATTTTACAAGAGTAAGCTTTTCAATAAGAAAGTGGGTGGAGGTCATGAATAAAAAATGTCCTCTTATTGGAGATTAACAAATCGATATGCAGGACCCTTTTCCAGCGCCCATGTCAGTAGCTCATGGCCACCAGGTGGGAGCCTTCTGAACTTCCTCTGACCTACCGACATTCCCCATGCCTTTTCTGCTAAGTAAAATTATGAATAGTGTTGAGCGATACCGTCCGATACTTGAAAGTATCGGTATCGGAAAGTATCGGCCGATACCGGCAAAGTATCGGATCTAATCCGATACCGATACCCGATACCAATACAAGTCAATGGGACTCAAGTATCGGACGGTATCCCTGATGGTTCCCAGGGTCTGAAGGAGAGGAAACTCTCCTTCAGGCCCTGGGATCCATATTAATGTGTAAAATAAAGAATTAAAATAAAAAATATTGCTATACTCACCTCTCCGACGCAGCCTGGACCTCACCGAGGGAACCGGCAGCGTTCTTTGCTTAAAATGCGCGCGTTTCCTGCCTCCCGTGACGTCACGGCTTGTGATTGGTCGCGTGCCGCCCATGTGGCCGCGACGCGACCAATCACAGCAAGCCGTGACGTAATTTTCAGGTCCTGAATGCCTAATTCTAGGCATTCAGGATTTTAAAATTATGTTACGGCTTGTGATTGGTCGCGCCGCGGTCACATGGGCGACGCGACCAATCACAAGCCGTGACGTCACGGGAGGCAGGAAACGCCCGCATTTTAAAATTACGTCACGGCTTGTGATTGGTTGCGTGCCGCCCATGTGACCGCGACGCGACCAATCACAGCAAGCCGTGACGTAATTTCAGGTCCTGAATGCCTAATTCTGCATTCAGGACCTGAAAATTCACGGCTTGCTGTGATTGGTCGCGTCGCGGTCACATGGGCGGCACACAACCAATCACAAGCCGTGACGTAATTTTAAAATGCGCGCGTTTCCTGCCTCCCGTGACGTCACGGCTTGTGATTGGTCGCGTCGCCCATGTGACCGCGACGTGACCAATCACAAGCCGTAACATAATTTTAAAATCATGAATGCCTAGAATTAGGCATTCAGGACCTGAAAATTACGTCACGGCTTGCTGTGATTGGTCGCGTCGCGGCCACATGGGCGGCACGCGACCAATCACAAGCCGTGACGTCACGGGAGGCAGGAAACACGCGCATTTTAAGCAAAGAACGCTGCCGGTTCCCTCGGTGAGGCCAGGCTGCGTCGGAGAGGTGAGTATAGCAATATTTTTTATTTTAATTCTTTATTTTACACATTAATGTTGTTTCGATACCGATACCCGATACCACAAAAGTATCGGATCTCGGTATCGGAATTCCGATACCCGCAAGTATCGGCCGATACCCGATACTTGCGGTATCGGAATGCTCAACACTAATTATGAACAACATCATACATGGGTGAGCCCGCATTCATGATGTCGTGCTTGGCTGACAAATTAAAAAGTTGCCAGGAATTCCGGCAGATAGGAAGCAGTTTGCATCGGTACCGTCCGGCTGCCAAGGACTATTGGCATGGCCACCAGACTGACCAGGATCCTGAAAATTGTTTTATTCATCTCCACCTATTATTATCAGGTTTGGCCAAGGTGCCATGGGATTTAAGAAGCACTTATGAGTAAATTACATAATTTATAGCATAGTTACAGAAATCAAATTCTAATTGATATCTGGACCTATAAGCTGTTATTATACACTGTAAATCTATGCGCTGAGTATGATGATATAACAATTTTCATGTGATGTGATTGAGGCTTTTTTTTAATAAATTTTGCAATGGACATTTTTTTTTATTTCACCTACCCTATTTTGAATAGTCTGCATTCTTTTCAATGATTATAGCAGGGCATGCCCCATGGGTTATTATTAGTTTTTGTCTACATATAGTACATAGTAAATATTTTTTACTAATGAGTAATATCATGGGGTAATTATTAATTTCTATAATATAATGTTCACATTCTTCTGAAGTCTATTGATCTTTGTGTATATATATATATATATATATATATATATATATATATATATATATATATAGCAGTAGGTATATACTGTAGTACATAGGAAAAATATTGATTTGATTTAACCATTTAATGTTTATGGAATTATACAGTATGCTGTGCATTTGCAAGTACCTGATTTACAGTATGGCTGGTTAACAAAATAAATGTGCAGTGCAGATACTTTCTTCGTGTGTGATTTCTGATGTTGCACATTTTTGTTGGCTGAGAAGTGGTTAATCTATTCTGCTGATGCAAAGAGTCCAGCTCCTCCCATAGCTTATACTGTGGATCTTACATCAATATATACTGGAGACAGCTATAAGCTCCAGTCATTCAAACGCTGCTCTGTTCCACTTTTGAACAATCTTTCCTGGATGGATCATAATGCAGCACTGACCAGTTTTTGCAGCAATCCAGTCTAGAATAGAAACACAGTTTTCAGGATTTAAGCTAAATCAGAAGAATAAGAAATCTCAGTTTCCACTACCAGCTGCCGGAATGTGGAGTACAAATTTTGGAATGAAAAAGAAATCTAAGGATTTATGGATTTATTTCCTAGAAACCCCATGTAATATGGTTAGCATAAATTTTCTTTTTTTTGGTAATACAATGTAAATATTTTTGCTCGTGTCAGAGCTTTGTACATAGTAATTACCTTACCTGGTGGATGGCAGTGCACTTTTGGCTTGCTGAAATCTAGCAGAAAATCACTTTTTTTGTATTTGCATTCACTCTGTTAGTATCTGGTAAGTGAATATGCATTATTCCTCTTATTGAACAATTCTTTACAGCACACAACAAAAACTACTGATATGTATTTTACTATATTTATACGTATAGTTGCTATAATATTTTTCAGACAAGTCATTACTGAGTAAGCAGAGATAATTTTTTTTTTCAATCAACTATTTCTTTTGTGTATCTACATAGAGCAATGCGTGAACGTCACTCATCAGTTGTCCTATTCAGCCTGTGTAAAAGCTCCGATTAGACGCCGAGATATCACAGTACATGTGCCAAATGGCAACCTCAGCTTGTTAAATGTTCAATGTACTGTTAGGCATTTATAATCAGCAAAGCCTAGAACTGGTAAAAAAAATCAATCAATGTTCCAAGGGAAAACAATATATAGATAAAGCTGTAATATACATAATACATACATTTAAATTTTTAGAACTGACATTTTATGCAGGTTACACATATTTTGTCTTATGTTTTTAGTGTTTACATTTTGGTAAAAGTTGTAGTTTTTGCTTGCACCACTTCAAATTTAGAATAAACTGTCAAAGGGGATATCATTTCTGTTTTTTGACAAGTATACAAAATAGGCAAAGAAAGACAGATAACTGCTCATGTTAATTCTTTCCTTCTTCCACTAATATCTGGGTTAAAGTAGAATATGTGTCCAAACAAAAGGTCTCTGTCAAGCGTCATTGATGAATTAACCCATGTTTCAATTCCCCATATAGCTTGTTTTACCAGAGGTCCTGGAACTATTTCAAGGCAAAACATAACCAAGGCTTGTTTGATAAGTAAAAGCTAAATGTATATGGTTTCTAATGTCAGTGTACCTAAATAAGTACATCATAGAACAATGTTGGCTTCTGAGGATAAAAGAAGACGTTTAATCAGGCATCAAAGAAAAAACTGGAAATGCAACTAGAAATGAAAAAGAATGTATATGTACAGTAAGGGGCTCAGGAAAGTCCAAAAAGAGATGACCTCGTGACAACTTTTTTAAGGCAATGGAAATTATGTTGCAATTTTATTTCTTTTTTTATTTATTCTTTTTTTCTCTGCAATTCACATCAACATTGTAAAGTGCAGTAGAAGACAGTATATATTTAAGTACCAATCTTTGCATGATGTATCTTAAAGCGGCTCTAGATGCAGGCTGCCCAGAATTGACTTCACTTTTATTATTTATTCATTTTTCATTTTATTACTTTCTTGACTTCCACTTCTATTCTCAGCATCCAGTGCTATCTTGGAAGTCATATAGTGGTTATATCAAAAAGCATAATAATTAGAGATAACATTTGTTAGAAAATTAATTATCATTCCAATTTGAACTGATTGTGTTTGAATAAGACAACTAAGGTCAGGTTCTGATGGGTGTATTTAACTGTCCTTATACTGACCGCAATGCTTGGACTGACCACGAGTCTCCGAACCTGAAGTTACAGCCCTTCATGTGTCTATAAAGCTGTAAATTCGGGTTTGGAGACCCTTGATCAATCTGAGCATTGTGGTAAGAAAAGAGAGCATGAAATATGCCCACCTAAACCTGGCCTAAAACTAAAAAAGCCACAATGGTCTTTGATCTTGTGGGATTCTGAAAGCATCCTGACAATATTACAAAATATATTAGCATGTAGGTCTACTCCAACATGGCAGACTGCTCTGGTTGTCTCTAAGAACAATATTATTTTGGCCGATGCAAGCAGATGTAATAGGCTTATTTACTTTGCACACTGTTCTGGGGAATGGCATGTTGCTATCAAAGTAAGGAATGACTTGAAAAATTATATAAAAATTTACCATTAAGATTAATCTAAGGTTATCTAGCGGAAGTCAAGGGCATCATTGATATCCCAGTCAAATTTACTTTAGATAGAGAAAAATCTTTACAGATTGAACAATTCCCTTGATCAAGAGTCTGAACCAGGGATAGACAGCAAAATGCCTTTTTAGAAGCTGAATAATGACTGGCTGCTTTCAAGGAATCATACAGAGATGGCTTGGAATAGTAACTTTAAAGAATAGTGCTAGATATCATGACTCAATTGCTTAATTGACCATAGAATGGATGCAGCAGAGTTGAATTTCCTTGACATAGTGGCAGTGGTGGGATCTTGGAGATCTCTCAGGTGTTGTTTGTGACAAAGTGGTAACAGTGGTGGACTTTGCATGACCACTCCCTCTGACTGTAAACTTTGACATCCATGTTATTCTTATATAAAAATGAGCTGTTCAAGGCTGTGAGCTGAACACTGATCTTCATGAGAATCTGACACCAGAGCTTATTATAAAGGAAAAGAGGCATTACCAGTGTGATATGTAATGGCTTCTCTCTTATCTCCTGATCTTACTGCAGAGCTGTGGGTAAGGCTACTTTCACATTAGCGTCGTGCACTGCACATCGCTATGTGTCATTTTGGAGAAAAAAACGCATCCTGCAAAAGTGCTTGCAGGATGCGTTTTTTCTCCATAGACTTTTATTAACGACGCAGTGCGATGCATTGCCACACATCGCAACCACGACGGTTGCGTCGTGTTGCGTCGGACCGTCGCCACCAAAAAACGTTACATGTAACGTTTTTTGGTGCGTCGTCTGCAGCATTTCCGACCGCGCATGCACGACCGGAACTCCGCCCCATCTCCCCGCACCTCACAATGGGGCAGCGGATGCGTTGAAAAACAGCATCCGCTGCCCCCGTTGTGCGGCGCTTCCACAGCTAGTGTGAAAGTAGCCTAATTATAACTGACACATCTGCAAATTCCTCTCAGGGCTTCAGATGCCATTACACAGGTAGACAGTGTTGTAGTAGTGTTGCAATACAGCAGAACTCAAAAAGTTGTAGGTGCTAAGTGATTATTATGTGAGAAAGTTCAGTTGTACTGTTCTGCGTTAGTTACATGCAGGGGTGTAACAATAGCTGTCGCAGAGTAAACTTCAACTGGATGTGAATCCAAGGATGCACATTCAGCTGAAGTGTATTGAGGCACAGGGGTCTGTGCCATGCAATACACACCGAGGGTCAATCAGAGGCCAGCAGCTAACATCGGCGTGCACACTGAAGTCAGCTGCCAGCTTCAGAAGAGGATGCGGCATAATGGGGGAGTGAAGCCTAGGTGAGTAAAATATTTTCCCATGCATTAAAGAATATCTGACGCCGGCGGCTGACATGGTACCTGGCGTTTGCAGTGCCCATGCGCCAAAGGAGACGTTTTCATTGGCCGAAACACATACTATGTGAACGGTCACGTGAGTGGCCACCAAAGAGACAAATAAAGGTCCTTGTGATTTGCTCACTTGTATATCCACTTGAGAAACCACTACATTAACAAGCAAAATGCGTGTTGGGGTTCCCTTGGATCCAGTCCAGTGATTCATACCCTCTATATACTGTATACTAGTAAGCGCTGCTTTTAACATAACTTTTTTTTATAGTATCAGTTGATAGCCATTTATAGCACTTATTGTACTGAGCAGCTCTCTGCCTGCTTACAACGTATGTGTTTGGTTGTTAATAGGCACTCTTTTTCCATCCTTGTGCACTTTATTACTACCATTTTGTACTTTTTTATATTATTTATATATTATATGTAACTAATAAAAGTATATATTTTTTAACCAAGTAACTCATTCTTTCTCCTTCTTTGTCATTAAAGAATAACTGTAGAATGATGGGCCCAGATGAGGGAAATATATATATCAGGAAAGGGCCCGGATAAAAGCCATACAGTGGCTTGCGAAAGTATTCACCACATTGGCAGTTTTCGTGTTTTGCTACCTCACAACCTAGAATTTCATTGTTTTTTTTAAGTTTTACATCAGTCCATTTAAAGAACATGCCTACAGCTGTGAACATTTGGCTTTCTAATTTTGTGAGGTAAACAATAACTAAGACAAAATAACTGAAAACTTGAGTGTGCTGAACTATTCACCTCCCCAGCACATTCTGTACTTTGTAGAGACTCCTTTTGTGGCAATTGCAGCTGCAAGTCACTGCAAGGAGATTAGATAAGCCTCCATGAGCTTTCCACATCTTGGCCCTGGGATTTTTCTCCATTCCTCTAGGCAAAACTGCTCCAGGTCCTTCAAGTTAGATGGTTTCCTATGGCGAACAGCAATTTTAATTCTGACCACAAAATCTCAATTAGATAATGTCTGGGCTTTGACTAGGCCACTGTAAAACATGTACACATTTCCCCATGAACCACTCGACTGTTACTTTATCAGTATACCTTGGATCACTGTCTTGCTGGAAGGTAAACCTTCTTCCCATTCTGAATTCCCAGACAAACTGAAACAGAATATCCCTGTATTTCGCACCAATAATCTTCCCCTTGACTTGGACCATTTTCCCTGTCATTGCTCACGGGGGGAGCGCGGCCGATCGTGGCCGGGTGTCAGCTGACTATCACAGCTGACATCCGCCACTATGTGCCAGGAGCGGTCACGGACCACTCCTGGCACATTAACTCCCGGGACACTGCGATTAAACATGATCGCAGCGTTCCAGCGACATAGGGAAGCATCGCGCAGGAAGGGGGCTCCCTGTGTGCTTTCCTGAGATCCTCAGAGCATCGCGATGTGATCGCATTGCTCTGAGCGTCTCCTTCGTCCTCCTCCCTGTAGGCCCCAGAAACAAGATGGCAGCCGGGCTCCTTCCAGGTCCTGCAGGGAGGAGACTTGCAAGTGCCTGCTCAGAGCAGGCACCTGCAAGCCTCCTGCAGTGCCTGTCAGATTGCTGATCTGAGTGACCTGACACTATAACATAACATGTGTGGGACAAAGTAAAAAAGTAAAAAAAAAAATATTTACATGTGTAAAAAAAAGAAAATTCTAAATAAATAAATAAAAAAATAAAAAAAATATTGTTCCAATAAATATATTTCTTTATTTAAATGAAAAAAAAAAATAAAAGTACACATATTTAGTATCGTCGCCTCCGTAATGACCCGACCTATAAAACTGTCCCACTAGTTAACCCCTTCAGTGAACACCGTAAAAAAAAAAAAATAGGCAAAACACAATGCTTTATCATCATACCGCCAAACAAAAAGTGAAATAACACGTGATCAAAATGGCAGATATTATTAAACATTGTACCGCCGAAAACATCATCTTCTCCCGCAAAAAATGAGCTGCCATACAGCATCATCAGCAACAACAAAAAAAAAGTTATAGCCCTCTGAATAAAGTGATGCAAAAATAATTATTTTTTCTATAAAATAGTTTTTATTGTATAAAAGCGCCAAAACATAAAAAAAGATATAAATGTGGTATCGCTGTAATCGTACTGACCCGAAGAATAAAACTGCTTTATCAATTTTACCAAATGGGGAATGCTATAAACGCCCCCCCCCATAGAAATTCACGAATTGCTGGTTTTTGTTCATTCTGCCTAACAAAAATCGGAATAAAAAGCGACCAAAAAGTGTCATGTGCCCAAAAATAATACCGATAAAAACATCAACTCATCCCACAAAAAACAAGACCTCACATGACTCTGTGGCCCAAAATATGGAAAAATTATAGCTCTTGGAATGTTGTAACGGCAAAAATATTTTTTGCAATAAAAGCGTCTTTTAGTGTGTGACAGCTGCCAAGCATAAAAACCCGCTATAAAAAACACTTTAAATAGTAAATCAAACCCCTATCACCGCCTTAGAGAAAAATAATAAAATAAAAAAAGTATTTATTTCCATTTTCCCATTAGGGTTAGTTTTGGGGCTAAAGTTAGGGTTGAGGCTAAATTTAGGGTTAGGGTTGGGGCTAAAGTTAGGATTAGGGTTGGGTGCTAAAGTTAGGGTTGGGGCTAGAGTTGGGGTTAGGGTTTGGATTACGTTTACGGTTGGGTTAGGAGTGTGTCAGGGTTAGGGGTATGGTTACGGTTGGGATTAGGGTTAGGGGTGTGTTTGGGTTAGGGGTGTGGTTAGGGTTGGGATTAGGGTTAGGGGTGTGTTGGGGTTAGGGGTGTGTTGGGGTTAGGGGTGTGGTTAGGGTTGGGATTAGGCTTAGGGGTGTGTTGGGGTTAGGGTTGGAGTTAGAATTGGGAGGTTTTCACTGTTTAGGCACACCAGGGGCTCTGCAAACACAACAAGACGTCCGATCTCATTCCATACAATCTGCGTTGAAAAAGTAAAATGGTGCTCCTTCCCTTCCGAGCTCTGCCGTGCGCCCAGTGGCTTGCCTCCACATATGGGGTATCAGCGTACTCAGGACAAATTGCACAACAACTTTTGGGGTCCAATTTCTTCTGTTACCCTTGGGAAAATAAAAAAATTGGGGGCAAAAAGATCATTTTTGTGAAAAAATATGATTTTTTATTTTTACTGCTCTACATTATAAACTTTTGTGAAGCATTTGGTGGGTCAAAGTGCTCACCACACATCTATATAAGTTCCTTAGGGGGTCTACTTTCCAAAATGGTTACACTTGTGGGGGATTTCAATGTTTAGGCACATCAGGGTCTCTCCAAACGAGACATGCGTCTCATCTCAATTCCAGCCAATTTTGCATTGAAAAGTCAAATGGCGCTCCTTCCCTTCTCAGCTCTGCCATGCGCCCAAACAGTGGTTTACCCCCACATATGGGATATCAGCGTACTCAGGACAAATTGTACAACAACCTTTGGGTCCAATTTCTCCTGTTACCCTTGGGAAAATAAAAATTTGGGGGCAAAAACTCATTTTTGTGAAAAAAATAAGATTTGTTATTTTTACGACTCTACATTATAAACTTCTGTGAAGCACTTGGGGGTTCAAAGTGCTCACCACACAACTACATAAGTTCCTTATGGGGTCTACTTTCCAAAATGTGTCACTTTTGGGGGGTTTCCACTGTTTAGACACATCAGGGGCTCTCCAAACCCGATGTGGCGTCCTATCTCAATTGTAGCTAATTTTGTAATTTTGCATTGAAAAGTCAAATGGTGCCCCTTCCCTTCCGAGCTCTGCCATGTGCCCAAACAGTGGTTTACCCCCACATATGGTGTATCGGAGTACTCAGGACAAATTGCAGAAAAACATTTGGTGTCAGTTTTCTCCTGATATCCTTGGGAAAATAAAAAATTTGGATCTGAAGTAAATTTTTAGTACAACAACTTTTGGGGTCCAATTGCTCCTGTTACCCTTGGTAAAATAAAACAAATTGGATTAGAAATAAGTTTTTGTGAAAAAAAGTTAAATGTTTATTTTTGTTTAAACATTCCAAAAATTCCTGTCAAACACCTGAAGGGTTAATAAACTTCTTGAATGTGGTTTTGAGCGCCTTGTGGGGTGCAGTTTTAAGAATGGTGCCATACTTGGATATTTTCTATCATATAGACCACTCAAAGTGGCTTCAAATGTGATGTGGTCCCTAAAAAAATGGTGTTGTAAACATGAGAAATTGCTGGTCAAATTTTAACCCTTATAACTACCTAACAAAAAAAATGTTGGTCCCAAAATTGTGCTGATGTAAAGTAGACATGTGCAAAATGTTATTTAATAAGTATTTTGTGTGACATGCGCCTCTGTGATTTAAGGGCATGAAAATTCAAAGTTGGAAAATTGCAAAATTTTTACAGAATTTCCGTTTTTTTCACAATTAAACTCAAGTAATGTCAAGGAAATTTTACCACTAACATGAAGTACAATATGTCACGAGAAAACATTGTCAGAATCACCGGGATCCATTGAAGCGTTCCAGAGTTATAACCTCATAAAGGGACAGTGGTCAGAATTGTAAAAATTGGCCCGGTCATTAACATGCAAACCACCCTTGGGAGTAAAGGGTTTAAAGGACATGAGCACCTCTGGAATTTTTTTTTGCCAAAATGCAAGCATTTTGAGCTAGAAATAATTTTTTTAAATTAATTTTAACAATTTAGCTCAATTTGCCTTCAATTGTTGCATTGCCTACTGCTAGCTACAGGATGTTGTATCTGATAATTTGTCAGTGAGCTTATTTTGATATGGAGCTTATAACTTTTTTGCATCTTTTTCTGAGCTGCTCTGTGATAATTTATGATATGAAAGTATAGCTGATGTTTGTCATTGTAAATCAGCAGAAATAAAAAGAAAGTAACAAACTCCTCATCAGGACGAGCAGAATGACGGATTGTGACTTAACTCGTTTTGTTTTAAGTGTTTTTATTGAATTTTACATTTAAACAGGGATAGGAATGGTCATAGGAAAGGAGGAAAGACTTAACTCGTTTTGAAGCCAGCAATGCACAAAAAAAGAGCCTGTAAAAACAAAATGGTGAAGCGTTTTTAATATAATTGCAAAAATGTATGTAGTGCTAAATACATGACATATTACACTTAAGAGTATGTTTACATCAATTACATCATAATATCACCAATAGAAAATCAGTCAAGGTCATATATCATGGCCAAGGTCACTCTACCTTTAGTCCATTTTGAAGCATTTTAACTTGTGTAGTTCAAAATCACCTTCCCAGATCTACTGTGAATTGCAAGTTGTTCCGAAAGGGATACCAAGGTCATGGCCAGATCACAAAAGTTTTTTTTTTTTTTTAAAAAAGCAAACACAAAACACCTTTATATACACCATTACAGAGTTCTGAATTAACATAGTGGTTGTTCTTTGCTCAGAATTCTCAATTTTGCCACAAATGGAGGTTGAGGTCAAATAATTTTTCCTAATAGGAAAGAAGACTCACTGATTTGAATAGGCTATGGGTAAAGCTTATTTTTCCTTAAATAGAATACTTACTAGCAGGTTTCCTTACAAATTATAGCTGATCAATGGGGTTTTCTCTCAGGCCAACATTTTGTGATAAGCATGTTGTGAAGATAACCTTCTAGCAATGACAAAGTGCATCATGCAAGTCTACATTGTCTTCTGAAGCAGTGATAGAAATCCAACATTGTCTCTAAGAACTGAATTGTGTAATCAGGAACGAAATGAAAGAGGATGACATGGTGCAAATTGTAGATAATCTACACTACACTGTTATTAACGGTGACCATGTACTCTGTCCTCCAAGAAAATTATCCAACTTTTTTAAATCATGAACACTTTTAATTGCTAGCCATTGCTAATACCTGTGGTTGCACATTTCATAATTTTTCAATTTTGAGATGATGACCTCAATACCTCAATCCATCATTTATGTGTTTTACGAAACCACGTTCCTTTTGTCTTTTGACATCAATTGATCGTTTTTGTGCCAAACTGATTCATGAATTTTGTGCAAAATAAAAAAATTCTCTTTATTTTTGTATTTAACCTGTTTTGCAATTTTTTGACTAAAAAAATTTGCATATTACGTTAAAATGTTGCAAAATTTCCAGAAAAATTAATAGCATATATAAAATCACTTAAGGGGGGACTTGAATACATTTGATCACAAATATTGTGACTTTTATAAAATTCAAAATTGATAAATCTGGCAAAAATATCTGTGAACCCAAAACCCAGCCCACAATAGTGAACAAAAACACAGGCGAATATATAAAAAAGACTTTAAAAAAAAGCACCAATAATAAGAATGCCAAGGTACAAATGAAAAACAGGCGGAAAATACAAGAATCTGAACAAAAAAATGCAACAGTGCAATAATGAATCAGGCCCAATGTGTCTTCTCATTTTGGCAAAAAGGTTGACCTTCAAAATTTTAGGGAGGGCTAATATAGAAATATGCAACCATTTTAATAAGGTTTATGGGATGCATCTTTTGAATCATATGGTTTTCTTTTAAATTGATTTCTTTATAGCAACAGATGTGTTCAATGTTCAAGTTCGTTATTAAGTAAGCTGTACATGTTTCATATGGATCTCTGTTGCTTTAGTGCATGCAATCTATTATAAATGAAGAAACTTTGTAAAACAAATATTTCTATTTAGTTCAAGTAGAGTATTAATAATTTAAAATTAAAGACTAAGGCTGGTTTCACATTAGCATTTGAGGAGCTGTGGAGGGCTGCGGACTTCCTCCGTGAAGCCCCGCCCTCGGCCGCACCACCGCCACTAGCTCCGCCTACTTCTGCATGTGGCCTGCATACCTATCTTTAACATTAGGTACGCAGATCGTGCGGCTGTATGCGGATGCTTCCGCCTGCATCGGTTTGACGATGCGGCGACCAGCATAGGATGCAGCTGGTAGCAATTTCTTTTTTTCTCCGCATCGTCAAAACAACGCATGCGGAAGCATCCGCATACAGCGGCACGACCTGTGTACCTAATGTTAAAGGTAGGTACGCAGGCTGCATGCCGGCCGCATGCATAAGTAGGCGGAGCTAGCGACGGAGGTGCGGCCGAGGGCGGGGCTTCACTGAGGAAGTCCGCAGCCCTCCGCAGCTCCTCAAAACGCTAGTGTGAAACTAGCCTAAGATGCTGGAGAAAAATCTGCTACAGTAAGAATAATTGATAATTTAGAACTTGTTTCGAATTAGTAAGTCTGCTCGTATGTTTCTATCCACTTTTAGTCACTTGACTACCTCAGTTGAAGCTCAACACAAAGATTAAATTGCATGTTTTATTTATTTAGAAACAAAAAGCAGTTAATAACACTGGGTTGCTGGAAATCACAGTTTCTAAACATGTTTTTTGTTTTCTCATTTTAACAGCAAACTTAGAGTTCAGCAATATTGTTATGTCATCTTGCATTTACAACATGTTTCAAATCCAACCACTGTTTGGAATCAATTTCCTCCCTGGCTTTAGAATATTAACCTTCAAGATTCGTCAAAATCAATATTTTTTTCTTGTTCCAAAATATCATTGTAGCAAAATAGTTGAATTTTGATTCAGAAACTAGAGAATATACAGTATGTAGTTAAGAAATTGCATGTTATCTAAAATACTTCTGAGCATACATGTCAATTGGCAAACAGAGCCATTGTAAGATACCTGGCCCTGCTTGTGGAAAGGTTCATGTATACAGTATATTCTAAATCATCTATCAAGGTATAATCTAACATACTCAATTTTAGCTTCTTCTAAGAGCAGATATCATTAGCCATTTTAGCATTATTTAAAAAGTGACAGTCCACCTTGGTTTATCATTTGCTACATGATATCACATTTCTGGAAACTTGATCAGAATCTGAGTACAAACTGACGCAATTCAAACAGATTTATCATTTCTTAAATTATATAAACATATGTCTAACTGGGCAGTGAAAGGTGCCAAACAAACACTGCAAGTTCTGGAGAGGAACAGAAGCGCACACAAAATAAGGCACTTACAACACTTACATATCATGGAAAGCTGGTGCTTCTGCCCCATGGCTGGATGAAAGGGATGTTCCAGATGTACGTATAATAGCTAAAATTGAAACAGTTGTTTTTTACACCTTGAAAAAGGCACCGGTCCAGAAATGCGTTGGTATTAATAAAAAGAGATTTGAAATTCTATGGCTCTTCATTCCTGCAGCGCAGGCTGCCTAAACTTGACAGTTTCTATTTTTGCTGCAAAACAAACATGGTGTCAAGCAGTTGTAGGGACTTTGGGCGCTTAGAACTAGGGGAGCCCTGGTCTATCCCTGTTCCCCGGATTACTCCTGAAGTTGGAGACACTGGGTTCTCATGTCTTGCTATGATCCTATATCTACCCTGATCTGTTCCCTCCCCTACCCAGGGTAGTAGGAAGCTGAAGTTTATGGGAACATACTAACCAACCAAACAAGGGAATATGGACAGAGGTAAATGAAAATACCAAATATACAAAATATTCACACCGATCAATACAAAGGGACTCTGGTGTCATGTCGGACGCTGTTCAGGCCAGGTCTTTCGACAGCGGTAATTCCGCTTTTGTCCACTATGCGCTCATTGGCGTCGGCTAGATTTTATCTAGCTGGTCCGGGGTTAATTTACCTGGTGCTCGGATTGGAAGCTGGGCCATGCCCACTGCCTTTAAATAGTTCTCCTGAACATTGGGCGTCGCCGATTATAGCTTCTGTCTTGTGCGTGGTTATCTCGGTCTGGAGTGGTGAGCTAGTAGTTGGAGTATTGTTGCTGGTGGTGTATTTCCCTTTGTCTTATTTTCTCCTTCCCATATTTGTATTTGTTTTGCCCTTTGCACTTATAGTGTATTCCTGAGTGACTGCGGCGTGGTGCTTATTTTTCCGTTATCCTTGTCTGTGCTAACTGTGGGTATTGGAGTGTGGTCTCTTCTCTGGGTGGTGGCCGGTGGTTTCAGCCTAGGGTTGAAACAGGAGATAGGGCGAGGGTGGAGGCCCAGACATGCACACCATCAGTGTAAACTCTGGGAGAGGGTCAGTCAGGGTTTCCCTAGTCTGAGGGAAATCACAGGGGCCCGGGTTATTAGCTCTTTCCTACCTAGGTCTCCCTTGACATTATAATCGGCCAACATTATTTTCATGGATCTCATGATTTCCATAACCCGCCAGTTGGAGGCGCTGTCCCTACAGGTCACTGAGTTGAGGGGGGCAGTGCAGCAACAGGGACTAGCAGTATCTAATGCGCAAGCCGGAGTTACAGGTAAAGTTGCTGAGCCTAAGTTTCCTTTGCCTGAAAAGTTTGCTGGAGAACGCAGTAAATTTGTTTCTTTTCGTGAAGCTTGCAAACTGTATTTTCGGATGCGCCCGATCTCCTCAGGTAATGAGACTCAGCGTGTGGGCCTGGTGTTGTCATTATTAAGCGGGGATCCCCAAGCATGGGCGTTTTCTTTGCCGTCTGATTCTGCTACATTTAACTCTGTGGAGAGTTTTTTTTCTGCTTTAGGACACATTTACGACGATCCGGACAGAATGTCTCTAGCAGAATCTAAGATACGCACTATTCGCCAGGGGGAGCGTGTTGCAGAGGATTACTGTTCTGAATTTCGCCACTGGGCGGTCAAAACACAGTGGAATGATCCCGCGCTGCGGAGTCACTTTATTCATGGAGTTTCTGATAGGGTTAAAAAAGCCCTCCTGATGTACAAGACTCCTGCTTCACTAGATTCCGCTATGAGTCTTGTTGTCCGCATTGATCACCGTTTGCATCAGGGGGATCATGAGACGCCGCCTGTGGGAGAAGGTTTAGGTTCACGTGAGGTTGCTGCAGGTGAGCCCACGGAACCTATGCAAATCGCAAGGGTATCACATGTTAAGCATCGAGCCCCTGTACTCAGGAAGCAGGGAGCCTGTTTTTACTGCGGTAAAACTGGTCATTTTATTATTATTTGTCCTCTGCTGTCAAAGAAAAAGGCAACCTCGGAAAACTTCTAAGCTCAGAGGGTGTGGAGGAGTCCAATCTGAGCTTATGTATATCCTCCATGATGGTTTCTCAGTGCATGCTCCCTGCCAAAGTTGTTGTCACTGGCAGAGAGCTGCCAATCACTGTTTTTGTGGATAGTGGTTCTGCCACAAATCTCATTGATGAGGAGTTTGCATGCACTGCTGGTTTTAGGATCGAAAAACTGCCTCATCCTATCCGCGTGGTCACCATCAATTCTGCTCCTCTCCCACAGGGGGAGATTACTCAGTTTGTGGATGAGGTTAAACTCCATATTGGGGTTCTTCATTTCGAGCAGGTTACATGTAAGGTGCTCAAGAGTCTTCTGGCACAATTGGTTCTGGGTTTTCCATGGTTGTCTACACACAACCCGGTTATTGACTGGAAAACTCAGGACATAATTCAGTGGAGTGATTTCTGTCAGTAGAATTGCTTGGCCGCTAAAGGATTACATTGCTGAAAGTTTGAGCAAAGGGCACATCAGGCCTTCATCCTCACCAGTGGCAGCAGGGTTCTTCTTCGTTAAGAAGAAAGATGGTGGACTACGGCCGTGTCTGGATTTCAGGGAGTTAAACCAGATTATGGTTTGTGATCCATACCCTATGCCATTGATACCGGATTTGTTCAACCAGGTGGCAGGTGCTAAGTGGTTTACCAAGCTTGACCTCAGTGGGGCGTACAACCTTATAAGAGTCCGTCAAGGTGATGAGTGGAAGATGGCTTTTAATACCCCTGAGGGTCATTTTGAAAATTTGGTGATGCCATTTGGGTTGACAAACGCACCTGCAGTGTTTCAACATTTCATAAATGATGTGTTCTCGCATGTTTTGGGGAAATTCGTTATTGTGTACCTAGATGACATCCTCATATATTCTTGCGACCGTGATACTCATTTAGATCATGTCAGGCAGGTGTTACAGCTTCTCAGAGAGAATAAACTATATGCAAAACTGGAGAAATGTGTATTTTCGGTACAGGAGTTGCCTCTCTTGGGCTATATTGTGTCTGCTTCTGGTTTTAAAATGGATGCCGCTAAGGTGCAAGCGGTGTTGCATTGGGAACGGCCTGATAACCTAAAAGCACTTCAGCGGTTCCTTGGGTTTTCTAACTACTATAGGAAGTTTATCAAGGATTTTTCTATAATTGCTAAACCGCTAACTGACATGACTAAAAAGGGTACCAATTTCTCCGTTTGGCCTGAGGCTGCTGTGTGCGCATTTGAATTTCTTAAGAACAGGTTTGTTTCGGCTCCCATTCTTGTGCAGCCAGATGTATTGAAACCTTTTGTTGTAGAAGTTGATGCGTCTGAGGTTGGTGTGGGGGTGGTGCTGTCACAAGGCTCATCCTTGAGCGGTTTGCGTCCATGCGCCTATTTTTCCAATAAACTGTCGACCGCCGAACGTAACTACGATATCGACAACAGAGAGTTGTTGGCAATCAAATTGGCCTTTGAGGAATGGCGACACTTCTTGGAGGGGTTGGTTCATCAGGTTACTGTTATTACCGACCATAAGAATTTGCTTTATTTGGAGTCTGCCAAGCGTCTGTCTCCCAGGCAGGCTCGCTGGGCATTGTTTTTCACACGGTTCAACTTTGTTGTCACTTACAGACCTGGTTCTAAAAACACTAAGGCGGATGCTTTGTCCAGGTGTTTTCCTGGGGGAGAGCCTCGGGAAGATCCAGTACCCATCCTCCAAAAGGGTGTTGTGGTTTCGGCTCTCACTACCGAGGTTGAGGCTGAGATTGCCGAGGCCTAGGAGGAGGTACCATCTGAGCTTCCCATCAACAAAACATTTGTTCCGCTTCATCTCCGCTTAAAGGTTTTGGTGGAGCATCATGATGCTGTCCTGGCTGGCCATCCAGGGGTTAGGGGTACCTTGGAGTTGGTGTCACGTCGGTTTTGGTGGCCCAAGATCCGACAGGACGTGGTCTCATACGTGTCAGCGTGCACCACGTGCTCTAGGACTAAGACGCCCCGCTCATGTCCTGTTGGCACACTACTTCCTCTCGAGGTACCTAGTAAGCCATGGACAGAAATCTCCATGGATTTTATCACTGACTTGCCCTCGTCAGCTGGGAACACGGTCATCTTGGTGATTGTTGATCGGTTCTCAAAAATGTCGCACTTTGTGTCTTTGCCTTCGTTGCCTAACGCTAAGACTCTGGCTCAGGTATTTGTGCAGGAGATGGTCAGACTTCATGGGGTTCCATCTGACATCGTTTCTGATAGGGGGTCTCAGTTTGTGGCAAAATTTTGGAAAGCATTTTGTTCACGGCTGGTGATCAAGTTGTCTCATTTTTCGGCGTTTCATCCTCAGTCAAATGGTCAGACCGAGCGTATGAACCAAAATTTGGAACAGTACTTACGCTGCTTTGTTTTGGATAACCAGGAGGAGTGGTCGAAGTTTCTTCCTTTGGCTGAGTTTGCCATCAATAATCACCACCAGGAGTCGTCTGGGGAGTCTCCGTTTTTTTGTGTTTACGGGCTTCATCCTCAATTTTGTACTTTGAGTCAGGGGTAGTTGTTGTGTATCCGCTTTTTGGGCTCCCCTGGTGGTTGCTGGTGGTACTGGTGACTTGTCTGCACTTTGCTGCTTCTGTTCACCTGCTTCCATCATTGTTTTGGAGTTTCCTATTTAGCCTTGCTCTCCAGTAATTTCCTTGCCGGTCATCATTGTAACCAGAGCCTTCGGTTGCATGTTCCTGCTACTAGTCTGCTGATCAGCTAAGTGGACTTTGTCCTTTTGTTTTGTACCTTTTGTCCAGTTTGCAGTTTTTTGTAATTCTCTGTAGCTGGAAGCTCTTGCGGGCTGAAGTTGCCACTCCTGTGTCATGAGTTGACACAGGAGTCTTAAAGTAATTTCAGGATGGTTTTTGAAAGGGTTTTCAGTTGACCGTGAAGTCCTCTTTTGTATCCTTCTGCTATCTAGTAAGTGGACCTCTCTTTGCTAAATCTACTTTCATACTGTGTATGTCTTTTCCTCTTAATTCACCGTTATTACATGTGGGGGGCTGCTATCATCTTTTGGGGTATTTCCCTAGAGGTAAGCCAGGTCTGTTTCTTCCTCTACCAGGCGTAGTTAGTCCTCCGGCTGGCGCGTGGCATATAGGAAGCCGTAGGTATGCTCCCTGGCTACTGTTAGTTGTGTGGTAGATTTAGCTCACGGTCAACTCGAGTTTCCATCACCCGAGAGCTCGTTCGTTACTTATATGTTTCTTACGTTCCCTTGCCATTGGGAACCATGACAGGTAGTGTTGAGCGATACCATCCGATACTTGAAAGTATCGGATAGTATCGGCCGATACCCGAAAAGTATCGGATATCGCCGATACCGATACCCGATACCAATACTAGTCAATGGGACACCAAGTATCGGAAGGTATCCTGATGGTTCCCAGGGTCTGAAGGACAGGAAACTCTCCTTCAGGCCCTGGGATCCATATTACTGTGTAAAATAAAGAATTAAAATAAAAAATATTGATATACTCACCTCTCCGGAGGCCCCTGGACATCACCGCTGGTAACCGGCAGCCTTCTTTGCTTAAAATGAGCGCGTTTAGGGCCTTCCATGACGTCACGGCTTCTGATTGGTCGCGTGCCGCTCATGTGACCGCCACGCGACCAATCACAAGCCGCGACGTCATTCTCAGGTCCTAAATTCCTAGAATGAGGAGTTTAGGGCCTGAGTATGATGTCACGGCTTGTGATTGGTCACGTGGTGGTCACATGAGCGGCACGTGACCAATCAGAAGCCGTGATGTCATGGAAGGCCCTAAACGCGCTCATTTTAAGCAAAGAAAGCTGCCGGTTACCAGCGGTGATGTCCAGGGGCCTCCGGAGAGGTGAGTATATCAATATTTATTATTTTAATTCTTTATTTTACACAGTAATATGGATCCGATACCGATTCCCGATACCCCAAAAGTATCGGATCTCGGTATCGGAATTCCGATACCGCAAGTATTGGCCGATACCCGATACTTGCGGTATCGGAATGCTCAACACTAGTCAGGGGGGCACTTCCGGCATCCCGGAGGAAGACCAGTTAGGAGCACAATTATCATCAGTCTGGAGGAGAGTTAAACAGCGCCTGTTGAGTGTGGGTGCTAGGTACAAACGTGTGGCTGACAGTAGGCATGTGCCAGGTCCGGACCTGAGTGTGGATGACTGGGTGTGGTTATCCACAAAAAACATAAGACTCAAAATACCATTCCTTAAATTGGGTCCACAGTTTATTGGTCCATTTAGGGTCTCCGCTGTCATTAACCCAGTAGCGTACCGGTTGGAGCTTCCTACGGTGTATAAAATACACAACGCGTTCCACAGATCGTTGTTAAAGAAGGTGGTGGGCCTTTTGGACGCGACACCAATGCCTTCTCCAGTCTTGGTGGATGGTAATTTGGAATTTGAAGTCTCCAAGGTGGTTGACTCTCGTGTAGTGCGCCGCACTTTACAGTACTTGGTACACTGGCATGGTTATGGGCCTGAGGAGAGGTCCTGGGTACCAGCCTCGGACGTTCATGCGGATCGGCTGGTCAGGTTTTTTCACCGCCGCCATCTGGACAAGCCGGGTCCTAAAAGCCGTGAGGGCCCTGAGGTCCCTCGTAGAAGGCGGGGTACTGTCATGTCGGACGCTGTTCAGACCAGGTTGTTCGACAGACAGCGGTAATTCCGCTTTTGTCCACTATGCGCTCATTGGCGTCGGCTAGATTTTATGTAGCTGGGTTAATTTACCTGGTACTCGGATTGGAAGCTGGGCCATGCCCACTGCCTTTAAATAGTTCTCCTGAACATTGTGCGCCGCCGATTATAGCTTCTGTCTTGTGCGTGGTTATCTCGGTCTGGAGTGGTGAGCTAGAAGTTGGAGTATCGTTGCTGGTGATGTATTTCCCTTTGTCTTATTTTCTCCTTCCCATATTTGTATTTGTTTTGCCCTTTGCATTTATAGTGTATTCCTGAGTGACTGCGGCGTGGTGCTTATTTTTCCATTATACTTGTCTGTGCTAACTGTGGGTATTGGAGTGTGGTCTCTTCACTGGGTGGTGGGCGCTGGTTTCAGCCTAGGGTTGAAACAGGAGATAGGGCGAGGGTGGAGGCCCAGACATGCACACCATCAGTGTAAACTCTGGGAGAGGGTCAGTCTGGGTTTCCCTAGTCTGAGGGAAATCACAGGGGCCCGGGTTATTAGCTCTTTCCTACCTAGGTCTCCCTTGACATCGGGAGTTAAAGGAAGGAGAAACCAAATAGGAGAGTATGAGGATGTGCACACAGAAAAAACTCCATGAAACAATCTCTTGAATAGTGATGTGCAAACCTGTGAATGCTCGAGTCTGGCTTGTTCAGCCGAACATTTAAAAAAAGCTTGGTTCGGGTACCAGAAAAGTACACGAACCCGAACCCCATTCAGATAAATGGGGGGTTCTAACAGGGGTCCCATTTTTTTTTAGTTATTTAAAGAAAGTTTGCAAGCAGCAAATAAAGTGCCATAAATGAGGATTCTTCAGCTTTGAACTTCGGTGAACTTTCTCACAACAGCTCAGCGCTACACACTGCAGGAGCGATTACGCTCCGGTGTCAATGACCTCCGGTGTCAATATGTTCCAGATGGCGGCGATTGTGATCACATCACTGATGTGACCACTATTCAAATCATCCAGATCATCGTGGAACAGTATACATCAGGGGTCTCAAACTCGGCTAGGTATATGGGCCGCACACAGAAAAACATTTAATTTCGGGGGCCGCATTATTTGCATGACAATGTGACATTTTTAGTGATACCATTTTTGTCTCTATACACCTTTTGAACTGGTCCCTATCTTGTAGTCATGGCCCATGCTGGTCCTCATCTTGTAGTAATGCCCCATGCTGGTCCCTATCTTGTAGTAATGCCCCATGCTGTTCCCCATCTTATAGTAATGTGCCCCATGCCGGTCCCTATCTTGTAGTAATGCCCCATGCCAGTCCCCATCTTGCAGTAATGCCCCCATCCTGGTCCCATTCTTGTCGTTACGTCCCACTTCCATGTCCCCACATTGCAGACATGTGCCCCATCTATGTTCCCCGATATAATGCAGACATTTGCCCCATCCATGTTCCCCCATATATTAGACAGGTACCCCATCCACTTTCCCCCATATATTGCAGACATGTGCCCCATCCAGGTTCCCCCATATATTGCAGACATGTGCCCCATCCATGTTCCCCCATATATTGCAGACATATGTCCTATCCAATTTCCCCCATATATTGCAGACATTTCCCCCATGCAGGTCCCCCCATATATTAGACAGGTACCCAATCCAGGTTTCCCCATATATTGCAGAGAGGTCCCCCATGCAGGTCCCCCCATATATTAGACAGGTACCCAATCCAGGTTCCCCCATATTGCAGACATATGCCCCATCCTGGTCCCCCCATATTGCAGACATGTCCCCCATCCAGGTCCCCCAAATATATTGCAGACAGGTCCCCCAGCTAGGTTCCCCCCATATATTGCAGACATGTCCCCCATCCGTGTCCCCTCCATATATTAGACAGGTACCCCATCCAGGTTCCCCAATATAATGCAGACATGTCCCCCATCCAGGTCCCCCCATATATTAAACAGGTACCTCATCCAGGTTCCCCCATATATTGCAGACAGGTCCCCCATCCAGGTTCCCCCATATTGCAGACATGTGCCCCATCCTGGTCCCCCATATTGCAGACATGTGCCCCATCCTGGTCCCCCCCATATTGCAGACATGTCCCCCATCCAGGTCCCCCCATATATTGCAGCCAGGTCCCCCATCCAGGTCCCCCCATTTATTGCAGACATGTCCCCCATCCAGGTTCCCCCATATATTGCAGACAGGTCCCCCATCCAGGTCCCCCCATATATTGCAGACAGGTCCCCCATCCAGGTCCCCCCCATATATTGCAGACATGTCCCTCATCCAGGTCCCCCCATATATTGCAGACAGGTCCCCCATCCAGGTCCCCCCATATTGCAGACATGTCCCCCATCCAAGTTCCCCCATATATTGCAGACAGGTACCCCATCCAGGTTCCCCTCATATATTGCAGACATGTCCCCATCCAGGTCTCCCCCATATATTAGACAGGTACCCCATCCAGGTTCCCCCATATATTGCAGACATGTGCCCTATCCAGGTCCCCCCATATTGCAGATATGTCCCCCTTCCAGGTTCCCCCATATTGCAGACATATGCCCCATCCTGGTCCCCCCATATTGCAGACATGTCCCCATCCAGGTCCCCCCATATATTGCAGACAGGTCCCCCATCCAGGTCCCCCCTATATATTGCAGACAGGTCCCCCATCCAGGTCCACCCCATATATTGCAGACAGGTCTCCCATCCAGGTCCCCCCTATATATTAGACAGGTACCTCATCCAGGCTCCCCCATATATTGCAGACAGGTCCCCCATCCAGGTTCCCCCGTATTGCAGACATATGCCCCATCCTGGTCCCCCCATATTGCAGATATGTCCCCATCCAGTTCCCCCCATATATTGCAGACATGTCTCTCTTCCAGGTTCCCCCATATATTGCAGACAGGTCCCCATCCAGGTTCCCCCATATATTGCAGACAGGTCCCCCATCCAGGTTCCCCCATATATTAGACATGTCCCCCATCCTGGTTCCCCCCATATATCGCAGACATGTCCCCCTTCCGGGTCCCCCCATATATTGCAGACAGGTACCCCATCCAGGTCCCCCCCATATATTGCAGACATGTCCCCTATCAAGGTCCCCCCCATATTTCAGCCAGGTCCCCCAAACAAGTCCCCCCCATTTTCACATAGACATAACAGAGAAGAAATAAAAGATTCTTCTCACCTGTCCTCCGTTCCCTCGGCGTCCTTTCTGCTCCTGTGGCCCGCAGGCACATAGACCCCTTGATGATCGCAGCCCGGTCCAGGAGCCGCCGACATCCGTGCTGTAGTGCAGTGTATTACAATGCAGAGACCGGCTCTCTGCACAGCAATACTAGTGTCAGCCGCCGGCCTATCAGAGGCCAGCAGCAGACATCTGCATCCCAGCGCAGCGACGTATGATGTCACTGCCATGCGCAGATGTCGCTGACATGGTTTCCCTGTGACAGTACCCATCTTCTAAGACCGATCTCCGGAAACTCAGGGCTATGTTTATCAGGGTGTGCTGAGTGAAAAGGCCAAACCAACATGATGACATGGATGTCAGATGCTGGTACCCACATTCTCTTTTCAGGACCATAACCCTTCCAGTATACTAGATACTGAAGACATCAACAAGCCAAGCGAGAATTGATAATCTTTTCTATCTGAAATTCTAGATTCCCATCAACAATAACCGGGGAAGGTGGTGATGGGGATTGTCCAGAGGAATCAATGTATGTTTTGAGTACAGATTAGTGAAACACATTATGAAACCTAAAAGTTGGCTGCAAAGTAAGGAAAAATGCTACAGGATTGACGATGGCCACAATTGTATAGGGACCAATGAACCTGTGTGCCAATTTCCAAGAAGGAACCTTTAACTTCATGTTCGTCAAGGACAACGACACTAAATCACCAACACACAGGTTCAGACCAACCAAACGTCTCCGATCAGCCACACTCTTATATTTGGACCACATCTTCAAATTATTCAGATCACCCTGCCACACTGATGTAATAGATGACAAAAGCTGTTCCACTTCTGGTACTCCTGAAGAACAATTCCTATTGAAAGAGCATAACTGAGGATGAAATCCATATGCCCCGAAGAGCAGGGACTTGACAGTAGGCTCATGCCAACGGTCATTCACAGCGAATTCAGCTAGATTCTCAGACTGAAAAAATACCTAAGCTAAATCTCAAGATTCTGGTTTACACATTCAGTTTGCCCATTAGACTGATGATGAAAAGCTGAAGAAAATGAAAGTTGGATCCCCAAAGGAGAGAATAATGCTTTCTAAAATTTGGAAATATATTCCATCCCCTGGTAAGAAACAATATCAGTAGGAATCCCAAGTAACTTTCACAATATCTTTGATAACAATTTGCACCAAGGTCTTGGCATTAGGTAAAGAAGATAATGCAATGAAATGAGACATCTTGCTGAATCTGTTCACCACCACCAGTATTACTGTATTACATCAAGATACGAGAAGGTTCATGATTAGTGTTGAGCATTCCGATACTGCAAGTATCGGGTATCGGCCGATATTTGCGGTATCGGAATTCCGATACCAAGATCCGATACTTGCCGCATATCGGATACCGGAATTGGAAGTTCTCAATTCAAAAAGCACGAATTCAGCCAATGAGGACTGATTACAAGTGTGGGCACATCCTGTTCAGCATGGTGGGCATGAAACTACTGGCAAGGCTGTGATTGACTGCTGAAATGATGTCATGCTGCAGTTTAAAAGTCGCTGGCGCTATTTTGGGCTCACTCTGCTGTGAATTCAGTTAGTGACAGGACGCTGTGTTCTGACTGAGGGCCAGTTGAGATAGCGATTTGCTTCTTTGTGCTTTTCCCAGGCTAATTTAGCAACCGCTCTGTGTTCACCTTGCTTTTGCCTTGCAGCGCTGTTTTCACAGCGATCTGCAAGGTCTCTGTGTGTGTGTGTGTGTGTGTGTGTGAGTGCAGCCCACTCTCTAGTCTGTGTGCAGCCATAGCTGGTTGTATTCAGGTCAGGGTGGTTCATTGCCTCATACTGTTCTATCCATTCCATTGTCCTTTTTTGCAAGTAGTGCAGGCTGCTGCACATTTTTTTCAAATAATTCCTATTAGTGACTTTCCACCCATATCCAGCTAAATTGTGGAAAAACACTACATAGGATAACGTAGAGGAGGTTTTTGGGGCCTTGCAGCGCCGTTTACGGCTGTCTGCACGGTCTCCGTGTGAGTGCAGCTCGCCCTGTAGTCTGTGTGCAGCCACAGCCGGTAGTATCCAGCTCAGGGTGGTTCACTGACTCATACAGTTCTATCCATTCCATTGTCCTTTTTTGCAAATAGTGCAGTGTTGTGGATTCTGTTTTTGGGCTCCCTCTGGTGGTTACAGCTGGTACTGGGTGACTTTGGTGGGTTGAGGTCTCTGGTTTCCACCTGTCCATCAGAAGCTGGGTGTTTCCTATTTAACCTGGCTTTCCTGTCATTCCCTTGCCGGCTATCAATGTATCAGTGTGTCTCTGTTACCTTTGCTACCTGCTCCTAGGCCTTCAAGACAAGCTAAGTCTGGATTTCCCTGTTTCATGTTTGCTTTCATGTTTTTAGTCCAGCTTGCAGATATGTAATTCTCTGCTGCTGGTTGCTCTAGTGGGCTGAAATTACCACTCATGTACCATGAGTTGGCACATGAGTTCAAGTAATTTCAGGATGGTATTTTGAAGGGTTTTAAGCTGACCGCGCAGTTCACCTTTTGTATCCTCTGCTATCTAGCTTAAGCGGGCCTCATTTTGCTGAATCTGTTTTCATAACTACGTTTGTGCCTTCCTCTCATTTCACCGTCATTATATGTGGGGGGCTGCTATTTCTGTGGGAATATTTCTCTGGAGGCAAGATAGGTCTGTGATTCTTCTGATAGGGGTAGCTAGATCTCTGGCTGGCGCGAGACGTCTAGAGTCCCCCCAGGAACGTTCCCCGGCTGCTGTTAGTTGAGTGTTGAGGTTCAGGATCGCGGTCAGCTCAGGTTCCATCACCCTAGAGCTCGTCCTGTTTTTGCCCGTGTTATGTGTTTAATTCCCTGCCATTGGGAACATGACAGTATAGCCGGCCCACAAAGTGTTAATTGTTTGGGCTGAAGCAGGAGAAAATGAAGTGTTGAAGGGAAATTTTTTTTTTTTTCCTCAGAGTTTTGCTGCCTAGCCCTTAATTGCTGTCTAGCTGCTTCTTACCTCCTCTTAACCCTTGAATGGCTCTGACCTTAGCTGTTTAACATGGATGTCCAGAGTTTGGCTTCCAGCCTGAATAATCTTGCTGCAAAAGTTCAAAACACACAGGATTTTGTTGTTCACACTCCTATGTCTGAACCTAGAATTCCTATTCCAGAGTTTTTTTCTGGAGATAGTTCTACCTTCCTGAATTTCAGGAACAATTGCAAATTGTTTCTTTCTTTGAAATCTCGCTCCTCTGGAGACCCTGCTCAGCAGGTCAAGATTGTAATATCTTTCCTGCGGGGCGACCCTCAGAATTGGGCATTTGCATTGGCACCAGGGGATCCTGCATTGCTCAGTGTGGATGCGTTTTTTCTGGCACTGGGATTGCTCTATGAGGAACCTAACCTGGAGATTCAGGCTGAAAAGGCTTTATTAGCCCTCTCTCAGGGGCATGATGAAGCGGAAGTATATTGTCAAAAATTTCGGAAATGGTCGGTGCTTACTCAGTGGAATGAGTGCGCCCTGGCTGCAAACTTCAGAGATGGTCTTTCTGAGGCCATTAAGGATATTATGGTGGGGTTCCCTGCGCCTACAGGTCTGAATGAGTCTATGGCTATGGCCATTCAGATTGATCGGCGTTTACGGGAGTGCAAACCTGTGCACCAGTTGGCGGTGTCTTCTGAACAGGCACCTGAGACTATGCAATGTGATAGAATTCAGTCCAGAAGTGAACGGCAAAATTATAGGCGGAAAAATGGATTGTGTTTTTATTGTGGTGATTCAGCTCATGTTATATCAGCATGCTCTAAACGCACAAAAAAGGTTGATAAATCTTTTGCCATTAGTACTCTGCAGTCTAAGTTCATTTTGTCTGTAACTCTGATTTGTTCACTGTCATCCATTTCCGTCGATGCCTATGTGGATTCGGGCGCTGCCCTGAGTCTTATGGATTGGTCATTTGCCAAACGCTGCGGTTTTAGTCTGGAGCCTCTGGAAGTTCCTATTCCTTTGAAGGGAATTGACTCTACACCATTGGCTATGAATAAACCGCAGTACTGGACACAAGTGACCATGCACATGACTCCCGTTCATCAGGAGGTGATTCGCTTCCTTGTACTGTATAATTTACATGATGTACTAGTGCTTGGTCTGCCATGGTTACAAACTCATAATTTAGTCCTGGATTGGAAAACAATGTCTGTGTTAAGCTGGGGATGTCAGGGGGTTCATGATGATGCACCTCTGATTTCAATCGCTTCATCTACTCCTTCTGAGGTCCCTGCGTTTTTGTCTGACTATTGGGATGTTTTTGAGGAGCCTAAGCTCAATTCGCTCCCTCCTCATAGGGATTGTGACTGTGCTATAGAATTAATTCCTGGCAGTAAGTTCCCTAAGGGTCGTTTATTTAATCTGTCAGTGCCAGAGCATACTGTTATGCGGAATTATATTAACCCCTTCCCGACCCATGACGCCTATGCGGCGTCATGGAATGATCGCATCCCTGCAGATCGGGTGAAAGGGTTAATTCCTATTTTACCCGATCTGCAGGGAGAGGGGGAGTTGTACTTCAGCCTAGGGAGGGTGGCTTTGCCCCCACGTGGCTACGATCGCTCTGATTGGCTGTTGAAAGTGCAACAGCCAATCAGAGCAATTTGCAATATTTCACCTATGAAAATGGTGAAATATTGCAATCCAGCCATGGCCGATGCTGCAATAGCATCTGCCATGGCTGGAAATCATGTTCTGGCCCCCCCCACCGCCCCCGATCTCCTCCCCAGTCCTCCGTTCTGTCCGGTACCCCCCTCCGTCCCCCTGTTCGCTCCCCCGTGCTCCTGTCCGCTCCCCCGTGCTCCTGTCCGCTCCCCCCGTCCTCCGATCCCCCCCCCTGTGCTCCGATCCACCCCCCCACCACCCCCTCATACTTACCGATCCTCCCGAAGTCGGTCCGTCTTCTCCCTGGGCGCCGCCATATTCCAAGATGGCGGGCGCATGCTCAGTACGCCCGCCGAATCTGCAGGCTGGCAGATTCGTTACAAAGTACATTTTGATCGCTGTGGTAGGTTCTACCACAGCGATCAAAATAAAAAAATAATAAATAAACCCCCCCCTTTATCACCCCCATAGGTAGGGACAATAATAAAATAAAGACATTTTTTTTTTTTCTTTTTCCACTAGGGTTAGGGTTAGAACTAGGGTTAGAACTAGGGGTAGGGTTAGGGGTAGGGTTAGGGTTACGGGTAGGGTTAGGGGTAGGGTTATGGCATGTGCACACAGAGCGGATCGGCCGCGGATCCGCAGCGGATCGGCCGCGGATCCGCAGCGGATCGGCAGCGGATCCACAGCGGATCGGCAGCGGATCGGCAGCGGATCGGACGCGAATCCGCAGCGGATCCGCAGCGGATCGGCCGCGGATCCGCAGCGGATCGGCCGCGGATCCGCAGCGGATTGGCAGCGGATCTGCAGCGGATTGGCCGCGGATCTGCAGCGGATTGGCAGCGGATTGGCCGCGGATCCGCAGCGGATCGGCAGCGGATCCGCAGCGGATTGGCCGCGGATCTGCAGCGGATAGGCAGCGGATGGGCCGCGGATCCGCAGCGGATCGGCAGCGGATTGGCCGCGGATCTGCAGCGGATTGGCCGCGGATCCGCAGCGGATTGGCCGCGGATCCGCAGCGGATTGGCCGCTGCGAATTCGAAGCAGTTTTCCATCAGGTTTACAGTACCATGTACACCTAAGGAAAACCAAATCCGCTGTGCCCATGGTGCGGAAAATTCCGTGCAGAAACGCTGCATTGTATTTTCCGCAGCATGTCAATTCTTTGTGCGGATTCCGCAGCGTTTTACACCTGTTCCTCAATAGGAATCCGCAGGTGAAATCCGCACAAAAAAACACTGGAAATCTGCTGTAAATCCGCAGGCAAAACGCAGTGCCTTTTACCTGTAGATTTTTCAAAAATCGTGCGGAAAAATCTCACACGAATCCGCAACGTGGGCACATAGCCTTAGGGTTAGGGTTGGAATTAGAGTTAGGGTTGGAATTAGGGCTAGGGTTTGAAATAGGGTTAAGATTAGGCTTGTGGTTAGGGTTACGAATAGGGTTAGGGGTGTGTTGGGGTTACAGTTGTGGTTAGGGTTGGGATTAGGGTTACGGTTGGGATTAGGGTTAGGATTAGGGTTGGAATTAGGGTTACGGTTGTGTTGCGGTTAGGGTTGTGGTTAGGGGTGTGTTGGGGTTAGGGTTGTGATTAGGGTTATGGCTACAGTTGGGATTAGGATTAGGGGTGTGTTGGGGTTAGTGTTGAAGTTAGAATTGAGGGGTTTCCACTGTTTAGGCACATCAGGGGTCTCCAAACGCAACATGGCGCCACCATTGATTCCAGCCAATCTTGCGTTCAAAAAGTCAAATGGTGCTCCCGCCCTTCCAAGCCCCGACGTGCGCCCAAACAGTGGTTTACCCCCACATTTGGGGTACCAGCGTACTCAGGACAAACTGGGCAACAACTGTTGGGGTCCAATTTCTCCTGTTACCCTTGCAAAAATAAAAAATTACTTGCTAAAACATAATTTTTGAGGAAAGAACAATTATTTTTTATTTTCACGGCTCTGCGTTATAAACTTCTGTGAAGCACTTGGGGGTTGAAAGTGCTCACCACACATCTAGATAAGTTCCTTCGGGGGTCTAGTTTCCAAAATGGGGTCACTTGTGGGGTGTTTCTACTGTTTAGGCACATCAGGGGCTCTGCAAATGCAATGTGACGCCCGCAGACCATTCCATCAAAGTCTGCATTTCAAATGTCACTACTTCCCTTCCGAGCCCTGACGTGTGCCCAAACAGTGGTTTACCCCCACATATGGGGTATCAGCGTACTCACAACAAACTGAGCAACAAATATTGGGGTCCAAATTCTCCTGTTACCCTTGTGAAAATAAAAAATTGCTTGCTAAAACATCTTTTTTGAGGAAAGAAAAATGATTTTTTATTTTCACGGCTCTGCGTTGTAAACTTCTGTGAAGCACTTGGGGGTTGAACGTGCTCACCACACATCTAGATAAGTTCCTTGGGGGGTCTAGTTTCCAAAATGGGGTCACTTGTGGGGGGTTTCTACTGTTTAGGCATATCAGGGGCTCTGCAAACATAACATGATGCCCGCAGACCATTCCATCAAAGTCTGCATTCCAAAACGTCACTACTTCCCTTCCGAGCCCCGGCATGTACCCAAACAGTGGTTTACCCCCACATATGGGGTATCAGCGTACTCAGGAGAAACTGGACAACAACTTTTGGGGTCCAATTTCTCCTGTTACTCTTGCAAAAATAAAAAATTCTGGGCTAAAAATATATTTTTGAGGAAAGGAAACACATTTATTATTTTCACGGCTCTGCGTTATAAACTTCTGTGAAGCACTTGGGGGTTCAAAGTGCTCACCACACATCTAGATAAGTTCCCTTGGGGGTCTAGTTTCCAAAATGGAGTCACTTGTGGGGAGTTCCTACTGTTTAGGCACATCAGGGGCTCTGCAAACGCAACCTGATGCCCGCAGAGCATTCCATCAAAGTCTGCATTTCAAAACGTCACTACTTCCCTTCCGAACCCCGACGTGTGCCAAAACAGTGGTTTACCCCCACATATGGGGTATCAGCGTACTCAGGAGAAACTGGACAACAACTTTTGGGGTCCAATTTCTCCTGTTACTCTTGCAAAAATAAAAAAATTCTGGGCTAAAAAAATATTTTTGAGGAAAGGAAACACATTTTTTATTTTCACGGCTCTGCGTTATAAACTTCTGTGAAGCACTTGGGGGTTCAAAGTGCTCACTACACATCTAGATAAGTTCCCTTGGGGGTCTAGTTTCCAAAATGGAGTCAATTGTGGGGAGTTCCTACTGTTTAGGCACATCAGGGGCTCTGCAAACGCAACCTGACGCCCGCAGAGCATTCCATCAAAGTCTGCATTTCAAAACGTCACTACTTCCCTTCCGAACCCCGACGTGTGCCAAAACAGTGGTTTACCCCCACATATGGGGTATCATCGTACTCAGGAGAAACTGGAAAACAACTTTTGGGGTCCAATTTCTCCTATTACCCTTGGGAAAATAAAAAATTGTGGGCTAAAAAATCATTTTTGAGAAAAGAAAAATTATTTTTTATTTTCATGGCTCTGCGTTATAAACTTCTGTGAAGCACTTGGGGGTTCAAAGTGCTCACCACACATCTAGATTAGTTCCTTGGGAGGTCTAGTTTCCAAAATGGGGTCACTTGTGCGGGAGCTCCAATGTTTAGGCACACAGGGGCTCTCCAAACGCGACATGGTGTCCGCTAATGATTGGAGCTAATTTTCCATTCAAAAAGCCAAATGGCGTGCCTTCCCTTCCGAGCCCTGCCGTGCGCCCAAACAGTGGTTTACCCCCACATATGGGGTATCATCGTACTCAGGACAAACTGGACAACAACATTTGGGGTCCAATTTCTCCTATTACCCTTGGGAAAATAAAAAATTCTGGGCTAAAAATCATTTTTGAGGAAATAAAAATTATTTTTTTATTTTCACGGCTCTGCGTTATAAACTTCTGTGAAGCACTTGGGGGTTATAAGTGCTCACTATGCATCTAGATAAGTTCCTTGGGGGGTCTAGTTTCCAAAATGGGGTCACTTGTGGAGGAGCTCCAATGTTTAGGCACACAGGGGCTTTCCAAACGCGACATGGTGTCCGCTAACGATGGAGATAATTTTTCATTCAAAAAGTCAAATGGCGCTCCTTCCCTTCCGAGCCTTACCATGTGCCCAAACAGTGGTTTACCCCCACATGTGAGGTATTGGTGTACTCAGGAGAAATTGCCCAACAAAATTTATGATCCATTTTATCCTGTTGCCCATGTGAAAATGAAAAAATTGAGGCTAAAATAATTTTTTTGTGAAAAAAAAGTACTTTTTCATTTTTACGGATCAATTTGTGAAGCACCTGGGGGTTTAAAGTGCTCACTATGCTTCTAGATAAGTTCCTTGGGGGTTCTAGTTTCCAAAATAGGGTCACTTGTGGGGGAGCTCCAATGTTTAGGCACACGGGGGCTCTCCAAACGCGACATGGTGTCCGCTAAAGATTGGAGCCAATTTTTCATTGAAAAAGTCAAATGGCGCTCCTTCCCTTCCGAGCCCTGCCGTGCGCCCAAACAGTGGTTTACCCCCACATATGAGATATCAGCGTACTCAGGACAAATTGGACAACAACGTCCGTGGTCCAGTTTCTCCTTTTACCCTTGGGAAAATAAAAAAAATTTTGCTAAAATATCATTTTTGTGACTAAAAAGTTAAATGTTCATTTTTTCCTTCCATGTTGCTTCTGCTGCTGTGAAACACCTGAAGGGTTAATAAACTTCTTGAATGTGGTTTTGAGCACCTTCAGGGGTGCAGTTTTTAGAATGGTGTCACTTTTGGGTATTTTCAGCCATATAGAACCCTCAAACTGACTTCAAATGTGAGGTGGTCCCTAAAAAAAATGGTTTTGTAAATTTTGTTGTAAAAATGAGAAATCACTGGTCAAATTTTAACCCTTATAACTTCCTAGCAAAAAAAAAATTTGTTTCCAAAATTGTGCTGATGTAAAGTAGACATGTGGGAAATGTTATTTATTAACTATTTTGTGTCACATAACTCTCTGGTTTAACAGAATAAAAATTCAAAATGTGAAAATTGCGAAATTTTCAAAATTTTTGCCAAATTTCCGTTTTTTTCACAAATAAACTCAGAAATTATCGACCTAAATTTACCACTAACATGAAGCCCAATATGTCACGAAAAAACAATCTCAGAATCGCTAGGATCCGTTGAAGCGTTCCTGAGTTATTACCTCATAAAGGGACACTGGTCAGAATTGCAAAAAACGGCAAGGTCATGAAGGGGTTAAGGAGACCTTGGAAAAGGGACATATTCGTCCATCTTCGTCCCCTCTGGGAGCAGGTTTTTTTTTCGTGGTAAGAAAAGATGGTTCCCTGAGGCCTTTGTTGTGATCCGCTTTTTGGGCTCCCCTAGTGGTGGCTGGTGGTACTGGAGACTTGTGTGTTCTTTTCTGCCTCAGCTCACCTGCTTCCATCAGTTTTGGGAGTTCCCTATTTAGCCTTGCTCTCCAGTCACTTCCTTGCCGGTCATCATTGTAACCTGAGTCTTTCAGTTGCATGTTCCTGCTACCAGTCTGCTGATCAGCTAAGTGGACTCTTGTCCTTTTTGTTTTGTATTTTTTGTCCAGTTTACAGTTTGTCATTTCCTGTTACTGGAAGCTCTTGTGGACTGAAATTGCCACTCCTGTGTCATGAGTTGACACAGGAGTCTTAAAGTAATTTCAGGATGGGTTTTTGAAAGGGTTTTTCAGCTGACCGTGAAGTCCTCTTTTGTATCCTTCCTCTATCTAGTAAGTGGACCTCGCTTTGCTAAATCTACCTTCATACTGTGTATGTCTTTTCCTCTGAACTCACCGTTAATATATGTGGGGGCTACTATCATCTTTGGGGAATTTCACTAGAGGTAAGCCAGGTCTGTTCCTTCCTCTTCCAGGAGTAGTTAGTTCTCCGGCTGCCGCATGGCATCTAGGCAGCCGTAGGAATGCTTCCTGGCTACTGTTAGTTGTGTGGTAGATTTAGGTCACGGTCAGCTTGAGTTTCCATCACCCGAGGGCTAGTCTGTTATTTTGTGTTTCTGATGTTCCCATGCCATTGGGGAATCATGACAGTATGACCGGCCGCTGTTAAAGTAATTGGCTGAAGAAAGGAGAGTAAAAGAAGTCTGTAGATTTTTTTTTTTTTCCTCACATGTTTGCTACTTAGTTGGCTCAGTTGTATTTCTGCTCTATTTACAGCCTTGCCTTTCTCTCCTTCTAATCCTTGAATGGCTCTGATCTCTCCGGTTTAAGGATGGACTCTCAGAGTTTGGCTACAGGTTTAAATAATCTTGCTACGAAGGTTCAGAATTTACAAGATTATGTTATACGTACTCCTATTTCTGAACCTAAGATTCCTACACCAGAGGTATTTTCCGGAGATAGATCTCGGTTTCAGAATTTCAAATGTAATTGTAAATTATTCCTTTCTCTCAGACCTCACTCCTCTGGAGATCCTGTTCAGCAGGTTAAGATTGTGATTTCTTTGCTGCGAGGTGACCCTCAAAATTGGGCATTTTCATTGACACCAGAGGATCCTGCGTTGCTCAATGTGGATGCGTTTTTTCTGGCTTTAGGGTTGCTGTATGAGGAACCTAATTTGGAGATTCAAGCTGAAAAAGCTTTAATAGCCCTGTCTCAAGGGCAAGATGAAGCTGAGATATACTGCCAAAAATTTCGTAAATGGTCTGTGCTTACTCAGTGGAATGAGTGTGCCCTAGCGGCAATTTTCAGAGAAGGCCTTTCTGATGCCGTTAAGGATGTCATGGTGGGGTTTCCTACGCCCACAGGTCTGAATGAGTCCATCACAATGGCGATTCAGATTGATCGGCGTTTGCGGGAGCGCAAACCCGTGCACCATTTGGCGGTATCTTCTGAAGGGACGCCAGAGAAGATGCAATGTGACAGAATTCTGTCAAGAAGCGAGCGGCAGAATTATAGGCGCTGTGGGTTTGATTTGGAGCCTCTGGAAGTTCCTATACCTCTGAAGGGTATTGATTCTACACCTCTGGCTTGTAATAGACCACAGTTCTGGACGCAAGTGACTATGCGTATGACTCCAGACCATCAGGAGATGATTCGCTTCCTCGTGTTGCATAATTTACATGATGTGTTAGTGCTTGGATTACCATGGTTGCAATCTCATAACCCAGTACTGGACTGGAAAACTATGTCTGTGTTAAGCTGGGGATGTCGGGGGGCTCATGGGGACATACCTTTGGTTTCTATCTCGTCATCTATTCCCTCTGAGGTTCCGGCATTTTTGTCGGATTTTGGGGATATTTTTGAAGAGCCTAAAATTGGTTCTCTCCCTCCCCACAGAGAGTGTGATTGCGCCATAGATCTGATTCCAGGCAGTAAATTTCCAAAGGGTCGTTTGTTTAACCTATCTGTACCTGAGCATGCTGCCATGCGAGAGTATGTTAAGGAGTCTCTGGAAAAGGGACATGTTCGTCCTTCTTCATCACCTTTAGGAGCTGGGTTTTTCTTTGTCTCTAAAAAGGATGGCTCGCTGAGGCCTTGTATTGATTATCGACTCCTGAATAAAATTACTGTCAAATATCAGTATCCGTTGCCGCTGCTTACTGATTTGTTTGCTCGCATAAGGGGGGCTAAGTGGTTCTCCAAGATTGATCTCCGTGGGGCGTATAATTTGGTGCGAATTAAGCAAGGGGATGAGTGGAAAACCGCATTTAATACGCCTGAGGGCCACTTTGAGTATTTAGTAATGCCTTTCGGCCTTTCTAATGCACCTTCAGTTTTTCAGTCCTTTATGCATGATATTTTCCGTGAATATCTGGATAAATTTATGATTGTGTATTTGGACGATATTTTGATTTTTTCTGAGGACTGGGAGTCTCATGTTCAGCAGGTCAGGAGGATTTTTCAGGTCTTGCGGGATAATTCTCTGTGTGTAAAGGGTTCTAAGTGTGTTTTTGGGGTTCAAAAGATTTCCTTTTTGGGGTACATTTTTTCCCCTTCTTCTGTTGAGATGGACCCTGTCAAGGTTCGGGCTATTTGTGACTGGACGCAGCCTACTTCTCTAAAGGGTCTTCAGAAGTTCTTGGGCTTTGCTAATTTTTATCGTCGATTTATAACTGGTTTTTCTGGTGTTGCTAAGCCTCTTACGGATTTGACTAAGAAGGGTGCTGATGTTGCCAATTGGTCCTCTGCCGCTGTGGAGGCCTTTCGGGAACTTAAGCGCCGCTTTTCGTCTGCGCCTGTGTTGCGCCAGCCTGATGTCTCTCTCCCCTTTCAGGTTGAGGTCGATGCTTCCGAGATCGGAGCGGGGGCGGTTTTGTCGCAGAAAAGTTCCGATTGCTCAGTGATGAGACCTTGTGCGTTCTTTTCTCGAAAATTTTCTGCCGCCGAAAGAAATTATGATGTCGGTAATCGGGAGCTTTTGGCCATGAAGTGGGCATTTGAGGAGTGGCGTCATTGGCTTGAGGGTGCTAGACATCAGGTGGTGGTTTTGACTGATCACAAGAATCTGATTTATCTTGAGTCCGCCAGGCGCCTGAATCCTAGACAGGCGCGCTGGTCGTTGTTTTTCTCTCGGTTTAATTTTGTGGTCTCATATCTACCAGGTTCTAAGAATGTGAAGGCAGATGCCCTTTCTAGGAGTTTTGAGCCTGATTCCCCTGGTGATTCGGAACCTACAGGTATCCTTAAGGATGGGGTAATATTATCCGCTATTTCCCCAGATCTGCGACGTGCTTTGCAAGAGTTTCAGGCGGATAGACCTGATCGCTGTCCACCTGGTAGACTGTTTGTTCCTGATGATTGGACCAGTAGAGTCATCTCGGAGGTTCATTCTTCTACGCTGGCGGGTCATCCTGGAATTTTTGGTACCAGGGATTTGGTGGCTAGATCCTTCTGGTGGCCATCTCTGTCTCGAGATGTGCGTGTTTTTGTGCAGTCTTGTGATGTTTGTGCTCGGGCCAAGCCTTGTTGTTCTAGGGCTAGCGGGTTGTTGTTGCCCTTGCCTATTCCGAAGAGGCCTTGGACGCATATCTCGATGGACTTTATTTCTGATCTTCCTGTCTCTCAGAGGATGTCTGTTATCTGGGAGGTGTGTGACCGTTTTTCTAAGATGGTTCATTTGGTGCCATTGCCGAAGTTGCCTTCCTCGTCTGAGTTGGTTCCTTTGTTTTTTCAAAATGTGGTTCGCTTGCATGGTATTCCTGAAAATATCGTTTCTGATAGGGGTACCCAGTTCATTTCTAGATTTTGGCGGGCATTCTGTGCCAGGTTGGGCATTGATTTGTCTTTTTCGTCTGCCTTCCATCCTCAGACTAATGGCCAGACGGAGCGAACTAATCAGACTTTGGAGACGTATTTGAGGTGTTTTGTGTCTGCGGATCAGGATGATTGGGTTGCCTTTTTGCCGTTGGCGGAGTTTGCTCTTAATAATCGGGCTAGTTCGGCCACTTTGGTTTCCACTTTCTTTTGCAATTCGGGGTTTCATCCCCGTTTTTCTTCTGGTCAGGCGGAGTCTTCGGATTGTCCTGGAGTAGATGCTGTGGTAGATCGGTTGTATCGGATTTGGGAACAAGTGGTGGACAATTTGAATTTGTCCCAGGAGAGGACTCAGCGGTTTGCTAACCGCCAGCGTCGGGTTGGTCCTCGCCTTCGTGTTGGGGACTTGGTGTGGTTGTCTTCCCGTTTTGTCCCAATGAGGGTTTCTTCTCCTAAATTTAAGCCTCGGTTCATCGGTCCCTATAGGATTTTGGAGATTATTAACCCTGTTTCCTCTCGTTTGGACCTCCCGGCATCTTTCGCTATCCATAATGTGTTCCATCGGTCGTTGTTGCGGAGATACGAGGTGCTGGTGGTTCCTTCTGCTGAGCCTCCTGCTCCTGTGCTGGTTGAGGGTGAATTGGAGTACGTTATAGAGAAGATCTTGGACTCCCGTATTTCCAGGCGGAGACTCCAGTATCTGGTTAAATGGAAGGGCTATGGTCAGGAAGATAATTCTTGGGTAACTGCCTCTGATGTTCATGCCTCGGATTTGGTTCGTGCCTTTCATAGGGCTCATCCAGGTCGCCCTGGCGGTTCTTGTGAGGGTTCGGTGCCCCCTCCTTAAGGGGGGGTTACTGTTGTGATCCGCTTTTTGGGCTCCCCTAGTGGTGGCTGGTGGTACTGGAGACTTGTGTGTTCTTTTCTGCCTCAGCTCACCTGCTTCCATCAGTTTTGGGAGTTCCCTATTTAGCCTTGCTCTCCAGTCACTTCCTTGCCGGTCATCATTGTAACCTGAGTCTTTCAGTTGCATGTTCCTGCTACCAGTCTGCTGATCAGCTAAGTGGACTCTTGTCCTTTTTGTTTTGTATTTTTTGTCCAGTTTACAGTTTGTCATTTCCTGTTACTGGAAGCTCTTGTGGACTGAAATTGCCACTCCTGTGTCATGAGTTGACACAGGAGTCTTAAAGTAATTTCAGGATGGGTTTTTGAAAGGGTTTTTCAGCTGACCGTGAAGTCCTCTTTTGTATCCTTCCTCTATCTAGTAAGTGGACCTCGCTTTGCTAAATCTACCTTCATACTGTGTATGTCTTTTCCTCTGAACTCACCGTTAATATATGTGGGGGCTACTATCATCTTTGGGGAATTTCACTAGAGGTAAGCCAGGTCTGTTCCTTCCTCTTCCAGGAGTAGTTAGTTCTCCGGCTGGCGCATGGCATCTAGGCAGCCGTAGGAATGCTTCCTGGCTACTGTTAGTTGTGTGGTAGATTTAGGTCACAGTCAGCTTGAGTTTCCATCACCCGAGGGCTAGTCTGTTATTTTGTGTTTCTGATGTTCCCATGCCATTGGGGAATCATGACAGGCCTTGTATAGATTATCGCCTTCTGAATAAGAATACAGTCAAATATCAGTATCCATTGCCATTATTGACTGATTTGTTTGCTCGCATTAAGGGGGCTAGGTGGTTCACTAAGATAGATCTTCGCGGTGCGTATAATCTTGTGTGGATAAAGCAGGGTGATGAGTGGAAAACCGCATTTAATACGCCTGAGGGCCATTTTGAGTATTTGGTAATGCCTTTTGGACTTTCTAATGCTCCTTCAGTCTTTCAGTCCTTTATGCACAATATTTTCCGTGAATATCTGGATAAGTTTATGATTGTGTATTTGGATGATATTTTGGTGTTTTCTGATGACTGGGAGTCTCATGTTCTACAGGTCAGGAAGGTGTTTCAAGTCCTGCGGGCCAATTCTCTGTTTGTGAAGGGCTCAAAATGTCTCTTCGGAGTCCAGAAGATTTCTTTTTTGGGGTACATTTTTTCTCCTTCTACTATTGAGATGGATCCTGTCAAGGTTCAGGCGATTTGTGACTGGACACAACCTACATCTGTTAAGAGTCTTCAGAAGTTCTTGGGTTTTGCTAATTTTTATCGTCGGTTCATTACTAATTTTTCCAGTGTTGTTAAACCTTTGACTGATTTGACTAAAAAGGGTGCTGATGTTGCTAATTGGTCTCCTACGGCTGTGGAGGCCTTTCAGGAACTTAAGCGCCGGTTTTCTTCTGCTCCTGTGTTATGTCAACCAGATGTTTCACTTCCTTTTCAGGTTGAGGTTGATGCTTCCGAGATTGGAGCGGGGGCGGTTTTGTCACAGAGAAGTTCCGATGGCTCGGTGATGAAGCCATGTGCGTTCTTTTCTAGAAAATTCTCGCCCGCCGAGCGCAATTATGATGTGGGTAATCGGGAGCTTTTGGCCATGAAGTGGGCATTTGAGGAGTGGCGTCATTGGCTTGAGGGTGCTAGACATCGTGTGGTGGTCTTGACTGATCACAAAAATCTGATTTACCTTGAGTCTGCCAGGCGTCTGAATCCTAGACAGGCTCGTTGGTCGTTGTTTTTTTCTAGTTTCAATTTTGTGGTTTCATACCTGCCAGGTTCAAAGAATGTGAAGGCAGATGCTCTTTCCAGGAGTTTTGTGCCTGACTCTCCTGGAGACTCTGGGCCTAGTGGTATCCTTAGGGATGGGGTAATATTGTCCGCCGTCTTCCCAGACTTGCGACGTGCATTGCAGGAGTTTCAGGCGGATAAACCTGATTGTTGTCCACCAGAAAGACTGTTTGTTCCGGATGATTGGACCAGTAGAGTCATCTCCGAGGTCCATTCTTCTGTGTTGGCTGGTCATCCTGGAATATTTGGTACTAGAGACTTGGTGGCCAGGTGTTTTTGGTGGCCTTCCTTGTCAAGGGATGTGCGCACCTTTGTGCAGTCTTGTGAAGTGTGTGCTCGGGCTAAGCCTTGCTGTTCTCGGGCCAGTGGGTTGTTGTTATCCTTGCCTATCCCGAAGAGGCCTTGGACGCACATTTCCATGGATTTTATTTCAGATCTCCCTGTCTCACAGAAAATGTCCGTTATCTGGGTTGTGTGTGACCGCTTTTCTAAGATGGTTCATTTGGTACCCTTGCCTAAGTTGCCTTCCTCCTCTGAGTTGGTCCCTTTATTTTTTCAGAATGTGGTTCGTTTGCATGGGATTCCGGAGAATATCGTTTCTGACAGGGGATCCCAGTTTGTGTCTAGATTTTGGCGGACGTTTTGTGCTAAGATGGGCATTGATTTGTCTTTCTCGTCTGCATTCCATCCTCAGACGAATGGCCAGACAGAGCGAACTAATCAGACCTTGGAAACTTATTTAAGGTGTTTTGTTTCTGCTGATCAAGATGACTGGGTTGCCTTTTTGCCACTGGCCGAATTTGCCCTTAATAATCGGGCTAGTTCTGCTACTTTGGTTTCTCCTTTCTTTTGTAATTCGGGGTTTCATCCTCGTTTTTCCTCTGGTCAGGTGGAGCCTTCAGATTGTCCTGGAGTGGACGTGGTGGTGGACAGGATACATCAGATTTGGAATCAGGTGGTGGACAATTTGAAGTTGTCTCAGGAGAAGACTCAGCAGTTTGCTAATCGCCGTCGCCGCGTGGGTCCCCGACTTCTTGTTGGGGACTTGGTGTGGTTGTCTTCTCGTTTTGTCCCTATGAAGGTCTCTTCTCCTAAGTTCAAGCCTCGGTTCATCGGTCCTTATAAGATCTTGGAGATTCTTAACCCTGTATCTTTTCGTTTGGATCTCCCAGCATCGTTTGCTATTCATAATGTGTTCCATCGGTCGTTATTGCGGAGGTATGAGGTGCCCGTTGTTCCTTCGGTTGTTGCTCCGGTGCTGGTGGAGGGAGAATTGGAGTATGTTGTTGAGAAGATCTTGGATTCTCGTGTTTCCAGATGTAAACTCCAGTATTTGGTTAAGTGGAAGGGTTATGGTCAGGAGGATAATTCCTGGGTGGTCGCCTCTGATGTTCATGCGACTGATTTGGTCCGCGCCTTCCATAGAGCTCATCCTGATCGCCCTGGGGGTTCTCGTGAGGGTTCGGTGACCCCTCCTCAAGGGGGGGGTACTGTTGTGGATTCTGTTTTTGGGCTCCCTCTGGTGGTTACAGCTGGTACTGGGTGACTTTGGTGGGTTGCGGTCTCTGGTTTCCACCTGTCCATCAGAGGCTGGGTGTTTCCTATTTAACCTGGCTTTCCTGTCATTCCCTTGCCGGCTATCAATGTATCAGTGTGTCTCTGTTACCTTTGCTACCTGCTCCTAGGCCTTCAAGACAAGCTAAGTCTGGATTTCCCTGTTTCATGTTTGCTTTCATGTTTTTAGTCCAGCTTGCAGATATGTAATTCTCTGCTGCTGGTTGCTCTAGTGGGCTGAAATTACCACTCATGTACCATGAGTTGGCACATGAGTTCAAGTAATTTCAGGATGGTATTTTGAAGGGTTTTAAGCTGACCGCGCAGTTCACCTTTTGTATCCTCTGCTATCTAGCTTAAGCGGGCCTCATTTTCCTGAATCTGTTTTCATAACTACGTTTGTGCCTTCCTCTCATTTCACCGTCATTATATGTGGGGGGCTGCTATTTCTGTGGGAATATTTCTCTGGAGGCAAGATAGGTCTGTGATTCTTCTGATAGGGGTAGTTAGATCTCCGGCTGGCGCGAGACGTCTAGAGTCCCCCAGGAACATTCCCCGGCTGCTGTTAGTTGAGTGTTGAGGTTCAGGATCGCGGTCAGCTCAGGTTCCATCACCCTAGAGCTCGTCCTGTTTTTGCCCGTGTTATGTGTTTAATTCCCTGCCATTGGGAACATGACAGTGCAGCCCGCTGCACATTTTTTCAAATAATTCCTATTAGTGGCTTTCCACCCGTATCCAGCTAAATTGTGGAAAAACACTACATAGGATAACGTAGAGGAGGTTTTTGGGGCCTTGCAGCACCGTTTACGGCTGTCTGCACGGTCTCCGTGTGAGTGCAGCTCGCCCTGTAGTCTGTGTGCAGCCACAGCCGGTTGTATCCAGCTCATGGTGGTTCACTGACTCATACAGTTCTATCCATTCCATTGTCCTTTTTTGCAAATAGTGCAGCCCGCTGCGCATTTTTTCAAATAATTCCTATTAGTGGCTTTCCACCCGCATCCAGCTAAATTGTGGAAAAACACTACATAGGATAACGTAGAGGAGGTTTTTGGGGCCTTGCAGCGCCGTTTACGGCTGTCTGCACGGTCTGCGTGTGAGTGCAGCTCGCCCTGTAGTCTGTGTGCAGCCACAGCCGGTTTTATCCAGCTCAGGGTGCGTCACTGCCTCATAGCGTAAAATACATTGTCCTTTTTTGCAAATAGTGCAGCCCGCTGCACATTTTTTCAAATAATTCCTATTAGTGGCTTTCCACCCATATCCAGCTAAATTGTGGAAAAACACTACATAGGATAACGTAGAGGAGGTTTTTTGGGCCTTGCAGCGCCGTTTATGGCTGTCTGCACGGTCTGCGTGTGAGTGCAGCTCGCCCTGTAGTCTGTGTGCAGCCACAGCCAGTTGTATCCAGCTCAGGGTGCGTCACTGCCTCATAGCGTAAAATACATTGTCCTTTTTTGCAACTAGTGCAGCCCGCTGCACATTTTTTCAAATAATTCCTATTAGTGGCTTTCCACCTGTATCCAGCTAAATTGTGGAAAAACACTACATAGGATAACGTAGAGGAGGTTTTTTGGGCCTTGCAGCACTGTTTACGGCTGTCTGCACGGTCTCCGTGTGAGTGCAGCTCGCCCTGTAGTCTGTGTGCAGCCACAGCCGGTTGTATCCAGCTCAGGGTGCGTCACTGCCTCATAGCGTAAAATACATTGTCTTTTTTAGCAAATAGTGCAGCCCGCTTCACATTTTTTCAAATAATTCCTATTAGTGGCTTTCCACCCGTATCCAGCTAAATTGTGGAAAAACACTACATAGGATAACGTAGAGGAGGTTTTTTGGGCCTTGCAGTGCCGTTTACGGCTGTCTGCACAGTCTCCGTGTGAGTGCAGCTCGCACTGTAGTCAGTTCAGCCCCCCAAAAATAAATAACTAATAAAGTTCACCAAACACCACTTTACAGTTGTGTAGGCCACATTAGCTCATATTAGTCTAGTCCACACTTTAGAAAATTAGTGTTTCTTATACCTGTTAAGAGCTGTTCAGGAATAAGCACACTAAGCCCTTAGTACTTTTCTGCTTATCTTTATCAGTCAACCAAGATGAAGAAGGAAGGGAGTAAGGAATGTGGGCGTGGGCACGGAGCAGGGAGAGGACGTGGGGATTCTGTGCCTGCTGCCGGCACCGGTGACTCATCATCACCCAGTTTCAGCAGGGAACAGTCCTTCATGCGCAGCTTTGTCGGAGAGCGCCGTACACCGCTGCTGCGCGAAGACCAAATTGAAGCCGTTGTCGGATGGATGGCAGCTAATGCATCAACTTCAATTAGTGCCACATCCTCTCAGGCACAGAGCACTGGAGAGCAACCATCAGTGTCTTCACCACCTGCCAAATTGCCTAGGCAGTCAGAGAGCCCAGGAGAGGAGCCGTGTCTACTTCTGTTCTCTGAATCTCTTGGCTTGGAAACAGGGGCCAGCCAAGCAGCATTGGAGCAATGGAAGAAGAGGCAGTGTGCAGTGATGCCCAACAGCTTTTTCTCTCCGAGTCTGAAGAGGCGGGTGGGCCAGTGCCTCTGGTCACCACACCGCAGTACGCATCCGCTGATGATGACACTCAGGTGCCACTTTCTGGTGCGTTCTGTGCTGCTGAGACTACCCAGGAGGAGCAGTTGGTGGCAGAGGGTAGTGTAGATGATGAGGTCCTTGACACATCATGGCGTGAGGGACAGGAAGGTGTTGGGAGCAGCTCTGAGGAAGAGATTCCCTGAACGGGCCAAAGAGGGAGAGGGAGGGGGAAGACTGCGGAGCCTGTAGCCTCCACTTTGGCTCCCGTTCGGAGCATGCCTCTTCCAACAGCCAAAAAGGGCGCTCCCAAGACTTGCAGTGCCTGGGCCTTTTTTGACACAGTTGCAGATGACATATGCTTTGTCAAATGCAAGGTGTGTCATCAGAAAATCAAAAGAGGGAGAAATGTCAGCAGCCTCAATACCTCAAATATGTGGAAACGTGCGGACCAGGCACGCGGCGGAGTTACAAAAACACACTGAAGAGCTAGGCCAACCAACAGCGGCAGCTACCACCTCTTCAGCTCATGTTGCCTTTTCCTCCAGCTCACACACAGCTGGTTCGGCTTCCTCCCAGGATCGCCATGGAAGAACCTCTGGCACTGTTGTCCAGAGACCCACTGTAATTCCACCCGCAGCACCATGTTCCCAGTCATTCTCACACTCCCAGGCCAGTCTACAGCCATCAGTAGTACAGGCATGGGAGAAAAAGCTTCCATTCTCGTCAAACCACCCACGAGCACAGGCTCTGAATGCAGGCATTGCCAAACTTCTATCACTGGAAATGCTGTCATTCCGGCTGGTGGAGACTGACAGCTTCCGAGACTTGATGGCATTGGCAGTCCCACAGTACAATGTGCCCAGCTGCTTTTATTTCAGCAGGCAAGCCGTCCCTGCCCTGCACAAGCATGTGGGGGGACACATAAAACACGCGCTACTGAACGCTGTCAGTAGCAAGGTCCACCTCACCACAGATGCGTGGACCAGTCACCATGGACAGAGGCGATACCTTTCCCTCACTGCCCATTGGGTTAATGTTGTTGAGCCGGGTACAGATCATGCGAGTGGCGCAAAACGTGTCCTGCCCACTCCAAGGATTGCAGGAATCCATTCTGTACGCATTGACTCCTCCTCATACACAAGTTCCTCAGAAACATCGCTGCAGGAGCCGTCACAGTCCACCTCCACATGGACCCGTGAATGTTTACCTGTTACGACCGACATGAGCACAGCCTGGCCAAACGTCAACAGGCCGTCTTGAAATTAATTTCTTTGGGGAATCGAAGCCACACAGCGCAGGAGCTCTGGAATGCCATCAAGCAGGAGAGCGATGTGTGGTTTGTGCCAGCGAATCTCCAGCCAGGCATGGTAGTGTATGACAATGGCCGAATTCTGGTGGCAGCTCTGGGCCTCGGCAACCTCACTCACATCCCATGTCTGGCACATGTGCTCAACTTGGTCGTGCAGAGTTTTTTGAGGGATTATCCGGATCTTGATGCACTGCTGCACAAGGTCCGCCTAGAGTGTGCTCACTTGCGGCGTTCCAGCATGGCAAGATAGCACATTGCAGCTCTGCAGCGCCGATTCCGCCTTCCGAAACATTGCATCATATGTGACCTACCTACCAGGTGGAATTCCACGTTACATATGTTGGAGCGGTTGTGTGAGCAGCAGCAAGCAGTAATGGAGTACCAGCTGCATCAGGCGCAAAGAAGTCGCACTTCGCGCCGTTCAGACTTCACAACCACAGAGTGGGCCACTATGAAGGACGTCTGCCAGGTTTTGCTTCCCTTCGATTATTCCACGCGGATGGCGAGTGCAGATGATGCACTAGTTAGCATGACTGTCCCCCTTATCAGCTTGCTTCAACAAACACTGCAAGCGCTAAGGGATGATGTTGTGGAAGAGGTGGAGGATGAGGACTCACCATTTCCATAAGCTTCTGGACAGTCAGCGCCACGTGGTTCCTCACAAACGTGTAGGCAGGGGACACTTTGTGAGGAGGATGAGGAGAAGTCAATGGAGGAGGAAGACATCCGTCCAGAGAAGGGAGTTACACAATTGTCCAGTAGTCAGTGTGTACAGCGAGGGTGGGGTGATGAAGAGCGGGCAGAGCTCACGCCTCAAGCAGGGGACAGCGTTTCTTGGCCAGTTTGCAGTCTGCAGCACATGGTTATTTACATGCTGCAGTGCCTGAGAAACGACCGGCGCATCGCCCACATTCTCAACATGGCTGATTATTAGGTGTACACCCTCCTCGATCCTCACTACCGGGACAACGTACAAAGCCTCATCACACCGTTGTACCGGGATCGTAAAATGTGGGAGTACCAAGACACACTGGTGAATTCCATCATCTTCTCCAGTCCAACTGAGAGAAGTGCTGCTAGTGCTTTACAAAGCAGCTCAGTGCGTCCTGGCAGTGGAGGAGGCTCTGCACAAAGAGGGAGCAGAAGCAGTGCCTCTGCCCAAGGCAAGACCAGTATGGCCCAACTGTGGCACAGTTTTGTGTGCCCGCCACAAATGTCTACACCATCACAGGCAGCTCCAGTCAGCAGGAGGCAACGGTTCTGTCAGATGGTGACAGACTACATGTCTTGCCCTCTTACTGTACTCCCAGACGGCTCTTCCCCTTTCAAGTTTTGGGTCTCTAAGCTGGATACATGGCCAGAGCTAAGCCAGTATGCATTGGAGGTGCTGGCTTGCCCTGCGGCTAGTGTATTATTGGAACGCGTCTTTAGTGCTGCAGGTGGTATACTAACAGACCGTCGCATGCGACTATCCTCCGATAACGTTGACCGGCTTACTTTTCTGAAAATGAACCAGGCCTGGATATTGCAGGAATTTGCCACTCCTCTTCCTGATTAAATAATTGGGTGACTGTCTACAGTATCCTGGTCTCCTGTTGTGTTCATCTTTCTACCACCTGAACTGTAATTCCTGGGCTCCAACACCGCCAGTTGAGGCTCAGAAGTGCCGTCTGCACAGTCAAAACATACGACCCAGTGTTATTGGGTGTCAGTAACGTCAGCTGATCCCCAGCTGTGTAGTCAGCAATGTGTCCTGCGACCGCCACGCTGACACAACAACTGAAATTTAAGGGAACCTGTCTCCCCCCCCAGGCGTTTGTTACTGAAAGATCCACCTTGTGCAGCAGTAATGCTGCACAAGGAAAAGGTAGCTATTTTTGTTTAGCTCCTTGCACACGCAGAACTTAACACTTATAAAATGTGTCCACTGATACCGTAAAACCGTCCCGGAGGTTGGACTTTCCTTCGTAATGTGACGCAGCACAGCCGTCATTCCTACCCCCTTGGTGCCGTGCGCCGCCTCCTCAACGTTGTTTGATTCTGTCCCAGAGCCTGCGCTGTTATGTTATCCCTTGGCCAGGCACACTTAGCGTTGCCCGTCTTCTGACATCATTTGGTGTCAGGCTGACTGCGCCTGTGTGGCCGCGCTGGCCAAGATCCCGCCTCGCAGTGTCTTCTGATTTAATCACACTGCGGGCCTGGGATCCATGGGCATGTGCAGTGCATATCTTCACCTCCACCTCTCACTCATCTCCCTCCACCTTCTTCAGACTGTGCGCCGTCAGCTGATCCCTAATAGCATGCCACGGCCGTGACGCCGCACAGTCTGAAGAAGCCGGAGGGAGGGGAGTGAGAGGCGAGAATATGCACTGCGCATGCCCATGGATCCCAGGCCCGCAGTGGGATTACATTAGACGAGGCGGGATCTCGGGCAGCGCTGCCGCACTGGCACATCCAGCCTGACACCAAATGATGTCAGAAGACGGGCAGCGCTAAGTGCGCCAGGCCAAGGGATAACATAACAGCGCAGGCTCCGGGACAGAATCAAACAACGCTGAGGAGGCGGCGCACGGCACCAAGGGGGTAGGAATGACGGCTGTGCTGCATCACATTACGAAGGAAAGTCCCACCTCCGGGACGGTCTCACGGTATCAGGGGACACATTTTATAAGTGTTTAGTTCTGTGATTGCAAGGAGCATAATGAAAAGAGCCACCTTTTCCTTTTGCATCCTTTGTGTTGCACAAGCTGGCTCTTTCAGCTACAAACGCCTTGTGGGGGGGTTAAAGGTTCCCTTTCGACTTGCTCCAATCAGGCTTCGGCCTAAACTGTGTTCCTCTGCTCCTCCTGCTTTCCCTACTCTAACACTGCTATGGGGCCTGGAAGTGCTGTCCGCACAGTCAACAGTCGCTCCTCTGTTATTGGGGTTCAGTAACGTCAGCTGCTCCCCAGCTGTGTGTGCGACAATACCTCCAATCTGCTCCTCCTGCTGTCCCTGGGCTCTAACACCGCTAGTTGGTGCCTGGAAGTGCTGTCCGCACAGTCAACAGTCGCTCCTCTGTTATTGGGGTTCAGTAACGTCAGCTGCTCCCCAGCTGTGTGTGCGGCAATACCTTCAATCTGCTCCTCCTGCTGTTCCTGGGCTCTAACACCACTAGTTGGCACCTGGAAGTGCTGTCCGCACAGTCAACAGTCGCTCTTCTGTTATTGGGGTTCAGTAACGTCAGCTGCTCCCCAGCTGTGTGTGCGGCAATACCTCCAATCTGCTCCTCCTGCTGTCCCTGGGCTCTAACACCGCTAGTTGGTGCCTGGAAGTGCTGTCTGCACAGTCAACAGTCGCTCCTCTGTTATTGGGGTTCAGTAACGTCAGCTGCTCCCCAGCTGTGTGTGCGGCAATACCTCCAATCTGCTCCTCCTGCTGTCCCTGGGCTCTAACACCGCTAGTTGGTGCCTGGAAGTGCTGTCCGCACAGTTAACAGTCGCTCCTCTGTTATTGGGGTTCAGTAACGTCAGGTGCTCCCCAGCTGTGTGTGCGACAATACCTCCAATCTGCTCCTCCTGCTGTCCCTGGGCTCTAACACCGCTAGTTGGTGCCTGGAAGTGTTGGCTGCACAGTTAACACTTGCTGCCGTGTTATTGGGTTTCAGTAACGTCAGCTGATTCCCAGCTGTGTATCTGGCAAAACAAATCTGCTCCTCCTGCTGTCCCTGGGCTTCAACACCGCCGGTTGCTTCCCAGAAGTGCTGTCTGCACAGTCAACAGTCGCTCCTCTGTTATTGGGGTTCAGTAACGACAGCTGCTCCCCTGCTGTGTTGCGGCAATACCTCCAGCCTGATCCTCCTACTGTCCCTGGGCTCTAACACCGCCAGTTGGTGCCTGGAAGTGCCAGCTGTTCCAGGCAAACGTGTCCTGCAAACGCCACGCAGACACAACAACTGAAATTGAAGGGAACCTGTCCCCCCCCAGGCGTTTGTATGTATAACAGCCACCTTGTACAGCAGTAATGCTGCATTTGTACAAGGTGGCTCATTAAGTAACTCTCCTTGCACACGTCGAACTCAACACGTCTAAAATGTGTCCCCTGAGACCATTAAACCGTCCCTGAGGTGTGACTTTCCTTTGGAATCACATGCTGCAACCACCTTGGTAGCGCTGCCCGTCTTCTGACATCATTGGTTGGCTGGCTGTACCTCTGCGGCCGCCCTGCCCGACACAACGCCCGTCGGTGTCTTATTTATTTTGACTGCGACGGTGTTATTGCTGGGCATGAGCAGTGCATATGTTTGCCTGTCACTCATCTCCTTCCGCCTTCTTCAGACTGTGCGGCTTCATGGCCATGGCATGCGATAAGGAATCAGCTGACGCCGCACAGTCTGTAGCAGGTGTAAGGACACGAGTGAGAGGCGAACATATTTACTGCACAAGGCCATGAATCCCAGCCCCGTATTGTGAATTAATGAAAAGACACTGCGGGGCTGGGATTCATGGGCATCGCGAACCGCACTGGCCGACATGAAATGATGTCAGAAGACGGGCAGCGCTAACAGCGCATGGCCAAGGGATAACACAACAGCGCAGACTCCTGTACAGCTAATAACGACGCTCAGGAGACTGCGCCCAGCACCAAGGTGGGATTTTTGACAGCTGTGCTGCGTCTCATTAAGAAGGAAAGTCACGCCTCCAAGACAGTTTGACTGTATAAGGGGCTAAATTTTATACCTGTTTCATTCAGCGTGTGCAAGGAACAAAATTTAAAGAGCAACCTTTGACTTGTGCAGCACTATTGCTGCCCAAGGTGTGGCTCTTCTAGTTTGTAACACCTGAGGGGGGGTTAAAGGTTACCTTTAAAATTGGTTCAATTAGGCTTCGGCCTACACTCTGCTCCTCCTGCAGACTCTGGGCTCTAACACCGCCAGTTGGTGCCCGGAAGTGCTGGCTGCACAGAGAAAAACACCAGCCAATGTGTCATTGGGATTCAGCAACGCCAGCTGTTCCCCTGCTGTGTAGCCGGCAACGTGTCCTTCAAGCGCCATGCAGACACAAAGCTGCCGCCAGTGCAGACTTCGGCCTGCACTCTGCTCCCTCTGCTCCTCCTGCTGACCCTGGGCTCTAACACCGCCAGTTGGCACCCGGAAGTGCTGGCTGCACAGAGAAAAACACCCGCCAATGTGTCAGTGGGGTTCAGCAATGCCAGCTGTTCCCCTGCTGTGTAGCCGGCAAAGTGTCCTGCAAACGCCACGCAGACACAACAGACCTAAAACTGCCTCCAGTGCCGGCTTCGGCCTACACTCTGCTCCCTCTGCTCCTCCTGCTGACCCTGGGCTCTAACACCGCCAGTTGGCGCCCGGAAGTGCTGGCTGCACAGAGAAAAACACATGCCAATGTGTCAGTGGGGTTCAGCAACGCCAGCTTTTCCCCTGCTGTGTAGCCGGCAACGTGTCCTGCAAACGCCACGCAGACACAACAGACCGAAAACTGCCTCCAGTGCAGGCTTCGGCCTACACTCTGCTCCCTCTCCTCCTGCTGTTCCTGGGCTCTAACACCGCCAGTTGGTGCCCGGAACTGCTGGATGCACTGAGAAAAACACCAGCCAATGTGTCAGTGGGGTTCAGTAACGCCAGCTGTTCCCCTGCTGTGTAGCCGGTGTTGAGTCCTTATCTGTCCCTGGCTTCCTAACTGTAGGAATCCTGAGTAAATGACACGCAAACAAAGTATTGTGTGATCATATACAGGGGAAACCCAGGAGCACATCTGACTCACTGAGCTCTACCCCTCCTTTATATCAAAAAAATTATTCATTTACAGACATGCGCACAAGCGCTCATATTTCACTATCACTTACAAAAACAGTCTATACAAGCAGAGATAAGGTACAGCTTCTAGTATGTAAGTAAGAAGGTTACATCAGTAAGAAGGAATGCGTCCATAAAAGGAAATGTCAACTTTGCTCTAGTTTCTTGAGATAAGACACAAAGGATTCTTTCAGTCTAATCTTCACAATTCCCCCCTTTGACATATTCCTTTTATTTATTACCATAGGGCCAAAGACAAAGCCTTTACTTTGGTATTACACATACACACACTTATATTATTAATAAGAGAATCAAATCTAGTATTAATTCTTCTATCGCAAATTATTTTCTTCTTTAGCAGTATACTAAAATATAAAAACAAAAATTAGTACAGTAATATTAATTAGAATCACTAGAGGATAACATAAGAATAAAGGAAAAAAAAAAACAAACAAAACTTTATACTCTTGCATCTATTACACAAAGTTTATCTGTGCATACTGAGATACCCTTGAGCATAATCTGGAATAGTACGTATATGACTACAATAATCATAACTATATGTATTATGCTCTGCATAATCCCAGCAACCCACCCACCGATTCCTCTGAACCAGTTGGCTGGGTTAAGAAAAGAAAAGGTATCTGACCACCAGTTATCCTTATTCTGGTCATTATCTTTGTCATACTGATCTCTGAGTCGTTGTACGTCCTTTAATTTAAATGTCATACTCATCAGATTCATTACAAACCAGGTTCCCCGGTTTGCTTGTACAATCACTTGCATTACCTTGAGGGAACAACTCAGAATGTTCCCAATTTCTATTGTGTATGTATCTTTCCAATACTACAGGTTTGAAGGCATCAGAGGAAGGGACGGTTGTACTGAAACTGAGCTGTAGATTTTCAGTGGGGACCTGTCCTAGATCAGTTAATCCAGTCTTATTTCTAGGTACCCATTTTCCTCCCCTGAATGCTAAATATTGTAGATGTGTATTACTCCCTGAGAGATTACCCTGCCACCAAGGAAATTCTACCCATCCCACAATTGGTATGGCGATTGTAGTATTCCACAGCCTAGCATTACCAGTTTGGTTGTTGGCCAGGTTGTCTGAACAATTAGGCCAAGCAAATATTTCTTCTGCTGACACGGGAACTGCTAGAAAAGGTATACTTGTGGCTGATACCGGTGAATGGGTACAGATCCAACAATCTGTCAGGGGTTGTGTATTATTTAACAAGTCATGCACTAATTTTCTATGATGTTGTACGAATCTATTGTTCAAAGGGGCTAGAGATTTTAGTCTATCCCATGCCTCCGTTGAGATTAACATTATTAACATCAATATCATGAGTTTTGTACTGCTTTTTTGCAGTGGCTTGCATGTATCCATGATGCCTTTCCTTCTAGCTTGACTGATGTAGGTGTTGTCAACAAGACTTGGAAGGGTCCGTCAAATCTTGGTTCAAGAGCCTTTCTGGTGTGTCTTTTTACATAGACTTGATCACCTGGTTCCAACTTGTGACTTCCTTCAATGTTGTCAGGATCTGGAAGGGAAGCAAAAACTTGTGCATGCACCTTAGTTAATTGTTTCTGAAGATTTTGCACATAAGAAGTCAATGACTCAATATTTAACACAAGTTGCTGTGGAAAATAACATCCTAAATTGGCAGTCCTGCCAAACAAAATTTCATATGGAGACAGTTTAGTCTTACCCCTTGGGGTATTGCGTATTGAGTAAAGGGCCAGTGGAAGGCATTCTGTCCAAGGCTTTCCTGTTTCAGCCATGGCTTTCTGTATTTTTAACTTTAAAGTTCCATTCATGCGTTCCACCTTACCAGAACTTTGAGGATGGTATGGAGTGTGTAACTGACTTTCAACACCCAACATTTTCAGTACATTTTGAAATATTTCTCCAGTGAAATGAGTACCCCTATCTGACTTGATCACTTCAGGGAGACCGTAACGGGGTATCAGTTCGGCAACTAGCTTTACAGCAGTGTTTTTAGCTGAAGCCTTCCGAACTGGATAGGCCTCTGGCCACCCTGAGAACATGTCCACACACACCAACACATACTCATACCCATTACTTTTTGGCAGCTGGATAAAGTCTATTTGTAATCGCTGAAACGGATAGAGAGGTCGGACGTGGTGCTTCATAGGGGTCTTTGTTGTCTGTCCGGGATTATGTGCCAGGCATATAGCGCATGCAGCACAATAGTCTCTTGCGTAGTTGCCAAAACCTGGAGCCAACCAGACTTGCTTTGCCAGCAGTGTCATTGCATTTGCAGACACATGAGTAGGGTGGTGCAGTCCACCAACTACAATCGGGTACCAGGCTCTAGGTAGACATATTAGTCCATCTTTCTTCCAAATTCCTGCTTGTTCTTCTGCCCCTTCCTTTTTCCACCTGTCCCTCTCCTCTTCTCCTGCATCTTCCTGTGCTTGTCTCAGTCTATCTTCAGTATTTTCTGTGGGGTTTACAGTATGAACCTGCTGTAAGGGTTTGACCGCTGCTGCCTTGGCTGCTTTATCAGCCCTATCATTTCCCCTAGATTCCCTAGTGTCGAGTCTCACATGTGCAGCTACCTTAATTACTGCTACTTCTTTTGTTTCTTGTGCAGCCTCTAAGATCTGTTTGATCAGAGAAGCATGTTTTACAGGTTGGCCTGACGCTGTCATATAACCTCTAGCTCTCCAGATTACTCCAAAATCAAACACAATACCATGTGCATACCTAGAATCAGTGTATATATTAGCTGTCTGATTCTCAGCTATTTTTAGCGCTTCAATCAATGCTGTTAGTTCTGCTTCTTGTGCAGACTGTTTCGGTGGAAGTGGTTCTGCTTTGAGAGTTTCAGATTCTGACACAACTGCATACCCTGTATGGAAGTTACCTGTGTCATCTGCAAACCTACTACCGTCTATAAACAGCTCTAAATCTGGATTTTGAAGTGGTGTTTCGGATACATTGGGTAAGCCTGCTGTTTCTTGTAAAATGAGCTCTGTACAATCATGTGTGTCTGTAGGGAAAAAATTTGCGTGTGGATCAGTGTCCTTATTCCCCCCTTCAGACTCGAGAGGTAGCAGTGTAGCTAAATTGAGAGTCTGAAGCCTTGCAAATGTGATAGTAGAGGGAAGCAGCAAAGAACACTGTAGCCGCAAATGTCTGGCCATGGAAATGTGTTTTGGTTGGACCTGGTTTAATATCCCATAAACATCATGTGTAGTTTGAACTGTGAGTGGATGCTCTAGGACAATTTCTGATGCTTTGTCCAACAATAGTGAGACAGCAACAACTACACGTACACAGGTTGGCGCTGCTTTAGCTACTGGATCTAACCTTGCTGAAAGATATGCAATTGGTCTTTGTTTCCCTGCATGCTTCTGGGTAAGAACTCCTGTAGCATGTGAATCAACTTCTGCAGCCATAAGCTGAAATGGTTTGGTGTAGTCTGGTAGCCCTAACGCTGGAGCTGAAACAAGGGCATCTTTTAATTGTTGGAACGAACTCTGACCTTCTTTTGTCAACAAATAAGGTTCACTTTTTACACAGTCATACAGTGGTTGCATTAGTTGACTGGCATGTATAATCCATTGTCTACAATGAGACACTATTCCTAAAAATGCTCGTAGCTGTTTATGATTTCTAGGCTCATTCATCTGTCTTATTGCTTCAGTTCTTTGAGGTGTAAGATGCTTTTTACCTTGAGAAATGCAATGACCTAGAAAGACCACTTTGATCTGACAAACTTGTAGCTTTTGTCTATTCACTTTACACCCTTCTTTTTCTAGAAAACATAGTAAACTCACAGTGGACCTTTCTGCAGTTTCTAGATCTGGGCAGCAAAGTAGTAGATCATCCACATACTGCAAAATTACTACCTGTGATTCAGGTTCAAACCTTTGAAGAACTGTTTGTAGGGCATTTGAATAAAGAGTAGGGGAGTGTATCATTCCCTGTGGAAGGCGTGTCCACGCCAACTGTTTGCCCTTAAATGTAAATGCAAACAAATGCCAACTATCTTGGTGTAAAGGAACCGAGAAAAATGCATTTGAAAGATCTATTACAGTAAACACTTGAGAAATGGCTGGTATCTGTGATAGTAACGTATGAGGATTGGGTACAACTGGGGTGATTGGATCTAGAACTTTGTTTATTTCTCTTAGATCATGTACCATACGATATTTGGGCATAGAACCCTTATCAAGAGTTCTCTTCTTGACTGGATACAGAGGAGTGTTAGCAGGTGATTGTATCTCTACCAAAACTCCTTTCTCTCTGTATTCCTCTATCTGTTTTGTAATCGCTAGTTCCTGCTGGGCACTCACAGGGTATTGTCTGAGCTGTGGGAGAACAGCTCCTGGTTGCACAGATAATTTTACAGGAGAGATATGCAATAATCCCACATCAGTGTCACCCTGTGCCCACAGTGTTTCTGGGACCGTTGAGAGATCTAGATCTGTGGTGTACTCTTTTTCTTCAGTATAATCCTCAAAAGCCTGAATTCTAACATATTGTTTTAATGTTTCTGCATCATCAGGGATAGTCAGCATAACTGTGCCATCTTCCCTAAAATTGATGTTAGCTTCTAATTTCTTTAGGACATCAGTTCCCAACAGACATGTTGGGGCACCTCTGGCATACAAAAATCTGGATGCAAAACATTTAGGTCCTAATGAGACCTCTAGGGGCACAGTATATGGCAGTGTTCGAATTACCCCATCATAACCCTCAGCAAAAGTTGTTTGCTGTGAAATATCTTCTGGGTTTGGAAGAAAATCTTGATTCAAAATTGAGGAAGTTGCACCTGTATCTATCAAAAATGGAATCTCTCTTCCCCCCACATTCACCTGTATTATAGGTCTTCTAGCTGGTAGGGAAGTTTGTAACACATTAAGTCAATCTGAGTCTGATATGGGACCATCCACTATGGATGTCTGTTGGATGTCTGAGGGCTTATTCTTTGGTACAAATTTTCCTGATTTTATGTCTGCCTGCTTCTTTCTACATTCTCTCTGGAAATGTCCTGGTTTCTTGCAGTAATGACAGGGAAAATTATGTCTTGCCCTTCCACCTGTTGTGTTTGCTATTCTGACAGGTTTTTTCTTTTCTCTTAAATCCATAGCAATGCCCATACATCTTTGTTTCACTATCTGTGGTTGTTCTAGAGTTCTCCAATCTGGCGTAGCTGACTTGAATCTTTCCTTAATGCCTGGTTCAAGTCCCTCAATCAATTGTTTAGTATAGAGCCGGAGGACTCCTGGATCAGCAATATTTAATCCCTCATCCCTAAAGCTATCTTCCAGCTCCCGGGAATACTCATCTATGGATTGACCTGCTTTCTGCATAACTATGCCTGTGGATCCTCTCTCCCTCTGTTTTCCTTGCATGAACTGATTTAGAGCCTCTACAAACCGGTTTCCTGACTCTATCACAAAAGGTGCTCTTACATTTTCTCCTGCTGGTCTTTGAGCCTGTGTTGCTACAATCAGCTCCTGAAACATTCCCGATGGCATTTTTAGCCTACATAATTCCATTCCATCCATCCATGAACCATTATGTGTGCGAATTATTTGCTCTATATAACTAGCAAATCTATTTGGGTATCGAGTTGGATCTGGTGCATTCATAAGAAGAGACATACCCTCAGCTGGTGTCCATGGAAAATACTGTTGTGTTTCAATTTGCCTAGTAATTCTTTGATTAGGATTCTCGGGATCAGCTTCTCTCACTCCCTTTGTTATTATCCTAACAGGCGCTAATAACTGATGGCCTTTAGGGGCCCCACAGGCGGAACACTCAGTTCTCCAATCCGGATTCTGCTGGCCACAATTTTGGCATACCCATCCTTCCACCCCGCTTAACCCAGGATATAAATTTGGTATGGGTTTCCCTCCCTCTGTACCTCCTGAAGGTACAAATGGTTGAACACTCGGATCTAGATAAGGAGGAGGAACTGAATGAATCGTAGCACAACATTTTCCCGTACCCATACTCCATTTGGAAGTGTCTGGATCATACTTCCAATTCTCCTCTTTAGCCGTTTTTGAGACCTTTATCATACAGTGTATGATTTCTTCCCACCCATTATCCCTGATAATTCCACCTCGTTCTTTACTCAGTCTTTCCCATTCTGTACTGAACATAAGTGCTTCTGAAATTCCCAATTTTTCTCTTACCCTTCTAATCTGCCTTCTGACTGTCTTTCCACATCTTTCCTGTATGATATCTGCTGCTTCTACTTGTCCTAAGACAGTTTTGGTCTGTTTATTTCCCATTTTTCTTTTCAATAATAGCTATTCCTACCCCAGGTGACGTTTGGACAATCACTTACTCTGTGGTGATGTCTCGTTGCCTTCTCTCCTAGGGAGCTATTATTTCCCATTTTTCTTTTCAATATTAGCTATGACTACCCTAGGTGACGTTTGGACAACCACTTCCTCTGTTGGTGGCGTCTCGTTGCCTTCTCTCCTAGGGAGCTAAAATATTGAAGGGCTTGTCTGCTCCGTTTCTTCTAATATGCAGGACGTACTTAAGTGCTATTATGCACACAAACAGACCCCAGCAACACCATACAGATCACAAAACTTTCTGTGTCAGTTAGCATACTTGTCCCAGGCTCATGGACCCGCGTCCTGGGCTCATTCTATCAAACCTTATCCAGAAATGAAGGAAGTTAAGCACTTAATTGGAGTCAAGCATGGGCGGAGGTCTCCCAGAAGGACGCAACCACATGACCCAGTTAGGCTGACTTCCGTGTATAAGGCTTATACCCCAACTATTTCGGCTTATTTTTCTACGCACTTTTGCTCTTCTTTCACAACATACCACAACCTTCACACTGTTCACACACTGCCAGGGACAGGACTCATAAGTCTATACAATATGGTAACCCGAGTTTTATAGGTATCTACTCACTACTAGACTAACCCAGCGTGACACGGCTCATAGAGATCTTTCGGATAATACAGGGCAGATAAAAGAGAACTAATAATGTCTCTTACCTGGCCAGGTTTTTCAGTTCATTTGCCGTCCATTATCCCAGATCTCCGTTGTCCGTATCCGCAGGTAAATCTCGAGCAAATACTCTCTTCTCAGGTCCCTGTTCGGTGCGCCAGAGAAATGTTGAGTCCTTATCTGTCCCTGGCTTCCTAACTGTAGGAATCCTGAGTAAATGACACGCAAACAAAGTATTGTGTGATCATATACAGGGGAAACCCAGGAGCACATCTGACTCACTGAGCTCTACCCCTCCTTTATATCAAAAAAATTATTCATTTACAGACATGCGCACAAGCGCTCATATTTCACTATCACTTACAAAAACAGTCTATACAAGCAGAGATAAGGTACAGCTTCTAGTATGTAAGTAAGAAGGTTACATCAGTAAGAAGGAATGCGTCCATAAAAGGAAATGTCAACTTTGCTCTAGTTTCTTGAGATAAGACACAAAGGATTCTTTCAGTCTAATCTTCACACCGGCAACGTGTCCTGCAAACGCCACGCAGACACAACAGACCTAAAACTGCCTCCAGTGCAGGCTTCGGCCTACACTCTGCTCCCTCTGCTCCTCCTGCTGACTCTGGGCTCTAACACCGCCAGTTGGCGCCCAGAAGTGCTGGCTGCACAGAGAAAAACACCCGCCAATGTGTCAGTGGGGTTCAGCAACGCCAGCTGTTCCCCTGCTGTGTAGCCGGCATCGTGTCCTGCAAACGCCATGCAGACACAAGAACTGAAATTGAAGGGAACCTGTCCCCCCCAGGCGTTGGCATGTATAACAGCCACCTTGTACAGCAGTAATGCTGCATTTGTACAAGGTGGCTCATGAAGTTATTCTCCTTGCACACGTCGAACTCAACACACGTATGAAATGTGTCCCCTGACACCATTAAACCGTCCCTGAGGTGTGACTTTACTTTGTAATGACATGCAGCAACCCCCTTGGTAGCGCTGCCCATCTTCTGACATCATTGTTTGGCTGGCTGCACCTGTGCGGCCGCCCTGCCCGACACAACGCCCCTCGGTGTCTTAATTTTTTTGACTGCAAGGGTGTGATTGATGGGCATGAGCAGTGCATATCTTCGCCTGTCACTCCTCTCCTTCCGCCTTCTTCAGACTGTGCGGCTTCATGGCTATGGCATGCGATAAGGGATCAGCTGACGCCGCACAGTCTGCAGCAGGTGTAAAGACAAGAGTGAGAGGCGAACATAATGACTGCGCAAGGCCATGAATACCAGCCCCGCAGTGTGAATTAATGAAAAGACACTGCGGGGCTAGGATTCATGGGAATCGCTGACCGCACCGGCCGACATGAAATGATGTCAGAAGACGGGCAGCGCTAACAGCGCATGGCCAAGGGATAACACAACAGCGCTGACTCCTGTACAGCAAATAACGACGCTCAGGAGGCTGCGCCCAGCACTAAGGTGGGATTTTTGACAGCTGTGCTGCGTCTCATTAAGAAGGAAAGTCACGCCTCCAAGACAGTTTGACTGTATAAGGGGCTAAATTTTATACCTGTTTCATTCAGTGTGTGCAAGGAACAAAATTTAAAGAGCAACCTTTGACTTGTGCAGCACTACTGCTGCCCAAGGTGTGGCTCTTCTAGTTTGTAACACCTGAGGGGGGGTTAAAGGTTACTTTTAAAATTGGTTCAATTAGGCTTCGCCCTACACTCTGCTCCTCCTGCAGACCCTGGGCTCTAACACCGCCAGTTGGTGCCCGGAAGTGCTGGCTGCACAGAGAAAAACACCCGCCAATGTGTCAGTGGGGTTCAGCAACGCCAGCTGTTCCCCTGCTGTGTACTTGGAAACGTGTCCTGCAAACGCCACGCAGACACAAAGCTGCCTCCAGTGCAGGCTTCGGCCTACACTCTGCTCCTCTGCTCCTCCTGCTGACCCTGGGCTCTAACACCACCATTTGGTGCTCGGAAGTGCTGGCTGCACAGAGAAAAACACCCGTCAATGTGTCAGTGGGGTTCAGTAACGCCAGCTGTTCCCCTGCTGTGTAGCCGGCAACGTGTCCTGCAAACACCAAAAAGACACAACAGACCTAAAACTTCCGCCAGTGCTGGCTTCAGCCAACACTCTGCTCCCTCTGCTCCTCCTGCTGTCCCTGGGCTCTAACACTGCCAGTTGGTGCCCGGAAGTCCTGGCTGCACAGAGAAAAACACCCGCCAATGTGTCAGTGGGGTTCAGCAATGCCAGCTGTGCCCCTGCTGTGTAGCCGGCAACGTGTTCTGCAAACGCCACACACACAAAGCTGCCACCAGTGCAGGCTTCGGCCTACACTCTGCTCCCTCTCCTCCTGCTGTCCCTGGGCTCTAACACTGCCAGTTGGTGCCCGGAAGTGCTGGCTATACAGAGAAAAACACCAGCCAATATGTCAGTGGGGTTCAGTAACGCCAGCTGTTCCCTTGCTGTGTAGCCGGCATCGAGTCCTGCAAACGCCACGCAGACACAAGAACTGAAATTGAAGGGAACCTGTCCCCCCCAGGCGTTGGCATGTACAACAGCCACCTTGTACAGCAGTAATGCTGCATTTGTACAAGGTGGCTCATTAAGTTATTCTCCTTGCCCACGCCGAACGCAACAGCTGTTCACCTGCTGTGTAGCCGGCAACGTGTCCTGCAAATGCCACGCAGACACAACAGACCTAAAACTGCCGCCAGTGCAGGCTTCGGCCTACACTCTGCTCCCTCTGCTCCTCCTGCTGACCCTGGGCTCTATTATTGCCAGTTGTGTTGTGAATTTGGATTCTGGGCTCCCCCGGTGGCCGCTTGTGGAATTGGACTTGTCATCCTCTTTCCTGTTTCACCTGGTTCCATCAGTAGTGGGTGTCGCTATTTAAGCTCATTTCTCTGGTGGTTTCTTGCCGGTCAACAATGTTATCTGATGCCTCTCAGTGCTTGTTCCTGCTTCTAGACAACTACTAGATAAGTTGGACTTTTGTCCATGTTTTGTTTTGCCTATTTGTTCCAGTTCACAGCTGAAGTTTTGTTACTGTGTCTGGAAAGCTCTCGTTGATCAGGGATTGCTACTCTGGCGTTATGAGTTAATGCCAGAGTTTAAGGTAATCTCTGGATGGTGTTTTGTTAGTGTTTTTCTGCTGACCATGAAAGTATACTATCTGTCTTCTGCTATCTAGTAAGCGGACCTCAAATTTGCTAAGACTATTTTCCTGCTGCGTTTGTTGTTTCATCTGAACTCACCGTCATTATATGTGGGGGGCTACTGTCTTCTTTGGAATATTTCTCTAGAGGTGAGCCAGGTCTTATATTTCCCTCTGCTAGCTATTTAGGTCTTAGGCCAGAGCTGGGCATCTAGCGATAAATAGGAAATGCTACCTGGCTATTTCTAGTTGCGCGGCAGGCTTAGTTCATGGTCAGTATAGTTCCATCTTCCGAGAGCTTGTCCCTCTATAGGCTTGCTATGATCTCTGCCTGCAGAGATCATGACAGTTTGACCGGCCCATAAAGTGTTAAAGACCCAGGTTGAGAAAGGAGAGTTATAAGAAGTCTGCTGGAATATTTTTTTTTTTTTTTTCCTCCAGTCTGCCTTGCTGCAGTCTTTTTCCATTCATAACGTTTTTCATCGGTCGTTATTGCGCAGGTATGAGGTACCTGTTGTACCTTCAGTTGAGCCTCCTGCTCCGGTGTTGGTTGAGGGTGAGTTGGAGTACGTTGTGGAGAAAATTTTGGACTCTCGTGTTTCCAGACGGAAACTCCAGTATCTGGTCAACTGGAAGGGTTACGGCCAGGAGGATAATTCTTGGGTCAATGCATCTGATGTTCATGCTTCTGATCTTGTTCGTGCCTTCCATAGGGCTCATCCTGGTCGCCCTGGTGGATCTGGTGAGGGTTCGGTGCCCCCTCCTTGAGGGGGGGGTACTGTTGTGAATTTGGATTCTACTCATGTTATATCAGCATGCTCTAGGCGTACAAAGAAGCTTGATAAGTCTGTTTCCATTGGCACCATTCAGTCTAAGTTTATTTTGTCTGTAACCCTGATTTGTTCTTTGTCATCCATTGCCACGGACGCCTATGTTGACTCTGGCGCCGCTCTGAGTCTTATGGATTGGTCCTTTGCCAATCGTTGTGGTTTTGATTTAGAGCCTTTGGAGACTCTTATTCCTCTGAAGGGGATTGACTCCACCCCATTGGCTAATAATAAACCACAATACTGGACACAAGTAACCATGCGTATCAATCCGGATCACCAGGAGATTATTCGTTTCCTGGTGCTGTATAATTTACATGACGATTTGGTACTGGGATTGCCATGGTTGCAGTCTCACAACCCAGTCTTGGACTGGAGAGCAATGTCTGTGTTGAGCTGGGGATGTAAGGGTATTCATGGGGACGTACCTTTGGTTTCTATTTCGTCGTCCATTCCCTCTGAAGTCCCTGAGTTCCTCTCTGATTATCAAGACGTCTTTGACGAACCCAAGCTTGGGTCGTTACCTCCGCACCGTGAGTGCGATTGTGCCATAGATTTGATACCGGGTTGTAAATATCCAAAGGGTCGTTTGTTTAATTTGTCTGTGCCGGAACATGCTGCTATGCGGGAATATATAAAGGAGTCTTTGGAAAAGGGACATATTCGTCCATCTTCTTCTCCCTTGGGAGCTGGGTTTTTCTTTGTCTCAAAAAAAGACGGCTCTTTGAGACCATGTATTGATTATCGGCTTCTGAATAAGATCACTGTTAAGTATCAATACCCATTGCCATTGCTTACTGATTTGTTTGCTCGTATAGAGGGTGCTAAGTGGTTCTCTAAAATTGATCTTCGTGGGGCGTATAATTTGGTGCGGATCAGGCAGGGGGATGAGTGGAAGACCGCATTTAATACGCCCGAGGGCCACTTTGAGTATTTGGTCATGCCTTTTGGTCTTTCTAATGCCCCTTCAGTTTTCCAGTCTTTTATGCATGATATTTTCCGCGATTTTCTGGATAAATTTATGATAATATATCTGGATGATATTCTGATTTTTTCTGATGACTGGGACTCTCATGTCCAGCAGGTCAGGAGAGTTTTTCAGGTTCTGCGGTCTAATTCTTTATGTGTGAAGGGGTCTAAGTGCGTTTTTGGGGTCCAGAAAGTTTCCTTTTTGGGGTATATTTTTTCTCCCTCTTCCATTGAGATGGATCCCGTCAAGGTGCAAGCTATTTGTGACTGGACTCAGCCCTCCTCTCTTAAGGGTCTTCAGAGATTTTTGGGCTTTGCCAATTTTTACCGCCGATTTATTGCTGGTTTTTCGGATGTCGTTAAACCACTGACTGATTTGACCAGACAAGGCGCTGATGTTGCTAATTGGTCCCCTCATGCTGTAGAGGCCTTTCAGGAGCTTAAGCGCCGTTTTGCCTCTGCCCCTGTGTTGCGTCAGCCTGATGTGAATCTGCCTTTTCAGGTTGAGGTTGACGCTTCGGAGATCGGAGCTGGGGCAGTGTTGTCGCAGAAAGGTTCCGACTGCTCCGTCATTAGGCCTTGTGCCTTCTTTTCTCGCAAATTTTCGCCCGCAGAGCGGAATTATGATGTTGGGAATCGGGAGCTTTTGGCCATAAAGTGGGCGTTTGAGGAGTGGCGCCATTGGCTCGAGGGGGCTAGGCATCAGGTGGTGGTATTGACTGACCACAAAAATTTGATTTATCTTGAGACTGCCAGACGCCTGAATCCTAGACAGGCGCGCTGGTCTTTATTTTTTTCTCGCTTTAATTTTGTGGTGTCATACCTACCGGGTTCTAAGAATGTTAAGGCAGATGCCCTTTCTAGGAGTTTTGACCCGGACTCTCCTGGTAATTCTGAACCCACAGGTATCCTTAGGGAGGGAGTAATTTTGTCGGCCGTTTCTCCTGATTTGCGGCGGTCCTTGCAAGAGTTTCAGGCGGATAGACCGGATCGTTGTCCGCCTGATAGACTGTTTGTTCCGGAGGATTGGACCAGCAGAGTCATCTCTGAGGTACATTCTTCTGCATTGGCAGGTCATCCCGGAATTTTTGGTACCAGGGATTTGGTGGCAAGATCCTTCTGGTGGCCTTCCCTGTCACGAGATGTGCGAGTCTTTGTGCAGTCATGTGACGTTTGTGCTCGGGCCAAGTCTTGTAGTTCTCGGGCTAGCGGACTGTTGTTGCCCTTGCCTATTCCTAAGAGGCCTTGGACACACATCTCGATGGATTTTATTTCAGATCTGCCTGTTTCCCAGAAGATGTCTGTCATCTGGGTGGTCTGTGACCGTTTCTCTAAAATGGTCCATTTGGTTCCTCTGCCCAAGTTGCCTTCTTCTTCTGAGTTGGTTCCTCTGTTTTTTCAGAATGTTGTCCGATTGCACGGTATTCCTGAGAATATTGTTTCTGACAGAGGTACCCAATTTGTGTCTAGATTTTGGCGGGCATTCTGTGCTAGGATGGGCATAGATTTGTCTTTTTCATCTGCTTTTCACCCTCAGACTAATGGCCAGACCGAGCGGACTAATCAGACCCTTGAGACATATCTGAGGTGTTTTGTCTCTGCTGACCAGGATGATTGGGTTGCTTTTTTGCCATTGGCAGAGTTCGCCCTCAATAATCGGGCCAGTTCTTCCACCTTGGTGTCCCCGTTTTTCTGTAATTCGGGGTTTCACCCTCGATTTTCCTCCGGTCAGGTGGAATCCTCGGATTGTCCTGGAGTGGATGCGGTGGTGGAGAGATTGCATCACATCTGGGGGCAGGTTATGGACAATTTGAAGTTGTCCCAGGAGAAGACTCAGCGTTTTGCCAACCGTCATCGTCGTGTTGGTTCTCGGCTTTGTGTTGGAGATTTAGTGTGGTTGTCTTCTCGTTTTGTCCCTATGAGGGTCTCTTCTCCTAAGTTTAAACCTCGGTTCATCGGCCCTTATAGAATATTGGAGATTCTTAATCCTGTTTCTTTCCGTTTGGACCTCCCTGCGTCCTTTTCCATTCATAACGTTTTTCATCGGTCGTTATTGCGCAGGTATGAGGTACCTGTTGTACCTTCAGTTGAGCCTCCTGCTCCGGTGTTGGTTGAGGGTGAGTTGGAGTACGTTGTGGAGAAAATTTTGGACTCTCGTGTTTCCAGACGGAAACTCCAGTATCTGGTCAACTGGAAGGGTTACGGCCAGGAGGATAATTCTTGGGTCAATGCATCTGATGTTCATGCTTCTGATCTTGTTCGTGCCTTCCATAGGGCTCATCCTGGTCGCCCTGGTGGATCTGGTGAGGGTTCGGTGCCCCCTCCTTGAGGGGGGGGTACTGTTGTGAATTTGGATTCTGGGCTCCCCCGGTGGCCGCTTGTGGAATTGGACTTGTCATCCTCTTTCCTGTTTCACCTGGTTCCATCAGTAGTGGGTGTCGCTATTTAAGCTCATTTCTCTGGTGGTTTCTTGCCGGTCAACAATGTTATCTGATGCCTCTCAGTGCTTGTTCCTGCTTCTAGACAACTACTAGATAAGTTGGACTTTTGTCCATGTTTTGTTTTGCCTATTTGTTCCAGTTCACAGCTGAAGTTTTGTTACTGTGTCTGGAAAGCTCTCGTTGATCAGGGATTGCTACTCTGGCGTTATGAGTTAATGCCAGAGTTTAAGGTAATCTCTGGATGGTGTTTTGTTAGTGTTTTTCTGCTGACCATGAAAGTATACTATCTGTCTTCTGCTATCTAGTAAGCGGACCTCAAATTTGCTAAGACTATTTTCCTGCTGCGTTTGTTGTTTCATCTGAACTCACCGTCATTATATGTGGGGGGCTACTGTCTTCTTTGGAATATTTCTCTAGAGGTGAGCCAGGTCTTATATTTCCCTCTGCTAGCTATTTAGGTCTTAGGCCAGAGCTGGGCATCTAGCGATAAATAGGAAATGCTACCTGGCTATTTCTAGTTGCGCGGCAGGCTTAGTTCATGGTCAGTATAGTTCCATCTTCCGAGAGCTTGTCCCTCTATAGGCTTGCTATGATCTCTGCCTGCAGAGATCATGACACAGTTGGCACCCAGAAGTGCTGGCTGCACAGAGAAAAACACCCGCCAATGTGTCAGTGGGGTTCAGCAACATACCTCCAAATGCCTCCAGTGCAGGCTTCGGCCTACACTCTGCTCCCCCTGCTGACCCTTTGCTCCAACACCACTAGTTGGGGCTCTAGGAAGACAAGCTTGCATAGGTCCCCATCCTGGTTCCAGTACCGTCAGCTGGTTCCGGGTAGAGCCTTTGGCTTAGGTGCCTCCTACTGGGTATCCGAGTTCCTTGGTAGGTCCTTGGTAGTGCTTTCAGGCATGGGTACCTCCTGCTTAGTAACCGGGTTCCAGTAACGTCAGCTGGTCCTCGGTAGTTCCATTGGCTTTTGGACCTTCGGCTACCCATCCGGGTTCCAGTACCGTCAGCTGGTTCTCGGCAGTGTCTTTTGCTCTTGTACCTTCTGCTCCCCATCCTGGTTCCAGTACCGTCAGCTGGTTCCGGGCAGAGCCTTTGGCTTAGGTGCCTCCTTCTGGGTATCTGAGTTCCACCAACGTCAGGTGGTCCTTGGTAGTGCTTTCAGGCACGGGTACCTCCTGCTTAGTAATCGGGTTCCAGTAACGTCAGCTGGTCTTCGGTAGTTCCATTGGCCCTTGGACCTTCGGCTACCCATCCGGGTTCCAGTACCGTCAGCTGGTTCTCGGCAGTGTCTTTTGCTCTTGTACCTTCTGATCCCCATCCTGGTTCCAGTACCGTCAGCTGGTTCCGGGCAGAGCCTTTGGCTTAGGTGCCTCCTTCTGGGTATCCGAGTTCCACCAACGTCAGGTGTGTTGTGAATTAGACTTTTTTGGCTCCCTCTTGTGGTCACTAGTGATATGACTCTGGGATTGTCTTTCCTCAGTTTGGCACCCACCTGGGTCGTTAGTCCAGGGGTGTTGCTATATGAACTTCCTGAATTCTCAGTCTGGTGCCTGGCATCGTTGTAATCAGTCCTTTCTGTTTACTCCTGTCTGCTGGTCCTGGTTCTTGCAAAATTAAGCTAAGTCCTGCTTCCTTGTTTTTTGGTTATTTGTATTGCTCTTATTTTTTGTACAGCTTGTACTAAATGTGATTCCTGATTTTGCTGGAAGCTCTAGGGGGCTGGTATTCTCCCCCCGGGCCGTTAGACGGTTCGGGGGTTCTTGAATATCCAGCGTGGAAATTTTGATAGGGTTTTTGCTGACCGTATAAGTCATCTTACTATATTCTGCTATTAGTCAGTGGGCCTCTCTTTGCTAAATACCTAGTTCATTCTTACGTTTGTCTTTTCTTCTTACCTCACCGTTATTATTTGTTGGGGGCTTGTATCCAACTTTTGGGGTCTTTTCTCTGGAGGCAAGAAAGGTCTGTCTTTTCCCTTCTAGGGTTAGTTAGTTCTCCGGCTGGCGCGAGACGTCTAGAACCAACGTAGGCACGTTCCCCGGCTGCTGCTATTTGTGGTGCTAGGATTAGATATACGGTCAGCCCAGTTACCACTGCCCTATGAGCTGGTTTTTTGTGTTTGCAGACTTGGTATTTATTTCTGAGACCCTCTGCCATTGGGGTCATAAGAGTATGCCAGGCCGAAGTTGAATGTTTAATGCATTGCAGAAGTGGGATAATAAGAAAGGAAATTCTGAGGTTTTTTTTTTTTTTCCTCTCTTTCTTCCTCCCCTTTACCTCTGAGTGGCTTGAGCTTGCTGCAGACATGAATGTCCAGACCTTGATTACAAGTGTGGACCAGCTTGCTGCTCGTGTGCAGGGCATACAAGATTTTGTTACCAGTAGTCCTATGTCTGAACCTAAAATACCTATTCCTGAACTGTTCTCTGGAGACCGATTTAAGTTTAGGAATTTCAGGAATAATTGTAAATTGTTTCTATCTCTGAGACCTTGTTCGTCTGGAGACTCAGCTCAGCAAGTTAAAATTGTTATCTCTTTCTTACGGGGCGACCCTCAGGATTGGGCCTTCTCGCTAGCGCCAGGAGATCCGGCATTGGCAAATATTGATGCGTTTTTTCTGGCGCTCGGATTGCTTTACGAGGAACCCAATCTTGAAATTCAGGCAGAAAAAGCCTTGCTGGCTATTTCTCAGGGCCAGGATGAAGCTGAAGTGTATTGCCAAAAATTTCGGAAATGGTCCGTGCTTACTCAGTGGAATGAGTGTGCTCTGGCCGCAAATTTCAGAAATGGCCTTTCTGAAGCCATTAAGAATGTGATGGTGGGTTTCTCCATTCCTACAAGTCTGAATGATTCCATGGCGCTGGCTATTCAAATTGACCGGCGTTTGCGGGAGCGCAAAGCCGCTAATCCTCTTGTGGTGTTGTCTGAACAAACACCTGATTTAATGCAATGTGGTAGAATTCAGACTAGAAATGAACGGAAAAATCATAGACGTCAGAATGGGTTGTGTTTTTACTGTGGTGATTCTACACATGTTATATCAGCATGCTCTAAACGCCTAACAAGGTTTGTTAGTCCTGTCGCCATTGGTAATTTGCAACCTAAATTTATTTTGTCTGTGACTTTAATTTGCTCATTGTCTTCCTACCCTGTTATGGCGTTTGTGGATTCAGGTGCTGCCCTGAGTCTTATGGATCTGTCATTTGCCAAGCGCTGTGGTTTTGTTCTTGAGCCGTTGGTAAATCCTATCCCTCTTAGAGGTATTGATGCTACGCCATTGGCGGAAAATAAACCGCAGTTTTGGACACAGGTAACCATGTGCATGACTCCTGAACATCGGGAGGTGATTCGTTTTCTTGTTCTGCATAAAATGCATGATTTGGTTGTTTTGGGTCTGCCATGGTTACAGACCCATAATCCAGTCTTGGATTGGAAGGCAATGTCTGTGTCAAGTTGGGGCTGTCAGGGAATTCATGGTGATTCCCCGCCGGTGTCTATTGCTTCCTCTACTCCTTCGGAAGTTCCTGAGTATTTGTCTGATTTTCAGGATGTATTCAGCGAGTCCAGGTCCAGTGCTCTGCCTCCTCATAGGGACTGTGACTGCGCTATAGATTTGATTCCAGGTAGTAAATTTCCTAAGGGAAGACTATTTAATCTGTCTGTACCTGAGCATACCGCAATGCGTTCGTATATCAAGGAATCTCTGGAGAAGGGGCATATCCGTCCATCCTCTTCCCCTCTTGGTGCGGGATTCTTTTTTGTGGCCAAGAAGGACGGATCTTTGAGACCTTGTATTGACTATCGGCTTCTGAATAAAATCACTGTTAAATTTCAGTATCCTTTGCCTCTGTTGTCGGACTTGTTTGCCCGGATTAAAGGTGCCAAGTGGTTCACCAGGATAGATTTTCGTGGTGCGTACAACCTTGTGCGCATTAAGCAGGGAGATGAATGGAAAACTGCATTTAATACGCCCGAAGGTCATTTTGAGTACTTGGTGATGCCTTTTGGGCTCTCTAATGCTCCTTCAGTGTTTCAGTCCTTTATGCATGATATTTTCCGGAAGTATCTGGATAAATTTATGATTGTTTATCTGGATGATATTCTGTTTTTTTCTGATGATTGGGACTCGCATGTAGAGCAGGTCAGGATGGTGTTTCAGGTTTTGCGTGAGAATGCTTTGTTTGTTAAGGGCTCAAAGTGTCTCTTTGGAGTACAGAAGGTTCCCTTTTTGGGTTTTATTTTTTCCCCTTCTGCGGTGGAGATGGACCCAGTCAAGGTCCGAGCTATTCATGATTGGACTCAACCCACGTCAGTTAAGAGTCTTCAGAAGTTCTTGGGTTTTGCTAACTTCTACCGTCGTTTTATCGCTAATTTTTCTAGCGTTGTTAAACCTTTGACGGATATGACCAAGAAAGGTTCTGATGTTGCTAACTGGGCTCCTGCAGCCGTGGAAGCTTTCCAAGAGTTGAAGCGCCGGTTTACTTCAGCGCCTGTTTTGTGCCAGCCTGATGTCTCACTTCCCTTTCAGGTTGAAGTGGATGCTTCTGAGATTGGGGCAGGGGCCGTTTTGTCGCAGAGAGGCCCTGGTTGCTCTGTAATGAGACCATGTGCTTTTTTCTCTAGGAAGTTTTCGCCTGCTGAGCGGAATTATGATGTTGGCAATCGGGAGTTGCTGGCCATGAAGTGGGCATTTGAGGAGTGGCGTCATTGGCTCGAGGGTGCTAAGCATCGTGTGGTGGTCTTGACTGATCACAAAAATCTGATGTATCTCGAGTCTGCTAAACGCCTGAATCCTAGACAGGCCCGTTGGTCATTGTTTTTCTCCCGTTTTGACTTTGTGGTCTCGTATTTACCAGGTTCAAAGAATGTGAAGGCTGATGCTCTTTCAAGAAGCTTTGTGCCTGACTCTCCTGGAGTCGCAGAACCAGTTGGTATTCTCAAAGAGGGAGTTATCCTGTCAGCCATTTCTCCGGATTTGCGACGTGTGTTGCAGAGATTTCAGGCTGGTAGACCTGACTCTTGTCCACCTGACAGACTGTTTGTTCCTGATAAGTGGACCAGCAGAGTCATTTCCGAGGTTCATTCCTCGGTGTTGGCAGGGCATCCAGGAATTTTTGGCACCAGAGATTTGGTGGCTAGGTCCTTTTGGTGGCCTTCCTTGTCACAGGATGTGCGGTCATTTGTGCAGTCCTGTGGGACTTGTGCTCGAGCTAAGCCTTGCTGTTCTCGTGCCAGCGGGTTGCTCTTGCCCTTGCCTGTCCCGAAGAGGCCTTGGACACACATTTCCATGGATTTCATTTCAGATCTTCCGGTGTCTCAGGGCATGTCTGTCATCTGGGTGGTATGTGATCGCTTTTCCAAGATGGTCCATTTGGTATGTTTGCCTAAGCTGCCTTCCTCTTCCGATCTGGTTCCTTTGTTCTTTCAGAATGTGGTTCGTTTACACGGCATTCCTGAGAATATCGTGTCTGACAGAGGATCCCAGTTTGTTTCCAGGTTCTGGCGATCCTTTTGTGCTAAGATGGGCATTGATTTGTCGTTTTCGTCTGCCTTTCATCCTCAGACTAATGGACAAACGGAGCAAACTAATCAGACTCTGGAGGCTTATTTGAGGTGTTTTGTTTCTGCAGATCAGGATGATTGGGTGACCTTCTTGCCGTTGGCTGAGTTTGCCCTTAATAATCGGGCTAGTTTTGCTACTTTAGTTTCGCCGTTTTTCTGCAACTCTGGTTTCCATCCTCGTTTTTCCTCGGGACATGTGGAGCCTTCTGACTGTCCTGGGGTAGATTCTGTGGTGGATAGGTTGCAGCAGATTTGGAATCATGTGGTGGACAACTTAAAGTTGTCACAGGAGAAGGCTCAGCGTTTTGCCAACCGCCGCCGCGGTGTGGGTCCCCGACTTCGTGTTGGGGATTTGGTATGGCTGTCTTCTCGGTTTGTTCCTATGAAGGTCTCCTCTCCTAAATTTAAGCCTCGCTTCATCGGTCCTTACAAGATATTGGAAATCCTTAATCCTGTGTCCTTTCGCTTGGATCTTCCGGTGTCGTTTGCCATTCACAACGTGTTCCATAGGTCTTTGTTGCGGCGGTACGTTTTACCTGTGCTTCCTTCTGTTAAGCCTCCTGCTCCGGTGTTGGTTGAGGGCGAGTTGGAGTACGTGGTGGAGAAGATCTTGGATTCTCGTCTCTCCAGGCGGAGGCTTCAGTATCTGGTCAAGTGGAAGGGCTATGGTCAGGAGGATAATTCCTGGGTGGTTGCCTCTGATGTGCATGCAGCCGATTTAGTTCGTGCCTTTCACGCTGCTCATCCTGATCGCCCTGGTGGTCTTGGTGAGGGTTCGGTGACCCCTCCTTAAAGGGGGGGTACTGTTGTGAATTAGACTTTTTTGGCTCCCTCTTGTGGTCACTAGTGATATGACTCTGGGATTGTCTTTCCTCAGTTTGGCACCCACCTGGGTCGTTAGTCCAGGGGTGTTGCTATATGAACTTCCTGAATTCTCAGTCTGGTGCCTGGCATCGTTGTAATCAGTCCTTTCTGTTTGCTCCTGTCTGCTGGTCCTGGTTCTTGCAAAATTAAGCTAAGTCCTGCTTCCTTGTTTTTTGGTTATTTGTATTGCTCTTATTTTTTGTACAGCTTGTACTAAATGTGATTCCTGATTTTGCTGGAAGATCTAGGGGGCTGGTATTCTCCCCCCGGGCCGTTAGACGGTTCCGGGGTTCTTGAATATCCAGCGTGGAAATTTTGATAGGGTTTTTGCTGAACGTATAAGTCATCTTACTATATTCTGCTATTAGTCAGTGGGCCTCTCTTTGCTAAATACCTAGTTCATTCTTACGTTTGTCTTTTCTTCTTACCTCACCGTTATTATTTGTTGGGGGCTTGTATCCAACTTTTGAGGTCTTTTCTCTGGAGGCAAGAAAGGTCTATCTTTTCCCTTCTAGGGTTAGTTAGTTCTCCGGCTGGCGCGAGATGTCTAGAACCAACGTAGGCACGTTCCCCGGCTGCTGCTATTTGTGGTGCTAGGATTAGATATACGGTCAGCCCAGTTACCACTGCCCTATGAGCTGGTTTTTTGTGTTTGCAGACTTGGTATTTATTTCTGAGACCCTCTGCCATTGGGGTCATAACACAGGTGGTCCTTGGTAGTGCTTTCAGGCATGGGTACCTCCTGCTTAGTAACCGTATTCCAGTAACGTCAGCTGGTCCTCGGTAGTTCCATTGGCTCTTGGACCTTCGGGTAGCCATCCGAGTTCCAGTTCCATCAGCTGTTTCTCGGCATTTTCCCAGCCTTCTTGTACCTTCTGCTACATTTCCAAGTTCAAGACCCTAAAGACGACGACCCGGAAGACCACCTCTAAGATGACGATGACACCAGAGACGACAACCACTGAGATGACGTCGACCCTGGAGACGATGACCCTGAAGACCACCCCGATGACGACGACCCCAGAGACGACGACCCTGGAGACGACGACGACATGGGAGACCGAGAAGCAGAAGAACAAGAGGCTGCAGAACAAAGAGCAGAAGAACATTAAGCATAACACTAAATATCAGAGCAAAAGATATTATCTAAATTATAAGCAGAAGAAGACTAAGCAGTGTATGGGGGTGAGTCCGTTCCTTCTCGTGGTGCCCCTGGATAAAGCCTGATGCTGCAGGCCAAACTGAACGCGGACAAATGTAACTCTTTTGTGACAGGCAGGTTTAATCTTCAAACTTTTAGAGATAACAACTACGGGAATGCCTATCACAAATAAGAATATGATGAAGAAGTTGAATATGAAGAAGAATAATAGTTAAATTTAAAGAATATGAACAATGTAACAAAAAAAAATAATAGGTAGAAGATGAAGAAGATGAATAAGGTGAAGAAAAAGTTGATATCAAAGATGCTGATGATGATGAAGAAGAAAGTGTGGGAGAAGTAAAAAAGAGGGTGAAGGGCGTGGAAGTAGTGAAACATCAATATCTGACAAAATAAAAAAAAACTTAACATAGTCAATATCTTTGTAACTCCGAACGTATTAAAAAAAAAAAACAATTCCTGCTATTCTATGTGATTGGGCTAAACAGCTATGCCTTTAATATCTCCGCCACCTCCCCCAATACATCCTACATTATTCTTAGCTGTTTTCCTTCATGTAGAATGAACCTACAAGGAAAGAAAGGGTTTATTTTAATTCCGATATTTTCGTCCCATTGACTTGCATTGGTATCGGGTATCGGTATCGGCGAGATCCGATATTTTGCCGGTATCGGCCGATACTTTCCGATACCGATACTTTCCGATATCGGAAGGTATCGCTCAACACTAATAAAGACGTCCCCAGTAAATTGCAAACCCTTCATCACTCTTTGAGAATCCAGTGTGAGAATCCAATTGTGAGAAATTGCATATCATATGTTTTAAATGTATGCCTCTCCATCTCTCTCAAAGAGGAATTTCATTTGCAAAAAAATCCTGAATTAAGGTCTTATTTGAGGTCTGGGCAGTCTTCATTCCTTAAAATGATGAAGGTAAAAAGTAAAGGTTAAGTATTACTAACTCCCTCATCATATTTGCAATTCTTTTGGATCTCTAATTTAAACTTAGCATTCCATGCCAAATTAAGACATGGAGCAAACTAAAACATTTCCAAAAATTATCACTGAGTAATCCAATGAGAGGCATTATGCAGTAGGTATAAATGATGTTGCATCTACATCATTTTTATTAAGTTGGCACGGTCAATAATGTACTGTACCTAAGCAATTTACACCAGGAATCTATTTTTTGCCTAAATGTTTTAGTAATGGTTGCTGTCAGTGGGTAAGAAAAGGAAAATCTTGTAGACAGAGAAATACCCAGATAGTTGTCGGCGATTTCATCACAAGATTCTCGTGGTAATGAAATAGAATCGTTTATTTTCGAGTTACAGGATAAAACAACACGTTTCGACTCCAAACATCCAGGAGTCTTCTTCAAGTTATTTAAAAAATATGCATATCATATATGATTTCATTACCACAAGAATCTTGTGATGGAAGCTACGACAACTATCTAGGTATTTCTCTGTCTATCGATTGCTTTCACCACGGTTCTCTGAAGCCTCCCGTGAGCCCAGCTGGTTGAGATGCAGTCCGCCTCCTTGGGATTCCTGTGGGATCTTGTTTTTGCCTCATTTTGACGGTTTCTGGTGAGTGCAACTATTAGGCTGCTGTCACACTAGCAGTACAGTATATGGTCAGTATTTTACATCAGTATTTGTAAGCCAAAACCAGGAGTGGGTGATAAATACAGAAGGGGTGACGTGTTTCTATTATACTTTTCCTCTAATTGTTCCACTCCTGGTTTTGGCTTACAAATACTGATGTAAAATACTGACCAAATACTGCTAGTGTGACTGCAGCCTTATAGCGTGCAATTTAGCAACAGTTTTTACTACACTTAGATCGTGGCGGCGTTTGTTCCCCTTTTTTCTCTCCCTATCTCTTAAGGTCAGTTTGAGTCAAGAAAATCTTATCGTAGTTATGATGATACCTTTTATAGGCCAACAAAAAAATAAATAATGTTACAAAGCAAGCTTTCGAGGATTCTTGTAGGTCTCTTCCTCAGGCTTGAGGACCCATAAGAAATCTCAAAAGCTTGCTTTGCAACATCATATAACTACAAGATTATCTTCTTCTTCAGGAAGTTTCCACACAAAGATCTTTGTGTGGAAACTTCCTGAAGAAGAAGCCATGAGCTTCGAAACGCGTTGAATAAACCACCCGAACACCTTACAACTATATCTGGATCCATTATTTGTCACAGCAGCGCGGATTTTATCCACATTCATCTATTATAACGTCTCTAAGAGGTCGCAGCGCCGACCTGTGGATCTGCAGCAGCTGACAAACTACACGCCTTTACTTTGTACCACCAGGTGAGCAGTTCTCTCATAATTGATTAGAAGCAATCCTGTGGATAAGACCCTATTTGCGCTTTTTTTGTCTCCTATTTTTCTATACAAGATTATCTTGTTTTTCCCACGAGAGCAATCTTTTTTCAACTGGCTAATAGGGTACCAAAGGCTTTTTTCTTTTAGTATTGGTGTTTACTCTGCTATTCTGTTTGTATTGGCTATATGTGGCGCCCCAGAGTACTGCACCACATCCAGAGGTGTGGTATTCTGCTCTCAGGCAAGGAGGGGGCACTGCACAGAACCCTACACCTGCATTCAACACTAAACAATTCAGTCTAGTGTTTTAGTTCCCAGGCTGGAGGAGTGGGTGGGGTAGGTAGAGTAGGGGAGGAGCAAATTAGGAGGGAAAGTTAGTCAGATTGTAAGAGGAAGGGAGCAGAACAGACATGAGGGTCTGCAGCTCCTGACAGCTTGAAGAGAGAATTGAGAGGGAGAGACTGAAGTAAGCTCCCAGAAGGACAGAAGGGGTCCTAGAGGCACGGGTAGTAAGAAGTCCACCCGTGGGGCTCATTTTCATGCTGACCAGAGTCAGGTGGAGGGACCAGGTCACAGGCAAGGGGACTGACCCCATTCTAGTAGAGAAACTAAGGACTCAGCTAGTTAACCGGAGGCTGAAAAAGCACAGCCACGTCTTCACACATTCGCTGAAAAGGCAGCTGTATAAGATCCATGGGGACTTAGTGCTCTCTGCCCGACAAGATCTGAGGCAGCTGGCTTGGGACACTGTGCGGTAGGAGCAGGGCAGGAGAGGCGAATCCAGCACAGAGAGACGGTCAGAGAAAGGAACATAGAAATAGGGTTCTGGAAAGTGCACCCAAATTGCTTGAGAGCTGGCTGGACCACAGACCTGGACTACACAGCAAACCGGATGGGGCAACTAAGAACTGGGAGTAAAGCTTTGGAAACTACACCTTGCTGTGTCCTCACACTTATTTACTCTGCCATCCACCCTGCACTACAACTACCACAACTGCCATGGCCACCATTTACAACTTAAGTGCCCTGGGACTAAAGCTCTACCAGTGGAGAGCTGTGCCAACTCTGCTGCATCACCATCAGCCCCAGTGGTCTCTCCAAGCAGAGTCGGCTAACATCTTTATTGCCGAGTACCACCGATGGAATCAGGAACATTTATCCCAAAAACTTTACTTCACTTTATTCCCTTTTATTGGATGAGTAGGGCCATGGACCGGGTCACTGCTGCCATGACACATCCCCTTTAAGAATTGTCTGACCTGGTTCGAGTACCCCACGGTCCTTGGAGGCTCTCCATATGCACTTGTACTGTTTTCGTCAATATGACCTATTAACCCCTTTCCAACATCGGGCGTAATAGTACACTGATGTTAGAGTCCCTCCCTTTGATGTGGACTCCAGCACTGAGCCCACATCTTTCCTGGTTCATGTCAGCTGTTTTGAACATTGCCTCCCTTTGAGGGGTGATGTCATGCCTGGAGGCAGGACGAGGTCCCCACGCCAGGTAATACAGAGCTTGCATGACCATTCCTACTCCAAGCCAGAAAGGGAGCTCTAGACCCAACTTCAGGGGAGCTGTTCTCTCTGGTCGGAAGGATGAGTCAGTTAAGTCTGTTGGGAGGTTGGTCTGAGGAGAGGGAAGGGACAGGAACAGAGTCAAGGGCTCTGGGGAATTGAAGCTGCCGCAGAGCTGACCCCAGAGCGGAGTGCTGACAGAGAGGACGACAGAGTCCTTGGCTGTGCAGGTGCTGTACGCCTCGACAGCCGAATCTGGAGGGCAGAGAACTGCTCCCTGGCCACACCGAACACCTGGAGGCACCGCAGCAGACCAAGACCCCGGGGCTGACAGTGAAAAGGCATTGCCTGTGAAAGGCTCAGGCTGTCTGCCATACAGGTTAAAACCAACATGCAGGAGAGGGCCACAGCTTAGCTACAGGCAGCAGGGACTCAAAAAGAGAGCACAGCAGGAAGGTCCCCAACCCCACCTGGCAGGGTGGACCCCCTGAATGCCTCCAGGCTACCCGGTCTCCTTCTGTAACTGGTACTTCGGATTGCATTTTCATCTACTAAGAAGTAAAGGTAAAAGGTAAAGAAAACTGCACTTCTCTGTGTCCCTTACTCATTCTCTGCACCCCAACATTCACCAACACCTGAACAGCTAAGAATATTTTCCCTGAGGCCCTGCTCTACCAGTGGGGAGCCGTACCATCTTCGCTGCGTCACCTTCGGCCCCAGTGGACCTGAACCGCAGCGTCAGCCACCCATTGCCGAACACCACGGGTGGCGTCGCGACTCAATACCATATAACCATATAACAATCCCTCATTTGATGACATGGCCATGGACATGGATCACGGCCCCGCGACCTCGCCCAAAGAACTGTCCGGCCAGGTTCCGAGTACCCCCCGGTCTGGCGGGCATGTCAATTGCACTTTTTTTGCAATTTCACCGTACTTGGAATTTTTTTCCCATTTTCTAGTACAAGACGTGGTAAAACCAATGGTGTCATTCAAAAGTACAACTCGTTCCGCAAAAAACAAGCCCTCAAACGGCCATATTGACAGAAAAATAAAATGTTATGGCTCTCGGAAGAAGGTAGCAAAAAACAAAAACGCAAAGATGAAAATACCTCTGGGGGTTAAGTGGCTAAAGTCTGTAAATTTTGACATTTAGCTACTGTAAGCGTATTATTGGAATGCTAGTTGCATTATTTACCTGTATGTGAGCTTGGATGGTTAAAAACAAATGAAAAATGAAAATCACACCTTCAGTTTGCTTTATTTTCTTTTGAAAAATGTTATACAAGTTCACTTATTGCAACATGGCTATATACATACATTCTTACATTCTGCATAGAAATAACTGACGTGTGCATTACATACATACTTACTACTACTGGAACATGTAATATTTGTTTTATCACAGGAAGATGGATAGATGCTGCATATTTTCCTTTTAGTCTTTTTCCAATGCCGGAGGAGGCCGGTAGTTCACTTTGTTGAGCATGCTGCTGTATACGGTTTACTATGGTTGCTGCTCCTTCTCTTTGGTGTTTTACTTTTCTTCCTAAAATAAATAACACGTGACTTTCCTAATTCTTCCAGAAAGAGTCTTCGTGATGCAGTCTACTGGCGTTACAATGGGAGTTTATGTCATGCCATATTACAAATGCATTGTAGGCAGATACATTAACAGTGTTATAAAATTAAACTATTGGTTTTGCGTTTGCTTGTAGCTATTATTTGATCTAGTGAATCAACCGCCCCTGGAATATAATCTGCGGCTTTGGTCATCTCGTCTACTTACTGCATTGTCATGGTGCATCGTGCTCGTCAGAATGACCTGTTGTTTTTTGGGGAAACGTAAGAAACCACTGTCGTATCTCCAGTAAAGTAAAACGTTGAACTAGGAATATCTCTTTTACCTACCATTGAAAGTTTTGCAACAGCTGCAAAAGCATTATCACATGTAAAATTTTCTCCTATTCAATACGCCAAATCTGAAAAGACCCATATACCCTTTTCAGGTATTTCTCCAGGCTTTTTTCCTATATATCTGTGAGCATTTAGAGCGTATGAACTGCTGCTGTCACAGTGTTCATATCTTAATGCCATACTTTGTTGACTTAATCCGTATATATTGTTTGACCAGGCACCTATCTCAGAATGCTTCAAGTTGTTCATCCATAGTGACATTTTCACCAGCATTGTATACTTTTGGAAGAATCTCTATTCATGTTTCCCAAACTTCTCTAGCAGAGGCTAGTTATTAGAGAATTGCCTTCTGTTAACAGAGAACAATTTTCCTGCCTGGACAGAAGACTGCAAGTTCCAAATTACATTTTTGTTTTTAGATTGAACTAGCTGAAGAGCCCGGCATTGCCTGGGCATAGTAAATATCTGTGGTTAGTTATAGCACCTCACTTCTCTTATTTTCCCATCACGCCTCTCATTTTCCCCCTCACATCTCTCATTTTCTCTCTTACACGTCTCATTTTCCCCCTCACTCCTCTTATTTCCCCCCTCACTCATCTCATTCCCCCCTAACACTTGTCATTCCGACCTCACATCTGTCATTTTCCGATCACTCCACTATTTTCCCTCACTCCTCTCATTTTGCACTCACACCTTTTCATTTTCACCTCACACCCCTCATTTTCACCTCACACCTCTCATTTTCCCCTCAGTATATACATGTTTGTCATCTCCCTTATATATAGTATACACCTGTATGTCATCTCCTGTATATAGTATATACCTGTATGTCATCTCCCCTGTAAATTGTATATACCTGCTGTATGTCATCTCCTGTATATTGTATATACCTCTGTGTCATCTCCTGTATATAGTATATACCTGTATGTCATCTCTTCTGTATATACTATATACCTGCATGTCATCTCCTCCTATATATAGTATATACCTGTATGTCATCTCCTGTATATAGTATATACTTGTATGTCATCTCCCCTGTATATAGTATAAACCTGCTGTATGTCATCTCCTCCTCTATATACCTATGTGTCATCTCCTCTTTTATATATTATATACCTGTATGTCATCTCCTCCTGTATATAGTATATACATGTGTCATGTCCTCCTGTATATAGTATATAGCTGTAAGTCATCTCCTCCTGTATATAGTATATACCTGTGTGTCATCTGCTCCTGTATATAGTATATACCTGTCTGTCATCTCTTCCTGTATATAGTATGTACCTGTATGTCATCTCCTCCTGTATATAGTATATACCTGTGTGTCATCTCCTCCTGTATATAGTATATACCTGTGTGTCATCTCCCCTCTATATAGTATATACCTGTGTGTCATCTCCCCTGTATATAGTATGTACCTGTATGTCATCTCCCCTGTATATAGTTTATACCAGTGTGTCATCTCCTCCTGTATATAGTATGTACCTGTATGTCATCTCCTCTTGTATATAGTATATACCTGTGTGTCATCTCCTCCTGTATATAGTATATACATGTGTGTCATCTCCCCTGTATATAGTATATACCTGTGTGTCATCTCTCCTGTATATAGTATGTACCTGTATGTCATCTCCCCTGTATATAGTATATACCAGTGTGTCATCTCCTCCTGTATATAGTATAAACCTGTGTGTCATCTCCCCTGTATATAGTATATATGTGTGTGTCATCGCCTTCTGTATATAGTATATACCTGTATGTCATCTCCTCCTGTATATAGTATATACCAGTGTGTCTTCTCCCCTGTATATAGTATATACCCGTTTATCATCTCCCCTGTATATAGTATATACCTGTGTGTCATCTCCCCTGTATATAGTATATACCTGTGTGTCATCTCCCCTGTATATACTATATACCTGTGTGTCATCTCCCCTGTATATAGTATGTACCTGTATGTCATCTCCCCTGTATATAGTATATACCAGTGTGTCATCTCCTCCTGTATATAGTATATACGTGTGTCATCTCCTCCTGTATATAGTATATACCTGTGTGTCATCTCTCCTGTATATAGCATATATCTGTGTGTCATCTCCCCTGTATATAGTATATATCTGTATGTCATCTCCTCCTGTATTAGACCGCGTTCACATGTTATTTGGTCAGTATTTTTACCTCAGTATTTGTAAGCTAAATTGGCAGCCTGATAAATCCCCAGCCAACAGGAAGCCCTCCCCCCTGGCAGTATAAAGTAGCTCACATGTACACATAATAGACAGGTCATGTGACTGACAGCCTCCGTATTTCCTATATGTTACATTTGTTGCTCTTGTAGTTTGTCTGCTTATTAATCAGATTTTTGTTTTTGAAGGATAATACCAGACTTATGTGTGTTTTAGGGCGAGTTTCATGTGTCAAGTTGTGTGTGTTGAGTTGCATGTGGCTACAAGCATGCAACAACTTTTGTGAGATGAGTTTTGTGTGGCGACATGCGTGTAGCAACTTTTTGTGTGTTGAGTTGCATGTGACTGGTTAGTGTAGCAAGTTGTGTGCAGCAAGTTTTGCGCATGGCGAGTTTTGAGCGTGGCTAGTTTTATGTGTGGTGCGTTTTGAGTATGTGCAAGTTTTGTGTGAGGCAACTTTTGCATGTGTTGCAACTTTTGTGCATGTGGCAATTTTTCTGCGTGTGCAAGTTTTGCGTGTGGCGAGTTTTCCATGAAGTGAGTTTTGCACGTGTGGTGAGTTTTGCGTGAGCCTAGTTTTGTATGTGGCGAGTTTTGCGCGTGGCGAGTTTTGAGCGGCGACTTTTGTGTCTCGACTTTTATGTGGCGAGGTTGGTGTATGTGTGGTGAAATGTGTGCTGAGGGTGATATATGTGTTCAAGCACGTGGTAGTGTGGCGCATTTTGTGTGTGTGTTCATATCCCCGTGTGTGGTGAGTATCCCATGTCGGGGCCCCACCTTAGCAACTGTAGGGTATATACTCTTTGGTGCCATCGCTCTCACTCTTTAAGTCCCCCTTGTTCACATCTGGCAGCTGTCAATTTGCCTCCAACACTTTTCCTTTCATGTTTTCCCCATTATGTAGATAGGGGCAAAATTGTTTGGTGAATTGCAACGCGGGGGTTAAAAATTCACCTCACAACATAGCCTTTGATGATCTCGGGGTCCAGACGTGTGACTGTGCAAAATTTTGTGGCTGTAGCTGCGACGGTGCAGATGCCAATCCCGGACATACACACATACACACATACACACACACATTCAGCTTTATATATTAGATTGCTTGCATCGGAACAGTTGTCTGGGTATTGTGCCTCATTAGATTCAACTTCCTAATCAGAATTCTTGTAATCACTTTGCCCACCACTTATAGGGTCCTCATATTCGGACACGTTCTTCAGTTGGATATCTTCTTCAGAATCTGTTGGCAAGCTTTTACATTTCAGCTTCACTCAATGGACGTCTTAGCCACATTTTTATCCAACTTTGGAATAATAAAAAAAAAATAATAATGTTACAAAGCAAGCTTTCGAGGATTCTTGTAGGTCTCTTCCTCAGGCATGAGGACCCATAAGAAATCTCAAAAGCTTGCTTTGCAACATCATATAACTACAAGATTATCTTCTTCTTCAGGAAGTTTCCACACAAAGATCTTTGTGTGGAAACTTCCTGAAGAAGAAGCCATGAGCTTCAAAACACGTTGAATAAACCACCCGAACACCTTACAACTATATCTGGATCCATTATTTGTCACAGCAGCGCGGATTTTATCCACATTCATCTATTATAACGTCTCTGTGGATCTGCAGCAGCTGACAAACTACACGCCTTTACTTTGTACCACCAGGTGAGCAGTTCTCTCATAATTGATTAGAAGCAATCCTGTGGATAAGACCCTATTTGCGCTTTTTTTGTCTCCTATTTTTCTATACAAGATTATCTTGTTTTTCCCACGAGAGCAATCTTTTTTCAACTGGCTAATAGGGTACCAAAGGCTTTTTTCTTTTAGTATTGGTGTTTACTCTGCTATTCTGTTTGTATTCGCTATATGTGGCGCCCCAGAGTACTACACCTCATCCAGAGGTGTGGTATTCTGCTCTCAGGTAAGGAGGGGGCACTGCACAGAACCCTACACCTGCATTCAACACTAAACAATTCAGTCTAGTGTTTTAGTTCCCAGGCTGGAGGAGTGGGTGGGGTAGGTAGAGTAGGGGAGGAGCAAATTAGGAGGGAAAGTTAGTCAGATTGTAAGAGGAAGGGAGCAGAACAGACATGAGGGTCTGCAGCTCCTGACAGCTTGAAGAGAGAATTGAGAGGGAGAGACTGAAGTAAGCTCCCAGAAAGACAGAAGGGGTCCTAGAGGCACGGGTAGTAAGAAGTCCACCCGTGGGGCTCATTTTCATGCTGACCAAAGTCAGGTGGAGGGACCAGGTCACAGGCAAGGGGACTGACCCCATTCTAGTGGAGAAACTAAGGACTCAGCTAGTTAACCGGAGGCTGAAAAAGCACAGCCACGTCTTCACACATTCGCTGAAAAGGCAGCTGTATAAGATCCAGGGGGACTTAGTGCTCTCTGCCTGACAAGATCTGAGGCTGCTGGCTTGGGACACTGTGCGGTAGGAGCAGGGCAGGGGAGGCGAAGCCAGCACAGAGAGACGGTCAGAGAAAGGAACATAGAAATAGGGTTCTGCAAAGTGCACCCAAATTGCTTGAGAGCTGGCTGGACCACAGACCTGGACTACACAGCAAACCGGATGGGGCAACTAAGAACTGGGAGTAAAGCTTTGGAAACTACACCTTGCTGTGTCCTCACACTTATTTACTCTGCCATCCACCCTGCACTACAACTATCACAACTGCCATGGCCACCATTTACAACTTAAGTGCCCTGGGACTAAAGCTCTACCAGTGGGGAGCTGTGCCAACTCTGCTGCATCACCATCAGCCCCAGTGGTCTCTCCAAGCAGAGTCGGCTAACATCTTTATTGCCGAGTACCACCGATGGAATCAGGAACATTTATCCCAAAAACTTTCATTCACTTTATTCCCTTTTATTGGATGAGTAGGGCCATGGACCGGGTCACTGCTGCCATGACAGATCCCCTTTAAGAATTGTCTGACCTGGTTTGAGTACCCCACGGTCTTTGGAGGCTCTCCATATGCACTTGTACTGTTTTCGTCAATATGACCTATTAACCCCTTTCCAACATCGGGCGTAATAGTACACTGATGTTAGAGTCCCTCCCTTTGATGTGGACTCCAGCACTGAGCCCACATCTTTCCTGGTTCATGTCAGCTGTTTTGAACATTGCCTCCCTTTGAGGGGTGATGTCATGCCTGGAGGCAGGAAGAGGTCCCCACGCCAGGTAATACAGAGCATGCATGACCATTCCTACTCCAAGCCAGAAGGGGAGCTCTAGACCTGACTTCAGGGGAGCTGTTCTCTCTGGTCGGAAGGATGAGTCAGCTAAGTCTGTTGGGAGGTTGGTCTGAGGAGAGGGAAGGGACAGGAACAGAGTCAAGGGCTCTGGGGAATTGAAGCTGCCGCAGAGCTGACCCCGGAGCGGAGTGCTGACAGAGAGGACGACAGAGTCCTTGGCTGTGCAGGTGCTGTACGCCTCGACAGCCGAATCTGGAGGGCAGAGAACTGCTCCCTGGCCACACCGAACACCTGGAGGCACCGCAGCAGACCAAGACCCCGGGGCTGACAGTGAAAAGGCATTGCCTGTGAAAGGCTCAGGCTGTCTGCCATACAGGTTAAAACCAACATGCAGGAGAGGGCCACAGCTTAGCTACAGGCAGCAGGGACTCAAAAAGAGAGTACAGCAGGAAGGTCCCCAACCCCACCTGGCAGGGTGGACCCCCTGAATGCCTCCAGGCTACCCGGTCTCCTTCTGTAACTGGTACTTCGGATTGCATTTTCATCTACCAAGAAGTAAAGGTAAAAGGTAAAGAAAACTGCACTTCTCTGTGTCCCTTACTCATTCTCTGCACCCCAACATTCACCACCACCTGAACAGCTAAGAATATTTTCCCTGAGGCCCCTCTCTACCAGTGGGGAGCCATACCATCTTCGCTGCGTCACCTTCGGCCCCAGTGGACCTGAACCGCAGCGTCAGCCACCCATTGCCGAACACCACGGGTGGCGTCGCGACTCAATACCATATAACCATATAACAATCCCTCATTTGATGACATGGCCATGGACATGGATCACGGCCCCGCGACCTCGCCCGAAGAACTGTCCGGCCAGGTTCCGAGTACCCCCCGGCCTGGAGGGCATGTCAATTGCACTTTTTTTGCAATTTCACCGTACTTGGAATTTTTTTCCCATTTTCTAGTACAAGACGTGGTAAAACCAATGGTGTCATTCAAAAGTACAACTTGTTCCGCAAAAAACAAGCCCTCAAACGGCCATATTGACAGAAAAATAAAATGTTATGGCTCTCAGAAGAAGGTAGCAAAAAACAAAAACGCAAAGATGAAAATACCTCTGGGGGTTAAGTGGCTAAAGTCTGTAAATTTTGACATTTAGCTACTGTAAGCGTATTATTGGAATGCTAGTTGCATTGTTTAACTGTATGTGAGCTTGGATGGTTAAAAACAAATGAAAAATGAAAATCACACCTTCAGTTTGCTTTATTTTCTTTTGAAAAATGTTATACAAGTTCACTTATTGCGACATGGCTATATACATACATTCTTACATTCTGCATAGAAATAACTCACGTGTGCATTACATAAATACTTACTACTACTGGAACATGTAATATTTGTTTTATCACAGGAAGATGGATAGATGCTGCATATTTTCCTTTTAGTCTTTTTCCAATGCCGGAGGAGGCCGGTAGTTCACTTTGTTGAGCATGCTGCTGTATACGGTTTACTATGGTTGCTGCTCCTTCTCTATGGTGTTTTACTTTTCTTCCTAAAATAAATAACACGTGACTTTCCTAATTCTTCCAGAAAGAGTCTTCGTGATGCAGTCTACTGGCGTTACAATGGGAGTTTATGTCATGCCATATTACAAATGCATTGTAGGCAGATACATTAACAGTGTTATAAAATTAAACTATTGGTTTTGCGTTTGCTTGTAGCTATTATTTGATCTAGTGAATCAACCGCCCCTAGAATATAATCTGCGGCTTTGGTCATCTCGTCTACTTACTGCATTGTCATGGTGCATCGTGCTCGTTAGAATGACCTGTTGTTTTTTGGGGAAACGTAAGAAACCACTGTCGTATCTCCAGTAAAGTAAAACGTTGAACTAGGAATATCTCTTTTACCTACCATTGAAAGTTTTGCAACAGCTGCAAAAGCATTATCACATGTAAAATTTTCTCCTTATTCAATACGTCAAATCTGAAAAGACCCATATACCCTTTTCAGGTATTTCTCCAGGCTTTTTTCCTATATATCTGTGAGTATTTAGAGCGTATGAACTGCTACTGTCACAGTGTCCATATCTTGATGACATACTTTGTTGACTTACTCCGTATATATTGTTTGACCGGGCACCTATCTCAGAATGCTAAAAGTTGTTCATCCATAGTGACATTTTCACCAGCATTGTATAATTTTGGAAGAATCTCTATTCATGTTTCCCAAACTTCTCTAGCAGAGGCTAGTTATTAGAGAATTGCCTTCTGTTAACACAGAACAATTTTCCTGCCTGGACAGAAGACTGCAAGTTCCAAATTACATTTTTGTTTTTAGATTGAACTAGCTGAAGAGCCCGGCATTGCCTGGGCATAGTAAATATCTGTGGTTAGTTATAGCACCTCACTTCTCTTATCTTCCCATCACGCCTCTCATTTTCCCCCTCACATCTCTCATTTTCTCTCTTACACGTCTCATTTTCCCCCTCACTCCTCTTATTTCCCCCCTCACTCGTCTAATTCCCCCCTAACACTTGTCATTTCGACCTCACATCTGTCATTTTCCGATCACTCCACTATTTTCCCTCACTCCTCTCATTTTGCACTCACACCTTTTCATTTTCACCTCACACCCCTCATTTTCACCTCACACCTCTCATTTTCCCCTCAGTATATACATGTTTGTCATCTCCCTTATATATAGTATACACCTGTATGTCATCTCCTGTATATAGTATATACCTGTATGTCATCTCCCCTGTAAATTGTATATACCTGCTGTATGTCATCTCTTGTATATTGTATATACCTCTGTATCATCTCCTGTATATAGTATACACCTGTATGTCATCTCTTCTGTATATACTATATACCTGTATGTCATCTCCTCCTATATATAGTATATACCTGTATGTCATCTCCTGTATATAGTATATACTTGTATGTCATCTTCCCTGTATATAGTATAAACCTGCTGTATGTCATCTCCTCCTCTATATACCTATGTGTCATCTCCTCTTTTATATATTATATACCTGTATGTCATCTCCTCCTGTATATAGTATATACATGTGTCATGTCCTCCTGTATATAGTATATACCTGTAAGTCATCTCCTCCTGTATATAGTATATACCTGTGTGTCATCTGCTCCTGTATATATTATATACCTGTCTGTCATCTCCTCCTGTATATAGTATGTACCTGTATGTCATCTCCTCCTGTATATAGTATATACCTGTGTGTCATCTCCCCTGTATATAGTATATACCAGTGTGTCATCTCCTTCTGTATATAGTATGTACCTGTATGTCATCTCCTCTTGTATATAGTATATACCTGTGTGTCATCTCCTCCTGTATATAGTATATACATGTGTGTCATCTCCCCTGTATATAGTATATACCTGTGTGTCATCTCTCCTGTATATAGTATGTACCTGTATGTCATCTCCCCTGTATATAGTATATACCAGTGTGTCATCTCCTCCTGTATATAGTATAAACCTGTGTGTCATCTCCCCTGTATATAGTATATATGTGTGTGTCATCTCCTCCTGTATATAGTATATACCTGTGTGTCATCTCCCCTATATATAGTATATACCTGTGTGTCATCTCCCCTGTATATAGTATATACCTGTGTGTCATCTCCCCTGTATATAGTATGTACCTGTATGTCATCTCCCCTGTATATAGTATATACCAGTGTGTCATCTTCTCCTGTATATAGTATATACCTGTGTATCATTTCCCCTGTATATAGTATATATGTGTGTGTCATCTCCTCCTGTATATAGTATATACCTGTGTGTCATCTCCTCCTGTATATATTATATACCTGTATGTCATCTCCTCCTGTATATAGTATATACATGTGTCATCTCCTCCTGTATATAGTATATACCTGTGTGTCATCTCCTCCTGTATATAGTATATACCTGTGTGTCATCTCCCCTGTATATAGTATATACCTGTGTGTCATCTCCCCTGTATATAGTATGTACCTGTATGTCATCTCCCCTGTATATAGTATATACCAGTGTGTCATCTTCTCCTGTATATAGTATATACCTGTGTATCATTTCCCCTGTATATAGTATATATGTGTGTGTCATCTCCTCCTTTATATAGTATATACCTGTGTGTCATCTTCTCCTGTATATATTATATACCTGTATGTCATCTCCTCCTGTATATAGTATATACGTGTGTCATCTCCTCCTGTATATAGTATATATCTGTCTGTCATCTCCCCTGTATATAGTATATATCCGTATGTCATCTCCTCCTGTATTAGACTGCGTTCACATGTTATTTGGTCAATATTTTTACCTCAGTATTTGTAAGCTAAATTGGCAGCCTGATAAATCCCCAGCCAACAGGAAGCCCTCCCCCCTGGCAGTATAAATTAGCTCACACGTACACATAATAGACAGGTCATGTGACTGACAGCCTCCGTATTTCCTATATGGTACATTTGTTGCTCTTGTAGTTTGTCTGCTTATTAATCAGATTTTTGTTTTTGAAGGATAATACCAGACTTATGTGTGTTTTAGGGCGAGTTTCATGTGTCAAGTTGTGTGTGTTGAGTTGCATGTGGCTACAAGCATGTAACAACTTTTGTGAGATGAGTTTTGTGTGGCGACATGCGTGTAGCAACTTTTTGTGTGTCGAGTTGCTTGTGACTGGTTAGTGTAGCAAGTTGTGTGCAGCAAGTTTTGCGCATGGCGAGTTTAATGTGTGGTGCGTTTTGAGTATGTGAAAGTTTTGTGTGCAAGTTTTGCATGTGGCAAGTCTTCCATGAGGTGAGTTTTGCACGTGTGGCGAGTTTTGAGCGGCGACTTTTGTGTTTCGACTTTTATGTGGCGAGGTTGGTGTATGTGTGGTGAAATGTGTGCTGAGGGTGATATATGTGTTCAAACACGTGGTAGTGTGGCGCATTTTGTGTGTGTGTTCATATCCCCGTGTGTGGTGAGTATCCCATGTCGGGGCCCCACCTTAGCAACTGTAGGGTATATACTCTTTGGTGCCATCGCTCTCACTCTTTAAGTCCCCCTTGTTCACAACTGGCAGCTGTCAATTTGCCTCCAACACTTTTCCTTTCACGTTTTCCCCATTATGTAGATAGGGGCAAAATTGTTTGGTGAATTGCAACGCGGGGGTTAAAAATTCACCTCACAACATAGCCTTTGATGATCTCGGGGTCCAGACGTGTGACTGTGCAAAATTTTGTGGCTGTAGCTGCGACGGTGCAGATGCCAATCCCGGACATACACACATACACACATACACACACACATTCAGCTTTATATATTAGATTGCTTGCATCGGAACAGTTGTCTGGGTATTGTGCCTCATTAGATTCAACTTCCTAATCAGAATTCTTGTAATCACTTTGCCCACCACTTATAGGGTCCTCATATTCGGACACGTTCTTCAGTTGGATATCTTCTTCAGAATCTGTTGGCAAGCTTTTACATTTCAGCTTCACTCAATGGACGTCTTAGCCACATTTTTATCCAACTTTGGAATAATGGACACTGGTGACTTTCACGGGGTAAAATCAGTGTTGTGAAATAAAATAGAAATATATGAATAAACCATAATAATAATAATAATAATAATAATAAAATTGCAGCAAACAGTAACAAATGTGGCAACAATAAGAACTTATACTGTATATAACAACGAAACAGACCTGCACTCAAAGCCCAGTCATCTGCAGTAACTTGCAAATATATTGAGCGCGCAGAGCCGCAGTAACTAGAGAAATCAATAAACAGTAGTAGATGCAATAAATTATCCACAATTATATTATAAATCATTTATGTGACTGAAAATATGGTGGGAGATCTGTATAAAATGCTATACATATATGAAACAATTATTACTTCATGCAAGAAAAACATAAAATAAAAAACACTCATAATAACATCACTTATTTATAGACAAATACACCTAACCACGATCTGCAGATCCTCATAATACACTTTCTGCAGCTTCACAAACTTTTTTTTGGTCCAAACAGTACAGCAGGGTTAAATATTTTTTTAATTTCAACATAGACCTAGATAACGTTATCCCTAAGTATTGTATAACCGATTTAGAGTCAAGTGATATTCGTACCCTATCAAATGTGAGTGATCTCTTGGCAACAATTTCTGATTTCGTCCAAGTTAACCCCTTTCCAACATTAGACGTAATATTCCGTCCATGTGACCTGGGCCTATTTAACCATAGATGTAATATTACGTCACCGCGATCGCCCGCAAACACAGGGGGTGCGCAGGCGATCGCCGCTGGCTGTCAGCTGATTCTGACAGCTGACATCTAGCACTAGGTAGATGCCAGGAGCTGTCACAGACCACTCCCGGCACTTTAACCCCCAAAATACTGCAAGCGAACACAATTGCAGCATTCTGGAAACTGACAGAGGGCTGAGAGCCTCTCTGTCTTTGGATCGGAGACTCCGTGGTGTGACGCGGGGTCCAGATTGTTGTCATGGTGACTCGATGACGACATCTGTGTCACCAGAGCTAGGAAACTTACTAATCATGCACAGTGCATGATCAGGAAGTCTCTCAGTGTCTGTTCAGCGCTGAAAGTTTCTATGGCATGCAGATGCTGCCTCATCTCCATGCTATAGACTCGATAAGCCCGCAAGAAATGATTGTTCCATAGTGGGACTAAGTAAAAAAGTTAGAAAAAAAACATTTTTAAAATAATTGTAAAAATATTTAATAAAAAAATTCCAATTTAATAATAAAAAACAATATATATTCTATCTTTAAATAAGTATTTGAATGAAAAAAGATACAAACAGTGAAAGTACACATGGTTGTTATCGCCACGTCCACAACGACCCGACCTATAACACTGTCCAACTAATTAACCCCTTTAGGCTACGTTCACATATGCATTGTGCGGCGCAGCGTCGGCGATGCAACGCACAACGCATGCAAAACGCATGCACAACGCAGCGTTTTGTGACGCATGCGTTCATTTTTTGCATGATTTTTGGTGCAGAAAAATCTGCATCATGCAGCGTCCTCTGCGCCCTGACAGTTGTGCCAAAATGACGCATGCATCACAAAACGCAAGACAACGCATGTCCATGCGCCCCCCATGTTAAATATAGGGGCGCATGAAGCATTGCGTCGCCGCGGCTGCGCCCGACGCTGCGCCGCACAACGCTAATGTGGACGTAGCCTAAGTGAACACCATAAAAAAACAAGGCAAAAACCAATGCTTATGCATCATACTGCCAAACAAAAAGTGGAATAACACACGATCAAAAAGATGGATATAAATAAATATGGTACTGCTAAAAACTTAATCTTGTCCCACAAAAAACAAGCCACCTTAAAGTGACATCAGTAAAAAAATAAAAAGTTATAGCTCTCAGAATAGTGATGCAAAAATAATAATTTTTTCTATAAAGTAGTTTTTATTGTATAAATGCGCCAAAACACAAAAAAACTATATAAATGAGGTATCGCTGTAATCATACCGACCCGAAGAATAAAACTGCCTTATCAATTTTACCACACACGGAATAGCATGAACTCCAGCCCACAAAATAAATACATAAATTGCTGGATTTTGTTCATTCTGCCTCCCAAAAATCGGAATAGAAAGCGATCAAAAAATGTCATATGCCCGAAAATGGTACTAATAAAAAGTCAACTCATCCCACAAAAAATACAAGACCTCACAAGACTCGGTGGGCCAAAACATGGAAAAATTATAGCTATCAAAATGTGGTGATGCAAAAACTATTCTTTGCAATAAAAAAGTGTCTTTTAAGTGCGTGACAGCTGCCAAACATAAAAACCCGCTATAAGGCCTCTTTCACACGTCATGATATTTCTGGTACCGGAAATGTCTCTGTGTGTAATACTTGTGGCACATGTGTGGCATGCAATTGCCGCATCAGTACCACACAGACGGTCGCCAGGGAAGAAGCGCTACAGTAAGTGTTGTTCCCCGGCGCCAGGTGCTGAACACGGCTCTCATCATTCTCCCCTGCTTTGCCGGCGATTGGTGCGAGCAGGGGAGAATGATGAGAATTATATTTAAGTGACAAAAGAGACAGCAGGCGGCAACTGATGGGACTATTACTTATATCACTCATCCCAATATTAACAACAGTGACAGCTGGAGCAGGTAATGGGGGTATTCATCAGCTGCCGCCTGCACTATAAATAAATAAATGAAAAAAAACGGCTTGGGTTCCCCTGTATTTTCTAAAACCAGCCAAGCAAAATTAACAGCTGAGGGTTGCAACCCTCAACTGTCAGTTTCAGTAAGGTTGGCTATCAAGAATAGAGGGGTCCCTGTGCTGTTTTTTTTTAATTATTTAAATAAATAATTGAAAAAAATGGCACAAGGTCCCCCCATTTTTGACAACCAGCCTGCTAAAGCAGACAGCTTGGGGCTGGTATTCTCAGGATGGTACAAAACATTCTTTTGTTCCCAGTGTCATACAGTAGGGGACCTGACTTTCAAATAGTTTGAAGCATCTAGTGTGCTATAGCGGCGTGATACAGAGGCTACAAAAAATTATTCTATTCCTAGTGTCATACAGTAGTGGACATCTCACTTGCAAATAGTTTGTAGCATTTAGTGTATTATTGAGGCCTGATCCATAGGCCACAAAAAATTCTTCTGTTCCTAGGGTCATAAAGTAGAGGACTTGACTTTCAAATTGTTTGTAGCATAACTTCTTCATACAGGCCTCATCCACACTCCAACAATTCATTTTTGTGTGACCAACACGATACAGCACGCCATATTTCAACTTTGAATGTACTGTTGCTGAAATTTAGCTGTTCGTAGAGGTGGTGCAGCGTTTAAAATATTTTTTTTGTTGCTAGTACTGTGCTCCTACCACACTATCTGAGCAATATGACTGTGAAAAAGCAAGGCCATGGTGGAAGAGGAATTAGGCTTGGTCTTCAAGGTGTACATGGGGTAGCTGGTAATGTTTATGAAAGCACTAGTGAACCAACATCACGTCCTATGCAAAGGCAACTGAAAACTTCTGTTTCTGGACGGTCTTTCCCACTACCTTTCTTTGGCAGAAGCACAGTGGTATGCCTTGTCAATGATGCCCAGAAAGAGCATATGCTCCAGTGGATGGCAAACGCTGCTTCAAGTGGCCTCTCCTCTTCAACATCACACCCAGTACAGTCCACAGAAGTGGCACCTAAATTCCTCTTGCTTCTCCCCACATCCCAATTCTCCAACTGTACAGCTGACTGTATGGAACGACAGATGGGTGAGTCTGAAGAGACTCAGATGTCTGAGGCTCACGCGGACTGTACTGTGCTGTCAGGGCAGGAAGAGGAGGAGGATGACTCAAAAGGCCAGAAATGTGATTACACCGATAATGATGATGAGGTGTTAGATCCCAGTTGGCATGAACATTGAGGCACACAATGAGTAGGTCATCTGAGGAAAACGAGGAGGTTACATTGCGCCATACAACACAGACACATAGTGATGCAGCCTCGACAAGCAATGCACCCTCAGCCACAAGTGTGGCTGTGACCAGCAGCATTCGTGGATCTGCAGCTTGCAGACGTGGCAAGGGTTGCCTAGCCTGGGCCTTTTTTGACACTGCAAAGGATGAGCCAACTCATGTAATCTACCAACTTTGCAAAAAAAATGAGTTGAGGCAAAAAGTGCAATAATGTGACTGCCACATGTATGTACCTTCACATGCGCAATCAACATGATTTACTATTGGAATGCAACTGCGAACCTAAACAACCATCAGCCACCCCATCAATCACATCTGCTGCTTCTTACTTCTTCTCTGTTACTGTGCCAACTATTGAGATGCAGGTCTTCGACCGCAGAACCTCAGGTTCTTTGCCCGTTCCAGTTATGCTGCCTGAGAGCCTGCCATCAGCTGTAACGGAAGTGGACATGCCTGCCGATTTTGACAGATCTTAGAGAATGAACACACAACAAGTTTCTCAATCCACAGTAATATCACCGCCTGCACTTCTTCTCATGGTCCAGCAGTTTGTCCGGTACACCGCACTCCGCCTTCTCTTAGCACTGCAGCCAGCCCACGGTTCCACAGTTGTGGTCATGTAAAAGATTGTTTCCTCCTATGTATGACAAAGATAAGAGGTTGAACTCCACATCTCCAATCTGTTGGCCATGAAAATGCTGCTTTTCCACCTGGTAGATACAGACAGTTTCTAAAAGCTGATGGCAGTCACAGTCCCCCAGTACCAATTGCTCAGTTGCCATTACTTTTCTAAGAAAGCTGTGTCGGCGCTACACCAGCATGTCACAGACAACATCACCCATTCCTTGAAATGTCTGTCTGCCAAAATGTCGTTACCTACAGATGCATGGATGAGTAAGCAAGGCTAAGGAAGTTACATCTTGCTGACTGGGCACTGGGTGACTCTGATGGCTGTGGTGGCATGCTCTGCTCCACAAGTCTTGGAATCCCCAAGGCTTGCAGGACAAGCCTCTACATTTAACACTTCCTCCACTGCTTCTGTCTCCTCCTCTATCTCATCTATGGCCTCCACCTGCGCCCTCAAAGTCTGCTTTAATGAGACACGCGTTCCAACAGTGCAAATCAAATCCCCACCACCTCCATACTGCCACCATCAGGCAGAATTAAAATTGATATGCTTTGGAGATTGCAGTCATACAGCTGAAGAGTTGTGGACAGCTCTCCAGGCTGAGCTTGATCAATCGCTGTCTCTGCTGAATCTGCATCCAGGGAAGGCCTTGTCTGATATCAGTGCGAACCTGGCGGCAGTCCCTACGGTGAGGCAAGTTCACCCACGCACCTTACATGGCTCACATCCTCAACCTGGTGGTACAGCATTTTCTCCACCACTATCCTGGCCTGGGTAAGCTGCTCCAGAAAGCACGTAAGCTGTGTGCTCATTTCCACCATTCACACCCCTCTGGTCATTGACTTGCATCGATACAGAGGTCTTTGCACATGCCAGATAACAGGTTGATATGCGATGTGCCGACATGGTGGAATTCCACTCTGCACATGTTGCAGCGACTGTGGCAGCAGCAACGAGCCCTGATACAGTATGTCATGTTGTATAGCCTGGGCCAATTCAGTACGGATGTGGTGCATATCTCGTTTACAGAGTGGGCACAGATTAAGGACCACTGCACCCTTCTGCACAGTTTTGAAATGCCTACTAAGATGGTTAGCTCTGACACCGTCATCATCAGCACCACTATTCCGATCATCTATATGCTGGAACAGACTTTGACTAGCCTGCAGAGGGGGATGTGGTCCCAGAAGAGGAGGAAGCAGAGGAGGATGCGGAAAGGATAACATTGTCTTTAAGTTCAATACAGTCATAACACAGGCGGGTGGCCAAGGGAGGTTGGATTACTGTGATCGAGTGGGGCTGGTGATAACAGACAAACTGTAAACGAAGGTGCAAGATCCAAGGAACAAATGGAGGAGGAAGAGGTGATGGGTGAGCAACTGTCAGATGAAAAGGATAATTCTCCCCACTCTGTTGCTCGTGTTTGGCGGGAGGGAACAGAGGAAAAAAGCCTTTTTGTTACCCAGCCACCAACACATCATTGACATCATAGGTAGACCACAACTATGAGAGTGAAAATGAGAAAACAAATCCATAAAATTACCTTGTCTGATTTGACAAGATTTATTTAGCAAATTATGGTGGAAAATAAGTATTTGGTCATCTAAAAACATGCAAGTTTTCTGGCTCTCATAGACCTGTAACTTCTTCTTTAAGAGGTTCCTCTGTCCTCCACTCATTAACTGTAGTAATGGCACCTGTTTGAACTTGTTATCAGTATAAAAGACACCTGTCCACAACCTCAAACAGTCACACTCCAAACTCCACTATGGTGAAGACCATAGAGCTGTCGAAGGACACTTTAACAAAATCGTAGCCCTGCACCAGACTGGGAAGTCTGGATGGGCAATAGGCAAGCAGCCTGGTGTGAAGAAATCCACTGTGGGAGCAATAGTAAGAAAATGGAAGACATACAAGACCACTGATAATCTCCCTCGATCTGGGGCTCCACACAAGATCTCACCCCGTGGGGTAAAAGTAAACACAAGAACGGTGAGCAAAAATCCCTGAACGACACAGGGGGACCTAATGAATGACCTGCATAGAGCTAGGACCATCATAACAACTGCTACCATCAGTAGCACACTATGCCGCCAGGGACTCAGATCCTGCAGTGCCAGACGTGTCCCCCTTCTTAAACCAGTACATGTCCGGACTCTTCTGAAGTTTGCTAGAGAGCATTTGGATTATCCAGAAGAGTATTGGGAGAATGTCATATGGTCTGATGAATCCAAAGTAGAACTGTTTGGTAGAAACAAAACTCATCATATTTGGAGGAGACAGAATGCTGAGTTGCATCCAGAGAACACCATATCTACTGTGAAGCATGGGGCTGGCAACATCATGCTTTGGGGCTGTTTCTCTACAAATTGATTAGAACGACTGATCCGTGTACATGAAAGAATGAATGGGGCCATGTATCGTGAGATTTTGAGTGCAACCTCCTTCCATCAGCAAGGGCATCGAAGTTGAAATGTGGATGGGTCTTTCAGCATGATAATGATCCCGAACACATTACCAGGGCAATAAACGAGTGGCTTCGTAAGAAGCATATGAAGGTCCGGGAGTAGCCTAGCCAGTCTCAAGATCTCAATCCCATAGAAAACCTTTGGAGGGAGTTGAAAGTCTGTGTTGCCTAGCAATAGGCCCAAAATATCACTGCTTTAGAGGAGATCTGCATGGAGGAATGGGTCAACATACCACCAACAGTGTGTGCCAACTTTGTGAAGACTTACAGAGACCGTTTGACCTCAGTCATTGCCAACAAAGGATATATAGCAAAATATTGAGATGAACTTTTGTTAATGACCAAATACTTATTTTCCTCCATAATTTGCAAAATAAATCTTGCCAAATCAGAAAAGGTAATTTTCTGGATTTGTTTTCTCATTTTGACTCTCACAGTTGTGGTCTAAATATGATGTCAATTACAGGCCTCTCTCAACTTTTTAAGTGGGAGAACTTGCACAGTTGGTGGCTGACTAAATACTTTTCTTTTCCTCGCTGTATGAGTGCCTTCTTGCTGCACTGTCTGCAGCATGATCCCCGTATAGTTATGATTAGGAATACTGCTGACTAGGGTTGAGCGAAATGGATCGGACAATTTCAAAAATCACCGACTTTCGGCAAAGTCGGGTTTCGTGATACCCGACCCGATCCCAGTGTGGGATTGGCCATGCTGTCGGCGATCTTGGCGCCAAAGTCACGTTTCATATGACGCTTTCAGCGCCATTTTTCAGCCAATGAAGGAGGACGCAAAGTGTGGGCAGCGTGATGACATAGGTCTCGGTCCCCACCATCTTAGTGAAGGGCATGACAGTGATTGGCTTGCTTTCTGCGGCGTCACAGGGGCTATAAAGGGGCGTGCACACCGACTGCCATCTTACTTCTGCCGATCTGAGCATATGGAGAGGTTGTTGCAGCTTCGTCAGAAGCAGAGATATTGTTAGGGAGGAAAGATTAACCCCCAAACCGCTTGTGCTGTAGCGATTTCCACTGTCCAACACCACCTTTTCTTTGCAGGGACAGTGGAGGCTAGATTTCTGTGCATCAGCTCTGTAGCTTATAAGGCTCCCTGATAGCTGCATTGCTGTTTGTACACCGCTGTGCAAACCAACTGCTTTTTTAAAAGCAAAAATCCTGTTGCTCCTTTCTGCACAGTTCTTTTGTTTATTTGTCCACACTTTTGTGTGCAGCAGTCCTTTTTATTGCTGGCTGCCTTACTTTTCCTGAGATCATTGTAGGGAGATTGTTATTGTAGTATAGTCCCTTTTTTTATATATATATCTTCCATCCACCTTCTGCCACGTACACTGTGTAGTGTAATATAGTGGGCCTGTTTTTTGCAGTAGTCTCCCACACATAAAAAGGGAGATTTAAATTGCCGCTAAGTGCATCTGCGTCAGTTCTGTTTGTCGTATATCTGCCAGCCCCTTTCTGCCACGTACACTGTGTAGTGTAATACAGTGGGCCTGTTTTTTGCAGTAGTCTCCCACACATAAAAAGGAGATTTAAATTGCCGCTAAGTGCATCTGCGTCAGTTCTCTTTGTTGTATATCTGCCAGCCCCTTTCTGCCATGTACACTGTGTAGTGTAATACAGTGGGCCTGATTTTTGCAGTAGTCTCCCACACGTAAAAAGGGAGATTTAAATTGCAGCTAAGTGCACCTGTGTCAGTTCTGTTTGTCGTATATCTGCCAGCCCCTTTCTGCCACGTACACTGTGTAGTGTAATACAGTGGGCCTGATATTTGCAGCATGGTTAGATTAACGTGTGCACAACCAAATTTGGTGCACGGGTAGGTTCCCAAACCGTAGTCAATCAATAATACAAAACCCAGCACTCAACTTAATGGTGAGAAGAAATAACAGATTTATTGTGTCCCAAATCCAACAAACGTTTCGGTCTCACATTGGGACCTTCATCAGTAACTGAAACAAGTGTATACATACAATCAAAAAACAAGTATGGGAGAATACAAAACATATAAATAACAACAAAAACCAAAGTATATACAACATATGCAATGCATATGACTATGGCAGTTTATAATGGTGAGTGAGGACTATTCGTGTAGAAGAGTGACCTATATCGTGGCACAGTGGTAGTACAGTGATGGAAAAATACATACCGTAATTTGGGATAATGTTGGGAAAAAGTGACTATATGATCTGTCTGGGAGTAAACACGAACCGAGATAAGCAAGTGAACATAACAGAAAGTACCCCACAAAGGGATAAGAACATGATTTAGTACCTACCAGGAGAGTAAGTCAATATAGTGCAGAATGCCCAATAGAGGGAGAGAGGTTTTAGCCTAAAAAAAGGGGGGGAAAGGGAAACTTGTTGCACTGACCCTGAAAGACTATTATGATATATAGGAGGTAGAAAAAGGCATAAGTAATTACTGTGATATATGTGATGCAGTAACCCCTGTAACAGGTAGGGGGCGCTGCATGATCTCCCCAGTATGCGCTTGGATACGTGATGGTTAGTGTTGAGCGATACCGTCTGATACTTGAAAGTATCGGTATCGGAAAGTATCGGCCGATACCGGCAAAGTATCGGATCTAATCCGATACCCGATACCAATACAAGTCAATGGGACTCAAGTATCGGAAGGTATCACTGATGGTTCCCAGGGTCTGAAGGAGAGGAAACTCTCCTTCAGGCCCTGGGATCCATATTAATGTGTAAAATAAAGAATTAAAATAAAAAATATTGCTATACTCACCTCTCCGACGCAGCCTGGACCTTACCGAGGGAACCGGCAGCCTTCTTTGCTTAAAATGCGCGCTTTTACTTCCTTCCGTGACGTCACGGCTTCTGATTGGTCGCGTGCCGCCCATGTGGCCGCGACGCGACCAATCACAGCAAGCCGTGACGTAATTTTCAGGTCCTCAATGCCTAATTCTAGGCATTCAGGATTTTAAAATTACGATCCGGCTTGTGATTGGTCGCGTCGCGGTCACATGGGCGACGCGACCAATCACAAGCCGTGACGTCACGGGAGGCAGGAAACGCGCGCATTTTTCAAATTACGTCATGGCTTGTGATTGGTTGCGTGCCGCCCATGTGACCGCGACGCGACCAATCACAGCAAGCTGTGACGTAATTTCAGGTCCTGAATGCAGAAATAGGCATCAGGACCTGAAATTACGTCACGGCTTGCTGTGATTGGTCGCGTCGCGGTCACATGGGCGGCACGCAACCAATAACAAGCCGTGACGTAATTTTAAAAATGCACGCGTTTCCTGCCTCTCGTGACGTCACGGCTTGTGATTGGTCGCGTCGCCCATGTGACCGCGACGCGACCAATCACAAGCCGGATCGTAATTTTAAAATCCTGAATGCCTAGAATTAGGCATTCAGGACCTGAAAATTACGTCACGGCTTGCTGTGATTGGTCGCGTCGCGGCCACATGGGCGGCACGCGACCAATCAGAAGCCGTGACATCGCGGAAGGAAGTAAAAGCGTGCATTTTAAGCAAAGAAGGCTCCCGGTTCCCTCGGTAAGGTCCAGGCTGCGTCGGAGAGGTGAGTATAGCAATATTTTTTATTTTAATTCTTTGTTTTACACATTAATGTTGTTTCGATACCGATACCCGATACCACAAAAGTATCGGATCTCGGTATCGGAATTCCGATACCCGCAAGTATCGGCCGATACCCGATACTTGCGGTATCGGAATGCTCAACACTAGTGATGGTATAGAGAGAAAGTTTGGCAGGATTGTAAATGGCCAATATGTGTGTTGCAGAGGAGGTTACTCTGCACTGTCAATCTGATTGTAAGTTGGTCTGCTGGGACCTGTAGTCCCTCAAGAGTTTGTGTTATGTGTATAGTTCTCATGGGAGATCGGCAGGGCTAGTCATGAGACATGGGAGGGTCAGACTAGCCACACACACACTCCCACCCTGGGGAGTGGTTACCAGTATGTAACGTGACCAGGGTGTGGGTCAGTTTTGGTTGTGAGCTCCCTGTGTGTGGAGCTGAGAGGTGTGTCCGGTAGGTCCTGTGTGGTTCCTGTGTATGGACCTGACCGGTGAAGGTGCTGGATCGTCCTAGGAATGACTAGGGTCCTGTGAGCACCTGGAACCGAGGAACCTGATGTATGGATGGTGCTGGATTGTCCTAGGAATGACTAGGGTCCTGCAAGCACCTGAGACGGTCGGTGCTGGATTGTCCTAGGAATGACTAGGGTCCTGCAAGCACCTGAGACCGTGAGACTTGGCTTCGGGTGGCCTGGGTATTGGACGTTCCCGGCTGGGGAAGGACGTCCTGAAGAGTACCTGGACTAGGCCACCAGGCAGGGTCCCGGCTACCTGGGTGTTGGGGGGTCCTGCGAGGTGGACCGGATCCCTGAATAGCACGAGGTGAGGACCGGGATCTGCGGAGCCAGGGACAGTTACTGTGTGGGGAAGCTGGAGTCCTTCGGTGAGGTCTGGACTGACTACTGGGTGCCGACCAGGCAAGTTGGGGATCCCCGTTAGGCAGCTTACCCAGAAGAGTGTTAACGGAGTGTGGGGAAGCTGGAGTCCTTCGGTGAGGTCTGGACTGACTACTGTGTGTTGACCAGGCAAGTTGGTGATCCCCGTTAGGCAGCTTACCCAGAAGAGGTTAACGGAGTCGGCATGAGGAGCAGGAGCTCCCGTCAGGTACCAAAGAGACTGTTGGTGCCTGTTGTGTTTTATGTGATATAAGTAATGAACTTTGCATAACCCGGTTTATGGCATATTCAATAAACCGCATGGACTGTTTTGTTAGAAAATTGTGCCTGGCTACATTAATCCCGCGCCAAGTGAGTGTCCCCCAATACACTCAGTAAGAGAAATCTTACATTACCTATATGCAGGCTGTCATCGCGGCGTCCACCGCTGTAAGGTCGGTGTAAGGAAAGGGCATGGAGGCTCTATTTATAGTAAAAACGCCAGGGGGCGTAAGTGGCAGGGGCTGGTGCGGCGCAATCCCGCCCTGTATACGAGCGGGGATGGGCGGAAGTGACGCACCGGAAAGAGTGGGTCACATGAGTGGTAGCCTGAAATCGCCATCTTGGAAGTGGCAAAGTGGTGATAACTGTTGTACTGCGCATGTCAGCGAGCGCAAGTGTGTGAGCTGAATGTATAGACTAAGTGCGCATGACAATTGTCATAGGTTAGGTGCGATATTATATCCACAATTAAAAGTGGCTCTGGTGCACCTAACTATAGCAATGCTATAGTGTGAGTAAATGGGTATGTGGCGAGCGAATGTGATATACACAACAAGGGAGGCCATATATAATATAGAGGGTTGTGTGTACGCTAGCCACAGAGTAACATATGACCCTATGTGGAAAGAGGATAGTTAGACAGTCACCCTATATGAGATGGTAAGGTGCGCGTAACCACCAAAAAGATAGTATAAAAGCCCCAGACAGGTCAGTGACAATTAATATGATTGGCGTGGATACTTTTATTATCATGTTAACTGGATATAACAAATAGTACTGTGATGCAATACACCAATATTAAACAGATGGAATTAAATAAGACAAAGGACAGGGGGACGTGACAATCCTGAGCAAGGTGATGGCAAGTGAATGGAACGGTGCCCGTGATCCATAGTGATGGCAAATTCAATAAAGACAACTCTAGAGAGACAAAGAAGAGCAAATTAATAACAATGCACGACAATCAGGGTATCAGTTATACAAACGCCATGAGTTCATAATCGCGGTTCAGGCCTCTGGGAGAGAGGGTTTCCAGAGTATGTATCCAGAAGGCCTCTTTCTTTTTAAGTAAAGTGACCCTATCACCTCCTCGCCTAGGTGGTGGTATGTAATCTATGACCTGGTATTTTAATTGTGAGACAGAATGTCCCTGTGTGTGGAAATGGTATGGAATAGGAAGGAGTAGGTTACTGCAACGGATAGTACTCTTGTGCTTCGAGATCCTATCCCTAACTGATTGTGTGGTTTCGCCAATGTAGAGTAGTCCACACGGACATTTGATGAGGTATACGATGTAAGAAGAGTCGCAGGTGAAAAAATTCTTAATGTGGAATATTTTACCAGATCTGGGGTGTTGAAAAGTGTTCCCCTTTTGGATATTATTACATTGTGCACAATGAAGGCACGGATAGGTGCCAGTTTTAGGTCGTGAGAGGAAGGTCTGTCTATGGGGGTGCTTAGATCCAATATCCGCTCTGACCAGGTTGTCTCTCAGATTTGGGGGTCTCCTAAAGCATGGTAAAAAAGGCTCTCTGAATTCTGGTATGTCCGGGTGGGCCGTGGACAAGAGATGCCAGTGTCTCCTGATGGTTTTGTGGAGAATGAAAGAAAAAGGGTGATATGAGTGGACAAAGGGGATACGCTTATCTGGGGTCCTCCTGGTTGGTCGGGCTGGGGGGGTCCCTAGATTCTGTCAAGAGGGTGGGGGGATAGCCCCTCCTCAAAAATTTAGTGGTCATGCCTTGGAGGCGTTCCTCACAGAGTGTTGCATCCGGGACTATGCGTTTGACTCGTTGATATTGTGATATGGGAATAGAACGTTTGGTAGAAGGTGGGTGAAAGCTAGTGTAGCAGGCTATTCCGGTCAGTTGCCTTTGTGTAAAGATCAGTGGTCAGTAGGCCTGCTGGATCCTTAAGTACCATAGTGTCTAAAAAATTAATGGCGTTATGATCATGGCTGATAGTGAACTTAATGCCTGGCCAGGCGTCATTGAGAAACAAAAAGAACTCCTGCAAGGACTCCAATGAGCCCCCCCACATGCAAAAAATATCATCTATATAACGTTTCCATAGTGTGACGTTATTGATGAATAGTGGATGTTTATAGATGATAGACGTTTCAAAGAGTGCCATATATGTATTAGCGTAAGGGGGCGCTACATTGGAGCCCATTGCTGTGCTCCGTGTCTGTAAATAAAAGGAGTCCTGGAAAAGAAAATAGTTATTATACAGTACCGTGGTCAGTAAATCAATACAAAGATTAATTTGTTCGGTGTCAAGTCCTGCGGCAGTGAGGGACTGATGTACTGCATTGATCCCATTCAGATGTGGGATGGATGTATATAGGTCCTTGACATCAAGGGTAACCAGTAAGGTATTGGGGGATACCCTGTGTAAATTCCTGATACAATGTAGAAATTCCCCAGTGTCCAAAATGAAGGATGCTGATTTTTGGGTGATTGGTGTAAGTATCTTTTCAAGGTACCGTGATAGTGGTGAGAGAATAGAATCTGTGGAGGCTACTATTGGCCTACCAGGGGGATTGGCTAAATCCTTATGAATTTTCAGTAAGGTATAGAATACTGGTGTTATGGGGTTTGGGACACAATAAATCTGTTATTTCTTCTCACCATTAAGTTGAGTGCCAGGTTTTGTATTATTGATATTTGCAGCAGTCTCCCACACATAAAAAGGGAGATTTAAATTCTCAACAAGTTTACATACACCTTCTACTTTGTTTTACAGTACCATATAATGGTTGTTAGTTTGGTTACATTTTCCCAAGAATGAGGAAGTCTGGTGGAAGAGGCCGTGGGCGGTCATTGCCAGCTGTTAATGATGGTGGTGGTGGTGGTGGAGCATCTGGTGGTAGTGGGAAAAGCAAAATAGTACCTAAGGCTCGAGATGTTGAGCCAGCGTCATCGTCTGGCTACACAAGGCCTCAAAGGCTCCCTTTTCTGGGAGTAGGAAAACCGCTTTTAAAGCCGGAGCAGCAGGAAAAAGTTTTGGCTTTCTTTGCTGACTCAGCCTCTAGCTCTATTGCCTCCTCTTCCAAAAGTTCCAAATTTAAAAGCAGCGAGTCGTCAGTGGATGCTCACGGTCAGGAACAAGTCGCTTCCTTGTGTCCTTCACCCAAAGCAAAAGTGCGGCAGGCGACACTACAGTTTACTTCATGGAGCTCTTTACACATACCGTGCCAGGGTTAGAAAGGCAAATAGTTCACAGCCCTTTACAAGATAAATCGGACATGGAGTGCACAGATGCACAGCCACAGCTAGATTATTATGCTGTTCCATTGACTCAGATCACAACATTGCCCTCGCAGTATACTGAGCCAGAACCTGACCCTGATGAGACTACGGTGCCCCGTCCCGAACGCTATAGCACCTTACACGGTGACACAGAGGAAGGTGCACAGGACATTGAAGAGGAGGTGATAGATGATCCAGTTGTTGACCCAGATTGGCAGCCATTGGGGGAACAGGGTGCCGCTGGCAGTAGCTCAGAAGCGGAGGAGGATGAGCCGCAGCAAGCATCAACATCGCAACAGCTTTCATCTGGTAGGCCCGTATCAGGCCAAAAACGTGTGTCAAAAACAAAGACAGTTTTAGGACAGCGTGGCCATCAGGTGAAAGTAGCACAGCGTGCAATGCCTGAAAAGGTATTCGATAGTAGGAAGAGTGCAGTGAAGCTATTTTTTAACCAAGATCCGAAAGATCTGTGCAAAGTTATCTGTAAGAAATGCTCAAAGACCTTTAGCAGAGGGCAAAATGTCAAAAATTTAAATACAAAGTGCATGTGTAGATATTTAACCAGCATGCACTTGCAAGCCTGGACTAACTACCAAACATCCCGTTACGTTGTTGCACCCACTCAGAATGAAGGTAGTCAGCAATGCTACATTGCTTCCCTCACTGTAGGCCCACCGTTTAGGACACCACCTGCAGCAAATGCGGAGGTATTGTCACAAGGCCAAGGCAGTCAGGGAATCACCAGGTTCTTGGTAGGAAACACTGTATGTAGGCCAACATCAAGAATACCATCACCAACCCTCTCTCAATCTTCCATGTCCACCACCACCCCCGCTAGTTCCACCATATGCAGTCCATAGTGGGACAGTTATGCCTAGCCCACGGTCTAGGAAACAGTTGGCAGTAGGTGTTCGACACCCCTCCTCCTCCTCCAGAAGCGAAAGGTCATCCACAGAGCGCAGTCACCCTACCACTCCATCCGCAGCTGCCAGTGTTGCACACGAGGTGTCCCATTATGGAACAGCTAGTGGTAAGCGTCAGCAGGCTGTGTTGGAAATGAAGTGTTTGGGAGACAACAGACACACCGTGGAAGTTCTGGCCGAGTTCTTGCAGCAAGAAACTCAGTCCTGGCTGGGCAGTGTACATCTTGAGGCAGGCAAGGTAGTCAGTGATAACGGAAGGAATTTTATGGCTGCCATAGCCCTTTCAGAACTGAAACACATACCTTGCCTGGCTCACACATTGAACCTGGTGGTGCAGTGCTTCCTGAAAAGTTATCCGGGGTTACCAGCCCTGCTCCTGAAGGTGCGAAGACTTTGCTGGCACACCCGCCGGTTGCCTGTACACTCCAGCCGTATGCAGAACCATCAGCGATCATTGAAGCTTCCCCAGCACTGCCTAATATTCGACGTTGCAACAAGGTGGAACTCCACACTGCACATGCTTCAGAGGCTGTGCGAACAGAGGCGTGCTATAATGTATTTATGGGAGGTTTCGTGTTTCAGTCGGATCCCCAACTTTTCGAAACCCGACTCGATCCTAAAAAAGTAAAAGTCGCTCAACTCTACTTAACAGCTCTTCAGAGTGTCGAAGTGTGAGATCAGTTGTCTTAGGGCACTCGGCATGGTAGGAGAAAGGAGGATCAGGGTGAGGAATTTCCTGGCCATACTAACGGCTACTCAGACTTGACCGTGTGGAAGACATGGTGGTGGTGGTGGCTAAGTGACTGGAAGCATTATCCCCTATCCAACCAAAAACCGTTTCACACTGCTCCGGCTACAATAGTGGTGTGCTGTGGTCCCCAGAAACTGGGACAGGAAGGTCGAGCGAGATGTGGGTCTTTGTTGTATCCCACTTTCACCTTGCCCACGGCCTGGTCCTCTGGATGCACCATCAGCATCACGTCCATTTTCCCATCCCTTGCCCCTTGCCTTGCCCATTTTAAATAGACTATTGCACTATTTCAAATGCTCAACACAGTTGTCTTTATTAGTAGCGAAATAATATCTGATTAGTATGCCTGCAAATCTACAATTTTTCAAATCCAAACACCAGGCAGGCCTCAGCCTGACATAGCAGACTGTATTCAATGTTTGGGGGCTTTTTTGTGAAGTGAATTTATACAAAACTAGCTGTACTACCCGGCTTCGCCCGGGTTAATGACTGCTGTTAGCAAAATAGAATGTGTTAACAAAAATTTATTCTGCACACAAAAACCACAAAACAAATAGATAGAAATGTAATTATTAAAAGGCAAAAACTAAGCAAATAGAAGCATTTCACAACATATATTAGCTTTGTTATACTGAGAATGTCTTTGTTGCCTATATTAACCAATCAGAGCTCAGGTTAATTAACTGTAGCAAAATAGAAGCTGAGCTGTGATTGGTTGCTATTGGCAGCCTGATAAATCCCCAGCCAACAGGAAGCCCTCCCCCCTGGCAGTATATATTAGCTCACACATACACATAATAGACAGGTCATGTGACTGACAGCTGCCGTATTTCCTATATGGTACATTTGTTGCTCTTGTAGTTTGCTTATTAATCAGATTTTTATTTTTGAAGGACAATACCAGACTTGTGTGTGTTTTAGGGCGAGTTTTATGTGTCAAGTTGTGTGTGTTGAGTTGCGTGTGGCGACATGCATGTAGCGACTTTTGTGAGATGAGTTTTGTGTGGCGACATGCGTGTAGCAACATTTTGTGTGTTGAGTTGCATGTGACAGGTTAGTGTAGCAAGTTGTGTGCAGCAAGATTTGTGCATGGCGAGTTTTGCGCGTGGCGAGTTTTATGTGTGGTGCATTTTGAGTATGTGCAAGTTTTGTGTGAGGCAACTTTTGCATGTGGTGCAACTTTTGTACATGTGGCAATTTTTCTGTGTGTGCAAGTTTTGCATGAGGTGAGTTTTCCATGAGGTGAGTTTTGCACGTGTGGCGAGTTTTGCGTGAGCCTAGTTTTGCATATGGCGAGTTTTGCATGTAGCGAGTTTTGAGTGGTGACTTTTGTGTTTCGACTTTTATGTGGCGAGGTTGGTGTGTGTGTGTGGTGAAATGTGTGCTGAGGGTGGTATATGTGTTCAAGCACGTGGTAGTGTGTGGCGCATTTTGTGTTTGTGTTCATATCCCCGTGTGTGGTGAGTATCCCATGTCGGGGCCCCACCTTAGCAACTGTACGGTATATACTCTTTGTCGCCATCGCTCTCATTCTTTAAGTCCTCATTGTTCACATCTGGCAGCTGTCAATTTTCCTCCAACACTTTTCCCTTCACTTTTTCCCCATTATGTAGATAGGAGCAAAATTGTTTGGTGAATTGGAACGCGCGGGGTTAAAATTTCACCTCACAACATAGCCTATGACGCTCTCGGGGTCCAGACGTGTGACTGTGCAAAATTTTGTGGCTGTAGCTGCGACGGTACAGATGCCAATCCCGGACATACACACATACATACATACACACATTCAGCTTTATATATTAGATATACCTGTATGTAATCTCCTGTATATAGTATATACCTGTGTGTCATCTCACCTATATATAGTATATATCTGTGTGTCATCTCCTGTATATAGTATATACCTGTATGTCATCTCCTCCTATACATAGCATATACCTGTGTCATCTCCTCCTGTATATACTATATACCTGTAGGTAATCTGCTCCTGTATATAGTATATACCTGTGTGTCATCTCCTCCTGTATATAGTATATACCTGTATGTCATCTCCTCCTGTATGTAGTATGTACCTGTATGTCATCTCCTCCTCTATATAGTATATACCTGTGTGTCATCTCTCCTGTATATAGTATATATCTGTGTGTCATCTCCTCCTGTATATAGTATATACCTGTGTGTCATCTCCCCTGTAAATAGTATATACCTGTGTGTCATCTCCTGTATATAGTATATAGCTGTATGCCATCTCCTCCTGTATTAGCCCTCGTTCACACGTTATTTGGTCAGTATTTTTACCTCAGTATTTGTAAGCTAAAATGGCAGCCTGATAAATCCCCAGCCAACAGTAAGCCCACCCCCTGGCAGTATATATTAGCTCACACATACACATAATAGACTGGTCATGTGACTGACAGCTGCCGGATTCCTATATGGTACATTTGTTGCTCTTGTAGTTTGTCTGCTTATTAATCAGATTTTTATTTTTGAAGGATACCAGACTTGTGTGTGTTTTAGGGCGAGTTTCGTGTGTCAAGTTGTGTGTGTTGAGTTGCGTGTGGCGACATGCATGTAGGGACTTTTGTGAGATGAGTTTTGTGTGGCGACATGCGTGTAGCAACTTTTTGTGTGTCGAGTTGCATGTGACAGGTTAGTGTAGCAAGTTGTGTGCAGCAAGTTTTGCGCATGGCGAGTTTTGCGCGTGGCGAGTTTTATGTGTGGTGCCTTTTGAGTATGTGCAAGTTTTGTGTGAGGCAACTTTTGCATGTGTTGCAACTTTTGTGCATGTGGCAATTTTTCTGCGTGTGGCAATTTTTCTGCGTGTGCAAGTTTTGCGTGTGGCGAGTTTTGCACGTGTGGCGAGTTTTGCATGTGGAGAGTTTTGCGCGTGGCGAGTTTTGAGCGGCGACTTTTGTGTTTCTACTTTTATGTGGCGAGGTTGGTGTATGTGTGGTGAAATGTGCACTGAGGGTGGTATATGTGTTCGAGCACGTGGTAGTGTGTGGCGCATTTTGTGTGTGTGTTCATATCCCCGTGGTGGTGTGATTATCCCATGTTGGGGCCCCACCTTAGCAACTGTACAGTATATACTCTTTGGTGCCATCGCTGTCATTCTTTAAGTCCCCCTTGTTCACATCTGGCAGCTGTTAATTTGCCTCCAACACTTTTCCTTTCATTTTTTCCCCATTATGTAGATAGGGGCAAAATTGTTTGGTGACTTGGAAAGCGCGGGGTTAAAATTTCACCTCACAATATAGCTTTGACGCTCTCAGGGTCCAGACGTGTGACTGTGCAAAATTTTGTGCCTGTAGCTGCGACGCCTCCAACACTTTTCCTTTCACTTTTTCCCCATTATGTAGATAGGGGCAAAATTGTTTGGTGAATTGGAAAGCGCGGGGTTAAAATTTCACCTCACAACATAGCCTATGACGCTCTCGGGGTCCAGACGTGTGACTGTGCAAAATTTTGTGGCTGTAGCTGCTACGGTTCAGATGCCAATCCCGGACATACATACATACATACATACATACACACACACACACATTCAGCTTTATATATTAGATAGTGCTGTATAGAATTGGAGTATCAGACAGCAAAAAATAAGTACACCAGCCTACAATGACCAAACTTGGAGCACGCAGATATATGACAGCTGTAGCGGAAATACCACACTGGCAAATATGAGGCCTTTTTTTTTATTTTTTTTATTTGATATGCAAAATAGTGCTGTATAGAATTTGAGTATCAGACAGCCAAAAAATAAGTACACCGGCCTACAATGACCAAACTTGGAGCATATATTATGGCTGTAACGGAAATACCACACTGTGAAATATGTGGCCTTTTTCCTGGTTTGATATAAGGTATTACCGTTACAGCCGTCATATATCTGCGTGCTCCAAGTTTGGTCATTGTTGGCCGGTGTACTTATTTTTTGGCTGTCTGATACTGAAATTCTATACAGCACTCTTTTGCATATCAAATAAAAAAGGCCACATATTTGCCAGTGTGGGATTTCCGTTACAGCCGTCATATATCTGCGTGCTCCAAGTTTGGTCATTGTAGGCCGGTGTACTTATTTTTTTTTTTGTTTGATATTTTACATATCAAACAAAAAAAAAGGCCACGGAAATACCACACTTGCAAATATGTGGCCTTTCTTTTTTTCGTTTGATATGCAAAATAGTGCTGTATAAAATTTGAGTATCAGACTGCCAAAAAATAAGTACAACGGCCTTCAATTACCAAACTTGGAGCACGCAGATATATGACGGCTTTAAAGGAAATACCACACTGGCAAATATGTATCCTTTTTTTGGTTTGATATGAAAAATAGTGCTGTATAGAATTTGAGATTCAGACAGCAAAAAAATAAGTGCACCGGCCTACAATGACCAAACTCGGAGCATGGAGATATATGACGGCTGTCACGGAAATACCATACTGGCAAATATGTGGCCTTTTTTTTGTTTGATATGCAAAATAGTGCTGTATAGAATTTGAGTATCAGACTGCCGAAAAATAAGTACACCGGCCTGCAATGAGCGCACTGGCAAATATGTGGCCTTTTTTTTGTTTGATATGCAAAATAGTGCTGTATAGAATTTGAGTATTAGACAGCAAAAAAAAGGGGTCACCGGCCTACAATGACCAAACTTGGAGCACGCAGACATATGACGGCTGTCACGGAAATACCACACTGGCAAATATGTGGCCTTTTTTTTGTTTGATATGCAAAATAGTGCTGTATAGAATTTGAGTATTAGACAGCAATAAAAAGGGTCACCGACCTACAATGACCAAACTTGGAGCACGCAGATATATGACGGCTGTCACGGAAATACCACACTGGCAAATATGTGGCCTTTTTTTTGTTTGATATGCAAAATAGTGCTGTATACAATTTGAGTATCAGACAGCCAAAAAATAAGTACACCGGCCTACAATGACCAAACTTGGAGCACGCAGATTTTTGAGGCCTTTTTCGGTGAATTTAAAACACACACAAAAAAAATGTGGCACAAGGCTAGCACAGATAAACTATGCTACATATGTTAGGAGTCGAGTTCCCGCTGCTGCACAGGGGGAATCTTGAGCTGTGTCTGCTGCGGTCTCTCATTTTGCATTGGCCGCAGTGGAGCCTGCTCAGCGGAGACATCGGTCCCAGCGTCTCACTGAGTCTGATATTGTGCAAAGGGTTACTGCTGCCTCTTCAGGCTCTGCTATTTTACCCTGCACTGATCTGCGGTGAGCAGGCTTTTCTGGGACTAAGTCCTGCTTTGCACACACTGAGCATGCCCAGGGTAAGATCTCTCAGTGGAGATCAAGGGTCACATGCTCAGTTACTGCAGCAACTTCCATTGGTCCTCCTGGATGGTCCTGTACCTGATCAAGTTCTGTGGCAGCCTTCCATTGGTTCTTCTTGGAAGGTCCTGTAGGTGCTGCAGCTATATAAGGTTCTCATGACCGCACGGCCATGCGCCAGTGTCAAATATGTACGAGCTCAGCGCCAGTGTGGTCGTGTGTGTAGTCAGGGACCCGGCTGAAATAAGCTCCTAGATACTGGCACCTCCGGCGAGGAGTTTTGTGTATGCAGTCAGGGACCCGGCTGAAATAAGCCCCTAGAATGCTGGCACCTCCGGCGAGGAGTTTATGTGTGAATTCAGGTCTGGCTAATAGCTGATAGAATTCCGGCTCCACCAGAGAGGAGCTGCGTGTTGGTTGGACTGCATGACCACTGTCGGCTCTACACAGTAGCTGTGTCCCCTGTGAGCTAAACAGGGCACAGCGTTCTCTTTACTACAGGCTCTGTGAAGTAACAGAGTTTGTTTATTCTATTTTGTATCGCCGCCATACTTAACAGCGGGTTTTTTCCTGCACGGTGGATCCCGGGTTGCGAACGCACCTATCCCATCTAATAAATATATTCGGTGCGTTCTGCCAACCCTAACAACATATACCTGACAAACTATGATTTTTCAACAGGCCTCAGTCTGACAGAACAGACTGTATATTTTTTTGGAGGGGAGTATTTTTGGAAAAAAAAAAACAACTAGGTATATAGTAAAGAAGCTGCAGCAGCAGACAGTTATGCAGCTTTAGGAGGGATGCAGTGGGACCAATGGACGCACATACAGTGCCCGCTGGCCTCGTACTGATGTGGATATGCTGTGCCCTGCCTACCTAGCACTGCAATATTGTGACACACGAATTAGCCCTAAAAAGGACTGTTGGTTTCTCAGGAGTTGTGGATGTAAGAGTTGCAGAACTAAACTACCTCTAAAAACCATGATTCTGACCATATTTCGGCACCAGCTCTCCCTACTCTCGCTGAAACAGGAACAGAATGTGGCGAAAGGTCTCTTATACTCGTGATGATGCTGTACAGCCAAGCCAATCACTGCATGACCACAACAAAGATGGCTGCAGCGTTTCATGGCCTGGCAAACTATTTCTGCAGTGTGATTGGGTCTCTAAAGTCCGTCAAAACTGCTGGGTGGAGACTGCAGTTACCACAGAATAATCCCGGAAATGCTTGCTGCTCGCCGAGTACGCCGAACATAGCGATACTCGGGCGAGTACCGAATAGTGGCAAGCACGTTCGCTCATCACTAGCTAGAAACAAAACAGCTATTGTGATTTTTTAACAGTGTGTTTGGATTAATTAAAACTTTGGATTTCTTTTGTTGGAATCATTTTTATTCTTTAGTACTGACGTTTTTTATATGCTTTGTGACTTTCTGGACCATTTTCTGTGCCATGTTAGCCCATTTTGTAGCGTTTGCCATTATTGTATTTGTATTTCAAAGCTTTTGTTGTCAACCCACAAAATGTTGTTAAAGGAGCTCCCAATTCTACAGACCATCATTAGGCTAAAAAAGAAATCTATCATAGAGATAGCAGAAATGGTAGGAGTGGCCAAATCAACAGTTTGGCACATTCTGCAAAAAACAGAACGCACTGGTGGGCTTGGGAAGTCAAAAGGAGTGGACGTCCACAAAAGATAACAGTGTTGATTATTGCAGAATCCTTTCCATGGGGAAGAAAACCCTTTTCATAACATCCACCCAAGTAAAGAACACTCTCCAGGAAGTAGTTGTTTTGGTATCCAAGTCTACCATAAAAAAACAGACTTCCTGACAGGAAACATAGAGAGTTCACCACAAGGTGCAAACTATTGATCAGCCATAAAACTAGAAAGGCCAGATTAGACTTTGCCAAAAAAAATCTAAAGAAGCCAGCCCATTGCTGAAACGGCTTTCTTTGGACAGATGAAACTAAGATCAACCTGTACTAGAAAGATGGGAAGAAGAAAGTATAGAGAAAGCTTGGAATGGCTCATGATCCAAAGCACACCATGCCCTCTTTTAAACATGGTGGAGTGTTATGATCCGGTGACCTTGGAGCCGCATGAGAGACTTTCTCAGGAGTAGGTGGTACCTGTACTGACCGCAAACCCTAAACTAACACCGCAACTAGAAGTAGCCGTGGGATGTACCTAACACGTCCTAGACACCTCGACACAGCCGGAGGACTAAATACCCCTATAGATGGAAATGGGAATTCTATCTTGCCTCAGAGCAAAACCCCAGAGGATAGGCAGCCCCCCACAAATTTTGACTGTGAGTATAAGAGGAAAAACACACGCAGGCAGAAAAACAGGATTTAGCAAAAGAGGCACTTCTAGCTAAACAGAAAAGGATAGGACAGAATTCTAAGCGGTCAGCATTAAAATCCTAAAAATATCCACAGCAGATAATACAAATATACTACATCTAACTAAAGACATAGAAAGTATATCTGCATCTCCTGAGAATCCAGCATGACTGAAAAATCCAAACAAAGTCTAAGCTGGACAAAAACACAATGAATTGCACTGAATTGCAAAGCACACTGAATGTGTGCACAGAGACAAAAAAACTGACACTTATCTTAGGCTGAATTGGCAGCAGGGCATGAGGAGCCAGAGAGAGAAGCAATCCCTCCAAGTACAATGGCCAACTGGCGAGGACTCATGGATCCTGAACACCTAAATACCTAATAGAGCTGAAATCAGCAGAAACACCTGCCCAGGATTACAACCCCAAGACAACTGCACTGCCACCAACAACCACCGGAGGGAGCCCAAGAGCAGAATTCACAACAGTACCCCCCCTTGAAGAGGGGTCACCGAACCCTCACCAGAGCCCCCAGGCCGATCAGGACGAGCCAGATGAAAGGCACGGACCAAATCAGCAGCATGGACATCAGAGGCAAAAACCCAAGAATTATCCTCCTGGCCATAACCCTTCCATTTGACAAGGTACTGAAGCCTCCGCCTCGAAAAGCGAGAATCCAAAATCTTCTCAACCACATACTCCAACTCCCCATCAACCAACACAGGAGCAGGAGGATCAACCGAGGGAACAACGGGCACCACATATTTCCGTAATAAAGATCTATGGAAAACATTATGGATGGCAAAAGAGGCCGAAAGGGCCAAACGAAAGGACACAGGATTGATAATCTCAGAAATCCTATAAGGACCAATAAACCGAGGCTCAAACTTAGGGGAAGAAACCTTCATAGGAACATGACGGGAAGACAACCAGACCAAATCCCCAACCTGAAGCCGGGAACCAACACACCGACGACGGTTAGCAAAACGCTGAGCCTCCTCCTGAGACAACACCAAATTGTCCACCACATGAGCCCGAATCTGCTGCAACCTGTCAACCACAGAATCCACACCAGGACAATCAGAAGGTTCAACTTGCCCTGAAGAAAAACGAGGATGAAAACCAAAATTACAAAAGAAGGGGGAAACCAAGGTAGCCGAACTAGCCCGATTATTAAGGGCAAACTCGGCCAATGGCAAGAAAGCCACCCAATCATCCTGATCAGCAGACACAAAGCATCTCAAATAAGTTTCCAAAGTCTGATTAGTTCGCTCGGTCTGGCCATTTGTCTGAGGATGAAATGCGGAAGAAAAAGACAAATCAATGCCCAGCCTAGCACAAAAGGCCCGCCAAAACCTAGAAACAAACGGGGAACCTCTGTCGGACACAATATTCTCCGGAATACCGTGCAAACGAACCACATGCTGAAAAAACAACGGAACCAAATCAGAAGAGGAAGGCAATTTAGGCAAAGGCACCAAATGAACCATCTTAGAAAACCTGTCACAAACCACCCAGATAACCGACATCCTCTGGGAAACCGGAAGATCTGAAATAAAATCCATAGAAATATGCGTCCAGGGCCTCTCAGGGACCGGCAAAGCAAAAGCAACCCACTAGCACGGGAACAACAAGGCTTGGCCCGTGCACAAGTCCCACAGGACTGCACAAAAGAACACACATCACGCGACAAAGAAGGCCACCAAAAGGACCTACCAACCAAATCTCTGGTACCAAAAATACCAGGATGGCCAGCCAACACAGAACAATGAACGTCAGAAATCCCTCTACTAGTCCATCTATCAGGAACAAACAGTTTCCCCACTGGACAGCGGTCAGGTTTGTCAGCCTGAAATTCCTGCAGAACCCGTCGCAAATCGGGGGAAATGGCAGAAAGGACCACCCCTTCCTTCAGAATGCTGACCGGCTCCAATACCTCAGGAGAATCAGGCAAAAAACTCCTAGAGAGGGCATCAGCCTTAATATTCTTAGAACCCGGAAGATACGAGACCACAAAATCAAAACGGGAGAAAAACAGGGACCATCGAGCCTGTCTAGGATTCAGCCGTTTGGCAGATTCGAGGTAAATCAGATTTTTATGATCGGTCAAGACCACAATACGGTGCTTGGCTCCCTCAAGCCAATGTCGCCATTCCTCAAACGCCCACTTCATAGCCAACAACTCCCGATTGCCGACATCATAATTACGTTCAGCAGGCAAAAACTTACGGGAAAAGAAGGCACACGGTTTCATCAAGGAACCATCAGAATTCCTCTGAGACAAAACCGCCCCTGCCCCAATCTCAGAAGCGTCAACCTCAACCTGAAACGGAAGAGAAACATCTGGCTGACGCAACACCGGGGCAGAAGTAAATCGGCGTTTAAGCTCCTGAAAGGCAGAGACAGCCACAGGGGACCAATTTGTTACATCAGTGCCTTTCTTCGTCAAATCGGTCAGGGGTTTAACCACACTGGAGAAGTTAGCAATGAAACGGCGATAAAAATTAACAAAGCCCAAAAATTTCTGAAGGCTCTTCACAGATGTGGGCTGAATCCAATCATGAATGGCCTGAACCTTAACCGGATCCATCTCTATAGATGAGGGAGAAAAAATGAAGCCCAAAAAGAAATCTTCTGCACTCCAAAGAGACACTTAGACCCCTTCACAAACAAAGCATTATCACGAAGGATCTGAAATACCATCCTGACCTGTTTCACATGAGACTCCCAATCATCGGAAAAAATTAAGATGTCATCCAAATATACAATCATGAATTTATCAAGATAATTCCGGAAGATATCATGCATGAAGGACTGAAAAACAGATGGAGCATTAGAGAGCCCGAATGGTATCACAAGGTATTCAAAATGGCCTTTGGGCGTATTAAACGCAGTTTTCCATTCGTCACCCTGCTTAATACGAACAAGATTATATGCCCCCCGAAGGTCAATTTTAGTAAACCAACTAGCCCCCTTATCGGAAAGCAAAGGTAAAGGGTATTGAAACTTGACCGTGATCTTATTCAAGAGGCGATAATCAATACAGGGTCTCAAGGAGCCATCCTTCTTAGCAACAAAAAAAAATCCCGCTCCCAACGGTGAAGAAGATGGCCGAATATGCCCCTTCTCCAAAGACTCCTTAATATAACTCCGCATGGTGGTATGTTCCGGCACAGACAGGTTGAAAAGTCGGCCCTTAGGAAACTTACAGCCTGGAATCAAGTCAATAGCACAATCACAGTCCCTATGCGGTGGAAGGGAACTGGACTTGGGCTCATTGAATACATCCTGAAAATCAGACAAAAACTCTGGAACTTCAGAAGAGGAGGAAGAGGAGATTGACATCACAGGAACATCATTATGAACCCCCTGACAACCCCAACTAGTCACAGACATAGACTTCCAATCCAACACAGGATTATGTATCTGCAACCATGGAAAACCCAGCACAATAGCATCATGCAATTTATGCAACACCAGAAAACGACAATCTTCCTGATGGGCTGGCGCCATGCACATGGTCACCTGTGTCCAAAACTGGGGTTTATTCTTAGCCAAAGGTGTAGCATCAATGCCCCTTAAAGGAATAGGGTTCTGCAAAGACTGCAAGGGGAAACCACAACGCCTGGCAAATTCAAAGTCCATTAAATTCAAAGCGGCGCCCGAGTCCACAAACCCCATGACAGAAAATTACGACAATGAGCAGATCAAGGTCACAGATAACAGAAATTTAGGTTGTACAGTTCTGATGGTAACAGAACTAGCGATTCTCTTTGTACGCTTTGGGCAGACTGAAATGACATGAGAAGCATCGCCACAATAAAAACACAACCTATTCTGACGTCTGAATCCTTGTTGTTCCATTCTAGACAGAATCCTATCACACTGCATAGGCTCAGGCATCTGCTCTGAGGACAACACCACAGCGCGCACAGTTCTGCGCTCCCGCAAGCGCCGATCAATCTGAATGGCCAGAGACATAGAATCACTCAGACCAACAGGCGTGGGAAACCCCACCATAACATCTTTAACAGATTCAGAAAGACCCTTTCTGAAAATTGCCACCAAAGCATCCTCATTCCATTTAGTCAGCACAGACCATTTTCTAAATTTCTGACAATACAATTCTGCCGCTTCTTGACCCTGAGACAGGGCCAACAAGGTCTTCTCCGCTTGATCCACGGAAGTTGGTTCATCATATAATAATCCTAGAGCCTGAAAAAAGGCATCTACATTATGCAAGGCCGGATTCCCAGATTCCAGGGAAAATGCCCAATCCTGAGGGTCGCCACGCAGCAGGGAGATGACAATTTTAACCTGCTGAATGGGATCACCAGATGAACGAGGCTTCAGAGCAAAAAACAATTTACAATTGTTTTTAAAACTCAAAAATTTGGACCTGTCCCCAAAAAACAAATCAGGAGTAGGAATCCTAGGCTCTAAAAACGGAGTCTGAACAATATAATCAGTAGGGTTGAGCGAAACGGGTCGATCATTTTCAAAAGTCGCCGACTTTTGGCTAAGTCGGCGTCTCATGAAACCCGATCCGACCCCTGTGCTTGTCGGCCATGCGGTACGCGACTTTCGCGCCAAAGTCGCGTTTCAATGACGCGAAAAGCGCCATTTCTCAGCCAATGAAGGTGAACGCAGAGTGTGGGCAGCGTGATGACATAGATCCTGGTCCCCACCATCTTAGAGAAGGGCATTGCAGTGATTGGCTTGCTGTCTGCGGCGTCACAGGGGCTATAAAGGGGCGTTCCCGCCGACCGCCATCTTACTGCTGCTGATCTGAGCTTAGGGACAGGTTGCTACCGCTTCGTCAGAAGCAGGGAGAGCGTTAGGCAGGGTCCACTAACCACCAAACCGCTTGTGCTGCAGCGATTTCCACTGTCCAACACCACCTTCGGTGTGCAGGGACTGTGGAAGCTATTTTTTTTTTTTTTTTCCCTCAGCGCTGTAGCTCATTGGGCTGCCCTAGAAGGCTCCGTGATAGCTGTATTGCTGTGTGTACGCCACTGTGGAAACCAACTGCTTTTTTCAAAGCACATATCCTCTTGTTCCTTCCTTTCTGCACAGCTATCTTTTTTGTTTGTCCACACTTTTTATTTAATTTGTGCATCAGTCCACTCCTATTGCTGCCTGCCATACCTGGCTTAGATTACTGCAGGGAGATAGTAATTGTAGGACAGTCCCTGTTTTTTTTTTGTTTTTTTTGTGGGAGATTAAGATTGGCATTTCTGCTACAGTGCCATCCCTGTGTGTGCCATCTCTCACTGAGTGGGCCATAGAAAGCCTATTTATTTTTTCCGTGATTTGTGTTCTAAATTCTACCTCAACACAAAAACACTACATCAATCAGTGGGAGAAAAATATTGGCCTCAGTCAGGGCTTGTGTGCCACTGCTGTGTGTGCTATCTCTCATTCAGTGGGCTATAGAAAGCCTATTTATTTTTTTTTTTTTTTTAATATTATTTGGTTTCTAAAGTCTCCCTTAAAAAACAAAAAATACATAAAAAAACAGTGGGAGAGTAATATTGCCCTTTCAGCTTGTGTGCCAGTCTTGACTCCTGGGTGTGCCACCTCTCTCCCTCTCATTCAGTGGGCCATAGAAAGCCTATTTATTTATTTTTTTAAATATTATTGGGTTTCTAAAGTCTCCCTTAAAAAACAAAAAATACATAAAAAAAACAGTGGGAGAGTAATATTGCCCTTTCAGCTTGTGTGCCAGTCTTGACTCCTGGGTGTGCCACCTCTCTCCCTCTCATTCAGTGGGCCATAGAAAGCCTATTTATTTATTTTTTTAAATATTATTGGGTTTCTAAAGTCTCCCTTAAAAAACAAAAAATACATAAAAAAACAGTGGGAGAGTAATATTGCCCTTTCAGCTTGTATGCCAGTCTTGACTCCTGGGTGTGCCACCTCTCTCCCTCTCATTCAGTGGGCCATAGAAAGCCTATTTATTTTTTTTTAAAAAATATTATTGGGTTTCTAAAGTCTCCCTTAAAAAACAAAAAATACATAAAAAAACAGTGGGAGAGTAATATTGCCCTTTCAGCTTGTGTGCCAGTCTTGACTCCTGGGTGTGCCACCTCTCTCCCTCTCATTCAGTGGGCCATAGAAAGCCTATTTATTTTTTTTTTTAAATATTATTGGGTTTCTAAAGTCTCCCTTAAAAAACAAAAAATACATAAAAAAACAGTGGGAGAGTAATATTGCCCTTTCAGCTTGTGTGCCAGTCTTGACTCCTGGGTGTGCCACCTCTCTCCCTCTCATTCAGTGGGCCATAGAAAGCCTATTTATTTTTTTTTTAAATATTATTGGGTTTCTAAAGTCTCCCTTAAAAAACAAAAAATACATAAAAAAACAGTGGGATAGTAATATTGCCCTTTCAGCTTGTGTGCCAGTCTTGACTCCTGGGTGTGCCACCTCTCTCCCTCTCATTCAGTGGGCCATAGAAAGCCTATTTATTTTTTTTAAAAAATATTATTGGGTTTCTAAAGTCTCCCTTAAAAAACAAAAAATACATAAAAAAACAGTGGGAGAGTAATATTGCCCTTTCAGCTTGTGTGCCAGTCTTGACTCCTGGGTGTGCCACCTCTCTCCCTCTCATTCAGTGGGCCATAGAAAGCCTATTTATTTTTTTTTTTAAATATTATTGGGTTTCTAAAGTCTCCCTTAAAAAACAAAAAATACATAAAAAAACAGTGGGAGAGTAATATTGCCCTTTCAGCTTGTGTGCCAGTCTTGACTCCTGGGTGTGCCACCTCTCTCCCTCTCATTCAGTGGGCCATAGAAAGCCTATTTATTTTTTTAAAAAAATATTATTGGGTTTCTAAAGTCTCCCTTAAAAAACAAAAAATACATAAAAAAACAGTGGGAGAGTAATATTGCCCTTTCAGCTTGTGTGCCAGTCTTGACTCCTGGGTGTGCCACCTCTCTCCCTCTCATTCAGTGGGCTATAGAAAGCCTATGTATTTATTTATTTTTTTTCTTATTATTTGGTTTCTAAAGTCTCCCTGAAAAAAAAAAAAAAACATAAAAAACAGTGGGAGAGTAATATTGCCCTTTCAGCTTGTGTGCCAGTCTTGACTCCTGGGTGTGCCACCTCTCTCCCTTTCATTCAGTGGGCCATAGAAAGCCTATTTATTTATTTTTTTTAATATTATTGGGTTTCTAAAGTCTCCCTTAAAAAACAAAAAATACATAAAAAACAGTGGGAGAGTAATATTGCCCTTTCAGCTTGTGTGCCAGTCTTGACTCCTGGGTGTGCCACCTCTCTCTCTCATTCAGTGGGCCATAGAAAGGCTATTTTTTTTTTGGGTTTTTTTAATATTATTTGGTTTCTAAAGTCTCCCTGAAAAAAAAAAAAACATAAAAAAACAGTGGGAGAGTAATATTGCCCTTTCAGCTTGTGTGCCAGTCTTGACTCCTGGGTGTGCCACCTCTCTCTCTCATTCAGTGGGCCATAGAAAGGCTATTTTTTTTTGGTTTTTTTAATATTATTTGGTTTCTAAAGTCTCCCTGAAAAAAAAAAAAAAAAAACAGTGGGAGAGTAATATTGCCCTTTCAGCTTGTGTGCCAGTCTTGACTCCTGGGTGTGCCACCTCTCTCCCTTTCATTCAGTGGGCCATAGAAAGCCTATTTATTTTTTTTTTTAAATATTATTGGGTTTCTAAAGTCTCCCTTAAAAAACAAAAAATACATAAAAAAACAGTGGGAGAGTAATATTGCCCTTTCAGCTTGTGTGCCAGTCTTGACTCCTGGGTGTGCCACCTCTCTCTCTCATTCAGTGGGCCATAGAAAGGCTATTTTTTTTTTTTGGTTTTTTTAATATTATTTGGTTTCTAAAGTCTCCCTGAAAAAAAAAAAAACATAAAAAAACAGTGGGAGAGTAATATTGCCCTTTCAGCTTGTGTGCCAGTCTTGACTCCTGGGTGTGCCACCTCTCTCCCTCACATTCAGTGGGCCATAGAAAGCCTATTTATTTATTTTTTTAAATATTATTGGGTTTCTAAAGTCTCCCTTAAAAAACAAAAAATACATAAAAAAACAGTGGGAGAGTAATATTGCCCTTTCAGCTTGTGTGCCAGTCTTGACTCCTGGGTGTGCCACCTCTCTCCCTCTCATTCAGTGGGCTATAGAAAGCCTATTTATTTATTTATTTATTTTCTTATTATTTGGTTTCTAAAGTCTCCCTGAAAATAAAAAAAAAAAAACTTAAAAAAACAGTGGGAGAGTAATATTGCCCTTTCAGCTTGTGCGCCAGTCTTGACTCCTGGGTGTGCCACCTCTCTCTCTCTAATTGTGGGCCATAGAAAGCCTTTTTTTTTTTTTTTTTAATATTATTTGGTTTCTAAAGTCTCCCTGAGAAAAAAAAATAAATAAATTAGGTGGGAGATTAATATTGACATTAGTGCTTGAGTGACAGTCCTGCGTGTGTGTCATCTCTGTGATTTTGTGCCACAGAAAACAGAGTGTGTAACATTGTGCCTGATTTTCCTTGTGGTCTCACCAACCTGTTAAGGGATATTGAAATCATACTGAAGTTATAGCTCACCGTGTAAGTTGTTTGACAGCAACAAATAAAGTTACTTTGGTTAAGATTTTAAAACAATGAGGAAGTCTGGTGCAAGAGGTCGTCGTGGGCGTTCATTGTCAGCTGGTAATGATGGTAGTGGTAGTGGAGCATCAGGTGGTCGTGGGGATAAAAATATTCCACCTAAGTCTGGAGCTGTGGAGCCAGTTTCGTCGTCAGGCTACACAAGGCCTCGAACGCTCTCTTTTCTGGGAGTAGGAAAACCGCTTTTAAAGGCGGAGCAGCAACAGCAAGTTTTGGCTTACATTGCAGACTCAGCCTCTAGCTCTTTTGCCTCCTCTTCCGAAACTGGTAAATGTAAAAGCAGCGCGTCGCTTGTGGATGTTCACGGTCAGGGACAAGTCGCTTCCTTGTCCTCCTCAGCAAAAACTACAACAAGAGAGAAGGATGCAGCAGGCGACACAACGGGTCACTCCATGGAGCTCTTTACACATACCGTCCCTGGCTTAGAAAGTGAAACATTTAACAGGCCATGCCCATTACAAGTATATTCTGACATGGAGTGCACTGATGCACAGCCACAGCCAGAGTACTATGCTGCTCCTTTGACTCAGACCACCACATTGCCCTCTCAGGGTACAGATCCACAATCAGACCCTGATGAGACTATGTTGCCCCGCCACGAACGCTATACCACCGACCGACACAGTGACACAGACGAAGTTGCACACGAGCTCGAAGAGGAGGTAATAGATGACCCAGTTATTGACCCCGATTGGCAGCCATTGGGGGAACAGGGTGCAGGCGGCAGTAGTTCAGAAGCGGAGGTGGAGGAGGGGCCGCAGCAGGCATCAACATTGCAACAGGTTCCATCTGCCGGGCCCGTATCTGGCCCAAAACGCGTGTCAAAGCCAAAACCTGTTGGAGGACAGCGTGGCCATCCGGTTAAAGCTCAGTCTGCAATCCCTGAAAAGGGATCCGAGTCTAGGAAGAGTGCAGTCTGGCATTTTTTTAAACAACATCCAACTGATCAGCGCGAAGTCATCTGTCAAAAATGTTCAACTAGCTTAAGCAGAGGTCAGAATCTGAAAAGTCTAAATACTAGTTGCATGCATAGACACTTAACCACCATGCATTTTCAAGCCTGGACTAACTACCAAACGTCCCTTAAGGTTGTAGCACCCTCGGCCAATGAAGCTAGTCAGCAACGCAACATCCCTTCCGTCACTGTAAGGCCACCATTTTCCGCACCACCGGCAGTATCTGTGCAGGTTTCTTTGCCAGCCAAAAGCAGTCAGGGTCAGGGAACCACCAGTTTTGTAGGAGGAAATATTGCATCTAGGGCACCGGCGGAAACAATACCGTCTCCAACCGTCTCTCAGTCTGCCATGTACACCGGCACACCCGAAAGTTCCACGATCTCCAGCTCTCCAGTCCAGCTCACCCTACATGAGACTCTGGTTAGAAAAAGGAAGTACTTATCCTCGCATCCGCGTACACAGGGTTTTAACGCCCACATAGCTAGACTAATCTCGTTAGAGATGATGCCCTACCGGTTAGTTGAAAGCGAAGCTTTCAAAGCCCTGATGGAGTACGCTGAACCACGATACGAGCTACCCAGTCGACACTTTTTTTCCAGAAAAGCCATCCCAGCCCTGCACCAGCATGTTAAACAGCGCATCGTCCATGCACTCAGGCAATCTGTGAGTACAAAGGCGCACCTGACTACAGATGCATGGACCAGTAGGCATGGCCAGGGACGTTATGTGTCCATCACGGCACACTGGGTGAATGTGGTGGATGCAGGGTCCACAGGCGACATCAATTTAGGGACAGTTGTGCCTAGCCCACGGTCTAGGAAACAGTTGGCTGTAGGCGTTCGCACCCCCTCCTCCTCCTCGTCCTCCTGCAGAAGCTACAGCTCTTCCACAGAACGCAGTCTGCCAACCACTCCATCGGCAGATGACACTGTTGCACACCAGTTGTCCCATTATGGGCCAGCTACTGCCAAGCGTCAGCAGGCTGTATTGGCTATGAAGTGTTTGGGCGACAACAGACACACCGCGGAAGTTCTATCCGAGTTCTTGCAACAAGAAACGCAGTCGTGGCTGGGCACAGTAGATCTTGAGGCAGGCAAGGTAGTGAGTGATAACGGAAGGAATTTCATGGCTGCCATCTCCCTTTCCCAACTGAAACACATTCCTTGCCTGGCTCACACCTTAAACCTGGTGGTGCAGTGCTTATTGAAAACTTATCCTGGGTTCTCCGACCTGCTCCTCAAAGTGCGTGCACTTTGCTCACATATCCGACGTTCGCCTGTACACGCCAGCCGTATGCAGACCTATCAGCGGTCTTTGAACCTTCCCCAGCATCGCCTAATCATAGACGTTGCAACAAGGTGGAACTCAACACTGCACATGCTTCAGAGACTGTGCGAACAGAGGCGTGCTGTTATTTATTTGTGGGAGGATACACGGGCAGGCAGTAGGATGGCAGACATGGAGTTGTCAGGTGTGCAGTGGTCTAAGATACAAGACATGTGTCAAGTCCTTCAGTGTTTTGAGGAATGCACACGGCTGGTTAGTGCAGACAACGCCGTAATAAGCATGAGCATCCCCCTAATGCGTCTGCTGATGCAAAGTTTGACGCACATAAAGGAGCAGGCGTCTGCACCAGAGGAAGAGGAAAGCCTTGATGACAGTCAGCCATTGTCTGGTCAGGGCAGTGTACAGGACGAGGTAGTGGGCGAAGAGGAGGTGGAGGACGAGGAGGATGATGGGGATGAGTATATTTTTAATGCCGAACCTTTCCCGGGGGCACAGGAAATTGGTTGCGTGTCACGGCCGGGTTCTGGTTTTTTGAGGGACACAAGTGACGTAGATTTGCCTGCAACTGCCCCTCAACCAATCACAACCGGAGATTTGACAACTGGAACTTTGGCCCACATGGCGGATTATGCCTTACGTATCCTAAAAAGGGACACACGCATTACGAAAATGATGAACGATGACGATTACTGGTTGGCCTGCCTCCTTGATCCACGCTATAAAGGCAAATTGCAAAATATTATGTCACATGAGAACTTGGAACTAATATTAGCAACCAAACAATCAACTCTTGTTGACCGTTTGCTTCAGGCATTCCCAGCACACAGCGCACGTGATCGTTCTCACACGAGCTCCAGTGGGCAGCAGACTAGGAGTGTTAGGGGTGCACACATCAGAAGTGGCGTTGGACAGAGGGGTTTTCTGACCAGGTTGTGGAGTGATTTTGCTATGACCGCAGACAGGACAGGTACTGCTGCATCAATTGAAAGTGACAGGAGACAACATTTGTCCAGTATGGTTACTAACTATTTTTCATCCCTTATCGATGTTCTCCCTCAACCGTCATTCCCATTTGATTACTGGGCCTCCAAATTAGACACCTGGCCAGAATTGGCAGAATATGCATTGCAGGAGCTTGCTTGCCCGGCAGCAAGTGTCCTATCAGAAAGAGTATTCAGTGCTGCAGGTTCAATATTAACCGAAAAAAGGACTCGTCTGGCTACCCAAAATGTTGACGATCTAACATTCATTAAAATGAACCACAACTGGATTTCGAAATCTTTTGCCCCACCTTGCCCGGCCGACACCTAGCTTTCCTATGAAAAGCTCTTGCCTGTGAATTACTTTTCTAATGTCTAATTTGCTGCAGCTGATTGTACAGCATACGACATGTTTACACCTCCCTAAATGGCAAAACTCCCCACACGGGGCCGTGGTATCGCGACTTGGCGCAAGCACCCGTGAGACTGCTGTTTGTCTGAAGAGGTGGGTGTGCTCGCTTTTGGTTGACGGCATTGCTACTGGGTCCCTCATAGTACAATGTAGTGTCTCTGGCGGTGGTGGTGCGCACCCAACGTCAGACACACCGTTGTAACATGAGGGGCCCTGGGGCGGTCCCGCCGGCCTCAAGAGAGTTCCCCCCTACCCCAGCTCAAAATGTGCTCTACCACGTGCAAAATTATGTCGCACAGCTCCACCAATCTTTAGTCTATTCGCTGACATCATTCAATGTCTGGCACTGACAATACAAATTTGTAGACATCTATGATGCAACTTAAAGTAGTCTGTGTCTGTGTCCTATATTGGCACCATTAAATAGTTACTGCCAAATTACTATGTCAGAAACTCAGCAGATGAGCCCACCCCTGTACCTAAGTATGCCACCTTTTTTTTTGTTTTGGTTTTTTTGCGAGACATTAACATCTATTTATATTTTGGGAGTACTGGGACAGACACTCCTTGCACTACTCCTCCACTCACCACCAAGCTGCCCGTGTATCCATGTAACCGCTGTAAAACTGCCATGAGCCTATTGTTTGTTATTTTAGGCCTTTGAAGCCTGTCTGCGGTCCCTCCTTCCACTAGTCCTCCACTGACCAGACCACTGCTGCCCGTGTACCCCTGGAACCAATTATAAAGTGCCTACAGCCAGCCCATTTTTTTATGTTAGGCCTTTGAAGCCTGTCTGCGGTCCCTCCTTCCACTAGTCCTCCACTGGCCAGACCACTGCTGCCCGTGCACCCCTGGAACCAATTATAAAGTGCCTACAGCCAGCCCATTTTTTTATGTTAGGCCTTTGAAGCCTGTCTGCGGTCCCTCCTTCCACTAGTCCTCCACTGGCCAGACCACTGCTGCCCGTGTACCCCTGGAACCAATTATAAAGTGCCTACAGCCAGCCCATTTTTTTATGTTAGGCCTTTGAAGCCTGTCTGCGGTCCCTCCTTCCACTAGTCCTCCACTGACCAGACCACTGCTGCCCGTGTACCCCTGGAACCAATTATAAAGTGCCTACAGCCAGCCCATTTTTTTATGTTAGGCCTTTGAAGCCTGTCTGCGGTCCCTCCTTCCACTAGTCCTCCACTGGCCAGACCACTGCTGCCCGTGTACCCCTGGAACCAATTATAAAGTGCCTACAGCCAGCCCATTTTTTTATGTTAGGCCTTTGAAGCCTGTCTGCGGTCCCTCCTTCCACTAGTCCTCCACTGGCCAGACCACTGCTGCCCGTGTACCCCTGGAACCAATTATAAAGTGCCTACAGCCAGCCCATTTTTTTATGTTAGGCCTTTGAAGCCTGTCTGCGGTCCCTCCTTCCACTAGTCCTCCACTGACCAGACCACTGCTGCCCGTGTACCCCTGGAACCAATTATAAAGTGCCTACAGCCAGCCCATTTTTTTATGTTAGGCCTTTGAAGCCTGTCTGCGGTCCCTCCTTCCACTAGTCCTCCACTGGCCAGACCACTGCTGCCCGTGTACCCCTGGAACCAATTATAAAGTGCCTACAGCCAGCCCATTTTTTTATGTTAGGCCTTTGAAGCCTGTCTGCGGTCCCTCCTTCCACTAGTCCTCCACTGGCCAGACCACTGCTGCCCGTGTACCCCTGGAACCAATTATAAAGTGCCTACAGCCAGCCCATTTTTTTATGTTAGGCCTTTGAAGCCTGTCTGCGGTCCCTCCTTCCACTAGTCCTCCACTGGCCAGACCACTGCTGCCCGTGTACCCCTGGAACCAATTATAAAGTGCCTACAGCCAGCCCATTTTTTTATGTTAGGCCTTTGAAGCCTGTCTGCGGTCCCTCCTTCCACTAGTCCTCCACTGGCCAGACCACTGCTGCCCGTGTACCCCTGGAACCAATTATAAAGTGCCTACAGCCAGCCCATTTTTTTATGTTAGGCCTTTGAAGCCTGTCTGCGGTCCCTCCTTCCACTAGTCCTCCACTGGCCAGACCACTGCTGCCCGTGTACCCCTGGAACCAATTATAAAGTGCCTACAGCCAGCCCATTTTTTTATGTTAGGCCTTTGAAGCCTGTCTGCGGTCCCTCCTTCCACTAGTCCTCCACTGGCCAGACCACTGCTGCCCGTGTACCCCTGGAACCAATTATAAAGTGCCTACAGCCAGCCCATTTTTTTATGTTAGGCCTTTGAAGCCTGTCTGCGGTCCCTCCTTCCACTAGTCCTCCACTGACCAGACCACTGCTGCCCGTGTACCCCTGGAACCAATTATAAAGTGCCTACAGCCAGCCCATTTTTTTATGTTAGGCCTTTGATAGCCTGTCTGCGGTCCTTACTTTAAATACTCCTCCACTCACCACCTAGCTGCCTGTGTATCCATGTAACCGATGTAAAACTGCCATGACTGCCTACTGTTTGTTATTTTAGGCCTTTGATAGCCTGTCTGCGGCCCCTACTTGCAATACTCCTCCACTGACCACAATGCTGCCTGGAGTGCCTGCCTGTGTATCCATGTAACCGATGTAAAACTGCCATGACTGCCTACTGTTTGTTATTTTAGGCCTTTGATAGCCTGTCTGCGGCCCCTACTTGCAATACTCCTCCACTGACCACACCAATGCTGCCCGTGTACCCCTGGAACCTATTTAAAAGTTCATAGAGCCTAGTTATATATTTTATTTACTATTAATAAGGCCATGATGGACTACGCTGTACCACGCTACAAGCTAACCAGTCGACACTTCTTTTGCGAGAAAAGCCATCCCAACCCTCCACCAGCATGTAGAAGACCGCATTGTCCATGCACTCTGGCAATCTGTGAGTACAAAGGTGCACCTGACAACAGACGCATGGACCTGTAGGCATGGCCACGGAAGATTACGTGTCCATTACGGTGCAATGGGTTAATGTGGTGGATGCATGGTCCACAGGGGACAGCCTACTAAGTCTGTCTGCAGTCCCTAATTCAAATTGTCCTCCACTGTCTAAATTGGAGCTTCCACCTTCTGGCTTTCGGCCTATAGTATCAGAAATTAAACTGCATTTGGCCTTCAACTTTGGTTAGGGCCTACTAACGGCTTCTGCCCCTCCCTGGTGTTGCCCTCAACTAAATAAAGCTGAGCTTCAACCTTCCGGCTCTCATTAAGTGGTTTTTAAAAAAAAAAATGGTGGTTAGGGCCTACTAACGGCTTCTGCCCCTCCCTGGTGTTGCCCTCAACTAAATAAAGCTGAGCTTCAACCTTCTGCTCCAAATTACCATTTTAAAAAATGCAATAGGCTTTTCCGGCCTACTAAAGGTGTCTGTCTGTGTGCCCCTGCCTGGTGTTGTCCTCAACTAAATAAAGCTGAGCTTCAACCTTCCGGCTCTCATTAAGTGGTTTTTAAAAAAAAAAATGGTGGTTAGGGCCTACTAACGGCTTCTGCCCCTCCCTGGTGTTGCCCTCAACTAAATAAAGCTGAGCTTCAACCTTCTGCTCCAAATTACCATTTTAAAAAATGCAATAGGCTTTTCCGGCCTACTAAAGGTGTCTGTCTGTGTGCCCCTGCCTGGTGTTGTCCTCAACTAAATAAAGCTGAGCTTCAACCTTCCGGCTCTCATTAAGTGTTTTTTTTTAAAAAAAAAATGGTGGTTAGGGCCTACTAACGGCTTCTGCCCCTCCCTGGTGTTGCCCTCAACTAAATAAAGCTGAGCTTCAACCTTCTGCTCCAAATTACCATTTTAAAAAATGCAATAGGCTTTTCCGGCCTACTAAAGGTGTCTGTCTGTGTGCCCCTGCCTGGTGTTGCCCTCAACTAAATAAAGCTGAGCTTCAACCTTCTGCTCCAAATTACCATTTTAAAAAATGCAATAGGCTTTTCCGGCCTACTAAAGGTGTCTGTCTGTGTGCCCCTGCCTGGTGTTGCCCTCAACTAAATAAAGCTGAGCTTCAACCTTCTGCTCCAAATTACCATTTTAAAAAATGCAATAGGCTTTTCCGGCCTACTAAAGGTGTCTGTCTGTGTGCCCCTGCCTGGTGTTGTCCTCAACTAAATAAAGCTGAGCTTCAACCTTCCGGCTCTCATTAAGTGGTTTTTTAAAAAAAAAATGGTGGTTAGGGCCTACTAACGGCTTCTGCCCCTCCCTGGTGTTGCCCTCAACTAAATAAAGCTGAGCTTCAACCTTCCGGCTCTCATTAAGTGGTTTTTTAAAAAAAAAATGGTGGTTAGGGCCTACTAACGGCTTCTGCCCCTCCCTGGTGTTGCCCTCAACTAAATAAAGCTGAGCTTCAACCTTCCGGCTCTCATTAAGTGGTTTTTAAAAAAAAAAATGGTGGTTAGGGCCTACTAACGGCTTCTGCCCCTCCCTGGTGTTGCCCTCAACTAAATAAAGCTGAGCTTCAACCTTCTGCTCCAAATTACCATTTTAAAAAATGCAATAGGCTTTTCCAGCCTACTAAAGGTGTCTGTCTGTGTGCCCCTGCCTGGTGTTGTCCTCAACTAAATAAAGCTGAGCTTCAACCTTCCGGCTCTCATTAAGTGGTTTTTTAAAAAAAAAATGGTGGTTAGGGCCTACTAACGGCTTCTGCCCCTCCCTGGTGTTGCCCTCAACTAAATAAAGCTGAGCTTCAACCTTCTGCTCCAAATTACCATTTTAAAAAATGCAATAGGCTTTTCCGGCCTACTAAAGGTGTCTGTCTGTGTGCCCCTGCCTGGTGTTGTCCTCAACTAAATAAAGCTGAGCTTCAACCTTCCGGCTCTCATTAAGTGGTTTTTAAAAAAAAAAATGGTGGTTAGGGCCTACTAACGGCTTCTGCCCCTCCCTGGTGTTGCCCTCAACTAAATAAAGCTGAGCTTCAACCTTCTGCTCCAAATTACCATTTTAAAAAATGCAATAGGCTTTTCCGGCCTACTAAAGGTGTCTGTCTGTGTGCCCCTGCCTGGTGTTGCCCTCAACTAAATAAAGCTGAGCTTCAACCTTCTGCTCCAAATTACCATTTAAAAAAATGCAATAGGCTTTTCCGGCCTACTAAAGGTGTCTGTCTGTGTGCCCCTGCCTGGTGTTGCCCTCAACTAAATAAAGCTGAGCTTCAACCTTCTGCTCCAAATTACCATTTTAAAAAATGCAATAGGCTTTTCCGGCCTACTAAAGGTGTCTGTCTGTGTGCCCCTGCCTGGTGTTGTCCTCAACTAAATAAAGCTGAGCTTCAACCTTCCGGCTCTCATTAAGTGGTTTTTTAAAAAAAAAAATGGTGGTTAGGGCCTACTAACGGCTTCTGCCCCTCCCTGGTGTTGCCCTCAACTAAATAAAGCTGAGCTTCAACCTTCCGGCTCTCATTAAGTGGTTTTTAAAAAAAAAAAAGGTGGTTAGGGCCTACTAACGGCTTCTGCCCCTCCCTGGTGTTGCCCTCAACTAAATAAAGCTGAGCTTCAACCTTCTGCTCCAAATTACCATTTTAAAAAATGCAATAGGCTTTTCCGGCCTACTAAAGGTGTCTGTCTGTGTGCCCCTGCCTGGTGTTGTCCTCAACTAAATAAAGCTGAGCTTCAACCTTCTGCTCCAAATTACCATTTTAAAAAATGCAATAGGCTTTTCCGGCCTACTAAAGGTGTCTGCCCCTCCCTGGTGTTGTCCTCAACTGAACAAAGCTGAGCTTCCACATTCTGGCTTTCGCCCTATACTATCAGATATTAAACTGCATTTGGCCTACTAGTGTGGTTAGGCCCTTGAAACAGTGTCTGCTGCTCTTGGGTTTGCTACTCCACTGAACAAAGCAATGCCGCCTGTTTAGTCCTGTTACCAATTTTGAACTGCATTTAGCCTACTTTATTCTTTGGCCCTATATCTGTTTCCTCCTCATCCTGCCCATTGCCCAGCCACTGCTAAATGAGTCTGCTGGTACATTGACCTAGACCACTACATTCCCCTTGTACTCTACACAGCCAGAATCTGACCCTGCTGAAAGTAAGGTTCCCCTTCCCGCATGTTATACCACCTTACACAAGGACAAAGAGGAAGGTGCAGATGAAAGTGCAGTGTCATGTTCTCAATGGCAAGAGAACATAGCATCAGCATATATAGGAACTAGCTCTTGGAAGATGGGAACTGAGCTGACCATGAACTAAACCTAACGCACAACTAGCAGTGGCCGGGTAGCATGCCTACGTTGATTCTAGATGCCCAGCACCAGCCGGAGGACTAAATAATGCTAGCAGAGGAAAATATTAGTCCTAGCTCACCTCTAGAGAAATACCCCGAAAGGAGACAGAGGCCCCCCACATGTATTGGCGGTGAATTAAGATGAAATAACAAACGTAGTATGAAAATAGGTTTAGCAAATTTGAGGTCCACTTACTACATAGCAGAAGACAGAAAGGACACTTTCATGGTCAGCTGAAAACCCTATCAAAATACCATCCAGGAATTACTTTAAAACTCTGGCATTAACTCATAACACCAGAGTGGCAATTCCTGTTCACAAGAGCTTTCCAGACACAGTAACAAAACTACAGCTGTGAACTGGAACAAAAATGCAAAAACAAACATGGACAAGAGTCCAACTTATCTAGTAGTTGTCTAGGAGCAGGAACAAGCACAGAGAGGCTTCTGATAACATTGATGACCGGCAAGCAACTAACAGAGCAGCAAGGTTATATAGCGACTCCCACATCTTGATGGGAACAGGTGAACAGAGAAGATGAAAACACCAGTTCAATTCCACCAGTAGCCACCGGGGGAGCCCAGAATCCAAATTCACAACAGTACCCCCCCATCAAGGAGGGGGCACCGAACCCTCACCAGAACCACCAGGGCGATCAGGATGGGCCCTATGAAAGGCACGAACCAGATCAGAGGCATGAACATCAGATGCATTCACCCAAGAATTATCCTCCTGGCCGTATCCCTTCCACTTGACCAGATACTGGAGTCTCCGTCTGGAAACACGAGAGTCTAAGATTTTCTCCACAACGTACTCCAACTCACCCTCAACCAACACCGGAGCAGGAGGCTCAACGGAAGGCACAACCGGTACCTCATACCTGCGCAATAATGACCGATGAAAAACGTTATGAATAGAGAAGGATGCAGGGAGGTCCAAACGGAAGGAAACAGGGTTAAGAATCTCCAATATCTTATACGGGCCGATGAACCGAGGCTTAAACTTAGGAGAAGAGACCCTCATAGGGACAAAACGAGAAGACAACCACACCAAATCCCCAACACAAAGCCGAGGACCAACACGACGGTGGCGGTTGGCAAAAAGCTGAGTCTTCTCCTGGGACAACCTCAAATTGTCCACCACCTGCCCCCAGATCTGATGCAATCTCTCCACCACAGCATCCACTCCAGGACAATCCGAAGATTCCACCTGACCAGAGGAAAATCGAGGATGAAACCCCGAATTACAGAAAAACGGGGACACCAAAGTGGCAGAGCTGGCCCGATTATTGAGAGCGAACTCTGCCAATGGCAAAAAAGCAACCCAATCATCCTGGTCAGCAGACACAAAACACCTCAGATATGTCTCCAGGGTCTGATTAGTCCGCTCGGTCTGGCCATTCGTCTGAGGATGGAAAGCGGACGAAAAAGATAAATCTATGCCCATCCTAGCACAGAATGCCCGCCAAAATCTAGACACGAATTGGGTCCCTCTGTCAGAAATGATATTCTCAGGAATACCATGCAAACGAACAACATTTTGAAAAAACAGAGGAACCAACTCGGAAGAAGAAGGCAACTTGGGCAGAGGAACCAAATGGACCATCTTAGAGAAACGGTCACACACCACCCAGATGACAGACATCTTCTGAGAAACAGGCAGATCTGAAATAAAATCCATCGAGATGTGCGTCCAAGGCCTCTTAGGAATGGGCAAGGGCAACAATAATCCACTAGCCCGAGAGCAACAAGGCTTGGCCCGAGCACAAACGTCACAAGACTGCACAAAGCCTCGCACATCTCGTGACAGGGAAGGCCACCAGAAGGACCTTGCCACCAAATCCCTGGTACCAAAAATGCCAGGATGACCTGCCAACGCAGAAGAATGAACCTCAGAGATGACTCTACTGGTCCAATCATCAGGAACAAACAGTTTATCAGGTGGGCAACGATCCGGTCTATCCGCCTGAAACTCCTGCAAAGCCCGCCGCAGGTCTGGAGAAACGGCTGACAATACCACTCCATCCTTAAGGATACCTGTGGGCTCAGAGTTACCAGGCGAGTCAGGCTCAAAACTCCTAGAAAGGGCATCCGCCTTAACATTCTTAGAACCCGGTAGGTATGACACCACAAAATTAAACCGAGAGAAAAATAATGACCAGCGCGCCTGTCTAGGATTCAGGCGCCTGGCGGTCTCAAGATAAATCAAGTTTTTGTGGTCAGTCAATACCACCACCTGATGTCTGGCCCCCTCAAGCCAATGGCGCCACTCCTCAAAAGCCCACTTCATGGCCAAAAGCTCCCGATTCCCAACATCATAATTCCGCTCAGCGGGCGAAAATTTACGGGAAAAGAAGGCACAAGGCCTCATCACGGAGCAGTCAGAACTTTTCTGCGACAACACTGCCCCAGCTCCGATCTCAGAAGCGTCGACCTCAACCTGAAAAGGTAGAGCAACATCAGGCTGACGCAACACAGGGGCAGAGGAAAAACGGCGCTTAAGCTCCCGAAAGGCCTCCACAGCGTCAGGGGACCAATCAGCAACATCAGCACCCTTCTTAGTCAAATCGGTCAATGGCTTAGCAATATCCGAAAAACCAGCAATAAATCGACGATAAAAGTTAGCAAAGCCCCAAAATTTCTGAAGACTCTTAAGAGAAGAGGGCTGCGTCCAATCACAAATAGCTTGAACCTTGACAGGATCCATTTCAATGGAAGAGGGAGAAAAAATATATCCCAAAAAGGAAATCCTCTGTACCCCAAAAACACACTTAGAACCCTTCACACACAAAGAATTAGACCGCAAAACCTGGAAAACCCTCCTGACTTGCTGGACATGAGAGTCCCAGTCATCCGAAAAAATCAGAATATCATCCAGATACACAATCATAAATTTATCCAAATAATCGCGAAAAATATCATGCATAAAGGACTGGAAAACTGACGGAGCATTTGAAAGACCAAAAGGCATCACTAAATACTCAAAGTGGCCCTCGGGCGTATTAAATGCGGTTTTCCACTCATCCCCCTGTCTGATTCGCACCAAATTATACGCCCCACGAAGGTCAATCTTAGAGAACCACTTGGCCCCCTTTATGCGAGCAAACAAATCAGTCAGCAACGGCAATGGGTATTGATATTTTACAGTGATTTTATTCAAAAGCCGATAATCGATACATGGTCTCAAAGAGCCGTCTTTTTTTGACACAAAGAAAAAACCGGCTCCTAAGGGAGATGACGATGGACGAATATGTCCCTTTTCCAAGGACTCCTTTATATATTCTCGCATAGCAGCATGTTCAGGCACAGACAGATTAAATAAACGACCCTTTGGGTATTTACTACCCGGGATTAAATCTATGGCACAATCGCACTCTCGGTGCGGAGGTAATGAACCAAGCTTGGATTCTTCAAAGACGTCACGATAGTCAGACAGGAACTCAGGAATTTCAGAGGGAATAGATGATGAAATGGAAACCACAGGTACATCCCCATGAGCCCCCTTACATCCCCAGCTCAACACAGACATAGCTCTCCAGTCGAGGACTGGGTTGTGAGATTGCAGCCAAGGCAATCCTAGCACCAAATCATCATGTAGATTATACAGCACCAGAAAGCGAATAATCTCCTGGTGATCCGGATTAATACGCATAGTTACTTGTGTCCAGTATTGTGGTTTATTATTAGCCAATGGGGTGGAGTCAATCCCCTTCAGAGGAATAAGAGTCTCCAAAGGCTCTAAATCATACCCACAGCGTTTGGCAAAGGACCAATCCATAAGACTCAAAGCGGCGCCAGAGTCGACATAGGCGTCCGTGGTAATAGATGACAAAGAGCAAATCAAGGTCACAGATAGAATAAACTTAGACGGTAAGGTGCAAATGGAAACAGATTTATCAAGCTTTTTAGTGCGCTTAGAGCATGCTGATATAACATGAGTAGAATCACCACAATAGAAACACAACCCATTTTTCCGTCTAAAATTCTGCCGCTCGCTTCGGGACAGAATTCTATCACACTGCATACTCTCTGGCGACTTCTCAGTGGACACCGCCAGATGGTGCACTGGTTTGCGCTCCCGCAAACGCCTATCGATCTGAATAGCCATTGTCATGGACTCATTCAGACCCGCAGGCACAGGGAACCCCACCATAACATCCTTAATGGCATCAGAGAGACCCTCTCTGAAAGTCGCCGCCAGGGCGCACTCATTCCACTGAGTAAGCACAGACCATTTACGGAATCTTTGACAGTAAATTTCCGCTTCATCTTGCCCCTGAGATAGGGACATCAAAGTTTTTTCTGCCTGAAGCTCCAAATGAGGTTCGTCATAAAGCAACCCCAAGGCCAGAAAAAACGCATCCACATTGAGCAACGCAGGATCCCCTGGTGTCAATGAAAAAGCCCAGTCTTGAGGGTCGCCCCGGAGCAAGGAAATCACAATCCTGACCTGCTGTGCAGGGTCTCCGGCAGAGCGAAATTTCAGGGACAAAAATAATTTGCAATTATTTCGAAAATTCTGAAACCCAGATCTATTCCCCGAGAAAAATTCCGGCCAAGGAATTCTCGGCTCAGATACAGGTGCATGACAAACAAAGTCTTGCAAATTTTGTACCTTCGTGGCGAGATTATTCAAACCTGCAGTTACACTCTGAAGATCCATTACAAACAGGTGGACACAGAGCCATTCAAGGGTTAAGAGGAGGTAAGAAGCAGCTAGACAGCAATTAAGGGCTAGGCAGCAAAACTCTGAGGGGAAAAAAAAAAAAAAAAATTCCCTTAAACACTTCTTTTTCTCCTGCTTCAGCCCAAACAATTAACACTTTGTGGGCCGGTCAAACTGTCATGTTCTCAATGGCAAGAGAACATAGCATCAGCATATATAGGAACTAGCTCTTGGAAGATGGGAACTGAGCTGACCATGAACTAAACCTAACGCACAACTAGCAGTGGCCGGGTAGCATGCCTACGTTGATTCTAGATGCCCAGCACCAGCCGGAGGACTAAATAATGCTAGCAGAGGAAAATATTAGTCCTAGCTCACCTCTAGAGAAATACCCCGAAAGGAGACAGAGGCCCCCCACATGTATTGGCGGTGAATTAAGATGAAATAACAAACGTAGTATGAAAATAGGTTTAGCAAATTTGAGGTCCACTTACTACATAGCAGAAGACAGAAAGGACACTTTCATGGTCAGCTGAAAACCCTATCAAAATACCATCCAGGAATTACTTTAAAACTCTGGCATTAACTCATAACACCAGAGTGGCAATTCCTGTTCACAAGAGCTTTCCAGACACAATAACAAAACTACAGCTGTGAACTGGAACAAAAATGCAAAAACAAACATGGACAAGAGTCCAACTTATCTAGTAGTTGTCTAGGAGCAGGAACAAGCACAGAGAGGCTTCTGATAACATTGATGACCGGCAAGCAACTAACAGAGCAGCAAGGTTATATAGCGACTCCCACATCTTGATGGGAACAGGTGAACAGAGAAGATGAAAACACCAGTTCAATTCCACCAGTAGCCACCGGGGGAGCCCAGAATCCAAATTCACAACAGTGCAGGTTCCTTCATCAGGTGGGGGGGCATACTCGTTGGCGACGTCACTGGCACAGGGCCCCTCAGAGTACGCAAAAGTGTCGCTGCTGGTGGGAGGCGCCCCCGCCATGCAAACACACCGCCGTACTTTGAGGGGCCCTGTGCCAGTGCCAATGCGAACTAGTGGGCCCCCCCCTGCTTGCTCAGGATCACAGCACTTGCAACGTTTAAATACTTACCTTTCCCTGCAACACCGCCGTGACGTAGTCCGCATTTCCTGGACCCACGAAAAACTTGAGCCAGCCCTACTCCCCCCACAACTTTCCCCCAATTCCCTATGCCCAACTATTATTATACAGTTAATTAAGATTGGCAAGCTTCAGAAACAAGAATGGATGTTTTTGGCATTAAAATGGGCACTGTAGGTGTTTTCCTGGCCTCCACTCACTGCCGACTATGCTTCCCCATTGACTTGCATTGGGTTTCGTGTTTCGGTCGATCCCAGACTTTTAGCGATAATCGGCCGACTGCACTCGACTCGACTCTGGACAAAATCGGGTTTCCCAAAACCCTACTCGATCTTAAAAAAATGAAAGTCGCTCAACCCTAATAATCAGAAATACCCTGTACCCTAGCAGCAAGCTGGTCTATACGAGAAACTAATCCCTGAACATCCATGCTAGCACAAGACTCCTCAGTCACCCAGAGGAAAAGAAGGAAGAAAAGACAAAGCAGGCTACAGAAAAAAAAAGGCTCTTTCTTCCCTTCTTCTGAGATGCATTTAACTCATTGTTGGCCAGTTGTACTGTTATGATCCGGTGACCTTGGAGCCGCATGAGAGACTTTCTCAGGAGTAGGTGGTACCTGTACTGACCGCAAACCCTAAACTAACACCGCAACTAGAAGTAGCCGTGGGATGTACCTAACACGTCCTAGACACTTCAACACAGCCGGAGGACTAAATACCCCTATAGATGGAAATGGGAATTCTATCTTGCCTCAGAGCAGAACCCCAGAGGATAGGCAGCCCCCCACAAATATTGACTGTGAGTATAAGAGGAAAAACACACGCAGGCAGAAAAACAGGATTTAGCAAAAGAGGCACTTCTAGCTAAACAGAAAAGGATAGGACAGAATTCTAAGCGGTCAGTATTAAAATCCTAAAAATATCCACCACAAATAATACAAATATGCTACATCTAACTAAAGACATAGAAAGTATATCTGCATCTCCTGAGAATCCAGCATGACTGAAAAATCCAAACAAAGTCTAAGCTGGACAAAAACACAATGAATTGCACTGAATTGCAAAGCACACTGAATGTGTGCACAGAGACAAAAAAACAGACACTTATCTTAGGCTGAATTGGCAGCAGGGCATGAGGAGCCAGAGAGAGAAGCAATCCCTCCAAGTACAATGGCCATTCTTCTCCTGCCGCAGTGGAGCCTGCTCAGCGGAGACGTCGGTCCCAGCGTCTTGCTCACTCTAACTCTGTACAGAGAGTTACTGCTGCTTTTCCTGCTTCTGCCATTGGAGTCAGTGCTGGGCAGCGGCAAGCAGACGCTTCTGGGACTAAGTCCTGCTTTTCTCGTTCTGAGCATGCCCAGAGTAAGATCTCTCAGTGGAGATCGAGGGTCACATGATCAGACTCTGCAGCTAAGGCCATTGCTCCTTCAGGAAGGTCCTGTAGGTGCTCACGCTCTGTGGCAGCCTCTCATTGGTCCTTCTAGGAAGGTCCTGTATGTGCTGCAACTATTTAAGGCTCGCATGGCCGCACGGCCATGTGCTAGTATTGTTCTATGTTGTACTTTGCGCCAGTGTGGTCACGCATGATTGTGTTCAGGGACCCGGCTGAAATAAGCCCCTAGAATGCTGGCACCTCCGGCGAGGAGTTTGTGTGTTTGAGTATTCAGGGACCTGGCTGAAATAGGCCCTAGCATGCCTGCACCTCCGGCGAGGAGTTTTGTGTGCATGCATGACCACTGACTGCTCTGGTTTGGGTAGTTAGCCTGTGCTACTGTGAAGGTTAACAGGGCACTGTGCTTTGAGTTCACGGCTACTCTGTGAAGTAACAGAGGTAGCTCATACCGCCTTTTAGTTCCGCCACTTGCTAGCAGCAGGTTCTCCTGCACGGTGGACCCCGGGCTGCGAACGCATATATTATAATAAAGTCTCTATATCCATTTGGTGCGTTCCGCTAGCCCTAACAGTAAGTATGTGGCAACCTTGGAGTTCGGGTACCACGGTAGTGCTACCTTCCTCTCGGGGAGGGTAGTGCTATGTCTGTAGACAAGTGAGGTTCCCTTTGGTAGGTTATCACACACACAACACCTTCCAAATCCAGGCCAGGAGGGGGAGCTCAAAACCCTGTTTTAGGGCAGCTTCCCTGGATAAAGATCCTGGTTTGGAGGAGGAGCTAGTTCAGTTTGCTGAAACAGTCTGTGTGCGGGGACAGACAGGGACAGAGCACAGTGGAGATACAGGACTCTAGGAGGGGACTAGGAAGGCCTCCAGGGAGTTGGGTACCCAAGGCTTTTGTGGACTATAAGACACAGAGCATTGAATTACATGGACTTTGCCCATATTTACCTGTGGCACAGCAGCACCTTGGAGCCTGGAGTCACCGTGAAAGGACCCCAATAGGCACAGCTCAAGCTGCCTGCCATACAGGTACCTATCCCTGGACAGGAGAACAAATAAGGACTTTGTTTAGGACACTTAGTGGCAGCAGGGACCTCAGAGACAGTAAGCGCATAGTGGAAGGCTTCTACCTGACCTGCCAAGGGGATTCCACTTGTCTCTGGACTACCCGGACTTCTACTCACCTGTTGCCGGTGCCCTGGACTGTGGCCTGTCACCCACAAGTAAACCAGGTAAAGACTTATAACTTGTCTCCTCCATTATTCAACGGCCTTACCATCTACGCCACACACCAAAGGACCCCTGGGGACCCCGCTTCACCTGTGGAAAGTGTAACATCTGGGCTGCCACAACATCCCCCAGGAAACCGAAAAAAAAGAGCATGAACCGCACATCCCAAAATCATACGTTGATCTAAAGCCGCTAGGCAAAAATTTAAATACTGAACATGAGGTTTTCAGTTTAACATTCTGATCAGACTGTATGAAGCCCACTGCCCCTTCACGGCAAACCTCGTAGTGGGTCCTAACGCCCTAACGGAGCGGAGCCGTGCGGCGACCACCGCCGCAGCGGCCATGCACCAGCAGGGCGGACGGCCTGTTGCCCCACAGCACCCATGCTGCGAGACTGAGCCCCCCTAATGCAGCATCGGTCCCCCCTATTGACCGAACTCCACAGGTGGCGTCATGACAAACTTTGAACATTTAACCCCCTTTAACGTTGATGCCCAGGGCCAAGGACCGGGTCATGGCCACCATGACATCGCCCTTTGCGACCGGACCCGCTTCCGAATACCCCACTGCCCTGTGGGCGCGTCAAGTATATATTAAGATGTTTTGGGGGTGTTTGAGCTCTACTAGAAAATATGTCATTGAAAGAGAATTATGAGGCTTTCACATACATAAATGAAAGGGAGTTGGTATTTCTAGATTCAGAGTTCGCCCTTCGTCTAAGGAGTCTGATAGTACATTATTACTTTCTGCTTATGTACACACTCCTCTGCCAATAATTATTTTGTGAGAATAACATGGATGTGCGTGCATGTGTGTAAATCTTAATCATTTTTCTGAAGAAATTGCTTCCTTCCTTCATTTATATTGCAATGTCATTATGAACTATGCTCAGAGTAAAGAAGAACAAGGAGATCTGGAAGTGATAAAGTGGGCCCCACAGAACGATGATCTCAATATCATCACATCTCTCTGGGAATACATGTAGAAGAAAAAGGATTTGTGCAAGAATATCTGTGTGTTTAGTTCTCCAAAATGATTGGATCAACCTCCCTGCTGAGTTTCTTCACAAATTCTATTCAAAGGTATTTAGAAGAATTGATGCTTTGATGCTGTTTTGAATGCAATGGGTGGTGGTGACACCAAATATTAATTTGATTTAAATTTGTCATGTGTTTATTCACTTTGCATTTGTCAATTGGTAAAAATAAACTATTAACACTTCTATCTTTTACTTTGCAGCATTTGTTCAACACCTGCCTGTATACTTTTGTTAAGTAAAAAAAAATTACATTTTTGTAAATGCATGTAAGGCTGGTTTCACACTTGCGTTTTTGTCTGCATGCGTTTTTTAAAAAAAACGCATGTGTGAAAAACGCATGTAAACGCGGTAAAACGCATGCGTTTTTTAGACGCATGCGTTTTTATAGAAAAACACAAGAAAACACAAGAAAACACAAGAAAAAACAAGAAAACCCTAACCCTACCCCTACCCCTAACCCTAACCCTAAACGTGACTGAAATACGTGGCACTGAAATACGTGCAACTGAAATACGTGGAACTTAAATACGTGGCACTCAAATACGTGGCACGTGGCACTTAAATACGTGGCATGTGGCACTTAAATATGTGCCACGTGGCACTTAAATACGTGGCACGTGGCATACGTGGCACTGAAATACGTGATACGTGGCACTTAAATATGTGGCACGTGGCACTTAAATACGTGGCACGTGGCATACGTGGCATACGTGGCACTGAAATACGTGGCACGTGGCACTTAAATACGTGGCACGTGGCACTTAAATATGTGCCACGTGGCACTTAAATACGTGGCATACGTGGCACTGAAATACGTGATACGTGGCACTTAAATACGTGGCAATATGACTGTCAGAAAATGTTCATTAAACGGTTAGGGGTGAGGTTAGGGGTAGAGTTAGGGTTAGGGTTTGGATCCCTTTATCACCTTGATGGTGGTGGGTGGCTTTTCAGTGTGTTTTCTGGTTTTTTTCTATAAAAATGCATGCGTTTTTAGCGCAAACAAACGCATGTGCTTAAAAACGCATGCGTTTACATAGACAGCAATGCATTTTTTTTGCCGCGAAAAAACGCATGCGTTTTTTCACGGCAAAAAAACGCGCAAGAAAATACTGCAGGTAGCATTTTTGAAAATGAACGCATGCAGACAAAAAACACAGGCGTTTGAAAACGCGACCAAACGCATGTGCAAAAAAACGCATGCGTTTTCAATGTTAAATATAGGAAAAAAAAACGCATGCGTTTTTTGTGCAAAAAACGCTGCAGACAAAAACGCAAGTGTGAAACCAGCCTAAGTCACATTTGGCATAAATTGGCAGATTTTTAATTTGCTTAAATCAAGAAATTATGTATACCAAAACATTGCGGTGGATTTACTCCTTTCAGTGCTCTTTGACTTTGGCAAAAAATGTACCAAATTTGTTGCATTTTGGAAAAATTTGAGATCACTAGTTTTAGACTCAATAATAACATGTATAAAATACTGTTTGTTGCTCGCTAGCTGATGGCATGGTTACACAACTGCCCATTAGTTATGTAAAAGGTGAGCAAGCTTAAAAATCATGTTATGCACTGAACAAGCGTTTTGCTCATTTGACAGGTGATCACAAGCCTATTTATAAAGAAATGACTATGAATGATAATTCTCAATTATCATCCTTTGTAAATAGACCCTTCAATTTTTCATCCAAAATAAGTGATGACAAATGTTAAGCATTTTAAGACTGTAATTTAAATTTAGAATTCCTAACTACTGCAAAGAAAGTTCATCAGTTTCTATGATCAGAATGATCTATTTTTGTTGATTATAGAGTTTCTATTAAAGGGGTTGTCCACTAGGACAACCCCTTCTTAAACTAAATATTTTGCCCCAAACAATAATAACTAAATCCCGGGGCTTCGGACAAACAGAACATGAAGTGGAAGTTCCGGCTGCAGCTGAGCTTGGACTTCCTCTTCATCTTCATTTCGATAGGAGGCAGAGACAGTGATGCTAGTGCTCAATGGGAGCTGGGCATCATGTGTCATTTCACCTCATCACAGGACCAAGAGTGCTGACACCCCTAGAACGGAGCCTGCATAAGAAGTGAGTATAGGTTTATTTATTTTATCTGGACCAAGCATTTATTTTAAGAAGGGGTTGTCCTAGTAGTGGAAACCCCTTTAACCCCTTCCTGACAAATGATGTACTATTATGTCATGTGTCAGGTCCCGTTCTTGATGCAGAAGCATATCTCAGAATCGTACATTCCCCTAGGTAGAAATCATGTCAAAAGGTAAATAGGAGATGCCGTCTCCCAAATTCCCTGTATGGTGTCCAAAAGTGCCAAAGCCCCCGGCTTTTGGCAGAGGGAGGGAATATGTGACAGGGTCACTGGTGCTGTACTTTGAGGGGAAATATGTGTTGCAAAGGTTGATATCCTGCATGATGTGAAAGTCATAAGTGTTTTCTCCAGCATGTTATGTGCTGAGAGCAATCCAATTGCTATATGGGCATGGCTTTTATGGTGGGTAAGTCAGAGATAAGCGGGACACCTACCCACAATATCTCCACCTTCAGAGTGTGGCTGGAGGAAGTTAAAAGTCCAGCCAGTTTTTTTTCTCTGCGTTGTGTAGGAAGCCTCCTGATTGCTAGCTCCTGTGAGAGCCACTTTGCATACCAGACCAATGCCTTAACCCCATAACTTCCCTCTCCGAAATCACTGAAGGGGAGCTTGCTCGTCTTCTCTCCAAATCACACCTCACCACTTGTGCGCTTGACCCTATCTCATCTCACCTCCTCCCCAACCTCACCACCAGACTAATCCCATTCCTAACCCATCTCTTCAACCTATCACTAACTTCTGGTATGTTCCCCTCTGCTTTCAAACATGCCGCAATCACACCTATCCTCAAAAAACCATCCCTTGACCCAAGTGCTACGTCCAACTATCGCCCATATCTTGCTCCCATTTGCTTCAAAACTCCTTGAGCAGCACGTCCATTCTGAACTTTCCTATCACTTTGCATCTAACTCTCTCTTCAACAACCTACAATCTGGCTTCAGTCCCCACCATTCCACTGAGACTGCCCTGACCAAAATTACTAATGACTTACTTACAGCCAAAGCTAACAGACAATTCTCTATACTCCTCCTTCTAGACCTGTCATCTGCCTTCAACACAGTTGACCACTGCCTCCTACTACAGATCCTCAATTCCTTTGGTGTCAAAGACCTTGCCCTATCTTGCAACTCCTCATACCTTACCAACTGCACATTTAGCTTTTCCTACTCCCATACTACCTCTTCATCTTGCCCCCTCTCTGTTGGTGTCCCTCAAGACTCTGTCCTAGGACCCTTACTCTTCTCAATCTATACACTCGGCCTGGGACAACTCATAAGGTCCTATGGCTTCCAGTACCATCTATATGCTGATGACACTCAGATCTACCTCTCTGGCCCAGATGTCTCCTCTCTGCTCTCCAGAATACCAGAGTGTCTATCAGCCATATCATCCTTCTCCTCTCGCTTCCTCAAGCTCAATGTGGACAAATCTGAGCTAATTGTCTTTTCTCCATCTCGCATATCTTCCCTACCTGATCTATCTATCAAAATAAATGAAATCACACTTTCCCCTGTCCCCAAAATCCGCTGCCTCGGAGTAACCCTTTACTCTTCCCTATCCTTCAAACTGCACATCCAAGCTCAAGCCACCTCCTGTCACCTCCTGCTCAACAATATTTCCAGAATCCATCCTTTCCTCAACCCTAACTCTACCAAAATGCTTGTACATGTACTCTCGCACCCCTCCAGTCCATCCTTAACTCTGCTGCCCGACTAATTAATCTCTCTCCTCGCTACACTCCTGCTTCCCCTCTTTGCAAATCCCTTCACTGGCTCCCAATTTCCTAGCGTTTTAAGTTTAAACTACTAACACTGACCTACAAAGCCATCTATAACCTTTCTCCTCCGTATATTTCCAAATTAATCTATCAATATCTTCCCTCACGTAATCTCCGGTCCTCCCAAGACCTCTTCCTCTCCTCCATGCTTATTCGCTGCTCACCCAACCGCCTCCAAGACTTCTCCCAAATATCCCCCATCCTCTGGAATTCTGTGCCCCAACATGTCCGGTTATCATTTGGATTCTTCAAAAGAAACCTGAAAACCCACCTCTTCAAGAATGCTTACAACCTGTAATGACCACACGGCCTACTCAACACCATCAGAGCTACTGCAACCCCCAACCTACTGTCTCCTTCCCCATAATCTTGTAGAATGTAAAGGCCCCGTCTCACATAGCGAGATCGCTAGCGAGATCGCTGCTGAGTCACAAATTTTGTGACGCAACAGCGACCTCAGTAGCGATCTCGCTATGTGTGACACGTACCAGCGATCAGGCCCCTGCTGCGAGATCGCTGGTCGTGTCGGAATGGCCTGGACCTTTTTTTGGTCGTTGAGGCCCCGCTGACATCGCTGAATCGGTGTGTGTGACACCGATCCAGCGATGTCTTCACTGGTAACCAGGGTAAACATCGGGTTACTAAGATGTAGCTTAGAAGCTTAGTAACCCGATGTTTACCCTGGTTACCAGCGTAAATGTAAAAAAAAAAAAACAGTACATACTCGCCTTTCGGTGTCCAGGTCCCTTGCCGTCTGCTTCCTGCTCTGACTGAGATCCGGCCGTACAGTGAGAAGTGAGAGCACAGCGGTGACGTCACCGCTGCGCTCTGCTCTCACTGTACGGCGGCTCAGTCAGAGCAGGAAGCAAACGGCAAGGGACCTGGACACCGAAAGGTGAGTATGTACTGTTTGTTTTTTTTGGTAACCAGGGTAAACATCGGGTTACTAAGCGCGGCCCTGCGCTTAGTAACCCGATGTTTACCCTGGTTACCCGGGTGCTGCAGGGGGACTTCGGCATCGTTGAAGACAGTTTCAACGATGCCGAAGTCGTTCCCCTGATCGTTGGTCGCTGGAGAGAGCAGTCTGTGTGACAGCTCCCCAGCAACCACACAGCGACTTACCAACGATCACGGCCAGGTCGTATCGCTGGTCGTGATCGTTGGTAAATCGCTTAGTGAGACGGGGCCTTAAGCCCACAAGGGCAGGGTCCTCTTTCCTCTGTATCAGTCTTTCATTGCTAGTTTGTTTACTGTAAGAGATATTTGTATTTTGATGTAATCCCTTCTCATGTACAGCACCATTGAATTAATGGTGCTATATAAATAAATAAATAAATAATAATAATAATGTGCTGTCCCAGAGGCACTGGGCAGGACTGTGTATGAACTGTTTATTTTCATTTGAGCCAGAAAGGCTGTTTTTCTGCTACCATTTTGGGCTTTTTGGTTTATGATGCAATAAACCACCCAGAGACTTTAACCACATGTGTTCCTGTGTCCTCAAGGAGCAGCTAAGTGAGTCAACCTTCCACACACCATATACACAGGCTGCTAACTCTCTGAATAAAGATAATTTAATAGATGTCACTTGCAGCCCTATTTCACACTACTATTACCACCATACAATGACCATGTAGTGGTGGATACCAATTACATTATATAGTATGGAAGGGACAGTATTGGAGCTATACAGCTAAGTATAAGAGAAGCCGGGTTTTTGAACCCGTAGCCATTTTAAAATAGCTTTTAGCAACTGGTATGGGAAAACCTAGTGAGAACAGGAAAAATGTCAAAAATTTCAGATTATTGTATTTAAAGTGAAACTGTTACCAAGTTTGGCCAATATGAGATACGGCCACCACCTTTCAGGGCTCATATACAGCTCTGCCAAAAATTAAGAGACCACCACATCAAAACCCTGTCATGGGCAGCCCAATCTCCAGACCTGAACCCCATTGAAAACCTCTGTAATGTAATCAAGAGGATGATGGATAGTCATAAGCCATCAAACAAACAAGAACTGCTTAACTTTTTGAGCCAGAAGCAGTGTGAAAGACTGATGGAAAGCATGCCAAGACGCATGAAAGCTGTGATTAAAAATCGTGGTTATTCCACAAAATATTGATTTCTGAACTCTTCCTGAGCTAAAACATAGTATTGTTGTTTCTAAATGATTATGAACTTGTTTTCTTTGCATTATTTGAGGTCTGAAAGAACTGTTTTTTTTATTTTTTTATTTTGACCATTTCTCCTTTGCAGAAAAAAAATACAAAATTTATTGCTTGGAAATTCAGAGACATATTGTCAGAAGTTTATAGAATAAATGAACAATTTACATTTTGCTCAAAAATATACCTATAAAGAGGAAAATCAGACAAATTGAACATTGTGCAGTGGTCTCTTAATTTTTGCCAGAGCTGTATTATTTGGCATGGTTTTTACCTTATATCAGTCAGAAAATAACAACCCTACGCACTGTCCTATGAGAAGGTTGGAAACTGGTTGGTCTAGGGTCAATTGAAGGCCTTATATCAGAGAGTTACCACAGCACCTGTGTTAGAAAGTGGATCTGAAGCTGAATTGGCACAAGTTAATAATCTGTCAGGATACCTGAGTCAAGGAGCTGCATAGCCCTGCAACGTGATCTGCTGCAAATAAGTTAGTAGAGGTCCATAGCAGTCAGGAGACTCGGTGCCCCCGGGCAAGTGCCGGGGTTCTGAGCAGGCAGGGAGCGTCACTCACCATCAGGGATACCGGTACACTATGGTGGCAGGGTGCAAGTGCCAGTGCCTGCGAGTGGATCCTCCCGCTTGCTCAGGGCCCTGGTACTTGCAATACTTAACTCTCCCCATTCCTCAACTGCAGCATCTTCCGCATCTTCTAACTCACGGCAGATGGCAAGATTACTTCACTACAGTGTATGACACCCCAGGAGTTCGGCTGTCACAGTGGTATTGCCTTCCTCACGGGGAGGGTGATGCCATGCCTGGAAGCGAGGAAAGATCCCTTTAACAGATAACACATACATACAACACTGTTCTGACTCCAGGCCAAAAGAGGAATCTCTGATCCAGTTTGTGGGTGGCTTCCCTATATATATTCTGGCTTCAGGAGGAGTTAGGTAGTCTGTCAGAGAGAAACTGTCAGAGAGGAGTGAGGAGTGGAAAGATGGGATTGTGCAGACACGTGGTTCTGTAGCTCCTGGAAAGAGAAGAGAGAGGCAGAGCAGTCTGAAGGAGACTGTGTAAGGAGGAAGGAGCAAAGGAGAAGTGAAGAGCTGGAGGGGAGCTGTGACTGAGCTTCCTCAACGCTGAAGCGCAATAACCAGAGGCCAGAATTCCGAGGTTGTGGGGGTAACTGTATGAAACCGGTGGGTGGGAGATTTCAAGTCTTCTGGACACCAATATACCCGAAGGCACAGCAGCACATCCTAGAAACACCTGTAGAAAGGTTTGAGGTGCCTGCCATGCGGGTATTGTCCTACATATAGGACAGAGATAGAGAGAGAGATGACCTTGTGTGAAACCTCAGGCAGCAAGGTACACACACTACAGCACAGTAAGGAAGGCTTCCAACCCCTACCTGACTAGGGGGATTCCAAATTGCTTCCAGACTGGCGGGACCTCACCATCACCTGTGATCTGTACCCTGGACTGTGGCTGAATACCACCAGTAAAAGGTAAAGAGACTTGAAGCTTGTGTCCTCTCATTCTTTCTGGCATCACCCCATCATCTTTGCCACTACATCGGGAGCATTATATATATATATATATATATATATATATATATATATATATATATATGTAAAATATGCCTGAAGACATGGCAGAAAAAGATTGTGCTTGACTAATCACTATCATCATTATAATGTTGTATAATATGTATACTGCATATTAGAACATGCATTCATGTAATATGTGAATTGTGAATCTTTGTGTTCTGAATATAAAATGTGCTTTGTTCCTTTTGTAGCACTAGCAAATAAACAATCGAATTCCTAAGGCTGGAATTTGTTTTATTTTTCACTGGAAATGTTATCATTGATAATATGTAACGATATTCACTTTGAATTTATACAGCAACATTTGACAATAATTATACCATGTTCAGGGAAAATATTGAAAGGCTAATCCTATGAGGTTGTGAAAAGCTGCGGTTTACTAGATAATGTGGGTTTTGCTCATCTTTTATTGTTTTGCAGCATAAGAACATCAAAGTGCCTGCAGATGACATTCCATCAAGGGTGGAGAGGTTGGTTTGCATTATCTGATTCTGTACAAGGATATTAAAGACTATATGGTGGCCCGATTCTAACGAATCGGGTATTCTAGAATCTGTATGTAGTTTATTTATGAAGATTTAAAAATAATGCAATGAATACACAGGATTCAGCTGGCCGGGCGTGACCAATCAGCTAAGCGTGGTTCAAATCCCATGCCAATTCGCTGCCGGACTGCGCCTGTCACTGATTGCCAGGCGCGACCAATCAGTGAAGCCAGGGCCGGCTCCCGGTTTTTGAGGGCCCCCGGGCTAAAGAGTCTCAGTGAGCCCCCCCTTTAACACATACTACAATTCATGATGCACAGATACAGCAGAGAAATATAGCACAGCCACGTAGCATTTAACACAGCCCACGTAGCATATAGCACAACCCATGTAGTATATAGCACAGCCACGTAGTATATGACACAGCCACATAGTACATAACACAGCCATGTAGTATATAACACAGCCACTTAGTATATTGCACAGCCACGTAGTATATTGCACAGCCACATAGTACATAACACAGCCCACGTAGCATATAACACAGCCCACACAGTATATAGCACAGCCACATATTACATAGCACAGCCACGTAATATATTGCACAGCCACATAGTATGTAACACAGCCCACATAGTATACAACACAGCCCACGTTGTATATAACAGAGCCCACGTAGTATATAGCACAGCCCACACAGTAAATAATACAGCACACATAGTATATAACACATCCCACGTAGTATATAGCACAGCCATGTAGTATATAACACAGCCATGTAGTACATAACACAGCCACGTAGTATATTGCACAGCCACATAGTATGCAACACAGACCACATAGTATACATCACAGCCCACGTTGTATATAACAGAGCCCACATAGTATATAGCACAGCCCACACAGTAAATAACACAGCCCACATAGTATATAACACAGCCCACGTAGCATATAACACAGCCCACGCAGTATATAGCACAGCCACATATTATATAGCACAGCCACGTAGTATATAACTGTCAGGACTCTGAACATTTTTTATTACCTTTTTGTGCATTACTGCCCTTTTCCAAGATGGCGTCTTTGGTCTCATGTGCACTGTGTCTTCCTGCTATAAAACTCCACCCCAACCATCAGTCTGTGCTAGAGTATTCTGCCTTGCATCCAGCTCCTGACCTCTGGTGACTCCCTGGCTATATACCTGCTCCTGTGAACCTGTGTGGTGATCCTGCTACTCTGCTCTGAGTTTCTGCTGCATACACAAGTTCCATTAATCCTCCTTCATCTGCTGCTCGTGTTACTACCATCTGCATTTGCTGGACATGTAAGCTGATTCTGCTCTGCAAGAACCTGAGACTATTACCCAGACCTCCCTGGTTGAGCTAAGATATTATTTGAACTGCCTTATAAGCATATCTATCTGCGTTGTGGACTAAGCAAGGACTTATTCGTGTCAAGTATCCTCAAGAATAATTGTGCTTCATAGACTTTCTGCATGATTGCATTTTCCTCTGAAGTTTCCTATAGACTGCTGAGCTGCATTTGATATTTGCACCATGTGTTGTGGACTTGAGTTTCTCTCTGCACCTGTTTGAATCACCGTGTGATAATATAGACTTTACCACTTATAAAACTGTGTCCTGTAGTTGTCTTGTTCCACAAAAAGAGTCTCCTGAGTTATCCCCTATAATTATTACAATAACACAGCCACGTAGTATATTGCACAGCCACGTAGTATGTAGCAGAGCCCACGTAGTATACAAAACAGCCCACATTGTATATAACAGAGCCCACGTAGTAAATAGCACAGCCCACACAGTATATAACACAGCCCAAGTAGTATATAACACTGCCCACATAGTACATAGCACAGCCCACATAGTATATAACACAGCCCACGTAGTATATAGCACAGTCATGTAGTATATAACACAGTCACGGAGTATATAGCACAGCCACGTACAGTTACATCCACATATATTTGGACAGAGACAACAGTTTTCTAATTTTGGTTATAGACATTACCACAATGAATTTTAAACAAAACAATTCAGATGCAGTGTAAGTTCAGACTTTCAGCTTTCATTTGAGGGTATCCACATGAAAATTGGATGAAGGGTTTAGGAGTTTTAGCTCCTTAACATGCGCCACCTTGTTTTTAGAGGGACCAAAAGTAATTTTTAATTCTGTTGTGTACAGCTCATTGTCTCTAGGTTAGCACTATATCACCTTCCTTCTTTGAACTGGTTACAGAAGAAGATGTTACTAGACTCTTGGCATCTTCTCGCCCTACTACCTGCAAGAGTGACCCTATTCCCACTCACCTTCTTCAGTCCTAACATGTTGGTCCAGAGGAAGACAAAAAACCCATGGGGCAAATACTAAGCTGCACATTGGGTACAAAAATTCCTTCCAGACTCCACATACGGCAATCAGACTGGTTCCCTGGATCAACGCTCTATCAAGGAATCTAGTGTAAATAACCTGTATCATTATAATTTTCAAGAAAGGCATCCAGTCCCCTCTTAAATTTTAGTAATGAATCACTCATTACAACATCATATGGCAGAGAGTTCCATAGTCTCACTGCTCTTACAGTAAAGAATCCACGTCTGTTATTATGATTAAACCTACTTTCCTCCAGACGCAGAGTATGCCGCCTTGTCCCCATCTCAGGTCTACAAGTAAAAAGGCCATTAGAAAGGTCTTTGTACTGCCCCCTCATATATTTATACATTGTAATTAGATCACCCCTTAGCCTTTGTTTTTCCAAACTAAATAACCCCAAGTGTAATAACTAGTGTTGAGCGATACCTTCCGATATCGGAAAGTATCGGTATCGGAAAGTATGGTCCGATACCGGCAAAATATCGGATCTCGCCGATACCGATACCCGATACCAATGCAAGTCAATGGGACGAAAATATCGGAATTAAAAAAAACCCTTTCTTTCCTTGTAGATTCATTCTACATGAAGGAAAACAACTAAGAATAATGTAGGATGTATTGGGGAGGTGGATGAGACATTAAAGGCATAGAGGTTTAGCCCAATCAAATATAATAGCAGGAATTTTATTTTTTTTAAGATGTTCGGAGTTACAAAGATATTGACTATGTTAAGAATTTTTTTTTTTGTCAGATATTGATGTTTAACTAATTCCACGCCATGCCCTTCACCTTTTTTTTTAACTTCTCCCACACTTTCTTCTTCATCATCATCAGCATCTTTGACATCAACTTCTTCTTCACCTTATTCATCTTCTTCTTCATCTTCTACCTATTATTTTTTTTTGTTACATTCTTCATATTCTTTTTATTCAACTATTATTCTTCTTCATATTCTACTTCTTCATCATATTCTTATTTGTGACAGGCATTCCTGTAGTTGTTATCTATAAAAGTTTGAAGATTACACCTTCCATTCTGCCTGTCACAAAAGAGTTACATTTGTCCTCGTTCAGTTTGGCCTGCAGCATCAGGCTTTATCCAGGGGCACCACGAGGAGGAACGGACTCACCCCCATACACTGCTTAGTCTTCTTCTGCTTATAATTTAGATAATATCTTTTGCTCTGATATTTAGTGTTATGCTTAATGTTCTTCTGCTCTTTGTTCTGCAGCCTCTTGTTCTTCTGCCTCTCGGTCTTCCATGTCATCATCTCCAGGGTCGTTGTCTCCGGGGTTGTCGTCATCGTCATCGGGGTGGTCTTCAGAGTCATCGTCTCCAGGGTCGTCGGCATCTCAGTGGTTGTCGTCATTGGTGTCGTCGTCATCTTAGGGGTGGTCTTCCGGGTCGTCATCTTTAGGGTCTTGAACTTGGAAATGTAGCAGAAGGTACAAGAAGGCTGAGAAAATCCCGAGAACCAGCTGATGGAACTGGAACTCGGATGGCTACCCGAAGGTCCAAGAGCCAATGGAACTACCGAGGACCAGCTGACATTACTGGAACCCGGTAACTAAGCAGGAGGTACCCGTGCCAGAAAGCACTACCAAGGACCACCTGACGTTGGTGGAACTCGGATACCCAGAAGGAGGCACCTAAACCAAAGGCTCTGCCCGGAACTGTTGTGAATTCCGTTCTTGGGCTCCCTCCTGTGGTCGTGAATGGTACTTTGGTGAGTTCTGTCCTTGGACACCCTCTGGTGGCTTTGAGTGGAACTGCTGATCTTTGAGGTTGGCTTTCTCAGCTGCCCTCGCTTATTGCTTCTGCTGGCTTCCCTATTTAACTCTGCCCAGGTCGTTAGTTCATGCCAGCTGTCAATGTCTCAGTACTGGTTCAGATCTCTCTTGGATTTCTCAGATGACCTGTCTACTCCAGCAGAAGCTAAGTCCCTGCTAGTTAATTTGCTGTTCATTGGTTTTTGAATATATTTCTCAGTACATGCTATGTTTCTAGTCCAGCTTGCTATTATGATATTTCCTTGCTAGCTGGAAGCTCTGGGGGTGCAGAGCTGCACCTCCACACCGTGAGTCGGTGTGGAGGTCTTTTTGCACACTCTGCGTGGTTTTTGTAGTTTTTAATACTGACCTCATAGTTCCCTTTCCTATCCTCTGTCTATCTAGAGAAGATTCGGCCTCCTTTGCTAAAATCTGTTTCATTCCTGTGTTTGTCACTTCCCTCTTAACTCACAGTCAATATTTGTGGGGGGCTACCTTTACTTTGGGGAATTTCTCTGAGGCAAGGTAGGCTGCTATTTCTATCTTTAGGGGTAGTTAGCTCTTAGGCTGTGAAGAGGCGTCTAGGGAGAGTTAGGCAAGCTCCACGGCTATTTCTAGTGTGTGTGATAGGATTAGGGATTGCGGTCAGTAGAGTTACCACCTCCTCAGAGCTTGTCCCAGGTTTTCTGTTTTAACCATCAGGTCATTTCGGGTGCTCCTAACCACCAGGAGGTACGCGTGCCTGAAAGCACTGCCAAGGACCACCTGATGTTGGTGGAACTCGGATACCCAGAAGGAGGCACCTAAGCCAAAGGCCCTGCCCGGAACCAGCTGACAGTACTGGAACCAGGATGGGGAGCAGAAGGTACAAGAGCAAAAGACACTGCCGAGAACCAGCTGACGGTACTGGAACCCGGATGGGTAGCCGAAGGTCCAAGAGCCAATGGAACTACCGATGACCAGCTGACGTTACTTGAACCCGGTTACTAAGCAGGAGGTACCCGTGCCTGAAAGCACTACCAAGGACCACCAGACATGGGTGGAACTCGGATACCCAGAGGGAGGCACCTAAGCCAAAGGCTCTGCCCGGAACCAGCTGATGGTACTGGAACCAGGATGGGGAGCTGAAGGTACAAGAGCAAAAGACACTGCCGAGAACCAGCTGACGGTACTGGAACCCGGATGAGTAGCCGAAGGTCCAAGAGCCAATGGAACTACCGAGGACCAGCTGACGTTACTGGAACCCGGTTACTAAGCAGGAGGTACCGGTGCCTGAAAGCACTACCAAGGACCACCTGACGTTGGTGGAACTCGGATACCCAGAAGGAGGCACCTAAGCCAAAACCCCAACTAGCGGTGTTGGAGCAAAAGGTCAGCAGGGGGAACAGAGTGTAGGCCGAAGCCTGCACTGGAGGCAGCTTTGTGTCTGCGTGGCGTTTGCAGGACACGATGCCGGCTACACAGCAGGGGAACAGCTGGCGTTGCTGAACCCCTCTGACACATTGGCGGGTGTTTTTCTCTGTGCAGCTAGCACTTCCGGGCACCAACTGGCGGTGTTAGAGACCAGGGTCAGCAGGAGGAACAGAGTGTAGGCCGAAGCCTGCACTGGCGGCAGCTTTGTGTCTGCGTGGCGTTTGCAGGACACGTTGCCGGCTACACAGCGGGGGAACAGCTGGCGTTGCTGAACCCCACTGACACATTGGCGGGTGTTTTTCTCTGTGCAGCTAGCACTTCCGGGCACCAACTGGCAGTGTTAGAGCCCAGGGACAGCAGGAGGAGCAGAGTGTAGGCCGAAGCTTGCACTGGAGCAAGTTGAAAGGGAACCTTTACCCCCCCCCCAGGCGTTTGTTGCTGAAAGAGCCATCTTGTACAGCACTAATGCTGCAAAAGGAAAAGTTGGCTCTTTTAATTATCCTCCTTGCCAACGCTGAATTAGACACTTATGAAATGTGTCCCCTCACACCGTAAAACCGTCCCGGATGTGGGACTTTCCTTCGTAATGTGATGCAGCACAGCCGTCATTCCTACCCCCTTGGTGCCGTGTGCCGCCTCCTCAGCGTTGTTTGATTCTGTCCCGGAACCTGCGCTGTTATGTTATCCCTTGACCAGGCGCACTTAGCGCTGCCCATCTTCTGACATCATTTGGTGTCAGGCTGGCTGCGCCTGTGCGGCCGCGCTGCCTGAGATCCCGCCTCGCAGTGTCATCTAATGTAATCCCACTGTGGGCCTGGGATCCATGGGCATGCGCAGTGCATATCCTCGCCTCTCACTCCCCTCCCTCCGGCTTCTTCAGACTGTGCGGCGTCCCGGTCGTGGCATGCTATTAGGGATCAGCTGACGGTGCACAGTCTGAAGAAGGCGGAGGGAGATGAGTGAGAGCCTGAGGTGAAGATATGCACTGCGCATGGCCATGGATCACAGGCCCGAATTGTGATTAAATCAGAAGACACTGCGAGGCGGGATCTCTGCCAGCGCGGTCGCACAGGCGCAGCCAGCCTGACACCAAATGCCGTCAGAAGACGGGCAGCGCTAAGTGTGCCTGGACAAGGGATAACATAACAGCGCAGGCTCCGGGACAGAATCAAACAACGCTGAGAAGGCGGCACATGGCGCCAAGGGGGTAGGAATGACGGCTGTGCTGCATCACATTGCGAAGGAAAGTCCCACCTCCGGGACGGTTTAACGGTGTGAGGAGACACATTTCATAAGTGTTAGGTTCAGCGTGTGCAAGGAGCACTACGAAAATATGCACCTTTTCCTTGTGCAGCATTACTGCTGCCCAATGTGGCTCTTTCAGTAACAAACGCCTGGGGGTGCAGGTTCCCTTAAATTATAGTTGTGCCAGCGTGGCGGGTGCATGACACATTGCCGGATACACAGCAGGGGAGCAGCAAGCGTTACTGAACCCCACTAACACATTGGCGAGGTGTTTGGCTCTGTGCAAACAGCACTTCCGAGCAGAAACCAGCAGTGTTGGAGCCCAGGGACAGCAGGAGGAGCAGAGTGTAGGCCGAAGCCTGCACTGGAGGCATGTAAATGTCTGTTAGTGTGCCAGCGTGGCGGTCGCATGACACGTTGCCAGATACACAGCAGGGGAGCAGCTGACGTTACTGAACCCCAATAACAGAGGAGCGACTGTTGACTGTGCGGACAGCACTTCCAGGCACCAACTGGCGGTGTTAGAGCCCAGGGTCAGCAGGAGGAGCAGATTGGAGGTATTGCCGCACACACAGCTGGGGGACAGCTGACGTTACTGAACCCCAATAAAACGGCAGCAAGTGTTAACTGTGCGGACAGCACTTCCAGGCACCAACTGGCAGTATTAGAGCCCAGGGACAGCAGGAGGAGCAGATTGGAGGTATTGCCGCACACACAGCTGGGGAGCAGCTGATGTTACACAACCCCAATAACAGAGGAGCGACTGTTGACTGTGCAGACAGCACTTCCAGGCAAAAATTGGCGGTGTTAGAGCCCAGGAACAGCAGGAGGAGCAGATTGGAGGTATTGCCGCACACACAGCTGGGGAGCAGCTGACGTTACTGAACCCCAATAGCAGAGGAGCGACTGTAGACTGTGCGGACAGCACTTCCAGGCACCAACTGGCGGTGTTAGAGCCCAGGGACAGCAGGAGGAGCAGATTGGAGGTATTGCCGCACACACAGCTGGGGAACAGCTGACGTTACTGAACCCCAATAACAGAGGAGCGACTGTTGACTGTGCGGACAGCACTTCCAGGCACCAACTGGCGGGGTTAGAGCCCAGGGTCAGCAGGAGGAGCAAATTGGAGGTATTGCCGCACACACAGCTGGGGAGCATCTGACGTTACTGAACCCCAATAGCAGAGGAGCGACTGTAGACTGTGCGGACAGCACTTCCAGGCACCAACTGGCGGTGTTAGAGCCCAGGGACAGCAGGAGGAGCAGAGGAACACAGTGTAGGCCGAAGCCTGATTGGAGCAAGTTGAAAGGGAACCTTTAACCCCCCCCCAAGGCGTTTGTAGCTGAAAGAGCCATCTTGTGCAGCACTAAGGATGCAAAAGGAAAAGGTGGCTTTTTTAATTATGCTCCTTGCAAACACAGAACAAAACACTTATAAAATGTCTCCCCTGATACCGTGAGACCATCCCGGAGGTGGGACTTTCCTTTGTAATGGGATGCAGCACAGCCGTCATTCCTACCCCCTTGGTGTCGTGCGCCGCCTCCTCAGCGTTGTTTGATTCTGTCCCGGAGCATGTGCTGTTATGTTATCCCTTGGCCAGGCACACTTAGCGCTGCCCATCTTCTGACATCATTTGGTGTCAGGCTGGCTGCGCCTGTGCGGCCGCGCTGCCCGAGATCCCGCCTCGCAGTGTCGTCTAATGTAATCCCACTGCGGGCCTGGGATCCATGGGCATGCACAGTGCATATCCTCGCCTCTCACTCCCCTCCCTCCGGCTTCTTCGGACTGTGCGGCGTCCCGGCCGTGGCATGCTATTAGGGATCAGCTGACGGCGCATAGTTTGAAGAAGGCGGAGGGAGATGAGTGAGAGCCTGAGGTGAAGATATGCACTGCGCATGGCCATGGATCCCAGGTTCGCAGTGTGATTAAATCAGAAGACACTGCGAGGCGGGATCTCGGCCAGCGCGGCCGCACAGGCGCAGTCAGCCTGACACCAAATGATGTCAGAAGATGGGCAGCGCTAAGTGTGCCTGGCCAAGGGATAACATAACAGCACAGGCTCCGGGACAGAATCAAGCAACGCTGAGGAGGCGGCGCAAGGCACCAAGGGGGTAGGAATGACGGCTGTGCTGCGTCACATTATGATGGAAAGTCCCACCTCCAGGACGGTTTTACGGTATCAGTGGACACATTTTATAAGTGTTAAGTTCTGCGTGTGCAAGGAGCTAAACTAAAATAGCTACCTTTTCCTTGTGCAGCATTACTGCTGCACAAGGCGGCTCTTTCAGTAACAAACGCCTGGGGTGGGGACAGGTTCCCTTCAATTTCAGTTGTTGTGTCAGCGTGGCGGTCGCAGGACACATTGCCGGCTACACAGCTGGGGATCAGCTGACGTTACTGAAACCCAATAACACTGGGTCGTATGTTTACACTGTGCAGCCTGCACTTCTGAGCCTCAACTGGCGGTGTTTGAGCCCAGGAATTACAGTTCAGGTGCTAGAAAGATGAACACAACAGGAGACCTGGATACTGTAGACAGTCACCCAATTATTTAATCAGGAAGAGGAGTGGCAAATTCCTGCGAGATCCAGGCCTGGTTCATTTTCAGGAAAGTAAGCCGGTCAACGTTATCGGAGGATAGTCGCATGCGACGGTCTGTTAGTACACCACCTGCAGCACTAAAGACGCGTTCCGATAATACACTAGCCGCAGGGCAAGCCAGCACCTCCAATGCATACTGGCTTAGCTCTGGCCATGTATCCAGCTTAGAGACCCAAAACTTGAAAGGGGAAGAGCCGTCTGGGAGTACACTAAGAGGGCAAGACATATAGTCTGTCACCATCTGACAGAACCGTTGCCTCCTGCTGACTGGAGCCGCCTGTGATGGTGTAGACATTTGTGGTGGGCACACAAAACTGTGCCACAGTTGGGCCATACTGGTCTTGCCTTGGGCAGAGGCACTGCTTCTGCTCCCTCTTTGTGCAGAGCCTCCTCCACTGTCTGGACGCACTGAGCTGCTTTGTAAAGCACTAGCAGCACTTCTATCAGTTGGACTGGAGAAGATGATGGAATTCACCAGTGTGTCTTGGTACTCCCGCATTTTACGCTCCTGGTTCAATGGTGTGATGAGGCTTTGTACGTTGTCCCGGTAGCGAGGATCGAGGAGGGTGTAAACCCAATAATCAGCCATGTTGAGAATGTGGGTGATGCGGCGGTCGTTTCTCAGCATGTAATCAACCATGTGCTGCAGACTGCCAACTGTCCAAGAAACGCTGTCCCCTGCTTGAGGCGTGATATCTGCCCGCTCTTCATCACCCCACCCTCGCTGTACACACTGACTACTGGACAATTGTGTAACTCCCTCCTCTGGACGGATGTCTTCCTCCTCCATTGACTCCTCCTCATCCTCCTCACAAAGTGTCCCCTGCCTACGTGTTTGTGAGGAACCACGTGGCGCTGACTGTCCAGAAGCTGATGGAAATGGTGACTCCTCATCCTCCACCTCTTCCAAAACATCATCCCTTAGCGCTTGCAGTGTTTGTTGAAGCAGGCAGATAAGGGGGACAGTCATGCTGACTAGTGCATCATCTGCACTCGCCATCCGCGTGGAATAATCGAAGGGACGCAAAACCTGGCAGACGTCCTTCATAGTGGCCCACTCTGTGGTTGTGAAGTCTGAACGGCGCGGAGTGTGACTTCTTTGCGCCTGATGCAGCTGGTACTCCATTACTGCTTGCTGCTGCTCACAAAACCGCTCCAACATATGTAACGTGGAATTCCACCTGGTAGGTAGGTCACATATGATGCGATGTTCCGGAAGGCGGAATCGACGCTGCAGAGCTGCAATGCACGATCTTGCCGTGCTGGAACGCCGCAAGTGAGTACACTCTAGGGGGACCTTGTGCAGCAGTGCATCAAGATCCGGATAGTCCCTCAAAAAACTCTGCACGACCAAGTTGAGCACATGTGCCAGACATGGGATGTGAGTGAGGTTGCCGAGGCCCAGAGCTGCCACCAGATTTCGGCCATTGTCACACACTACCATGCCTGGCTGGAGATTCGCTGCCACAAACCACACATCGCTCTCCTGCTTGATGGCATTCCAGAGCTCCTGCACTGTGTGGCTTTGATTCCCCGAAGAAATTAATTTCAAGACGGCCTGTTGACGTTTGGCCACGGCTGTGCTCATGTCGGTCGTAACAGGTAAACGTTCATCACGGGTCCATGTGGAGGTGGACTGTGACGGCTCCTGCAGCGATGATTCAGAGGAACTTGTGTATGAGGAGGAGTCAATGTGTACAGACTGGATTCCTGCAATCCCTGGAGTGGGCAGGACACGTCCTGCGCCACTCGCACGATCTGTACCCGGCTCAACAACATTAACCCAATGGGCAGTGAGGGAAAGGTATCGCCCCTGTCCATGGTGACTGGTGTTATGATCTGGTGGCCCAGGAGTAGCATTGGATGTACTCTGGAGAAGGTGGAATATGTACTGACCGCGGACCCTGAACTTAACACCGCAACTAGAAGTAGCCGTGGGATGTACCTACTGATCCTAGACACCTCGACACAGCCGGAGGACTAATTAACCCTATAGATAGAAAAGGGAAAACTATCTCGCCTCAGAGAAAATTCCCAAAGGATAGGCAGCCCCCCACAAATATTGATTGTGAGAGGAGAGGAAAAAACATACACAGGCTGAAAACAGGATTTAGCAAAGGAGGCCAATCTAGCTAAATAGGAAAGATAGGACAGAGAACTATGCGGTCAGTATTAAAATACTAGGAAATATCCACCACAGAAAATACAAAAAAATCCACATCTAACTAAAGATATGGAGGGTATATCTGCCTCTCCAGAGATTCCAGCTTGACTGCATAAATCCATACACAGATTAAGCTGGACAAGAAAAAACATGAAATGCACTGAACAATGAGGCCCACAAAATGTGGGCTGCAAAACAAGCAGAACTTATCTTGGTGAAAAGACCAGGAAGCAGGAGAAACCATGAAGAGATGTGAATCCTCCAGAATACAATGGACAACTGGCACTGACTAAAGGGTGAGGCCAGACTAAATAGCCCAGTCCAGAGTGGACACGCCTGATAACTGCTGTGAAGGACAGACAGCAGCGCTACCACTTATAACCACCGGAGGGAGCCCAAGAACAGAATTCACAACAGACTGGTCCACGCATCGGTGGTGAGGTGGACCTTGCTACTGACGGCGTTCAGTAGCGCATGTTTTATGTGTCCCTCCACATGCTTGTGCAGGGCAGGGACAGCTTGCCTGCTGAAATAAAAGCGGCTGGGCACATTGTACTGTGGGACTGCCAATGACATCAAGTCACGGAAGCTGTCAGTCTCCACCAGCCTGAATGACAGCATTTCCAGTGACAGAAGTTTGGCAATGCCTGCAGTCAGAGCCTGTGCTCATGGGTGGTTTGCCGAGAAAGGCCGCCTTTTCTCCCATGCCTGTACTACCGATGGCTGTAGACTGGGCTGGGAGTGTGAGGATGACTGGGAACGTTGTGCTGCGGGTGGAATTACAGTGGGTCTCTGGAAAACAGTGCCAGAGGTTCTTCCATGGCAATCCTGGGAGGAAGCCGAACCAGCTGTGTGTGAGCTGGAGGAAGAGGCAACACAAGCTGAAGAGGTGGTAGCTGCTGCTGTTGGTTGGCCTAGGTCTTCAGTGTGTTTTTGTAACTCCGCCGCGTGCCTGGTCCGCACATGTTTGCACATGTTTGAGGTATTGAGGTTGCCGACATTTCTCCCTCTTTTGATTTTATGATGACACACCTTGCATTTGACAAAGCGAATGTCATCTGCAACTGTGTCAAAAAAGGACCAGGCACTGCAAGTCTTGGGAGCGCCCTTTTTGGCTTTTGGAAGAGACATGCTCCTAACGGGTGCCGAAGTGGAGGCTACAGGCTGCGCAGTCTTCCCCCTCCCTCTCCCTCTTTGGCCCGTTCGGGGAATCTCTTCCTCAGAGCTGCTCCCACCACCTTCCTGTCCCTCACGCCACGATGGGTCAAGGACCTCATCATCTACACTACCCTCTGCCACCAACTGCTCCTCCTGTGTAGTCTCGGCAGCACAGCACGCACCAGAAAGTGGCACCTGAGTGTCTTCATCAGATGCGTACTGCGGTGTGGTGACCGGAGGCACTGGCCCACCCGCCTCTTCAGAGTCAGAGAGACAAAGCTGTTGCGCATCACTGCACACTGCCTCTTCTTCCATTTCTCCAATGCTGCTTGGCTGGCCCCCTGTTTCCAAGCCAAGAGATTCAGAGAACAGAAGTAGAGACGGCTCCTGTCCTGGGCTCTCTGACTGCCTGGGCAATTTGGCAGGTGGTGAAGAGACAGATGGGTGCTCTCCAGTGCTCTGTGCCTGAGAGGATGTGGCACTAATTGAAGTTGATGCGTTAGCTGCCATCCATCCGACAAAGGCTTCAATTTGGTCTTCACGCAGCAGCGGTGTACGGCGCTCTCTGACAAAGCTGCGCATGAAGGACTGTTCCCTCCTGAAACTGGGTGATGATGAGTCACCGGTGCCCGCAGCAGGCACAGAATCCCCACGTCCTCTCCCTGCTCCGTGCCCACGCCCACGTGCCTTACTCCCTGCCTTCTTCATCTTGGTTGACTGATAAAGATAAGCAGAAAAGTACTAAGGGCTTAGTGTGCTTATTCCTGAACAGCTCCTAACAGGTATAAGAAACACTAATTTTCTAAAGTGTGGACTAGACTTTAATATGAGCTAACGTGGCCTACACAACTGTAAAGTGGTGTGTTTGGTGAACTTTATTATTTATTTATTTATTTTTGGCAGAACTGACTACAGGGCGAGCTGCACTCACACGGAGACCGTGCAGACAGCCGTAAACGGCGCTACAAGGCCCCAAAAAACTCCTCTAGGTTATCCTATGTAGTGTTTTTCCACAATTTAGCTGGATACGGGTGGAAAGCCACTAATAGGAATTATTTGAAAAAATGTGCAGCAGCCTGCACTATTTGCAAAAAAGGACAATGTATTTTATGGTATGAGGCAGTGACACACCCTGAGCTGGATACAACCAGCTGTTGCTGCACACAGACTACAGGGCGAGCTGCACTCACACGGAGACCGTGCAGACAGCCGTAAATGGTGCTGCAAGGCTCAAAAAAACCTCCTCTACGTTATCCTATGTAGTGTTTTTCCACAATTTAGCTGGATACGGGTGGAAAGCCACTAATAGGAATTTGTCATGGTTCCCAATGGCAAGGGAACGTAAAAAACACACAAGTAACGAACGAGCTCTCGGGTGATGGAAACTCGAGTTGACCGTGAGCTAAATCTACCACACAACTAACAGTAGCCAGGGAGCATACCTACGGCTTCCTATATGCCACGCGCCAGCCGGAGGACTAACTACGCCTGGTAGAGGAAGAAACAGACCTGGCTTACCTCTAGGGAAATACCCCAAAAGATGATAGCAGCCCCCCACATGTAATAACGGTGAATTAAGAGGAAAAGACATACACAGTATGAAAGTAGATTTAGCAAAGAGAGGTCCACTTTCTAGATAGCAGAAGGATACAAAAGAGGACTTCACGGTCAACTGAAAACCCTTTCAAAAAACCATCCTGAAATTACTTTAAGACTCCTGTGTCAACTCATGACACAGGAGTGGCAATTTCAGCCCGCAAGAGCTTCCAGCTACAGAGAATCACAAAAACTGCAAACTGGACAAAAGGTACAAAACAAAAGGACAAAGTCCACTTAGCTGATCAGCAGACTAGTAGCAGGAACATGCAACCGAAGGCTCTGGTTACAATGATGACCGGCAAGGAAATGACTGGAGAGCAAGGCTAAATAGGAAACTCCCAAACACTGATGGAAGCAGGTGAACAGAAGAAGCAAAGTGCAAACAAGTCACCAGTACCACCAGCAACCACCAGGGGAGCCCAAAAAGCGGATACACAACAGTACCCTCCCCTTAAGGAGGGGGCACCGAACCCTCACAAGAACCGCCAGGGCGATCTGGATGAGCCCTATGAAAGGCACGAACCAAATCCGAGGCATGAACATCAGAGGCAGTTACCCAAGAATTATCTTCCTGACCATAGCCTTTCCATTTAACCAGATATTGAAGTCTCCGTCTGGAAATACGGGAGTCCAAGATCTTCTCCACGACGTACTCCAATTCACCCTCCACCAGCACAGGAGCAGGAGGTTCAGTAGAAGGAACCACCGGTACCTCATATCTCCGCAACAATGACCGATGGAACACATTATGGATAGCGAAAGATGCCGGGAGGTCCAAACGAAAGGAAACAGGGTTAAGAATCTCCAAAATCCTATAAGGACCGATGAACCGAGGCTTAAATTTGGGAGAAGAAACCCTCATAGGGACAAAACGGGAAGACAACCACACCAAGTCCCCAACGTGAAGGTGGGGACCAACACGACGACGACGGTTAGCAAACTGCTGAGTCCTCTCCTGGGACAATTCCAAATTATCCACCACTTGTCCCCAAATCCGATGCAACCGATCCACCACCGCATCCACTCCAGGACAATCCGAAGATTCAACCTGACCAGATGAAAAACGCGGATGAAACCCTGAATTGCAAAAGAAAGGAGAAACCAAAGTGGCAGAACTAGCCCGATTATTAAGAGCAAACTCCGCCAACGGCAGAAAGGCAACCCAATCATCCTGATCCGCAGACACAAAACACCTCAAATAAGTCTCCAAAGTTTGATTAGTTCGCTCCGTCTGGCCATTGGTCTGAGGATGGAATGCAGACGAAAAGGACAAATCAATGCCCAACCTGGCACAGACTGCCCGCCAAAATCTAGACACGAACTTGGTACCCCTGTCAGAAACGATGTTTTCCGGAATACCATGCAAGCGAACCACATTTTGAAAAAACAGAGGGACCAACTCAGATGAGGAAGGCAACTTAGGCAATGGCACCAAATGAACCATTTTAGAAAAACGGTCACACACCACCCAGATGACAGACATCTTCTGAGAAACAGGGAGATCCGAGATAAAGTCCATAGAGATGTGCGTCCAAGGCCTCTTCGGAATAGGCAAGGGCAACAAGAACCCACTAGCCCTAGAACAACAAGGCTTGGCCCGAGCACACACATCGCAAGACTGCACAAAAACACGCACATCTCGAGACAGGGAAGGCCACCAGAAGGATCTAGCCACCAAATCTCTGGTGCCAAAAATTCCCGGATGACCTGCCAGAGTAGAAGAATGAACTTCCGAGATGACTCTAGTGGTCCACTCGTCAGGAACAAACAGTCTACCAGACGGACAACGATCAGGCCTATCCGCCTGAAATTCTTGCAAAGCACGTCGCAAATCTGGAGAGACAGCAGACAAAACCACTCCATCCTTAAGGACACCAGCAGGTTCAGAATTCCCAGGAGAGTCAGGCTCAAAACTCCTAGAAAGAGCATCTGCTTTCACATTCCTAGAACCCGGTAAGTACGAGACCACAAAATTAAACCGGGAAAAGAAGAACGACCAACGTGCCTGTCTAGGATTCAGGCGCCTGGCAGACTCCAAATAAATTAAATTCTTGTGATCAGTCAAAACTACCACCTGATGTCTGGCACCCTCAAGCCAATGACGCCACTCCTCAAATGCCCACTTCATGGCCAAAAGCTCCCGATTACCAACATCATAGTTTCGCTCGGCGGCCGAAAATTTTCGCGAAAAGAACGCACAAGGTCTCATCACTGAGCAGTCGGAACTTTTCTGCGACAAAACCGCCCCCGCTCCGATCTCGGAAGCATCGACCTCAACCTGAAAGGGAAGAGAAACATCAGGCTGGCGCAACACAGGGGCAGACAAAAAGCGGTGCTTAAGCTCCCGAAAGGCCTCCACGGCAGCAGGGGACCAATTGGCAACATCAGCACCCTTTTTAGTCAAATCCATCAGAGGTTTAGCAACGCCAGAAAAACCAGCTATAAATCGACGATAAAAATTAGCAAAGCCCAAGAATTTCTGGAGACTCTTCAGAGAAGTAGGCTGCGTCCAGTCGTAAATAGCCCGAACCTTGACAGGGTCCATCTCAATAGAAGAAGGGGAAAAAATATACCCCAAAAATGAAATTTTTTGAACCCCAAAAACACACTTTGAACCCTTTACACACAAAGAATTCTCCCGCAAAACCTGAAAAACCCTCCTGACCTGCTGAACATGAGACTCCCAGTCATCAGAAAAAATCAAAATATCATCCAAGTACACAATCATAAATTTATCCAAATATTCCCGGAAAATATCATGCATTAAGGACTGAAAGACAGAAGGTGCATTAGAAAGGCCGAAAGGCATTACCAAATACTCAAAATGGCCCTCAGGCGTATTAAATGCGGTCTTCCACTCATCCCCCTGCTTAATTCGCACCAAATTATACGCCCCACGAAGATCAATCTTAGAGAACCACTTAGCCCCCCTTATGCGAGCAAACAAATCAGTCAGCAAAGGCAACGGATACTGATATTTGACTGTAATTTTATTCAGGAGACGATAATCAATACAAGGCCTCAGAGAGCCATCCTTTTTAGAGACAAAGAAAAAACCGGCTCCTAAAGGTGATGAAGAAGGACGAATATGTCCCTTTTCCAGGGACTCCTTAATATACTCGCGCATAGCAGCATGTTCAGGTACAGATAGGTTAAACAAACGACCCTTTGGAAATTTACTGCCAGGAATCAGATCTATGGCGCAATCACAATCCCTGTGAGGAGGGAGTGAACCTATCTTAGGCTCTTCAAAAATATCACGATAATCAGACAAAAATGCCGGAATCTCAGATGGAATAGATGACGAAATGGACACCATAGGAGTGTCCCCATGAGCCCCCCGACATCCCCAGCTTAACACAGACATAGCCTTCCAGTCAAGGACTGGGTTATGAGACTGTAACCATGGTAATCCAAGCACCAAAACATCATGTAAATTGTACAACACAAGGAAGCGAATCACCTCCTGATGGTCTGGAGTCATACGCATAGTCACTTGCGTCCAGAACTGTGGTTTATTACAAGCCAAAGGTGTAGAATCAATACCCTTCAGAGGTATAGGGACTTCCAGAGGCTCTAAATCAAACCCACAGCGCCTGGCAAAGGACCAGTCCATAAGACTCAGAGCGGCGCCCGAGTCCACATAGGCATCCACGGTAATAACTGATAATGAACAAATCAAGGTTACAGACAAAATAAATTTGGACTGTAAAGTGCCAATTGAAATGGACTTGTCAACCTTCCTAGTACGCTTAGAGCATGCCGATATAACATGAGCAGAATCACCACAATAGAAGCATAACCCATTTTTACGCCTATAATTCTGCTGCTCGCTTCTGGACATAACTCTGTCACATTGCATTTTCTCTGGCGTCTCTTCAGAAGATACCGCCAAATGGTGCACGGGTTTGCGCTCCCGCAAACGCCGATCAATCTGAATTGCCATTGTCATGGACTCATTCAGACCTGTAGGCGCAGGGAACCCGACCATAACATCCTTAACAGCATCAGAAAGGCCCTCTCTGAAATTTGCCGCCAAGGCGCACTCATTCCACTGAGTAAGCACAGACCACCTACGAAATTTTTGGCAGTATATCTCCGCTTCATCTTGCCCTTGAGATAGGGCTATCAAAGCTTTTTCAGCTTGAATCTCCAAATTAGGTTCCTCATAAAGCAACCCTAAAGCCAGGAAAAACGCATCCACATTGAGCAACGCAGGATCCCCTGGTGCCAATGAAAATGCCCAATTTTGAGGGTCACCTCGCAGCAAAGAGATTACAATCTTAACCTGCTGGACAGGATCTCCTGAGGAGTGAGGTCTGAGAGAAAGGAATAATTTACAATTATATTTGAAATTCAAAAACCGAGATCTATCTCCGGAAAACACCTCTGGTGTAGGGATTTTAGGTTCAGAAATAGGAGCATGTATAACAAAATCTTGTAAATTTTGAACCTTCGTAGCAAGATTATTTAAACCTGCAGCCAAACTCTGGACATCCATGTTAAACAGCTAAGGTCAGAGCCATTCAAGGGTTAAGAGGAGGTAAGAAGCAGCTAGACAGCAATTAAGGGCTAGGCAGCAAAACTCTGAGGGAAAGAAAAAAAAAAAATTTCCCTTCAAAACTTCTTTTTCTCCTGCTTCAGCCCAAACAATTAACACTTTGAAGGCCGGTCATACTGTCATGGTTCCCAATGGCAAGGGAACGTAAAAAACACATAAGTAACGAACGAGCTCTCGGGTGATGGAAACTCGAGTTGACCGTGAGCTAAATCTACCACACAACTAACAGTAGCCAGGGAGCATACCTACGGCTTCCTATATGCCACGCGCCAGCCGGAGGACTAACTACGCCTGGTAGAGGAAGAAACAGACCTGGCTTACCTCTAGGGAAATACCCCAAAAGATGATAGCAGCCCCCCACATGTAATAACGGTGAATTAAGAGGAAAAGACATACACAGTATGAAAGTAGATTTAGCAAAGAGAGGTCCACTTTCTAGATAGCAGAAGGATACAAAAGAGGACTTCACGGTCAACTGAAAACCCTTTCAAAAAACCATCCTGAAATTACTTTAAGACTCCTGTGTCAACTCATGACACAGGAGTGGCAATTTCAGCCCGCAAGAGCTTCCAGCTACAGAGAATCACAAAAACTGCAAACTGGACAAAAGGTACAAAACAAAAGGACAAAGTCCACTTAGCTGATCAGCAGACTAGTAGCAGGAACATGCAACCGAAGGCTCTGGTTACAATGATGGCCGGCAAGGAAATGACTGGAGAGCAAGGCTAAATAGGAAACTCCCAAACACTGATGGAAGCAGGTGAACAGAAGAAGCAAAGTGCAAACAAGTCACCAGTACCACCAGCAACCACCAGGGGAGCCCAAAAAGCGGATACACAACAGGAATTATTTGAAAAAATGTGCAGCAGCCTGCACTATTTGCAAAAAAGGACAATGTATTTTACGGTATGAGGCAGTGACGCACCCTGAGCTGGATACAACCGGCTGTGGCTGCACACAGACTGCAGGGCGAGCTGCACTCACACGGAGACCGTGCAGACAGCTGTAAACGGCGCTGCAAGGCCCAAAAAAGCCTCCTCTACGTTATCCTATGTAGTGTTTTTCCACAATTTAGCTGGATACGGTTGGAAAGCCACTAATAGGAATTATTTGAAAAAATGTGCAGCAGCCTGCACTATTTGCAAAAAATGACAATGTATTTTACGGTATGAGGCAGTGACGCACCCTGAGCTGGATACAACCGGCTGTGGCTGCACACAGACTACAGGGCGAGCTGCACTCACATGGAGACCGTGCAGACAGCCGTAAACGGCGCTGCAAGGCCCAAAAAAACCTCCTCTACGTTATCCTATGTAGTGTTTTTCCACAATTTAGCTGGATACGGGTGGAAAGCCACTAATAGGAATTATTTGAAAAAATGTGCAGCAGCCTGCACTATTTGCAAAAAAGGACAATGTATTTTACGGTATGAGGCAGTGACGCACCCTGAGCTGGATACAACCAGCTGTGGCTGCACACAGACTACAGGGCGAGCCGCACTCACATGGAGACCGTGCAGACAGCCGTAAATGGCGCTGCAAGGCCCAAAAAAACCTCCTCTACGTTATCCTATGTAGTGTTTTTCCACAATTTAGCTGGATATGGGTGGAAAGCCACTAATAGGAATTATTTGAAAAAATGTGCAGCAGCCTGCACTATTTGCAAAAAAGGACAACGGATAGAACAGTATGAGGCAGTGAACCACCCTGAGCTGAATACAACCGTCTGTGGCTGCACACAGACTACAGAGTGGGCTGCACTCACACACACACACACAGAGACCTTGCAGATCGCTGTGAAAACAGCGCTGCAAGGCAAAAGCAAGGTGAACACACAGCGGTTGCTAAATTAGCCTGGGAAAAGCACAATGAAGCAAATCGCTATCTCAACTGGCCCTCAGTCAGAACACAGCGTCCTATGCCTAACTGAATTCACAGCAGAGTGAGCCAGAAAGGGCGGCAGCGTTTTTTATAGTGCATCATGACATCATTTCAGCAGCCAATCACAGCCTTGCCAGTTGTTACATGCCCACCATGCTGAACAGGATGTGCCCACACTTGTAATCATTCCTAATTGGCTGAATTCGTGCAGTTTGAATTCTGGGAACTTCCGATTCCGGTGTCCGATATGCGGTAAGTATCAGAACTCGGTATCGGAATTCCGATACCGCAAATATCGGCTGATACCCGATACTTGCGGTATCGGAATGCTCAACACTAGTAATAACCTGTCTTGGTATTGCAGACTCCCCAATTCTGTAATAACCTTCTCTGCACCCGCACTAGTTCAGCTATGTCTTTCGTATACACCGGAGACCAGAACTGTACACAGTATTCTTAGTGTGGTCGCACTAGTGACTTGTATATAGGTAATCAGTCTTCCTCTTAATAAACCCTTTCTTTTCCAGTCTATCCAGAATGCAGCAGCCAGGATCAAATTTCTATTCAACTGCTATGCTGATGCCACCACTCTGTGCCAGTCCCATCCACCACAGAATCCATTATAAAATTATTACTCTTACACACAAAGCTCTTCACAGTTCTTCACTGCCCTACCTCTCCACCCTCATCTCTGTCTACCAGCCTACCCATTCTCTAAGTTCTGCTAATGACCTCAGACTAACATCCTCAATAATCCAAACCTCCCACTTCCATCTGCAGGACTTCTATAGTGCTGCAGCGGTTTTATGGACTGCATTACCCCAGACAATCCAGTTAATTCACAGTACTTTCTAATTTCTTTAGACTAGCCAAAAACTTGCCTCACTAAACTAACAACCTATCTCCTGTTCTCTCTTCTATTCTCTCAGTAGCACATTGAATTGGTAATGTTACAGACACTGGCAAGTGACTGGTTTATGCAGAGTTGTTTGAAAGGCCCTATTTATTATACTGATGGCTGGACCTTACAAGACAAGTACTTTTTTTTTTTACCTTTTGTGTTACCACTATTTTGCCATAGATTGTAAACTTGCGAGCAGGGCCCCCAATCTTCTTGGCATGCGTTGAACTATGTTTTACTCTGTAATGTGTTATCTTGTTTGTACAAGTGTTTGTAAAGTGCTGCGGAATATGATGGCACTATAGAAATACAAATTATTAGTGTTACCAGCTACCTCTCCTAGGCAACGTGCGCGCTCTTGCAGATTGTTTGTTGTACAGTTTGCAATCACATCTCTAATGGTGGCGGAATTGCTGGATCTAGCCTGATTCAATGCCCCTGCTCTCCCTTGATCCAGCATCAGCAAAGGCCTCTGCTTTCATCATGGCAGAGTCCGCAGTTTGGTCCAGCTGATTGACCAGATATGAGGTCCAAACTTTCAATATTAAGGAAAACCTACAAACAGCAAAAGTCTATGCATTAAATAACAATAATGTTTATATAAATACATAAACATAATAGACAAACATGACTAAAATACACAGATGATTAAAATCCACAATGATGTGACAGAAAAAGAACGATTTGGACAACAACATGATGTGAAGTGTACAATAATTTTAAAATTATATCATAATGATAAAAAATCAGTAATACGTGCATTACATATGTGTTATAAATAAAGCCAAGTGTCACTCCAAAAAATAAGAAGAAAGAGTAAGGTGAATAGTAGGACACTTCCAGTTAGTATTCCAATCCTCATAATACAAGGACTAAGACAAGTAAATACCCTCAAAGGGGTTGTCCACTATTAGGACAACCCCATCTCATTCCCTATATTTGGCCCTTTTAACATAAAAACACATACCGTATACTCACCTTGGATGCGGGCGATGTCAGCACTCACATTCCTTTGGCTTACGTGAAGTTGTTGCGTCATGTGAGCCCTGCGCACAATCAGCGCTGGCATTGCAAAAGCATTGCAATCTCTGCCTTTCCACATATAAGTAATCAAGAGGAAGTGAGATAGCCGCAGTTCTGACTTCCTAGGGGTAATGGACAACCCAATTAAAGTATAAGCAAAGTAAAAGTACAACTCCATACTACTTTCCTTCTTACAATCTTCTGCAATACCTCCACCTAGTAAAGAACTAGTCATTTATTCCTCCATCCTCCCCAGCCATCTCACCTTCTCCTCAGAACTGTTCCTCCACATACAATCCTTTTTCGCCAGACACTCATGGCTGCATCATATTCTATCCTGCTCCCACCTTCTATCGCTCCGTCTGCTACTCCTCATCGCTAGTGATGTATCCCCAAATCCTGGCCCTCCTCCACACATCCCCACACTCATTTCTAACCCCAGCCACAATCCTCTGCATGTTTTCCCAACCATGATAACCTCATACCCCTTCATCCAGCCCCCACTCCCCCGGCCCCCCTACCTGGAGCACTATGGAACACACACTCTGTCTGCCGCAAACTGCAATTTATTCATGACCTCTTCATCACCAAGAAACTCTCCTTCCTTGGCATCATAGAAAGCTGGCTCACCCCCTCTGACTCAGCCTCTCCAGCTGTGGTTTCCTATGGCGGTTTCCACCTCTCTCACACCCCTCGTGGTGGAGGAGTTGGCTTGCTCCTGTCCGACACCTGCTCCTTTACTCCAATCCCGCTACCACCCTCCGCTGCTCTTCCCTCGTTTGAGCTGCACTCCGTCCGCATCTATTCCCCCTCCAACCTCCAGCTGGCTGTCATCTACCGCCCCCCAGAACTTGCCATCTCCCCTTTTCTTGACCACCTCACCACCTGGCCACTCACAAAGATGGCCACACGCTGGACCTCATCTTCACCCGCCTCTGCTTCCTTACTAATCTCACTAACTCACCCCTCCCCCTGTCTGACCACAACCTACTGACATTTCCTCTCCTCTCCTACTGTGCAACCCCCACTCCACAAACTCACTCACCCTCGCAGAAATCTCAAATACCTCAATTTACAGTCCCTCTTACAGACATATCCTCCCTTCATGATACAGATGCTGTTGCCACTTTTTGTAACACCACAATAACAGCTACACTTAATTTGGCTGCTCTGCTCATGCATAGCAAAACTCGTGCAATTAACAGGCAGTCCTGAACTGAGATGGGCTTCCAGGATCGCTGAGCGGAGATGGAAGCGATCCCACTCTGCCGACCACTTCAATGCATACAAGCAGTCCCTCGCCAGCTTCAAGTCCACACTCACTGCCACATAACAAACTTGCTTCTCATCTTTCATATCCTCCTTGTCTCACAACCCTAAACAGCTTTTCAACACTTTCAATTCTCTACTCTGTCCCCCCCCGCTCCCCTTCCCTCCCCTCTCATTTCTGCTAAAGACTGTGCCTCTTTCTTTAAACAGAAGATCGATACAATCAGAGAAAGCTTTGGCCCAAAGCTCCCATTGTCCCTCTTAGCTGCTCAACCCTGTTCCTCCAAAACCAGCTTCCTCACAATGGCAGAAGATCAGCTCTCCACCCTCCTGTCAAGATTACACCGCACCACTTGCACGCTTGACCCGTTCCCGTCCCACCCCATCCCTAACCTTGCGGCGGTCTTCATCCCAATCCTAACACACCTCTTCAACCTCTCACTCACAACTGGTATCTTCCCCTTATCCTTCAAACATGCCAAGATCACACCCATCCTCTGTGTCTAGCTATCGCCCGATATCTCTTCTCCCTTATGCCTCAAAATTACTGGAACATGTCCATCTTGAACTGTCCTCCCACCTCTCCTCCTGCTCCCTCTTTGACCGGTTACAATCTGGTTTCTGACCCCATCACTCAACCGAAATTGCCCTAACTAAAGTCACCAATGACCTACTAACTGCTAAGAGCAAGCGACACTACTCTGACCTCCTTCTCCTGGACCTGTCTTCTGCCTTTGATACTGTGGACCACTCCCTTCTGCTACATATCCTCTCATCTCTTGGCATCACAGACTTGGCCCTATCCTGGATATCATCATATCTGACAGACTGAACATTCAGTGTCTCCCTCCCCCACACCACCTCCTCACTCCACCCCTTGTCCATCGATGTTCCTCAAGGCTCTCTTCTAGGACCCCCTAATCTTCTCCATCTACTCCTTCGGCCTAGGACAGATCATAGAATCTCCCTCTCTTTTAAGCCACATATCCAAGCCCTTGCCTCCTCCTGCCATCTCAAACTCAAAAATATCTCCCGGATCCGCGCATTCCTTGACCACAACATCACAAAAACACTAGTGCATGCCTTCATCATCCCCCGCCTTAACTGCTGCAACCTCCTACTCTCTGGCCTCCCCTCTAGCACAACTCCAATCCATCCTACACTCGGCTGCCTGACTAATCTACCTGTCTCACCGCTATTCCCCAGCCTCTCCCCTATGCCAAGCCCTTCACTGGCTTCCAATCACCCAGAGACTCCAGTTAAATGCAATTTAACTGCACATGAACTCAATATTTGCAGGTAAATCGTCTTTCTGCCCGACATGTTCTGTTTAAGTGGCTTTATGTGAGATTTGTGTACAGTAATGTTCAAGCAGCTGAGTTTCTCAATTGAAGAAGTTTCCCCGTTATTCACCCTTCTGGCTGTTGTTTTTACTTGGCAGAGTTCTGAAGTAAAGAATTGCTCCTGATTTAATCTGGCTGAGCGTTTGAATCTATTAGTTGTGTTTCTAACCACACACAACCTGCCATCTCGGCATGCAGCACTACATTGTGTTTTGGGGTTTATCCAAGTTCTTTCAACTGTAGTTATAAGCTTTTATATAAAAATTTAAATGCAAAATACCCACCATAACATGCAAATGTGAATAAATCTTTCGTTAGAGAATGTTGCTCATTGCTAGTCATTATATCAGTTGTAGAGATACAGAACAGTAGCTGCTGTCCAATGCTAACATAGAGCAAAAGTCATTTGACTTAAGGAGGGAGATGGATATTTGATTCTACAGTAGGGAGATGGACATACTGCTCACTTTTTTCTGTTGAAGAATATGTAAATTGTTGTAATGTGCAATGTGATCTGAGATGAATAATGTGAATTGCGACTTGTGTTAACTAGAGTTGAGCGACTTTAACTTTTTTAGGATCGAGTCGGGTTTCGCGAAACCCGACTTTCTCAAAAGTCGGGTTGGGTGAAATCGGCCGATTATTGCGTAAAGTCGGGGGCCGACCGAAACACAAAACCCAATGCAAGTCAATGTAGAATCAAAGTCGGCAGTGAGTGGAGGACAGGAAAACACCTACAGTGCCCATTTTAATACCAAAAACATAAATTCTTGTTACTTAAGCTTGTCAATATTAATTTACCTTATAATAATAGTTAGTCATTGAAAATTGGGGGTCCTTTGGCTAAAGTTGTGAGGGGGTAGGGCTGGTTCAAGTTTTTTGTGGGCCCAGGAAACGCGGACTACGTCACGGCAGTGGAGAAGGGAGAGGTAAATATTTAAACTTTGCAAGTGCTGTGATCCTGAGCAAGCAGGGGGGGCCCACTTGTTCGCATTGGCACTGGCACAGGGCCCCTCAAAGTACGGCGATGTGTTTGACGGTGGGGGCGCCTCCCACCGGCAGAGACACTTTTGCTTACTATGAGGAGCCTTGTGCCAGTGACGTCGCCAACGAGTATGCCCCCCCACCTGATGAAGGAACCTGCACTTTCATATGCACCTTCCTCTTTGTCCCCGTATAAGGTGGTATAGTATGCGGGAAGGGGAACCTGACTTTCATCAGGGTCAGATTCTGGCTGTGTAGAGTGCAAGGGGAATGTAGTGGTCTGGGAAATGTGCAGGATGAGAAGGAAACACAGTTAGTAGGTCCAAATAATAAAGTAGGCTAAATGCAGTTCAAATGTGGTAACAGGACTAAACAGGCGGCATTGCTTTGTTCAGTGGAGGACAACTGTAATGAGTGGCAGACACAGTTAGTAGGCCCAAGTAATAAAGTGGGCCAAATGCAGTTCAAAATTGGTAACAGAAGTAAACAGGTGGCACTGCTTTGTTCAGTGGAGGAGAACAACAAGCAGCGGCAGACACTGTTAGAAGGCCCAACCAAACAAGTAGGCCAAATGCAGTTTAATATTTGAAACAGGATGAAAATTGAGGCTCAGCTTTGTTCAGTGGAGGAGAACAACAAGCAGTGGCAGACACCGTTAGTAGGCCCAACCAAACAAGTAGGCCAAATGCAGTATAATATCCAAAATAGGATGAAAATTGAGGCTCAGCTTTGTTCAGTGGAGGAGAAAAGCAAGGAGCAACAGACACCGTTAGTAGGCCCAACAAAACAAGTAGGCCAAATGCAGTTTAATATTCGAAACAGGATGAAAACTGAGGCTCAGCTTTGTTCAGTGGAGGAGAAAAGCAAGGAGCGGCAGACACCGTTAGTAGGCCCAAACAAACAAGTAGGCCAAATGCAATTTAATATTCGAAACAGGATGAAAATTGAGGCTCAGCTTTGTTCAGTGGAGGAGAAAAGCAAGGAGCGACAGACATCGTTAGTAGTCCCAACCAAACAAGTAGGCCAAATGCAGTTTAATATTCAAAACAGGATGAAAATTGAGGCTCTGCTTTGTTCAGTGGAGGAGAACAACAAGCAGCGGCACACACCGTTAGTAGGCCCAACCAAACAAGTAGGCCGAATGCAGCTTAATATCCAAAACAGGATGAAAATTGAGCCTCAGCTTTGTTCAGTGGAGGAGAAAAGCAAGGAGCGGCAGACACAGTTAGTAGGCCCAACCAAACAAGTAGGCCAAATGCAGTTTAATATTCGAAACAGGATGAAAATTGAGGCTCAGCTTTGTTCAGTTGAGGAGAAAAGCAAGGAGCGGCAGACACCATTAGTAGGCCCAAACAAACAAGTAGGCCAAATGCAGTTTAATATTCGAAACAGGATGAAAATTGAGGCTCAGCTTTGTTCAGTGGAGGAGAAAAGCAAGGAGTGGCAGACACCGTTAGTAGGCCCAACCAAACAAGTAGGCCAAATGCAGTTTAATATCCGAAACAGGATGAAAATTGAGGTTCAGCTTTGTTCAGTGGAGAACAACAAGCAGCGGCAGACACCGTTAGTAAGCCCAACCAAACAAGTAGGCCAAATGCAGTTTAATATTCGATACAGGATGAAAATTGAGGCTCAGCTTTGATCAGGGGAGGACAACTGTAATGGGAGGCAGACTGTTATGGTCTGGTGATTAAGGAGCGACATGCGACTAGCTCTGAGCAGGTGGTAACTATACCGACCGCAGTTCCTAATCTTAACACAGACACTAGCAGTAGCCGTGGGATGTTCCTGTCACTCCCTGGACACCTCGTCACAGCCGGAGAACTAGCTACCCCTAAAGGTAGAAACAGGAAAGCTATCTTGCCTCAGAGAAAATCCCCAAAGGATAGAACAGCCCCCCTCAAATAATGACTGTGAGAGGAGAAGGAAATTACATATGTAGTATGAAACAAGATTTAGCAAAGGAGGCCACTACTAGCTAGACAGAATTAGTACAGAACAGAAAACTGTGCGGTCAGTAATAAAAACTAGAAAAAGTCCACCGCAGAGAAATGCAAAAATCTCCACACCTGACTAAAGGTGTGGAGGGCAAACTCTGCTGCCCAGAGCTTCCAGCTTAGCTAAATAGATCCATACTGATAAGCTGGACAAATGAGCAAAACATAGAAAATGCCAAACAACAAAGTCCACAACAAGTGAACTGCAAAAAGACAAGCAAGGACTTAGCTTTGCTGAAATGGTCAGAGTGGCAGGGAAATCCTCAGAGAGCCATGACTCCAAGCTCAACAATTGACAACTGGCATTGAATTAGGGATAAAGCCAGACTAATATAGCCGAGCCAGAAAGACGATCAGTGAGAACAGCTGCTGATGCTAAATCCAAGAAGCAGCCATACCACTCAAAACCACAGGAGGGAGCCCAAGAGCAGAATTCACAAAAATGCTACTTATAACCACCGGAGGGAGCCCAAGAGTGGAATTCAGAACAGTACCCCCCCCTTGAGGAGGGGTCACCGAACCCTCACCAGAGCCCCCAGGCCGATCAGGACGAGCCAAATGGAAAGCATGAACCAAATCGGCGGTATGGACATCGGAGGCAACCACCCAAGAATTATCCTCCTGGCCATAACCCTTCCACTTGACAAGATACTGAAGCCTCCGCCTCGAAAAACGAGAAATTTTCTCAACCACAAATTCCAACTCCCCCTCAACCAACACCGGGGCAGGAGGATCAACAGATGGAACAATGGGTACCACATATCTCCGCAACAAAGATCTATGGAAAACATTGTGGATGGCAAAAGACGCTGGAAGGGCCAAACGAAAAGACACTGGATTGATAATCTCAGAAATCTTATAGTGACCAATAAACCGAGGCTTGAACTTAGGGGAAGAAACCTTCATAGGAACATGACGAGAGGATAACCAGACAAAATCCCCCACACGAAGCCGAAGACCAACACACCGACGGCGGTTAGCAAAACGCTGAGCCTTTTCCTGGGACAATGTCAAATTGTCTACCACATGAGTCCAAATCTGCTGCAACCTGTCCATCACAGAATCCACACCAGGACAATCAGAAGGCTCAACCTGCCCTGAAGAAAAACGAGGATGAAAACCAAAATTACAAAAGAAAGGCGAAACCAAAGTAGCCGAACTGGCCCGATTATTAAGGGCAAACTCGGCCAACGGCAAGAAAGCCACCCAATCATCCTGATCAGCAGACACAAAGCATCTCAAATAGGTTTCCAAGGTTTGATTAGTTCGCTCAGTTTGGCCATTTGTCTGAGGATGGAACGCCGAAGAAAAAGACAAATTAATGCCCATCTTAGCACTAAAGGCACGCCAAAACCTGGAAACAAACTGGGAACCTCTGTCAGACACAATATTCTCTGGAATGCCATACAAACGAACCACATGCTGAAAAAATAATGGAACCAAATCAGAGGAGGAAGGCAATTTAGGCAAAGGTACCAAATGGACCATTTTAGAGAACCGGTCACAAACAACCCAGATAACAGACATCCTCTGGGACACAGGAAGATCCGAAATAAAATCCATGGAAATATGCGTCCAAGGCCTCTCCGGGACAGGTAAAGGCAAAAGCAACCCACTAGTGCGGGAACAGCAAAGCTTAGCCAGGGCACAAGTCCCACAGGACTGCACAAAAGAACGCACATCCCGCGACAAGGAAGGCCACCAAAAGGACCTAGCAACCAAATCTCTGGTACCAAAAATCCCAGGATGACCGGCCAACACAGAACAATGGACCTCAGAAATTACCTTACTTGTCCATCTATCAGGAACAAACAGCTTCCCCACAGGACAGCAGTCAGGTTTATCAGCCTGAAATTCCTGAAGCGCCCGCCGCAAATCAGGGGAGATGGCAGACAGAATCACCCCTTCCCTAAGAATGCCAACCGGCTCAAGGACTCCAGGAGAATCAGGCAAAAAATTCCTAGAGAGGGCATCCGCCTTAACATTCTTAGATCCTGGAAGATATGAGACCACAAAATCAAAACGGGAGAAAAACAGGGACCACCGAGCCTGTCTAGGGTTCAGCCGCTTGGCCGACTCGAGGTAAATCAGATTCTTATGATCGGTCAAGACCACAATGCGGTGCTTGGCTCCCTCAAGCCAATGTCGCCATTCCTCAAATGCCCACTTCATAGCCAACAACTCCCAATTGCCGACATCATAATTGCGTTCCGCAGGCGAAAACTTTCAGGGAAAAGAAGGCACATGGCTTCATCAAGGAACCATCAGAATTCCTCTGTGACAAAACGGCCCCTGCCCCAATCTCAGAAGCGTCAACCTCAACCTGAAAAGGAAGAGAAACATCCAGCTGACGCAAGACAGGGGCAGAAGTAAATCGGCGTTTAAGCTCCTGAAAGGCCTCAACAGCCTCAGAGGACCAATTAGTCACATCAGCGCCTTTCTTCGTCAAATCGGTCAGGGGTTTAACCACACTAGAGAAGTTGGCAATGAAAAGGCGATAAAAATTAGCAAAGCCCAAAAATTTCTGAAGGCTCTTCACAGATGTGAGTTGAATCCAGTCATGAATGGCTTGGACCTTAACAGGATCCATTTCTATAGACAAAGGAGAAAAAATAAACCCCAAAAAAGAGACCTTCTGAACTCCAAATAGGCACTTAGACCCCTTCACAAATAGAGCATTATCACGAAGGATCTGGAATACCATCCTGACCTGCTTCACATGAGACTCCCAATCATTGGAAAAAATCAAAATATCATCCAAATACACAATCAAGAATTTGTCAAGATAATTGCGGAAAATATCATGCATAAATGACTGAAATACAGAAGGAGCATTAGAAAGCCCGAAAGGCATCACCAGGTATTCAAAATGGCCTTCGGGCGTATTAAATGCAGTTTTCCATTCGTCACCCTGTTTAATACGAACAAGATTATATGCCCCTTGAAGGTCAATCTTGGTAAACCAACTAGCCCCGTCAATCCGAGCAAACAAATCAGAGAGCAAAGGTAAAGGGTATTGGAATTTGACCGTGATCTTATTAAGAAGACGATAATCAATACAGGGTCTCAAGGAGCCATCCTTCTTGGCAACAAAAAAGAATCCCGCTCCCTATGGTGACGAAGACGGCCGAATATGCCCCTTCTCTAAAGACTCCTTTACATAGCTCCGCATGGCTGCATGCTCTGGCACAGACAGATTGAAAAGTCGGCCCTTAGGGAACTTACAGCCAGGAATCAAGTCAATAGCATAATCACAGTCCCTATGTGAATACATCCTGGAAATCTGACAAAAATTCAGGAACATCAGAAGAGGGGGAAGAGGAAATTGACATTAAAGGAACATCACTATGTACCCCTTGACAACCCCAACTAGTCACAGACATTGATTTCCAATCCAGCACTGGATTGTGTACTTGTAACCATGGAAAACCCAGTACAACAACATCATGTAAATTATGCAACACCAGAAAACGACAATCTTCCTGATGTGCTGGAGCCATGCACATAGTCAGCTGAGTCCAATACTGAGGTTTAATCTTGGCCAACGGTGTAGCATCAATACCCCTTAAGGGTATGGGACTCTGCAAAGGCTGCAAAGAAAAACCACAGCGCCTGGCAAATTCTAAGTCCATTAAGTTCAGGGCAGCGCCCGAATCCACAAATGACATGACAGAAAAAGATGACAATGAGCAAATCAGGGTCACAGACAAGAGAAACTTAGGCTGCACAGTACTAATGGTAACAGATCTAGCGACCCTCTTAATACGCTTAGGGCAATCAGAAATAGCATGAGCAGAATCCCCACAGTAAAAACACAGCCCATTCTGATGTCTGTATCCCCTCTGTTCCGCTCTAGTCAAAATCCTATCACATTGCATAGGCTCAGGACTCTGCTCAGAGGACGCTGCCATATGGTGCACCACTTTGCGTTCGCGCAGGCGCCGCTCAATCTGAATGGCCAGAGACATAGACTCGCTCAAACCAACAGGCGTGGGGAACCCCACCATAACATCCTTAAGGGCTTCAGAAAGACCCTTTCTGAAAATTGCTGCCAGAGCATCCTCATTCCATTTAGTGAGCACAGACCATTTTCTAAATTTCTGGCAGTATAATTCTGCCGCTTCCTGACCCTGACACAGGGCCAATAGTGTTTTCTCAGCATGCTCTACAGAGTTAGGTTCGTCATACAATAATCCGAGCGATTGAAAAAATGCATCTACATTAAGCAATGCTGGATCCCCTGACTCAAGGGAGAATGCCCAGTCCTGAGGGTCACCACGCAGCAGAGAAATAACTATTTTTACTTGCTGAATGGGGTCACCAGAGGAACGGGGTTTCAGAGCAAAAAACAATTTGCAGTTATTTTTAAAGTTCAAAAACTTAGTTCTATCCCCGTAAAACAATTCTGGAGTAGGAATTCTAGGCTCTAAGGCCGGAGTCTGAACAACATAATCTTGAATACTCTGTACTCTTGCAGCAAGCTGATCCACACGAGAAAACAACCCCTGAACATCCATGCCCGCATCCAAATCCTGAATCACCCAGAGATTAAGAGGAAGGAAAAAGACAAAACAGACTAAAGAAAAAAAAAATGGCTCAGAACTAGTGTTGAGCATTCCGATACTGCAAGTATCGGGTATCGGCCGATACTTGCTGTATCGGAATTTCCGATACCGAGATCCGATACTTTTGTGGTATCGGGTATCGGGTATCGCAACAACATTAATGTAATAATGTGTAAAAAAAGAGAATTAAAATAAAAAATATCGCTATACTCACCTGTCCGATGCAGCCGGGACCTCAGCGAGGGAACCGGCAGCGTTGTTTGTTTAAATTTCGCGCTTTTACTTGGTTACGTGAAGTCCCGGCTTGTGATTGGTCAGGGCGGCCATGTTGCCGGGACGCGGACCAATCACAGCAAGCCGTGACGAAATTACGTCACGGCTTGCTGTGATTGGTCCGCGTCCCGGCAACATGGCCGCCATTAACCAATCACAAGCCGGGACGTCACGGGAGGCTGGACATGCGCGTATTTTGAAAAGCGCGCGTGTCCAGCCTCCAGTGACGTCCCGGCAACATGGCCGCCATTAACCAATCACAAGCCGTGACGTCACGGGAGGCTGGACATGCGCGTATTTTGAAAAGCGCGCGTGTCCAGCCTCCAGTGACGTCCCGGCAACATGGCCGCCATTAACCAATCACAAGCCGGGACGTCACGGGAGGCTGGACATGCGCGTATTTTGAAAAGCGCGCGTGTCCAGCCTCCAGTGACGTCCCGGCAACATGGCCGCCATTAACCAATCACAAGCCGGGACGTCACGGGAGGCTGGACATGCGCGTATTTTGAAAAGCGCGCGTGTCCAGCCTCCAGTGACGTCCCGGCAACATGGCCACCATTAACCAATCACAAGCCGGGACGTCACTGGAGGCTGGACACGCGCGCTTTTCAAAATACGCGCATGTCCAGCCTCCCGTGACGTCACGGCTTGTGATTGGTTAATGGCGGCCATGTTGCCGGGACGCGGACCAATCACAGCAAGCCGTGACGTAATTTCGTCACGGCTTGCTGTGATTGGTCCGCGTCCCGGCAACATGGCCGCCCTGACCAATCACAAGCCGGGACTTCACGTAACCAAGTAAAAGCGCGAATTTTAAACAAACAACGCTGCCGGTTCCCTCGCTGAGGTCCCGGCTGCGTCGGACAGGTGAGTATAGCGATATTTTTTATTTTAATTCTTTATTTTACACATTAATATGGTTCCCAGGGCCTGAAGGAGAGTTTCCTCTCCTTCAGACCCTGGGAACCATCAGGAATACCGTCCGATACTTGAGTCCCATTGACTTGTATTGGTATCGGGTATCGGTATCGGATTGGATCCGATACTTTGCCGGTATCGGCCGATACTTTCCGATACCGATACTTTCAAGTATCGGACGGTATCGCTCAACACTACTCAGAACTCTTTTTCTTTTCCTTCTTTTGAGATGCATTCAGCTCATTTTTGGCCAGTTGTACTGTTATGGTCTGGTGATTAAGGAGCAACATGCGACTAGCTCTGAGCAGGTGGTAACTATACCGACCACAGTTCCTAATCTTAACACAGACACTAGCAGTAGCCGTGGGATGTTCCTGTCACTCCCTGGACACCTCGTCACAGCCGGAGAACTAGCTACCCCTAAAGGTAGAAACAGGAAAGCTATCTTGCCTCAGAGAAAATCCCCAAAGGATAGGACAGCCCCCCACAAATAATGACTGTGAGAGGAGAAGGAAATGACATACGTAGTATGAAACAAGATTTAGCAAAGGAGGCCACTACTAGCTAGACAGAATTAGTACAGAACAGAAAACTGTGCGGTCAGTAATAAAAACTAGAAAAAGTCCACCGCAGAGAAATGCAAAAATCTCCACACCTGACTAAAGGTGTGGAGGGCAAACTCTGCTACCCAGAGCTTCCAGCTTAGCTAAATAGATCCATACTGATAAGCTGGACAAATGAGCAAAACATAGAAAATGCCAAACAACAAAGTCCACAACAAGTGAACTGTAAAAAGACAAGCAAGGACTTAGCTTTGCTGAAATGGTCAGAGTGGCAGGGAAATCCTCAGAGAGCCATGACTCCAAGCTCAACAATTGACAACTGGCATTGAATTAGGGATAAAGCCAGACTAATAAGCCGAGCCAGAAAGACGATCAGTGAGAACAGCTGCTGATGCTAAATCCAAGAAGCAGCCATACCACTCAAAACCACAGGAGGGAGCCCAAGAGCAGAATTCACAAAAATGCTACTTATAACCACCGGAGGGAGCCCAAGAGCGGAATTCACAACAGCAGACACAGTTTGTAGGCCTAAATAAGTAAGTAGGCTAAATGCAGTTCAAAATTGGTAACTGGAGTACACAGGCGGCATAGCTTTGTTCAATGGAGGACAGCTGTATTGAGTGGTGCAGACAGACTTAGTAGGCCTAAAATAAAAAAGTAGGCTAAATGCAGTTCAAAATTGGCAACTGGAGTGCACAGGCGGCATAGCTTTGTTCAATGGAGGACAGCTGTATTGAGTGGCGCAGACAGACTTAGTAGGCCTAAAATAAAAAAGTAGGCTAAATGCAGTTTAAAATTGGTAACAGGACTCAACAGGCGACATAGCTTTGTTCAGCAGAGGACACTTGTAAGGAGGGGCTGACACAGTTAGTAGGCCCAAAAAAGTATGTAGGCTAAATCCAGTTCAAAACTGGTAACAGGAGTAAACTGGCGGCATTGCTTTGTTCAATGGAGGACAACTGTAATGAGTGGCGCAGACACAGTTTGTAGGCTCACATTAAAAAAGTAGGCTAAATGCAGTTCTAAATTTGTAACAGGAGTACACAGGCGGCATAGCTTTGTTCAGTGGAGGACAAATGGAAGGAGTGGCTGACACAGTTAGTAGGCCAAAACAGTAAAGTGGGCTAAATGTTTGCCAAAACAATGTTCCTAAATAAACAGGTGGCATAGCTAGGTACAGGGGTGAGCTCCTCTGCTGAGTAGCAGACAGTGGTAGTTCGCACACAGTATTAACTGGTCTAAATGGAGGGCAGGGCCCCTGTATATTTTTACTATCATCTATAATTTCAACAAATTTGTATTGGCAGTGCCATTGAAGGATTTAACAGCACAGACTAAACAGTGGAGGAGCAGTGAGAGGTAAGTTTTGCAAGTGGTAGAGCACTGTTTGAGCTGAGGGGGAACACTCTCTCGTGGGCGACGGTACTGGCACAAGGCCCCCCATGTTACGACGGTGTGTCTGATGTTGGGTGTGCACCACCACCGTCAGAGACACTTCATTGTACGATGAGGGACCCTGTGCCAGTGCCGTCGCCCAAAAGTGGGCACACCCACCTGTCCAGGCAAACAGCACTCGCACGGGTGCTTGCGCCAAGTGGTGACCACGGCCCTGTGGGGGAAGTCAGACCATTTAAGGAGGTATAAAAATTGCCTATGGTGGACATTCAGCAGCTGCAAATGGAGGAATTGGAGCAGTCAGTAAGAGGAGGCCAAAAGCAAGACATTTTTCAGGCAAGCTACGTGTCAGCAGGGGAAGGTGGGGCAAAATAATTTGAAATCCATGATAGGTTCATTTTAATGAAGGTTAGATCATCAACATTTTGGGTAGCCAGACGAGTCCTTTTTTCTGTCAGTATTGAACCAGCAGCACTGAAGACTCTTTCTGATAGCACACTAGCAGCTGGGCAAGTGAGCTCCTGTAATGCATATTCTGCCTATTCAGGCCAGGTGTCTATTTTAGATGCCCAGTAATCAAAGGGGAATGACCTGTGAGGGAGAACATCGATAAGGGAGGAAAAATAGTTTGTTACCATACTGGACAAATGCTGTCTCCTGTCACTTTGAATCGATGCAGCAGTGCCTGTCGTGTCTGCGGTCATTGCGAAATCACTCCACAACCTGGTCATAAAACCGATCTGTCCAATGCCACTTCTGATTTGTGCACCTCTAACACGTCTGCCATGTTGCCCCCTACAGCTCGTGTGAGAACCATTACCGCCGCTAAGTGCTGGGAATGCCTGAACCAAACGGTCTACAAGAGTTGCTTGTTTGGTAGCCAATATTTGCTCAAGGTTCTCATGTGGCATGATATTTTGTAATTTCCCTTTATATCGTGGATCCTGAGGCAGGCCAACCAGTAATCGTCATCGGTCATCATTTTGATAATGCACGGGTCCCTTTATAGGATACGCAAGGCATAATCAGCCTTGTGGGCCAATGTTCCAGGTACCAATTCACTGCTTGTGCTGGGTTGAGGAGCACTTTCTTGCAAATCAACATCACTTGTCTCCCGCAAAAACCCTGTACCTGACCTTGCAACGCCACCAGTTTCTATTGCCCCTGAGAAGCATCCTCCTCCCATAAATATTTATCCCCATCATCCTCCTCCTCCTCTTCGTGCGCCACCTCATCCAGGAGAGTTCCCTGAGCAGACAATGGCTGACTGTCATCAAGGCTTCCCTCCTCCTTGGCCGCAGACGCCTGCTCCTTAATGTGCGTCAAACTTTGCATCAACAGACGCATTAGTGGGATGCTCATGCTTATGATGGCGTCGTCTGCACTTACCAGCCGTGTGCATTCCTAAAAACGCTGAAGGACTTGACAGAGGTCTTGTAGCTTCGACCACTGCACACCAGACAACTCCATGTCTGCCATCCAACTGCCTGCCCGTGTATGTGTATACTCCCACAAATACACTACAGCATGCCTCTGTTCGCACAGCCTCTGAAGCATGTGCAGTGTGGAGTTGCACCTTGTTGCAACGTTGATTATTAGGCGGTGCTGGGGAAGCTTCAGCGATCGCTGATGGTTCAGCATACGGCTGGAGTGTACGGGCGACCGGCGGCTGTGCGAGCAAAGTCTTCACACCTTCAGGAGCAGGGCTCGTAACCCTGGATAATTTTTCAGAAAGCACTGCACCACCAGGTTCAAGGTGTGAGCCAGGCAAGGTATGTGTTTCAGTTCTGAAAGGGCTATGGCAGCCATAAAATTCCTTCAGTTATAACTGACTACCTTGCCTGCCTCAAGATGTACACTGCCCAGCCATGACTGAGTTTCTTGCTGCAAGTACTCGGCCAGTACTTCCGCGGTGTGTCTGTTGTCACCCAAACACTTCATTTCCAACACAGCCTGCTGATGCTTACCACTAGCTGTTCCATAATGGGACACCTCGTGTGCAACACTGGCTGCTGCGGATGGAGTGGTCGTGCGACTGTGCTCTGTGGATGAGCTTTTGCTTCTGGAGGAGGAGGAGGAGGGGTGGCGCTTGCCTACAGCCAACTGTTTCCTAGACTGTGGGCTAAGCAGAACTTTCCCACTATGGCTGTCCCCTGTAGACCCTGCATCCACCACATTAACCCAGTGCACCGTGTGTTGTGAATTCTGCTCTTGGGCTCCCTCCGGTGGTTGTAAGTGGTAGCGCTGCTGTCTCTGAATCGCAGCATTTATCAGGTGTGTTCACTTTTTGCAAATCTGACTGGGCTATTTAGTCTTGCTTCACCCTTTAGTGAGTGCCAGTTGTCCATTTTTCCTGGAGGATTCACATCTCTGCCTGGTCTCTCCTGCTTTGCAGTTCTTTTCAACAAAGATAAGTTCTGGCCTTGATTTTTTGCTGTCCACATGCTGTGGCCTTATTGTTCAGTTCTTTTCCATGTTTTTGTCTTGTCCAGCTTGGTCTGTATAAGGATTTGTTTAGCCAAGCTGGTATCTCTGGAGATGCAGATATACCCTCCATATCTTTAGTTAGCTGTGGAGTTTTTGTATTTTCTGTGGTGGATATTTTCTAGTGTTTTAATACTGACCGCATAGTACTCTGTCCTATCCTTTCTATTTAGCTAGAAGTGGCCTCCTTTGCTAAATTCTGATTTCAGTCTGTGTATGTTTTTTCCCTCTCCTCTCACAGTCAATATTTGTGGGGGGCTGTCTATCCTTTGGGAATTTTCTCTGAGGCAAGATAGTTTTCCCTTTTCTATCTCTAGGGGTAATTAGTCCTCCGGCTGTGTCGAGATGTCCAGGGAGTGCTAGGTACATTCCACGGCTACTTCTAGTTGCGGTGTTAAGTTCAGGGTCTGCGGTCAGTACAGGTACCACCTTCTCCAGAGTACGTATCATGCTGCTCTTAGGCCACCAGATCATAACAGCCGTGATGGACATGTCATGTCCCTGGCCATGCCTTCTGGTCCATGCATCTGTTGTGAGGTGCACCTTTCTACTGACTGATTGCCTCAGTACATGGACAATGCGGTTTTTGACATGCTGGTGGAGGGCTGGGTGTCATGTCGGACGCTATTCACACTAGGGCATCCGACAGACAGCGGTATTTCCACATTCGTCCACTATACGCTCAGTGGCGCCGGCTAGATTTTATCCAGGTTGTCCGTGGTTAATCTAGCTGGTAATCTGGTTGGAGGCTGGGTCACGCCTGTGGCCTTTAAATAGTCATTCTGGACTTTGGGCGTCGCCTATTATAGCTTGTGTCTTGTGCCTGGTGATCTCGGTCTGGAGTGGTGGTCTAGGAGAATAAATATCATATCTGGTGGTGTATTATCCTTTGTCATATTTCTCCTTCCTATATTTGTGTTTGTTTTGCCCTGTGCACATTATAGTGTTTTCCTGTGTGTCTGCGGCGAGGTGCGTTTTTTTTAGTTTTCCCTGTCTGTGCTTTCTGTGGAGGTTGGTGTGTGGTCTTATCACTGGGTGGTGGGTGGAGGTTTCAGCATAGGGCTGAAACAAGAGTCAGGGTCAGGCCTGGTGGCCCAGACAAGCACACCATCAGTGTAAATTCTGGGAGAGGGACAGACAGGGTTTTCCCTAGTCTGAGGGATATCGCAGGGGCCCGGGTAATCAGCTGTAGTCTACCCATTACCCCCGTGACACTGGGATGGCTTTTCTCGCAAAGAAGTGTCGACTGGGTAGGTCATAGCGTGGTACTGCGTAAGCCATCAGGGCTTTGAAAGCTTCACTTTCAACCAACCGGTAGGGCATAATCTGTGGGCGTTCAATGTGCAATGTGTGGGCGTTCAAACCATGTGTACGCGGATGAGACTACGAGTACTTCCTTTTCCTAACGAGAGTCTCTTGTAGGGTGAGCTGGACTGGAGAGCTGCATATGGTGGAACTAGCAGGGGTGGTGGTGGACATGGCAGATTGAGAGAGGGTTGGTGATGGTATTCTTGATGTTGACCTACATGCAGTGTTTCCTACCAAGAACCTTGTGATTCCCTGACTGCTTTGGCCTTGCGACGATACCTCCACATTTGCTGCTGGTGGTGTCCTAAGCGGTGGGCTTACAGTGAGGGAAGCAATGTAGCGTTGCTGACTACCTTCATTCTGAGCGGGTGCACCAACGGTACGGGACGTTTGGTAGTTAGTCCAGGCTTGCAAGTGCATGCTGGTTAAATGTCTACGCATGCACGTTGTATTTACATTTTGGACATTCTTCCCTCTGCTATAGGTCTTTGAGCATTTCTTACAGATAACTTTGCACTGATCATTCGGATCTTGGTTAAAAAATTCCCACACTGCACTCTTCCTACTATCGAATACCTTTTCAGGCATTGCATGCTGTGCTACTTTCACCGGATGGCCACGCTGTCCTAAAAGTGTTTTTGGTTTTGTCAAACGTTTTTGGCCAGATACGGGCCTGCTAGATGAAAGCTGTTGCAATGTAAATGCCTGTTGCGGATCATCCTCCTCCACTTCAGAGCTACTGCCAGCGACACCCTGTTCCCCCAATGGCTGCCAATCTGGGTCA